>NW_022145615.1:21119882-22467545 GCF_000002235.5 Strongylocentrotus purpuratus | reverse complement strand
ATTAAACTAGTAATCATTTTTTTCTTGGTAAAAAGCATGTTTGAAAATGTAAAGTTGTTCCTACATGTACATGAAATGTAAAAGAAATATTTCAATTTGTATGCAATACTATAATGAATATTCCACAGGTGGTATATTTTCATAAACAATTTACTAAACAAATTATTATTGGTAATTTGGGAACAACCTTTCTGTTTGCTATATGCCACGTAACACATGTACCATTGTAGCTCCCTGTTGCTCTCAGCATGACAATAAAATTATTACGACATCCATTGTGCAAACAGATTGTTCCCATGTGTTCTTGTTCCCATGAAATTTGATTCGCACATGTATGTGGTTGTCTGATAAAACTTAAAGCCCGTCTGCACTAGTTTGGCCAGAGGGATTAGACCTCCCTGCAAGGTCACTGACAGGTGGTTGTCTCATCAAATCAGCTCTCAATTAACATAAGAAAAAGGGGATCATGGGGGACCAACAGGCATTGGTTATGCATTGTTTGCTATATAGAGGGCGCAAGTAGCTACAAGTAGTGCTGTGGGGCTTTAAGCACCAAGGTTGTTATAGAGAAGGACAAAAGGTAGAGTTCTGGTAAAGGTGAAGAGTCATTTGTAAGCTATAATTTTGTTATTTTGTTGCTCATATTAGTGTGGAAGAATATCATTCAAAACTTTAATAGCTGCCAAGTGTTTGGGCCTAACTTTCATGCCACATGCAATGTAGTCCCATACACATTTGTTACAGTGCATGTGACCCACGGCAAGACTGAGTCCATTTTGTATCGTTTTGAAGATTCCAAAGCCTAACAGTGCATACTAAAACATGAGTTACATAGTTTACATACAGTACATGTATGAACATTCCAATCACTTCCAGATAGTTTCTTTGGAAATGCAATCACATGAACAGAACTCAACTCTATCTTTAAAGGGCCCATGACATCGAAACACAAGTGTATTCCTCTTGGTGTGCAGTCCTGCATACATCTCATATTTTGATATGTAAAATTTCTGAATTTGTTTCGTAGATTTTTAAATATTTTTTGAAATATTTGTTTTTTCAAACTTGCTAAGCTCCACCCCAAAAACCTCCAGATCTCATTCCCGATCTCATTCCCCTTGTGACATCATCTGTCAGTCATCAATGAGCTAACTTGAGAAAGTGGTATGTATCTTTGCCGAAGTCGACCACCTATTACAATACGAAATACAATAGCAACATATAAGTTGCTATGTCAGACATGCTGTAGCATCACCAGGAAGACTGTATTGTACGTATGTATGGAAGCATGCAATTCTATTATGAATGTGTGCTTAGAATATTAGTTTAGTCTGACATAGCAACTTATATGTTGCTATTGTTTGTGGTATTGTAATAGGTGGTCAACTTTGGCAAAGTGACAAGCTCATTGATGACTGACAGATGATGTCACAAGGGGAATGAGATCTGCAGGTTTTTGGGGTGGAGCTTAGCAAGTTTGAAAAACAAATATTTCAAAAATATTTGAAAAATCTATGAAACAAATTAAGAAGTTTAACTATCAAAATATGAGATGTATGCAGGACTGCACACCAACAGGAATACACTTGTATTTCGATGTCATGGGACCTTTAAGCCCTGACAAAAATCCTGCTTTCTCAAAGTAATGATTGATGTCGAATATAAAACAGGCATGATTCCTTGCTTACCTCACCAGTGGCCAAGCCGATGAAGTTCTTGGCTGTTTTAGGAACAGTTTGTCCAAAGAGACCGATCACAATCCTGCCAGTTTTTTCATCTCCAATTGTAATATCAAAGAAGACCTGTAATTGGAACAAACATTTAAAGAAAAAGTTATTCCTATATCCCTATAGAGTACCAAAGTGCTAACAACATAAAGTAGTAGTACCGTAGTAGTGGTGGTTATTTTACCTGACTGCCAAGAAACCATAAATGCTTGTTAGTAAAGCAACAAGAGGACCTACGGCTAATACATGTACATGTAGGTCCTCTCTGAGGGACCTGGTAATGAGGATTAATGCTTTACCAAAGGGCACTAGTGCATCGACTTGGTTTCGAACCCGGGTCACCGGATTACAAGACCACTGCTCTACCAACTGAGCTATTGCACCTTCTCATCATTTCTTGTTCAAATCATGAAGCCCATACTATTATTAATTAAACAAAAAAAGAATCCCAGAAAAAAATCACAAATTGCCATGGCAATATTCATTTTCATGTTCCCTGTTTCGGAGGTAGTTTTTGGCGTAGCGAGGCAGTTTTCGACCGCATGAACGTAAGTAGTCAATAGGGAGCGCGCGCTGTGCGTTCGCCCGCTAATCTATAGCACGGGCTCGCTGTGGTACAAAAAAATAAGACGCGTGCAGCCACAGCGCGTAATCCCCCGCACGGCAGAAAACTACACCTGCGGGTACGGTGATCAGAAATAGGAATCTAAACTAAAACAGAGAAACGGTGCTAAAGTATCCGACGGCAGTGGTATGATACATGCGGTGAGAAACTTTTGAGCTTGCGATACTCAAAAAATCTGACTCTAAATCTAAAAAATTCTTGAAATACAGCTCATTTTATGGTACCCATATTCTTGACATGCACACGTAAGATATTCAATTTTTCAGATTCGGGTAGCGGGACCGCCGATTACATCGCTAAAATGTGATATTTAAGGATACTTTTTCCATTGCAAATGTGGTTCTCCAGTGACTCCAGCATGTTATTGTATGTGTGTGATATGTGCTATTAGGCCTAAAATAAAAACTTGTTGTATTGCCCTTTGCGACCGACCCAAAAATCTGAAAATCTATGGTCAGCATTTTTTTAACCGTTTTTTTAAGATTTTTTTTTTTTTTATTAATAAATAAAAAAATATGTATTTTGTTTGTTTAAATGGGATATAAATGCATAAAATCAAATTCTCACCAGCTTTGTCAGCTAGTTGCAAACCATGGATTATTATGAGGTGAAACAGATATTAATGGAATGATGACGCTGAAACACATATATTAAAGCATTAAAAACTGAGAAATATCAGCCAAAACAGGGCGGCTTTTTAGAAGAAGAAAACAAATAATTCAAAACTGAAAAATATTGGCCCAAAGAGGGCGACAAAAAAGTTTTAAAAAATAAAAACTTTTCTGACCGACCGACGTCGGAGGCCTTATGCAATGTATTTGAGAGGGATTTCACCATGCATTCAACGGACCGGCCGAAAACTGCCTCCTTTACTCTATACACTGTACACTGCATAACTTTAATTCTATAAAAGTAGGAGTCTATGATAATCATTAATTGCCATCAAATTTAATTCTCAACATGGTATCGATGATCAACACGTGGGGAAATTCCACTTTGTATCGTTTTTCTTTTTAATTATGTGCGCTGATCAGAACCATTAACCAGAGCTTTATACGATATACGACCAATCAAAGATTGGCTGAATATTCAAAGCGTCAGATTTTAACGAAGGAACGTATATACGCTTTCGAATTGTATATCTCTCGAGAATATTGGTAGGGAGGCCAATACCCGGGCATAAGGCTTCTACGCCTACGATTTGTGCACTCGTCGTCTGATTCAGAAAATTGCCAGAAAGAAAAAAACAAAATAAAAATATCTAGAGGATCTATTGAATAAATATACAACAACAATACAATTATACACTCCACAACATACCTATAATCACGGATCTGTAACGGTCTTTCACCATTTGTTGACGATCTTGCAGATTTTGAAATATTTGAATCCAATAACTGTAGTAGCAGACGAACATGACGTGCACACCAGTAGGGGCGCTGGTCCGAGACTGAGGATCATCCTCATAAACGCGGACAAAATGCGTCCTCATAAACAAGGATCGTCTTCATTTTAGCGGATGTTTTTTTTCATCGGCGCTCTGCGGGTTTCGGGTTACCGAACCGCCCGCTGGCAATGCCAAATTTGGATTCCCCAGGGGAAAATAACCCTTGTTGAAAGTCTACTTTTATTTATGGGTTGTCCATCTTCCCAAGGATTTATTGTTCATAATGCAATGTGAAAGTCTCTGTACAAAATCAATGTAAAATGCATCAAGAAAATCATTCCGGAATCCGTTTTTTGCATTGCCATTGTGCCGATCAAAAATATGAAATATCTGCTTTTTTGCAGACGATCCTTGTTTTTGAGGACGCATTGGTCCGCGTTTACAAAGATGATCTTTGTTTATGAAGACGATCCTTATTCTCGGACCAGCGCCCCTAGGCCCTAGTCTACTCACCTATATGTACATGTAGCTACGTGCTACTGCACACAGGCGTTGTGGCGTGCGCCTTTAATCCAGCTAACAGTGGAAGTTACAAACTGATTCAGGCGAGGACGCAGGTTCGAAACTGAGCCACGTCTTTCGGATGGTGACGTTTAAAGGTCGGTCCCCAGACGTAAATAATCATATCTGATTGATACACGTCTGTAAAAACTCGACACACACACACACCACAATTGAAGCGCAGAGGTTTGCTCACTAAAATCTAAGTTAGGGTGATGATCTTGCCTTTATTTTAGATGTATTTTTCATGCTCTTTCGAATGGTACTATTTTTAAGGAGATTCAATGAATTTTATTTTTTGTTCACGTACCTACGGAGAGTTCTAGATCTACGTGTGCCATGGAAAAGCCATCGCATCGGATGCAAGAAATTGAATTGAATTGAAACACATTTTACTATGCGTGGGTCCAGAGTAATTTGACGCCCCTGATTTTTGTTCGTGCATAACTTACCTTGTCAGTCACCAAAGCATTTTTCTTTGTTGCCTCCTTGGCTTCTGCATCTGCTGGCATGAGCAGATAAATTAATGAGACTACAGCAACTGTAAATACTCCTAGCACCTTCATTGTTCTTGTCGAAATCATGCGGTTTGAGCAACGTTAGAGGAAATCGGGTAACAATTAAACATCAGAAGACCTCGAAATGGTACCACGCAGTTTAGTAACAAAAGATACAACAATGCTTCAGCGCAGTGACGTGGGCCATCAACTCGGCTTATAACAAACAGCTATTTGAAATACATTTTAATAACTTAGGCAGTATGAATAGGTGGTGACACGTGTATCTATTGCGATTGGTCTTGATCTCTTGCAGGCTTGGTCGTTGTCGGAGCGGTTCTAAAAGATGTTCCTGGGGGGGGGGGGGGGGGGGGGCTTCTGGGGAGCATTGCATGGAGGAAAAAAATCATAACATAAAAAATATTTTAAAAAATCAAAATCAAAACAGAACAGAACAAAACAAAACAAAATAAAGCAAAACAAAACAAAACGAAACAAAACTTTGCCAACAGTCACAAAAATCAACAAATAAGAAACAAACAACAATTACAGATGAAAATTTCCCAACACAGACCAACAGATATGCGTAAATGCCTACATCTTTTCGTGTAGGCCTACGTACTTTGATTGCTCGCCCTATCAACAGCAAATGCCTCGATCATCAATTTTCTTAGCCTACATTAATTGGGCTTCGTATCCAGTGGCGTACCTGGGGTACTCCGTCAGGGGGGGGGGGGGGGGGGCAAGCGATCGAAACAAAACAAAAAAGGCGATGCTAATTTTCACTTCTGGCGAGCGAGCGGGAAAAAAATATATTTAGGTAAAGTTTGGTATATAAACCGGTATTGTTGCAAGTCGGGGTGGGCACATCATTTGTTAGCCACGTTAATTTCATTTTTGCAAGCGAGCGTAGCGAGCAAGAAAAAAATCCCTTCTTTTTTAATAATTGCCACTTAAACTTGGTCCAATTGCCCCATGCCGGGTGCGGGAACAATATTGTGTTTGGGGTGATTTTATACCCATTTTAGCTAGCGAGCGAAAATACACTTTTCTCTTAATGAATTGCTACATGTACTATAAAAACTTGTTCCATTGTTGCAATTCGGGGTGGGCACAATCGTGTTTAAGGCAATTTCAATCCCATTTTGGCGGGCAGGCAACCCCCCCCCCCTACATTTCTCTTTTTAATGATATTGTAGCAGGTCAGTGGTGGGCACATAATTCCACGAGCTAACGAGCGTAGCGAGCGAGCAAAAAATCACTTCTCTGCGGTAAGAACATGGTACATAAACTTGATTTCATTGATCCATGTCAGGGACGTGATTATTCAAAGCGATGTTATTTCTATTTTGGAGAGCGATCGTAGCGAGCGAGAAATTTTTTTGTAATGATAATTGGTTCATAAATTTCAGTTTTTTGTTGTTGCAGGTCAGGGCTTACACAATCATGTCTAAGGTGATGTTAATTCCGTTTTGGCGAGCGAGCAAACCAAAAACTCTTTGAATAATGTTTGGTACATAATTATTAACTAGTTGTTGCAGGTTAGGGCAGGCACGTTGGCGATGTTAATTTTATTTTGGCGAGCGAGCGTAGCGAGCAAGAAAAAAATCGCCTATATTTTATAAAAATAATTACCAATTAAACTGGTTCAATTGTACTCAATGAATTGGTACATAAACTTTGTTTCGTTGTTGCAGGTCGGGGGTGGGTACAATCGTGTTTAAGCCAATGTCAATCCCATTTTGATGGACAGGCAAAACAAAATTAATGATGATTGGTGCATAATTTTCAGGTTTTTTGTTGCAGGTCGGGGCTTACACAATCATGTTTAAGGTGATGTTTATTCCATATTGGCGAGGGAGCGTATAGTTAGTGAGCAAACCAAATTTTCTTTGATTAACGTCTGGTACATAATTATCAACTTGTAATTTTGTTGTAGGTTGGGGGTGGGCATGTTAATTGTAAAGACAGCGTAGCAAGAGAGGGTGAAACAAAAAAACAAATCAACTCATATATCAATCACTAAAATCAATCAATTCATCAATTCTGGCGAGCGAGGAAACAATATCTCTCAAAATAGCGTTCGGTACTTATTTACTGGGATTTTCGTTGCAGGCAAGGGGGCGCACATATTTTGTTAGAAATGTCAATTCCATTTTGGTGAGCGAGCATAGCGATGCAAAAAAATCAATTCTCTTTTAATAGAAATTAATACATAAACTTGTTTTTATTGGTGCAGGTCGGGATGGGCGCAATCGCGTTTAACACGATATCAATTCCTTTTTGGCGAGAGGGCGAAAAAACACTTCTATTTTTAATGATATTGTTGCAGGTCAAGGGTGGGCACAATTGTTTTTAAAGCAATGTCTATTTCATTTATTCGCGAGGGAGCGTAGCGAGCGAAAAAAAAAGAATTTAGTCTCTTTTAGTAACATTTGGTACATAAATTGGGTGTTATGGTTGCCATGGTTGCAGGTTGGGGCCAGTCGGGGCAGACACAATTGTATGTTAGGCAATGCTAATTCTTTTCTTTTTGTAGGGGGACGAGCAAGTGAAAACAATTAATACAAAACAGGCTAGCAAGCAGCTCGGGCCAGCGAAGAGTGTCGACTTTGTTATAATTATCACTTATATTTTCCTATTTTCATTTCTCTTTTTCTTTGCCGTATGCTGAATATTTTTCTAATGGGGGAGGGGAAAGATACATGAAATTTTTTTGAAGAAACTCAAAAGCAAAAGGAGTGAAGGGAGTTCGAGCGAACAAAACTGGTCATGAGGGTACTTTTGCATTTTCAAAAGTAGAATTGAAGGATTTGGTATAGGCCTTCACTACTTGTGAGCTTTGTTAAACATTTTCAGGAAAAAAATTGTACGTTTTCAAAATATCTGGGGTCAACTGCCTCCCCCCCTCCCCCACCCCCGGTGCGTACGGCCATGGTCTTTTTAAAAATAATTTCCCCATTTTTTTCTTTCCTTTTCTTTTCCCTCTTTCTTCCTTTTCTCTTCTTCTTCTTCCTTTTTTCCCTTTTCATTTGTTCTTTTTCTTTCCTTTCCTTTCTTTTCTTTTCTTTCCCCCTTTTTTCTCTTTCCCCTTTTTTTCCTTTCCCCTTCCCCCCTTTTCTTTTTTTTTTCCCTGGAGCTCGTCAGGGGGCACTCTGCCCCCCTTGCCCCCCCCCCCTCAGGTACGCCAGTGTTCGTATCCCTGTACTGTATAGGCCTAGGTATAGGCCTAGTGCTGTAACAACTTCATTTTCGAATTGATATAAATTAACTGCATTCTGCAACATTTTGGGCGAAAAATAGGAGAAGCGTCAGATATACTTTCCGGATATCCGATAGGCTATATACACAGTGGCGTAATGAGCAAAAACGTTTGGGGGGAGAAGAAAAAAAAATCCGCATCCCCTGCACTCTTACACGTTAATTGCAGGCCCCGCGGAACGTTTTTTCAAAGTGGAGTATTAACGATCAGGGAGAGCGTGAATTGTCCCGGCCTGAGCCTCAGCAGCTAGGGGGTCAAGGGGCTGAGCCCCAGGAAGCTCAGGTTTTTAGGCATTAAATTACGGTCAGATAAGCATATTTAGATACCTTATTTGTGACACTGGCAGGTCACTAATTGCCGGAGAATCCAGGGAGCACAGCCCCCGGAAGCTCAGGGGTTTTAGGTATATTCAATTACGGTTAGATGAGCATCCAGGGGCCCTCTTTAAGGCCATTGATGTGGTCCATGGGCAGGGCCCCCGGAAACTCCGAGGTTTTAATATTTAACTACGGTCAGATGAGCATCCATGGCCCCCCCCCCCCCCCCCCACTCCGAGAACGGACGGACCCCATGCGTGTTACCAAACTCCTTTTCGTAACAAAAGAAAAAGGTCGACCCGTATTGACTTTACACACCGGACTTTTGCTGAAAGGGGGGGGGGTGCTGAAAAAGGCTCGTATAACAAAAGAAAAAGGTCGACCCGTATTGACTTTACACACCGGACTTTTGCTGAAAAGGGGGGGGGTCGCTTGGAACACGCATATGCGTACCCTAAATAACACTGAGTGGGGGATCGAGGGGCGGGATCCATGGGCCTTAGGGCCCTTGGTGGGGTCCAAGGGGCAGAGCCCCCGGAAGCTCTGGGGTTTTAGACATTTAATTACGGTCAGATGAGCATATTTGATACCTCATTTGTGACATTGGCAGGTCACTTAATTTTTCTCACTCTCTTTCTTTCCTTTTCTCTGTAACATACTTTTTCAAAAATGGACGGGGGCTCGAGCCCATCTGTTTTGCAGACCATGACATAAAAGCTTCTCAATAAGCATATTTTTCGCCCGACTGTAAATTTGGGAATTTCTAATTTTTTCAACAAACGCATAAAAAGTTATGACTTACAAAAAAATAGAGAAAAAAATACCGGAAAATCAAGCCATTTCAGCAACATTTGTAAATGCATTTTACCCCGGTCCCCAACATAAAAAAAAATCATCTAGACGGCCATGCATTATGGCTCAAGGCATGGGCACACAGAATTTTTTTTAATGTTAGGCACCGGGGTTAAATGCAATAAATTATTGAAAAATTATTACATTTTCTGTTTTTTTTTTTAAATTTATGGAAACTGCCCCCTACCCTAGCCCCCGCTGCGTACAGTCATTGTTCAGTGTCAAAGCAATGGCCTCGTAACTGTGAGGCCCCGGGATCAAAACCGTGTCATTTATGACTTAGGCGCCTTGGATCAATTCGAGTGGCAGTCATCACGCGGCTTTATGCAACGCGGCCTAGTTTGCGTGAAAGCCACAACTGTCCGAAACTCTCTATTGAGAAGACGCCATGCGAAATTCCGCACAAAAGGGCGTACGGTCCAACGACTTTAGAACAGTGTGCGACGTTCTCATATTGCTTCCAACTCATACCAGTCGACCGCCCTCTATAGGCCATGTAACTCTCAAACTATGCAGGGGCCGCGGAGGCGGGTGGCTGGGTTTTTTTTTTTTTAGTAGACACGTTTCATAAAAGCTCCGAAAAAGGGTTTATAGATTGTTCGCATGCTCAGACCTCCCCCCCCCCCCCCTACTCTCAAAAACGCTCCGCGGTCCCTGCTATTTATGGTCAGAATTCAGATTCGTTTCCTCAAAGGGATAACTTATTAAGAAAAATTATTTATCACACATTTATACAAGTCATACATTAATGCTTTTTCTTCCTTTAATATGTTTCGCTTTGTTGTAGCTTCATTTGTCTCGTTTTCGTTTCCAAACTTCATTAATCTGTGTTGGGTTATCTTAAACAATATTTGACTTCTGGAACATTTTTAAACTTATGGGCAATGCGCTTGACTAATCATGAAAACTATGTTTAATATTTATAAATGAATGGCGCAAAATATGAGCTTTTTGAATGAAAGCGCCGTAAAAAATAAGTAACAACAACAACAGCAGCAGCCTTCATTTTTTCTTTTATCCTCAAGCGAGGTTTTTATTTCCATAATTTCAATACATATTTACATTAATTACTCAATGATTGAGTGAAACGAGTGAAACATTACATACAAATTAAAGTATATACAACAATTCTACCAGCTTAGTATTATTTTCTTTGATTGCACAATCATGCCTAAAAAAAATCTTACCAACGACTTAGACTAGACAATCGTTTTATTTTATCAACGAAGAAAGGTGGATATATTTAGAGTTCAGAAATAAACAATATGAAATGAAACAATAGGAGTGATCGAGAGGAAGGAAAAATCAAAGGTTTGTCCCCAGGTATATGAAATGAAAAGAATCTAACACAGTTACACAGGTAATAAACAAATTTAAAATAAGTGGTGAAGTGTGACGTAATCAATAATCTATGTTTTGAATTTCTCAATTTTTTTTAATTTTCCGAAAGAGCATCAAAAATAATGTCCTAATTATTAGGACATTATTTTTGATGCTCTTTCGGAAAATTAAGAAAAATTGAGAAATTCAAAACATAGATTGTGAAGTATTGGCTGAGATATGGCCATCTGAATAAATATATTTCCTATGGGAACTCAGTGTTATTTGCTCTGGCTCCTAATGATTTTATTTTATTTATTTTATTTCATTAAACAGTAGTTTATTGAATAGACACCCTCCCCAGTCCCCACCCCCCCCCCCCTTTCCCCTCTCCCCTCTCTATCACACTCGCCTTTCATGCTATGATGATACGTTGCGTTAACATTTTATGCGCCATTATGTTAGTGATTGTGATAGATTTTGAGCTAAAGAATGGTAATTAGATAAGAAAAAGTATTAAACAGGGAAACAAGACACACAAAATCATATTGCCAGTTGAGGTTGACATAAAAGCAAGCGAAGGAAGATGGCTTTCATATTTAGAGTTCAGAAATAAACAATATGAGTGAGAGGGGTGGGAGAGACAGAAAGTTGGACGAAGTCTGTACTGTATTCATCATTATGATATTTTTCTCTCTAATCACCCCCCCCCCCCCCCCTGGGCTCTTTTTTTTTCTTTCTGTTCTGTTTGTTTATATATTTTCGCTTAAGTATAATGTCCGACGTATATTAACACCATCAATATATAGCATAATAAACATTTTTTGTCATATCAGTTTGATGCAACAGAGATTTATAGTCAAAAGTTTTACTTCTGATAATTATTATTGTACTGTTATATTCTTCTCTCCGTTCATGTTTAGCTTCTTCTGAATGTTTACGTTATATTTCTTAATCTCTTGATGAAATATAAACACCAGAAGCTAGTATTTAGTGGATGCAAACAAAACATTGCAACTGATGGGTTCGAAAATCAAAAACATGAATAGACTTCCTGCTTTTTCACTGCAGATCATAACAAAGCGAATGAAAATGGGCAGACCGTAGTTCAGATAATCCGGCTATTGTTTTCTATCATTGGAATAATCCACCAGCTCCATCTTCTCACGCATACATGCCGGTGAATGGACTGTCGTTGTTGTTGTTGTTGTTTATTTAGGCAAGTCAGTCAGTTTATGACCATTATTGCCGAATAATATGAACAATTTTGTTTTAAATTCTAATTTACGTTTATGCACTCACATAATATGCGTGTATATTATGAATAATATATAAATAATATTTGTTTTTAATATATATAATTATATATTACATTCCTTGGGCACGCTTTGCTTAAAATAGATTATGATTATGTCCATCATACGGACAGAATGAATTGAATGTGTATTTTCATTGTATTATATTGCAAGCAAATGGCGGAATAGAAAACAATACGAAAGATGTAGATGGAAAACGACATTGGCAGATATAGACAAAGAGAGACAGACAGACAGAGAGAGAGAGAGAGAAAGAAAGAGAGAGAGAGAGAGATGACAGAGAAGAGAAAGAGAGAGACAGAGAGAGATGAGAGACAGAGAGAAAGAAAGAGAGAGAGAGAAAGAGAGAGAGAGAGAGAGAAAGTTAGACGCTTCATTATTATTGAAATACAGTACTATCATTATTAATAATACCATTTTCATTATTATCTTTGTAATCATTCTAAAAACAACGGGGACAAATCTAGAAGTTTGTCTATTTAAGAATAGAAGCAATATCTTTCGTGCTGGTATGGTGGCCCTGAAAAGGGCCGTTTGGTTATGATTTCAGGAAGAAGAAGATGAACTCTTTTCATTCCTGCGCAGTTTTCGACATTTGCCGTTTACTGCATCACAAATGCAGCGGAGATTCATCGGGGCATCGAAGCGAGGAAATGATTTCCTAACTTGCGATTGAATCGCCTTGAACCGATCGTCGTCAGCGAGGGAATCAAGCGGGGGCTCCATGTTTCGATCGCCCTTGTAGCTGAAGTTGATGAGCTCATCGGGCCAGTGGCGGATCCAGGGGGGGGGGGCCCGGGCCCCCCCCCCCCCCCTTGAGAAAAAAATCATGTAAAATCACGTGATTTTTACCTTTTTTTGGGGTTGGGCCCCCCCCCCCCCCTGGCGCTCAAGGGGGGGGGGTGCAAATTGAAATTTTTTGGAGGATCAAAAAAAAAAATGTGCTCACTACCCCCCCCCCCCCCCCCCCCCCCCCCCCCCCCCCCCCCCCCCCCCCCCCCCCCCACTGAGCGACTTTTCGGCCGGCGCGATTTTCAAATTTTCGGGAGCAAAAAAAAAAAAAGTTGGGCCCCCTCCCCTAAGAAATCCTGGATCCGCGCCTGCATCGGGCTGGATGACCATGCTCAAGAGTTTCAGAAGGAGGGCTCTGCCAGTGGGTGCTAGATGAATCGCCCGCTGGAACCGTCGCTTGTCGACAGGAACTGCATGCTGGGTATCGCCTATCATGATAATCGACTCGTCGCCTTCAACAGCTAATTTATAGGGCTGACCCCGCTCCGCTGTCTGCTTTGAGCGTTCCACGACTACCTTATGGAGTTCCACCAGGAGAGTCTCAATCCTCGACACTTTATCTTTCATTTTGTTGAGGTCGGCTTCAATAGCGTTCAGCTTAGAATCGATGGTCTGCTGACTAGAGGCTGCTTCGATGTCTTCATCCCTCCATGACGTCTCAGATAGACTCATCCTCAGATTTAAACTCTCGTCGTCGCTGCTTTGTATGTCACTATCGCTGTCCATTGTACTACTATGATTAACTTTAACAAAAGTGTCAGGTTATTTATACTCTTCAGGAGGACCGCTTGCACACATAAACAAATCAATGGTTCGCCATTGTCATTGACAGAGACTTAACAGACAATGGGTTTTTTTTTCCCGCAAGCGTGGCACTAATTGGCACGCGACGATGAGCAATGAATAACAACAGAGAATGAATGGGCCGGGCTTGCCTTGCCTCGTTAATCAATGACCATACAAATATAACAGCTCAGTATTTATTTCAAATTAATTACAAATAATACAAATAAACAAGTCAAAGAAATTAAGAACTTGACAATAAAACATTGACATAAACAGCAAAAAAAAAAAAAAGCAATGATAAATGTAGAGGTGGTACGGCATACAGGGATAACATTATTATGATAAGGTGGAGAGAATGAATGGAAGTGGGGCATGCACTAGAAAAGCCAAAGGAAGGATAAATCCCACGCACCCAAAACATTTTGATGATTTCAATAAATACATTACGTATACAGGGTATAGATGCGGCAAGCATCAGGCAATGGAATATAAATAATATTGAATATAATTACAGCGTTAAACTTAAAACTTAAAGAACAAAACGACAAGACAAAACAAACGAGAAACAAAATTTGTCATTTCTGAGTAATCTATAACTGATTTCTAAGGAGTCAATAACTGGTCAACAAAACAAAATGAAATGAAATAAAGCACAGAGGTTTAATTAAAAAAGACAGTGTATAATGAAATAGAAAGAATAATTCAAATATGCTTCAAAACACTATCATGTTGTCATGCGAATAATATCTGCTTATACTGTTGATGAATAACGTTGCCACATTTCTATATTAATTATTAGAGGTTTATATAGATACAAGGGATTTTAAGTTTAACTATGAAAATAGAAGAAGGTGGACAACATTATAAGAGAAAGAATAACAATTTCTCTTTTATTTATACAAAAATTAACAGCCTAAATACCCTTACAAAACAAAAGATATTTTGAAGAGAGAGAGACAAGACAAATGTGAAAAGGACCAAAAAATAAAAAAATAAATAAATGATAGGATTCTAGAGCGGAAGATGATAGGGGAAACGTAATAGTTTATTGGTATTAGCAAATTTGACAATAATAGTTTGTAAGTAAATTGACAAAGTATATACTAACAAAAACGACACAAAATATTTGAAAGCATTTTAGAACTACCGGTATATAGAATGAATATACGAAAAGAGTTATGTCTGAGGCCTATCTAGATCTATGTTACGTAAGAGGAACAATGAACTTGGCCAAAGGTAGAGTTCGTTGTCATGGTTATAAACTCGAACAATAGAAGGGCGGATTATGAGGTACTAAGGTGCTTGCCGTCATGAGATTTCTTCAGGGCGAGCGCGGATTACGCTGCTCCCAATCAGTATCAGAATTTGATGTGAAAGAAAAATGGACATGCTTATGAAGAAAAAAAAACGATTATAATGAATAATATGACAGTACAACAAACAGGAGCAATTGAGAATGTTAGTTTATATTTTGCACGATTGGAGAAATAAAGTATCATAAATCGTAATCTTGAATCTTGTGCAAGAGTACTGATTTATCTTGATTTTTTTTGTGATGTGAGCAAAATAAACGCAAATTTCTAAACACATGTCAATCAATGATTTGTTACCTTCCTTCCATTACCCCCACCTAACAAACAAACAAAAAGCAGGAGACACATTAGTATACTTGGGGGAGGGAGGAAGACAAAAAATGTATAATGAGTGCAGTTTTCACATTTTAATGAGATTTATTGAATGGAAGAGTAAAATCAACCCAAATTTTTAAACGATTATAAACGAATTTTTATTAATTGCTTTCCTTTCATTATTCATCACCCTCCCCATCTAAATAATGATAATAATAATATGATGATGATGATTATAATGATAATAATAAGCCGGAGAAACACTATCGTACGGGGGGAGGGGGGGGGGGCACGGGGCAGAATGCGGATAGGGAGGCAGACTGCACCCATAATGGGTGGCCAGTGAAGAAACAAAAGAGAGAGTGGGGAGAAGAGAGGGAGGAAAAGAGATGAACAGGAACAAGAAAAATGTTTTCTTTGGAGAGGGCTTTATACCAAGTTCAAAGAAAAAATAATATTTAAAACTTTCGTAAAATGTGTTTTTGCCTCTATGAGTTACATGACAATGGAATAGCATAGTCTCCAAACAAGAATTCATGAATCAACACATTGGCTTTATGGCGAGCACGCAATTGTTTATACCGGCGAGAGAGAAAAAAAACACTAGTCTTTATTTCCATTAATGGCTGGAGAATTAAATTTGAATGGGGCTCCCATAATGTGTCTAGATTGACACCTCCAAGTTACCTCCCCGAAAAAAATCTACTTTTTAAAAATTCATTCGGTTATATATACACAGATAAAACGTAATTGTTTAAAATGCTAACAGTTCATTACAATACAACAGCTTGTTGAATTTTTTAAACAGGTCTTATTACTTGTAAACAACCCTTTTAAACGGTGTTCTTATTGTGCATAATGATCCATTCCAAACATACAGAGTACAGTGTTAATTAGACACGAACTCAAGCTAAGCTAAATAACTTAGTTTAGCCGCAGAGGGAGCTAAACAAGTATTACGAATCTTTCAATGGGTTGACAATTTTCTGGCTTGAAAAGGACGTCACGGTGTTCGGACACACACAATGCGTCTTCTCGTGGGCAAATCGTGCATCCGGGATTAACTCCGACAGCTTTGATGCATGCGCTCTCAGGTTAATAAGCCGCGTGTTTACTGCCACTCGAATTAATCCAAGGCGCCTTAAGGGCATAGGTCCCCTAGTTGATAAGCATAGTAGCATACACATGCTTTAGCAGTCACGCAAAACACACATTGGCAAATTATTATTCAATAAAATCTGAGAATGTATATTATTATCTAGATCTATTATTTTTAAATTATTTTTTAAATAATTCCATAAATTGGAATAAAAAAAAATATTCCACCTTTATGAGCGACAGTGTACTTCATAAACACAAAATAAGTGGAATAAACGATTACCAAGTAGCTTGCTCAAAAGCGATGGCGTAATCCTTTTTATCATTCGACACAGGTACGAATAAGACAATGACAACGCTATTCAGAAATATACCCTCTCACTCGAAAGTTGCTCCCTTGATTTCCCCTCAAAATAATTGAGTTTTGTTGCAGAGGGCGCTACTCATTTTTTTTTTTTTTTTTTTTTTTTTTTTTTTTGTGAGATAATGTAAAACTGAGTGTCAAATTTGAAAGAACATACAATTTAAATGACAAAATCATTTTTGTTTGATCAAAACCGGTTCAGAGACAGGCTTAAATGTCCATATTTATAACGATTTCTAATATTTGTAGTGCCCCACGTCCCCCCCCCCCCCCAATTCAGTGTTATTTAGGGTACGCGTATGCGTATGCTCGTTCCCTCTTTTTGAAAGCACCCCCTATCTGAGGACTGCCAACATTTCCGAACCCCCCTTCCGCGGGCTTTTTGCGGGCTTTTCCTGCCTTGGAGACCCCCCTAAATACGGAAAAATGCTCAATGTACCTCCCTAAATCCGGAACAATTCATCAGGAGTCCAAAGAATTGAGGAAAAAAAAGAAAAACACCCCCTTTTTAAAGAAATCTCCGGGTGAAAAGTCAATTTTTTTTACAATTCTCGGGCCGGACTTTGTCGCACGAAAAGTACCCTTTTACCGGACATTTTGGTATCACGCATGCGGTCATTCCGACCCCGGTGTGGGGGGGGGGGCGGGCCCACAAATATTCGATAATTATTTGAACCAGCCGTTGAAAAAACGTTTTATTCCAAGTAATGCCGATGTTGGCTTTTTGTTGGCTTTTTCGTATTGGTTATAATACGCACAACCAGCCGGCCTGTGTATTGTTATTAATTAATTGATTAATTAACGGTCACCGTATTTTTTACAAGTGGAATTGGTATAATCGTATTGGCTAAATTTTACACATTTTGGGGTCTAAACTTACCTTCAAAGCAGTTTTAGGTCCTAAAGGACGACAAGAAATATCATAAATAAGAATAAGAGCGATAACCATAAGCACTTTGAAGGAATTTGCGGTCTGAAACAAAAACTCAACTATCCCTTTAAATAGTCATCATTATCCATTTCGGAATAAAATTAGATCCATAAACTACTACTATGATTGTCTCCAAGATAATTAAGATATTACAATCACAAAAAACAATAAGCCCTATTTCGGTTTCCTGTCAGCAGTCCTTTGTATATTTTCTCTATAGTGTACAGACCAATAGCACTGTTAACCATTACACGTGATCAATATACTGTTTGATTGCGACGAGTCTGTCTTGTGAAATCATATGAGGGGCGTCACAAGTTTATTTTTAATAGGGGGCGTCCGTCCAAATTTGCTGACTTGTTCGCTGAAAATTTCCTACAAGAAAGTGAAAGAAGAAACAGAAGCGTCGTCAGTCTTTCAGATTTGTCAATAGCCTAAAAAAATTATACAATTCGACAATATAATATTTATGTAGGGCTATCACCAGGCGCGGATCCAGGATTTCTTAGGGGGGGGGGGCAAATTTAAAATCATGCGAGCCAAATATTGGTACGTAATGGTGAACAGCAGTGGCGTAATGAGAAAAAAACTTTTGTGGGCAGAAAAAACATTCGCATCACCACCACTCTTACATGCATGCCCCGCTGAACGATTTTTAAAGTGGGTGGGGGGAGGCTAAAATATATTTACGATCAGGTAGAGCGTAGCGTAAATTGTCGTGGGGTCTATATAGGGGCAAAGCCCCGCGGGGTCAAGGGAGCACCCGGAAGCTCAAGGGTTATTAACATTTAATTACAGTCAGATAAGCATATGTTGATACCTTATTCATGACATTGGCGTTGGGTCCAGGGGGCAGAGCCCCATGAAACTCTGGAATTTGAGGCATTTAATTACGGTCAGATGAACATATTTCGTTACCTTATTTCTTTATATTTCCTTTTTATCATACTTTTTCAAAAAAGTGGGAGGGGGGAGTTTGAGCTACCCCCCTCCCCCCGAGCCCCTCCGTTCCGTGGACCCTGACATGTAGGCCTCTGAATAAGCATATTTCTTACCTGACTGTAAATTTGGGAATTTGTCATTTTCCAACAAACGCATACAAAGTACAATGTACTGAAAAGTCCCGGAAAATTAATGTCATTTCAGCAACATTTTTAGATCACTGGTATCGAATTAGAAATAAACCACGTCAGAATTTTATTGGGGGTAACAGTCCCCCCCCCCCCCCCCGCCCCAACCAGTACGCCAGTGGTGACCAGTGGCGCATCTGGCGCTTGGTCTCATGGGGGGGGGGGGGGCAAGAGGGGCGCAAAACCATATCCTATACGCATGTGGCATATCGAAACATAACACCTACATCTTGTTCAGAACGGTGGAAGGGGAGGGCTTTCACCAGGCTTTACTTCCGCCAGAAGAACATTCTGAGATTTGGAAGTCCATACAGAACATTATAATGGCTAATGTTTCTAAATTCCGAAAGAAAATGTATATTTACACTTATGGTGTCAAGGGATCCTTCTCATGTTTTGTTCGGTAATGAATAAGGTTAGTTTCTGTGGGTGTAACCATGGTCATCAGGCGCGTACGCAGGGGGGGGGGGGGGGGGGGGGGGTTTGGGGGTTAACCCCCCCCCCCCCCCCTTTGGTATTTTTATGTGTATAACCCCCCTAAAAAAAAACCAAACCCCCCCCCCCCCTTTGGGTTTTTTTTTTTTTTTTTAAATAATAATTAAAAAAAAAAAAAAAATTATTCCCATGGCTGACCTAAAAAAGGCGACCTTACCCCCCCCCCCCCCCCCCCCATCGGAGCAAAATGTCAAATTTTCAAATTTCGAGACAAAAAAAAAAAAAAGTGTCCTCTTACCCCCCCCCCCCCCCCCCCCCCCCCCCCCTTGGCCCTCATGATCCCACAATCTTTGACCTTTGACCTTTGAGCTCGTGACCCCAAAATCTAATCATTTCATTGGCTCTGCAAGATACATACATGACCTAAGTTTGGCGGGAATCCATCAATGGGTTCTTGAGATAACGCGATCACGAGAACGGGACGTACGGACGGACGGACGGACAACCCGAAAACATGCCTCCGGCTACTTTGTAGCATGGGCATAACAAGTCATATAATAAAGATGTCAATAAAGATGTCAGGCTCGGTAGTTAAGTTTCAAAAAGTAGACTTTATTGACCTGTAATATGATTACAAGTTGTGTTTCATACCCTTCAGAACCAGAGTGAAAGACTGGTTGTTTACTATATCACTTTTACAAAGTTATACGTAGCAGGTTATTTGGAACAAACATGCTAAAAAGGCAACTTGTATTTTTATACGATTAAAGATGTATAGGCGGATACTCCACCCTCTCAAACAAAATAGCGTGCAAAGAGTAACAACACGAAAATGGAAAGAAACCTCAGGCCTGCATGGGCCTGCAAGTTATTAATACTTTTTTGTATTGAGTAAGTTTTGAAGAAGAACACAAACGAGAACTCACTCTCCAATCGTATTGGTTATTGGGGAATTTGGAATGTCATCAAATTTGTTTTTCCTTTTAAATTGTTTTGCCACTCAATTCAGGCTTGACTAAATATATACTTTTTCGTAAGGCAACAGACAAGTTATGTCATATAACTGATTAACATTGCGGATGTTTATCGTTTGTTCTCCAAGCCTGCGGAGATTTCTTGTAATATATTTATATCTGTTAAATGTTCGTCTTTTGTTTGTCTATGTTTACTTGTGTATTTTTTTCTTGTCTATACTTAATTTCCATTTTTATATCACAATGTTGTCCATACAGACCGATTCTCTTTTTCTAACTAAATTTGAAACTTCCATTTTAGATACTGCGCATTATTGTATATTATACTACTATTTTGTTACGCAATCCTTTTGTGGTCAAACTCTAAATGGATACGTTACATAATAACTTAGCGTTTAATTCTCTTCGTGATGATCGATATGATGAGACTATCGCCAATTCTCTAACTGAGTACATTACTAACCATCAATTCAAAGACTTTATGTGTAATAATAATATTAATAAAGATACATTTTCTTTATTCCATTTAAATATTAGAAGTATTAATAAACATTTTGATGATTTTCAATTCCTCTTAGATAATTCGTCCCAATGTCTTCCCTCTGTATAATTGGGCTTACCGAGACTTGGTTAACCACAGATCCTAACCCACCATTTGCCCTACATGAACATGATTTTATTTTTAGTAGTAGGAAGGAAAAACTTGGAGGAGGTGTTGGTTTATATGTTTCAAAAATTATTCTTACAATGTTTGTAATGATATTACTATAATGAACAATATCTTGGAATCCTTGTTTATTGAAATCTTATTGCCAGGTCGGAAGAATGTAATAATTGGTGTAGTTTATCGACCCCCAAGTAGTAATACTTTAGATTTTTTATCGTCCCTAACTGATATTTTGAATAATTCGGTAATGATTAATAAAGATTGCTTTATAATGGGTGACTTCAATATCAATTTATTAAAATATGATACTGATAATTTATGTCATGATTTTTTGGAAATATTTTTATCAAATTCATTCTTCCCACTTATTTCTAAGCCCACTCGTGTAACTAATAATTCTGCTACATTGATTGATAATATCTTTAGTAATGTCATTCCACATCCTGATTCATATATTATACTTTCTGATATATCTGATCATTATCCCATTTTTACTCAGTTTACTCTTTCAAATTCAGTCCACGGTGGACGGCCTCGTTCATTAAGACGTCGAGCTTCCCCAGAGAATATAGCAAGACTTGGAGCCAGTTTAGAGCACGCAGATTGGTCAAGTGTTTATAACACTGATGATGTAAATAGTTCGTATAATAATTTTTTAGATATTCTGAATGAAGAGTTAGATACATGTATTCCCTTACAAAGAGATAAAGTAAATAATTATAAAATTACCCCTAGACTTCCCTGGATTTCGAAATCTCTTCTAAGATGTATTAATAAAAAGAATAAGTTGTACTATAAGTATAAAGCAAATCTTACAGATAGAACTAAAAGTAAATATACTTCGTATAAGAATGCTTTGATTAGAATTTTGCGTTTTGAAAAGAAGAATTATTTCGTGAATCGCTTAGAGTTTTATAAACATGATATACAGAATACTTGGAAAATTCTTAAACAGGCTATGAATTTGGTCCATAATAAAATGATATTATTAAAATAAAAAGGATAATGAAGTGATTGATGATTCTGATATGATTGTAAATATTTTTAATAAACACTTTTCTTCGATTGGTGAGACGTTAGCACAAAATATACCACAATCAAAAAATCTTTCACAGATTTTTTAAACGCCCCAAATACAAATTCTATTTTCTTTGTTCCAGCTCATAGATTTGAAATAATAGATATTGTTTCTCATTTGAAAAACAAGAAAAGTTCTGGTGTTGATAATATTAATAACTTTATTTTAAAAGGGATAATACCTTTCATTGTAGATCCATTGGTTCATATCTTTAATTTGTCTTTCTTGAATGGAGAAGTACCTAATGTTATGAAAATTGCAAAAGTTATTCCACTATTTAAGAAGGGTGATAAGCAAGATGTAAATAATTATCGCCCGATATCTTTATTATCATCTCTTTCGAAGGTTTTAGAAAAACTTATACATAAAAGAACAGTTGCTTTTTTGAAAGTTCATATTTTTTGTGATTCCCAATTTGGATTTAGAGAGAAACATAGCACGAATCATGCATTATTATCACTTGTTGAAAAGGTAGCTCATGCTCTCGACTCCTCTTATCATATGGTTGGAATACTCCTGGACTTCTCCAAGGCCTTCGACACGATCAACCACGATATTTTGCTTCATAAACTTTCTCATTATGGTATACGTGGGAAGGCCTTGGAGTGGTTCAGGAGTTACCTTTCCGATAGGAAACAGTTTGTATTTCTGGATGGTCACACTTCTGAATTACGAAATATTAATTGTGGGGTTCCTCAAGGTAGTTTGCTGGGCCCGCTTTTGTTTATTATTTATATTAATGATTTTTATAGATCATCAGATATGGCGTCTTTTATATCATTTGCTGATGATACAAATTTGTTCTTTTCACATACAAATCCAAATACTCTTGTTGAAATTGTAAATTTTGAATTAGAAAAAATTATTCAATGGATCCGAGCTAATAGGCTGTCTTTAAATTTACAAAAGACTAAATATATTCTTTTTAGTAATTCAATAGATTCTTTGCCAACTGATTTAGTTTTTGATGACACTCATTTGGAAAAGGTTACACATTCTAAATTTCTAAGTGTAATAATTGATAATAAGCTTTCATGGAAAGTTCATGTCGATAACATTTCTAAAAAATTTCGAGAAATATTGGTATATTAAATAGACTTAAAACACAACTCCCATCTTCAGCATTATTAACATTATATTCATCCTTAACATTACCTTATCTGAATTATGGCTTACTCGCATGGGGTAACGCTCATCAGAACATTTTAGACAAACTTTTATTGTTACAGAAGAGAGCAGTTAGAATTATTTCTCAGGCAGATTTTCGTGCACACACTAATCCGTTGTTTTATGATAATAATATTTTGAAAGTAAAAGATTTGTATTTGCTTCAATTAGGTCAATTTATGTATAAAACTACTAATGATTTGCTGCCAAAAAATTTTAAGACTATGTTTTTAAAAAATCGCTCTTTTCATCAACATTCAACTAGACATTCGGAAGAGTACCATTTGCCATTACTTCGAACTTCCTTCGCTAAAAACACTTTTATCTATGATGGCCCAAATTTGTGGAATTCCTTTACTGATTCCTTGAAAAATGCCCCTTCATTATATACATTTAAGAAAAGATTAAAAATATTTTTGTTCTTAAAATATAAAGTAAATTAGTTTGATTTACCCCCCCCCCCCCCCCTGACACCCACACACACACACTAATACTTACACATTATACACGATGCATCATTTTGAGGAGAATACGCGCATACTTTCCCCTTATTTTCTCTTTAATAATTATATGCGCAGTTATCGATTTATACGGTCTTACTTTTTACTGATAATCTGATTTGTATTGACAATAGTATACGGAATGTAGAATAACTGATTTGTTGTTTTGGAAATGTTACGTCCACGTCTGTGCTGTATATTCGTGTTTTTTGTTGTTATTGAATGTCTTTCTCTGTCTTACATTGTCTCTATTTGTTACTGTTCTGTCTTCGCGGGCTTATCATTGTCTTTACTTTATTTTATTTTTATTTTTTTATTTTAAAAACAAAGAGCAAACTGTTATATTAATATATTTGTGTTTTTTGTTCTGTATAAGCTAATTTGTGTAATGCTACTTTGTTATTTTGAGGGACCCATAATCTACAAGTATCCACTTTTTAATGGGTCCCTCCATTTCCATAGAAAATATCAATTTTTTTTTTGTATTATGTTATTCAAATTTTGTTTATATGCAGTTTAAGTATTTGTAAATGATATTATTCACATGTTATCTTGTTCAATTTTTTGTTTTGTTTTAATGAAATATTGTTCTGATTTCTGTGGAAATGAAAAATAAATTTGAATTGAATTGAATTGAATGAATTGAACATTTAACAATTTCCTACACTAGTGCCTGGCCGTGCGTGTCTCATATTTGATCAGCTTTAGAAAGGTTGTGGTTGACATGATTAAAAACAAAATTGGTTGGCTTGCAGATAATTATCTGTATTACTGTATAAAAGGTTAAACAAAAATAAAAGAGTATTCGAGTATTCGACAAGGTGTCATGTGCATAAAAAGTTCCAAACGCTTTCTTTCATACAAATACACACAAAAAGTTCCAAAAGCTTGAATGCATACTACTTCACAAGATGTAATAAAACAATATGAATAATTCTAATGATACACTTCCATGCAAATGCATGATCATTTTTCAAAGTTTCTTTCTGCGTGCAAAATAGTTTTTAATACCATGGAAGAGGATAAAGCAATGCAGTAACTATTAGCTATATACGACAGTGCAAAGGAATCTGGATTACTTTCCATCTATATTTAATGTGAGAACAATTACACACTGACTAGAACAGATGTATTCCTTAGAATCAGATATGATGGACAAGTTTGAAATTATAAACACACAAAAACCTTGGTCAAACAATCAGGGATCGAGGTCATACAATTTGATATCTAAGCTGAACCACTACCATCATTATGATTATAATTGATAACATATTGCATAAACTGCATGTGAATTTGAAAGACTAGACAAGCTATACATCTATTTCCTGAGAGAAAGAGTTTTTGTTGTTGCTGTAAATTTGTATATCTAGGTAGAACGGGAGGCAGTAAGGGATGGAGGCAGTTTATATGGCTGCTTCCTTGTCGACAGCGAAAGGCTTCTCAGTGTCAATAGTGCCGCTGTCTGCGATGACGCAGAAAGTGTTTTTGTTGTTGCTGTAAATTTGTATATCTAGGTAGAACGGGAGGCAGTAAGGGATGGAGGCAGTTTACATGGCTTCTTCCTTGTCGACAGCGAAAGGCTTCTCAGTGTCAATAGTGCCGCTGTCTGCGATGACGCAGAAAAGGTTTTTGTTGTTGCTGTAAATTTGTATATCTAGGTAGAACGGGAGACAGTAAGGAATGGAGGCAGTTTACATGGCTGCTTCCTTGTCGACGGCGAAAGGCTTCTCAATATCAATAGTGCCGCAGTCAGCGATGACGCAGTCTTTTACAGGTTTGTCATTATCCCCCGTCTTCGTATTTTCAATCTTTCTCACGACATCCTGCAAAAATTTAATAAAACAAAATAAAATTAACAAGTACCTGTGAAATTTTTTAGTATCAGTCTTTACCTTTAGGATTTTAAAGAATTTTTGATTGAACTGTTACTGTCACTTATTTACAATAGTTTCCTACTGAGTCTTATACCAAAAAAAGTTTAATACTCCATGTTCCACATTGTATACACAAATATGATTTTCGTTCCCTTCGTTGACTTACGTCAGCATACCTTAATCAGTGCTTATCATCAGATTACTATTTTAAGAAATAACCTTGAAAGAGATATTGCATGAAACATATGAGTTGGTTGTTTACTGTTTTCATATGATTTTAATAATATGGAAATCGAAATGAGTCAAACAGCACATTCTTCTTGAAATTCCATTAGTTGTCCTCTTTTGAAAAGAATGTCGACATCTTCATGATCAGTTTTGCTGCCATTTTTTTTTAATCAGTCAAAATAGATGGTACATGTACCCTCAAATTCCTGCATGTCCAAAAACAATGTGGTTCTTCAGTTCTGTTACTGATATAAAATGTAACATGTGTCACAAATGGTTCAAGACTTTGAAGAGATTTCCTTGATGAGAAAAAAAAGGGCAAATTTAAGAGATGTTTAGTAACGCAAACACTACTCTGCAAAATCATTGGATACTAAGTGTACGTTATTGTTTTCTTAGTGATTACGTTACTAGTTAAGTTTATGGCGGGTAAGCCTATATACACTGCAGGCAAGAGTCAGGACTAACATTTAGCATTTTATTAATTTTATTACCATTCTTATATTCTCTGAAATGTTATCCTTATTGAGGGTGACTTGAAAAAAGTTAACAACTTGGAAGGGAGGGGGTGCAACCTACCACACGCTTCTACCTCTTGGGTGCTTTGATCCATTGCCGAAAATAGTTTGGCACCTATCATCCCCCAACTACGGATACAAATCGACACCCCTGAATGTAGGGTTAAACACTCACCATTCCTTCTAAAACTTTACCAAAGACCACATGCCTGCCATCGAGCCAGGTTGTCTTGATGGTTATGAGGTTGAACTGGGATCCGTTGGTGTCCTTGCCTGCGTTGGCCATGCTCAGCCATCCGGCACCGTAGTGGCTCAGCTTGAAGTTCTCGTCCTTGAATATGTCACCGTAGATGCTCTTACCTGAATGAAAAATATAACACAATAATTTCTTTTGATACATCCTTGTTCACAAAATGACAATGACAAGATAAATAAATTGAAACGAGAACGGTGTGCTTCATAGTTCTGCAAGTATGACACGAGGCCGATAGGTGGGTGTGCTTTAATTGGGGCCTATGCTGCATGTGGTTCATTTGTTTGCATTCCCACTTGGCATTTCCTTTGAAAATATCTTTTTTTTTAAATTTAGATTCTGCAATTTTGTTTAAAAGGCAGTTTACCATGTAAACCGGCCTTAACCCTATATAGCAAGGGGGATTTAGAAGCCCCCCCCCCCCTCCCTCTACAGTTTTCGCGACAATTTTTTTTTCAACGCAAACAAAATCTTGCGCTAAACTTTATGACTTTTTTCTTTTGGGTCTTGCGCATCTTTTGAAGCAATTATTTTCGAAAGTCGGACCTACCGTTACAAAGTCAAGTAACCTTTTGTCTTTGCATGTCAGCCCGAAAATCGCTCATTTCGTGATTTGTGTACAAAACATATGGAAATATAATTTTTCCAAAAAAAAGAGATAAAACATTGGTTATTTGGTCTTGTTTATAATTAAGGTGTTTGTTTTGAGGGCCAAAATAGTTATAGTTAGAAATGATATAGAACAACAAAAAAATACATAAGTGGCTTAAACCCCCCCCCCCCCCCCCCCCCCCTCGGCTATGCAGTTTAAAAATAGCCCGGGCTATTTTGCCAAAATTTGCCCCTAGATGCTACTGGCGGTTTCGTGGTGATCTGACAGTATGTCCCAGGATATGTGTCCCCTACCTCCTACCCCCTACCACTCCTCACCCCGGTAGCTTTACCATAATATCCAAAATAACATATTTTTTTTTACCTCACTATACATATCCACATTTTTAGAGTTCAGTGACACAAAGACGTAACTCCATATTTTGCCAAAATGAGTATTTGATATCAAAATGTTCAGAAAATGTGGGCTTTCCAGGAAACGCAAAGACTTAACTCCACCCGACACCCCATTGAAGTCAATGTCTAGTGAAACATAGACTTAACTCCTTGAGGCCCGGGCCAAGTGCTCAGTGACACATAAACCACTTTTTCTCAAAATGGAGTTACGTCTTTGTCTCACCGACCCGGCCTCGATATGATGAAATAGCTTACCTCCTGTGCCATCTCCCTTTGTGAAGTCACCTCCCTGGATCATGCAATCCTTGATCACGCGATGAAACTTGCTTCCTTTGTATCCAAACCCTTTCTGTAAACACACAGAAAAACATGATTTTGTTTGATAATAATTTCTAATATATTCTCAAACAGATGGATTTCCAATGAGAAATCATTAATGTTCAGGCCATCGCATCCTCCACCCATCTCCTCCTCGAGGTTATAGCAGGGAGTAACGCCCCCTTGAGCCTATAGAAACAGCGATGCCTCTCATAGCAGTCAATACATCTATACTAGCTGTACACAAACAAAAAATATATAACAGCACATATCACAATTCAGCGTAGAACCAGGAACCTACTGGTTCTAAGGTCTGCCTTACACCCCTCTATCCACTGAGCCATTATTCCTCATCAATGGCTTCTCAGCAGAAATTAATTTACCCTAGGTCCCAGTTGAGAAAGAATCGGCCATGATGTATCCCGTGGGAGAATTGTGAAACATAACCCTTTCTGGAAGAAAATGTGCCCTCATTCTTTATTTTTAACTGATATCCCCTCAGAGGCTCAGACATGGTATTTGCATCAGATTATCGAAGAGAAGGTTTGAGTTCTGGAAAAGGTCAAGAGTGATTTGTAAGCTATTTCATATTTTTGTCATATTAGTGTTGAAGAATATCATTAAAAAAATTTGAATAACTGCAAAGTGTTTGGGCCAAACTTTCATGCCACATGCAATGTACTTCCATACATAATTTTATTACAGTGCATTTCACTTTGAGCAAGACCGGGCCAATTTCTTATCGTTTTGACTTTTGAGGATTCCCAAGCCTCAGAGTGCATATAAATACATATGAGCTAATACACGTAAGAACATTTACCAATCGCCTCCAGACAGTTTTTTTTTCACAATGCAATCACATGACCAGAACTTGACTCTATTTTTAAGCCCTGGCAAGAATCCTGCTTTCTCAAAGTAATGATTGATGACAAATATAAAAAACGGACACTATTCCTTGCTTACCTCACCAGTGGCCAAGTCGATGAAGTTAGTGGCTGTTTTAGGAACAGTTTGTCCAAAGAGACCGATCACAATCCTGCCAGTTTTTTCATCTCCAATTGTAATATCAAAGAAGACCTGTAATTGGAACAAAACTTGTAAGTGATTCCTATATATTATATATATATCCCTATAGAGTACCAAAGTGCTAACAACAATTATTCGCTTGCCGTCCAGATAACTGATTCTAAACAAAACGGCCTGTGCATCAAGTTCACCACAAAATTATTCAAACAACTGGCTGGAGGAGGGTAAATCCAGTGATTGGTCTTGGTGTGGTCACCATGCGATTGTTTAGAACAAATACTTTTGGAACAAGCAACCTTGAGAACTTGGCCAGTATGACGTCACACTTCGGTGCTCTATATAAAAAGGTCGTAAACTATTATAAAGTATACATGATTTACACCATATAAGCAACTAAAGCAAGCATATATTAGTTGGGCAGGTTACACTTAATTGGTAAGAGTTATACATACATATATATATATATATATATATATATACACTGCCTGACTTTCTAGAAAAGTAGGACAGTCAAGTCAGTCATTGCCACCAATTTTATTTCTCCACTTGTCAATATTCAGACGATTGACAGTGTGCTGACAAAACTTTCGATATTCTGGGCCAATCGAATACATCATTTAATACATTTTTACAAGGGTCATCAAGTAATGGAGCCCCCAAAATCTTGACAAGAAAGTTTGGGTGAATAGCAATAAAGACTTATAATTGACACCGCCGCCGCCGTCACTGGAAAAGCGGCGCCTACCGGCAGGGGCGTAAATCCGTACCGAGGAGTGGGGGGGGGGGGGATGATCGGCGATAGCCATCACATACTAGTACGAGCACACGCCCACATTAATTTACGCAAGCGCGCGCGATCGCGCACGCACAAACACACAACACACACACACACCTCACAAACGCACACACACACGCACACACACAAACGAACAAACAACAAACAATATTGGAGAAAGAAGACGATTCGTTGTACCGTTCTCGAAAATAATCCTCGTCTGAATTCAGTTCCCCCCTTCCCTCCCGCGCGAAGCGCGGAAGCTTTTACGTTTCATTAAATCATTAGGGAGAGAAGACGATTCGTTGTACCGTTCTCGACTTTTAATCCTCATCTGAATTCAGTTTTTTCCTTCCCCCCTCCTGCGCGAAGCGCGGAAGCTTTTACGTTTCATAAAATCATTAGAGAAAGAAGACGATTCGTTGTACCATTCTCGACTTTTAATCCTCGTCTGAATTCAGTCCCCCCCCCCCCTCCCGCGCGAAGCGCGGAAGCTTTTACGTTTCATTAAATCATTAGAGAAAGAAGACGATTCTTTGTTCCGTTCTCAACTCTTAATCCTCGTCTGAATTCAGTTCCCGCCTCCCCTCCCGCGCGAAGCGTGGAAGCTTTTACGTTTCATAAAATCATTGGAGAAAGAAGACGATTCGTTGTACCGTTCTTGAATTTAAATCCTCATCTGAATTCAGTTTTTTCCTCCCCCCTCCCGCGTGAAGCGCAGAAGCTTTTACGTTTCATTAAATCATTAGAGAAAGAAGACGATTCGTTGCACCGTTCTCGACTTTTAATACCCATCTGAATTCAGTTTTTTCCTTCCCCCCCCCCTCCCGCGAGAAGCGCGGAAGCTTATACGTTTCATTAAATAATTAGAGAAAGAAGACGATTCGTTGTACCGTTCTCGACTTTTAATACTCATCTGAATTCAGTTTTTCCCTTCCCCCCCCCCCCCCCTCCTCCCGCGCGAATCGCGGAAGCTTATATATTTTTATAAAATCATTGGAGAAAGAAGACGATTCGTTGTACCGTTCTCGACTTTAATCCTCGTCTGAATTCAGTCTCCCCCCCCCCCCTCCCGCGCGAAGCGCGTAAGCTTTTACGTTTCATTAAATCATTAGAGAAAGAGGACGATTCGTTGTACCGTTCTCGACTTTTAATCCTCATTTGAATTCAGTTTTTCCCTTCCCTCCTCCTACGCGAAGCGCGGAAGCTTTTACGTTTCATAAAATCATTGGAGAAAGAAGACGATTCGTTGTACCGTTCTCGACTTTTAATCCTCGTCTGAATTCAGTCTCCCCCCCCCCCCCCTCCCGCGCGAAGCGCGTAAGCTTTTACGTTTCATTAAATCATTAGAGAAAGAGGACGATTCGTTGTACCGTTCTCGACTTTTAATCCTCATTTGAATTCAGTTTTTCCCTTCCCTCCTCCTACGCGAAGCGCGGAAGCTTTTACGTTTCATAAAATCATTGGAGAAAGAAGACGATTCGTTGTACCGTTCTCGACTTTTAATCCTCGTCTGAATTCAGTCTCCCCCCCCCCCCTCCCGCGCGAAGCGCGTAAGCTTTTACGTTTCATTAAATCATTAGAGAAAGAGGACGATTCGTTGTACCGTTCTCGACTTTTAATCCTCATCTGAATTCAGTTTTTTCCTTTCCCCCCCCCCCCCCCCCCCTCCCTCCCGCGCGAAGCGCGGAAGCTATTACGTTTCATTAAATCATTAGAGAAAGAAGACGATTCGTTGTACCGTTCTTGACTTTTAATCCTCATCTGAATTCAGTTTTTCCTTCCCCCCCCCCTCCCCCTCCCCCCCCCCCCCCGAGCGAAGCGCGGAAGCTTTTACGTTTAATTAAATCATTAGAGAAAGAAGACGATTCGTTGTACCATTCTCGACTCTTAATTTCTTTAAAAAGGGGGTGGGTTTTTTTCTCTCTCTCTTTGGACTCCTGAGAAATGTAAAAAGGAGGTTATAAAATATCTTGAATATCATAGAAAAATTGATCAAATCCCGGGATCAAATTCCTGAAATTCCTGCTAGCTTTGAAAGCTCATTCAGGATTGTTTCATTTTGAAAAGTAAAAGCATTGGCCCCCAGTCCCCCTCGATCGACTAGAGCTCACCTGAAATGGGGGGGGGGGGGGGGGGGGGGGGGGGTTGTACATTTAGCAGTGTTCCGGATTTGGGGGAGGGGGTCTCCAAGGTAGGAAAAGCCAGCGAAAAGCCGGCGAAAGGGGGATTCAGAAATGTTGGCAGTCCTGAGATAGGGTGGGGGGGGGTGCTTTTAAAGGGCGGGAACGAGCGTACGCGTACCCTAAATAATACTAAGTGGGAGGAGCCGGGCATCTACTGTACATGATTGCACTTTTTAAGCGCTCGCGCGCTGGCGCACTTTACGTCTGGGCTATAATAATACCTTGCAAAATAACTTAAAATTATTCTTAAAGTTTATGAAGTGCTTGTTCGCGCACGTCGCGCAACTACTCTTAATGATCGTGACATACTATATCCTTGTAGGCTATACAGTTATACTTACATTAAAAAAATAACTCATTTCTCATGTATTATGCTAAAATTGAAACAATCACATTTTTTCTTCTTCTTCTTCTTCTTCTTCTTCCTTTTTTTTTTCTCTCTTTTTTTTTGCAATATCAGGGGGGGTGATTGTACAGGCCATCCCCCCTACTTCAAGCCAGGGGGGATGCAGCCCCCCCCCCCCCCATCCCCCCGGGATTTACGCCCCTGCCTACCGGTATGTTTCGCTATTTGCTACGCAGGCGAGACAAAAACTGTTTTCGCGTTCGCAATTTGATGCTTACTTTACGATACGAGAAAAGCGACTAGCGTAAAAAGGCACGCGCAGGGACTTGTAAATTTAGCAAACTCTGTTCGTGCTCCTCAGTATAATAGACTAATCATTAATTCGTTATCATCGTAGATAAAGTATCAACGCAAAAAAACATTTTTAAAGGTAAAGATCAGTATTGGAAACGCCCCAATTTCAAAAAATGAAATGGAAGCTCTCATTACCAATCATGTGAAAGAATATGTTTTGACTAATACATGATGACAAAAAATTTGCCGGGAAACCGCCTACTAATTCATGTATTTGGTAAATTTGTTTCTCTCATGGTCTGTGAGAGATATAGGGTAGTCCCATATACATCTTTCTGTGTATATTGCTTGTAACTTTACGAAAAATGGGCCAAATTTCTGATCATTTTGATGATTCCAGAACCTTGCAGATGCTAGATGTTAGATGATCGACCTTTTCTGATCGATTCCGCAACGTTTCTTTCACAATGCAATCGCATGACCATAACTGGTCTACAGTGCGTATTTCACTTTTTCTATTTGCATTTTTTCAAGCGGAACTAAACATTCAACAATAAACATCGCCAACTCTAAGAGGTCAGCTTTTTTTTCACTTTATCTTCCATAGGTAACATAACTACGTGTACAATAAACAAAACACACCCAAAAACCTACATACATTTACAACAACAATATAAAACGGTGTTCAGTCTCTTCTTTCAAGGTACTATGTCCCATTTGCAGGCCAAACAAATGAAAAGGCATTTGAAAGATAATACTAATTTAGAACTTCCTTTAAAAAAGAGGGGTTGAAAATGTCTTTAAGCGGGAAAAAACGACTATTAGTTGTCGAATCGACAGTAAGTAATAGTCTGATTTTCAGACCATTGGCATTGTACAAAATGTTCGTAGTTTTATACTGCGCAAAGACTCAATTAGTTTAATTTTGGCCATTCCAAGAAGTGGGTTATTGATGTAGACAAATGCTCATGTACCATTTACAGCTCATTTCATGTATGTTATAACCAAAGAAGAAGAAAAGCCAGACAGTCAATCAATAGTGTCTGACAGTGAAGTCTAGCAAGTAAACGGGTTTCCTTGCATAATTTGAATATTAGGACACTGCTAACGTTTAAATTTCACAGATAGGACATACATGACATATTCATAATTCCTGCAAAGTTCTACAGAATTTGATGTTGGCTGCAAAAGGGATATACTATAGTATCTTTAAGCCAGTCCGTGCAACGCCAATGCCTTTGTATCGGATGCAAGAAATTGAATTTGATTTAAAAGTGAACCACATTTCACTATGCGTGGTTCCAGGGTAAATTGACGCCCCTGATTTTTGTTCGCACATAACTTACCTTGTGAGTCACCATAGCAACTGATTCTCCTCCTGCACCTGTTGGAATGAGCAGAAAAATTAAAATGATAAAAAGACTAGATTAGATCTACAGCAACTGTAAATACTCCTAGCACCTTCACTGTTCTTGTCGAAATCATGCGGCTTGACTTTGAGTTTGACTTTGAGCAACGTTAAAGTTAAACAGTAAGGTCCAGACATCTTCCCCCGGCAGGTGACCTTTACCACCAGAAAGCTGGAAATCCCCCCCCGAAAAAAATAGGCTCTAACCCCCCCCCCCCCTCCAAATTTTACGGCTGGCTGAGTCCTTGCGATTTTGGGGGACCCCCCCCCCCCCCCCCCCCAAAAAAAAAAAAAAAAAAAAAAAAATATATATATATATTATATATGTCCTCTTACCACCCCCCCCCCCCGTGTGCCCCCCCCCCCTCCCCCGTGTGTCCCCCGGGAAGAAATTCCATGATCCGCCCCTTTATAACTGCCATCAAATAAAAGTACCAACGTAAAGATGGATGTTGATGAATAGGAACGAAGTATTAATTTATTAATCTCCAACGGTGCCGTGAAACTGTAGACAAACAATGCACAGCAAACGTAATTTAGCGTTTACGTAACAAAGTGAAGGGAGAGTCTCCAAGGGATTCTCTATTTTACACACAGTAACCTTTAAACACATTTATCTAAAATCTAACAATAATATATTTCTTGACTCTTAATTGTACCTATAAACATCGTAAATGTATGATTAAATAATTCTTAGACACTTGCTCTGTCCTGACTCACCTCGTTGGCTGGACATTATTACTTTATGCAGGTAAATTATCAAAGAAGAGGGCAAACCGAACGACGTTTAGTTACCTCAGGAAGCTGTAATGAATGGAGATAATAATAATAATAATAGCTAGTTCTTATATAGCGCTTAACAAAAAGAAATGCCATCATTTCCATCAACAGCTGTCTATATGTGCATTGCCCCCTCAGATATTCAAAATATTACGAAGAAGGGCACTTATCCCATCTGAAAAGGGGCACTGACCGTACATGAAAAAGAGGCACTTGTGTTTATTGAAAGTACCTGTACCTTTTCAGATCACGGAAATAAGGAGGAGTAAGATATTTATAACTTTGGATATTCATTAGTTCATTAACGCAGCTGCATACAACATGTAGATGGTTTTTAGTGGTGTATCGAACTTTGTTTAATGTATTTATGTAATGAATTCCCTTTTATTACAATGGTTATTGTTGACTCGTTCAATTTTATTGCATCAGTAGATTTGCATTATATTAACGCTTTACTTGTCATGAAAACCTGTATAAATAAGCGTAAATGATATTTAAATACAATTTCATACATATACCAGATGAGTTAAAGGTAAAGACCAGTTATGGTCATACGATTGCATTGTGAAAGAAACGTTGTGGAATCGATCAGAAAAGGTTGATCATCTAGCATCTAGCATCTGCAAGGTTCTGGAATCATCAAAATGATAAGAAATTTGGCCCATTCTTCGTAAAGTTACAAGCACTATACACAGAAAGATGTATATGGGACTACCCTATATCTCTCACAGACCATGAGAGAAACAAATTTACCAAATATATGAATTAATAGGCGGTTTCCCGTCAAATTTGTTATCATCATGTATTAGTCAAAACATATTCTTTCACATGATTGGTAATGAGAGCTTCCATTTCATTTTTTGAAATGGGGGGTTTCCAATACTGGTCTTTACCTTTAACAGGGACATTGGTTTCAGATCAAATAGATGTGACGTGAAAATGATGATTATAGAAAGCATGTAAAATCATTTGTTGGAGAATGTAAATGTATATAACACTGTAACACTCCATCCCATCACATGAAGCTTTCCTTCTTTCACATTTCTTCTACTTTTACCTAATAAGGCTGACCCCCCCCCCCCCGGTCACAATTTTAGAACCAAATTAGACGCATTTTCAGGCACTTCCTGGAGTAATATGACGTAAAATTGCTTTCTCCTACCCCTTCCAAGAATAGGGATCTTTTGCAATTTGAGAACCACATTTGGCGCATTAATGTCCACCGGCACTTCGTGGAGAAAAAAACGAGGCCTTCTTGATTGGTTAGAAGTTAGAAAAAAATGATCTGTCACGTCGTGAGACGTTGTATATGCTTTGATGCCGCACAATGCACAAAGACGGTGGTCCGGTACTTCATCAGTAGTACTTGCAAAAAAATTCTCGAGTGTATAAACTGTGTCGTTATCATTGTCAGTGGGGGAGTGGGGAGGGTGTAGAGGCCACCGACTACCGACAATACGAGCAACCAATTACCGAAAAATAATGCCAATGTCCGAATGTCTACAAATTAAACCCGGGGCCAGGAACCAAGTTATTTTTCAGTCTCTCCCTTCCCGTGCGAAGCGCGAAAACTTTGACACTTCATTAAATATCATTAGAGAAAGAAGACGATCCGTTGCATTGTTCTCGACTCTTAATTCTTGTTTGGATCCAGTCCCCCCACCCCCTCCCGCGTGAAGTTTGACGTTTCAATAAATTATTACTCTTAATTCTTGTCTGAATTCATTTTCGCCCATCTCGCGCGAAGCACGGAAGCTTTGACGTTTCTATAAATTATTACTCTTAATCCTTGTCTGAATTCATTTTCGCCCATCCCGCGCGAAGCGCGGAAGCTTTCACGTTTCATTAAATAATAAGAGAAAGAAGAAGTTTCGTTATATCGTGTTCTTGTTTGAATTCAGTTTCCCCCCTCCCGCGCGAAGCGCGGAAGCTTTGACACTTCATTGAATTATTAGAGAAAGAAGACGATTCATTGTACCGGTTTCGACTCTTAACTTCCTTGTTTGAATTCATTTTCGCCCATCTCGCGCGAAGCGCGGAAACTCTGACGTTTCATTAAACTATTACTCTTAATCCTTTTCTGAATTCATTTTCGCCCATCCCGCGCGAAGCTTTGACACTTCATTAAATTATTAAAGAAGGAAGACGATTCGTTGTACCGTTCTTGACTCTTAATCCTAGTCTGAATTCAGTCCCCCCCCCCCCCGAAGCGCGGAAGCTTTAAGGTTTCAGAGAAAGAAGACGATTCGTTGTATCGTGTTCTTGTCTGAATTCAGTTCCCCCCCCCCCCCCCCCCCCCCGCTGCGCGGAAGCTTTGACACTTCATTAAATTATTAAAGAAGGAAGACGATTCGTTGTACCGTTCTTGACTCTTAATCCCAGTCTGAAGTCTGAAGTCTGAATTCAATTTCCCCACTGGGCCCCTTAAAGCAGTGCTACATGATGTAAGTATGGAACGCCCGGTAGTGCTTGTCAAAGTTGCTTCTGGAAAGGATTTTGTTTACTAGTGTTACTGTTAGTGGCCACGGCCCCTTAGTGACTATAAAACAACATATGCTCTTCCTGGCCATTTGGGAATGTGTCAGTTTGCAACAGAAATGGAGAAACGCGCATTTTGTTGAAAATAATGTGATATTACGAACATTTATACATCACTTGTATATGGAATTGAAAATAAGTCATGGTTCAATTTTATTTGGGGGGCTGGCGCCCCCAAGCCCCCCCCCCACCAGTACGCCAGTGGAAGAAACTATAGCTTACATAATACGAATAGACTAAATAGATTTATACATGTCTGACTAATAATATACAACTGGAGACTACCGAGTGATAGATAATGGTGCTTTCGTAATCGTGCAAATGAATAATAATTGTTGTTCTCTAACTTAATTCATATTGTAAAGATACATGAGCGTTTTGGACCATAATAAAACCCACTCATACATATATAATAGTGACGGTTAAAGCATATTTGTTTCAGCTACTAATACTATAGTACCTGCTCTATACAGATTACAGAGTTGAGACAAATAAACCTAAAAAGCCCAAGGTCTGTCCTATAATCTCACATATTATTTCGTCTGTCATCCCTCTTGACTCCCAATACACACAAATAACACAATAATACACTTCAATTATTGTGGAATAGCCTGACAACGACTACTGAGAACCGGCCGTTTATTCAGTATGAATGTTTAACAAACATTTCTTCTCGTTTCCTTCACTGGAAACCGGACCTATCATGGTCCAGGATAAAAAACCAGAGATAAAACTCAACGAGCATAAAAACTCACGAAAACCTTATTCAAAAACAGTCATGTAACACTACATGACACAACGCACTTTTATTGTAAATAAAAGTTGTCTCGTTGAAAGTTCAAGCTAGAATGATTCAATTACACACTAATTCATGCCACGCCCTGGTCTCCGTGGCAGAATTAGCTCGCACACCTGTACGAGCTGCCTATGCAAATTACATTCCATCGGGGCACAGCCCCGGACCCAACATAAGTATGCATTCATTAACGATACAAACAACATTTGTCTGCTATACAATGATCGTACCGCAGACAAATAATATTCCTCTTTGTCCCTGGTCAAGGTAATACTTGTACTGGTACTATTATTTAAAAGTTGTAATCCTTTCTTTGTTCTCAACGATGCGCTCACTCCCTACACACCATGTGAACGTACTTAGTCTAATCACGCAGACACCAATTTATCATATATAAATGATTATAAAGTTGTACGCCAATTCCACACCAATCCCTGGTATATCAGAACACATATTAACATGATTATTATCTTGGCATGATAATGTAAGATCCTGAATAAAATAAACGACATAATAACTCGATACATATTATAAGAAAATACGGACTTATAGACTAGCAAAATCTGGTCGGTTCATTGACAAATCAAAGGTTATCTCCTTCTGAGATGGAAATCTCTCAAAACGTTATCAAATCGAATATGGAAAATCGTAATCATATTTCCCCAACTAGAATATGTCAAATGCTAACTAGAATCACAATAGTGGTTCATAAACGACAAAATATTGATTAGCTCATATCTTAAAGTAAGAAAGCTAAATAGTTATGTACAATGTGAAATATATATATTCGCGGGCAGGCGCGTACACAGGGGGGGGGGGGTTTGGGGGGGGGTTAAACCCCCCCCCCCCTTTGGTAATTTTTAGTGTGTAAACCCCCCTAAATTTCTCTAAAACCCCCCTCCCCTTTTGGATTTTTTTTTTTTTTTTTTTTTTTTTATCTAAAAAAAAAAAAAAAAAATATCCCCATGGTTGACCTAAAAAGCTGACCTTACCCCCCCCCCCCCAACGGGGCAAAATGTCAAATTTTCAAATTTCGAGACCCAAAAAAAAAAAAAATGTGTCTTCTTACCCCCCCCCCCCCCCCCCCCCCCCCCCCCCCCCCCCCCCCGCTTATTCAGCGGCTGGCTGAGTCGTTGCGAAATTTTAGGCCCGATTTATAAATGTTAAACCCCCCCCCCCCCCCCCCCCCTGCGTACGCGCCTGTTCGCGGGTACCATTCACCCATACAGTATAACGCTTCACAAATAGTTACAAGAAAGCTACACTTTCTTAACTTAAATTCTTCCCTTCAAACAACGATATCTACAAATGCGAACATCAGACCATATCCAATCATACATCAGTACAACCGCACAAAGTTATATAACATGATAATAATGATTTACTTAAATATAAGTATAATACAAAATATGGTAAATTACCTGTAAAACAGGAGGCGAAGAAGAGATGTGTGATGGTTAAACTCGTGACACGGACTGCGAGGAGTCAAGCCACTGACCTCTACCTCTGTGTAGGGGTCAGTGCGTTTCCATCGTAATTCGATGATTTCCGCCAGGCAATGTGAGAGGGCGTAGTTACTGGTCCTCTCTTAATACTTTTACTGTTGGATCGACGATAGCTTAGTGGCGTTGTGTTGTGCAATTAACAATGTCAGTAAATTGTTAGTAGTTATTTTCTGTATTGTTATTCGGCTTGTTATTTTAAAGAATTCATTAGGAAAGAAAGGATGAAGTGGTTGAATATTAGTTGCGATCAGTTCATTACGTTAGGACGTTAGTTTAACACCTCTCTCCGTATAATGAAGCAATTTGTACAATTTATACAATGAAGTAATTTATACCGAGGATAGTACCACTGTCACCAATAGATAACATAGCAAAACGCAACTAATACTCGATTAATACTTAATTAATACGAAGTTAATGTTTATAGCTGAGCATCACAGTTCATTGTACCCTCCACTGCCTTTTAAAAAAGCTACCACCTTTCCTATATATTCCTCATTTCCTAGTAAGTGACCTAGATTTGGATTTTGGGTTTTTAGCGCTCTATACATTCTCCTTCGTTATCTTTTATATTTTGGACATGATAATAAAAAGTGCTCAATTGTTTCTATCGTTTGGCATTCTACACATAACGAGTGTCGTGTTTTCTAATTAAATATTTATAGTAATTCAGGTTACATTTACCAAGCCTGAGTTGATGGATTAATCATTTCGTCCTTTCGGTTCAAACCTTTGATTTTAAAAACATTATTTACATTTTTATTGATGCTATACAAGTGTCTTCCATTCTCTGCTTTATCCCAGAGGCTTTGCCACATGGATTTATAAAAAATATCTGATTCACTTACGAACTCACTTTTGTTTTGGTTTACTATTATATCAGTGTTGTTGTTTTTTTAAGCTTGTTTTGCCAACAAATCAGCTCTTTCATTTCCTTGTAGGCCGCAGTGGGCTGGTACCCATTCAAGGTTAACATCTATCCCGAAGGAGTTTATAGCAAATAATTTTTCATAAATCTCAACAATTATGCTGGATTCTTTCATATTCTTTATGGCTTCTAAAGCTGATGCTGAATCTGTTAAAATCACTACTGCAATTGGATGATATTCATCTATCCATTCAAGTGCCATTAATATAGCTACCAGTTCTGCTCTCATGATGGATATATTGGATGTTTTAAAGCATTTACTTAGGCTTAGTTTTGGGATATAGTAAGCTGCTCCCGTATACCTGTATACCGTCTGTATAGATTCTTAAACAGTAATTCCATTTTTTCTTAATGACCTCTACAGCATAATTTTTTGATTCTATTGATGAAGAAAACTTCTTAGAAACAAAATCTTTTATTTCTGTAGATATACTTAGCATCTTATAGTGCCAATAAGGTTTAACCGTCATGCATTCAGTGAGCTTTTCAATATTTCCTATTTCCAAGTTCCTCAATCTTTTGACGAAAGGACCTTGGCCCATTTTCCAAGAGTAACTTTCATATTGCCAATACGGTAATAAGACTTTTTTGGTAGGATGGTTAATTTTAGCTGCATGTAAATAATAATAATATTTATCAATAAACATATTCCTCCTGAGTTGCAACGGCATTTCCCCGCATTCAACTTGTAAAGCCTGTAATGAAGTTAGATGAGCTCCTCCAGTAATAATTTTAAGAGCCTGGAATTATATGGTGTCTAATTTCTTTTTAAGAGAATTACTCGCGCCATCATAGGCTTCACTTCCATAATCTAACACAGAGCGGATTAAGCCTTTATAAACATAGTGAAGTATTTCCGAGTTATTGCCCCATTTGGTACCAGCAGTACACCTCATAAGATTAAGTCTTTTTTTTGCATCTTATTGAAATTTCATTTATATGTTTACTCCACGTCAATCTCGAGTCGAACCATACTCCAAGAAATTTGTATTCTTTTTCTAATTGAATACTTTGACTATATATCTGTAAATCAATATTTTTCTTTTCCTTTCTGCCGAATACTACGGCTCTCGATTTTGAGGATGAGAGATGCATAACCCATCTATCACACCATTTTTCAATTAAGCCTAGAGCCGCCTGTAACTTTTTTGTACATGTGTCATAATTCTGTGCGAAAACCAAATACAAATGTCATCAGCATACAACGATACTTCTACAATATCCTGAATTCGTCTAAGATCATTGATCATGAAATTAAAAATTAGGGGACTTATCACGCTCCCTTGGGGAATGCCTATATTACTTTTTTTTTGTTCTGATATGTAGTTTCCCACTCTAACACGATTCACTCTGTTAGACATGAATGCATAAATCCATTTTAAAATCTTACCTGTGAATCCTTGATTATATAATTCGTAAACTATGCCTTGTCTCCATATTCTGTCGTACGCCTTCTCTGGGTCAAGAAAAATCACAACTGTATGTTCTTTATTTGCCATTCCTTTTTTAATATCTGTTTCTAACTTAAGTAAATGGTCAGCTGTACTTCTATTCTTCATAAAACCCGATTGTATGGGAGTAATAATATCCTCTCTCTCGATATACCATGAGAGTCTGTTTTTCACAAGTCTCTCCATTGCACAGTGTTGGGGTTAGAGAGATTGGGCGGTAAGACGACGGGTTTGAAGCATCTTTTCCTTTTTTTAATATCGGAATTTGAATAGTCTCAGTCCATTGTCTAGGCAATATACCTCTATTCCATATTCCATTATATAGTTCTAAGATCATCTTGATTTCTTCCGGAAGGTTGCTCATCATCTTGGAATGAATGCCATCCTTCCCTGGAGCAGTGTTTTTTAATTCTAGTAGAGCACTATTAAGCTCACTAAGGCGGAAATCTTCATTTAATACATTTTCCTCGTGGTTTTGCATGTTATTAATAATTTCTAAAAGTTTTGTTTCACTTTCTTTTCTCTTGACTATTTCTTCTTTCCCTACAGCTAAATCTAGAGAGTTAAAAACGTTCAAAAACATATTTGCTTTTTCAGTAGCTGTTTTACCAATTACCTTTCCAGCTTCCATAATCAAATTCGGTATTGATTGGTTCGTACTTTTTTGTATGTCTTTGATCTTCTTCCACACGGCACCAATGTCAGCTGTCCGATTGAACTTCCGACAATAATCTCTCCAATATTCCCTTTTTGCTTTTCGGATAACTGATTGTGTAATTCTTTATTTCTCCATATATATCTGAAAATCCTCATATAGGTGAGTTTTATACATGAAACGATTTTTTGCAGCGTTTCTAATTTTGACCGATTCTGTACATTCCTTCGTCCACCAATGTACCGGTTGCCTCGCTTTATGCTCGGTACTTACCTTTTTGGTTAATTTGTCAATGGAGATGAGAATAATGCCGTTAAGAATATCAAGCTTATCTTGCAGGTCTGCTTCCTGGTATTCTTTTTTTGCAGTCCTTCATTTGGTCTTTTATCTCCATTTTGTACAGTTTCCAATCAACTTTATTTAAAGAACTTCTTGCAAATAACCTTGTATCTTCGTTCTTTTCAAATTTTCCTTCTTTTGGGAGGTTCTTTGAAACAAAAGAAAGATCAAAGCTGATTAAAAAGTGGTCACTTCCAAAATTTTGTTTCTGTACAGACCATCCGCTAAGTTTTGCTAATTCCTTGGTCATAAATGTTAAATCTAGGCAAGAGAAACGACCTGTGTGGGGGTCTATCCTTGTCGAGGTACCTTCGTTTAAAAGCACCAGATCATGTTTATGCATAAATTCTTCCACTGTCCTCCCGTTCGCGTCTATGTCCTTACTACCCCATATTGGATTGTGAGAATTAAAACCCCCACATAATCACTTGATTCTTACAATATAATATCATTTCGTCGAGCGCTGGTGCCGCAATTTTTTTGCAAGGGTTATAAAAGTTGACAAGTGAAAAGATGTGATTATGCATAAATATATCTATAATATGATATTCCTGATCATCTGGTGTTTTTATCACTTGGAAAGTAACTGACATATGTATATAAAATGCTAAGCCTCCTCTTCTGTTTTTTCTATTCTTTGTTATCAACGTATAATCTGGAAAACTGATGATATTGTAATCATCGTACCAGGTTTCCTGTAGGCAAATAATACTTGGCTTTTCTTCTTCACTTATAGCACTTTTAATTATTTTGGTGTAAAATTCAAAGCCATGAGCGTTCATAGATTGAGCATTCCACTGAAACACTTTACCCATGATGGAGCGTAATGCAAATTATATATGCACATGAAAGTGACAATTGAATAATTGTTCTGTAATATAATTGGTTTGTACAATAGTCATCAGGCATGAAAGAAAGATAGATGAGAGATAGACAGAAAGAAAGAAAGAGAGAAGAAAGGAAAGAAGGGAAAGAAAGAAAAGAAAGGTGCCAGAGAGGGCTAAGGCGTTGGCCATATGATGTTGGAAGCCCACGCCTATACTCCGTAATTATTTTAGCCTTTCATGAATCATTTCTGGATGTATGGTTTGTACACCCAGGCAGCAATGTGCTGCTTCTACAACTAATCGAATCCTGTTTGAATTTGATGTTTCCTTTTCCATATCATTAATCACAAATACAATAAACGCTAAAAAATCTACACTGTTAACAGTTATTTGAGGATCTTTCTCTTCTGTCTTCTCTCGATGACCTCGATCCGATTCGGGATTCTGGTTTCTCTCATACTGTTTTCACACTGGCAATATTTTGCTTAACCCCGTACTATAGGTGGGGTTAAGGGGGGTCTTAGCCCCACCTATAGTACGGGGTTAAGCCTATTCCACTTTCTGTTCAGACTGGTTTTTACCAAAGTGGGCTAAAGTTGGCTAACCCCACCTATAGTACGGGGTTAACTAACCCTGCAAAATAGCAGGGCTAACTCCGCAAAATAGTCCGGTACTACGCGATGGAGCGTATCGCAGCTGGCCAGATGCGAAGTATGCCCAATCATAACATATACGATATCCGGGGTTAACGAAATCATAGACGTAATATTAGTATTACGTCTATGACGAAATGCAGTGAGAACAGCGGGAATTTTCTTATTCCGGAATAGGCGCTAGTACGGGACTAAAAACAGCGAGTGTGAAAAGCCAAAAAAATAGTCCGGGGTTAAGGATAGTACGGGGCTAAGCAAAGTACGGGGTTAAGCAAAACCAGATCCCCCTTAACCCCACCTATAGTACGGGGTTAAGCAAAATATTGCCAGTGTGAAAACAGTGTCCGCTCTTTCTACCTAAATCAAGGTGTTTAGAAACAAAGGAACAAAGTAATGTTGCGGGGTCACGTGTTAAAAGATAATTGCATAAAGTGAGTCATGTAATCCAGCATTCTATGTGGAAACAGGATGGGGGGTATGTGACTAGTCTTTATAAAACAGTCACCTGGTTACACTAAGACTCTTGTAATATTGCGGCATTTTTATATTCTTTAAACAAAACTTCATATCATCTTTTGTACATTTACATATTGTAAATTGCCTACTTTTTTAAAGAAACCATCAATTTTCTTTTTCCACTTTGAGTTTTCGTATGAGAAGTAGTGCAATATCCACTTTAATATAAAACTTCTTAACAGAGCATTCAAATCAACCATTTTTAATCCTCCATACTCATAACTCATACAAACCACTTTTCTTTCTTTTTTTCCCTTTTTTTTCCATTCCACAAAAATGTATAAACTAAAGAATCAATGTGTTTCATTACATTTTCCGGCATGGAAATCATTTGAGCATTGTATATAATTTAAGAAACAAGGAATGATTTGATTATAATTATTTTACCAGAAAAAATTAAGCGCCTCGCTTTCCATAGACGTACAATATTTTCAATTTTTGATATTTTGGGTTTCCAATTAAGATTTATTAGGTATTGTTCATTTTTTCCGGAATGAACCCTAATATTTTGCGTCAGAATAGGTCCATGGAATGCCATAAATGCTTTCAACAATAGTGTCTCCATTAATGTTAAAGGTAATACAAAGTTTTGGGATGGGGTCATGAATTTGGTTCAAATGAACATGTTAGAAGCATATGCGATCCAAAAATATTCAGGGATCGTTGTTGCGGTTGAAATCGAGTCTAAAGTTATGAAATTGTAAATAATAAACTCTTTATGTTATATAGGTCCCTCTCAAGGTCAAGATATTAATTAAGCTATAAAACAATGTTTCTTGACTAAAATCGACCAATTAGCTATTCCCGTTTGGAAATTATATATCACAACTACATATTCTGAGATTTTCATGGTCACAGCTACCATTGTACGGCCGTAGGCGCTAATTAAAATTTATCAAAATTTACCGGGAGCACCGGTGAAATTTTATATTCAATTATTCTCGAAAGGAGAACTGTTTTAGGGGCTAATTTTTCTTGTGCTTATAATACATCCACAGGGGCATCCAAATATATCAAAATTGTAAAAAATCACTTTCCACCCAATTTTCAAATTTCACAAAACTTTGTATTACCTTTAACTATGGAACTCTTTGATTTATTCAGCTCTAAACCAGAAAATAAACCGAAATGTTTTATCTGCTTTATAGCTTTTTTAAAACATTTTGTGTCTTTAACAAAAATACAGTTGCGATTATTCCTGCCAACCAATAGCGTACGCAGGATTTTTTTCGGGGGGGGGGGGGGTCAAATTTGAAAACCGCGCCGAAAATTTCGCAACGACTCAGCTAACCGCTGAATAAGCGGGGGTGGGGGGAGGTGAGGGGGAGGGGGTAGGAGCACATATTATTTTTTTTTGGTCACCTTTTAGCACTTTTTTTTTTATTACGTTTTTTTTTTAAGGGGTGGGGGTGACAAATGCCCCCCAAATATAATTCAAACGTGGTTTATTTATAATTCGATACCGGTGATTTACAAATTTTGCTGAAATGACATAATATTCCGAGATTTTTCCTCAATGTTTAGTAAATTGTACTTTTTTTTGGCAAATTCATAAAGAAAGAAAAAAAGAAAAGTGACCTGCCAGTGTCACAAATAAGGTATCAAAATATGCTCATCTGACCGTAATTAAATGCCTAAAACCCCTGACTTCCGGTGGCTCTGGCCCCTGGACCACACCTAGGGCCCTAAGGCGGACCCCTGGATGCTAATCTGACGGTAATTTAATGTTTAAAACCCCTGAGCTTCTGGGGTCTCCGCCCCTGGACCTCACGCCAATAAGTGTCCTGCCAGTGTCACAAATAAGGTATCAAAATATGTTCATCTGACCGTAATTAAATGCCTAAAACCTCTAAAACCCCTGAGCTTTAGAGCTCCGACCCCTCGACCCCACCAAGGGCCCTAAGGCGGACCCCCTGCATGCTTATCTGACCGTTATAAAATTCCTAAAACTCGTGAACTTCTAAGGGCTTCGCCCCGTGGACCCCAGACGAATTAGTGACCTGTTAGTGTCACAAAGGTATCACAATATATATGCACATCTGACCGTAATTTATTGCCCCAATCCCCTGAGCTTCCGGGGGCTCCGCCCCTGGACCCCACGCCAATTCATGGCCTGTCAGTGTCACAAATAAGGTATCAAAATATGCTCATCTGACAGTAATTTAATGTATAAAACCCCTGAGCTTCTGGGGGCACCGTTCCCTGGACCCCACATCAATTTGAACGCATTTCCCCCCAAAAAAACGCCCCCCCCCTCCCCTCAAAAAAAAAAAAGCAGTAAAGGAATAAACATAGTTTATATTTTTAATCCAAAAGAACATAACAATAATAAAAACCTGAATTAAATCACATATACCATTCCATTCAAAGAAAAGGAAAGTTCACAGGAATTAAATTTCATAAATATTGCGCATGCTATCTGTACGGTTTATAATAGCGATACGCGCATATCGTGGACATATTGTGCGAGAATGGGAAAGCGTGTCTGTTTTTTTGTTTTGTTATAGGGGTGAGAAGACATGAGCCCCTGAACGCTGGCGTACTGATGGGGAAGGGGGGGGGGGTATCTATACGATACCAGTGATTTACAAATGTTGCTGTTATGATATGATTTTCCGGTATTTTTTCTCCATTTTTTTGTAAGTCGTACCTTTTTATGCGTTTGTCGGAAAATAAGAAATTCCCAAATTACAGTCGGGCGAAAATACGCTTATTTAGAAGCCTTTATGTCATGGTCTGCAAAGTGGCTGGGCTCGAGCCCCCCCCCCCTCACTTTTTGAAAAAGTATGTTAAAGAGAAAAAGAAAGAAAGACGGAGAGAAAAAATAAGTGACCTGCCAATGTCACAAATAAGGTATAAAAAATGCTCATCTGACCGTAATTAAATACCTAAAAACCCTGAGCTTCCAGGAGTTATGCCCCCCTGGACCCCACCAAGGGCCTTAAGGCGGGCCCCTGGATGCTCATCTGACCGTAATTAAATACCTAAAACCACTGAGCTTCCGGGGGCTCTGCCCCCTGGACCCCATCAATGGCTCTAAGGCGGGCTCCTGGATGCTCATCTGACCGTAATTAAATACCTAAAACTACTGAGCTTCCGGGGCTCTGCCCCCTGGACCCCACCAAGGGCCCTATAAGGCGGGCCCCTGGATGCTCATCTGACCATAATTAAATACCTAAAACCCCTGAGCTTCCGGGGGCTCTGCCCATTGGACCCCACCAAGGACCCTAAGACGGGCCCCTGGATGCTCATCTGACCATAATTAAATACCTAAAAACCCTGAGCTTCCGGGGGCCCTGCTTTCCTGGACCCAACCAAGGGCCCTAGGGCGGCCCCTGGATGCTCATCTAACCGTAATTAAATACCTAAAAACCCTGAGCTTCCGGGGGCCCTGCCCCCCTGGACCCCACCAAGGGCCCTAGGGCGGCCCCTGGATGCTCATCTGACCGTAATAAATGATAAACCTCTGAGCTTCTGGGGGCTTCCCCCCCCCCTCTGGAACACGTCAATGGCCTTAAAGAGGCCCCTGGATGCTCATCTAACCGTTATTAAATACCTAAAATCCCTGAGCTTCCGGGGGCTCAGCCCCTTGACGCCCTGCCGAGGCTCATATGCCCTGGACCCCACGCCAATTTACGCTCTACCTGATCGTTAATACTCGACTTTGAAAAACGTTCCGCGGGACCTGCATGTAACGTGTAAGACTGGTGGTGATGCAGATTTTTCGTCTGCCCCCCCCCCCTTCCGAATGTTTTTTCTCATTACGTCACTGCCCTTGGAAGGTGAGCCCCCTGGAATGTTTGCCCCCCCCCCCCAATCCCAAACTGCTTCCGGCGCGCCTGATTGCAGGCCCCGCGGAACGTTTTTCAAAGTGGAGTATGAACGATCAGGTAGAGCGTAAATTGTCTAGGGCCTGAGCCCCCGGAAGCTCAGGGTTTTAATAGGCATTAAATTACGGTCAGATAAGCATATTTAGATATGGCAGGTCACTAATTGCCGGAGAGTCAAGGGAGCAGAGCCCCCGGAAGCTCGGGGGTTTTAGGTATATTAAATTACGGTTAGATGAGCATCCAGGGGCCCTCTTTGAGGCCATTGACGTGGTTCAGGGGCAGGGCCCCCGGAAGCTCCGAGGTTTTAATATTTAACCACGGTCAGATGAGCATCCATGGGCCGCCTTAGGGCCCTTGGTGGAGTCCAAGAGGCAGAGCCTCCGGAAGCTCTGGGGTTTTAGGTATTTAATTACGGTCAGATGAGCATCCAGGGGACCGTCCTAGGGCCCTTAATGGGGTCCGGGGCGGAGCCTACGTAAGCTCTGGGGTTTTAGGCATTTAATTACGGTCACATGAGCATAACTCATTTGTGACATTGGCAGGTAACTTCTCTCTCTCTCTTTCTTTCCTTTTCTCTGTGACATACTTTTTAAAAAAGTGACGGGGGCTCGAGCCTATCTGTTTTGCAGACCATGACATAAAAGCTTCTAAATAAGCATATTTTTTCGCCCGACTGTAAATTTGGGAATTTCAAATTTTTCAACAAACGTATAAAAAGGTATGACTTACACAAAAATAGAGAAAAAAAATACCGGAAAATCAAGCCACTTCAGCAACATTTGTAAATCACTGGAACGCCAGCGTTCAGGGGCTCATGTCTTCTCACCCATATAACAAAAAACACACACGCTTTCCTATTCTCTCACGATATCGTCCACGATTTGCGCGTATCGAAAAATTATGATAAAAAAAACCTTCATTGAAAAATATAGGTGGCATGCGCAATGTTTGGGAAATTCCTGTTAACTTTTCTTTTCTTTGAATAGAATTTTATATGTGATTTAATTCCGGTTTTTATTATTATGTTCTTTTGGGTTAAAAATACAAAACATCTTTACTCCTTAATACTGTTGTTATTGTTTTTGGAGGGAGGGGGTTGGGGGACAAAAATGCGTTTTGCCCCCCTTCCGGCGCCTATGCCCGCGAAACGTTTTTCAAAGTGGGGGGGGGGGGCTAACTTATTTACGATCAAGTAGAGCGTAGCAAGCGAAGCGAATGGAGCGTAAATTGGCGCGGGGTCCAGGGCGAAGCCCCGTCGTGGTCAAAGAGCGGAGCCCTCGGAATTAGCTCATGGGTTTTAAGCATTTAATAACGGTCAGATGAGCACATAGTGACACCTGCATGTTACTAATTGGCTTGGGGTATAGTGGCCGGGCCCCAAAAGCTCAGGGGTTTTAGGCATTTAATTACGGTCAGATGACCTAGATCCGCAGGGGCGGATCTAGGGGAATACGGCGGTTTAAACCCCCCCCCCCCCTTGAGCGGCCAAGTGAGGAAAAAGGGGGAAAGGGGGAATAGAAGGGGAAATAAGTAAAATTGGAAAATCCTGGACTCGCCACTGGGTTAACCCCCCCCCCCCCCCTTAGCAAAAAGCTAGAACCGCCCCTGGGAAGGGTGAGAGTAAAGGAGAGAGGGGGTTGTTGGGTGGTATCGTCTCGTCGAGGGAGCAAGAAAGATACGCATAGATATCTTGCTGTGTCGGGTCAGCTGTGTCAGTGGTGATCAGTGGCGCATCTGGCGCTTGGTCTCGTTGCACTGTAAAAAATAATTTGTTCATTGGTAATTTTTACGTATTTTTTCCATGTAGAATTTACTTGAAAACATTAGTTTTGCCACTTACGCACTAAATTTAAGTCTTGCTAACTCAAACTTTCAATTTAGTAGAACATACGTGGAATATTTAAGTAAAGTCAAATACATAAGAACTTTAAGTAATTTCAGCTTGTATTAATTTAGTAATTTTAACTCAAAATCAGAAATTATACGTATTACTCAAACAATTTATGTTGATTATTCTTATCTTTTTAAAGTAAGGACCGATGCAGTGCGTAATAGAAATATTTACATAATTTATGAATATTCATTAAGACCAAATTAAACTCTTTTTTAAATAAAACAATTCTTTTTTGTCGTTGAATCAAAATTTAAGGACTTTAAAACATTTACTGATTCATTTAACATGGCTAAGCAAAGACAAGACCATTTTTAATTGTTACCCAGTTCAAAACAAATCAAAACTTGATATTTCAGGAAATTGTCAACCAATTTTCCTTTTAAGATGCTACGATCAAGTATATATAACATTTGGAGCCTTTCAATATGTGTCGAATCTTAATCTTAAATAGAAGTAGTGTTAGTGATTAGTGATTAATCTTAAATAGAAGTAGTGAATGATTAGTGGATGTTACTTGTTAGATCAGATGGGTACCAAATCGTGCAATATGTAATCCTTTCATAGCTTTTTTTTTTAATTATCTAAAATGATTACAATACTTAAATTATTTACGTTAATGTAACTCGATTTAACTGAGTAAAAATTTATTCAGCAAAATAAGTAAATTCTACTTAAGATGCCGTAGGTAATATTTACTTAATAAAAATAAGGCAATTCTTTTCCTCAATTTTATTGAGTTATTTCGACTATTATTTTTTTACAGTGTGGGGGGGGGGGCAAGAATGGCGCAAAAGCATATCCTACGCATGTGGCATATCGAAACATAACACCTACATCTTGTTCAGAACGTTGGAAGGGGAGGGCTTTCACCAGGCTTTTACTTCCACCAGAAGAACATTCTGAGATTTGGAAGTCCATACAGAGCATTGTAACGGCTAATGTTTCTACATTCCCAAAGAAAATGTATATTTACACCTATGTTGTCGAGGGGATCCTTCTTCATGTTTTGTTCGGTAATGAATAAGGTTAGTTTATTTGGGTGTCACCATGGTCATGGTCCTGGTATGACCCTTTGATCTTTGACCTCATGACCCTAAAATCTAATCAGTTCATTCAGAAGCGGCCCTCCCGGGGGGGGGGGGGCAGGGGGGCACAGTGCCCTCTACTTTTTCAAGCACCCTAAAAGTACCCCTTTTTACATAGGAAAAGTGCCCCTTTAACTTTGTAAGAAGTGCCCCTTTTTACATAGGAATAGTGCCCCTTGTACTTTGACAAATGCCCTATTAATTTTTTTTAGTGCCTCTTCCCCTTTTCAACTCTAATAAGTGCCCCCTCCTTTGGACACGTGCCCCTTTTCCTTCGACAAGTTACCTTTTTCCTTTGCAATAAGTGTCCTTTAATTTCCATTCTCATAAGTGCTCTTTTTAATCTCTAGTAAGTGCCCCCTTCACCTCTGATACTTGCCCTATTCAAATCTGAGAAGTGCCTCTTTTACTTTGTAATAAGTGCCCCTTTCCCCTTTTAATAACTTCCCCCATTTTAACTCCGATAAGCGCACCTTATATTTTCACATATGCCCCTTTTCCTAATGATAACTGCCCCATAAAAAAGAGCCCGTTCCCCTTCTCATAAGTGCCCCTTCTCTGAAAAATTACATTTTTTAGGTACGAGAAGTTACTCCTTTTCACTTCAGATAAGTGCTTCCTTAACCTCCTATAAATGCCCACTTAAAATTTGATCGGTACCCATTTTCTTTCAATGCCCCTTTTCCTAATGATAAGTGCCTCATTAAAAAAGAGCCCATTCCCCTTCTCATAAGTCCCCCTTCTCTGATAAATGACCCCTTTCAGGTACTAGAAGTTACTCTTTTTCATTTCAGATAAGTGCCCCCTTAACCTCTGATTGCCCCTTTAAAATCTGATCGGTGCCCATTTTCTTTCAACCAATGCACATTTTCCTTTATTTTAAGTGCCCCTTTTTCATTCATTTAAGTGCCCCTTTTCATATCTGGTCATTGCCCCCCTTTTCAGGTGCAATAAGTGCCTCTTTTTACCTCTGACAATTTCCCTTTTAACAGTGATACGTGCCCCTTTTCCTTTCTAGTAAGGGACCTATCCCCTTTTCATAAATGCCCCTTTTCACCTCCTATAAATACCCCTATCGAAATCTGATCTGGGCCCCTTTTCCGTCGACAAATACCCATTTCCTATTCTCACTACTGACTTTTTTCATCCCTGGCGAGTGACTCTTTTGATGGTATAAGAAGTGCCCCATTTACCGGTGTGTTGGCTCAGTCAGTAGAGCGTCCGCCTCACTACCGGAAGGTAGGTGGGTTCGAACCCCGGCCGCGTCATACCAAAAGACGTTAAAAGACGGGAGTTGCTGCTACCTTGTTTGGCGTTCAACATTAAAGGGATAGAGCAACGTCGATCTGGCGCTGCTCAGTGGCTGCCGGGCTCACGATCAATTGGGCAAAAAGAATTTCAATTTTCGGTTTAATAACATTTGGAGTGGACTTTAAAAAGATTATTATTATTATTATTATAGGATTTCCCGGCCAAATTCGCGAGTTTGTCATTCAAATTCATTTGTCTTGCGTTCAAATCGACGGTTTTAGTGCTGTCGTGTATGTCTCGGGTTTATATTCCTTTTTCTAGATTTCAAATCTATGAAGTTTTCGATAGAATCTATGTATGTTTCATTCCAATTGATGAACAAAGTGCTTCTTTCGCTATTTGGTCATTCGATTTAGCGCAACACGATTGTCTGACATCGCGACGGTGTACTTCTAGCATTCTAATTCATTTTTAGCATTCAAATTAGCACTATGTGCACTAAAATTAATGGTCAATATACATTTCTCGTTTATTAAACACTTTATATAGCTCATTCTTTTTCTTTCAAGATCGTTTTTTCATGTGTATTTCATCCTATTTTATTTCTTGCATTTATACTCTTTATATACTTTTAGATTTATCAGATATTCATCAGCCTTTAAGTTTGATTGTTAAGAAAAAAGACTTACATCTACGGACTTGATGGTCTCAATATTTGTGTAAACTTTCATGTAAGGAAGATGTCTGTCTTGTGTTTCATCATAAATTTATCACAATTTCATTATGGAGAAAGGGTACAATATTGTGACTGGGGTAGGTGTTGTTGTATCCCCACTTTTCCGGGGTATATGAACATGTCCGTTCAGAGATGCCATATCCCTTGATGTCGCCCCTTCTTTACCTAATGTCTGACTACAAACATATGCTTTATCCTCAAAATTAATAAATTAAATAACAGAAAGACCCCAATGGCAAATCATGTATTTAATTGCATTTTCTTAAAGCTGTAAACGTGTGTTGCATTTCTTCTCCACATTTCTAACTTGAATAAACATAATTCGAATACGAATGACAGGTGTTAATTTGAATGATAAAAATGACGCCTCGACAAGTGCCGATTAATTTGAATGCTAGTTGAGCAGTTTCTAAATTGAATGACAGATCTATGAAATCCTTCGACCAAAATCCTAAATTAAATACAAAATCGGGAAAATTGAATGATAGTTGGCATGGTAAAGCTGATCTGCGCTATCTTAAATGCAAAGTAAATGAATTCGAATGACAAACTCGCGAATTTGGCCGGGAAATCCTATGATATTTTCACCTCTGATAATTACTCTTTGTACTTTGACACATGCTCCTTTTCTTTTCTGATAAGTGTCCCCTTTTCCTCTCATTATTAAACGCGCCACAAATTTCAAGCGACTAAGAGCAATTTCTCCCAAAGCTCGCTCGCTACGCTCGCACGCATATATAGATGATATACTTATGTTACTTTTCAAAGGCCTTTTCAGTCTTCCGTTATGAGAATGTGCTTATAATCCCATCAGGATTCAAAAAGTAGACTTTATTGACCTGTTATATGATAACTTAAATATGATTACAAGTGAAGTTCAGAACCAGAGGAAAAAGGCTGGTTGTTTATTATATCACTTTTACAAAGTTATACGTAGCAGGTTATTTGGAACAAACATGCTAAAAAGGGCAACTTGTAGTTTTTGTACGATTAAAGTTGTATAGGCGGATACTCCACCCTCTCGTACAAAATAGCATACAAAGAGCAACAACATGAAAATGGAAAGACACCTCAGGCCTGGGCCTGAGACACCTACTTGCGTTTCGTGAGAGGCTGAAGTATCCGGGCCAGCTATCAATATTTTGTTTATTGAGTAAGTTTTGAAAAAGAAAAAAAACGGGAACTCACTCTCCAATCGTATTGGTTATTGGGGAATTTGGAATGTCATCAAATTAGTTTTTTCCTTTTAACACAATAATTGTTTTGCCACTCAATTCAGGCTTGACTAAATATATACGTTTTCGTAAGGCAACAGACAAGTTATTTTGTCATATAACTGGTTAACATTTAAAGATTTCCTACACTAGTGCCTGGCCGTGCGTGTCCCATATTTGATCAGCTTTAGAAAGGTTGTGGTTGACATGATTAAAAACAAAATTGGTTAGATTAAGTTGCAGATAATTTTCTCATTACTGTATAAAAGGTTAAACAAAAATAAAAAGAGTATTCGAGTATTCGACAAGGCGTCATGTGCATAACAAGTTCCAAATGCTTTCTTTCATACAAATGCACACACAAAGTTCCAAAAGCTTAAATGCATACTATTTCACAAGATGTAATAAAACAATATGAATAATTATAATGATACACTTACATGCAAATGCATGTTCATTTTTCAGCGTTTCTTTCTGCGTGCAAAATAGTTGTTAATACCATGGAAGAGGATAAAGCATTGCAGTAACTATTAGCTACCTGACAGTTCAAAGGAATCTAGATGAATTTCCACCTATACTTTTTAAGAATGTGAGAACAACAACACACTGACTAAAACAGATGTATTCCTTAGAATCAGATATGATGGACAAGTTTGAAATTATATACACCCCAAAACCAAGGTCAAACAATCAGGGATCGAGGTCATACACTTTGATTTCTAAGCTAAACTACTCCATCTACCAACTACTATCATCGGATGCTGCCTTGGCGACAGCGAAAGGCTTCTCAACGTCAATAGTGCCGCTGTCTGCGATGACGCAGTCTTTTACAGGTTTGTCATTATCCCCCGTCTTCATATTTTCAATCTTTCTCACGACATCCTGCAAAAATTTAATAAAACAAAATAAAATTAACAAGTACCTGTGAATTTTTTTAGTATCAGTCTTTACCTTCAGGATTTTAAAGAATTTTTGATTGAACTGTTACTGTCACTCATTTACAATAGTTTCCTACTGAGTCTTATACCCCAAAAAAGTTTAATACTCCATGTTCCACATTGTATACACAAATATGATTTTCGTTCCCTTCGTTGGCTGACGTCAGCATACCTTAATCAGTGCTTATCATTAGGGCAATTCCACGGTAACGGAAGGACACTCAGACAAGATTTTTGAACTTCAGGTTCATACTAAAAGAACTGTTTTATTAGTATAAGATGTGAAACAGTACAGATATAATACCTATATAAGTGCCTTTAATTCTCCCCAAAAAAATTGTCATTATAGTTAAGTAGTTTAAGAATGTGCATATTAATTATCTCGGTAACGGAAGGACATAAAAATGGACATGGTTTTTCCAGTTAATTAGTGTTTATCCAAACTTTGTGAAGTTGATGAAGCTTTCCACTTGACTGAAACACATTTTGTTCCCCATAGTTTAATACATACTAATAAAACATTTCTTTTAGTATGAACCTGAAGTTCAAAAATCTTGTCTGAGTGTCCTTCCGTTACCGTGGAATTGCCCATTAGATTACTATTTTAAGAAATAACCTTGAAAGAGATATTGCATGAAACATATGAGTTGATTGTTTACTGTTTTCATATGATTTTAATAATATGGAAATCGAAATGAGTCAAACAGCACATTCTTCTTGAAATTCCATTAGTTGTCCTCTTTTGAAAAGAATGTCGACATCTTCATGATCAGTTTTGCTGCCATTTTTTTTTAATCAGTCAAAATAGATGGTACATGTACCCTCAATTCCTGCACGTCAAAAAAACAATGTGGTTCTTCAGTTCTGTTACTGATGTAAAATGTAACATGTGTCACAAATGGTTCAAGACTTTGAAGAGATTTCCTTGATGAGAAAAAAAGAAGGGCAAATTTAAGAGATGTTTAGTAACGCAAACACTACTCTGCGAAATCACTGGATACTAAGTGTACGTTATTTTTTTCCTTAGTGATTACGTTACTAGTTAAGTTTATGGCTGGTAAGCCTATATACACTGCAGGCAAGAGTCAGGACTAACATTTAGCATGTTATTAATTTGATTACCATTCTTGTATTCTCTGAAATGTTATCTTTATTGAGGGTGACTTGAAAAAAGTAAATAACTTGGAAGGGAGGGGGTGCAACCTGCCACACGCTTCTACCTCTTGGTTGCTTTGATCTATTGCCGAAAATATTTTGGAACCTATCACCCCCCCCCCCCCCCCAACCACGGATACAAATCGACACCCCCAGAGTGTAGGGTTAAACACTCACCATTCCTTCTAAAACTTTGCCAAAGACCACATGCCTGCCATCGAGCCAGCTTGTCTTGACGGTTGTAAGGAAGAACTGGGATCCGTTGGTGTCCTCGCCTTGGTTGGCCATGCTCAGCCATCCGGCACCGTAGTGGCTCAGCTTGAAGTTCTCGTCAGGGAATTTGTCACCGTAGATGCTCTTACCTGAAGGAAAAATATTAAACAATAAATACATACAATAAATAACAAGATAAATAAATTGAAACGAGAACGGTGTGCTTCATAGTTCTGCAACTATGACACGAGGTCGATAGGTGGGTGTGGTTTAATTGGGGCCTATGCTGCATGTGGTTCATTTTTTTGCATTCCCACTTGGCATTTCCTTCGAAAGTATTTTTTTTTTAAATTCAAATTCTGCATTTTTTTTTAAAAGGCAGTTGACCATGTGAACCGGCCTTAACCCTATATAGCAAGGGGGCTTTAGAAGCCCCCCCCCCCTCTCTACATTTTCGCTATAATTTTTTTTTAACGCAAACAAAATCTTGGGCTGAAATGTTATGACTTTTTTCTTTCGGTGGGTCTTGCGCATCTTTTGAAACAATTTTCGAAAGTCGGACCTACCGTTACAAAGTCAAGTGACCTTTTGTCTTTGCATGTCAGCCCGAAAATCGCTCATTTTCGTGATTTGTGTACAAAAGATATGGAAATATAATTTTCCCCAAAAAAAGATATAAAACATTGGTTATTTGGTCTTGTTTATAATTAAGGTGTTTGTTTTGAGGGTCAAAATAATTGAATTATAGTTAGAATTGAAATAAAACAACAAAAACAATAAAATACATGAGTTAAAAAAACATGGAAATACAAAAGAAATTATCCAAAAAATAAATAACATAATGAATAACCTGGCTCTTTCAAATATTTGTTGTTGTATTTTTTTAATTCCAATTGGATATATGTAGTGACAATGAATGAATGAAGAATATATGATTGATGGGTAAAAATGTGACTTTTACCATAAATATGCAAGTGAATTTTTCAAAAAATTGAAATTACCATAGTATTCTAGTATTCTATACACTTTACTTGACATGCATGCACATTTTCGAGGCGATCGGCCGTTTCCGTTTCACGGCCGAGATCATAGGGGGGGGGGCCCTTAAAATCCCCCCCCCCCCCGACTATGCAGTTTCAAAATAGCCCGGACTATATTATGTCTTGCCAAAATTGCCCCTAGATGCTACCGGCCGTTTCGTGGTGATCTGACAGTATGTCCCAGGATATGTGTTCCCTACCCCCTACCACTCCTCACCCCGCGTAGCTTTACCACGATATCCAAAATATCATCTAATTTTTCCCTCAATACTATACATGTTCACATATGATAAAATTGCTTACCTCCTGTGCCATCCCCCGTTGTGAAGTCACCTCCTTGGATCATAAAATCCTTGATCACTCGATGAAACTTGCTTCCTTTGTATCCAAACCCTTTCTGTAAACCCACAGAAAAACAGGATTTTATTTGATTAAACTTCAATACATTCTCAAAAAGATTAATGTTCAGGTCATCACATCCTCCATCTTTCCAGCTGCCGTGGTGGTGATGGATGCACAGAATCACTCTTCTGCTGCTTCCTCAATTCTCTCATTCTCATACATAGAGTATTAGCACCAGCTTGTCAAAGAGAAGGTTGAATTCTGGTAAAGGTGAAGAGTCATTTGTAAGCTATTTCGGTTTTTTCTTCATATTAGTGTGGAAGAATATCATAAAAAACTTGAATAACTGCAAAGTGTTTGGGCCAAACTTTCATGCCACATGCAATGTAGTTCCATACATAATTTTATTACAGTGCATTTCACTTTGAGCAAGACCGAGTCAATTTCTTATCCCTTTGACTTTTGAGGATTCCAAAGCCTCAGAGTGCATATAAATACATATGAGCTACATACACGTATGAATATTTATCAATCGCCTCCAGAGAGTTTTGTTCACAATGCAATTACATGACCACAACTTGACTCTATCTTTAAGCCCTGGCAAGAATCCTGCTTTCTTAAAGTAATGATCGATGACAAATATAAAAACGGACACTATTCCTTGCTTACCTCACCAGTGGCCAAGGTGACAAAGTTCTTGGCTGTTTTAGGAACAACTTGTCTAAAGACACCGATTACAATCCTGCCAATTTTTTCATCTCCAATTGTAATATCAAAGAAGACCTGTAATTGGAACAAACATTGTGAGTGATTCCTATATATATATATATATATATATATAGGGTTGAAGAAAATGGTCTAGGAACGTGAGACGTAGCTGTACTTTACAATTTAATAAGAAGGCCTCACAAGCCGAAATCTCGTCATAAAATTGTAAAGTACAGCTACGTCTCACGTTTCTAGACCATTTTCTTCACGCCTATATATATATATATATACAGTGCGACACTGCGACCCAGACAAAATTAAACCGAGAATTATCGATGTTTTATCATAACTTAATCACAATTATAATTAATAAATGACACATATTTTTAAAGCTTAGATTTCACGCATGAGTGATTAAAAGCAATTTAAAGGAAGGAAACCAAAAAGTCATTTGGCGGGCGGTATCAAAATTTCGAAAAAAAATTAACATTTCTAGAAAGTTCAGTTTCTGCTCTTTCATATGACACCTTAATCAGGAAAAATGAGCCAGGAATAACAAAGTTCTGTTTGTTTAAAGTGAAACACATTTCGCTAAGCGTGGGTCCAGAGTAAATTGACGCCCCTGATTTTTGTTCGCGCATAACTTATACCTTGTCAGTCACCAAAGCAACAATGTCTCCTTCTGCACCTGTTGGAATGAGCAGAAAAAATTAAAATATTAAAAAGACAAGACTAGATCTACAGCAACTGTAAATACTCCTAGCACCTTCACTGTTCTTGTCGAAATCATGCGGTTTGACCATGCTTCCACTGCGGGGAATTTCGGAGGCCATGCACCAGTTTCACATTTATTACACAATATCAAATTACCGGCAAAATTTCAGTGTAAATTATAAACTTTGTATGGGAAATGTAATGGGAATAGTGCATCAAACAATTTGTCCAATTTACTACTCCGCCCTTCCTATAATTTGTGTGCCAGAGTTGGTAAAAGAAAATTAGATCCTGACAAAATCTCAATATTTTAGGATAATGCGCTAATAATTTTGTGCGTGTTTTAGTGCCCCGTTATTTCATCCATGATAATACAACCATCGATAACTATAAGTTGGCTAATGCGTGTTTTCGCGTGTTTTCTGTATTTTTGCAGTTGGAAAAAGGATGAAATTACACAAGTTTGTGTTCGCTTGTTCTAGTCCGATTACACATCTAACAATGATGAGAAATCATTGAAAGGGACAGCGAACAGTTGCTGTGATACCATTTCTGATGTAGGAATTCTAAATCCTGAAATTTCAGGCGCTCTTTTATCTCACCACCTGGTCAACAGTTGCAGATTAGCGCATAACTTTTCGGCGGCTTGGAGCATGGGGTCAAAGGAGAGCGGCTTGATTCCAGTCCTTCTCTATCACGTCCCTGGTTAGGGTAAATCGGGCATCTCGAAAATAGTACCGCGCAGCTTAGTAATAAAAAATGCAAAAAGTAACGGAAGAGCAATGCTTCAGCACAGTGAGCCATTAACTCAGCTTACAACAAACAGCTATTTGAATTACATTTGAATAACTTAAGCAATATGAATGGGTAGTGACACAATGTAGATCTATCCCTCCTCTCCCCCGCCTCCCGCGCGAAGCGCGGAAGCTATACGTTTCATTAAATCATTAGAGAAAGAAAACGATTCGTTGTACAGTTCTCGACTCTTAATCCTTGTCTAAATTCAGCCCCCCCCCCCCCCTCCTGCGCGAAGCGCGGAAGCTTTTACGTTTCATTTAATCATTAGAGGAAGAAAACGATTCGTTGTACAGTTCTCGACTCTTAATCCTCGTCTGAATTCAGGTTCCCCCCCCCCTCCCGCGCAAAGCGCGGAAGCTTTTACGTTTCATTTAATCATTAGAGGAAGAAAACGGAGAAAAGTGCAGTGCCGCCGTCAGCAGTGGTTATAGGCCTACTGCGCCGTTAGTAGCGGTGCGTGTGCACGCTGCCGCGCCATGTCTGCTGGAGCTGGAGGCGATCGGGCAAGGGCAGAAACATGGTCATGGCCTGGAGAAGTTTTTCGTTGTCAGCAAATAATGAACCTCGACCAGTAAATCAATATTAGGGACTTTTAGATTTGCACGATGAGAACGTGGACTGCAACGTGTGACCTCCTTTTAAGGCACTGCCAGTGCTTAAAAGGACGTCACATGTGATTGCCAGTGCCTTAAAAGGACGTAACACGTCCACGTCCACGCAAATCTAAAAGTCCCTTTTGAGGAGAAGAGGAAGACCAAAATGTCGTGGAATGATATGGTAACATGGGCAGATCTACGGCAGGGGGTGGGGGTAGGGGGTTTAACCCCCTCCTCCCACCCCCCGGCCCCCTTGGGCTGCCAAGTGAAAATGTGATATTAAAGCGGGGGGGGGGGGGGAGGTGGATTCTGGAGAGGAGGACTACTAATCTATTTTATTTTTTTCAGGGGGCGGTGGGAAGTGAAGCGCCGTTTTAGCATGACTTTCTTTTTAACTCTTACTTTCACCTTTCTCAGATAACCCTAAGTTTTTGGTTGCTGCTTTATATGTAGTTGATAATGCATAATTAAAATAAAGAAAGAGAGAGAGAGAGAGAGAACCACCATCATTTTGCAATGGTTCAGGGTTCGTGTAATGTACATTTGAAACCATTTCTTAGCGTCTCGACCCTACAAAAATAGCAAAACTATTTTTGAGGAAAAGCATTATACTGAATTAAATAAAGAATAATAGCCTTATATTGGATCATACTAATGTGATATGATATCATTTTATATCTACATGTATGTTCAACAAATGACCTATATCATATGCCCATGATTATTGCTACCGCAGATTGTAATGCGGCTTCACATACATCTAATCAATACAACAAGTTGTTCATATTTGAGTTCTACAAAATCCAGCCTCAAGAAGACTCTTATTATAAATCATAATTAGTGTACAACACTTTACATGGTGGCAGCGGTGCCAGGACTTTGCTAGACCAATTTGAGTGCAGGTGGAGCCCGGATTTGGATTTTATGGACAATTTAAGCACCGTTTACCGGCCAGGCCTAGGTTGGGATTTCGTTTACGCGCATCGACCCCCTGTGCTAATTTGGCTCGTGTGTATATGCGGTATGGAACTGACTAGCACGTACGAAAAATTACGCGCGCTAACCGCGGAGGAATTTTGAACGGAACAGTGTGAGTCGATTGTTTACATTGACGTGAATGACGGAAACTTCGCGATTTGAGCAAGTTAGTTTTCCTCTACAACGATTTTGGACTGATATTCCGCTGAGATGAATTTTGAACTGAGAAAGGTGAAGCTCTGAACAGGTCAGCGATATATTTGAGGGACGTTTGAGTACTGCAGAAAACGACACTGATTATTTGGTGAGTCGCAAATATGAGATTTTAAACCCCATACGAACTGAGACCGAGTGAGCCTATCGTCCGATAGCACAGCACTGATCGAGAAGTGATTATTTGCCCTACATTCAGGACCAGCTTGATGCGGAGGCAGAACCAGAGCCTAGAGGCTCGCCAGGAGCAGAGCCTAGAGGCTCGTCAGGAGCAGAGCCTAGAGGCTCGACCGGGACCGGGAACAGTACAGTACAGCTAGGGCGCTATACTCCCAGCCCTGCATTTTGGTTTGGAACTGAGCCACACGGACTCGGAGCTCATCGGGAGGATCGACGACGTCGCTGGAGCTGGACACCTCGATCGACACCTAGTCTACATACTATAGACCTATATGAGAGTGAAACCTGGGAATACAGATCTCCGTGGAATAAGATATGAACTTGAACTGAGAGACACTAGATTTTAATCAAGATTTAACATTTTGAAATAATGGACGCTTTGCTGAATTCATTATTTGCACATGTTTGAATAGAATGGTTGAATCACCAACCTGACCAGGATCATTTAATGTGAGTAAATCCATGGATAGTATTGAAGGACCGGCTTATATTTAATAGAGACATGGAAGAGTTGGACTGGCAAAGGAATAAATTGCTTTGGAATTGTATTATTGATGATGTTTGTTGCGATGCAGTATAACAAATGCCATAGATATTTTGTCTCATTGCAGTATTGATAACACAGGATAGGGTACGTGTGAATTTTAATGTAACCCTACTCCTATTTGTATATTAGGATAAGGCACACTATATGACCTTACTCCTTTATGTATAAGGCTGAATATGACTAGACTCTAGTAGTAGTATTGGCTGTTACAAAGTCACACACACAAACAAACAACATGGGAGAGATGACAGGAATCAACCCTCCCTGCATGGATTGGGCATCCAAAGATTTGCCGACTGAATTTAGAAATTTTCAATACTATTGTGAGTTGATATTTTCAGGGCCGCTTAACAAGAAGTCTGACCAAGAGAAATGTACATACATCCTGTTGTGGCTGGGTCAAGAGGGTATCAGGATTCACAAATCCTGGGGAAAGGACTTCAAGACCCCAGCTGAGGTCTTCGAAGCTTTCATAAAACATTTCGAACCAAAGACCAATTTCCGTCTGGCAAGATTTCAGCTGCAGAAATTGGCACAGGAACCAGCCGAAGCCATAGACGACTTCATGGCCAGATGCAAAATACAAGCACAAAAATGCAAGTTTGCGGACATTGAACTTGAAGGTCGCCTCATAGAACAGATCGTCATTGGCACCTCAAGCAAGAAGGTACAGCAAACATTGTTGGCCAAGGATGAGAAACTGACGTTAAATACAGCTTTGGACATCGCCAGAACCCAGGAGGCAACTGAGGCGGATATGAAACTCCTTCATGGTCAAGCCGTCAACGTTGATATGACGAAGCAACATATCCAAAGGAAGAAACAGTGCTCATTCTGTGGACTGAACCATCCACCGAGGAAGTGCCCTGCTTATGGCACCAAATGCAGAAACTGTGATAAAATGCATCACTGGGAGAAATGCTGCCGACTGAAGAAACAGGAACAAGAATCTAAACAGCAGTGGCAAAGGAAACAAGAAGCTACAAAGACATATCCGAAAAGGTCGCAAGCACAGAGATCAAAGAGACTCCATGAGATGAAAGAAGAGGAAGAAACAGAAGAAACTGACGACATGCGGTTTGAGACCATCTGTGTAGACCAGATCAGAAAGAACGAAGCCTTCGCTGTGATCGGAGTTGAGATCGGAAGAGGACCAGCGACTCTAAAAGCCAAAGTTGACACAGGATCTGAAGGGAACATTCTTCCATTACGCATTTATCAGAAGATGTACCCTGATCGCGTGGACTCTAATGGGGAACCTATCACAGGAAAGCTAAGAAAGTCACCGATAACGATAACAGGCTATGGTGAAAAGAGTGTTATTCCACAAGTAGGCCTACATACGCTGAGCTGTAACCACCAGGACAGACAAGCAAATGGAGAATTCTTTGTGGTGAAGACTCAAAGACCAGCCATCCTTGGACTTGAGTTGTGCCTGGATCTAGGATTAGTAGTCTTGAATTGCAGTCTGATGGAGAGCCATGATAGTCCCATCAAAGATAGAGAGCATTTGAAGACTTTGTATCCCGATAGATTTGATGGAATCGGAAAATTTGATGGGAAATACCACATCGTGATCGACAAAGATGCGGCTCCTGTGATACATGCAGTTCGACGATGCCCGATAGGCATAAAGGATGACATCAAGAAAGAGCTTGATGAGATGGAGAGTCTTGAAGTGATAGAAAGTGTCACTAAGCCAACAGACTGGGTATCAAGCTTGGCATACACCCAGAAGCCCAATGGAAGATGGAGAATTTGCCTTGACCCAAAAGACTTAAATAAGGCAATCAAGAGAAGCCATATGCCGATGCCAACCATTGAAGAAGTCCGACACCAGTTTGAAGGAGCAACAGTGTTCAGTACCCTGGATGCCAGACATGGATATTGGGCTATACAGCTAGATGAAGAATCAAGCCATTTGACGACCTTCAATAGTCCCTTTGGTCGTTACCGTTTCAAAAGACTACCTTTTGGCTTGTGTGTTTCTCAGGACGTGTTCCAGCAACGAATGAATCAAATACTAGAGAAATGTCCTGGAGTCATAGGAATGGCCGATGACATAGCAGTCGTAGGAAAGACGGCAGTGGAACATGACGCCAACTTACACAATCTGATGCGCGTCGCAAAGGAGCATGGACTCGTCCTGAACTGGAACAAATGCCACATCAAGCAAGACCGAGTGAGATTCTATGGCCTTGTCTTCAGCAAAGATGGAGTGCAACCAGACCCACAGAAGACAGCAGCCATATCAGCCCTGAACGCACCACAGAACGTGACAGAACTCCGAGAGTTCCTAGGCATTGTGACCTACATGTCACCATTCATTCCAAGACTTGCCTCACTGACTGCACCACTTCGGGAACTTGTGAAGAAAGATGTGATATATAGCTGGACTGAATCACATCAGAAGGTGTTTGAGACCATCAAAGATATGATCTGCAAGGAGACCACACTTGCTTACTTTGATCCAAAGAAACCTGTTGTCCTAGAAGTAGATGCATCGATGAAAGGCGTTGGAGCAGCCCTCACACAGGAAGGGAGACCAATAGCGTTTGCCTCAAAGTCCCTCACAGACACCGAGCAGCGATACGCTAACATTGAGAGAGAGATGCTAGCAGTTGTCTACGCATGTGAAAAGTTTCACACGTTCGTCTTCGGCAGAAGTTTCACTATCCTCTCAGATCACAAACCACTAGAGATGATCACTCTCAAGAACCTTGGAGCTGCACCACCAAGACTACAAAGACTACTGCTCAGACTCCAAGGGTATGACATGACAGTGAAATATAAACCTGGAAAGGAGATGCTTCTGTCTGATGCCATGTCAAGACTTAATCCTCTGCCTCCTGAGTCTCCTGAAATGCACATGAAAGTTGACTTTGTAATGTTCTCAGACAAGAAGCTACTGGAGATCCGCACCGCAACATCAGAGGACTGTGAACTTTGCATCCTGAGAGATGTAATCCTAGAGGGATGGCCAGAAGAAAGGCGTAAACTTGACAAAAGCCTGATCAAATACTGGCCATACAGGGACGAGATGTCCATTGAAGACGGGATTATCCTGAAAGGTTCAAGAATTGTCATCCCCAAATGCCTGACAAAGGAATACCTGAACAAGCTACATGAGGGACATCAAGGCATCATCAAATGCCAACTGAGAGCAAAGAGCTGTATCTTCTGGAATGGCATAAATCAGGAGATCGAGATGATGGTACGGAAATGTTCTGTATGTCAAGAATATGGGAACTCCCTGCCATCAGAGACTCTGCAGCCACATGAAATTCCTGTCAGACCTTGGCAATTTGTCACAACTGACCTCTTCACACTTGATGGAAGAGAGTACCTTCTTGTTGCTGACGTATACTCAAAGTATCCAATTGTAAAGCAGTTACCACAGCAAGCAACAAGTAGTGCTGTCATCAGACTGCTTAAGGAAATCTTCTCTGAACAAGGAACCCCCGAGAGACTAATGAGCGACAATGGACCTCAATACAATAGTGCCATATTCGTAGAGTTTGCCAGAGACTGGAATTTCCAACATGTAACCTCAAGCCCGAGATATCCACAATCCAATGGATTTATAGAGAGGCAAGTACAAACTGTCAAGAACACCATGAAGAAAGCTAAGAGAGATAACATAGGCGTCAACAAGGCATTGCAATGCCTGAGAGCCACTCCATTGGACAGCCATCTACCATCTCCAGCAGAGCTGTTACTGGGGAGGAAGATCCAAACCAACATACCGACCAGAATTCGGAACCAGTCACCCCAAAAGGATGACATCTACCAGAGACTGCAGACCAGGCAGGATGACCAGAAGAAATACTTTGACGACAAGCACGCTACCAACCTTCCCCCACTACACAAAGGACAAGAAGTCAGAATCCAAAATCAAGAGACTGGTAGATGGGACAGAGGAAAGATCACAAACAGGAGACCAGAACCAAGGTCATATGAAGTAGAGACATCATCAGGTTACACTCTGCGACGAAATCGTAGGCACATCAAACCAACCCAAGAGAGGGACAGCATGGAACAAAACCATCAACATGCTAGTGATAGACATAATGATGTACACGACCAGCAGAATGCACAAACAGAACAAACACAATGCAAACCAGACACACCATCGAATCACCACCAACCATACACCACCAGATCAGGTCGTACTATTAAGAAACCAGAGAGATACGATATGTAAAATATTGATATGGTTGGAGATAATTCAAATAATTGTTGTCTTTTGCTTTCTTTAACAATGTTTACAAGGTTTTGAGTAATTAGATTTAAAGAGACATATTGAATATGTCATGTTTTGTTTATTAATTAAGTTTATTGCATTATAAAGCAAGATGATAACTGAAGTCTGATCAAAACATTTTAGATAAATAAGCAAACAATTCGCATTCAAATGAAAAACAAATTGTTTTTGGTGAAAAAACAACAACAAACAAACAAAGAAAGGGACGAAATTGTAAGTTCATATTAGCACAAGTTTAATTTCTTAAGCAAAGAATTTTAAAAAGATATTTTAAACAGTATGGATCTAAATATGAAATTAAGTTTTCATTGAGAAGAGGGATTGTGATATGATATCATTTTATATCTACATGTATGTTCAACAAATGACCTATATCATATGCCCATGATTATTGCTACCGCAGATTGTAATGCGGCTTCACATACATCTAATCAATACAACAAGTTGTTCATATTTGAGTTCTACAAAATCCAGCCTCAAGAAGACTCTTATTATAAATCATAATTAGTGTACAACACTTTACAACTAATACTGATACGGACTAAAGACAATGTGGTATTTGTATAGAGGTATTCCAAAATGACATTCTGATAATCAACATTTGTTCTGGTATCATATATACGCATAATACAACTGATCTTTATGATTTCTTAACGTGACATAGCTTCTTCTCCCTCTGCAAACAAAACAGAAAACAAGGTTATTTAATAAAAGGACCATGCGACAAATAATCATTGTGATTCAAATTGTGCAAGGATTTTTTTGAATAAGCAATGCTTTTCACCAGATCTTCTTTGTAAAAACGACTTTTACAAATCTCAGCCATGCAATTCTGCCACTGTGCTGTAAGATCACTTTGAGATTAGGAGAAGTGTATTATGTAATGGGTATTTTAAATTGAATGGAACGTCTCAACTCAATAAGCATGGCTGAGATTTGTAAAAGTTGTTTTTAAAAAGAAGTTTCGGGTGAATAGCAGTGCTTATTCAAACGAATATTCGCATCAGTTTGAATCACAATCATTATTTGTCGCTTAATCCCTTTTAATGACCATGTTTTCTTTTTCCTTTGCAAGGGGAGAAGAAGATATGTCACGTTAAAGACATCACAAAGATCAGTGTTGTATGCGTATATTGGAGATGCGTAATTGGAGAGCCTCTCGACAGAATTTTTTTAATTCTTTTAGGTGATCCTCAGGCATTGGCTGGTGCTAAATATCATTATGTTTACAGTATGTTCTATCATTTGTTAACCTTGTGATATTTTGTATGTTATCATCTTGCCTGGAAATGAAATAAATAAAATAAAAAATAAATATATTATATACACAGGCCAGTAACAGCTATGTAGCTTGTAAATTTGTAAGAGGGAAAATGCTGATTGAAATGATAATGATGAAATAGCAAATAATTGAAGAGTATCATAGGTACCAATTAAATGGATATTTGTATAAAAAAGAGCCCCCGTGAGAAGGCTCACGGGGGCTCTTTTTTTCGGGGGAAGAGCCCCCGTGGATGAAAAATTAATTTGAGCCCTGAAACACATACAAACGTATAATTTACTAAAAAGTGAGGAAAAATTTCGGAAATTATGTCATTTCAGCATTATTTGTAATCCACCGTTGTGGAATTAGAAATAAACCACGTTTGAATTTGACTTCTCCAAAGCCCCCCCCCCCCCCCCACCTATCAGTACGCCAGTATCTCCTCTTTTCCTTTTTTTTCTTTCCCTTTCCTTCCTTCTCTCTTATTTGTTTTGATTGGGGGGGGGTGTTAACAGCCTGGGAGGCAAGGCCCTTTCGGCCCCCCGATCTCCTTCTTCCCCTTTTCTTTTCTTCTTCCTCTTCTTTCTTTCCCTTTTTCTCCTTTTCCCTTTCCCTTTTTTTCCTTTCTTCTCTTTTTTTTTTTTTTTGCGGGGGGGGGGGGGCCAAGGCACGCTCGGCCCCCCCTGGATCCGCGCCTGCTATCTATTGCTATTGGTCAAAACAGAACAAAACAAAACAAAAAACAAGACGAAAGTTTGACAACAATCATGCACAACAATCAAACAAATAATAAAACAAACATAAACAGATGAAATTTAGCCAGATGTGCCTATAATAGGCTAAACATCTTTTCGTGGACTTTGACTGGTCGCCCTAGGGGCCGTATATACCTTCAAAAGCAATTTAAATATGCCTCATCACTTTTCTTAGCCTACATTAGGCTTCTCTGTACGTTGTAAAAGTTTAATTTTCCAGTTGATAATAAATGGAAAGATACACTGTATAACTGCCACCAAATGAAAGTACCAACGTAAAGACGGATGTTGATGAATAGGAACGAAGTATTAATTTATTAATCTCCAACAGTGCCGTGAAACTATAGACGAACAATGCACATCATACGTAATTTAGCGTTTACATGCAAAAATGAAGGGAGAGTCTCGAACGGATTCTCTATCTTACACATAGTAACCTTTAAACACATTTATCTAAAATCTAACAATCACATATTTCTTGACTCTTAATTAAACCTATAAACATCGTAAATTTATGATTAAATAGTTCTTAGAAACTTTCTCTGTCCTGACTCACCGCGTTGGCTGGACATTATCAATTTAGGCAGGTAAATTATCAAAGAAGAGGACAAACCGAACGATGTTTAGTTACTTCAGGAAGCTGTAATGAATGGAGATAATAATAATAATAGCTAGTTCTTACATAGCACTTAACAAAAAGAAATGTAACCATGGGTGTCGATCCTTACGTAATACCTATTCATCAGGGGGGATGAATGAATAGATCACCCCCCCCCCCCCTGATGACTAGGTATCAGTTACGGATCGACACCCATGAATGTAACCCTCTCCAGCCATAATTTCCATGAACAGCTGTCCATATGTGCATTGCCCCCTCTGATATTCCAAATATTACGAAATGTTACGCAACGCCATCTCAGAGGTGAAGAGGGGCACTTATCCCATCTGAAAAGGGGCACTGACCGTACATGAAAAAGAGGCACTTATGAAAATGAAAACGGGGCAATAATGATAAAGGGAAATGTGCATTTGTTGAAAGAAAAGGGGCACCGATCAGATTTTGATAGGGGCATTTATTGGAGGTGAAAGGGGGCTTTTATGACTAGGGGGAAGTGGCTCTTATTAAAAAGAAAAAGAGGCACATGTTAAAAATAAACGAGGCACTTATCAGAAGGAAAAAGGACATTTATTAGGAAGGAAAATGGCACTTATAAGAAGGAAAAGGAGCATTTTATTAGGAAGGAAAAGGGGAGGTGTCAAAATAAAAGGGGCACTTACGAGAATGAAAGGAATTATTTTCATAGATTTAAAGGGGCAATCATGAGAAGGGAAAGGGGCTCTTTTTTAAATGGGGGTACTTATAATAAGGAAAAGGGGCACTTATTAAAAAGGAAAGGGGGCACATGTGAAAATATAAGGTATAAAATGTAAGGGGTAGTTATTAAAAGGGAAGGGGCATTTTTTACAAAGGAAAAGGGCACCTCTCAGATTTGAAGGGGGTGCTTATGAAAAGTGAAATAGGGCGCTTCTTATACCCGAAAATGTAATCTTACTAGAGATCAAAAAAGGCACTCATCAGAATAAATAATAGACACTTCTTGCAAAGGAAAATGGGAACTTGTCAAAGGAAAAGGGGTACGTATCAAAATAAAAGGGGCACTTATCAGAGGTGTGGAAAGGGGAAGGGGCACTTTTAGAAATTAAAAGGGGCACTTGTCAAAGTATAAGGGGCACTTTTCCTATGTAAAAAGGGGCATTTTGGGGTACCTGCCCCCCCCCCCCCCCCCCCCGGAGCACCGCCGCTGCGTATGATACATGTGTCAAACTGCTCTAAAATAGAAAGATTGCAAAATAAGCTTTTACTTCCCCTGAAATGTAATGATTGCTTAGTGTACATTATCTGGGACTAAAAATATTGTCGGCGACAGGCGCGGATCCAGGGGGACTGAACGGGCCTTGCTTCTCCCCCCCCCCCCCCCCCCCGCAAAAAAAAGAGAGAGAGAGAGAGAGAGAGAGAGAGAGAGAGAAGGAAAAGAAGGGAAAGAGGAGAGAAAGGGAAAGGGAAAGAAAAAAGAGGAAGGAAAAAGAAAAGGGGGAAAAAAGAACTTAGATCGGGGGGGGGGCGAAAGGGCCTTGCCTTCCAACTGTTACCTCCCCCCCCCCCCCCCCCCCCCCATCAAAAAATAAGAGTGAAGGAAGGAAAGGGAAAGAAAAAAGGGAAAGAGGAGATAAAGGGAAGGAAAAAAGACGAAGAAGAAAAGAAAAAAAGGGGGTTGCAATTTTCCCGCCGACAAGTTGTAGCTCAGGGGGGGGGGGGCAAAAGGCCCTCGCCTCCAACCCAACCCCTCCCCCCCCCCCAAAAAAAAGGGGGGGAAGGAAGGGAAAAGGAAAAAGGAGAGCTAAAAGGGAACACAGAAGAGAAAGAAGAAAAGAAAAGGGTGAAAAGAAGGGGAGAACAGTTGCGATTTTTCTTTGTTTCACTTTGTCTCAATTTCATTTTATTGTTCATATTTCACATTTTACAATCTTCATTTACAACACATTGATACATTTAGGTTCATGTAATTTAGTGTAGACACAAAGGAAATACATCAAATAAAGTTATATACTTGCCTTTGACTAGTTCACGACAAACCATATAAAACATTTAATTGCTATTGGTGAATTTGTACACGATACATACGGAGGACTTACATAGAATTATAAAGTCAAATTTAAAAATTTTAAAAATATTTAAAAATATAAAAGTAATTGCATATACAGCAAAAATTGATGGAGCACAGAGTGCAAAATGCTTGAATGTTTTTAAAAAAAACCTTGACCAGGATATATCCCATGTGTTTATTCAAAGTACCTGTACCTTTTCAGAGCACGGAAATAAGGAGGAAGATATTTATAACTTTGGATATTCATTAGTTCATTTACCCAGCTGCATACAACATGCAGATGTTTTTTAGTGGTGTATCGAACTCTGTTTAATGTATTTGTAATGAATTCCCTTTTATTACAATGGTTATTGTTGACTCGTTCAGTTTTATTGCATCAGTAGATTTGCATTATATTAACGCTTTACTTGTCATGAAAACCTGTATAAATAAGCGTAAATGATATTTAAATACAATAGCATACATATACCAGATGAGTTAACAGGGACATTGGTTTCAGATCAAATACATATGACGTGAAAATGATGATTATAGAAAGCATGTAAAATTATTTGTTGGAGAATGTAAATGTATGTAACACTGTAACACTCCATCCCATCGCATGAAGCTTTCCTTCTTTCACATTTCTTCTACTTTTACCTCATAATGCTGACCCCCCCCCCCCCGGTCACTACTCCTCAACAACTGGACCCTTCATACGCCACCACTTTCAAGTACAAAATATGGATGCTTATGGATATAAAAAGAAAGACTTGCTTAAATCAATAGTCTATTTAATTGGGTACTTACATTAACAAAGTGACATCTCTTAAATTATGAGTTTGCCTATAATTTATTATAGATCAACAATCATCAATAATACAACAAGGTTTTAATATGCCCTTTGAACAAAGAAAACTCCAAGCGCCATTCAACTATTGTATACCAGCCATAAAGGATTGGGTTTCACTGTACCACCGGGTACGATAAATCGCCTGGTTGTATACTCGTGCGGCAGATCCATCCATTTCGAGGTTTCCTGGTTTTATAATCATCCCACATAAATATGTTATAATTCATCGAGGAAGAACAAATTTACAACATTACTGCGAAAATAGTTTGCGTACATTGAAATGAATTTATGAAATTTATGGAATTATAGATTGCCACGTTAGCAGCGCAGTCGTTTATTTTGTTTGCAATAACAATGTTGATTAAGATGAACATTCAATGATTGAGTAAATGTGCATCTGATTTCATGTATAATAATAATCTGGATGAATGCGATTAATTATTGCGAAATCTCGTCTCTAAACCCTTTACAGATACATATACATGTATTATTATTACCCCGCTGTTCGGATTCAGTCACGCACAATGTGCACCATCTCCACTCCATTTTTATTTTTTTGTAAAATGAACTTATTGATAGATACATGTACATGCTCTTGAACAGACCAAACAATCATACACAATCAATTGAAATAACAACGTATCATCTTAACATAGTTCAAATAAAACATGTTTCGTTTTTTTGAATAACAGTGTTTTAAAAAATGCAGAGCTTTTTTGTTTTACAGTAATTTTCGATCGTTATATTCGGTTGTGGATTAATCATTCGAAAATACAAAGAATAGAGACTTCATGAAACATAAGTTTGCGATTTTCTGTTTGCACAAATGTTAAATAAACTGCCTATTTTGCATATATGATAAGAAAATTTAAACTTTTAAATATTTTGTTTTTCAAGTTATAACCTTCAACTAAAACGAACTTGTCAAAAGAAAAATTAAAATTGTAAAGTTTTCGAATTATGTCTCCAAATTTTAACCAAAACAATCTTGTGTGTTTGCATTTTACAAATAAATGAAGATTGTCGTGTAACTGATCATTATATAAACAGAAGGGATTGTTACAAAATTTCCATTTGAATAAATTATACCTATTTGGTAATAAGTTGTGTAATAACTTAAAATTGAATTTTGATATTTTGTTTTCTTTCATAGCTTGTAAATTAAATGACCATATAACTTTCCAGTCGATTTTTTCTGCACTATTTAACATTTCTTCCCATTTCTCTTCGATTGGAGGTCTAACAATAATGAATAGACAACGTAGAGTAAACAAAACTTCGATTTTCGTTTATTGTTAACATTCATTAAAACATTTTTCATGACACCTTCATTTTCTTCCTGTGTCGCATCATATACATTTACCTGTCTTAACATATTCTGTTTCCAAACTTTGGGAATCGCATTTACTATGATGTAATATTCTTGAAACAAAGAAGCATGTTTTTTTTCTAAAATATTTCTTCACTTTCTGTCAAAGACACAAATCTAGAGTTTATTACGACATCATTAATTCTCAAAAGGCCTACATCTACCCATTTTTTTTTTAAATAATACTTTTTTGTTATGATCTCTTATATTTGAGTTAAACCATATGTCTTCACTTCTAACATCAGTACATTGTAAATCAATTGGCGTATTACTTTTTACTATCTCTTTAAAGTCAAACCAAGTATATACCATATTTTTGTAATATTGTGGCATTTTTATATTCTTTAAACAAAACTTCATATCATCTTTTGTACATTTACTATATATTTAACACATATTGTAAATTGCCTACTTTTTTAAAGAAACCATCAATTATCTTTTTCCACTTTGAGTTTTCGTAGGAGAAGTAGCAAAACTTTTTAACAGAGCATTCAAATCAACCATTTTTAATCCTCCATAATCATAACTCATACAAACCACTTTTCTTTTTCTTTTTTCCATTACACAAAAATGTATAAAGTAAACAATCAATGTGTTTCATTACATTTTCCGGAATGGAAATCATTTGAGCATTGTATATAATTTAAGAAACAAGGAATGATTTGATTATAGTTATTTTACCAGAAAAAATTAAGCGCCTCGCTTTCCATAGACGTACTATATTTTCAATCTTTGATATTTTGGGTTTCCAATTAAGATTTATTAGGTATTGTTCATTTTTTCCGGAATGAACCCCTAATATTTTGCGTCAGAATAGGTCCATGGAATGCCATAAATGCTTTCAACAATGGTGTCTCCATTAATGTTAACTATGGAACTCTTTGATTTATTCAGCTCTAAACCAGAAAATAAACCGAAATGTTTTATCTGCTTTATATCTTTTTTTTTAAGATTTTGTGTCTTTAATAAACAAAAATACAGTTGCGATTAATCCCGCCAACCAATAGCGTACGCAGGATTTTTTTTCGGGGGGGGGGTTAAAATTAGAAAGTCGCGCCGAAAATTTCGCAACGACTCAGCTAGCCGCTGAATAAGTGGGGGGAGGAGGGGAGGGGGAGGGGGTAGGAGCACATATTATTTTTGTTTGTCCCGGAAATTGGAAAATTATGCCTAACGATATTTTTTGGGGTCATATTTTAGCACTTTAAAAAAAAAAAATTATTACATTTTTTTTTTGAAGGGGGGGGGGGGGGGTTGACAATTGCCCCCCAAATATAATTCAAACGTGGTTTATATATAATTCGATACCGGTGATTTACAAATGTTGCTGAAATGACATAATGTTCCGAGATTTTTCCTCAATGTTTAGTAAAAATTGTAATTTTTTAAGTGCGTTTGTTGAAAAATGGCAAATTCATAAAGAAAGAAAGAAAAAAAAATAATAAGGTGTCAAATTTTGCTCATCTGACCGTGATTAAATGCCTAAAACCCCTGAGCTTCCGGAAGCTCTGCCCCCTGGATTCCACCTAAGGCCCTAAGGCGGGCACCTGGATGCTCATCTGACGGTAATTTAATGCCTAAAACCCCTAAGCTCCTGAGGGGCTCCGTCCCTTGGACCCCACATCAATTAGTGACCTGCCAGTGTCACAAATAAGGTATCAAAATATGCTCATCTGACCGTAATTAAATGCCTAAAACCCCTGACTTCCGGTGGCTCTGCCCCCTGGACCCCACCTAGGGCCCTAAGGTGGACCCCTGGATGCTAATCTGATGGTAATTTAATGTTTAAAACCCCTGAGCTTCTGGGGTCTCCGCCCCCTGGACCTCACGCCAATAAGTGTCCTGCCAGTGTCACAAATAAGGTATCAAAATATGTTCATCTGACCGTAATTAAATGCCTAAAACCTCTAAAACCCCTGGGCTTCCAGAGCTCCGACCCCTCGACCCCACCAGGGGCCCTAAGGCGGGCCCCTGCATGCTAATCTGACCGTTAAAACATTCCTAAAACCCGTGAGCTTCTAAGGGCTTCGTTCCGTGGACCCCACGCTAATTAGTGACCTGCTAGTGTCACAAAGGTATCACAATATAATGCACATTTGACCGTAATTTATTGCCCCAATCCCCTGAGCTTCCGGGGGCTCCTCCCCTGGACCCCACGCCAATTCATAGCCTGTCAGTGTCACAAATAAGGTATCAAACTATGCTCATCTGACAGTAATTTAATGTATAAAACCCCTGAGCTTCTGGGGGCTCCGCTCCCTGGACCCCACATCAATTTGTGTCCTGTGAGTGTCACAAATAAGGTATCAAAATATGCTCATATGACCGTAATTAAATGCCTATACCTCCGAGCTTCTGGGGGCTCCACCCCTTGACCCCCGCAGGGGGCTTCGCCCCTAGACCCCATGTCAATTTACGCAATTACGCTCTACCTGATCGTAAATACCTACCCCCCCCCCCCCCACCTACTTGGAGAAACGTTCAGTGGGGCCTGCATGTAAGAATGGGGTGGTGCGGATTTTCTTGTCTACCCCCCCCCCCCCCCGTCCCCAACCGTTTTTGCTCATTTCGCCCCTGCCGATGTCACCGTTACGTACCAATATTTGGCTCGCATAAGTTTCAAATTTGGCCGTTAGGACGTTAGGATACTAGATAGTCTCCCCCCTCAAATTTCAATTGAAAACATTTTGAGGGGGAGACCAGGGCCAGACGTCAGCTGCATGGATTATAGCGAGATCGACGCTCCTACCATGGTCCTACCCCGGGGCTCCTAACCGACTTAAAGGGGCATATCAAATCACATTCTTTGGGAAAATCCCGTGATTGCCTCATATAGGTATGTCAAAAATTAGAGGGGGAGTCAAAGATAATACATTTGCAGTCAGTGGCGTAATGAGCAAAAACGTTTTGGGGGCAGGAGAAAAAAATCCGCACCCCCTCTAATCTAACATGTTACATGAGGCCCATCGGAACGTTTTCAAAGTGGGGGGGGGGGGGGCTAAATTATTTTACGATCAGGAAGAGCGTAGCAAGTGAAGCAAGTGAAGCGTAAATTGGCGTGGGTCGAGGGGCAAAGGCCCGGCGGGGATCAAAGGGCGGAGCCCCCGGAAGCTCAGGGGTTTTAGGCATTCAATTACGGTCAAATGAGCATGTACTAACTTTGATACCTTACTTTGTAACACCTGCAGGTTACTTATTGGCTTGGGTAAAGGGGCGGAGCCCCCAGAAGCTCAAGGGTTTTATGCAATACATTACGGTCAGATGAGCATCCAGGGGCCCGTCTTAGGGCCCTTGGTGGCCGAGTCCAGGGGGCAGAGCCCCCGGAAGCTCAGGGGGTTTAGGTATATTTTAATTACTGTCGGATGAGCATATTTTGATACCTTGTGACACAGGAAGGTTACTACAAAGGTCAACTGCCCCCCCCCCCCCCCTTTAGTACGTCGAGTTTTTTGTTTGCAAGCACAGACCCTAATTAGACACTTTATCCAAAAAAAAAATCATTGTGCATTCAGAGAAGCCTAGCCCAGCCTACCCACTGCCATGTGCAGCTGAGTCTGAAATAAAGTTCTGAATTGAATTGAATTGTGTCCAGTGTCAGGAGCAGTTATAGTACATGGCCTATGGTAGTCTTATAGTGCAGGCTCTCTTTTACAACTGACCTGGGTTTGTGCCTGCAAATTAACTAGCACCCACCCGCCCCATCCCATTCAGCTATGGCAAAATCGATTTTGCCTTTTTATATTTGTCTTTCAGCTACACCTTCAACAGAGAGAATCTCGTGAAACGCGAAAGGACGCACGTGTGTCTTTATTTCTTCTGTTATTTCTCTATCTTTGGAGTAAGTATGATATAAACATGTTCATCGGTAATTGTATGAATGATTCTAATCAGATTTGTCATTATTTTTGTTCATTCTAAGATGTGTTTATCAAATCCGCGTTAAAGAAAGTCGCCGTGTTGTAAGGGTAGTCCCATACACTAAATTTGTTGCTGTTAAATCTACTAGTCAGTACTAGGCCTAGGGGCGCTGGTCCGAGAATAAGGATCGTCTTCATAAACGGAGATCGTCTTTGTAAACGCGGACCAATGCGTCCTCTAAAACAAGGATCATTTGCAAAAAAAGCAGATGTTCCATATTTTTGATCGGCACATTGGCGATGCAAAAAACGGATTCCGGGATGATTTTCTTGATTTGATAGACCCTAGATAAAGTACCCGGTTTTCGGCCACTTAAGACAAAATCCTATTTATTGGACTCTTTACTTCCTATTTATTATCATTTCTTGTTCAAATCATGGCGCAAATATTATTATTATTTAAACAAAAAAAGAATCCCAAAAAAAAATCACGAATTGCCATGACAATATTCATTTCAATTTTCACTGTTTTGGAGCCGGTTATCGGCCGAGCGTTTCAGTTTACGGCCGCATGTACAAAGTCAATAGGAAGCGCTCGCGCGCGCCGTGCGTTTCTGCGCTGATGTATAGCACAAGCGGGCGGAGCAGGTATCCCACGCCGGAGCTCCCGGGTGCTCGCCTGACCGAATACAGGCACAGCGGTGATCGGAAGTTGGAATCTGAATTAGACAGACATATCGTGTGTGCGTCGCGGTGTGCGGCTGCATTGATTTAATACATGCGATGAGATACTTTTGAGCTTGCGACCAGTACAAAATCGGGCTCTATATCTGAAAAATACTTGAAATAAAGCTCATTTTATGGTACCCATATTTCTTACATACACGCGTAAGAAACTCGATTTTTCAGATTTGGGTAGCGGGACCGCCGATTACATCGCTAAAATGTGATATTTTAGGATATATTTTTCATTGCAAATGTGGTTCTTCAGTGACACTGGCATGGTATGGTATGTGTGGGATATGTGTTATGCTATTATGCGATGTATTTTAAAGTGATTTTACCATGTATCCAACCAATTGGCCGAAAACCGGAGCTGACCGATTACCGGGTACTTTACTCTACATTTTAATTTTTTTTTACATTGTCGTTGACTAAGTTTGTACAGAGACCTTCACATTATGAGCAATAAATCCTTGGAAAGACGGACAACCCATAAAAGTAGACGGTCAACTAGGGTTATTTTCCCCTGGGGTATCCAAATTTGGCATTGTCAGCGGGCGGTTCGGCGAAACCCGCAGAGCGCCGATGAAAAAAAACGTCCACGAAAATGCAGACGATCCTTGTTTATGAGGACGCATTTTGTCCGCGTAGAGTAAAGGAGCCGGTAATCGACCAGCTCCAGTTTTCGGCCGATTGGTTGGATGCATGGTAAAATCCCATTAAAATACATGGCATAATAGTATCTAGGGTGTCTGAATGATTTTTCAATTTTCAATTTGGGATTGTTTTTCACCATTTTTGTTTGATATTTGAATAAAAAATGTTATCAGAATAATACATTTCAAATTTCAAGTCTCACCGATGTTTCTATCAAAAGTTACAGCCCCTCCAAAACGCTGGTATATTCATATCATTTTGGTCAAAATCGACGAAAAAGACGTCCACGCAGAGTGATGTTGTTTTGCTAAATTTAGCCAAACGGCTGTATCGCGCGATATGCAAGCGTATGCATATCGTACGCATGCTGCTAAGCCAATCCGCGACTTGCAGCTTGAGCTACGCTGTCTCCGCGACATGTGCCATTGACTAGTATGGTTGGCGTTCGTCGCACAATAAACCCGGAAGTGAATGCACGTTATAGTCAATGGCAATATCGCGGAGATGTCTCCGCGATATTGCCATTGACTATAACGTGTATTCACTTCCGGGTTTATCGACGAGATGTCTCCGCGATATTGCCATTGACTATAACGTGTATTCACTTCCGGGTTTATCGAGGGAATTGCCAACCATAATTTCAGTCACTATAATGTGTAATTGAATTTGGGGTTTCGTTCGTGCGCGGAGATGTTACGCGATGTAACCATGGTTTGGACTGAGCGGAGCGCACGCCCCCTAATTAGCTGATCCACCAAATAGCGAGAAGGGTATTTTTAAACTGTTATCAGTTGTGATCCCTGGGGGCTAGCGAAAATATAATCACATAGAATTGTTCCTTAGGACTGGGACTACTTATCGATCGGGGCGTCATATCTCAAAAGTGACAAACCTCAGAGTTAGCCAGGACACAATGTTTAAATTGCTGTTTTGACCAAGATATTTTTAAAATTTCGGGGGCTACGCCCCTTTGGAAATATTGGAATTCACCTGCTCTTTCATATGACACCTCATTCATTGATTATCACCTTCAGGATCACAACAGATAAAGGTTTGAATCTCGATTTGAAAAAAAAAATTTGACTTTTTTTGCATGGTCGCGCAATGCACGTAGGCTGCATAGGGATGCGTGTAATCTCTATGGGAAGAATTTTAGCACACAACATCGGGTGCGCGATCAGACACCCTAATAATAGCACAACACATATCCCACACATACCATACCATGCCAGTGTAGCCTTAAGGGCTCTCTCGAAATGTTTTTTTAATGAAAAAAAACATTTCGAGAGAGCCCTTAAGGCTATGCCAGTGTCACTGAAGAACCACATTTGCAATGAAAAATATATCCTAAAATATCACATTTTAGCGATGTAATCGGCGGTCCCGCTACCCGAATCTGAAAAATTGAGTATCTTACGCGTGTCTGTAAGAAATAGAGTAGTGGCTCCGGTCTGCGGCCGATCAGCGGGAACTGCCGATTCTATTTTTATGCAAATACTCACAGAATACTTCAATACCCTCAATAAAGAGTCCATATACTTACTTATTAAATAGAAGTCACAAATAACCTAACTGACCCACAGCGTGGTCAGCATTGACCACGTTTCAAAATGCTTCGAGTTCCCCGGTTTGTGGGCACGCGTACGTCACAAAGCTTTATGCGCTACGTTACGATCAAAGCATGTACCAAATTACTACGTGTAACCCAAATTCTCATGTTTATCTGTTGCTACGGTAAATTTGTCAAGTTTGAAACAATTTCACCTTTTCCTCGAATTGATCATCCCATACGGGGGTACGTACTACTAGAAACTATCGGGTCATAGCGGGTACACACATCAGCACACATACCATCATACACGATCCCGCATGTTATGTGTGTATTAACACCCCCCGCCGCAAACCAGAAAAACACGTAATTACGTGCCGGTTTGCGGCCACCCCATGCAACTGGCCATGCGGTGGCACAATCAAAATATCTGCGATAGGAGACAGACCACAGCCATCATACTTCCACAAAAACATCAAATTTCACCTCCAATCGGACAAATAGAGCTACAATATAAATCTAGTCATGCCTCGATCTCTTAACTTAAAAGTTAGCACCTGCTGGAATTTGCATCGGCGACTGGTGCCGTAGATTTCCGACATCGCTGATGGATACTCCGTACCGACAGGAGCATCTGCTACGGACGTTTTCGGCAAAGCAGAACTTACCGGGGAATCCACGGTAGGTTTCAATGATTATTATCGAGTCATATTCATTTTATTTTTAAAACAAATACCCCTGGCCGCAAACCGGGCTTTGCCGCAAACCGGAGACTCTACTCTATGGGTACCATAAAATGAGCTTTATTTCAAGTATTTTTCAGATTTAGAGCCCGATTTTGTGCTAGTCGCAAGCTCAAAAGTATCTCATCGCATGTATTAAATCAATGCAGCCGCACACCGCAACGCACACACGATATCTCTGTCTAATTCGGATTCCAATTTCTGATCACGGTAGTACTAGTTTTCGGCCTGGCGAGCTCCGGGGAGCTCCGGCGTGGGATACCTGCTCCGCCCGCTAGTGCTATAGATCAGCGCGGAAACGCACGGTGCGCGCGCGCGCTTCCTATTGACTTATGTATGCGGCCGAAAACTGACTCCAAAACAGTGAAAATTGAAATGAATATTGTCATGGCAATTCGTGATTTTTTTCTGGGATTCTTTTTTTGTTTAAATAATAACAATCTTTGCTTCATGATTTGAACAAGAAATGATAATAAATAGGAAGTAAAGGGTCCAAAAAATAGGATTTTGTCTTAAGTGCCCGAAAACCGGCTCCTTTACTCTATATGAGGATATCCTCGTTTATGAGGACGATCCTCATTCTCGGACCAGCGCCCCTACTGCTATTAGTAGTCGCACATAGCTGCATCGCAATCCAAAATCAGACACGTATCCAAAATTTGATCTGTAACTGCAGCGTGGAGATACCCTACTAAAACATACCCAAAATGAAGTAAATATTCATTAAATGTCCAAATAAAGATCATGATTTAAAATTGTTTATGTGTATTTTGTTTCATGTCAATTTTCTTGTTATTTTTGGAGTTTTTTTCGAAAAAACATTGATAATAGAGTACACTTTTTCACAGGTTTCACTGCAACCCACTGCACAATACATGAGCATACCGTAATGAGGATCTGATAATGAGACGCGCGCCCGTAACCCACCATCAGAATGCACTTGTATTCTGCAGCGGTTTGCCGTGAAACCTGAGAAAATGTGTATACTAATACTCTATACATCGGTTCCACTTACCGACTTGACTGAATAAATCCATTTATTGGTCCCTTTTCTGAAAATTATAGGTCGAAATCGACATCCATGTTGATTATCTGGCAGCCGTCTTTTAAACTCTCGCTGCGCATGACGTCATCTAAATCTCATTCTTTCTAGTCTACCCGCAAGGCAAAATGATTATGAAGGAAAAACTGTGATAACTTCATTACAAACTTGTAGCTCATGCACTATTTTTCCTTCATAGCATTACTAGTACTACTTAAGTTAAATACTAGTACATTGGAAGCCATGATGGTGATTGATAACAGTGCAAGTCCTTTACCATTTGCTCTCATATTTATTTCTTTTCACAGAGCTGGAGTGATTTTGCATCATGGATGATGAAGTTGGAGAAGGTGTGGAGGAGTCCAGTGTTGCCAATTTCGGAAAACGGCCTCCCGGGATAAAGAACAGATTGCCTTCTAAGAAACAAAAACTGAATAAAGCCGAGCTGTACAAACCTCCCACCATGACAGAACTTGCTTCTCTAAAAGAGACAGAGATGCTTTACAACTCAAGCTTGTTCAAGTTACAGGTATGTACAGGGGCCCATTCCTTGAAACCGTCGTAAGTCTAACTTCTTGACTATCCCATTGAAACGTGTATTATAGATTACCAGTAACACACGTTTCAATGGGATAGTCAAAAAGTTAGACTAATGACGGTTTCAAGGAACAGGCCCCAGTCTCTAGTTTAATTTTCCTGTTAGGTGATGTCGACCAATAGCCCAGTTTACTATCATATTCAAATTTAATGCATACTAATTACTATTTAAACAAAAATTTTCTTGACAACCTAAAATTTTGCCCAAGGCTTGCTCAAGATAGCGCCAAGTAATGTATGCAGACTGGATTTGAAGTATTGAAGTTCATCATTGATAATGGGTATATGGAATAACGCATCACTAGGTCCCCAGGATAGAAACATCCATAAATTTGAATATGTTTCAGGTTACAGTTTTGTTATAGTTTAAGTTTATTATTCGGTTTAAGGTTAGATATAGTGTTCAGACCAGGTTTAAAGTTAATATTGACCAGAACATGTGTTGTACAGCCCGTAATCTAGATCTCATTTACATAAAAATTGACCTAGAAACAAATCTCTATTATCCTGTTTATTGGAATTTTTCATGAGAGAAAAGTGATGATCTGAGAATGATATGTGTTCATTTATAATACAAAATATTAACATTAATTGAAAAGTGTACTTATATTTTATAATTATCAGGATATAAAAACAGTTTCCTTTGATTCTGTATAACATTTTCCAGAATATCCCCTGTTGAATTTCTTTTGATTTGTGTTTTGTTGTTTTTTTGCTTTAGAATGAATTTAATAAGATGATAATACTGAGGTAGTCATTAGAAACAACTCATACTCTTGAGTAAACTTCCAAAAATTGTTGATTTCTGCCGATTAGTCTCATGGTTTCTCTTTCTGTCAATCTCTTTATGTCCAAATTAGATGGATGAGCTTCGCATGGAGGTCGAGTTGAAAGAGAAGAAGAAGAAGGGTTTACTGCCTATTCTTCAGTCACTGGAAGAAATCTTGCGCAAGCTGCCACCAATGACCATCCCAGATGTGAGTAATGGTGGTCTTGCTAAATATATTACTCATTGCGGATGTAGTATCAAAAATAGTATCGCTAGTGATATTCGTTTGTCTCGCAATGTATGATCAACAAGGGATCTAAAAGATCATGATCACTTGAGCACTATTGTGCTTCGGCCAATAGGCCTTGTCGGTTATTGATCAAATTATTTGACCTACGGATCCGCCCATAGAGTATAAAACACACTTACATTATATTTTACTACCTGACAAAGTGTTGCAGCAGCGCACAAAATGTTGCGAGACAAGCAAATATATCTAGCAATATTATTTTCAATGTTAGTCTTGTTATCTGTATCGGGGGAGCTACAGTTTGGTATATTAACCGATTGCCTTCGGGAACCGGCAGGCCCCTGTATTGAATGCCTATGTGAATCCGAGAATTCAGTTGTCAACATGTTAACTTAATGCTTTGATCGTATATATACGAAAATCTTAGATGTGGTAAATAACATATAATGGGATGAAATAGTCCTTTTTTTGTAGATGTATTCCTGTACATAAAAACTAAGAGAAACTTTTAGTAATTGTGGACTGAATAAAAGGAAAGTGAGAAAAAGATAAATCTGATCACTTTCATTTTTTTCATTTTATTGAAATGAAAGTAATATACTTACCGGTATATAAAAATCTATCTCACCTGCCTGAAATAATTCATCCTTAAAAAAAATTGAAGCGAAAAAGTTAGCGATTCCACAGAATACTGTCATCAAAATAGATATACAATTTAGGATTGTGTAGCCTTGAAGAGAGCGTAATTAACACAAAGAGAAGAACTGAAGTTCTGAACCAAGTTTTTCAATTATCTTGTAATAATAGGCATCAGAACTAGAAGGCTCCCTGCCCAAGAATGTGTGTTTGCCGATGCGATGGAAGAAGACCCAACTCAAAGGAGAAATCAAATTACGCAAGCCATTGGAAGTCAAGATCATCGGTAGCTATCTCCTCGGAACCTGTCTGAACGATCCTCTGACCATCGACATGGCCGTCCAAATACCAACTGTGAGTATCTTAAAAAACCAACAGAACTTGCTGGTCTTTTTTTTGGAGTTGGAGTTGGATGATTCTCTTTCAGGAAAGGTCACACCTGACTTATTGTATCCCAGCTCTGTCTACTGGTTAATTTCATATCACGGGAAGAAAGTTTGTTGCCGGAAATCAGGGTTAGCTTCAAATAACCGATTAACTCAATCATGATCAGACTCAAATAAATTAGTGGATTCCACATCATACTTAGAGATTACTATGTGCTATCTTATTACCCATTTCATTCTTTTCTTCCCCTCCCCCCTTTTTATGCCTCCGTTACGAAGTAGCCGGAGGCATTATGTTTTCGGGTTGTCCGTCCGTCCGTACGTCCGTACGTCCCGTTCTCGTGATCGCGTTATCTGAAGAACCGATTGATGGATTCCTGCCAAACTTTGGTCATGTATGTATCTTGCAGAGCCGATGAACTGATTAGATTTTGGGGTCACGAGGTCAAAGGTCAAAGGTCACAGGACTCATTATGTATGCAAAAACAGCTCGTGATCGCGTTATCTCAAGAACCGATTGATGGATTCCTGCCAAACTTAGGTCATGTATGTTACTTGCAGAGCCGATGAACTGATTAGATTTTGGGGTCTTGGTCAAGGTCAAAGGTCATGCGGCTCATTATGTATGCAAAAAATAACTTGTGATAGCATTATCATTAGAACAGATTGATGAATTCCTGCCAAACTTAGATCATGGATGTATCTTGCAGAGCCAATGAACTGAGTAGATTCTTGGGTCATGAGGTCAAAGGTCAAATGTCATGGGCTCATTATGTATGCAAAAATAGCTTGTGAACGCATTCTCATTAGAACTGACAGATGGATTACTATTTAACTCAGGACATCTTGCAGAGCCAATGAACTGAGTACATTTTAGGGTCATGAGGTCAAAGATCAAAGGGTCATATATGTATATGAGAAATTGCTTTTTGGTTTGTAAACTTGCTCTATGACGGAGGCATCATTTTCGACTGCGCGCAGTCTAAGTTCCATCTAGTTTCCTTTTCAATATGCAATGAAATTTAACAATATGAATGTAAGTGTAAAACAATATGATTATTCGTTTATTTTTATGCAAACAAATGTAACGCATATTCTGTAAGTTATTGTGTTTTCTGACCAACAAAAATTATCAAGATAAAGGGGGGAAAATGTAATAAAATCAATGGTTCTTTAGCTTTAGCATTTAGACTGTCTATCCACCATCCTAGTCAAGCATCGCTTATGATTGCGGTCTCCTGCACTTTTTCAATAGATAGTTTGGATAATACTTTAAATTTTATGCTAATATGTTATGGAAATATTAAGTTTCGTTATTATATGTACATATGTTTTTAAAAAATCCATTTTGACATGAAGTAATTATTGGTTGTACATGTTGTATTATACCTTAAATTTATATGTTCTTTGTTATTCAGTTATATTTTATTTGGAAAATGCAGAAATAAAATAAAATCATCACACATTTCTTAACCTTGTTCGATGCAGGAATGTTTCCAACCCAAGGATTATCTCAACTTCCGTTACCACCACAAGAGGGCGCTCTACTGCATGTATCTCGTGAAACACCTCAAGAAGAAGAAGGATCTCGTCAAGAGTGTGTCGTATGGATCGCTTCAAGGGGATCACATGACTCCCGTCATACTTCTGAAGTTAGTCGGTAAGTCTCGGCATCTTCCCTATTTCACAGAGTTTTTTTATCTGCTTTAAGATTTCCTGTTATCCTGTAATATTAACCCTGTATTTGAATTATTTTTTCCCCATTTTATCAAGTCAGATTTTTGGGTGGGCTAAGCATTTAAATGTGTGTTTCCCTAGATTGTTAAAGCTCTACTGCACTACTTATAGCTACTTGAGCCCTCTATATAACAAACAATGCCCTATCAGTGACCATTGGTCCTCCATGATCCTCTTTTTATGCCTCCGTTACGAAGTAGCCGGAGGCATTATGTTTTCGGGTTGTCCGTCCGTCCCATTCTCGTGATCGCGTTATCTCAATAACCGAGTGATAGATTCCTACCAAACTTTGGTCATGTATGTATCTCACAGAGCCAATGAACTGATTAGATTTTGGGGTCACGAGATCCAAGGTCAAAGGTCACAGGGCTCATTATGTATGCGAAAATGACTCGTGATCGCGTTATCTCAAGAACTGATTGATGGATTCCTGCCAAACTTAAGTCATGTATGTATCTTGCAGAGCCAATGAATTGATAAGATTTTGGGGTCACAAGGTCGAAGGTCAAAGGTCACAGGGCTCATTATGTATGCAAAAATAGCTTGTGATCGCATTATCATGAGAACCAATAGACAGATTACTATCAAACTCAAGTCATGTATGTATCTTGCAGAGCCAATGAACTGATTAGATTTTGGGGTCACCAGGTCGGAGGTCAAAGGTCACATAGCTCATTATGTATGCCTATAAATAGCTTGTGCATGCATTATCATTAAAACCAACAGATGGATTACAATCAAACTTGAATTTAAAAATTGTTTCTGTTTTGGTTTGTAAAATTGCTCTATGGCGGAGGCATCATTTGTGACTGCGTGCAGTCAAAGTTCCATCTAGTTCTTATGTTAATTGAGAGCTGATTTGATGAGATAGCCACCTGTTCAGTGACCTTGCAGGGTGGTCTAATCCCTCCTGTACACTAGTACAGATGGGCTTTATTGTTGCAGAGTTGTTCTGTCATGTACTGGAGCAGTCACGTGCTAACAATATTGTTTGTTTGTTTTCTTCTTGCTCCATCTGTATATGACGGCTGCAGGCAAGAATGCTACAGTGAGACTCATACCGTGCCTTCCCGAGACTGGCTTCAAAGAGGCAAGATTTGCTCCCTCTAAGAACAACATCCGGCAGCAGTGGTACAACCAAAATAGTGAAGAAGGTAAATTTTAACATTATAGTCTATTTATCTTAACTAGGCAGAAGGATGCTAACACCAATTTGTTATCTAATCTCTAAACCCTTCAGTTTTAACTAATTTTATATGACAGGAAGAAAGTTTGTTCCAAAAAGCAATGGTAAGCTTTAAAAAACTGACCAACTCAATCACAATTACATCAAATTGTGAAGGAGGTATATTTTAACATTGTAGTCTATTCATGTACTTTCGACAGAAGGGTGCTAACTGCTAACGCCAATTTTTATCAAATTACTAATCCCTAGAGTTTTAATTGCTATAAGAAGTAGCTGTGTTAGTTTGAAGTGTTAATATCATATTCGCTTGTAATCCAGATTACTGGTTCCAAACAACAGAGCCTGCCCATGAGGTTCAACACGAATTCATTCAAGCAAGGGGCTGGATGACGTTACACTTTGGTACTATATCATTGTATAAATGCTTGAGTGCCATATCATGGCGCCTAGAATGAAGCTGGGCTGATGATACTTGTGTTAAAGATAAACTTGAGTTCCGGTAATAAAAAGAAAACGACTTCTCACAGAATAAAACAAAACTTACACTGAATTTTCAAGTTCTGGCCCTGAATTGTGGAACTCACCCCCTACAAACCTCCGAAATGAGAACTCCTACTCACAGTTCAAGTCTTTGTTAAAAACGTTTCTGATATTAGTTTGTTTAAAGTGACTCAGTAACATTGTTGAAGGTTGATGAAAAAAATCTGTAATTTTTTTATGAAATGTTACTTATTATATTCCTTCTACTGTTTTTACCCTCTAACACGCAAAAAATCCTGAGAAAATTCTCAAACCACAAAAATATTTATGGTTTTCTTTGAAGGTATCACTGTGCAACACACTCTAACAGTGATAACGGTAACAGTTAATTCTCCCAACCATTTTTTGAATTTTCCCAACTGTTTTTCCTTGAATTTAAGACGTGAGACAGTATTTTAAAAATCTTTCAACACTGTCTGGAATGGTATAAAGAGCCAATTTATTGCTTTGTGACGATTTACATTCACGTACATGTAGCATTGAAGGCACTACCTTAGCACCATTTCCTCTCATCTGAACAATGCTACCAATTCCCCTTTAAAGGTAAAGACCAGTATTGGAAACGCCCCAATTTCAAAAAATGAAATGGAAGCTCTTATTACCAATCATGTGAAAGAATGTGTTTTGACTAATACATGATGATAAAAAATTTGTCGGGAAACCGCCTACTAAATCATATATTTGATAAATTTGTTTCTCTCATGGTCTGTGAGAGATATAGGGTAGTCCCATATACATCTTTCTGTGTATAGTGCTTGTAACTTTACGAAGAATGGGCCAAATTTCTTATCATTTTGATGATTCCAGAACCTTGCAGATGCTAGATGCTAGATGATCAACCTTTTCTGATCGATTCCACAACGTTTCTTTCACAATGCAATCGCATGACCATAACTGGTCTTTACCTTTAAGATAACTATTGTTATAATCCCTTCACTCTTTTATGTGCTTTCAGAGACCTTCCCTCCCACCCCACACTACAACTTCTCCATTCTACGAGACATGTCGTTAGAGCGCCACCTGCACCACCTCTACAACGCATCCTACGACTTCCCAGCATTCAAAGACGCTGTTCTGCTTCTCAAGGTCTGGCTGCACCAAAGAGAACTAGACCAGGTAGGAACACATTGAGTGATTTCAAGTTGGGTGTTAGTGTTAGTGTTTAGAGCAGTTAAGATGTCTTAAATCGAGCTAAAAATTTGATGATGAAATTAAGAGCCCGATACCGATATCAATATCGATAGTTTACCACCCGTAAACACCACTGTGATAGCGCTACACAGACTTGATTTCACGACAATGGTTTAAAAATAGTACATCAGAACTATTTGCATGAAAAGCAAAGAATAAATTTACACTTATTTCTCTGGTCTTATAAAATAACTCATTATACACAAAAGAATGTATGAATCACTTAGTAAAAGACATGTTTCACATATTTCCATTTGATTGTCAGACAATAAATTAGCATCGTTCGTGGGTTGACTGTTGTGCGGGTACAATGGTAACACCGAACTGGAAATCAAAATTTGCTTAATCCCAGGGGCTAGTGTTAGTGGATAGGACATTTGTACGTAAAATATTAACACCAGCCACAAAGGTCGGTTCAGCAGACGACAATTTTGCAAAATCGATAACACTAGCTACCGGAAGTTGACGATATTCAGAGGTCAAAGCCTTAACACCAGCTGATTTTCATTTCCGTGTTTGGGGCTGGTGTTAGTGTTTATTAAACCCTAGCAGTCGAAGGTCCATCTAGTTTTGTTTATCTGTGTGATTCTCCTCTAGATCTGCGGTGGCTGCAATGGTTTTCTTATCTCCATGGTGGTAGCTCACCTCTTGGACAATGGTCAAGTCAACAAAGTGATGAGTGGACAACAGGTGGTCAAGAATGTACTGCATTTCATCGGTGAGTGTGAAATATTAAAGGTCAAACTCAGGAAGGTGAATGAATATAATGTTGAATAATTAGGTTAATCTTGGTATTTATTTTGCTTTAATGAATACTTGATTAGAATAAAAAGAATGATGTGTACAAACTTAATTTGGTTTTAATTTTCTCTCAAAGTGTTGTCTATATTTTGAATGGTGGTGTCTCCACTCTCTTTCTATCTATCTTTCTCTTCTTTTTTTGCCTTCTCTCTCTCTCTCTATCTATTCTTTCTCTCTTTCTCTCCCTCTCTCTCTATCTATTCTTTCTCTCTCTTTCTCTCTCTCTATCTTTCTCTATCTTTCTCTCTCTCTCTCTCTCTCTCTCTATCTCTATCTATTCTTTCTTTCTCTCTCTCTCTCTCTCTATCTAGTCTTTCTCTCTCTCTCTCTCTCTTTAGTCTTTCTCTCTCTCTCTCTCTTTCTATTCTTTCTCTCTCTTTCTCTCTCTATTCTTTCTCTCTCTCTCTAACTCTCTCTCTCTATCTCTATCTATTCTTTCTCTTTCTCTCTCATGTTCCCTGTTATTGTTTTTTATATTAGTTTCACGCCTCTCCCATTCATGCTCCATGTCTCTCCCATTCACCCTCTATTTCTCGTCTCTCACTTCGCCAACATTTAGTCACGACCGACTGGGCATCCAAGGGTGTCACCATGTGCAAGAGCTCCAACTCCCAGACGCTACCAGGGCTGGAGGAATTCCATCAGCATTTCCCTGTTGTGTTTGTAGATCCATCGGGCTACCTCAATCTGTGTGCGGACATGACTGGAACCACATATGAACATGTGAGAAAGTTCTTGTAAATCATCTTCCCTTACACTGTTATGAAAACCTTGTTATCAATGCGAAGTAATACCATGATCGATGTAAGCTACTGAAATCAATTCATTTAATCGGCTGTCAGTGAGTGCCTTTGTTTACAGAATTCTGCCACTTTCTCTTCTTTTTTTTGCCCCCTCTCTCTGTGTCTCTTCCCCCCCCCCCCCCCTCTCTCTCCTCTCTCTCTCTCTCTCTTTCTCTTTCTCTCTCACTCTCTCTCTCTCTCTCGTTGGTTGTTTTGTGGAGCAGGGCGTGATGTTATCAGGTCACTTGCAGATTGTATATGTTCCAAAGCAGATACAGCATTTCCAATAGTACTCACCTCGAGACATTCTAATTCAATATATTGATTACTTTCTCAATGCCAGGTTTGCCCTCAACTCACTCTGTTTTTGGTTGCATTTACGTAAGATTTCATGATAGTAATTTGATAGTATTCAGAAGCTTCCAATCCAATCCAATCCAGGTATTTATAAAGCGCCAATATCTAGTTGCCTAATCAAAGGCGCTGATGAGACTGAAAAACTACCAAAAATGTCAAAAAAGCAGTGATTAATTGTAAGCAATCTGAAATAGGTATGTCTTTAGTTGAGTTCTGAAAGATTCAACTATAGTTTCATGAAGCATGACGATGTGCATGTGTATCATGTTGTCCTTAGAATCAACCCTTTCAAATTTCAGTGTAACCATTGTCGTCACCGTATGTTTATTTAAGGATGTGCACATACAGAAGCTTGGACAGATTGTGATACTTGAAATTATATTGAACCATGGTGTTTCTATCGTCACTGTTGTTCAGAGTTGTAATTTTGCCTACAGTGTTTTGAACTTCATGATATTCTTACTTTACTTCAAACTAGCTGAAGCATGAAGCCAAGTTGGGTCTAGACTTCCTGGATGACAAGAGGATAGATGGCTTCCATTGTCTCTTCATGACACCGGTTCTCTTCACCAGAAAGTTTGATCACCTCTTTACGTGAGTAAAAAGTATGCTTAGGTATTACATCATAAGATTATCAAAAGCAATGTAAAATTCAGACTTTTGGGGGGCCCATTCAATTACTTCAGCTGCTTCAAGAAGTAGTAATGGCTGAGAAATTATCAGATGCAAAGGGATAGCCTCTTACTGTATTTCATTCAAGTATACTGTTAAATAAGGTATCTATAAAACTACCAAGTCCATGCACACTCTACAATCCCACTTTGACTTTAATTTGCAAGGAACGGCTCATGCATACATTTTGTGTTGTCAGGTAGGACAAGCCATAATGTTTGTCTTTTATTTAAAGGAAATGGTGACCTTGATCGACGTTTCAAACACGGATTGCATGAGCCATTCCTTGCAAATTAAAGTCAAAGTGGGATTGTAGAGTGTGCATGGACTTGGTAGTTTTATAGATACCTTATTTAACAGTATACTTGAATTCTGACTATTGAAATACAATTATTCGTAACAGGTGAAGTAAATAATTTGTAATGAGGCACTTATCAAAGGTTTTTGCATTAAATATGATTACATTAAAAAGATTACTCTATTGTACGAGAGATATAAGTCTAGCTATTTAGATGTGACATATTGGAAATAAAGTATGATTTTATGTTTACTTTTAAATGATTGAATCTTATCATTTCCAAGCACGATATTTTATCAATTTGGCAAACTTTTTTTATTCATCCCACTCAATTGTCCACCTCACTTTCAGTATCACCAAGTTGAAGCAGTTGAGACCTTCTGTGAAGAAGTTTGATCTTGAGACTCAGTTGATGGACAGAGGAGGCAACTATCCCCGGGTGGTGCTACCCAGGGTAGAGGAAATCCTTAGGCAAGCTCTTGGAGACAGGATAAAGCTGCTTGCTTCTGGTCTCTTTCACTCTGCAGAGGTAACTCTTCATGGTTTGAGATATAATCGAAATCAAAGATTGTCAGTTTTTCATGCAAGTATTTAGAACTATCAGCATTGAATATCTAGCTGTATGTGTTTCATGTGAATCAGATATATCTTTGCAGGCCTTAAATTTCAATATTTTTAGGGCAAGGTCATTTATCTGTAGGGCACATTCCTATATTACAGCACAAATAGGAAGAATTGGAAAGGGCACAAAAAAAACTCCAAGGCCAATGAGAGGGGCATTGAGGCCAATCAAAGGGGCATCCAAGGTCATGGCCTTGGTGGCCTTGGATTAATCTAAGCCCTGTCTTTGTTTCTGCAATAGACACTTAGTAATTGTAACTTCCCCAGTATTGTGGAGACCCGCAAGTATCAAGGCGAAATTGGTTCTATAAAATGGGAGTTGTACTAATTTATGAGTTGAATTCATTTTGTATTGTGTCCAAAACTATGAGCTTAAAGTATGTTGAAACGCTATGCTTTTAATGTCTTGTTTTTTCCCCTAGTGGCCTGTCAATTCTCCTTCACCCAAGATAGAAGAGCAAGGACCTTTGACCTTTGGCCTCTTACTCAACGGGGGTCTAGCATCTAGTGTGCTTGACAAGGGTCCAGCTGCCAATACAACAGAGGTAGAGAAAAACTGATACTTAGTTATTTCATCTTTTGGTTTGTTGTAGAGAGAAAGAAATTGGTATAATGGCGTTTGATAATGTTTTGTGTATTAACGCAGGACTGTAAATTTATTTTGGTCCGCACTATTTTGAAATGCTAAGTTACAAGAATAATTAAATAATTTGAAAGGCATAGTGGCTTTCTTGTTGTAGATAACATTATGGGATTCAAACAAGGAATACACTGCATCAAATGTACCAGGGTAGAAGAAATGAACCATGCATTAAGAATGTAGCTCTTACATGAAAATACAAAATAGAAAAAAGAATGTAGCTCCCTTTTCATGAACTTTCCTACTTCTGATTAATATATTTGGGACCTTTTACCAACCAAAAGTGAAATATGTTGGTTTGTTTTATATCTTAGCTCCTTCATTATCTGCTAAGGAATGAGATGCCAGACTCTCATGTTGTTATGTAGTGTATGTACTATATACACTTTGTCTGTGACAACAGTTGACTGAGGCAGTTCACTTTTTGTCCCATCAGTCGGTCAAAGCGGGTAAAGACTTAAATGGTTTAATAGTAGTTATTGGTTTGTTCACTTGTATCGTTTCAGGCGAAGGCATTCAGTGAATTCTGGGGGAAGAAGTCAGAATTGCGCCGCTTTCAAGATGGCTCTATCTGTGAGGCTGTGGTATGGCCCGGTACAAGTGTGGCTGAAAAGAGACTAGTCTGTAGTCATATTGTCAGGCACATTCTACACCTGTAAGTATACTCTCGTTTATATGCGTCTCAAGCTCTTCTCCCTCCTTCTCATCTCTCTCTGTTGTTCTCGACATATATGTTTCTCTTCTATTAGTCCTTTTGCATATAAATCTTTGAGTATGTCTCTCATTTCTCTATCTCTTTCTTTACGTTTCTCTCTCTCCAACTTCGGCTGGAATTCACAAAACGATTTTACACCTAAACCATGGTGTAAATCACCAATTCACTGTTGGCAGCCTAAAAGGTGTCAGAAAAATATCAAAAAATAAAGACTAACAAAAATATCCAATGCTCTTTTTTTCTTTAGAAGTAGTTAGAAATAGTAGAAATATGTGTTGCTATTGTATTGACAACTGCATTGTTGGTTAATATTGAGATGGATGATATATGCTTGTAAATGAATCACTCTACCTTTGAAACTGCTCTTAAAATGAAACATGGACTTCTTCTCCCTTGTTTTCTCACCCAGACATGCAGGCATCAAACCGGAATCAATCGCCTACACCGGGGGCCAGCTAGACCCCATCCTCCAGCAGCCCCTACTCCACCCCTCCTCTCCCGGTGGTGATGAGGAGCCGGCCCCACGCACGGGGGAGGAGGAGCTGCTACAGATCAGTGTGGCTTATACCAAGCTGAGCAGGCACCTGAGAGAACTCAAGGACCTGCCTCTTATGATCAGCTCCGTGCAGGGGACCTCACCGGCCATCCGCCATACGGAGGTGAGAAGGAGAGTGATGGATGACAACAACATGGGTAATGGTGGTGGTGGTGGTGGTGATGATGAGTTATGATGGTGGTGATAATTATAGTGATCATAATGATGATGATGATGATGGTGTGGTGATGGTGGTGGTGGTGGTGGTGGTGGTGATGTTGAGTTATGATGGTGGTGGTAATTACAGTGATCATAATGATGATGATGATGGTGGTGGTGGTGGTGGTGGTGGTGGTGGTGGTGGTGGTGGTGCTGATGGTGCTGATGATGATGATGATGATGATGATGATGATGATGATGATGATGATGTTGACGATGACGATGACAACGGTATAGGTAACGTTGAAGCTGTATAAAAATATGAAGTTAATGCGTGATGATGAAGTTGTTCATTACATGTATATATCGTTACTGAAGTTAATAAAGACCTAGTTTTCATCATTTCAAATAAATTCAGTTGAAAATAGTTTACTATTTGAAATTGTAACAAATAAAATTATAAATGTGATCTTTCTATCCACCATCAGGTCTACCCACCATGTGCCGGATGGCCTTCAGATAGATTGAGGACTGCTGGACCATCAGTGCCGGTCAAAATACCCTCAAATGACAAACAATGTCCTACATGGATACCAGCTCTCAGAGGTATGTTGTTCCAAATAGAGATTTAGCTCATTTATAGTTGTGCATTCACAAAAAAACTTTACTTTTCTGGATCTCTACTGGTCTTGTATTTGTTTTCTTGTGAGTGTAGCTACATGTTCTTAAATCCTCATTGATTCCCTTGCAAGTTTAACATGAAGCACATGTTTGTCATTTGTCCTTTTTTCTTTTTGGTCACAAATTCATGGATCTCACTGTAGTACTTTAGTAAGTGAAATTCGTTGGATGTGAGCCTTTGCAGAAATTTGCTATTTTGAAATGATAGCTATGCTATTCATAGAAGTTAATGCAATGAATATTATCAGGAAATGTTGCTATTTACATTTTCCAACTTTTTGAAAAGAAACTGCATTTAAGCATATAAACCCAGATGATCATAAGCCTTGTTCTCACACGCATGTGATGTATTTAAAGCTTATTTTGCAAATTGCAATTCTAAAACCTGATCCTGCTTCTCATGTTTGAACACAGTGGTATGCCACCTAGAGAGCAGTGGCAAGTGGCCCGATGACCTGGAAGCAATACATCACATCAAGACAGCCTTCCACCTCAAGATGGCCGACATGCTTCACAAGCAGTGCAAGCTGGTCACCGTGGCAACTGCTAGCCACATCCTGGCGATTGTGGTAAGAAACAAGGCGCTGCGATTGCATCCCATGATTGTGGCTATTTTGATGAATTGACGCGCATTAACTTTGTACATATTGGCCTGAGATGACTTTAGATGAAATCCATTGCACACATGTGTCAAGAGAAAATTTAAATGTGTCCAGTTGTTTGATTAACTCAAACAAATATTAGAAATCAAATGAATTGGTCATAATTTGACTGGGCTTTCACTGAAGAGTATCCAGTAAATTTCTGCTAATTTTCCAAAAAGTTGGAAAAGGAAAATGCTTATAAATGTCAACAAAATAGACAGTTTATTGTAGGAACTGCATATTGCTTGCTTGCTTGTTCTTCCTTAGCTCAAGAAGGGAGGGAGAGAACATGTGCTCATGCAGAGCCTTTGCTTTTGAAAGCTCTCCTCCCAAGAGATTTGTTATAAAAGATCAGTTGACGTGTTCAAAAAAATCTTTAAAAGTATCGGATCGAATCGGCATATAATTGTCCTCTTTCATATTTGTATGTTCTGTCTCACTCCTGTAGTTCTTTTCTTTGTAATGCAGTTGATTTTGTGTGATTTAAATATTTGCACAAGTGCACCTTCAGCATTTAATTTTCAATTGGATGTGACGCCTTACAAATCCCATCTACTATTATTATGATTATGATTATTATTAAATGAGTTTTTTTCTCCTCAATCTTTCTTTTTTGTGTCGCTTCAGGATGGGTTTGTGTTCCAAGTATCGGTGGCTCACAGGAGAGAGATTGTACTCCTCAAGGAGGTCATCACTAAGGAAGGACTGAGCATGCTCAGAGACAATGAAAGGTCAAAGGTCCTAGAGAGAGAGACTGGTCATCTACCCCATCTCACCAGTCTACTTCACGGGTGAGTATTGGGTTTTAACATTGTCGGATTACTGTATGGGAAGCAGCAGATATACAAAGTGAACTTTTATAGTATTGTAGTTATCATTGTGGGGGGGGGGGGGAGAGTATCTGATAACAAGGCCATCAATGAAGGACTGAGCATGCTCAGAGACATTGAGAGGTCAAAGGTGGTGGAGAGAGAGACTGAACATCTACCCCATCTCACTAGCTTAATTCATGGGTCAGGACAAGGCATTGACCTGTCATGTTAGAAGATTCAAAATAGCATGAACACATTACGTCTAGTTATAGCCCCTTTTGTGGCATTTTATGTGTATAAAGTTCATATTATTGCACAGGTATTGGTTAACTTTGTTTTACGTAGTACGTTAGCGCTTTGTTTTGTCAGTTATGTGATGCTTTGATTGAATGACAGTTATGTAATCATGGCAATCATACAAAAGTAAATCAATACTTTGGACTTAACATTTTTTATACAAATTCTGGTATTTTCATTTGCCAAAAAATGTGTACAATGTAATATGCAATTTAATATTGCATGAACTGAATTGTTTTGAAACTTTTATGGCTTTTCTAACCAAATGATCAAGCTTTAGGGTCTTATATGAGGTCCTCATAATTTTTGAGTTTTGATTTGTTTTTGTTGTTGATTTGTTTCACCAAGTAGCTGTCAATGAGTAGACTACTCGCAAAGCATAAACTCTGTAGTCTTGATCATGTAATAAATATTAAACTCTTCGAAAGAAGATAATACATGCCCGTATTCATAACACAACACCTTGTTGTTCTGTTCTTAATGCCACCAGGGTTCACCAGCATCATGGTGCCTTTGGTCCGACGGTCCGTCTTGCCAAACGATGGGTAGCATCGCATCTCTTAGCAGATCACATGACCTCAGAGTGCATTGAACTCCTGGTAGCCTATCTGTTCTTGCATCCGGAACCCTTCACATCACCGGTGTAAGTATGAGATCAGGGGTTACTGTGGCTTGTGAGTTTGTGGAAATTTGGTGAATCTACCTCCCTGAAATTGATATACTAGATGAGCAAACATTCCATGTGCCGTTTCCTGATTAACCTACTGACGCCCTAAGCCTCTTGACACACCCATGAAAAATACATTGTATATGACAATGAAATATTTTTCATTCAGTTTATGCAATCTATATCAGATTTTTTTTTTTCTCTCTCTCTCTCTCTCTCTCTCTCTGTCTGTCTCCCTCTCTTTCTTTCTCTCATGGAATTCATTGATTCCCTAATGATTGTAATTCATGAATTATTTGATGGCATTTATCAATGGAGAAATTATTTGTATTTTATTTTTGAGGAATGAAATTGGAAGCAAGTTATTTGATTTGACTTTTTTATGATGTGATTGAGAAATTGGTACTTCTTATATGAAGATTTTAATTTGACAAAGATTATTTGTTTCCCATGTAGGTCACCACAAACAGGTATCTTACATTTCCTGAATCTTCTTTGCCAACACGACTGGGAGAGTACACCACTCTTCATCAACTTCAACAATGATCTCACAGGCAAGTCAAATCTCAGTGCCATTCTAACAATGTCAGTAAAGAAGTTTGAGGAGGCAAGATGGCTCAGTCGGTAAAGCGTCTGCCTGTCGAACCAAAGATCGAGGGTTCAAATCCATCCCAGGTAGTTGACTGAAGCCTGCGTTGTGTGTTGACATGCCCCTCCCCTGTTTCATAGACGCAAGCTATGTTACAGTGGAAAACACTCTATCCCTCAGATAGGACGTTAAATGTAGGCCTAGTGAGGAGGACGTTAAGAAAGTTAAGAACCCACTGCACTAATCATATGAGGGTAGGGGGAATCCCCGGTGTAGTGGTCCACCTGCACACCCCCAATCAGTTATACCGGGAGGAGAGACCCTAAGGTTACAGTGATTCAGTTTGCTTTTCACAGGCACAGGTGAAGACAAATACCTAATTATATAGTGGAGGAGAGAGTGAGTTTATTTCTATTTGAAGAGAAGATGGAGCTATAGTCAATTATTTGGGAGCAGTTTTTGTAATCTCATGTACAATCACATCTATCAAAGCACTTTCCTATGAAAAAGATTATTCATGAAAAGCTCTCAGACTTTACATATAACTAGAAATAATTCACTGAATTAAAGTCTAATGCCACATGTTTTTGTAGAACCCTCATTCAATGGCCATCCTTTTTCATTGTTTGTGATTTTCAACAAGATCTAGTCATTTGGTTATGACTTTGGTGATTCTAAAATTGCATAATATGCAATCGTTTGTATTGTGTTAATCCATCATTTTCCATTACTTTACTCTCCCATGTGGAGAACAGTCTTTGTCTTGTACAAGTTCTTTTTAGAATAAGATATTTTCGTGAATATGATATCTGTAAACTGATCATTGTCTTTGATGAAATAAGTATCATGGTTGTATCATCGTTGTCATATTTGTCACTGATCTGAATTACAGCTTCAGATTACGATGAGATTCGTCAGCAGTTCACCAACAATCGATCTCACCTTCCCGTCATGTTCCTGGCCACGCCCACTGACAGACAGACGTCACTATGGACACAAGACAAACCAACACCAATGGTAATCAAGGATTACGTTTTACTTGAAAAGATATAGCACTTTTAAATAAATAAATGAATTAATGAATCAATGGACATTGTTTAATTTTATTATAAGATTGTGCAACACGTAAAGAGAATCTTGCTTTGACAGGGAAAATTGTGGGAAGAAGGAGGATACTTTGGATGGACAGTCTGCAGAAATTGTTGGAAGAGAGAGGAGTGAAAGAACTGGGAGTGGTACTAATACAGAAGGCTAGGAGCCGAGGGTTGTGGAACAGCATGATCGCCTAAGTCAAACGATATGGCACTTAGAGAGAGAGATATGATTGTGATTAAATTAGTATTTTTTAAATTTGAACTATTTAATTCAAATTGAAGTACTGTGCAAGAGAGAAGATTTAACAAATTAATCAGATGGGGGAAGAAGTACATCTAATTTGGTTTTGGTACGGGCCCACTGAACAGGATAGACAAATCTAATTTTATTTTATAAAAGATATTTGCTAGGAGATCAATATGTATGTGTGTAATCATATTTTGCATAATAAAGGAGCAAAATACAATTCTACAATGACTTTAGCTCTACTTCAAAGCAAGGTCACAGGTGATAATTTTCATGATTTATTGCATATCAATTATCACTATGGCTGGTAGGTACTTTGCCAAATTACTAACAGCAGTGCTTTTAAAGTGGCTCGGTAGCATTGCCTCAGATTCTGAAACAAAATCCTTTATTTAGCTCATGCTGCAATCATAATTATAAACCTCAAGGTCAGTCAGGAATCCCATGACTTTTACAAGCCGATCACCTGTCTGATTATCAAAATATTTATGATTGGAAATAAAAATTCAATTTTTGTTTTCCAAATGGTTTTAATAACACTACAGTCTATTGGGGAAAATGAGTATGGTAAAACCGGTCACTGAAAGATTTTTATTTTTTTGAGGCACTTCATGATCATTTTTAAGCCCAATTTTTTTTAACACGTAGGCCTAGGGTCATGCATCCCAGATTTATCATTGTTAAATGATGCCTTTAACAAGTGTGATCATTTTGTTATTCTCTAGATATTCCAAAGGCTGATTGAGCTTGCCAGGGAATCATTCACAGTATTACAGCAGCAGCTCTCTGGACCTATCTCAGCTGAAGTAGATTTCAAGGTAAATATTGCTCTGTGGCTTTCAATCAATGGCTTTCATTTGTGTTTTTCTTGCAAGGATAGATATAAAGCTCTAAACAATAAATCTAAAAATATAAACCATATACGGGAAATAGAGAAAATGTCCTATGAAAACAGGAGGAATTTTAATAGAGGTTTGACAGTGTTACTACTCTGTCATATGATATAAACTTTGTTGCTGTTTTTTTTTGCAAAAGGGCAATATTATAAGTCATAAGCCCCAATGAATGCTACAAAACTGACAACAACATTCAACAGCCAAAAAAAATCCCTGTTCAGATTCATTTTTCCACATGGAATTTTTAATTTTGTGAGCCTTGACTTGAAAATATTTTAAATGCCTATTTATATTTATCCTTTGTGTTTCAAAGAAATGTGTATATTATTGAATGTAATATCCCATGCACAGTGGTATATTGTGGTTGTGTTATGTATTTATTTTGTTGATGACAATGTACTATGTAACAAGTGTTAGGCAGAGTTACTTTATGTGTCTTTATGTAAATAATTTTGTAGAAAATAGAAAATTAGAGATTAAATTGAGTGTAAATTGTAATCTTGACAGCAAATCTTCTGGCCTCCACTCAAACTTTACAAGTGTTAGACAGAGTTACTTGATATTTTTATTTATTTATTTCTAATCTTTTGATAGGGTAGCCCATTCACCAATAAGTAATGGTCTTCCATTGGGGCCCTGAATAAACATGAACATATGTACACATGTGTACTTATGTGTGTAACTATGATGTGTTTATTGTAGAAATAAGGATATATAGAAAATTAGAAACTAAATTGAGTGTAAATTGTAATCTTTACAGCAAATCTTCCGACCTCCGCTCGACCCTTACGATGTGGTGATCCATCTCCGAGCCAAGCTCCTTCCCAGGAGGCACCAGGCGGTTGATGCCGACCCAACGACGGAGAGTTTGTTGACCCTCAAACCTACCCTCGATGCCAAGCACTTACCGGTGGTGGACTTTGACCCCGTGCAGTGCTACCTGGTTGAGCTGAGGGTGAGTCAGTCATAGGCCTTAATCACACATGTTATGAATCACCTTGAAATCAAAATGGCACAGAAAAATATAGTGACATATAAAGCATGGTCCGGTTTACATTTTTCTATTCGATAACCAGTGGTAGACTTTGACCCTGTGCAGTGCTACCTGATTGAGCTGAGGGTGAGTCATAGGCCTCAATCACACATGTTGTGGCTTCCTCATGAAATCAAAATGGCACGGAAAAATATAGAGACATATTAAGCATTGTGCAGTTTACATTTCTCTATCCCATAGCGCATAATGCCTTGTTCACATATGCAAACCATGGTTCATCAAACACACCAGTCATGACGAAATCATGCATATTCAACCAATGATCCATGAAAAAAAAAATTCTGTATGTAAGAACTGTAAGAGGCATTGAGCCGTGTTTTCTTTTTTTTAATACAATTTTTGTCAATAAAATACAACTTTAAGGATTAAAGAATACACTTTTTGATCTTCCGAGGTTGAAATGTTGTTAGTTGCCATTTTTTGCCCCCTAATCCCTTTTTTTTTTTAACTCAAGGGGTGGGGGGTGGGGTTGAGGGGAAAAAAAATCTATTTTTGTTAGTGCTCACTATCACCCCTGCAATTAAAACACATATTTTATCTTTTTCACCCTAGTCTTCCCTTCTCATTAATTATTCCACTTGATACAAGTCATGAGTCATCTTTGATTTCCTCTTACCAACAAACTTTAATATGGTTGTGATTTATGTTGTTACTCAGGGCTGGTCGTTTAAAGTCCACTTCATATACTTTTTTTGAATTTTGGTTTGAGCTTTGTCTGTGAAAGGCACCTTAGAAGATTCAAATACAATACTTCCATTTTGTCTAATTGGGTAAATCCCATTGTTCATTGTAATGTGCAAGGCTCCATTTCGTTTTCAATGAACTACATTGTTTGTCACAGTCTTTGGTTGGCTAACTTTTAAATTTCTTACATGACCATACACCCATAAATTTATAACATAATACCCCCTAATTCTACTCTGAGATGCCCATCAAATTTGCAAAAATTACACACTTGATTCATTTTTCTTTATATGGGAGAGCTTGGATAAGGCTTATCAGTGTTTTGCTTCAGTTGGAAGTATGCAATGATTTTCTGAGTTAATGCTTTACATGTAAAAATCTATGTCTAAGGGTCAATATCAAAATATAAAAGGTGACTGATATCTTGTAAAAGAAAAGGCCAATGAATTTTCAATCCCAGCAGAACAGTAGTGTTTATGGTTTTTGTGGACTATTCCATACTGAATAAAGTAATAGCGTAGTCCTAAACCTCCAAGATGTACCATGAAAAGAAAAAAATCACAGAATCCAAGAATTGTTTTGTCAGATAATTCCACTGGGACCTCTAATCGGTTGTGTGGAAAATCCCATTGCTGTGGGAAGAATTCCTTCAACACGGTGATGTGTGAGCCAAAGTTATGGGCCTGCTTCTGGGAAATGACTATGAGCATATCTCATAATTATTTGAAACATGTGTTGCAACATGTCAAAAGTGCGTTTTGTGCGGGAGGTATGTTGGGAGGATGTAATTTAATTTTGTAAACAAGAGCAAGGGTAAATCATGTTGGTTGATGAAAACCTGAATGCTTATTGATGAGTTTCGTTGTTACATGATAAGGTTTGTGTTTGTGCCAAGGTTTCATGCTGTGCTTGTGGCTAATTATTATTACCTTAACATTCTAAATTGTTAACCACGAACAAAGAAGATCATCACATTGTGTGCCATTCAACTTTACAAAGATTTTTGGTTTTGGTTTTTATATTTCATTTTTTTGAAACATACTCCATCGTTCTACATCAGGGAGCAATGAGTGTATATGAGTACAAGACAGAGTAGCAAATGAGTGAATAGTCTACACACATTCTAATCCACCTTGCCATCGACCATCGTAGTGGGAAGAGACACACTACTGATTTTACTTGTTTATTTATTTATTTAATTCTATTTCCAGGAACATAAAAGACTATTGAAGGAGTGTAACAGTAATAACGAATACAAGAAAATGAAGTACATTAATAAATGCAATAACACAGGAAAAGAGACTATCAACTAATGCCTGTGGATTACCAAAAGAAATCATGTTTCTGTAGAAGGCTCTACCTACTCATTAGCTGATGGTTTAATACATAAATATACATAATTTGTCATAGAGTTCATGTTTTCTGACTTTTTGGATGAATCTTGGATTTATTCATGTTTTTTGTTGTTGTAATTAATGACCAAATATGTTCATGTTTATCCCCTATTCCAGGAAGCTTTTGAGGACCTGGCCTTGTTCTTCCATGATACGTATGGCGGTGACATCATAACAGTAGTGTGGAAGAGACCCGCCTTCAAACCTCAGCCATTCAAGGTAAAATCCTAATGTTGTATCGGAATTACTTTAAAAGCCACTATTTTGCAATAAAGATATTTTGCTGATGACCGACACACAGTCATTTCTGCAATAACAACAACAAATAAAAAATCCCCTTCATATTTTTTCTGTTTGGGTGCAAAAAATACCACAGGTTAATGACAATACATGTTGGCACATACATTGCTAGCTCATTTTCATGTATACCTGGTAGTTTAATTTGCGACCTTTTGTCAATTAGCAATATTCACAAAAACTCTCCCAAAAATAATGCCTCACTTGTGCACTGTTTAATTTGACCATGACCCGATATAAAATTAAATGCCAAAGGGATAGTTGTCCCAAATTGACTGCAGAGCTATTGTTGCTCTAGAGCATATATCGTTTTAAAAAAATGAGCAAGGCTAATGAGAGAGTGCTGTTTTGTCACATTTTCTCCAGAAATATTACATGTGTCTTCAATGCCCTATTCCTCATTATCTTCTCTCTCTTTTTATTTGTTCACACTTTGGAGTGGGATGTTTTACATTGCTGCCCCCAAACTGCCCGAATTCCATTTCATACAGTCTTTGGCATCCATATAAGCAAGGTTTCATCCTCTGAGATCTATTTGACCTGAGTGAGGTCAGCTGTTTTGACCTCTTTCTAAATTACTTCTGGGGAGGGATAAAGCAATTAATCAGATTAGTTTTAGCCTTGATTAGGAAGAGTGGATGTTTTCTCTACAACCATCTATAGTGTCACATCTTTCAAACTGGTTTACTAGCAAACATTTTATGTAAGGCTATGAGGTAAACAAAAAAAAATGAAATAAAAGAAAACTGTTCTTGATTTTCAAATTACTTACAATGAAATTAGAACTATTTCTATTTCTTCATGTGTCACATGATGAATGATTATCAAGGGAAGGTCAGATTATTTATACAGTATCCTCAAATTATCCATACTCTTACATAATCCTGTTACATGGACATCTTACCCATAGAAAGACAGGCTGTGGGGGGGGGTAGCTGTATTCTTTTGTCAATATTCCTTGGTTAGTGGCATATACATGAAAGATAAGAAGGAGCATTTTTTTTAGGAGATTGTGTTTCATTAGATATATCAATAATTCTCAACTGTTTCATTTCTTTTTACGATCCAACAGTAATATCGTTATTTGCCTGTTTCTTATAAATTTTTTCTTAGACATTGTTTCTTATAAATTGTTTCTTATACATTGTTTCTTATAAATTGTTTCTTATAAATTGTTTATATTTCTTTCCTGATTTCAGCCTCTTCAAGCGCAAGCCAGGATACCCTCCACATCTTCCTCCAAGGTTCCCCTCGTCATCCCCAACATAGAGGGGATCATCCAAGACTTCCAAACCATGGGACGGGGGCTTGTCACGTCCATCGAGGTCCGCACCGAAAACTGGAACATTTGATCGTCCAAGGGCAATTGATTCTTTTTCTTGGCCAGCTTGTAGCTCCCCTCGATTCTTCCTCTTCTTAATTAATGTCTTCCTGATTGTGCAAGACGTGTGTTTATGAGGACAGCCTTTGGCAGGGTGCAAGTCATTGGGGGATGTTTCCATTCACAAGATGTCCTTGTCTCAAAGACATCTCTCATAATCTGGACGGCTCATTCACATATATCGCAGTAAATCATTTGTTTGTGTACTGAGTGAATGGCAGGTAGGAACAAAAAAGTAGCTACGAGCAACAAAGATCCCTTGGGAACTCACCTATCTATGTGTTTTATGATACAAAAAGTTGAAGTGCCGGTACAATATGCTTCAATAAGTACTTGTAACAAACTGCAGCAGGAAACAGCCGTATGTGAACGAGGCTTTAGAGTGGCAAATTAATTATATCATATAGGAAGAAAGTAGATCAGAGAGGTTGTAGAGTGAACCAGATTGAGAAGGGAAGAAATGAAAAGAAGACGTATAGAATTATCTAAATATCATTTGCATATGTTTGTATTTTTATGTAGATAAAGATATGCTTCTCTGAATATTATGTCCGAAATATTGAATTTAGGAAATATATATATAATGCAGGGACTTCACATTTTCAAGATTAAGAATATTGTGTTTTAATATGTACAACTGTACTGTAGAAATTAACTAAACCTGTTATTTGACAGAGATCACCATGATGAAGATGATGATGATGTAAAACCAGCCCTGATATATTTCATAGAATAAATATGAAATTAATATATTGAGACATTGTATAAGACATTTTAAGTGGTCCCCAACATGTCATGTTTCCTCTGCTGACATGCACCATGTGTGTATTATGCCTGGTGAAACAGCCCACCTCCTTTGACCCATCCCCCTTAAAAAGAAAATCAAATAAAAGCTGGGAATACAGCCTTTAGTTATGAAAATGATTTGTCCTTTTTGAGTTCATGAATTAGTTTCAACTCATGTTACAATTCTCTATTTTCGTAAATTCCCCCCCCCCCCCATGAAGATGTTTATGTGTCTTGCAGTAAATTCAATTGACATGACTTGTTCATATTAATTAGGAAGATTGTTCTTTTGTAACTAATTGATTTAATATGTTATAAAGCATTGAACAGAATTGGCTGTTTTTATGATACTTTTATGTAATGAAACACAAGGTTATTGATCAGTGATAAAATGATTTTTATGAAAATCTTTGATGAAGATGAATCACATTTGTTCGAAAAAGAAAACACTGGTATATACAGAATCTAGTACTGAAAATACCAAATATATACCATTATCTGTCTTTTAACTGCCCTTTGTGGTGATTTTTTTCTGTTTAATCTATTGATTCCTTATCTGTTTGTAATTTTGATTGATTGGTTGGTTGATTGATTGATTGATTGATTGAATAATTGTTGAATAAGTGATTGATTGATGTATAAATGACTGTTTAAATTTTATGTGTGATGGACTACTATAGTCAATGGTATTTTTTTTTTTTTTTTTTTTTTTTTTTTTGGGGGGGGGGGGGTTAATGGTGTCTGAAAATCAATAACAATGTTTTTGTTTCAAAACATGTAAGGAGTAAAAGGAGGGACTGTATTCATGAAATCGAGCAGAACTAGAACAAGAGAAAAAAGAGGATTGGGGAAGAATATTGAAATGGATGCATTTGTCTGTGGCGGAAAACTAAGAAGTGAAGGAGATGGAATTATCCATAAAGCAAGTTTATTTGTGCGTGGCTCGTATTACAATTTACATTCAATGTCCAGCAGACTCGAGAAGAGATTTTATTCAAGACGAGCACTTTTGTTTCCCCTGTTAATACGCCTGCCGCCCAGTCTTGCATAAAACATCTACACTGCCCTATAATTGCGTTGAACCATCAAAACAGCAAAGCTAACTCCATTCTTCAGAGTCTTCATCTCTAATTCAATTTTCTCCTGCGTTGATATATCTAATTTATCCCCTCTCGTCAAATCTACCCCGTATCCCTTCTCACACTTCGCATCCTTAATTAAGTCTCTCACATCGCATTAAACCGCGTTATAATATTCCTTCATTTAACCTCTGGAGGAAACGGTCTGTCATACAGTGGTCGGAGCGCAGAACGCGGGCCTACTCTGGGGACCTCGTTCCTCGAGTGCTCGCTTCGAGATACACGGTTGAGGTTAATTACTTTCCGACTGCCCCGACGTATGTGACCCGCTAAATCTTTGCCATGCCGAAATAAATATAGTATTACGAAGGGGCGGCGCGAGAGAATTGTGTTTGCTGGTGGGGGGGGGGGGGGCACAAGTCTAACAAACTTCTGACGTACATGCAAATTAATACGAGGGGGGATTAATGAGGTCGCATTTACCATGGAAGGGGGGAGGGGGCGTGAAAAAGTTACAAGGATTATTTTTCGCATGTTTGGGGGCAAACCATAGAGGCAACACCCCCTCCCCCATCCCATCGTTTCACGGTTTGTGTTATCTCGACTTCAAAATGTCTGCAAAGTTAATGTTTTTCGACGTACGTGTAGCTGCGTCGAGTGAAAGTAACGCGGGGAAATTGTTGATAAAGTCTGCTGTCATCAGATGAAACTCGTGCGATTACATCACTCATATTTTTTCAGCGGAGGATCAGCGGTTCTTCAGTCAGAACAGACGTGATTGTGGTTGGATTCTAAAAAGGAAGGCGGTATAAGCCGTGCACTGAACCGTTCCAAATCCCCACTTTCGATCCCCAAATACATATCGAAATTCCCAGTCGCAACAAACTCGCATGGCTGAAACTACCAATGAACACTACTTCAGATACAGGAGGGAAGTTGTCAACTCATACCTTCAAATTTTCAAAAACACGAAATATAATCTGGTTTAAATTCTGTCCGTCGAAGGCACCAATTAAAGTCAGATAATATACTTCACATGTACTTGAGTTTTTTCCTTGTCTAAAGGCACAAGTGCGCACGTCTGCTGTCATTGTGGAATTATATCTTGGGTACAACTATCTTGCGTCATCTAAATTATTATGATGTGAGAATTTCAATTTAAGGTTATTGTCAATGAGTATAGAAATCATCCATCTATATATCCCAAAATATGCAAATTACACACAGCCTCATAATCTCCTCTTTCTTTTTTAAAAATGTCATTCCTTCATAATTGGTAAGGCTTTTAACAGGAGCCACCAAACTCTCCCATAAATGCATTGCGTATGTTTTAATCACATCTATGAGGCTTTTCATATTATCAAAGTAGCAGAATATTAGTGACAAAATAAAGCTTATTTCAAGTAGACGGAAGAAGGAAATTGGCGGCAAATATTATTATAAATCCTGATTCCTGAGTCAGATGATTCACAGTTGTTCGACTTCTGTCTTTCTACTTTAAGTCTCGCATTGCTAGCTGGTGTGGTGAGAGATGATCCGGAAAAGCCGTCTCTTTTGATCAACCTGTGATGATCTTCAGGTACTGATTAAATTAAGTAAAGACGAGAAAGGAAAAGAAAATATGATGAATACCATAATTTAATAAGAAAAGTGGGACTGTTAGTAGAAACTAGTTTTTTTTTTCAAGCATTCGGTTTGTCTCGCTTTTAGGGCATATTATCACAGGCGTCGTTGTGTTATTTTCATGAGGATGGGGTGACAAGTTTCGACAAAAAAATTTCCCTCAGACGACAACTTCTAAAATTATTCCTTTAGCAACGCTATGATTTTTATTTAGCACCTACTGTATTTACATGAAAAAGCACCCCGTTTTCATTTATTAACCCATTTCCTTCTTAAGATAAAACTATTTCTTGTCCCCTCCCCTAGCGATACTTTGACCGTTCACATTTTGATCATACTGATTTCTGTTTAACCCGCCCGCCGCCACAATTTTTTTTCAATTCCATTTTGCACTATTTCCATGGCAACACGGTTCATATTTATATTTTCTCCATTCCACTCAGCTCAAAATGTTATATTTTACCCCCCCCCCCTCCCCCCGCCCCTTTTCATTCTTCATTCCACAGTCCCAAGAATCTTCATCTTCCACTCTCTATATTTCTTTCCATTTTCCCCACCTACGAAACTTTACAAATTTGACAAGAAAATGTGTGACTTGTTTTCCTGTTTACCAACAAAAATATTGAGTAAAGTTGCCCCGAAAGTTGCCTCCTCATTGAAATCCTTGTCATGCTCTTCAAATTTGTTATCGTCTTCTGTGTTTCATTGCGGATGAACTCTTTTTAGACAGATCCAGAGTTCTATATATAAAAACGCAAAAATCATGATTTAGGAAGGATTTTCCCTAAGGTGATTTATCATTATAGCGGAACAGCTCAACGATGACGTTTCCCTAGCATTATGTAATACTACCGGGACTTTGAAGTGAGAGAGAAAGAGAGAGAGAGAGAGAGAGAGAGAGAGGAAGAGAGAGAGAGAAAGAGAGAGAGAATGAGAGAGAGAGGGAGAGAAAACGAGAGAGGGGCGAAGAGGGAGAGAGGTTGATGGGGAGGGGAGAGAAAGAGGAAAGAGAGAAAGAGAGAGAGGAGAATAAAGATAGAAAAGGATAGAGAGTGGGAGGGAAGAAGAGAGAGATAGGGAGACATAATAATATATATAATTATATATATATATAAAGTTAAACCTTTTCAATCTCTATGTAATATATGGAGATAGAGGAGGAGACAAAGAAATGTCTGATCACCCGTTAACAGAGTGACTCATCAGTTATTTTGTTTTGGTGTTTCATCAGATTGATGAATCATTTCTAAGATTAATTAGGAAAGAGAATGAGAGGGTATAAAGAAACAGGCATTTAATTGGAAAAACGGAAAACAATGAAGATAATGAGACAAAAATAAATGATAGGGGTAGTTTTGAGTCTAATCATCTAGTAAACAGAGACTTTACAGAGTGACTAATCGTTTTTTTTTTTCTTTCTACAAGACCGAATGACCTTATTTCTCAGGTTTAATTATGTTAAATACGGAACACACACAATGCTGATAACTTTTTGTCAACGATTCTGTTCATACTGCTAGCCATGGGCCAGCGATCTTAACGCATGTGCAACATATAAAAGACCCTAAAGAAAGCTTTCAGGCATAAATGAAAGTTTGATGCTACTTCACCCTCACTCTCAAAATTATTCAGATGTAAACAAAAGCTATTCAAATTATAATAGAAAATGTTAATAGATGCACTCAGATGCATGGAGAAGAGATTAAAGAAGAAGAAAACTTCTGCTACCTTGGAGGATTGATCCTCCTGTATGGCTGTGAGAGCTGGGGGTGTTTCACAAAGATCCTAAGTTGAACTTATCTCTAAGTTGGACTTAACTATTATGGAAAGCCGTTGGCATCTATGAAAATATTTTGTAAAAGTTTTTTAGAAGGCATAAAAAGTTGATTCAAATCTTTCATATTTTATATTATCAAGGAGATTTCATGTTCTTGATGTTGAATTTATAAAAAGTCTAAAATACTTGAATTTTCGCTTATGAATATATTTAATTTTAAGGTTACAAATGGGTCTCCATAATGTTTAAGTCTAACAATTTAGTTTGACTTAGGATCTTTGTGAAACGACCCCTTGGACATATGAAGAGAAGAGAAGGGACACAAGATACTGACACACAAAAAATACCTTGATATTGTCCATTGGATTTGCAGGATATCTGCTAAGGCCATCAGGAAGGATGGGAGGAAAGACATCCTCTGAACTGATTAACAAGAAACAAACTGATAATCCATTTCAACTATTGTAATATGAACTTCTGCATACACTACATCCTTCGTATGGCTTTTCAATAAGCAAGTAACAAACAAGTGATTGAAAAGAAATTGAAAATAGATGACACAGTGTTAATCCAGATAAGACGAATGTTTAGACAAAATAAGACGAGTGTTTCCTCCGATTGTATATTCTATTTGTTCTTGTTTTGTTTTGTTTTGAAGAAAAATTACTTCCATTCTTCCATTCTTTAAAATAACATCTTCACAATAGTCACAGTAACATGACATAAACAAGCATATTCATTTAGAATTATGCAAACTCATATAATCATGAAAATTCTTCGTACAATAAACGAACAAAACAAGCGATCTCAACGTAACATTTTACCAGGGCAATCTTATGCATCGTATTATTAATAGAAGTTTATTTCTTGAAATATCAAAATAGAAGGAACGAAGGCAGGAAGCAACAACTTTAAAACGCCCTCCTACCCCCCCCCCCCCCCCTCGAAAAAGAAAGAAAGATGCTTTAGTAATATATTTGTTATGGTCAGCATTTAATGATTTAGACTTAGCATGCGCATTCATTTAATCATCTGTCCTGATTCCTTTAGTTCAGTGAAGTCAAATGTCAGGCCGATTAGAAATACTGTGGTATCATTTATATAACTTGTAATTAATGTAAAGTCACAAAGACCCACTGTTTCCCCAGCAACGTATCCGCAATATATATATATATATATATATATATATATATATATATATATATATATATATATATATATATATATATATATATTTCAATGAACTAAATATGACAAAAACAACAACAAACAAATATAAGCCTCGGATGAATGATGGTAAAGAAAATTGCCTCCACGGGGCATACTGGGTCCTTTTTAATAAAATTCGTTTACCACGTTCACAAGCAGTTTCTAAAGTCTAGCAAATTGATGATACGTTACCTTTAACCTGTGTTGAAAACGACAGCTTCTCGACTAATATCCTGCCGTGTTACTAGGCTATCAAGGAGAATCTTAACTCAGTGATACAAGTACAGGAGGCAGTCAGTGGGGCCATGTTCCGTTCAAACTTGAAGTCTAATATTTTCACCTTTTTTTCTTCTTCTAAACAGATGCGTTGAATGAAAATGTTATCAAACGACACACAAATGTAAGTTGATGCATCATGAAAGCTAGCAATATTAAGTCATGTACCAATAGATGAAGTTGGTGTACGACCCCGTTCCTGTATGAAGGATGTCGGGCGGGGGGGGGGGGGTCATTATGAATTTCACTGGAGCTGCCCAGATAATCCCCCCACCCCCTCTCGTCTAGAGAGGATTCCGTCCCCTGTTTATCGATTTCTGGATACGCCCCTGAAAATGTGTTTTTTGTTTTTTGTTAACGTGAAATAAGACAAGAGTGGAAAGGGACGGTTAATATTTGATTATTGATTAAGGCAAATTGTTTTAGAAGATAGAGCAGAACCGCAGAAGATAGTGTAAGAGGAGAGGAAAGGGATGTGAACTTTTTGTAAAGGCCATACTACGATGTAAGATGAACGAACAGAGGAAGACAAAACGGAGAGAATGAGAGAGAGAGAGAGAGAGAGAGAGAGAGAGAGAGAGAGAGAGAGCGAGAGAGAGAGAGATGTGGGGAGAAAATGAGAGAGAAAGGGAAAGAGAGAGGGATAGACAAAGGGAGAGGGAAGACAGAGGGGAGACAGAGGGATGAGACAGAGAAAGGATAAAGAGACAGAGAGATAGAGGGAGAGAGACAGACACAAGCAGACATACACAGAGAGGGGGAGAGAGAGAAGGAGAGAGAGAGAGAGAGAGAGAGAGTGATAAAGGGAGAAAATGAGAGAGAAAGGGAAAGAGAGAGGGGAGACAGAGGGGAGACAGAGGGATGAGACAGAGAAAGGATAAAGAGACAGAGAGATAGAGGGAGAGAGACAGACACAAGCAGACATACACAGAGAGGGGAGAGGGAGAGGGAGAGAGAGAGAGAGACAGAGATAGAGAGAGAGAGAGAGAGAGAGAGAGAGAGAGGGAGAGAGAGAGATAGAAAGAAAGAAAGAAAGAAAGAAAGTATGAGGTAAAAGAGACAGAGAGACATGGGAGGGGAAGAGCAACGGAAATCATATAATGTCTAAACCACGATACCCGGCCACAAGAGTTCACTTTCAAATGTTTCTGACATTATTCTTTTATTTTACACCCCACAGGGTATGCTGCAGGGGAAATATTAATTTGGCACCAGTTCAAAAAGTAAAGAAAAATAACAAAGACGCGTGTAAGTCATTGTGACTGATTCAGAGTCCTTCTTGCACTCGACAAAATCACCATGTAATCCTGCATCTCATGATCATGTAGCGACCTTCTGTCGATCCATGTGTTTTCTAAGATGTGCCCGATGTTTCGCCAAAACTAATTGATTTCCTCCCTTCTTTAAAAGCGTGAAGCAATCGCTCTGTCATCGTGAAGGCAAAATATTAGCATTGCATTTCGGTTAATTTGAGAACTCGTTGATTGATATTATCCCTCATGTATGAACTTTTGCTAAAGGTCATTCGTTCACCGTGAATTAATGCTGTTTTCAAATAGTTGATCTGATGACGTCAAGAAAGGATGAAGAAAAAAAGATGAAAAATAATATAGTATGCACTTTGAGTTAACGTCCTCCTAACTAATGACCGAACATAATGCTACAATAGCGAAGTTCATAATTCATGCACGCGACTTTTACGTCATTGGCGTTTTCTGAAATATGTTTTAATTAAGATCATTAGGTTTTTTAATCAAGTTGTTACAATAGGTCAGTTGCAGCTACGATAATGGCTTGTGAAATTCCATTTATGGTTATAGACGCTGTCACGTATTGCACTAAATTAGATTCTTTCAATGCAGGCCTATATAATTGGGGATAATTCGGCAAATAGACAAGTTTTGGAAATGTTTTGAACTTCTGCTATTAATCAGGTCATTCGTTCACTGTGAATTAACGCTGTTTTAAAATAGTTGATCTAGTGACTTCCAGAAAGAATGAAAAAAGTTTTAAAAAACAATATAGTATGCACTTTGAGTTAACGTCCTCTTAAATTAATGACCAAACATAGTGCAACAATAGCGAAGTTCACAATTCATGCACGCGACTTTTACGTCATTGGCGTTTTCTGAAATAAGTTATAATTAAGATCATTAAGTTTTTTAATCAAGTTGTTACAATAGGTCAGTTGCACTAACGATAATGGATTGTGATATTCCATTGGTGGTTACGGACGATGTCACTTATCGCTCTAAATTTGATTCGGTCAATGTAGGCCTATAGAATTGGAGATAGTTCGGCAAATAGACAAGTTTTTTGAAAATGTTTTGATTTTTCGATCAATATTACTCGTTTTAGTTTATGCTTATTATTAAATAAACACTATTTCGATAAACTCTATTGAATCTCTTTCTTTATACGGTTAATGAACCTGTGGTGTTTAAATAGGGCTACTTGTGATAATATTTTTTGTTTACATAGTGTGTCAAAGGGTTTTCAATTTCCAGTAGTCTTTTAAGTGGAAAATAGTACAGTACATTTTCTACAGTTAAATCAACTTTCATTCTGTCTAGCGATATACAAATAACATTTTATGTTTTGTTCCTTCAACAAAAAAAAAGCTCGTTGGCTAAAAAAATCTAAAATCCCAGAAGAACATTAGCAAACTTTAGATAAACATGTACTTGTTTCTTGAGTAGGACATATTTTACAGGGAAGACGGGATTTTCCATGACTGCGGAAATCCAGATCACTGTAGCATGTTTGTATACAGACGGAACTCTTTTAATCGTGTTAATCTGAGATACATTTCCTGGGGTACAGAAAATACTAAGGCACCAAGATCACGTACCAAGTTCACCTGAGGCCTGCCCTAGGTAAAAAATATGTTGCTTCTGTTTGGAAATGTGGCAAATTATTTTCATTTAAATTGTAGTTATGTAAGTGTGTACGGATTTCTCTAAAAAGTGTGACGTCATCAACAAATCTATTTTTAGAATTTCTGATTTTTTATTCTTCATTTTCCAAAAGAACATAAAAAATAATGTCCAAATGTCGAAAAACAATTGAATTTGTTAAGTATTGGAGACCAATCATGTCGAATTTCGGTCTCATCACGAGAGGGGGCTGGGGGAGGGGGAGGGGGTTTGGAGGGTGCCCCTTGATCCGCCACAGATAATTAGTGATGGCAGATGTAAGCTTACTGTATTGGTCAACCTATACTTTATAGACAGAGTCGAGAGGTCATCCTTTCACACATATTTCAGAATCTCAGTATTCTCTTTAAAGCCCGTCTGCACTAGTTTGGCCAGGAGTGATTAGTCCTCCCTGCAATGTCACTGACAGGTGGTTATCTCATCAAATCAGCTCTCAATTAACATAAGAAAAAAGGGATCATGGGGGACCAACATGCACCGATTAGGCATTGTTTGCTATAAAGAGGGCGCAAGTAGCTATAAGTAATACAGTGGGGCTTTAAATTATTGCAGTTCACCTCTGAATGACTGGAGTTTTTTAGTGACGATATGACCCGGAAATGATTACTCATGTCTGTGTTATCTTTATCTTGGATATAAGCCCGGTATAGGGTGCAGTCGTTTGGTCTTGGGCGATATAATATACCCTTCAGCTAAAAATCAACTTTACAGGTTCATTGAAAATGTTATGCCCAAAGAGGCCTCCCTACCCCATGGCATTCAACAAACTACTCCCATCTCATAACAACTTAGCATATCATGCTCATTCTACTATAATTTACAGAATTCGTTAGTGTTCAAATTTTACATAGCTTTTATTAACTTTCAACGTCAGGTTAAACATAAAAGACTGGAAAGCTTTTATTAGAGGAAAACAGATCATTTGAAAAAGTAAAATTTCTTACAGATAAGAGTAAAGTGAAGTAGAAGGGTAAAACTGACAAATAGGTTGATCTTTATGAGTAAATACGAGAAGTATACGAATAGGATCGAGACTTATGTACCTAGCTTGGACAGCTTTTGGAAGCAAGCACTATAGTAGGATGTCTTTCAAAATTGTTATTGCAATCTGAAAATACTGTATGATGTGTATACTGCTTCCGAAAGGTATAATCATATACATGTAATTGTCGAGCCTAGCAACGATAAATTATTGCAGGAGAGAGAATGGTTTTTTTTTAAAGTTCTCTTCTAAATGAGTATAGAACCAGAAACGTTTTAATGGAGGCTAATGAAGAATCCTACCGATTACATCTCTAAATTTACAAAATAGGTGCTATACTAACAGGAGTTGAAGTCAAAATTGAAATAAATTCAAGTATAGTAGTATTGGCAGTTTGGCACCCTTACGTCGCTAGAGGAAATTCATTGATCCCGACCATTTTAATCGACCCCCTATACACGCTCCAGAAAAAAACCTTTTACAAATTGTACACTTAAAGATAAAATTGATTTCCGGTAAAAGTATGCGATTAAATTGTGAAATAAATTGTCTGGAAGCAAGTGGAATCGTTGGGATAAAGACCAGGGGGGCGTTTCACAAGTCTTTTGTTTTCAATGACAAATCACAAAAATCAGTGACAAATCTGCTGATATCCAATCAGAAGCAAGAATTTCAGTAACTTATAACACAACTTGTCATTTGTCACTGATGACAAGTTTGTGAAACGCCCCCTGGGTACCCATTTACAGCTGGACGGAGAATTGCAAATGTAGATAAACGTCTTGCCATAGGACGTTAGTGCCGGGCTTTAATTTAAACCCTGTACCTTGTAATCTACAGACCAGTCCGGTGACTCATCCTCTAGACCGCAACACCTCGGCAGTCATTCCTTCCTATATTCCGAATATGAGAAAATTTGAAGTGTTTTAGTTTTTTCAGGGGACATTTCTTTCAGAACGTGAAAGCATACACATTTATGTATCACCTTATCCAGAAATCAACCTTCTCTTTAAACCTATCTGGCTGACTGCCGAGGTATATGATTGAAATAAGTCTATACCCAATCGGTAAATCATAATAAATAGGACATTTTTATTGACCTGTCTCGGATTTGACCCAGATAGTTTGGTTTAGTTTTGAGAACTACAAAATTAAAAGAATCGGTTTACAGGAATGGAAAATTTTACAAGTCAGAAAATTCGATGGGTCTGTGGGGGGGGGGGGGGTAATTAGCAGTTTAATGTCACATTGAATAGGAAGTAGCTATTTGTGATGGGGCGCATATGAAATATTGAAATGTCTTATTTTTCATTTATTTGTTATTTCCAAAAAAATATTGTTGCGTCATATCCTAAAAGAATGATTACAAAATACCCCCTGCGATCTCAAATCCGGGACGTCAATTTATTTGGCAAAACCCAGGTCATTGTGTAGTCTTTATTGGCGTATCCAGCATAGGACGAAGCTTGGGGTACGCCCCTCCCCCTCCCTCCCTGGAAAATACTACAGCACCACGTGGTCTTCCAGATATATCCCGTTACCCCCCCCCCCCCTATTCTCTCTCTTTCTCTCTCTCTCTTCTCTTCTCTTCTTGTTTCTTCCCTTCTCTTCTTTCTTTCTCCTTCCTCCTTCCCTCACATAATATTTCTTCTCTTCCCCTCCCCACTCCCTCTATCTCACACACACCTTCTTCTTTTTTCCTTTCCAGAAATTCCTCCACAATACAATGAAATGAAACAGGTATTTTGAAGAAATATCTTTAAAAAACACAATTCAGAAAAAGTTCGACCTTTCAGTTCCCGCCATTTGGGGAAAAATATTTAAGCATTCCTCGAATGGACAAATCATTCATCATTGTCGCCTGCTATCAGCATACTGACGAAGTGAATAGAGTCAGTTAGACTTATACCCGATGCACACTTTGAAACCAATTCAAATCCAATGGATAACCTACAAAATAGGTGATCCGACATTTTGTATCCAGCGACAGCTAATGATCCTGGCTTTCTTTTGTCGTAGTTAAAGGGTTCGGGGTAGTGTTGTATTCATGTTAGGTTTAGTTTTAGGGTTAGGATTAGGTATAATGTTTGAACCAAGATTGTAGTGAAGCCATTGCCTAAGGGAACCGGGATGTCCCTGTATTAAGCCTATGAGAACTAGATGCTCTGAGGATGGTTCATATAACCCGAAACGCTAGACCCTTTTTTTTTGGGGGGGGGGGGAGGAGATATTACTTTCGTTTTTTAATCTATTGTCGGTTTCGTCAGTGTGACTGAGGTATCAACCGGCAACATGTTGGCTAGTTGAGGTAATGAAACCTTTTTCAGTCCCATGTTGGTCAAGTGACGTTCTGTTCCTTATGCCTGGGATCCGACGGAACAGTGACCATTTTGAGGTATATAGTAGAGTCATTTCTTTTTCAGTGTCTTGTCTTGTGTTAAAATTGACACGCATTTCATTGCATGGGATGTCGGCGAACTTGTTCTTATGACAGTTTCGTGAAACTTGCCCCGGTAACGATTTCGTTTGTGTGACTGGGGACTCAGAGACGAGACTCGTTGATAAGTTCAACCTCAAGGTTCATCAACAATTGCGTGACGAGTCCAAAGAATATTCAAGGAGCCATCTACAGGGTTTCTTTTTAAGGACCAATTTCCTGCAGCCGTTTATAATAGCAGAATTGTGGTCCCCTTACGATGGGTTTAAATTAAGCATTCTAAAACTTCATGAAATCCTTCTTTTTTCGCCAAAAAGAGAACCCCGAGTATTCACGTAGGGATTACGGCTTTAGAAAGCGGTAATAAGTTACAACTTATACCAACGGTAGTATAAATATCAAACGTTTATTTCTGGCTCGCTACTCTATCGAGATCAACAAAGTTGTTTCCCTATATATAGATGATATCCATGTTCACCTGATATTGTATAATTTATTATATTGTAATTGATAGAAGAATTAAATATCAAGTCTTTGAACATCTTTTCTGTAACCGTGTATTACTTAGCTCTGTTAGTAAACACAATACTTTTAAAAACAATCTTATTCGCCATTCTTTTTGGAATGATAAATGCTTCATTGGTTTGGTCTTATCATTATACTGAAAATAGCAACGTTTATGCCCAGTAAATTAGAAGGACAGGTGGTAGGGGAAAAACCACCAAAATACAGAAAATTAGTTAAGTCGAGAGTATTAGGGATGTTAGGAATAATTAATGGAACCCCCGGACGAATGAAGATCCATTTCACGATTAACGATCAACTAAACTGTATTTAGTTCTATTGTGCCTTCGTCGTCTATCATAATAATTAGATACCAATAAAGCAACTATAGGTACTAATACACCTTAGATAACACTTTCTGTAGAATCACCTTAAAACACAAAGTTACACTTCAATATCACTTGCTTTTTATTAATCAAAGTAGAAATTTACAAACTATCGAAATTTACAAATTATTATCATCATAATCATATCAGCCCCTATTAACATACAAAATACACGACCGTCGAAGATGAAAAAGAAAACGCAGGGAAATGTGATGCAAGATTAAACGCTCCACTACGCAAATGGCGTAGCCGTGGGGCAAAATTGGGCACGTGTCCCCTCCCATCAAATTTAATGGAACACAAAAGGAAAAAGAATTAAAATATGCAGAGAGAAAGGAAGGAAAAGAGAAAGGGTGTTTGTAAAAGATATACGACCCCTCTCCCGCACTACCCTTATTTGGTCGCTTTGCTCCCTCACAATGTATCCACTGGTAAGACTTTTAATGTCCACCCCACCCCTCCCCCACCCCCACCCCAACATGACGGCTCGTTGCCCCTCAATGACTGGATCCATTGAATGCCAATGGCTTTCATTTTAGCACATAGTTAATTCCCAAGCTTAACACAATTCTTCTGAACTGACGTGACTTTGAGCTAATGACGTCAACGATTATAAGAGAGTGTCAAATTAACATCTGGTTAAAATTTGAGAACTTAAAGATCTACATAATACATGTTGGTTTCGCTTTTGAAGTTATCTTGCACGAGTCCTACATTTTTATCTCAAGCAAAAAGCCATACAATTATGCTGTTGTTATATTGCTATACCTCATATACATCGTTCATTTTGTCATTCTTTTTCTAGAATAATAAGCTAATTTCTAAGTAAATCATTTCTACTGACCATAACAATATCATATTTTCAAGCAATCAAATTCAGTGTTGGGCCTATAGAAGAGATGGATTATACATACATTTGGGACCACTTGCCATTTTTTCAAATAAATATATTCAAATACAGGTCTGTACATGTGCATTTCCAATGCAATTCATTCTTGCTACTTTGTTCTGTACTTATTACAATAAATATACAATCACCTCAAAGTTTTAAAAAAATATTATTTTATCACTGTCTTCGTCATCTTCACTTCAATTAATGAAAATATGGATGAGAACGAAATTCGAAGTTAAAAGTTCAGCGAAGAATTCACACGTGGGATATCATATCCATATTCCTGCAAGATTATCATGTCAGCCGAATCAGTCTGGAAGTGCAGATAATTATAGTTGTTATTTATTTCACTTCTTTATTCAGGGTAGTCTTATCTGTTCAGTATACACAAATAAAAACCTGGTCTTCCGCAGAGCCATTGAAGAGTTATGAACAACCACTATCTACACCATAATCATATAAATGCATATATTCGCAAAATAGAATATCAATCTTCAGAAGATTTATGGAAAGATGACAGAGTTGCTTTTTTTTAATAAGGTTTTAAAGAAACGTGTTAATCACGCGATAATTTCGATGTAAACACCATCAGGACTTTGCGGCGATAGCACTTTTTCTTCTAGCTTAGGTGCTTCTTTGGTCTTAGGTTTTTGCTGCTCTTGACCTCCAATTTTATTTCTTGGAGGTGGGTCGGGCTCGACATAGTCTTCGAGAGGCAATTCCAGCTCTGGCAGGATGTCTGGTAACGCGTAGTCATGGAAACCGTCTTGGTGTTGCGGCCTAGGAACCACCCGCGTTGGTATTATTATAGGTTCTGCGTAGATGGTCATTGGTGGGGCATTGAGTCCCTGGTATTCGCTTGATCTTAACACATTTGAATCCAACTCAGCATACTGGCAACCCTCTTTCTTATTCTTATTCGAATTAGCATCCTTCTTTGAGCACGGCGCCGCCACCGTCGTCGCTGTCGTTTTTGTTGTGCCGACGGAATCAGAGCTCGACAGAGACCTTTCCGAATCTTGTGTCGTCATCAGTGACAAGCCAGATGCGACAGGTTTGATGTTTGATTTGGGTCTCGGTTGGTCTTTCTTGGGCTTCTTTCGCCTGAGGACGACGAAGTTGATGACCACAGCTGATATAACAATGAACAGTCCACCACATGCGCCTAGGATAACAAACATGGCGGTTTTATCTGTAGATTGCGTTCCATCAGCGCCCACCGACATCCCAGGACTGGAAACATCGTGCTCCCCTCTTCGGCCCATCGAAGAAGATTCGTGTCTTGTCGGTGAATCTGTAACTAATCTTGGCGGTGGCAAGGTTCCAAGAACTTCCCCAGTCATGATGCTAACCATTATATTAGCTCTACCGGTATAGGGCTCTGGAAGGATCGAAACCACGCATTTGATGTTGGCGCCACTATCCGCCGTCGTTATATTTTTGATAGTCAAAGCCCTGTTGTAATCACCGATGTTGAACCTCCTTGATGATGCCGAGGTGATGCGTTCACCTCGGAAGAACCACATGAACCTGTCTTCGTTCGGCTTATCCTGTCTGTTGCAGAGAAAGGTCACTGTTTCACCCACCTCGGCTTTCTGATTGTAAGGCCGGATGATGACCATTGGGTCGGCGAGTGTTAACGACGTCGTACACCTGCGTGCCTGGGTGATGCCAGGGCCTTCGGCGCGACACTCGTACACAGCGTCTATATCGGACAGGTCTAGCACCCTCTCGAGATCATTGACCTCCTGGTACACCTGTCGATCAGAGAGCAACACCCCGTTCTTGTACCAAGTGAGATCCGCACGAGGTACACCTCCGTGTGAAAGGCACATCATGTGAACAGTGTCCCCCACTGCTGGGTTGGTGTTGCTCGGCTGCACGGAACACACAGGAAAGCCATCAGAAGGTGGCACGAGCACCTCCAAATAAGCCCCCTGTGTCTCGAAGGCACTACCAACGCTGTATCCGCAAAGGTACTGTCCCACATCACCACGTTGTACCTGGGTGATCTTCAGGTTGTAATCACCTCTCTTGGCATTTGCTTCGATGATGTACTGCCCATCGGTGGGCGTGGCACCGGCTAGCACCCGTTCGTTACTGCTGATGACGGTTCCTGAAGAAACTTGGATCCACATCATCTCCCCTCCTCTCAGGTCTCGTATTCTGCACTCGAAGAGGGCTTCCTGGTCTTGCCTAATGGTGACATTAGTTGGTCGTCTCTCTATCGTAGGCATGGACCTCACCTCAATAGCGCAACCAAGGAGGAGGATGCAAGTTAGCTGGTATATGGAAGTCATCCTTTTGCCTATGAAACAAGCAGAAAATGAAAACGAGATGATTACAATTATTATAGACCGATATTTATATAATTCAGAAGGGATGATAGTGGGTTTATCTTGAAATGAGGCGATTTCTTCCCCCTTTTCTTACTTGCTCATCAAACATTATTTTCATAACGTCTTGTTAAATATTATAACTACGTTGCAGGAGATAAAACAGGAAACGCAATGGCTCATTGGTAGATCAGTGGTGTCGTAACCGGAAGGTCCCGGGTTCGTAACCAAGTCGATGCGCGAGTGCCCTTTGGTACGCCATTCATCCTCATCATCAAGTCCCTGATAACTAACCTCCAAGCATAAAATGCTTGTTTAGCAGTCAGATTTTTTTAAAACATAAAACTAAAACAAATATTGAAGTTTTGCTGTTTGTTATTGGCTAATCAAACAGATAGATTGCTAAACATCACATTTTGCCTAAACCTCAAATTACAGATTTTACTCTGGAGCAAACCAAGGCAATTAAGCTAGATGTTTGCTTTACTTCCTTACATGTACATTACTAAAATGGTTGGGTCATCGCTTATCATATCCGAGTGTCATCGTAAAAAAAGCCATTTTACCCAGATACGTTGTCCAAGCAACGGTCATATCGGTCTTTCCCTAATCAACGGTCTACAGCTAGCACGTGCATGTTGTGCATATTGAGGACGAGGCTGATAATAGATTAAGTTCGGTGCTGTTAAAATTTTTGAAAATACTCATGGTTTAGATAGCAGACTCCCGAAAAGCTTTATTATCCCTTTTTCTATCTTCCATTTTTCAAATCTGATCTAAAAGTCATTAATTTATATAGTTATGAAAAGTTAATCATAAATATTTTTGTTTTTGTATATTCATTTAATCCGAATGAAGTAAGATGAGACTGTAATCAATTTTTAAGACATGCTGCAATATATCTCTTAATTCGATAGAAGGCTTAAGAGGGAAGGGTAGCTAATGTATAGGTGCATCACGATGGTGACACCCCCCCCCCCCCTCCGACAATCTCCTAGGGGCATGCACAGTCATCCCAAATTCCCAACGCTAGGAGGAAATAAAATCCCATGATGACACAAAATTAAAACAGTCATTTCTCCCCACCAAAGATGTGAGAGAGGCCGGGGTAGTGTACGAAAATCGTGAACGGGGAAGCTAGGGACGTAGTCGGAATTTCGTTCATATTAAAAGGGCAGGCTGCAATTGTTTAAAGAAAAACAAATCGCGAAGTCGCCTCCCAACGCCCCTTCATGGCTAGGGGACATAGATAACAGAATGTTAACACCACAGTTTTGTAGTTCTTGTGTGTGGTATTGTCCAGAAACAAGTGATTCAATCCCGACTCTAGCATTACACCCACCAACAGGAAGAGCTTCATCCTAATCTGTCATCTTCGAATACCACAATTTCTCGTCACCCATCATCGCTTCTACGACATAACAAAATATGCTGATAAGGATTTGAGTGATAGCCAAAAAATTCGTTTTGTCTTCCGAGTAAATGTCATCTTCTTCTGACTGAAACAAAAGCAAATCGCTCGTAACCAGATTTCCTTGACCCATAACTGATCGTAACTTCCAAGAAATTAATAATTGTTGTAATTGTCAGAAAATCATCCTTGTTTTCATGTTTGTATCTTTTGGTGAAAGATGTCCGCCCGTCGATTGACTTAGTATATTGCGGTAAATCAAACATCGAAATATTTTGGTGAAAAACACCAACCCTCATTGAGCCTACGGGACATAGATCTTGATGGATAGGATGCGAGCGAACAAAGCGAGCGAACAAAGCGACCGAGCGAAAAGGATGACGGACGGGTTGTATCGAACATTTTCCACTTTACCATTCTATTTTCTTCCTCCCCTCTCTCTCTCTCTCTCTCTCTCTCTCTCTCTCTCTATTATGTTTGTATGTTTTGTTGTTGTCGCTGTTGTTTTGCATTTGCAATTCCATGGCATACATGTACGTGCCTTCTTTGTGTGTCTAATTTCATTTTTTTAAGAATACACACAAAATGAATACAGCTTTTGAAGTAGGATTCAGGTAATGAAGAAAACAAAGTTTAGTGGGAAATTAGGCATTTAAACAATCAACCTTTTTCATGAAATAATTTGATCGGTTTTCCTGCTGCAATTTGGTAACTTAAATAATTTGGTTATTAAACTGAAGGTCAGGAGACAGATCCGATTTATTGTCTTTGCTGATCACATCCTAGTAACAGAATTTGAGTCAGAACAATTTTTGTAAAATCATGCTGGGATGCTCCACAGGTGTTTTTCGGCATCCCATACATGCACCAGGGAGACGAGAGGGACATCTTCCTGCATGCACACAGTTCAATCTGAGTTCATAGTCCAGATTTGCTCTCGTATACGTTCCGATAACGTCAACCTTCATTTCATTTGTGAATTTCATTGACATCTTCGTCGGCATCAACTTTCAAACTGTATTCAAACTTTATGGACCATGCCTTCAAATTTGGAAGTGTTCCTTTTTACATTTATGTAAAAACGAATCTTATGTGGGGATATTGTAACTGCGCCTGTCACATTGGGTGATTATTGGTTGATAAACATTTATAAGCAAGTGCACTTTCATTATAACATGTGTGCTCAATTTCTTCAATCTTAATCTTTTTGTTTTGTCTTTAGAAAGCGTCCCTTTTTCCACGCTCGTGATAGATGTTTGTACATAGCATCTTCCAAAATACCCCCTTTAATAAATGAAAAGATCCATGCCCGCATTTAACATGTTTAAAGGGATGTAGATGTTTCGTGGCAGCCGTGACTATAACTATTTTTTAATTCCCCCTTTTCGAATTGTGTACGCACATTCATCGAGGAACATCATAGCGCAACTATTAGTCACGTTGCTCTTCTACCATCCTCGAAGAGATTCGCTGGCATTCTTCTTGTCCTTTTTTAAAATACTTTATTTGTTATATTTGACATTTCTTGAGGGAGCGTAATATGTTATGGGTCCGAGGCAGTGAAGTAAGAGTCCGTTTAAAGTTTCCTTGGCAGACAAAACTTAATCATGAAATTTGTTTCTTTGTTTGTTTACCTGACTACTAAAGAAGATATTGTGTATGCTTGTTAGTAAGCAGCCAGAGGACCGATGGCTTTAGGTCTTCTCCGAGGGACTAAGCTAATACATTCCTTTACCTTCAACACTTAAATATTTCTTTTTGAATAAATTATCTAGGGTCTGGGATCATTATAAATAGATGAATAATCAGAATATGTTATGACTGATTATATGGGTGTAACAGAAAGAAACATACTTGTAGTTCATATAATCTTTTTAGGAAGAAGTTCACATATCTTCAATCATGTTTTCAACATGATCAAACATCTTTCAACATCTTTCAAATCTTTTAAATGGAACCATATTCTAAATGTATTAGCCTTTGTCAGAAAGATACGGTTTCAATATTTTTTGGAGCGACTCATATGTTTTGACCCTATAGGCCTATACTTTGATACATTTACACATCCACTGATCTGTTCAAAACCCGGTCGCGGTATAGGTAATCCTTTAGCAAGACATCGGTCTACATTTGCCACTTTCTCCAGACTGCAAAAAATAAATGGTAGAATGCCAAAAGCCCCTGTGGTCAAATATTATGTCCTGGCGGTGACCACTACTATCGACCGGGATGGACCAATGGCGTAGCCAAATTGAGAGGGGCAGGGGCAATTGCCCCTCCTAAACAATTTTGTAGAGATTGGTTGGAAAACTTAAAATTTGGCTGACTAAACATGTTGTAATGTATGCACATAATTATGAGCATTTTTACTTTTCTTTATTCCACGTAATAGCCTTCTATGCTCTGAATGCCCCTCTGGACAAATGAAATGCTAGGCTATAATGATCTCAATCGCATTAGGGACTCAGTGCTACTGAACAGTGATCAGGGATTAGTTATAATTTTTCCAAGTAGTTATTAAGTATATACAATATTTCATTTTAACACTGGGAAAAATATCTGACTGCCAATTGAATAATATATCTCACCTGTAATATCCACTCTGGGAAATCCAAGCCCGTTCGTTCTGGATGCCTCAAAATCCGTTTTTGCAGAGTTAAATCACGGACATAATTCCGATGGTGGGGCTTGAAAATCAGCACTGCGATCACTGACTATTTTCCAGTATGTAAAATATTCACCACAATCTCCGGGAAAAGGAAGAAATCTCTTATTTAGTCATCAATTAAATAACGCACCCGTACTCGGATCAGCTAGAAAGTAGCAGACTATAATCGCATTTGTCACATTGGTCCGATTCCCAGTGGCAATCGCTATCGACTGGTCACATTCCTTCAAGCATTACTCACTCCTAGGAACACCGAAGAGAGGCGGGAGTTTCAGATCTAAAATTCCAAGTCTTATCATAAACTTTCCTTGCGATCAGTAATTGTAATCCCAGATCATCTGGCTAAAGAGCAAATTAAAGCTTATTCCTTATAGTCGAAATAAATTGATAATTTCGACTTTATCGATGCAGCGTATAGCTTCCACCTGACTTGTCAAAGTTTCGACTGTCCTGTATGATACCTGATGCAAGGTGAGCGAGGTCTCTAAACGCCAACGAGGGATTTGGATGACGAGTTGTTTTAGACTCATTGCTGTATACGTGTAGGAGTCAGCTAGTCTACAGACACAAACCTTTTCAGACGTAATGTGTCATGGAGTTGCTGATCTGTAAGACTATTTACAATCTACTGCGTGACCTGGGCATTATACTGCAGCTGCTTCTGATATCATGACATAGCCAGAGACTGACGAAGTTAGGCTATGCTCAAGTTTTTATGGAATTGTACCTAAGTGTCAAATATAGTCTGTTTCTAAAGACTAGGATTCCGTCGGAAGACAATAGATAGGAATGAATCAGACCTGTATAAAGATTTTTTTTTAAAGTTTGTGATGACGTCATAACTGTATTGTCGGCCTGACATTCAGGTTTATCTACGGATGTTTCGATTTATAGTCTCAAACACAGACATTCTTGAAGTTCTATGATATAAATCAGATAACTGTCCGAGTATATTTTGTTTACATTTTCTCATGCATAATTATACAGATCCTACCATGCTCTGTTCATCTCCCTTTGTTTAATTGCCCAAGTGGATGAACAAACAATTTTAACAGGAATGTCTTACATATTAAATGCGCCGACCAAATTTGAATAGAGAATGCTACCCCGCCCCCCCCCCCCCTACCCCACCGCCCATCCCAAATTGTTTCGCGATTACTGGCTAATTCAATCAATCACTTCTACATTCTATATTTGTTATTGCTACGACCAATTGTTCTAATCTCTCCATCTTCGTAAATTGAACATCTACAATAAAAAAAAATATATAAATGTATAAGTGATCTAACATTGCAAATTGGTATAATGCATCGTTGTATTTTGTAGACTAAACTAATATTTTACGAAGACGGAAATACGCTTGAACGCAACGAACATGGGGTAAAGAAAACGCTGAGTGAGATATAGTGAGAACAGTTTTCCGGTTACCCGAAGTTCAAGGTATTGTTTGGATTATCTAAATTACCACATGACCATGTGTATGTCATTGTTACGTCATTGTATAGCAACATAGTTACCCACTGGCGTAAGAGGGAATAGAGATTGAAACTGAAGATGACGGTGTTAATTATGATAAGAGAAGAGAGAGAGAGAAAGAAAGAGAGAGAGAGTGACAGGCAGAGAGAGAGAGAGAGAGAGAGAGAGGGGGGGGGGCGAGAGGGGGATCGAGAGGGGGATAGAGAAAAAGGAAAGAGGATTATGTGACAAAAAGGAAGAAGCAAACAAAGAAGTAAAAATAAAAAGACAATGGGGAAAATATGGAGAAGAAGGTACGAAAAAAGAGTTGAGAGGTATGGGCATGATGGATGGTAACGGTAAAAAGGGAAACTTAGGAAAATACAAAGACGAATACCAAGAAATAAAAAAATAAAAAGATTAAAAGAAACATTATTGAATGAGAAGATGAGGGTGGAAAAAGGAATTTAATTTATTGCTATGAGAAAAAAATAGACGGATAAGGACAAATGAGGAATAACGATCAGAGAACATGATTAGACAAAAACAATTATAATAAAAAATCAAATAATATATGAGTAAATTTATTCAACTAATTGATTCCCCGGAATAAAAGTAAAGAGGTGAAAATCAAGAACAATCAACTTCAAAGAAAATCATGAAATGTGTTTAGAGCAATACAACTGTCAAAAAAAAAATAGATATTAGTGTTGAAGACAAAGATAGATGAGCCGCGATTGAAAACCACAAATGTGTGTATGAATCATTATTCCTTTCAATCGGAGATTGTTCTTAAACCCATTACTTAACCGCTAATAGCAATACAAGGTGATTTAGGGTGAATGACTTGACAAGCCTTGTTCTCTTTCTGTCCTCGGTTCATTTTGTGGTTCATTGTTTTAGGAGGGGTGGAGGCAAAGCCTGTAAATATACACAATTTATTACTTGTGGGTCAGACATGATATCCTAAAGAATTTTAATTCAAATGACGAATAGGAGTATGGTTGGTGCGGTGACACTGGTTAACCATTTTACTATCAATGAAAGTAAGGTCAATTTAGAATCTTTGTTTTTTGTATGTTTGTTTGTTTCTCTGTGTGTTTGTTTTGTTTGTTGTTTGTTTATAAGTAATCAAAGACTCTAGTCGTTATGGTACTTAACTTGATTTAGAAGTTGATATATCTTTGTTTATTTGATGTACAAATGATTATATTTGATATTACATATATGTTTACATATTGATTTATATAAATCTAAAAACGCAATAAATTGGCTGATTTTGCCTCATATTTCTGACTGTGATGATGTGGGGCCAAGTGTAATAGTTGATAGGAATAATAGTTCACTTTGAAAGTGCTCTATTGCAGGTTTTGCAAGCTCACTCACTTTCCCTCTTTTTAAAATGATTTTCTCGTTAGGTGGTCGACTTAAAACAAGTAAAATGATGAGTCCACAGCCATATCTCTTTCCAATAGAAAAATCTTTAATCTATGACGGTCATTGAAATACAATTATACGTCACACCTTGAAATAGTAGTAAACAAACACTACTGAATAGTCAGCGAATAAAACCACTAATCTCTACGAGAGAAACAAATGTGGAGACCAGTTGATTAAACACAGCCGATTTATGTGATGGCGCTCTTTATGTCGAGATATTTGTCCACACTCATGCCAGTGGGTTTAGTTTTGTGACGTACGTAATTATGAACTCAATAGACCATTTTTCAAATTTCAAATTGAATGCATACTTCTTTGTTAAGTGTCATGTTAACAATTATTTCATTCACCTGCTATGAATAATTGTATTTTAATAGTCAGAATGCGAATTGAATACATTAATTGTTGTTAGGTAGGACAAACAGTATGTCCTACCTAACAACACGTAATGCAAGTCGCATTCTGACTATTAAAATACAATTATTCCTATGACAGGTGAATGAAATAGTTTGTAAAGATGTACTTCACAGGTATTGTGCATTAAATTCGATTACATTACGAAAAATGACCTATTTTCAATAATTAACTCTTGTAAGACAAAGTAAAACATAGCATCACAAAAACGTAAATTCGTTTAGGAGTATTAAAGCATTGATCGCAACATCAAAGATATCTTTGCATCAGTGATATTCTTTGGCAAATTAAACATTTTATACTGGAAAAGTATGTTGAAAAGCCCAGTTCGGCCAGTGAGTGTCTTCTCAAAATAATAGTAAAATGGTCAAAAGATGAAAGCTAAATGGCCACAAATATAGTATCATACAACTTTACATAGCATAATCTAAATAATGAAACTGTGCAAAACAGCGGATCCGTCACACTCCTAATATTCTTTCATAAGAAAGTATAAAACGCTTAAGTTGTAAAATATACAAAAATGGAAGATAAAGCAACTTCCTTAAAATAAAAGTACAGCCAGCTGCATATTATAAAAGACATTTTTCAATCTTAGAAGCAATTCAAGAATGTTTTCATTTTCGAGTTCTTACAGAATGATCGAAGTAATTAAGAAAAAACGATTTACCGATATGATGAGAACTTTCCAAAGGATAATGAAGAATAAAAAAGCATCTAAAGCATTTTTGGTACTGTTTTCCGTTCCATCTTGTAATCCACATCAAATTTCTAAATGCGCGTTTTCAAACTTAAATCAAAGCATATTTGGTAACATACGGAATTTTGTCTGTTAAATGAAAACAAATTTTCCGACATTTAAAATAACATACTATCAGATTTCAGATGCACATTTAAAAAAAAACATTTACATGTATATCTTTCTCGGACAAAATTGAATAAATAATTGTAATTATAATTAACATTTACATTTCAACATATAGGTCAATGTCCAACATTATGACGACTCCAACATCTTTCTACATAATACTGAAAGCGATTCCTTGCATAGACATTCAAAATAATTTTGTATTCATTTGCAAATGCTTAATTAAAGCTATTACCTTAAACATGATAGAAAGGGTAGACAACATACATTCACCCTCTCTCATCACATTTCATCTGTTCAGAGCCAGAAGGGCGTTAACTCTGTGTTAAAGAATATGAGTTAATGCCCTTCTGGCTCCAAACAGACGATTTTGTTCGTTTCGATACGAGCAGACGAGCCAACCAAGAACGCGTCTAAATTGAATACAGGGAAAGGGATTTCGGGCCCTTTATCAATTTTTCAAAAACTTAGCCAGTTTTGCAAAAAACTTGTCGACAGTGCCTTAAAAATGTATTTGCCGACAAAAGTAATATAATATTTGAAAACTGAAATTTCGAATGGGGTGTAGGTCTGTAGGACCACCCCCTGCCCCGCATCTAGCGACGCCCTTTGAAGACAACCCGCAAACAATAACTCGATATTAGTACAATATCTGTCATTCATCAAACACGTTCCCGATCATTTGAATCGCAATTAATGTGCGTCTTTTCTCGCTCTTTTCTCATCAGCGACGAAAATTAATTTGGTGCGGAAGGTTCGAATATTTTGAATCATTCCATTGTGAGCGTTTGACTGGCTTGAAAGATGGCGCCGGGGTGAAGGGTCACGGATTGGGTCACGTGACCGCATCCGACAGAGATCATCTCCCTGTACTCGTCACTGGTGACGTCATGACTGCCTTGAGTCGTCTCCTCCCATGGATTCCAGATGACTGAGGATCAAGAAGAAATAATCATTAGTTAGAATCGGCATGATATTAAAGGCGGACTTTGGATTTAGGCAGTAGGGGTGCTAGATTGGAACTTTGTTGAGAGGCCTCAATCCCCACAACAAATTTTGCGAAAATCCCCAACCTTAAGTCCCTTTCAAGCTTTCAAGCTCATGCCTTAACAATCCAAAGTAAATGGGCCTATTCTGGAATGTTTTATTTGCTTAAAATGTTGGTAACTGGAATATGATTAATTTGATGACATAAACCAATTCGAATCTCATGAAGATATTTTGTAAAATATTTTGTAAGAGTGATTTATACGACTACTATGCGGATTATCCACCCCCTCCCTTTCCCTCCATATCTCTCTCTCTCTCTCTCTCTTTCTCTCTCTCTCCCTCTCTCTCTCTCTCTCTCTCTCTCTATCCCTCCCTCTCTCTCCCTCATTTTATGTAGAAGTGAAAAACAATTTAAATTTTATTTTCATTTCTCCTGTATTCTTTTCTTCTTCTTCGCTCATATTTTTTTACTTTCTACCCTTAAAAAAAATCGATCCTTTGTTTTGCAAATTTTACCTGTGTCGGGCAAGTTCCATTTTCGGAGGAAAAGTGAAGCGCCATCCTGTGTATTCTTCAAAACATGTTCAGCTGATGTATTCGTGTACAAACTGAATGATAAAATTGAAAGTTCAGATATCACCATGAGTATATGATTCATTGCATGTGCATTAATGTGTCATTTACATTGGATGCATTCCCCCCCCCCCCCTCCCCATTACAGTACATGACATTGCATTTTTAAATATTATAGGGTACGAAATTAAGCTACACGCTTAATGCATAATCAATTTAGATAAACAATAATGATAGAAAAGGGCTACAGCGTAAGCAAGATATGATTGATGTTCTTGCACCCTCCTTTCACAATGAAATAGTAAAAATATCAGAGTAAAGAGTAATCTTACACCAAATGCATCACCTTATGCTAGAGAAATGAAGTTTAAAAACTACATAGGCTATTAATTACTTTTGTCTGATAGTTGAGATTAGTAATTTTCGAAAAGCTGTATATAGAATCATTTAGCTCTATAAAAATCAGCATTATTAGATTGATCTTGTCTTCCTTTATGCGTTTATGAAATGCATTATATAATGTAGTTGTTTCAATGTATCATGAATGCTTATCATACCTGTTTAATGGTCCGTCGATTGAGACCCTATTCCCGCATTCTGATGTTGTCAAACTGTAGTTAATCTATGAGAAAATAAACAGAGATAACATAATAATAATAATAATAATATTCCGCTTGTATAGCGCTTAATACAATGTCTCTATAATTATAAGCGCTTTACAGATATACTAACTAACTAATTAACTAACTATACTAACATAACGTTAGATTCATTCATAATCGTTTGGCCCATCAAATTAATTCATAATAATTTTGTGCCTTTAGTGATAATTGTTGCATTCTGTCTAGTAGACAATCATGGAGGTCAAATAGTTCTCATAATACAATTGACCTCGTTTTGAAAAAGACATAACTCCATTTTTTAATAATATTTGATTAGAGATGTATTTTCTCATGATTTAGCCCGTTATTGAGAGGCGTTGAATACTGTATTACTTAATAACATAATGGAAATCGGGTGAAAAGGTGTATGAAGAATTGTTTTCAGTAGCACTTAAAAAAAACCATTTACCTCATCGGAGGAATCTGCATCTTGGAGTCCCAAAACGGAGGTATTTGTGACGTCATCGACAAGGAAATGATTTTGAAGCATTGGGGCGCATGTGAAAGGCTTGGAATCTAAAATTAAACAAAATATAGATGATGATAAGTTCTTCGTTTTTCATTTCATTGCTTTTTCCGGATTCATATTTCGACATATATCACTTTTCCCAATACGTATCTTCAATATTTGTTCTATACTTTTTTACCGTCTCTATTTTGTCTGTTTAAATCTTAATTTCAGTTCAATTCCATCTACATGACGTATACTCGATCTTGATACTCGTGTTTTCATTATTCTTTTGTTATTTCTTTCTTATCTTCATCTAGTTGTTATATATTCTTTTCTTTTGTGCATTTTCTTCTCTTTCTGATATTTTCATCCCTTTTCACACTCTAGTTTCTTATTAATCTTCTACTACTAATTTTTTCTTTTCCTTTTTCCTCTATTGCCATCTCCTTACTTTAGCTCAAACTTTGAACTCTGAATTTAAACACTTACGTATGAGCTTACCTTTATTTTCGATAATGTAATCAAATGTGATTTCCTTCTTTTTCAGCGAGATCTTTAATGTGGCCTTAAATCTGTGGAAATAAAGAGAATATCGGAATATAATTTTAAAATTACAAGAGATATAGACAAAAAAGAAGGAAAGTCTAATAAAATCTGGACTTTGTATTTAAATAGTTGCGTTCTGTTTCTGGAGGAGCAATATCTTCTTTTTCAATGTTATCACTAGTTTTATTTAATCAGGGATGCCTCTTTATGCGGATCAGCTGCTATCACAGAGGGTCTCCATGGAATTCTCATACTCTCCGTTCTGAGTACCTGTATATATTTTCTGTAATATAGGCCTATCACTCTCACGAGCCTCCAAATTAATATTTTTATACAAAATATATAGAAAGTAAGATCTCATCTGTATCTTTCCTCTTAGAGCATGTTTTTTTCTAATGCTTTCCACTCACTTTTGGTCCCACTGTTTTCTCGTGTTTTCGTTGTCTTCAAGAACGAAAGACGCATTGACGTCACCGTTGGGATACTGCAAAACAGGGGGTAAAATAAACAACAAAAATGCAAAAAATGGTTAAAATGGGGTTTATATCGAGAATACAGCCTCACCTATATCAAGAAATACATATAATTGATCATGATAATGCCATTAGTCAACAAGTATGACGTGAGGGGCAGAATGACGAGTGAAGAAGAAGAGAGATGGAAGTTTGTTTCAATTCCAAACATTACATAGTATAAGTATAGTATATCTATAATGCTTTCCACAACTTCATGTATGTATTTACATTGTTATAAGTTAACCTGTCTACTATTAGATGAAACAAATATTATCAAGAAAATAATTCCAGTAAATGATATTACCTTGTTTTGTTCTACGAGAATCCATTGTGACGTTCTGAAGAAAGCGTGTTCCGGGTCTTCAGCTGTATGAAGAAAAAAACATCCTTTTTGTTAACATGTTCATCCATATTCCCATATTCGAAAAGAGGATTTAATATAAAATCAATACGTATGCCAATTGTTATCAGTTCTCCTTTATCATTTGGAGAGAAGAATTGTTAGTCGAAACGTTTTCGTGATAAAGGTAAATGCTTCTTTACCATCATAAAACTATCAATGAAGATAAAGATATTTTTCTAAATGGTTACGTGTAACGATAGAAATAAGGATACTTGTATTTGTATATACCATCAATAAATGTTATAAGCATTAAATCAACAATTCTAGCCAATATGTCAAACTTTCAAAGTGTTTCATTTTCACAAATTGAACAAAAATAACGGCCAATCACTCTGACTATTGCCAAACGAATTTAAATTTCAACTAGGGTACTGATCTGATATATAAATAATTTTTGTGGAAGACTAATTACATGAAAAGTAATAGATACTTACACAATAACACTGGAATGCCGCTCCTAATTGGTGTCTTGTTGTTCAATACCGTTGACTTACTGCGAGGAAAAGGTAAAATAATTATGATTGAGATTTAAAATTTAGAATTTTAGAATTTAGAATTTTATTGACTCTTTGACCCCTCTCGGGGTATGAGAGTACAAACTAACATAAAAGTATAAATAGCAATGCATGACTTATGAATACAATTCTCATACATTATACATAGATAAAAAAACACAACTCTTTACGATATCTTATTTCTATGTCATTATGTTTTGAACACAATCGTCAGCTTTCCAAATGCGATTTGCGGCAATGGTGTATTATTTAGTATATTTTATTGAATAAGTGATTTCGTTTCAAATAGAAAATTTAAAAATACAATTTCTTCACCTTTCCATTTTTCTTGATTCTTTTTTATTTAATTTGTTTTAAAATCGTTATTATCATTATTATTATTATTATTATTATTATTATTATTATTATTACCTATTTTTTTTTTAATTTATTTATTTATTTATTTTTATTTATTTATTTATTTATTTATTTATTTATTTATTTATTTATTTATTTATTTATTTATTTATTTATTTTTTGTTGGGAGGGGGGGGGGGGGACATTCCCTTATGGTGAGACTTATTTGCCCTGTAGCTGCATCACCCCGGGGTATCAATTTCACCTCGACCTAGAATACTACTCACTTCACTTTTCATTTCTTTTCATTTTGAAAGTGAACGTCATTCAAAATAGCAATATTTTATTAGGTCGCGTGGATGCGTTTTCTATGGGTCAAATATACCAGTCATCTTGAATAGACATAAATTAATATAGTCAAAATGTCAAAATAATTATGTGAACATTGATAAATTATCTCACCTCAAAAACAGTCTTTCTACACCATTCATCGTGAGTGACGTCACAGCTGCACCTGTTATAGCATAAATGAGTTAGGAGACAATGTTAGAACAAGATGTTAGAGAGGGGGTGACACTCAGGAAATAGGGTCAAGAAGGCAATGATAAGAAATAGAAACTCATATGAAAATAAATCATATTTAATTTTTTTTGATGGTATTGTGTCCAAATTCAAACAAAAACATTTTGGCTTTTGCCCTCAAAGGAAATGAGGAAATCAGACGGTTGGGTTCAACCAAGTCAATGCTCCTTATTCAGCTTCAGTATGTATCAAACATTTAAACAATATTCTTCCTGAAGCTGTTTGTTTTATCTGCTTGTTTTTTTCTTCCTGCAACACCGGTTTGTTTTTTTGTTTTTTTTTGTTGCTTGTACTTGATTGTCAGGGCTCACAAGACGGCAAGCTTCGCTCATCTTGGAGCCCTGGCCATTTCTGGGTTTTTTTAAGTTTACATTTCTTCATATTTCAATGTATATTCATTTTATCATGTACTCAGAACTGAATACAAAAATAATAAAAAATATTTTCTTTGTTGTTAATGTTAACTTATTTCATTTTAGGGGGGTATAAACTTATGCTTCTTTTTTTTTCTTCTTCTTCTTCTTATCGATCCTTTCTTTGAAAGCTTCAATTCAGCCAAATCCAGAATGTTACTAACACTTTTTCAAAGAAATAAAAGAAATAACCGCTAAATCAGCAGCGGGTTCAAGCTTAGCGGGATATGATTTGTAAATTAGGACAAAATGAATAATGTACTTGGTTAATCCATCTTGACTTCATTGTAATGAAAGTAATTATACACGTCACCAGATCAGTGACATGTATTTTCATTTCATAAATCAAAGTCATATACATGTCTCATGATTACTGCCTAATGATATCATAATTTTGACTCATTTGTTCGGGGGTACATGACACATTATTTCAGTAGACTTCCCCCGCCGTGTTTCGAGTTAGCAGACGACAGATCAGTTCACTGGCATTCGAGGAATTCGCTGCTCCGCGATTCGAGATTCCACGGGCATTAGCCAATTAACCACTTTCGAAAGTATTTTGCTGTTGACAGCGAACAATATTGAGAAGTGAGTCGAATGTGTTCTCTAACACGGACCATCGCAATTAAATAGGCTACATGTTTATAAATACAATTTTAAGTGTTACTTTGTGTTAAAAATCTACTTTTATTTCAACTATTTAAAAACAAAATAATAATTAGGCCTTTTTGTTGCTCAAAATGAAATGTGACATACGTTAAAACTTAAAGAAGCTACAAGAGCGACACATTGGAATTTTGTAGAAACTTCACAGGGTATTTGCTGAGAAATTGTAAAATGTAGACGTTAAAATTAGGCAAATCACTGTTTTTGATAACAATCACATATCGCCGGTAGCTTTTCCAGGAACTGTAATGACTTTTGCTCTTGTTGACTGAAAAATATATATTCCATTTTATATTGTTCGTATTTTTTTCTTCCAAACAGTAATATAATCTCATTGTTATCAAATAAATATATACCTCTAAAGATTGCAGTACTTCTTGAACCTCCACCCCTATTTCAGACAAATAAACAATTCTTCTTAAATCGCTAAAAAATCTGAAATAGTGAAATTCCTTTAGAATTGTTCTGTCATTCATGACATATCTATATTACATATAAAACACCATTGAGGTATGTAATTCCACTCCCCCATTGATGTATCGTTTTTCCCCTATAAACTCTACAAAACGAAGTTATGTAGACAATGAGACAGTCAGAGATATACGAATACTCCACGGAATCACTGCAATGGTATTTGACATCTGTTGAACTTCAGCATAGTTTTTATTCGACGAGTGAGACAATTTGGCGGTGATTCCGTTCCCTTTGGGCGTAATATAAGCCCAATCGCCCACATGCATAGCAGCTGGCGGGTTTGTTCGGAACACGATTTATAACACTTCAATTTCTAACATGTTTTTTATTTGATATTTGATCGCTTTTGTTTCGATTCATTTTTAATGGTGCATAAACTCTCTGGGGGAGGGGGCACTAAATATTTCGAAAAACAAGTGTCTCTATTACGAGACAAATGTAAACACTTTATGGTTTAGATTTATGAGCTTTGTCAAATTAATTTTCTTGATAATGGTCTTTTCACGATCAACAACAACTGTTGAAAGCTCTTGATTTACATTTATTATTCTCTATTTTGATATTCGTAATTGGGACAACTACAAACTTTTTTTTAAACAGTTAGTTTCGCACTCTTCTTGAGCAGCATTAAGTTTTAATTTGAGGATAGTAATATTGATGAGTTATTTCGTTAAAATTGCTAACATTATATGAATATTTTCCGATAAAGTAAATACTTAAGACAAACGAATTATCCCCATGCTCCCGGCTAATAACCCTCTAAAAATATATTCGATCTCTAATTCATTTCTATTCATATCTTTACAAAGATTATAGAAATTTGACTTTAAAAGAAAGAAGGATCACAATTGCGGTTTAGAACATTATTTTGTCAAAATGTGTATATCATCAGTGTAAATTTAGCATTCAAGCATTCTTTTTATATGTGATATCGGTCATTCTGTCTTGATAAATTTTAGAATCAAAATCATAAGTAGTTGGATAAACCTATATATTAGAATTACATTTCAGTAATGTAAATCAACAACAAAACTTTCTTTGCACAACAATTTTTAAAATTTATCTTGGCATAAAAACAATTGAAGAAAAAAAGAAAGCAATCAGTGACGATATATACATGCTTTTAAAGTATGCATACACAAAAGCTCACATAAAAAGAAGGAGAAAGACCAACAAAGTAACAAAACAAGCATGTTAAAGAATAAGTCCTAAAATTAGTAAATGATAATTAATACTCACCGAGTAAATTGACGGTGACGCTTGACTCGAGTCTTCGCGCCAAACAAACTTGTTCAACATGATTCTTAGGTTGCTGAGGCATGACTGTCGTCTGCTTTGTAGCCAAGAATAATTTCAACAAAAGAACTTTGACTTTGATCCTGTCAAAAGAATTAACTAGATTTTTTAAAACTTCTCTTCTGTTCTGATCAAGTGGTTCTGATCTCTTCTCCTATCCTTCCTTGATGATTCTTCTAGTGATATATGACTGAACCACCGCACGATCGCGGTATTTATACCCATGCTCTGACGCTGGTCTTGCACGAATCGTTTGGATCGAGATGTGCGCATGCTTGCCGAGATGGAGGAGGGGAACATACATTATTTTCATGTCATAAGCGCATGTGCTATTTTCCGTCCGATGAGTTATCGCCAAGCCATGGGAGTAGGTTGACATCCCCGCAGCGAGGCCCCGTTCACATGTAAAATGACAATGACAATGAATTACAGAGAGAGATATAGAAAGAGAGAGAGAGAGAGAGAGAGAGGGGGGGGGGAGAGAAAGTGATGACCAAGTTCATGTGAACGTGGTTTTAAATTATATACGCGTGTCAAAAGCGGCATACCACAACGGTTGTATCACACAGGAGTTCGCGTTGACGATGCATCTAGAAGTGCTTTTTTTTTAAAAATAGAACAAAGGGGTAGGTGATGAATGTTTATTAATACCACCAGTGTGGTGCATTGATATTATATAGAAAGGACGTCGCTAGAAAAGCTGGAGGTTTTTCCTTTTAAAAATCCATTATTTTATGCGGTAAACAATAACTTTAATCAACTTTAAGCTTTATTTTAACATTAAAGAAAAGAAAAATAAACAAAATTAAAGTGACATGATGTATGAGGAATTAAGTGTATACAAAACTTTCTCTCTCTCACGCACAAACACATACTCACACGCACACACACACACATACACACACAATCTCTCTCTCTCTCTCTCTCCCTTTCATTCTTTCAAGTTCTTTCTCAACCTGTCATCCTCTCTTCCTCTCTCATGCACACACTCTTCTTCTCTATCTCTCTCTTTCTCTGTCTATCTTAATTTTTCAATCTCAATCAGTTTATTTTACTCCTATTCCTATCATATTATACTCTCCCTCTTTTATTTTTCATTTTGTTTATATTCACACAGGCTGAAAGTCTAATCACCCTTTATCTATGTTTTACATTAGAGTGGAATCGTTCATTAAACTTTACTGACAAGAGAAAATAATTTATTCCATAATTTTCCCTCCCTGACAGGTTATGATAACAACCATCATGCCTATTACCGAAACAATCATCATCCCCATCATCACGATCGTCACCGCCTCATCTACGACCGCCGACCACCGACATGTTACATATCACTTCCATGCAAGGAGACGAAACTTTCTCCTGTAGTGCGGACTCGTTCAAACACAACCTTCAGGTATCATGTACTTGGGTTATATTTTCCGATGTGAACTTGACCTTGCCATTCCTCGCCGACGACATGCCGAGGGATGACGAGCGATGACATCGGTACTAATAGCCACCGGAAGGATCAGGGCAGACATCATTCGAGATCTACGAAGAAATCCTCACCGGGCAGCGATGATCGCGAATGTCATAGCTGGTTGAGAATAAGAGAGATAGTTTTGTCACTGGAAGTCGCCTCTGATTGGTCAGTCATTCAATGATCCTTAAATAGTTTCCTCCTATAGGAGATTGTATGTATTCGTTGGAGGGAACTATTCCAAGCTCAATGATTTCATCTCTGACCGTGTACGCATATACGGGTGTCCCAACTATCTCTCTTGATACGCGATGTCGAATGGAAATTGGCGCCTCTCCAGTCAAATGGTGAATGAGAATGCATGTTCCATGTTGGTGTCGTGCTGGTATTTATGTCAGATGAAGACAGTCTGATGAATGTTTTGCTGATGAATACAGGATCCCTTTTATCCCGGTATTCCTTGAATTCAAATTCCATCGACCAAGTGTTTTATATCTACTTGAGACTTCCCACAGGATGACATCAATATAGCTCCATGTTTCTGGAATCAGCATGGGATCAGCATTTTCAGAGAACATTGAAGAATGATTTTGGATGAAACACACAGCACCTAATACATACCATTCGGATTCTCGAGACCTAATACATTCAGCCTATTTAACTGGAACGAATGTGTCATCTTTTTTTCTTCATTTTCTTCAAACTAGCTTAGGGAAACTACAAAAACTTGAGTCGCTTCTCTTTTACACATGTTTCGTATTCCCTTCTCCTTGAATTCAAATTCCATCGACCAAGGAATTTATATCTACTATAGAGACTTTTCACAAGATGACATCAATGTAGCTCCATGTTTCGGAATCAGCATGGGATAAGCCTTTCTCATTGAAGAATGCTTTTTGATAAAACACACAGCACCTGATACATATCATTCGCATTCTCGATAAGACCTAATATATTCAGCCTATTTAGTTGGAACGAATGTGTCATCTTTCTATTTTCTTTTCTTTTTTTCAAACTAGCTTTGAAAACTAAATAAAATAGTCGCTTCTCTGTTTCATGTTTCATATTCCCTTCTCCTTGAATTCAAATTCCATCGACCAAGTGTTTTATATCTACTGGAGACTTTCAACAGGATGACACATCTCCATGTTTCGGAATCAGCATGGGATCGGCATCTTCTCAATCTTAGAAAATAAAAATAAAAAAATAATAAAAACGGGAAAAAAAAACGACAGAATGTTATATTCTGTTTCTTTCCAAAAGTAGAAAATAAATTTGGCAGTTAAATCATTAATGTGACAGAATTTGTAAAAAAAAAAAAAAAAAGATACATACAATTTCTAGCAGGTTGGAAGTGATGTTCTGTAAAAAGGAATGAGAACGCATGGTAAATCAATATGCCAATGCATACATTGTTATAATAAAGTTGTTTTAATTCAATTCATCATACCCATGCATCAATAAAAGATGGCTTATAATTTACAGCACTTATATAAACCACAATCTTATGTGACCCGACGGCGCAAAACCACCATAGAGTAGCAACAGAGCCAAAAAAGAGTGATTTCTCTAAATAGATGCCACTAATAGCTTTTAGTTTAACATGAAATTGGAGTGGCGATTTTTATTGGAGTAATTAGTGTTATGATTCTTAGGAATGTTTGGAATAGCTGGTTAATTAACCAACGAATATTTTTAGCGACTCTTTTGGTAGTTTTGGGCCAACGGGTTACATAATATATGACATAAATAATATATAAATATAAATTATCTCCATATAATATCCTGCATACCCTGAATTCCAGCTTTGCCAAAACGACTTAATTGCACATCAATGACGTCATAATAAACACTCTATGTACATAGATAATGTACTATTCACAATATAGACTTCTGAATTTACAATATCCATAATAACTATATAATTTCTTAAACGTTCTCATATCCTCCTCTCTATCTTGCACCAAGACCGAAATTTAAAATTCTTGCATCAACTGTTGCTCCACAGAGTTACGTCTGGCTTCACCAACCATGTATGGGGAAAGTTGACAAAATTAATGTCAGTTTTAGTAATGAATTCTGCATACCAGGCTTCACTTTCTGTCTGTCTACCTATTACACCAAGACTTTTTCATCTGTTTATCATCTAGAGTTAAACAAGGCATGGAAACGGGCGTGTTCACTTCAGTTTTTTTCAGTCATTGGTATGATGGACAGTTCTGAATTACGGTGAAAACACTTAAAATCACTAAATTCGCAAATTTCGCATTGGGTAATTTTCTTCCACTGTTTGCTACTTGCACTACATCATTATGACAAGAGCACAAGATTCCAGCCAATATTCACAAATGTTCTGGTGCCTCACCAGCCATGCTCCTCCAATGATTCAAACGAAGGTATACATCGCATGTGCGGAGGCATTGATGGTATCGGATAATTGTCTTCTTTCACGTCTTGGGTATGTTGCTAAGCAACGGGATGCTGAATTCCCCCAGCGCATCGTTTCTAGATAGAATCCCCTTCATCTTTATGCTCCGGGTGGTTGGTCCATTTGAGGATACCAGAAAAGAGGAATCCCTCTGTACATTATGGGGCTGCGTGTGCGCAGATAGAAATCATGCAATTGGTGATTCTGACTGTCTCTCCTAGCTCTTTACATGATTTCACCGTGCTGGAGATGCACGGGCCTGATAATAAAACTTCAGAAGTAAAAACGTATATGCATTTGCTTTGGAGACCACATATTGATTGCTTCTCAATTAGTCACTGACGAATTTGATGGGATGACGGAAAGTAAAAAAATGCATATATCCAGACGCCATGCTTTTAATTAATTAACAAATTCATATTGCAAAAATTTGTTCTCCATTTTCAACGACGGAAACAACCCGCTTTCATTTCTGTTCTGGACTGTCTCAACTGTTCTTCTTGATGATACCAATTACCAGGTACCACGTTCCACAGTCCTAAGACAAAATACACATTCAGGAATGTGCTATCTTTCATTCTCGTTGGGAAATTGATGATAGAAGTCAATGCTAGAACACGCCATAATGTTTCATATCTCCTTGAACCAATGGCGAAGAGGGCGTGCTGCCAGAAACGACCGAGAGTCTTTCTTTCTCATCTTCTGTCGGTCCCCCAGTTTGTTTCTCTTTCATGACAGTCTCATAGCTCGGTGGCAGACCTGACCGGAAGCAAACAGAATAAGATAATTGGGCATGTATACTGATTGTCTCTCATTTGAAATGTTTTATATTTTGAGTAATCATAGTGATTTTTTTTATGTTATTTATTTTTTTGTATACAGGTGTACGACATAATCATAACATGGTATTTCGAGACAAGTTCCTGCATCATTTAAGGCATCTAATAATAAACTGCACAGTCTTAGTAACAGTAATTACTTTTAAATCACTTCACCAAACTTTGTTCTCGTATTCTAGAGCCAATTATTTGTTTCTTTCTCTCTTCACTGCTATCATCTTATCATTTTTCTGAAATTCATAACTTTCTTCATCCTTCTTTCTCTTCTCTTTCTTTTTCGCTCAGCTTTCTTCTTCCTATCTTTTCTTTCACACCATATGGTCATCTCATCTTTAACAATTTCGCTATCTTATCATTCTTCTATTCTAAAATTCTTCTCTTCATTCTCCCACATTTTTCCTCTCCCTCCTCCTCCTCCTTACCATTTGAAGATGCTGACTGCCCTTCTATATCTGACGGTCTTGGTCCATGGTATGACGCGGGGAGTGGTCTCACGGAGAATGCTGGAGGTGGTTGCGGCCTCTGGATGGTCCGATGTGCCGGTATGGTGCCGATGATGATGGGGAAGCTCAACGTAGCTACAGGCTTGCTGCCGCCAAGGTATGCTTTGATCTAGGTAAATGGTGGTAAAATTGATTTTGAATTCGTAAGTTACTTGCCTATTTGCTGTTTACAAACATTTTAGAGGTATATAAGTGAACAGACAGGCGCACTATTATGTCATACAGATGAACGTTTTTTTCTTGTTCTCTCCATTGTATTTGAGGGAGATAATTATTAATGCAACATACACCCCTACATACCCACACTCAGGAGCATAGTTGACAAAATGCATGTCAGGACGTGGGCAAAAGAACACGATCATCTTCCTACATGATATTGAATACAGATGATTCTATTAAAGATGATTATTGAAGAAAACAAAATATTTCTAAAGGGAGCTGTCGTCTTTTGTCCAAAAATCAAATGTCAAATTTAGCAATCCACCAAAGTAAGCAAGCGTAAATTCAGGAAGCATAGTACAGTCCTTATTTTTTTATCAGTAAATTTTGGGATATGAGGACCATCTTTGTTCCTTCTCGGAAATTGGTAGCAAAATTATCGATAAATTCTCATTAAAATACTCAGACGCCTATGAACGGATCAACCTTGCACTTGAGCAAAATAGAAATAATGGTCCCGAATAAAATCTGATTTCAATTTCAGAACTATTGTTTTCTTAGAAAGTTCCTTCATTACAATCTTTTCATTTCTTTTTACCTCAAGCTCATAATCCAATGCGATATTTGAACATCCTTGGAAGGCACACGGTGTCAGGTCTCTGGGCAAGAAGATGGCTTGATTTGAAAGGCGTCGAGGCTCACATGCCACGTGACCTGACATTACTGACGTAATCATGACGTCACGAGTCGTCAATGTGCCTTCTTTAGATTTAAATGTCGTAACCTGAATGAAAAACGGGTTGACAGAATTAAATTGTATAATCAGTAAGACTTTTTTTGGACATACACATCGATACAAGAAAATTGTTTCTATCATTACAATCGGGAATTACATGCCTACAATTTATTCACAGTTTACTTCCAGCAGGGCCACTTACAGTAGTGAAATTGAAGCATAGGAGGGCACGTTTCCCTCTCCCCTCCTCCCACCTTTGCGACCTAATTCCATATTCTACACTCATGAATTCATGCTATTTAAAATAAGTGTAAATGGAAAGCAAGATAGGGTTTTCTACAGATTAAGAACTTGTTAAACTTGTATAAATTGAAGTGTTTACACCCGTCCTCATCCCAAGATCCTGCTTTCGTCGTAACTTGCCTCTCTACCAAATAATTGGTAATGTTAACATCATCTACAATTCGAGTATTGCGCCCACACCTTTCCACCATATTAAAGGCATCATTTAATGTTAAATCTGAGATGCACGGCCCTACGTGTTATCAGTGTCTGATATGGTGTGATATTGAAGCCCTTAACAAATTGCACTTCAAAATGATCAAGAATTGCTTCAAAAAAGTAAAAAATCTTTGAGTGACCGGTTTTACCATACTCGTTTTCCCCAATAGACTGTAGCGTAATGAAAACCGTTAGGAAAACGCAAAATTGGATTTTGATTTCCAATCATAAATATCTTGATAAGCAGACAGGCGATCGGCTCGTAAAAGTGATAGGGTTCCTGACTGACCTAAAGGCTTATAATTATCATCGCAGCATGAGCTAAATCCAGGCTTTTGTTTCAGAATCTGAGACAAAGTGTCCCAATCCCTTTAAGAAGGAGATGCGTACCTGTACGAGTGCTGCATGGATGTCGTACCGATCTGTACTTTCATCGTCATCCTCCACCTGCCCGGAGAGGATGATGGGCTCCCCCGTGGCGTAGCCTCCCTTGTCTATCCCCACCATTACTGTGACCTGACCCACGTGACAACAGCATGACGTCAGCGTCTGGGTGCTTTCCCTCATCACCGGTTCCTGTTATCGTAAGTATATAAGAAAGATTTTTTTTTAAATCTTTAAATGTTTTATTTCTCAGAACATCAACATAAAAATATACAAAATATATGTTAAATTTGTTTTGGTGTAAATAAACAATGTTACTGTTGTACACATTTATAATTTTAACTTTAAAGAGACAGCTAATTCATTTTAAAACGATTATTATCTGAAAATAAATCATTTTATTACGTTACAAGACACAACATGAAAATGAAAACTCGTATTTCTTTAAAATCTTTGAACCGAAAAATTATTTTTAACATTACAAAACACAGAAAAATTTATTGATAAATTTTGATTATTTTGCTTTCTGTTTGCTTTAAGTTTCAAAACCGTTTGAGGTGTAGATATGAAACATCATGAGCATAGTAAAGACATTTGATATTCATTTTCTGAGATTAAGGCTTTGATATAATTATGAGTGGAATCCCTCTCCTCCACCTTGAGATGGTCAAACTAGCTCGTCCTCTTTCAGGATAATGCTTTGATCCTTGCATGTAAATTCAAATTCTTGAATATAATGTTTGGCTTCTCCCAAACATTTAGGGCTCCCTAAGAGAATTGCCTTTGCTATTAATTTCTTAGTATTTTTTATTTAACTTTAAATGTATTATAATTACACTTTCATTTCCATGAGGATGTTCATTACTCAAGGACAATTAGCATAAAAAACACTATATATTTATTAAAAGACTGAAGACTGAACCCTGAAGACAATAGGTACAACCTATTGAATCGTCGAGACAGAGCATGAGTGAACCCTTTTCAGTGTCGATTAACTCTGTCGAAAAATACGTGGTTGAACCGCAAACCTCGAATCTATCATCATCTTGGAAGCCTTCAAAGATTACACTATATTTTTGTTTTGGTTTAAGTTTTAAATTATATCCTTATCCTTTGACGAACTTTCCTTGATCCTTACCAGAATATCATCCACAACATTCAAGTCCAGATCTCTTTTGATGTTGAACTGTCTCTTGACCTTGTGAGCAGGTTTGTCATTCAACCGATGAATCTTGACCCGGACGTTATAGCTGACCTCTCCCGACTGCTTCCGGATGATAGGCGGAAGCAGGGCATCTGGTAGTCGATACTGGAAAGGAAATCTGTGTTCACCGGGTGAGAGTGTCTTGGGACTTTTATCTCCTTGGACTGGAGGAAATGAAATGAATGACACATCCATATAAACATCATTTGCATGATATTTTTTTTGCAGCTTTAAATTAATATTTGATAGCATTTTCCTTTAAAATATTTTAATATTATAAAACGTATTGATATGATCATAAAACGTACACAATTTGTATTTCAATGTTCAAGCAAAGAGACTGCCATTTAGAACTTTAAAATGTAAACTTTACTGACAAAACGAAAATCGAAACGAAATACCACTTTTACCTACGCATTTCTATATCTAAAGAAATATTTTACTCAATGATTTGTTATCTTGTTGCCTCTAGATTACAGGAGTCATTATTTCTATGACTAATATATGGGTAGTATGTTCTATTGTACTTTGTAATAAGATATTATAGTATAGATACCACAATAACATTCTGAGAAAAATTAAACTTTGTCTCAAAGCCAATCTCTTCACTTAGGAATCTTAAACAATTTTATATCTTCTTTTATGAGACATGCACTCAAAAAACTAGTATTGTGTATAATCTATACTGAGTACAGATAAAGACAAATATAAATTTACTCAACTTAAGGTGTGGCGTGCCATATTTACAGTAAAATACAATTTCCAGAATCTTATAACTATAGCATCGTGCTGTAATCACCCGCCAGCGACCTCCATTATACATCTTATTAATTACTTGATGTTGAATTATTGAGCGATTTGGGCCTCGTGTCTGTGTTATCAATGCGACTCTCGTATGAACTCTCACACATATTACCCATTTTCATAATGTAACTAAATTGTTAATAATGATTCTAGTAAATGAAAAGCAGTTTTAGACGTCAAAATCTTTAAAACCAAATACAAGTCCATAACTGCTTTGCATACGAACTTAGAAGCTAAAATATTTTTGTAAATTAGATCATTCTAACTGGCGAATGAAAAGCGAGGCAAAATGTGCATTGAACAAACACTGACCTATTTTTATCTATGTATCATTTCCACAGAGACAAACACTCGACTGGATGAATCTTATATCATTTATTCATGTTTGCGAGCGAAGGCTTCAAGCCCATTACGTACGGCATTGACAGCATAATGGGTATGTTTATCATGTTGGCAAAGCACGGTTTATTATATCGAGCGGACCCACAAGGGGGAGTTCATAAGGAATGCATGAATCTGGCTACCAGAATCCACAGTCATGTAGCATGGAAGCGATGACGTAGCTCTTCAGAGTAGGTAGGGCATGTGTCCCTCTTACATCGAATGGCGAAAATAAAGAAGAAAGTAAGGAAAAGAGAATAATGAGGGGCAAAGCGAATGATAGGAATGGAAGGTAAAAAGAAGATGATTAGACCCCTCCCACACCCTACCCGTAATAGCGGCTGGCCTTGCTATTCTCATTAAAACCACTAAATGAGACCGATAGCCCCCACCCCCACCCACCGCCACCACCATGATACCAGTGTCCCTTCAATGGATGGATACAACCTACGCCACTGTGTAGCATCAATACAATAAACCGATGTAAATAATGAATTATGACGAATAAGAATGTAAAGATTGACTCCACATTACGTTTCATTGGAAATATAAATCTAAGGTTTTAAGAGGTTTCATACTGGTAATCATATTGATATTGGCGGAGACACTGCCTGCAAGAAGCTTTCTTAATTTCACATGTCACTTTTGATTTGATTTTCATTAATCGCCAGAAAAAATGTATTCCTAGAAAGAAAAGGAAAGTGAGGTTTATGAATCCAATGAAGTTTTAAATCATGAATTGGATAGAAATTTGGAGTAGGGGAAATTATTGTCCTTCAAGATTATCCTAAAAAATCTGGATGAGAATAACATGTGGAATGCATACTTCGTATCAAGGGAGTAATTGACATTTTGTTTCCACCTCCGTAGCGTTTTAGTCCAGCGATTGTGATCAATATGACAGAATAGAAACAAACACAAGTGATAATAAAATAATACAAATTAAGATAAAAACAAATTCACTGAAATCACTCAACTGGAAATTCAAATCATGAATTATAAGGAAAGCAAATTGATCAGGATTACAATTTATGAGGTTAAATCGCAGACAACGATGTTGGAAATAGGATGCATACTTCGTGTTAAGAACGTAATTGACATTTTGCAACCACCCCCGAGCATTTTAGCCCAGCGTTTGTGATCAGACTCCCAATCTCTTACGTAAACAGAGGCGAGATTTATGCATTGGGATGACTTCAGGAAAGGGCAGGGGTACTGAAAGGAGACGAGAGGGGAGATGAGAATGGGAGGGGTTAATTGGTTTGGTGATCGATGAATGGTTGTTTTGAAAAACAAAACAAAACATGCACCAATATCTCTCATTAAAAATAAAAAGTTATGCAATATTGAGATATGGCAGTAGTCAGTAAATTTATGTATACAGAAATGTACCTATTAACATCTCATTTATATATTTACAAAATTGTGTTGCCATCCACTCGACAATCCCCCCCCCCTCTCTCTCTCCCTCTCTCTCCCTCTCTCTCTCTTTCCCACTGTGTGTATAATGTATGCACTCTATCTGATTTTGTCCTAAATTGCTCAATTTTAGATTTTTTTTCTCCATCTGTCATATCTATTAATGCTATCGTCTTCCTACATGTACATTATGTGAATGGTTCTGCTACATAAATAAAGAATGACTTTATGATGAAAAATCAATTTATCAAATCTAGCAGATTCTTACGAGAAAAAAAAAATCATTTGCATTATACAAATTATTGATTACTCATTATTAGAGTAAGAAATAGGCATTTTAAGAAGGGAAACGTTTAATAGCGAGCACAAAGACTTTAATGAGCGTATGCTTGGAATCCGAATGCCCTGAGAAAACAAATCCTCAAAAAATATTTGGCTTGTAAAGTTGAATTTTAATAACCCTTTATCAAAACACACACCGTGAGTTTCGATGCTGCCAGTGCAAAACCTCTAGCCTGGAATGCTACCGTAATTGAATAACCAAAATACAATTATGGTTCATGCGGTAGAGCTGTGTTTGCCTAAAATTTAACGACCCGCTTATCAAATTGACTCACACATCCACACAATCGGTCCAATAGTCTTATATCACTGTATATTGCTTTGACCTTAAATCACTCAATGGCTCCCGTCATAAATTAAAATACCTATCGCTTTATCCCACCTTGTATTCAAATCGTTCACCACTATCTATCATTTTCACTTATACTTTACCCCATTATTTGATATAAACTTACATTACACTCTTTAGTCTTTACATGATCTGCAGTTTCAACATGAGTAGCCATTTTATAACGCTCATCTGAGTATAAATTGGCGCCATATACGCGGCGCCTCAGGCCCTGAATAAAACACATGCACGCTTCTTGATCACGTGACGCTCCAGACTTGAGCGGCTTAACGAAGTTGAATGCTGCTTATGTTGCGGTCTGTGCGGATAATTGATACTGTGCCAGTACAATCACTGCTCAAACACCGTCATGATTATTACATCCTTGGTTACAACGCACGTGTCGGGTATACGATCGATGAAATCAAGGCACCGAATTAGCTTATTTGCGTGCCAATAACCTCCGATTAATGCGATTTCACGACATATTTTGGGATTATGTTACAATGATTATTAGATGTATGATATTATTGTTGTGAAGAATTGATTCTTCACATTTTCTTAAGGAATTAAGAGTGTCTATTCCAACAGAGATTGTGTCTTTGGTAAAATATAACTGACTGCACCAATCTCATTAAAAAAATTGGGGGGAGTGAAGATATTGATATTTTCAATTTTGAATTTAAGTTTTAGCACATTTCATTGAACCAAATTTTTTGTTCGCTTCCGTATTAGTAATGGCCTTTGTTATTTCGATTATTTATGAAAATTCATTATTTCTTCATTCTCTCCCCTAGGTTGTAATACTGCATCAAGTCTCCCCTTCTCGTTCTTCAATTATCTGTCCCTATCTATCTACCTTTATATGTATCTATCTATCTCATATCTCATCTCTACCTCCCTTGTATGATAGAAATCAGTTGGACTATCAATTTTCAATTCAGTCAATTTGAATGTTGTTTGGGTTAGGTTGTCACGATTATTGGGGGTTGATGGGTTAAAGAGAACTAAATTTATTTCGAAATTCTATCAGAAAATTTAAAAAGCAGCTAAAAATATCTGCTTTTTAAAGATGATTTGTTTTTATATATCCTATTCCAGGTTTTCCCCTCTCTCTTTCTCTCTCTCTCTCTCTCTCTCTTTCTCTCTACCCCTCCCTCTCCTTCTCTCTCTCTCTCTCTCTCTGTTCATCATACTGCAGGCATTTCATTTTAGAAAAGCACGAAGAGGTTTGTAAGAATGTCTCTTTAGACTCAAGCAAATTGTATATTTTAGTTAATGCTATTTCGTGATATGGGTGGAAGATACAAAATACATTAAGTAAAATTTGACTTTCGTGTATCTCTTATTTATAGATAAGCATTACTCCCGAAGAATATGACCTCCCACTCCAAAACTCGTTCCTCATCATCATAATATGCAGATTATAACAGTTACCTTCGCCGTACAATATCCAACTGTCTTTGAAGAAGTACTCTGTCGAAGCATATGATTTGTCATCTTTTGTCCAGTGAGTTACCGATTTTCCTTTGATTTTGATGTCGATATCTAGCAAAGAAAAATGGTACAACAGGTTATTTGCATTGCAATATAAATAGTCACATGCAAAATCGTCCGCCATGTAGGCTAGCTTACAGGTTACCCAAAAGTACATTACTAGTTATGGTTCATTCACAAATCTTAACCCTAATGTACTGGAAAATCCTCATTGCATTTCTAGTCATCATATGCGGCGATCCGGTATTCAGAAGATAAAATACTAAGATCTTTGATGAAAAAAATTCTATTTTATATGTCATATAGCAAATATCACTTCATTTGCAACATAGGGCCTATACACGTACTGCACCTTGCCAATCTTAATATTTACATTGACCTATCGAATTAACTGACCGTTAACGGAAATAGAAACATTAAGTGAGTAAACGGTGACAGGCGTTTCAAAATTATCGACATTTTTTTCTATTTGACTCCTTTTTCTCGACTGTGATTTTTTTATTTGATAAGCTAACACCTGCCCAATACAAAACGCGACAATGCGAATGCGCGCAAAGTAAATCGATACAATACAAGATGCCGAGTATCTTAAAGATGCTCACCTAAGAAGCTTTTCTTGTGTTGGAGCACGACACGGACGAAACCTTGCATGACATCCCCCGGTCTGAATTCTTCCCCGTCATCGTCCGCGAATACGATGTCCAAGATATCCACTCTTAAAGAATATGTGTTGGGCAACGCCATTTTAGTTCGAAGAAGAAAGCGAGGATATTATTAAACCACCCGTGGGTTTTAAAATCCGTGTGTGTGCATAAAATTAATGTTACCAAGTGTAAACACTGCCGCTCCTGTATACATAATGCGTGTATTAGGTATATCTGTGGCGCTCTCGCATTTAATGCGACAAATAAAAGGTAACAGGCAATCCGACTGGCTAGCGAGCGAACAGTCGCGGCCGGAGTCGCATGTAGAAATCTGTTGCCTGCTTTTTTAGGGGAAAGCGGACGCACACATAAACTACACATCAAATACTATTCCTGTGCTTTTTCGTCGAGTTTGTATTTCGGAAGCTGTTAGCGATGCGATACACGGGCACACACTCTCGTATCCCCGCACAGAGCAGGTGGAATACGATTTAAGGGGGGAAAGAGCTTTGCGAATGGGACCTCATTTCAAATTTATGCGATGTAGGAGCGCGCTCATTTTCTCTCAGTCGTCCTTAAAATGATCTCGGTGAGTGATTGATCGTGGAAAATGCCCTAGAGATCGAAGGATGTTAATGTATGAAAAAGTCAGAGAACATGAGTGGTTCGCTACTTCAATATCTACTCTAGATGAATGGCAGTAACCACGGTGCTTAATTGAGACATGCATGGGTATTAGTTTCTCATTTTGATTAAAAATGAGTAAGATGAGAAGATATCTGAGTATGCCATGTAAAACAGATATGACTATCTTTTATAGAAATTAATCTGGATCCTTTTCAAACATCTAAAAAAAAGAAGTAGAGTTAATAATCTTTTAGAAAGGTGTGTTGTTGAATTTGAGATGAAGGTCTATGAAGTTCATAATCATTATCAAAGTGATGATTACTATAAAGTATAATGACGAAGCTCTAATTTCAATACCTTGTTTTCTTTTTCTTTTTATTCTATGTGCCTCACTCTCTTCCTTTCTCTTGCTATACCCACTCCTTTCATTTTTTTTTTAAATTCCCTATCTCTTCCCTCTCCAACCATCCTCTCACCCCATCACCAACATCTTTCTGTAAACCCTCTTCTTTTCTTCTCCTTTTTTAAAATTCTTCTCTTTTTTTTTTCTTCTTTTTTTTTCTTCTTCTTCTTCTTCTTCTTCTTCTTCTTACCACGATTATGAACTAATGACTACAAGTGATGTGAGGAAGATAAGTGCAATAATGGGATAAGGGCATTAGTTGCCTCGGGACTGCTTTCCCTCTCTCTCTCTCTCTCTCTATCTCTCCCTCTCTCAGTCCCTCTTCCACTCCATAGTCCAATATTTAAGGTCAATAAATTATGTATGGTAACAAAACCAATCAATAAATTGGGCATAAAATTCATATGCAGCGATCGCATGATTCAATTACACACTGTGGTATATGGTTGATCACCCATTACGAAGTTGAAAATATATAAGAAAGAATGAGAATATGCACTTGAATATTTAAACCTCTTTATAATATTTATTAGAAAAGTGGAAAAATTTAAAGATATTTATTTGACACATTGGGCCCGAACCCCATCCAAACTATAGATTTACTGGCGGCTCCATGATGGGTTTAATTGGCATCTGTACAAAGCAGGAAATTATTATTTCAATTCATTTAGATTGCGAAATTGTACATATTTTGTAGATTGTAGGTATGCTCAATTCTGTTTAAAACGTTATTTTTCATTTTCTTTTTTAAGATCAGGAATAAAAGTAATAAACGAATAGGTTTTGTATCATTGCATGTATAAGAGTTTTGTTTGTTCATGTTTAACGAATGTTGTTTAAAAGAAAGCTTTGGCAATCTGTTTTATAAAATGTATCAAGTTCCAAAAAAAATGAAGCTGTAATTAGTAATTTTAAAAAATGTATTAAAATCATTTCAAAATGAGTCCACAATATTATGACCAACAATCTTTGTTTTTAACAGTTTCAGTTTTCAGTTTCTGTTTCTGTTTAGTTTATTTCATCACATTCACGTTCATTAGTCATGAACACTAAATGATAAGAATGATAAATTATTTTTGTAATAGGTGTAAAACTACATACAGAAATAATTTTATGAAGCCATGAAAGTAATAACAGCCCGGTTAGCTCAGTCGGTAGAGCATGGGACTCTTAATCCCAGGGTCGTGGGTTCGAGCCCCACATTGGGCGTCCTTTTTTTAGCGCTTAGAGACTTTTTTAGTATTATTATTATTATTATTATTATTATTATTATTATTATTTTTATTATTATTATAATTATCATTATTATTATTATTATTATTATTATTATTATTATTATACAATCGAAATTACATACGGTGATATAAATCTCATTGCATTGTATTTACGCTGAAATTTGACAAATATATTTGCAGTGAAATATGAGGGAATCCAGTACGAATCTGAGCTTTTAAATTGTAGATTCCCTTATATATAAGAGTAGTCTGTTGTGCACGTAAATTATATTCGATTAAAAAAATATATTAAAAAAAAAGAAACGAGAGAGACGAAATAAGATGAAGAACTAATAAAAAAAGAGTTGTGAGTTTAGACATAAATGATTCCAGGTTGAATTATAGAGTTTACATGAGTAAAAGAGTGGGGCTTAAATCCAACAACATTAAAGGGATGTAGCAAGCTTTCTTGTTAATGATGCTATGTTCATCTAACTGTGGTGTGTTGGTTCCTGCCCCACTATTTTCACTGTCGTTCCAGATAATGTTCCAGCTACAGAAGACACCGTGATTATCCCAAATCCTTGGATGCTACCAACTCCGTTTTGTTGACTGTAGAGGGCGGAGAAATAAGAGAAATGATTGGGAAGATAAATGTAAAGATACTCAGTCATTTGATATGAAGAATTCTGTGGTTATATTTTAAAAGATGTTTTATTATCAGCATAGTTTTTGCTCCAAAGTCCTTTTATAAAAGGACTTATACATATATTTAAATCTTTTATATATTATAAAAGACAAATAGTTGTGATGTACTAAGGGAAAAAATTACAACAAGTTTTGAAAGAAAGTGCTTCCATTTTCCTACAATTCTTAATGCGTCCTTTGACAATTCCTCTGGAAAAGCCGTTATATAATTCTTATTACCCTTAGTATTACTATTAGTATTACTATCATCATAATCATCGGGTGCTTGGAGCTTAGAGGATTGTCTCGACAAGCGGACTGAAACTACTGCACCAAGCAATAAACAAAATACAAAGAAAACACCAGTCTTGCGTTTGGCAAGCTGGAACGTTAGGACCATGTGTCCTGGCATCACAGACGATCTACTTGAGGTTGATGACACCCGCAAAACAGCGATCATCGACCGTGAGCTAAAGAGGCTCAACATTGACATTGCTGCTTTGCAAGAGACAAGACTCTCTTCAGATGGTAGTATTAGAGAGGAAGACTACACTATATTTTGGCAGGGCAGAGAACTGCAGGAAAGGCGACAGCATGGTGTTGGATTTGCAGTAAGGAACTCCTTACTCTCCTCAATTGAACCACCAAGCAGAGGCACAGAACGCATCCTCTCACTTCGACTGCAAACCGCCTCAGGTCCAGTGAACATCCTGAGCTGTTACGCACCAACCTTCTGCAGCTCTGTGGAGACTAAGGATCAATTCTATGAGCACCTGGACTCTGTCATTGCGAACATTCCTGCCAACGAGAACCTATTCCTACTAGGAGATTTCAATGCACGGGTGGGCACGGATCATGACTCCTGGCCCAAATGCATCGGACACTTCGGCATTGGAAAACTGAACGAAAATGGTCAAAGATTGCTAGAAGTCTGCTCCTATCACGACCTATGCATTACGAACACATTCTTCTCCACAAAACCATGCCACAAGGTATCCTGGAGACATCCTAGGTCTCATCACTGGCACCAGCTTGACCTTGTTATTACACGAACTTCATCCTTAAACAGCGTCCAAGTCACCCGTAGTTACCACAGCGCTGATTGTGACACAGACCATTCACTGATTGCCAGCAGGGTGCGCCTTCAGCCCAGGCGAACACATCGCTCAAAGCAGAAAGGTCGCCCCCGCATAAACACTGCCAAGATATCGAATCCTGACTTGCATGATCTCTTCGCCGATTTCATCGAACAGGCCCTCCAGGACTGTCCTTCTACTAGTGCTGAAGAGAGATGGAATCACATTCGCGATGCTATCCATCACTCAGCCATGAAAATATATGGCAAAAGAGAAAAGCAAAACCCAGACTGGTTTGTAGCTGGAATCGCAGAATTGGAGCCTGTCATCGAAGCAAAGCGAGCAGCACTCGCTAACTACAAGAGTGATCCATCTGTGAAGACACTCACAGCTCTACGAACAGCAAGGATGGATGCCAAACGGGTTGCTAGACGCTGTGCCAACGGTTACTGGTTGAGCCTTTGCCAGAGCATCCAACTGGCTGCAGATAACGGCAACACCCAGGGTATGTACGCAGGCATAAAAAAGGTCTTTGGACCAACCATCAAGAAGACATTACAACTCAAAGCATCCACAGGAGAGGTTATCACAGACAAAGAGCTTCAAATGGAAAGATGGATTGAGCACTATCAAGAGCTGTACTCACGGGAGATTGAGGTCAATGAAGCTACCATTGAGAGTATTGAAAGCCTACCTGTCATGGAAGATCTTGATAGTGAACCCTCCATAGAAGAGCTGAAAAAGGCTGTGAACTCCCTTTCCTCGGGTAAGGCCCCAGGAAAAGATGGCATACCCTCGGACATAATCAAAGTCGGAAAGGACACAGGTCTTCTACGCCATCTCTATGAGCTTCTCTGCCAATGCTGGAAAGAGGGAACGATTCCACATGATATGCGTGATGCTAACATCATTACCTTGTACAAGAACAAAGGGGATCGCAGTGAGTGCAATAACTATCGTGGAATATCCCTCCTAAGCACTGTTGGGAAGACGTTTGCCCGTGTGATCCTGAGCAGACTGCAAACGCTTGCAGCCCGTGTGTACCCAGAATCGCAGTGTGGTTTTCGGGCTGGAAAATCAACAATCGATATGATATTCTCCATTCGACAACTGCAGGAGAAAAGTCGGGAGCAGAGACAGCCACTGTACATTGCCTTCATCGATCTTACAAAGGCCTTTGACCTAGTCAGCAGAAAGATCCTCTTCAATCTGCTACAGAAGATAGGATGTCCACCTACACTGCTAAGGTTGATTGTATCCTTCCATGACGATATGCAGGGCACCATCCAGTATGACGGCTCTACATCGGCCCCCTTCCCAATCAAGAACGGAGTGAAGCAGGGATGTGTGCTTGCTCCCACGCTCTTTGGGATCTTCTTCTCTGTGCTGCTATCACACGCTTTCAGGTCATCTCAAGACGGCGTGTACATACACACACGAAGCGATGGAAAACTGTTTAATCTTGCACGACTTCGGGCGAAGACGAAAGTGAGGAGCATCCTGATTAGAGAGATGCTATTTGCAGATGATGCGGCTTTGGCATCCCAGTCTGAGGAAGCTCTACAGAGGCTGATTAACTGTTTTTCAGAAGCATGTGCAGACTTTGGCCTGACCATCAGCCTAAAGAAAACAAACATCATGGGCCAGGATGTACGCAGCGTTCCCGATATCTCCATTGGAAACTACACCCTCCAAGTGGTTGAAAACTTCACCTACCTCGGCTCCGCGATATCCAGCAGCCTCTCCCTCGATCCCGAGCTCAACGTACGTATTGGCAAGGCAGCAACCATGATGGCTAGACTTTCAAAGCGTGCCTGGAAGAACACTTTACTAACTACCAACACAAAAATGAAGATCTACCAGGCCTGTGTGCTCAGCACTCTCCTGTATGGCAGTGAGTCGTGGACCCTGTATGCACGTCAGGAGCGCCGTTTGAACGTTTTCCATCTCCGCTGCTTGAGGCGAATCCTAGGCATCAAATGGCAGGACCACATTCCAAACAAGGATGTCCTCAAGAAAGGAGGCATGATGACCATCTATGCTCTTCTATCACAACGACGACTGAGATGGCTTGGTCATGTCAGCCGAATGGAAGACGGCCGCATTCCAAAAGACATAATGTATGGAAAGTTAGCGACCGGGACCAGGGCTGTTGGAAGACCTGTCCTTCGCTTCAAGGATGTGTGCAAGAGGGATATGAAGGCCAGTGAAATCAACCCTACAAACTGGGAAGCATATGCCTCAGACCGTCCTGAATGGAGACGCGTTGTAAAGACGGGTGTACAGAGGAGTGAGCAGAGGAGAGTAGAACAGTGGGAGGAGAAAAGACAACAACAACAACAACAAAGACAACAGCTAGCTACGGCTCCAACAGCACAGCCACAAACGACTTTTATTTGCAGCAACTGCAACAGGACCTGTCTCTCTAGGATTGGACTGTTCAGTCACAGCAGGAGCTGCACACCAAGAAACTGACAACTATATAGCGCAATATTCTATTGTCTTTCGAGACAGACAGATGCCGAAGAAGAATTATTATTATCATTATTATTGTTGTTATCATTGTTGTTGTTACTATTTTATTTGATTTATGTGAAATATTATCCTAAATTCTTTGAAGGATTTTTCGTTAGCTCGTACTTTTCCGAATATTACCAGGATTCGTTCCTGGAATGGTGTCAGTCAAAAAAAGAAATTAAAGATTAGTATTAAATGTTGTGTACTACAATGTATTAGTATTGAAATACGCTTACCTTGGAATAACATTCGACGTCATTCGATTGTATTCAAAGATAACATTTTAACGAACTGATTCCTTCACAATGATGTTTCGTACAGAAGGATTATTGTATAATGATTCGGTAAACACACACTAATTCATTTTGCAGCAATAAAATTATTGTTGTTTTTTTTCTTCTCACAAATGCGCCTTGAGCATTTCATATCATGTGAATTTAGCGCCTTACCAATCTAAATTTTATATTATTATTATTATTATCATTATCAGTACATATTTCTTCACTTTTCAAGAAAAAACACTATCTTTGTTTCCTTTTGCATGGATCATCCAGAGAGGCAGAGATAGACACCGGGAGACAGAAACAGACGGACAGGGGGTATGTAGGTCAGGAGGGGAACATAATATAATATAAAGTAAGAGCGAGAGAGAGAGAGAGAGAGAGAGAGAGCGAGGATGATGCAAAAGAGACAAGGAAGAAAAAAACAACATATAGTTAAGTAAGCAGAGACTGTGGCGTATATATATATATATATATATATCCCTGTCGTAATGGAGAAAATGGTATGGAGTTAAAGAACCCTAGTTACATTCATTACATGAGGTGTCGAAGTTGAGTGGTCTGATCACTTGACTGGAAGTGTAAAGGTCGAGGGTTCGAGGTTCGAGCGCGCACACGCACACAAAAAGAAGTTTATTTTTAAATAAACGCCTGATGTTCTAATATAAACACTTTTGAAACATTTTTGACAAACGACACTGTATAAGAAAAAGTAAAGTTTTCTCCTCACTTTGAAATAATAAACGTATGATTTACTCCTTAATCAACATAATAGATACGATTTCATAAAAAAAGGTAGCTAAATCGGTATTAATACTGCTCTGCCTGCGAGCCTTGTAATTATTTAATTACTCCAGCAATTGCCAGGTACTTGTTTAGATCTGAATGGAGAGAGATATATGTGCCAAAATAATAAAAGTGCCGGGCTGTGATTCGAACCTTCAACCTTTGTATTGAGAGTCAAGTAAATAAACTACTATTAGCCTCTTTACTCTTCTTTTTTTTTTAAATTTCTTTTAATACACGTTCCCTCCCAGTATTCCTCTGTATACGTGTATCTATCTTCCTGCCCATCTCCTCCCTCCCTCGATCTTGCTTCTCCCCTCTCTATCTATATCTCTCTTTTATTCCATCTCTCTCTCTCTTGCTTCTCCCGCCTTTCTCTCTTTCCCTTTTTTCTTTCTCTCTCCATTCAGATCTAAACAAGTATCTCTCCCCCTCCCTCTCCCTTGATTCTCGCCCCTCCCATCTCATTCTCTCTCTCTCCCTCTTCCAGCTTCCCCTCCCCTCTCCTTCTCTCTCTCTCCCCCTCTTGCTTCCCCTTCGCCGTCTCTCTCCCTCTCTTTCCCTTTAAAGGTAAAGACCAGTATTGGAAACGCCCCAATTTCAAAAAATGAAATGGAAGCTCTCATTACCAATCATGTGAAAGAATATGTTTTGATTAATACATGATGATAAAAAAATCGCCAGGAAACCGCCTACTAATTCATATATTTGGTAAATTTGTTTCTCTCATGGTCTGTGAGAGATATAGGGTAGTCCCATATACATCTTTCTGTGTATAGTGCTTGTAAATTTACGAAGAATGGGCCAAATTTCTTATCATTTTGATGATTCCAGAACCTTGCAGATGCTAGATGCTAGATGATCAACCTTTTATGATCGATTCCACAATGTTTCTTTCACAATGCAATCGCATGACCATAACTGGTCTTTACCTTTAACATTACTATTTATTTCTGTCTTACATACTCACTCTAGAGATTGCATTATTTTCCCCATCTATAAGTGTATATTTACACATTATTTTTTGTATTTGTTATCACATTATAAATTGGTTGGTGGACAGTTCATTAATCTCCTCTCACCACCATTCTGGGGGATTTTTATTCCTGTATCCTGTATCTTTTGACATCATTCATTATCTGATTTTCTCAATTGCTATTTGTTATACACCTAAATACATGCTTGTTATGTTGCAGATCTTAAAGAGCTTCCATAAAAATCAAAACAATCACGAGATTAGTATAAAATATTATAGATTATGAAACCCTTCCAAATCCAGGACTTTTATTCAAACAATTATTTATGAATACACGTATCTAATTTCCACGGATTTCAAAATACTTTACCAAATCTGTACATAACTAGATCCATCCTATATACATTTGTATCATATGGCAAACAAATTCAATATTAATCTTTCATAACTTATAGACCCTGCTAAGTATTAGAATGTGAGAAATGTAGAAAAGTAAATAATGAAAAGAACATTTGTAAGTACTATTTCAGTGTTGTAAAGCTCAATCCTATATAATGCAAAGAGAAATTCAAAATAAAGTTTGCATTTTCAAGAACTGCTTTTGAGCCACATTGGATTGGCTAAGTGATTTTTGTGTTACACCTCAATACTTTAGAGATGTAGAGTATTTTCATATTTTTGCTTCTTAATTCACTAATCCATACATGATTATTGATTTTTCAATGTATTGAGTTTTGGAGACAAATCACTCTCAGCCTTTTTTCTGTCATTTCCATTGCTAGAAGCCTTATACATTTTAAATGAAAACATGAGGTCAACAACAAAATTTATCCTATTCAAGATTTGTATTCAAATACACAGAATGACTTTAGGACATGGGTTACAGTATAGAGTTGAATACAATCACATATCCACTATTAAGGTATTACAGACTCTTTTCTGGATCTCTTTTATTAAAATGACAGGTTAAAGGATATTAGTGTACAGAGTGCATCTCAAAAAAGTACAACCTTTGAAAATATCCTCCAAATTTTAATTTTGTGATATCTGCATAATTTTTCTCAAAAGTATGACATTATTATGGGTGAGGGTCCACTTAATTCAATAGCACTACACATATTGACAGTATTTACACTTGAGTGAGAACTGGCTTGGTTTGCGTGGAAATCCTGCCATCTTGAATTAGACAGAAGTGCATAATTATCAGCCATCGATTGCAGTTGTTCTTTTAACTATAAATAATTGATTTGACCCATCAGTTGATCTCTGAACTTACATCTGCAGCCATGCTCCCTTTTCCCCTCCACACTCACAAACACATAAGCACATTACACGTTATTGTCTTTCCTGCACTGAATTTCTATTGTTGACTTCAGTATTTTAACAAAATGTAATGCAGTACAGAAGATATAGATACAATTTTCAAGAGAATTATTTATGAAATTATAATTTTGGAGGATATTTTCAAAGTAAGTAGTCCTACTTTTTTTATACGCACTGTATATGTTATTAATTGTTTATAAGCACGTAATCTATTTGTTTTATGAAGTATTTTATTCAAAATCAATGGTTATGCCTCAGGATACTTTGATCCAACAAGAAATCAAAGTCAACGATGTGGTAAAGGAAAAAACAATCATGATTCTATTCTCACTGCTTGTTGAATAAGTCAATAATAAAAATATTTTAAAGGTGACAATTAAAAAAAATCAACTTATGACAGAAATGGCTGAAATCTTCCAAGTTAAGTTTTATAAGGCAAGAATTACTAAGACATGTAGATCTATTTTAATATGTCTGTTCATGATGTTGAATGTTCTTCCATATTCTATATCTCTATATCTTGGCTGTCATTAAAACTCCATCTCCTAGATGTCTCTAATTTGGAGGTCCTCCCAATTCAATCAGTCTACATCATATCTGATTAAATTTCTCCTTTATCCAGATCCTATAATAGTCTCTAACTCAACCTCTTCTCTTCTCTTCAGATCCCATGAAACCTTTGAAGCAGTACCAATAACATTGTCATCCTACATTCAATTTTAATCTATGAAATGCCAACTAGGCTGTTTTCAACTGTCTTCTGTCAGCTTCACTCAGTTTATCACATGTGATGTCTGTGTTCAGTGAAGATAATTCTACTTGAATTTATATAAAAATACCTCTTGGACAACATCACATCATCAACATGCGAGTATACCTCATGTCAAATCAACCATTGCATTCAGTTGAACTCCTCATTTAAAGGGGGTGTAGCATGGCGAGACTATGTGTCTTTCCCGTGGCCTGACTTAGGGCCAATCAGGTATAATGCGACTACGGACGACACGACCGCAGTATTCACGTGCGTGCAACATACGCGAAACTGAAGCATGAGGAGAACTTTGGTCTGTTTCGCAACGCAAGCGCGTGCTGACCGTTAATCAAGTTCATTTGTTTACGTGCAGTTGTCCAAAAGAAGTCGTAGATGGCGTTAACAAGTATTTGCCATGCTACACCCCCTTTAAGATGCAGTTAGCACAACACTGGAATGAAGAGTCCAAGAACAAACTCATGATGATCTCTTGTCCATGGACCTTTAGAAGAATCCATACTTGGCATTTTGACTCTTTCTGGTCGCGCGATTGTCAGCCCACTGATTCTTTAGCTCCAGTTCTCTCTCCTTGGCCTGAATAATAAAAGACATTTTAAGAAATGAGATGTCAATATAATAGTCAAATTCATAATTATAATACACGGCTTTCCAACAAATTTCATTTATGGTCTGTTAAGTCTAGTTATGAAGCTAAATCAATGAGTTATCTCGGTCCTAAACAGTGGAATATGATTCCCCAAGTAATAACAAAATCACAATTCATATCTTCCTTTAGAAAACAATATAAAATCTTACTACTAAATAATTATTAATCGACACAGTTGTTGATTTTTTTTCTTTCTAATTTTATATCTGAACCCTCTTTCATTGTTATCTTGTTCAGTTTTTTTCCTTTCTTTTTCCCCTTTATATATTGTTTTTCTTCTCTCTACTTTACTTTCTCTTGTCTTATAGATAGTTGAAGTGTTTGTACTTTGCTTATTTTACTTAATTTATTGTTGTGTGCTTATAATATGTTATATTTCTTTTTGTATTGTTTTTCATTCTTTAATGGGCGATCCAACTTCACAGGTTTGTGCAACCTTCGTGGAAAGCCCCGCATATAACCTTTGTAAACATAGTTAAAATGTACTGTTACTTTGTATATTTTGATTTTTATATTGCGAAATAAAATTGAATTGAATTGAATTGAATTGAAAGCATGCTGAGGAACCACATGCCATTTTACCTGATGAAAAATGAGATCGATTAATTTGTCTGAAGAATTTTTCGCAAAAAAAAAAAAATATTGCTTATGAATATTATGTTTCTTTAATCAATACAGCACCCTTGCATTTTGATGATTTGACTCAAAGTTGATGAATAAGAAATCTATTCAAGAGAAACCTCATTGTTAGCTCAGATAAAACAAAAAGGTGAATGTTAGCTATACAGTCTTTAAAAAAAAAAGTTTACATTTAATGTAACAATGAAAAATGTAATCGCAGCTAGCCCCAGCATATTGCAGACAGAGAGATTTACAACAATGCATTTTTTTTGCAATATCCTTGACAAATGGAAGAATATTATTTAAAAAAACACAATCTTCATTATCAAACATACTGATAGGAATAACTCCTTTCACGCAAAGGTTACTAGTAACTTGTTAACTGAATTTATCTGACATAATTCATGCTATACCTCTCAGGATTGTCAACATTTGCAATGTCAACCTACAAAACATTTAATTCATGTCTTCTTGTGAAAGGTTGCCAGTAACAGCAGAAATTACTGATTATAACTTTTAGCCAAAAGGACCTGCTATTACTTATCTGACAATTACATTTCATCAAAAAGACTTACCTGGCGAGCTAGGTATGTGATCTGATGTTTCCTCTTCTGTTGGGAGGTAGGCAGTTGCTCCTTTTTCTAGAATGTAAAATGAGAGAAGAAATTACAATGTGTGTTGTTAATCTTCTCAAGAACCAGGGAGATGTGACAGCCTGGCACCTTTCTGGCAGAATTGTTAAAACAAGCAGGTGAGAAGCCATTTTTAATAAATCATTGAAGTATTTTGTGACTCTTGATTTCATATTACTCTCCACTGTCTCTGTCATTATGATAACATAAATGGAAATGGTGATAGTAGATCAGGGGTATTAAGTACTTAGTTATTTTCCAAAGTTTGCTTTCTTTTCCCAATTGGAAACATACTGGAAACTTTCCAGGATATTCCATCACTTTGGAAAAATTAAAAGGAGGTTTTGCACTTTGTATCTAGTGAAAATGTGCTTATAAATGTAATATATTATATTATTACTAAGTTTCTTCATACATGAGTATCTTCATAAACTATCTGCTTAACATTTATATCAAAGTAATGTGACTCCATGATGAATGGCTCGGATCGTTAAAATTCAACATTATCAAATTTCCTTTGTCATTTACTGATTCAAAACTGACAAAATAAAAGCAACATGTTTTTTTTAAAACAAATGTCTTCAACAGAAGAAATAATAACAAAGAATTTATTTCTGAAATTGTAAGTTTTTGTTTGAGAAGAAACAACTATATTTAATACATACCAATTTTACTCTGGACTCTTTCTCTTCTGTCATAGATTTAACCATATTCTGTAGACTAGCTGTAGGTCCTATCTGATCATCAGCATTGATGTCGATGAATTGGATTTCTTCTCTCCCGCGATTATTCTTACCGACCATTTTGGCAAACTGTAATATTGGAATAGATAAATAATATTATCAGCATTACTTTCACTGGGCATTAACTAATACAAGAGACAAAAAATAGCATTTTTGTTTTAAACTATGTGATAAACGAAACCAAAGTAACATATTGTTGGGCTCGACACTCTAGGTGCCTGGGACACATGGATGCCAAATATCTAGGTCCGGAAGGCTCGTAATACCCCAATTTTAATTTCCATACTCACATGATCAAAACAATTCTGAATAAATTTGATTTCCCAATTTCACATCTTAATCTCACTGCTACACCATCTCTTCCAAAATAAGCTAATCAGACATTTATAGGGCTTTAGAAAGATCAAGTTGGTCTTCATAAATATACTGATAAACAAAAACCTGAAGATATAAGAATTGACGAACCCCTTCATCTTGGAGGACTGACTGACTTGAGCCCTGAGCGCTGGTTCCGCTCTCTCCATACCCTGTATCACCACCCTCTTGATAGGGTTGATTGTAGTACTGCATAGCCTCTTGACTATCCAATCCTGTTTGGTTATATGATCCATATGGCATGCTTCCATCATTAGGTTGTGCATAGTTTGATCCTTGATGAGATTGTACATTGTATTGAGGATTGGACAGTGCATGAGGGTTGTACCTCGGTACAGAGAATCCTACATTGTTTGACTGTGATGGGTTAAAAACAAGTGGCTGATCCTGTTCAGTGGGTATCACCGGTTCCACGACCCCCGGATCTGCCGCACAAGTGATCCTACTTGTTCCAATATCAGATTCAGTGATAGATGCATCGATCCTTGGTTTGCTAAATGCAAGGGGTTTACTTTGCACACCTGTTGCAGATTCTTCTGTAGTTCTTTCCTTTACATGATCACTTTCTCCCATCGAGAAGAAATTGACTCCACCACCACCATCATCCTCTTCGTCGTCTTCATCGCTATTGTAACCCATCACCAAGGGATTACCACTTGTAGGTTTACTCTTAATGACAGTACTTGCACTAGGATGGGTCGGCTTTACAGGTTGCACTGGAGCCAGAGGATTCCCTGGAGGCTTTCCTGGAGGCTTGGCAGGAGCTGCAGCAGGTTTCTTGGTCAGCGTGTAGGGGATGAGGGGACGTTGTGCTTCCCTTCTACTTGCTATTCTGGGTTTGGGCAGCATTGCAAACAGCCCAACTCCCTAATACAAGGTCAATACAGAACAAAACAGGTTAAATAGGAATAATCAAACTTCTAATGACAGATATAAATGGCAGTTGTGAAGCAATTCTACATTGTGTCATCATGACTAGGCGTTGTGGCGTGTGCCTGTAATCCAGCTAAAAGTGGAAGTTACAAACTGATTCAGCTGAGGACGCAGGTTCGACACTGAGTCACGTCTTTCGGATGGTGACGTTTAAAAGTCAGTTCCCAGACGTAAATAATCAGATCTGATTGATACACGTCTGTAAAAACCCAATACACACACACACACAATAAAACATTGTAAATTGCAACAAGAAAAAGTTGTATTTTTTTAAATTGCAATAATGTTTGATCCTGGGTATCATCTTCCAGATGGTGATATTGATAGACAATCTCCAGACAAGATCTAATTAATACACATCTGTTAAAAGCTAAAAGCAATTTTAATATACACACCAAACAAAAATGTGTATTTCTATGCAGGAGTTGTGGTGCATTTTCAAAAGGGCAAGGGCAAATTGAAAAATGGGCAAAATAATTACTTCTTTATAAAGAGAATTTGAGGTGTTTGAAAACCTCGAAACATATGGTGATATTGATATTGATCCATCTCTTACGTATGTTAGCCATCGGAAAAAATTGCAGTATTGATGGTATATATTTTCACCTCAAATTAAATATTTTGTCATACATTAACTGGATACATTAAAAATCATGTAAAGCAAAGATAGTATTAATGACTATTACCTTGGTACTTTTAGGTCTTTTTGTTTCTGGTTCATCATCATCAGAATTGGGCTGCAAAGTTGACAGGTAGAAATCATTTTAACTGATATTAAATTACATTCTTTTGGACCCCCAAAATGTAACATAATCAGATTTCTTTAATAAACACTTTTCTGGTACAAACCTAGAATTTGAAAGTAAACTTCAGTCAGATGCGAAACTGTATTTTAAAGACCGTCAATACTACTGGGCCAGAAGGGATTAGATCACACAGCAAGGTCACTGACAGGTGGCTATCTTATTAACTCAGCTCTCAACTAACATAAGAAAAAAAGGATCATGGGGGACCAACAGGCACCGATTGGGAAGTTTTCTATATAGAGGGAGCAAGTAGCTACAAGTAGGACAGTGGGGCTTTAAGAACGTTGGATTGCAAGATCATCGGAAAGTTGTATAAAACAATTTAGACTGTATTAACACCTTTTTAACAATTTACAAAAACTTTTCAAATCTCCAAATGTATATTTCCTACCTTAGCTAAATGCTTGAAGGACACAGCAGATCTATACAAGCAACTATACACAGCTTTTCAAAATATGATGTAATTAGCGTTGTTGAATTATATTTAATTATGTTAAATTATTTTCGTTCAATGTACTTACCTTGTTAGGCGCCTTGAGCATCTCTTGGGGTGGATATGTGCGCATTATAAATGTTGTTATTATTATTATTTTCATTAAAAGGAATTACATGTTTTAACTAAATAAGCAGTAATGAATATTCTTCAGACATTTCCACAAGCTGAAGACATTTCAAAGACAAAAGAAAGATGTGCTGAACTTATGATCAAATACAGATCCTAGAATAAGACATAAGACATGATATATCATCTGATCCAGATTTTAAGGCATTTTCAATACTCCAAAAACAATTTTAGTAGAGAATGAATCTTAACCGTTACTGATTTCAAAACCTGTACAATCACCATTTCAAACGTGTAGCTGATTTTTGAACCTGTACAATAAAAATTCAAGCATGTAGCTGATTTTCAAAGCTGTACAATAAAAATGTAAACCTGTCACTGATACATGTACATACATGTTTAAACCCCTTGTGGACCACTTTGCATACATGTACACTACTTACGTCAGGCAGAGCAGGCAGGCTTATTTTCACGGGTTGCTTCTTTTTTGGAGGTGGTAGATTCAGCAGACCCTTAGAGACTGTGCTGTTATTGGTGGATGAACTTGTTGCCACTGGGGCAGGTTTATGTCTAGCTCCAGAAGTTGGTTCTGAAGATATCAATAATTGATGTCAAATACACTCAGCAAAAAAGAAAATAGACACTCATTATTGTTCAGAAGTTTCATATAAACTGTAAATGACATATAAAGAAATATATATATCAAATTAAATAAAAATAGTACTCTACACGTACCAACATCAATCATAATCAAGTATTGAATGTTTGCAAGAGCACATTCATTTAACTGTTTTGACGGTTTGATTACCAAAATTGTGAAAATAGAGCAAGTAGCCAATCCAATGAAAATGAAAGTGTGCATCTGCAAGACATTCTTGTTCAACATTGAAAACAAAGAATTAGAAACAATGAGGATTGACATTTGGGTGTCAACTCCTCAGGACTGCATGTTATATGACAACCATTGTCAAATCTTGCCATTTTTGTCATGTAGCTTGTAAAGATTATAATCACTTAATGAATTTTCAAACCATATAAGTGAACAAATATTTACCAGCTGATTTTTCGGTTGTACTTGCAGTCTTCTTCGGTGGTGGGAGACTTGAAAACAGACTATTTTTACGAGAACCCTCTGCCCCTCTCACATCCGATCCAATGCTGGGTTTAGTATTCATGACTTCCTCCATGGCAGGTGTGCCGACGCCCTTTGGCTTCGGTAGAGCTGCAAACAAAGATGACTTCTTTTGAATCGAAGATGATGGTGTGGGGACGACTTTCGGCTTTGGTAGAGCTGCAAACAAAGATGACTTCTTTGTATCTTGGGTCTTGAGATCCATCTCCTTAGGCTTCGCTGCAACTGGAGGACAGTCTTCTCCATCACTGCTGTCGCTTTCATCACTACTTCCATAATTGACTAGACAAGACATTTTGGAGTTTGATGGGAGAACCTGTGACCAACGTGAAAAGTGAAAAATAAAAAAAAAGACAGATAATTTACTTACGATGCCACTAGAGGTCTATCAATGATATGATTGACTACATTATCTGTTGAAAGTCAGAAGGGCATTAATTAACTCTGTGTCAAAATTAATGAGTAACAGTAATGGAAAATGGCATATAAAAATACCTAATATTGAAATTTTCTTTGAAATTGGGTGCAATATCATTGACAAAATATTGGAAAGTTGAAATATTAACCTGCATAAAACGGTCTGGAAATCTTCATTTCAGGAGAAGATGTCATCAAAATTGTCAGTAAAAGGTGATAGATCTATTGTCTGATTATAATGATATTTTGCCTTGCAAATTAGTAGCTTACCTTTGATTGATCACTTTTTTTGTTGATAAATCACTTGTAAACTCTCATGCACAAATTAAGGACTCACTGTTTATATGACTTGTTCTTCATTCGAGTTGCAGCCCATTCCGATCCGACACCAAATTTTGAGATTGCAAATTTGCAATAAATAATACTAGATCTAGATTAACTTAGATCTATCACCAGAAGAAATCTTCTGTTCTGGCGATGAATTTTCTAGTTGCAGTTGCACCCATATGTAGTGTAAAACATTTTGCTTCCATATAATAATAGTAATAATTTCACATTCCTATTATGTTTTAAAATATGCGCAAACTTTGGACATCCAATCATTGTGATCATATGATTCATATTGATATTAATTATTAGCTCGAATCTAACAACATAATTTTCAGTATGTGGGTCAATATTAATATTATTAAAATCTGTATACAATAAATGAAAGCGAAACGAGGTCAGATTGATCTAAAATACAAACATAGTAAACTTAAATACGTGAATTTAATCTAAATCAACGTTCTCCAATATTTTGTATAGATGAATGTTAAAAACTTACCATTAAAGTATGTTGAAGGAAAAAAATGTGGAGTTCAGTCTTGATGCATTCGCCAAACGGTGTTGCGTGACGTCATACGGTTTCGTAGTCTTCTTTTTTGTTGTTGTAAGATGTTGTAAAATATATCTTTGCACATAGGCCTATGAACCTTTTAGCTGTATTTCTTCCTGATCCCCAGGTGAGTCCGTTTAAGAAATAAAACAAACCTTCCAAACCTTTCAAACAAGGGCGGCGGAGCGACTTCATAAGTTGGGGGGGGGGGGCGCATGCAACAACAAAAAAGGGCATTTTCTAGGAGAAAAAATGAAACGGCACCTTCAAAGGGAAACCTCAAAGTGAAAATATGCATTTTTTAGACATTGGTTAATACCTCCCGGCCCCCCCCCCCCCACTCAGTGTTATTTAGGGTACACATATGCGTGTTCCAACCGACCCCCCCCCCCCCTTTTCAGCAAAAGTCCGGTGTGTAAAGTCAATACGGCTCGACCTTTTTCTTTTGTATACGAGCCTTTTTCCGCACCCCCCCCCCCCTTTTCAGCAAAAGTCCGGTGTGTAAAGTCAATACGGCTCGACCTTTTTCTTTTGTTACGAAAAGGACATTTTGGCAACACGCATGCGGTCATTTTGAAACCTGAGTGGGGGGGCCGGGTAATACCCCTACATTGTGATTACATTATCAGGGATGATTTCAATATCTGTTTCTCTCTTTTACATGGTCCAAGATACAGCTTATAATCATGATAATTTGCGGTGTGACGGTCTGAATATTCATTTGCGAGCGAGCAAATTTTAAAGATTTGTGAGGTTGCAGTGCGAGAAATTGCATCTCATAAAGAGGAAGAAATAATCCTGATGGGGTTTTTAAGCACAATCTTATCATGAAAGAATGTAAAAAAAAATCTTTAATAAGAAACAAAATTATATCACGTTTAAATGTTGTTAGAGCACTTCTTGTACCTGAAAAAGGCAACCACCTGAGATGAATGAGGGCATTTGTGAGAATGGAAAGGGGCACTTATTACCAAGGAAAATGGGCACTTGTCGAACTTGGTAAGGGAAACCTATTAGATTTTAATAAAGTCATTTATCAGAGATGTGAGAAGGGGAAGGGAATTTTATTAAAAAGAAAAGGGTCATTTATCAGAAGGAAAAAAATAATGCACTTATTAGAAAGAAAAAGGGGCACTTATCGGAGTTGAAAAGGGGTACTCATCAAATAGGGGGCAGTTATTACAAAGGAAAAGGGCACTTGTTAAAAAAAAGTGCACCTCTCAGATTTGTATATGGGCAATTTTCATCGGTGAAGGTGGCACTTATAATAATGTAGAACGGGCACTTATTAGAAATAAAGAGGGGCACTTATCTGAAGTAAAAGGGGCTCTTTTCCTATGTAAAAAATGCACTTTAGGGGTACTTCAAATAGTGTGTTGGGGCACTGTTTAAAAATGAAATACACTCAAATTGATTTTTCCTAAATATAAATGATTCAAGTTGGATTTTAGTTGCTAATCCAGGAACGGCCCATTTGCAAACGGACCCGGATATACCAGAAGCACTTGAAGAAGTGAAGTTTGTGAAACAAAAAGACGATCCAATGGCCCCTGCGTACCTACCATGCGATATTTTCTCGATTATACCTTTTTTTAAAGCCCGAAAAGAATAGAGGCTGTAGGGTGACATCAGATATAGGTGGCACAGATCGATCCCTTCAGTTGTTGTCCTTTAGTTACAGCCTCTGGACGTACCCAATATGATTTGCTTGAAACCTTATAAAGATTTGTAATATTGATATTTTGCACGAAATTATTGAAGCTTAAGAAAAATGGGGGCCGACTCAAAATTGTTTCAAAAGAGATTGAGATAACGTGCCCGGGGCAGAGAGATCGAGTGGGGATGTGGGATGCAGGAGCCAAGGAGGGATGGAGGAGGGAGGAGGAGGGAGGAGGAGGGAGGAGGAGGGAGGAGGAGGGAGGAGGAGGGAGGAGGAGGAGGGAGGAGGAGGAGGGATCGAGGTAGGAAAAGAGGGAGGGAGGGAGGAAGGAAGGGGAGGGATTAGGAGGAAGATAGGGACAGGCACGTAGCCATGGGGGGGGGGGGGGACGGGGCACGCGCCCCCAATTTTTTTTCTCCAAGATCGACCGGTTGAACTTTTTAAGACCTTTTTTTTTTTTACCTCGATCGATTACATGTATATGCCCCCCAAAAATCAAACTCTGGCTACGTACCTGGATAGGGATAGTGTCGGAGGGAGTACTATATGAGTGGTCGAGGCGGGTGGGGCCGGAGGGAGTATATACGGAGTCTAGTCTGCTAGGTCAGACAGTATAGGCTGACTAAATCTTAAACTAGCACTAGGCTCGAGAAAAATATTACATATATAAAGAGTTAAAGACCCTGCGCAATATATAATAGGAAACTTATGAAAAGGAATGTTGTTCACAAAAGGGGACCGTGCATATAATACTAGCTGTCTTCTTGGGGGAAATGAAAGAAAGAAATAAAAGATTGCGCGCTGCGGGCGCTCTACGACAAAGTGCATGCAAGATCGTGGCGCTGTGATAATCAACGGAGATGAAGAAACCGTGGGGTAGTGTGTAAGACAGAGGTACGCAAGTTCCCGAAAAGGCCTTCAAAATGGAAAAAAAGAAGCAATCTCATCTGTTTATAGCTACAAAATTAGATCCCCGAGATGATCTTGAAGAGGTATGGTTTTATTGAGCCTCTAGTTCGTTGTCGATATTGAAAAATGTGATATTAAAGTGTGTCTGTCATGTATTTTGCGATTCAATAAGCTACATGATATATGTACACGGGTGGCTGTTTTGGGGATGTATGTTGTGTGTGTGTCTACGTCTGTGTGTACGTGTTGACAGTGTAGTGTCCATGGTCTTGTGTGTGTATTGTGAGTGCATAAATCATTTGCAAACTAGACTGGCTTCCAGACTGAAAGATTTCTGTGTCAATGATTTCATTTGTTTTTCTTCATATGATATTCTCTAAATTACTTGCTTTTGAATACTAAAAGTAAAACAGCAAACTGTTAAGTCACATCTCTCTGTCCTGGATTTTAGAAAGACATTTGAGTTTTTTTCATTTTGATTTGCTCATATTAATTGGCAGATTTGAAAGAGACAGAGAGAAGAATTAAGAAATAAGTTGAATGACAGTCATTACATTAGCCCATATTGATGAAGGTATACATTGTCAGCCTGCCAAATACTGAAACAAGACTCTGTAGGAGTCTGAGAAAATGAGAATATTTAATCTGTTGAATGTAAAAAAATAGATAATTCATTTGATTGATAACCTGGGAATTGGAAAACTCACAATGTTTTGCATTGAACTCTATGCACATTTTTGGGGGCTCTTATGCCCCGTGTATTTTTTCCCCCCCGGAAACTCAAATCCAGGTAATGTTATTCTCATGCTTTGATTTTGAGCTTGGTACGTGTGATAGTTACTAGACCCTAATACTATTTTTAGTAGTTTGGGATTTTTTTAAGTCGGAGAGGAAACAAACAGTATAATTGTGTAAAATAGTGTAGATGAATTAAAGCTAAATGCTTCATCATAATTCATGAAAAAAAAAATTTAATTTATATTTACCTATAAGACCGATACCTGAGTAATAACGCCCCCTCCCCCTGACAAAATACCTAGATGTACCACCAAATCAAGATAATCCCTGGCATTCCCCCATATTACATCAGGCTCAGAGTTATTAAATTGAGGTTAGACATGTGGGGAGGGGAGGTGGTATAGTTGTCTTGGGATAGTCATCAATGGGTATAGTTATACCCCAAGGATGTTCGGTTTGCCTAATGGCCTTAGTGGGTCATTCTTTTTAATTTGTAATATATTCATTAATAGGCCTAAACTTAATTTTCTTCAGCCCTAAAATTTGTGAGCTCCAGTTCTGTGAAGAAGAAAAAAATATTTAGGGGGCCCCCATATCCAATTTTGTGGTTAGTTTGGGAAAGAAGTAGTGCCGCTAGGAGAAAGTGGCCACTCGTAGTCGTGCAGCAATTGTTTCGGGGGCGATTTTGGAACAATTTCCTTTTTTAAAGTCGCCCCCACAATCACATTTTTTGCCTGTTTCAAGGGCTCTTTTTCGTATATCCTGGGCACTTTCGCCTACACTATCTGTAGGATAGGTGCAACACAGCTTTATACAATTGCAAAAGGTATCAAATTATTTAACAAGCATAACAAGCAGAGACATTATAGAGAGCAAGCAAACAAGAAGAATATTATCAGTTATGAGTCTTATGACACTGATTTGCAAGATTGTAATAACAATCCATCACTGAATTGTGACTCATTTTGTATTTTTTTTTTTTCTTCAGAGAATGGAACGAGGCCATGATGTCATATCAAAGGCAACAGCGGGACTCTCTCAAAAGGAAACTCATGATGCTCTAACAGCTATGGTAATTCAATGAAATACAATTAACTCTGCAGAAGTCAAAACTATTGGGACTGCAAAAAAAAATGGTTTGACTTATGCAAAACTTGATCTAGCAAATGTAAATATATGTTTTGCATAGGTTGGTCAAAAAATGATTATTAGACTTAGGAAAGTTTAACTTGTGTGACTTTGATGTGTAATCAGCTAGCTGTATTTGGCTTTTACACATTTCCATCATTCATGATAATCGAATGCTGATTAAATCTTTTGTGGTTGGTCACTTACTAGAAATAGCACAACATATCTTATCACAAATTATATGACTGTACATATTAAGTTATTCACATAGTTCAGCATTAAATCACAAGTAGTGTGACAGTTTGAATGTGTAAATTGATATTGAAGTCTTTTAAATGATACGAAAAGTCTGTGGAAGAAGAATGTTGTATCGTTTCTTCCCCCCATTCTAGATAATTGGAAGCGTCTGATCCTTATATTAACAGTAATAAATGTATCCAAGTAATTTTTGAATTTCCCTACTTTTTTTTCTTTCTTGAATGAACAGGTAAGCAAAGGAACTCAACAACATGAAGAAGTAACTTTGGGTCTGATGTTCACCATTCTTACTCAAACATCAGCAGCTCAGAAAGTAAGTAAAAGAATTGTCCTGACTATTGTGTCAATTACACAAATTGTTTTCATGGCGTTTATTGATAAGGGTAGATGCTGGAATAATTTTAAGTTTGGTATGATAAGTTTTATTTATCTCAGCCGGTTATTACAACTTCTTCCGTTGCATTGTTCAAAATCATAATAATTGATACTGACTGGTACATGGAAATTAATGGACATATCTCCATTACTGTCAGGTGTACAGAGACTTGCAGTTGATCACAAGAGATGGCATAGCTATTGTGTGGTGTAGGCTGAATCAGTTTTGATAACTCTTTTTTATCTCAGACAGTTTTTTGCAACTACTTCTGTTGCATTGTCCAAAAAGCATAATATTTGATTTTGACTGACTGAATTAATGGACACATTGTGGAAGTGTCATAGCCGAGTGGTTTAAGCACTGGACTTGAAATTCAGATGATCGTGGTTCAATCCCTGACACGGCACTAATGTCCTTTGGTAAGGCATTAACCTGGATTTGCCACTCGATACCCATGAGAGAAATGGAGACTTGGTAGGATGATGAAAGCATTTGTGTGATTAATTGCCTATGCCCTCATGGTGACCATATGGTAGGAATACTCCCCAGACAGTGGAGATCCAATGACAGGGGTAATAATATCTGTAACGGGCTTAGAGACAGTATTCCGTATTATGCGCTCTATAAATCTAGATTATTATTATTATTACCTCAATTACTTTCAGGTGTACAGAGACTTGCAGTTGCTCACAAGAGACGGCATGGCTATCGTGTGGAACAGACTGAATCAGATCATTGCTGAAAGATACACAAAGCTGCTTGAAAATGTCAGAACACAGGTGAGTTGCCTATACAGTGAAACCTGTCTGTAAAGACCACCCAAGGGAGACGAGAACATTGGTCTTCATAGGCAGGTAGTCTTTATGTACAGGTTCCTACAGTACATGTTGCAATGAGAACCCATTTTCAAGGGAAACAAAAAGCGTGGTCTTTTGTAGACAAGTGGTTTTTCTATACAGGTGGTCGCTAAAAAGGGTTTGACTGTATTTTGTCAAGGAGTTCCTCTGTTTTCTTCACATTATTCAGGTAAATTCTGTTCAAGAGGTTGGGAAAATTGAGGTTAATACATTGCATTCTGGTCACAGGAAACATTTATCAGCAGTAGTTATTTTTGTATTCAATGGATTATTTCCTTGACAATGACAGCAGTTTGTGGATTATGGGTCAATCCTTTTTTTTAAAGAAACAATTCACAATAATTACTTATGTGCTCAACTTTAAACTTTTTTCCAGTTAGGTGATAGAGTGCAAGATTAGATCTGTTGTATCTCTTTTTTTTTGTTAATGAAAGAAATTTATAGAAAATTTAAAGCCCTGGATATGATTTTTCAAGAAGAAGATTATATGTGATCACAACAATGAGATTGAATGTAAATTCATGAATTTTCAATTTTCAACACTACAGGTTGTGTGGTTAGCTCGTGAGCTGGTTAAAGGTTCTGTTGCGAATGCAGACCAGGTTATTTTATCATTGATAAAGCAAATAACAGGTAAGAACTCCCTTTTATTAGCACTTCTTTAGTATTGCTCATTAATCTTGAATCTCAATCAAATAGCTCATACACTCTTTGATGCATCACAAGAAAAATCTAATTCTGCTAAGAATTTTCTTGAGACCGTTTAACTTAAAAATGAATAATCATTGAAGAAAATTGTTAAGATCTTATCTTTGTGCAGACCTTTATTGTAATGATTAATAAATGTTGAGCTGTGTTGTGCATTTTGTTGAGTTATATTGTGCATAATACAAAATAATGGGGTTCCCCAAGGTAGAATCTTGGGACCCTTCCTATTTAACATGTATGTGAACAACCGGTCTATCAACCTAACACGAAAAGGTTCATTGATATACATTTTCCCCAAAATGTTGTATTCATTTAAACAGGAGGAGATGTATCCCCAAAGAACATGTGGCTAGCTGAGTCCATGCTGGATATTTTTACAGAAAATAGGTAAGTTTTCATGTTACCAGAATCTATGTCAAATAGATTGCTTCAAGTAGAGTGAACCTCTACACAAGACAATTGTTCCTGAATGAAACATGCCAGGTAGAAGGCAAGGTAACTTGAGTGTGTAAGGTAATGTCAGCTATGTTGTTTTCAATACTTCTAGGAAAAGACAGGCCAAAGAAGAATTAGTGATGTGATATCCCTCTACTATCCAAAGATTAACAACTAATGTACTGTACTCTTGATATATATTGTTGTCATTCTCTGTGACCAGATGCCAGTGCAGGGTCTGAATATTCAGAATAAGATGTGTTTCAGAGACACTCACTAGCTTACTCAAATTAAAGTTAGAAAATTGCATTTATGTTTTTCACTGGTAAGACGTTTGCATAATTTATAATGTGGCACATTTCTGTGAGTAATGCATTTGAAACATTTTACAGGAATCTCCTCTTTTCTGCAGATAGTTGATGCTATCTGAAGCGTTTATGTTGGGTGATAGAGATGATGTGCATTTAACATATTGCCATATACCTGATACATGATGCAGAAGTTCAAAGTTTGATGTGGATTTTGGCTTGTAATGCCAAGTGTGAATTCAACTTTGAATATATATCCACCAAATGAGGGCTTTGCATTAGTGCTGTAAGTCAGACGCTACGTTCGCGTTCGGTTCGGTTCGGCAGAGTTCGGCAATTTTTCACCTGAACTTGGCTCGGTTCGGTAATATAATAGCAAGCAGCGTTATAGCCACGGCGGTCGGCACTGGGCGGGCCGGCTGGCCTGCTGGGCCCGACCAGCACGGAGGACTTCTGCACACTGCTTCCGACCAGCAAGAATTTCACATTAAAAAACTGCTCTAAACGTAATTATTTGTGAAGAAAAATACTACTTACATTCATATTTCCGCCTTGAATCGTGTTTTATTTTCAATTTTAAAAGAATCATGTTTTCAATTTGTCAATAAATGATATTTTTTAAAGATTTTCCGAGACGGTTATTGTCTAATGTTAGAGTCATGAAAGCTGCCATCTTGAATAGATACTCAAGCTCGTCAATAACTGTTTTTTATAAGTTTTTATTTTCAATAGGAAAAATATTAAATCTCTATTTTTCCTGAATAAATAAATACCATACTATAATATATATTTATTTCATTATTTATATTGTAAAATTTGTTTGATATTGTTACAATTAAAATATTAATTTTTTGTTGAATGGGTTTGAGCTGAACTTGTTTTGATCACGCACATGTATTTCTTGTTTATGGCTTGCGATCGCGACATAGCGTGGTCAGGATTTTGGATTTAAATGGCGCCAGTGAAGTCGCGCCCACCACTGGATAGCCATAAATCACAAAGGCGGAAAATGGGAAAAAAGTAAATTTAAAATGAGCAATCATGACATGAAAACTAGGTACAAAATGACAAGTTTATTAGCTTGCAAGAACATTTACATTTTTCTGCCAAACATCCGAACCAGGCCTTTGCGTTTGGTTCTGTTCAAAAGTGCCATGTTCGGCGAACTTCCGTTCGGCTACAGCACTACTTTGCATCCCTACCATAGTGTGGATGTTTAGTCAACTAAAGTAAAGTAATGTTTTTACCCCCACCCCCCCCCCCCCCCCCCCCCCCCCTCTTTAGGTGAGATATTCATTTACGTGGTTAGATGATTATTTTTTTCTTTCAAATATTTGTTTTGCAGGGCATGGTTAGACAAGCACCCCACCCTCTTGGCAATGGTTGTCTACACATACCTGAGGATCATTGAGGATCACAGCGGTACGACCTGGACACACCTCAGAGATAGGGAGGTGGAGTTCTGTGTACAGCTTATTAGGACAAGGGTGAGTACTCATACTATGCTTTTACAATTGTTATGCTCTGCCCACCAAAGGTGATGGCTGAAGCATTATGTTTTCGGGTTGTCCGCCCTTATTTGTCCTTATTTCAACCATATTTTTTCTCCATATTTTCTGTCCTCAACTTAAAGGGATTGTCATTGGGTATCTTTGCCAACGATTCCTGGATTTAGCTCATGCTGCAATCATAATTATAAACATTTAGGTCAGAAATGAATCCCATGACTTATACAAACCAGTCACATGTTTGATTATCAAGATATTTATGATTGGAATTTGAACCGTTTTCCCTACGGTTTTTATAACATTACAGTCTGTTAGGGGAAATGAGTATGGTAAAACCAGTCACTCAAATATTTTTTCCTTTTTTTTGAAGCACTTCATGATCCTACAATAATTTTCTGACCAGAATAATGTCCACTCTTTGGTCAGTGGTAAGTCCACATTGTTCTGTGTTACATGCTCTGCCCAGTTTTCACCAGGTTGAAAAGCAAAATCCATTTTAAATGCCTACTCTTCATCCAAACTGGACTTTGCATACATGTCTAGTGACTTTTATACACAACCCAATTGAATCTTCTTCTTTTTTTCCATCTTCTACTTCTTCTTTGGGAGGAAAACTCCCATAGCAACTACATACATATACTAAGTAACTTTATTGGTATCCACAAAGTCTTTACAAGTATGTTGCAGGTAACATCACTTTATTTTTTATATTTTTTTTCTGTCTTTGTGCAGTTCACTGAATGCTGTAAAATAGGAAGAGACCTAATCAGACTACTCCAGAATGTTGCAAGAATACCAGAGTTTGATAAACTCTGGAAAGATATGCTGTACAGGCCGCAGACACTCAATGCACAGTTCACTGGTTAGTTCTGAGGAGTGTTTGAATGTGTCAAGATTGTAGTATGTATTTGTTATTTCAGAGCTCTTTAATGCTCTTTTTAGCTCAGAAATGGTAATGGTAATATTCAAATAACCCTTGTCCTCTCTTGTTTGACAATGTTTACAATGTGATATTATTATTTGGGGGGTTAACCCTGACAAGCAAACTTGCTTTTGTTTTTCCTCTGCATACTGGTTTATCATCTTATTTTCCCCTTTGCCACTTGTTTTACTGGTTCCGTTACGAAGTAGCCGGAGGCATTATGTTTTCGGGTTGTCCGTCCGTCCGTACGTCTGTACGTACGTCCCGTTCTCGTGATCGCGTTATCTGAAGAACCGATTGATGGATTCCTGCCAAACTTAGGTCATGTATGTTACTTGCAGAGCCGATGAACTGATAAGATTTTGGGGTCACGAGTTCAAAGGTCAAGGGTCACAGCGCACATTATGTATGCAAAAACAGCTCATGATCGCGTTATCTCAAGAACCTATTGATGTATTCCTGCCAAACTTAGGTCATGTATGTTACTTGCAGAGCTGATGAACTGATTAGATTTTGGGGTCATTAGGTCAAGGTCAAAGGTCATGCAGCTCATTATGTATGCAAAAATAGCTTGTGATCGCATTATCATTAGAACAGATTGATGGATTCCTGCCAAACTTAGATCATTTATGTATCTTGCAGAGCCAATGAACTGAGTAGATTCTTGGTTCATAAGGTCAAAGGTCATGGGCTCATTATGTTTGCAAAAAAAGCTTGTTAACGCATTCTCATTAGAACTGACAGATGGATTACTATTTAACTCAGGACATCTTGCAGAGCCAATGAACTGAGTAGATTTTAGGGTCATGAGGTCAAAGATCAAAGGGTCATATATGTATATGAGAAATTGCTTGTAATCACGATATTCTGAGAACCTGTTAATGGATTACAATTGAACTTGAATTTGAAAAATTTCTTCTGTTTTGGTTTGTAAATTGCTCTATGACGGAGGCATCATTTCGACTGCGCGCAGTCGAAGTTCCATCTAGTTTTGTTAATGAAAGAAATTTATAGAAAATTTAAAGCCCTGGATATAATTTTTCAAGAAGAAGATTATATCATTATATCATCATTTTCGACTGCACGCAGTCGAAGTTCCATCTAGTTCTTATTATGTATGTATTCCTGTGTATTTTATAATGTGCATTATTTTGTATTTGCATGTAATGAAATAAATTGATTTTAATTTAACTTTACAGTAAAGGAAATTAATGAACCTGGACATACAAGAAACATACATATATATTTAACCTATGTAGATGTATCCTTGTTGTGCAACAGTACAATACCTATATTTTATATGATTCTAACATGGTACATAGACTTGAAATTGGATTTTGAAATTATTTCAGTATTCTATCTTCATATTTCACTTCTCCAACACATCAAATGAATGAGGAAGCAGTGTATGAAAGCTTCTTGATGCCCAAAACGATATCAGGTTGCAGCAAGATTAAAATCTCATATTTTGAAGCAATTTAACTTGATAGTACAGCATACAGCCTCTGAATGTAGTTGCATACATAACCTATGATATAAAAATATCCCATGTATGTCAATTTCGTTGGGATAATGTTTTTTTTTCTTCCAAATTGAATTCTTATTTCCAGGTATCATGCAGCTTTTGAACCAGAGGACACCCGCCAAGTTTCTCGTCTGCAGACTTACACCCGACATGGAAAAGAAAATCATATTTCTGACATCAAAGGTAAAAGTAGGAACAAAATCTAACATATTAAAGAAATATATTTTAGTGACTATTCATTGCCTTTTCTATGCTGAAACCTCAAATTTCAAAGTTCCTCATAAATTATTAAAGAAATATATTTTATTGACAATTCATTGCCTTTTCTATGCAGAAACCCTAAATTTCAAAGTTCCTCCTAAGTTAATATCTGTAAACTTAAGATTGAGAAATTGTATGGATGGTTCAAAATTGTAAAGTAAGCGGTTCTGTATGTGATTTTTGTCCCTCTTTTGTCAAATCAAAATCATGTTGTTTTCTTTCTGGTAGGTTCGGTTTGGAAATCAAAAGAGATATCAGGATTGGTTCCAAAAACAGGTTAGTCTATGTGTTATTCATTTTGTTTAAATTATTTTTGTGAATATTTATAATTTCTGTTGTATTTAAAAAAAAGATTGATAAAAATTAAAGTCAAAATATGTTGTTGTTGATTTTATAATAAAAAAGCTTTACTTTGATATTGTATACATTGCATTGTATTTGTGAAGAAATGAGATTTTGTGAAGAATATATAGATTACAAAGACAAGAAATTAAAATTGATTTCACCAGAAGGCATTGTTTAGTTGTGTACTTGGTAAAACCCCTCTCCCTCTCAACACGTGATTCATTTCATTTCATTTAGGATGGTCTGCTGTGTACAAATCAATTATTTATAGTGATAAAGAATACCAGAAATTTTACCAAATTGTGTGAAATGTTCCATTTTCGTAATGTAACCAAATTTAACGATATGCCTTTGTGAAGTGCCTCGACAGGAATGATTCCATTCACCTGTCAGTAATAATAGTATAACATAAGTCAGAATGCAAGTTGCATACAGTATGCGTTGTTAGGTGAGACAAGCCATAATGTTTGTCCTACCTTGCAACAACTAATGTATGCAATTCGCATTCTGACTAATGATATACTATAATTTATAACAGTTGAATGAAATAATTTGAAATCGAGGCACTTCACAAAGACTTACACATTAAATTTAATTACATGACGAAAATGGCCTATTGAGAGGTTGATGCATGGTAATACTTTAATATCATTGTTTAACAATGTTAAATCTGAGATGCACGGCCCTACATGTTATCAGTGTCTGTGATATGGTGTAATATTGAAGCCCTAAAAAAGTTGCGGTTCAAAAGTTACCAGATCCCTTTAATATACCTGTGTCTGAATTTCGTTCACCTTTAGTACCTGCTAACCCCGGAGAGCCAATCACTGCGCATCGATCTGATCCGCTACATCTGCTGCTGTATTCATCCGTCCAATGAGGTGCTGTGCTCTGATGTCATCCAGAGATGGGCTGTGATTGGCTGGCTTCTAACCACATGTACTGTGAGTGGACAATTATAATCAGAAGCTGATTTATATAGTATAATATTAGGGACAAGACTTGAAGCAAAAGTCTTTTTAAAAGTTGTATTTCAAATCTCAGTCCCATTCACAAGTCTGTGAGTCTGATTCTAAAAATACAGTGAACCTGTACATAAAAACCACCCAAGGGAAACAAGAAAGGTGGTCTTTATCAACAGGTTCCTTTAGTACATGTCTCAATGTGAAAACAATTTCAAGGGAAACAAAAAATGTTGTCTTTGTAGACAGGTGGTCACTGAAGCAGGTTTGACTGTATCCTCTAGTCCAATATTTATTTATTTGCCAAGAAAATTGTTTAGATCATAGACTCTTGAGTGTTTAACCATTTCGATCAAAGTAAAGTTAAATTAAAGCATTTGAGATAATATATTCGTGTTTTAGAGCAGATTTATGGGGTTTAAAATTGAAATAAGTGACAAGTTTTATGATTAGAGAAGATAAACTGATCATAAATTAGGATCAGATGAGTAGAGGTCAGGGTCTATTGATGATCTTATATTCCTCTCTTGTACCATAAAATGAAGAAATCTTAGCTTACTTTTGCTTTGTTTGATTCTAATCCAGTCCAACATAGCTGCATCCTGTGCCAAACTAGCTCTCTTCTACGACTGGTTGTTCTTCAGCTCCAGCAGGGGAAACATCATGGACATAGGTGAGTGATACAGATCCAGGGGGTGTTTCGCAAAGACTAAGATCAACTTTAAGTTGGACTTAACTATGGCAGGTCGTTCATGCCACTGTTTGCTCTCACCATTTTCTGGCATTGGTCTCTCAAGAGACGTATAAATCATGGTCACAAATCTACAGAATTTACATCTTTTTGAAAGTTCATTATTGAACAAAAAAATATTATCTAAAGATCAAAATGGTGAGAGCAAATAGTGGTATGAACGGCCAGCTATAGTTAAGTCCAACTTAATGTTGATCTTAGTCTTTGTGAAACACTCCCCAGACTTTATAAGATAGCAAAGTTAGTGCAAAGGTAGTCTAGCAGTAATATCCATGGTAAGTTCAGCTCTCTGTCTTCACCTACTAACTGACTCAGATGGATCCTTCTTACGTCTTACGTCACCATCTTTCAGATGGTGACGTAAGAGGTCGGTCCACTGACGTAAATAATAATATCTGATTGATACACGTCTGTATAAACCCAACTACACGCGCACCACTTTTAAAATAATAGCAAGCCTGTGTTCAAGAATACAGAGAAGCCTCTGATATATACTTTTTATGCCTCCGCCACCGAAGGTGGTGCCGGAGGCATCATGTTTTCGGGTTGTCCGTCCGTACGTCCGTACGTCCGTACGTCCGTCCGTCCGTCCGTACGTCCGTCCGTCCGTCCCGTTTGACCGTTATCACAATATCTCAAGAACCATTTAAGATTTAAACTTAAGACTCGGGAATAGTATTTATCACCATAGGAAGACGATCTGAATAGATTTTGGAGTACGTAGGTCAAAGGTCACAGGTCACAGAGGTCAACTTATGAAATTCCTTGTATTGAGTTTGTTAGCGCGATATCTCAAGAACCATTTGAGATTTAAACTTCAAACTTAAGGATAGTATGTATCACCATAGGAAGACGATCTGATTAGATTTTGGAGCATGTATGTCAAAGGTCAAGGGTCACAGAGGTCAACTTATGAAATTCCATACATTGAGATTGTTATCATGATATCTCAAGAACCACTGGAGATTTAAACTTCAAACTTAGTGATAGTGTGTATCACTATAGGAAAACAATCTGATTAGATTTTGGAGCACGTATGTCAAAGGTCAAGGGTCACAGAGGTCAACTTATGAAATTCCATACGTTGAGATTTTTATCATGATATCTCAAGAACCACTGGAGATTTAAACTTCAAACTTAGTGATAGTGTGTATCACCATAGGAAGACGATCTGATTAGATTTTGGAGCACATAGGTCAAAGGTCAAAGGCCACAGCGCACATCATGAATGCAAAAACAGCTTGTGATCGCGTTATCTCAAGAACCGATTGATGGATTCATGCCAAAATTAGGTCATGTTTGTTACTTGCAGAGCCAATGAACTGAGTAGATTCTTGGTTCATAAGGTCAAAGGTCAAAGGTCATGGGCCCATTATGTATGCAAAAATAGCTTGTGAACGCATTCTCATTAGAACTGACAGATGGATTACTATTTAACTCAGAACATCTTGCAGAGCCAATGAACTGAGTAGATTTTATGGTCATGAGGTCAAAGATCAAAGGGTCATATATGTATATGAGAAATTGCTTGTAATCACAATATTCTGAGAACCTGTCAATGGATTACCATTGAACGTGAATTCAATTTTTTTTTTCTGTTTTGGTTTGTAAAATTGCTCTTTAACGGAGGCATCATTTTCGACTGCGCGCAGTCGAATTCCATCTAGTTTTTTATGCCTCCGTTACGAAGTAGCCGGAGGCATTATGTTTTCTGGTTGTCCGTCCGTACGTCCGTACGTCCGTCCGTACGTCCCGTTCTCGTGATCGCGTTATCTGAAGAACCGATTGATAGATTCCTGCCAAACTTTGGTCATGTATGTATCTTACAGAGCCGATGAACTGATTAGATTTTGGCGTCACGAGGTCAAAGGTCAAAGGTCACAGGGCTCATTATGTATGCAAAAACAGCTCGTGATCGCGTTATAAAAAGAACCGATTGATGGATTCCTGCCAAACTTTGGTCATGTATGTATCTTGCAGAGCCGATGAACTGAATAGATTTTGGGGTCACGAGGTCAAAGGTCAAAGGTCACAGGGCTCATTATGTATGCAAAAACTGCTCGTGACCATGTTATCTCAAGAACCGATTGAAGGATTCCTGCCAAACTTAGGTCATGTATGTTACTTGCGAAGCCGATGAACTGATTAGATTTTGGGGTCATGAGGTCAAGGTCAAAGGTCATGCGGCTCATTATGTATGCAAAAATAGCTTGTGATCGCATTCTCATTAGAACTGACAGATGGATTACTATTTAACTCGGGACATCTTGCAGAGCCAATGAACTGAGTAGATGTTAGGGTCATGAGGTCAAAGATCAAAGGGTCATATATGTATATGAGAAATTGCTTGTAATCACAATATTCTGAGAACCTGTTAATGGATTACAATTGAACTTGAAATTGAAAAATTTCTTCTGTTTTGGTTTGTAAATTGCTCTATGACGGAGGCATCATTTCGACTGCGCGCAGTCGAAGTTCCATCTAGTTTCTTTTCCGTTCTGTCAAACACGAGCTGCAATTTACCTATTTCGATATTATCCTGTGTACGACCCTGGGCCTGGACAGATGTTAGTCATGTTATTATATTGAAGAAATATTCCACAATTTCTTGCCTAGGTGGAATAAATTAAACAATTGTTAAGATGAAATGAAGATAAATTATGATTTGGGCTGCACTCGTACTTGGAGCAATTAAGGAAATAATTAGGTTTTAGCCAAGAGAATGTGTAAAAAGATGTGGAAATACTGTTGTTTGCACGAATATATTTTATTTGTTGATGCAATTGCTGTCATATACAGTAGGCTTACGGTTGCGAGAGAGGGGGGAGGATTGGGGAGTCCTAAAAAGGACTGTCAATAATCTTTCTTTCTTGAGTGCGTGTGTAGTCCTGAAAAGGACTGTTGGTGATCTTTCTTTGAGCTTATAGTTCTAAAGAGAACTAAAGCCCCGGTTATAAGCGGCATCTAATTGCTATCATATTTTCATTATGTACAGAGCCTGCTATCTTGGTGATGCATCACTCGTTACGTACTCATCCAGTCATCACTGTTACATGCCTGGATTTCCTGTGCAGAGTAAGTCCATTTTGTTAACGTCCTCGTAGAATACTGATTTGCTATTTCCTAGGTATTACACAAGATAAACAACCTGAAAATATAGATGTGGAGAGTAGTTTAGGAGTGTAGACGATTTGGAAAATCTTTATAATTATTAATGTGAGAGGCCTTTTTGGTTTTCTAGCTCAAATCATCTTTAATTACTATGCATCATAAGTAGGATACACAAACTTTTGAGCTAGTCTGATTGTTTATGAGCGCCCTTTGAGGTGTGTGGTTGTTTTGGTGTAAATCGTGTAAGAGATGTACTTGAACATATCTAGAACATTGACATATGCAGTTAGAATATAAAGAGTTCTGAATTTTTCAAGTAAATATCTGCTATTTTTTTTACACATTTCATTCTATAGCTATTAAAGACGCATAGTAGTGGGCTCTCATGGGGAATTTGACACCATTCAGGTGCTTACTCATTAACATGTGTTGTCAATCACCAGGATTAGCCTTCAGTTTTATGATTAACAGGTCTTAACTCTTTGTTTGCTTTGTTCGCCGATTTGCACGGACGTAGGCGTGCCAACTTCGCATTTTTGCACAGATGTATACGAGTCAATTAGACATTCATAATACCGCTCGCAGTGTGTAGCCACGCGTTGCGTTTACTATTGTTTACATTGTATACATCGCACACTTTCCGGTAAACTGTTTTTCTTCATAGTGTTACATTCGAAATTACCGTGTATTTAGCGGTTTTCTTTGGATTTTTTTTACTGATGTTACGATGGCACCTGCTGGAAAACGTCAACGTGTGTTTAGTGTAGAGGAGGCTCGAGATCTTGTTACTATGGAAGCATGGAGCATGGACTCTGATTCCGACGAATCGAGCAGTGACGAAGACTCTAGTGATAAAAGTGTTCCCTGAGAGTAGACTGATAGAATAAGAATGAATAAAAATTAATGAAAGAGCTAGAGATGACAGCAAGAAAGAGAGTAGACTGATAGAATAAGAATGAATAAAAAAAATGAAAGAAGGAGATAGAGATGACAGCAAGAAAGAGAGTAGACAGTGATAGAATAAGAATGAATAAAAATAATGAAAGAAAGAGATAGAGATGACAGCAAGAAAGAGAGTAGACTGATAGAATAAGAATGAATAAAAATTAATGAAAGAGCTAGAGATGACAGCAAGAAAGAGAGTAGACAGTGATAGAATAAGAATGAATAAAACTAATGAAAGAAAGATGTATCCTGTCTTGCCGTCATCTTTATATCTTTCTTTTATTATCTTTATTCATTCTTATGCTATCAGTGTTTACTCTCTTTCTTTCCGTCATCTCTATCTTATTATTATTATCATTTTCCTATCTATATGTACCCTATGTCTTGCCGTCATCTGTATATCTTTTTCTTATTATCTTTATTCATTATTATGCTATGAGTGTAATACTCTCTTTCTTGCCGTCATCTCTATCTCATTATTATTATCATTTTCCTATCTATATGTACCCTATGTCTTGCCGTCATCTCTATATCTTTCTCTTATTATCTTTATTCATTCTTATGCTATCAGTGTTTACTCTCTTTCTTTCCGTCATCTCTATCTTATTATTATTATCATTTTCCTATCTATAATTATGTACCCTATGTCTTGCCGTCATCTCTATATCTTTCTCTTATTATCTTTATTCATTCTTATGCTATCAGTGTTTACTCTCTTTCTTGCCGTCATCTCTATCTTATTATTATTATCATTTTCCTATCTATATGTACCCTATGTCTTGCCGTCATCTGTATATCTTTCTCTTATTATCTTTATTCATTCTTATGCTATCAGTGTTTACTCTCTTTCTTGCCGTCATCTCTATCTTATTATTATTATTATTTTCCTATCAATATGTATCCTATGTTTTGCCGTCATCTCTATATATTTCTCTTATTATCTTTATTCATTATTATGCTATGAGTGTAATACTCTCTTTCTTGCCGTCATCTCTATCTCATTATTATTATCATTTTCCTATCTATATGTACCCTATGTCTTGCCGTCATCTCTATATCTTTCTCTTATTATCTTTATTCATTCTTATGCTATCAGTGTTTACTCTCTTTCTTTCCGTCATCTCTATCTTATTATTATTATCATTTTCCTATCTATAATTATGTACCCTATGTCTTGCCGTCATCTCTATATCTTTCTCTTATTATCTTTATTCATTCTTATGCTATCAGTGTTTACTCTCTTTCTTGCCGTCATCTCTATCTTATTATTATTATCATTTTCCTATCTATATGTACCCTATGTCTTGCCGTCATCTGTATATCTTTCTCTTATTATCTTTATTCATTCTTATGCTATCAGTGTTTACTCTCTTTCTTGCCGTCATCTCTATCTTATTATTATTATTATTTTCCTATCAATATGTATCCTATGTCTTGCCGTCATCTCTATATATTTCTCTTATTATCTTTATTCATTCTTGTGCTATCAGTGTTTACTCTCTTTCTTTCCGTCATCTCTATCTTTTTATTATTATCATTTTCCTATCTATATGTACCCTATGTCTTGCCGTCATCTCTATATCTTTCTCTTATTATCTTTATTCATTCTTATGCTATCAGTGTTTACTCTCTTTCTTTCCGTCATCTCTATCTTATTATTATTATCATTTTCCTATCTATATGTACCCTATGTCTTGCCGTCATCTCTATATCTTTCTCTTATTATCTTTATTCATTCTTATGCTATCAGTGTTTACTCTCTTTCTTTCCGTCATCTCTATCTCATTATTATTGTTATTTTCGTATCAATATGTATCCTGTCTTGCCGTCATCTTTATCTCTTTCTCTTATAATCTTTATTCACAGTAAAGTCCTTTCATTTCATATCACTATTTCTCTCTCATAATGTCTCTCACGTCCGTTCTCCATATTTTATTCATTGCATACTCCACTCGTCAATCATTTCTGATAATAAGCTCTCTCACAATAAAGTAAATGGAAAACAATGCAATATAGTTTATATTTTAAGATTGATTCATTCTTTCTTTGTATATCTATGGCTGTGATAAATGTACTTGAAATCAATTTTATTGAGGGGTAAAGAAGGTGAGAGAACAGATGCGGTGAACATTCATAATGAGACATTTCAATAAGATGCTGATTATGTCATGTATATCACATATAATATATTATGCCTATACCATTTTTACATGCTCATACCAGTGGGCAAAATCAATAACATTCTCTTATTTCTTATTGACTTATCATGGCACAACAAAGAAAAACATCCCCACGACGTCCCTTTTCATGCCCCGCTAAACCGGACATTGACAATAACCTGGGGTAATAGGGATTTCAATGGGCAGATTAGCCCATTGTCAAGGGTGGCTGAGCGGGGTACTTTCAAGTCTCTCCCTATTGAACTTCTTTTCTTCAACAACCTAAATACTAACCTTCTGAATTGTTAGAATACTTGAGCAAGGTATGTAAAGAAAGGTAAGAAGTCCACCTTTCTAATAGATTCGATTTGAAGATGTCTTATCATTGCTAAATAAGAAATTCTAGAGGGATAAAAAACTGCCGTAAATAAGAAAAATTAAACATTATATAATTATGATTATTATAAAAATGATAATTCAAAATATAACAAATGACGGTTCATCGAAAAGCACGTTTTCCGGTCTACAACTTTGCTGCACAATATTTTTCATCATGATCATCCAGTGAAGAGTTATAGCCTCTTGATTCAGCAGAGTCAATAAAGATTCCCTCGAAATGTGTGACCCTAAAAGAATGTGGCACAGGGGGGTTTTTTAAGTGGCGCATAAAGAGTTAAGTAATGCTCTTCATTTTCCACCAATCTCCCCATATGAGAAAGTCATTATCTTGCATTTCGCTCGCCTAGAGACTCTCCGAGAGACTAGGGGGTATTTCTTGATGGGACCACAGGTTGGCTGAGCACGAGACTTGTGCACCAATCATTGGTATTTCCACCAAGTCTGGTATCAGCGAATTATGACCTACTGCACATGGAAACTGACTCCCATCTCCCTCTAACATCTTTTACATTTGCAGATAATTCCAAACTTCTACCCTGCCTTTGAGGCCCAAGTGAAGCAAGGAGTCATGGGATCATTGAAGTTCATCCTTGAGAAACGAGTTTTACAGTAAGTACAATTTTTTTTCTTTTTTCTAATCCTGATGCAAACTGTTTTCATGATGGTTCAAGTGAGTAAATTATGATCCAGGCAAGCACAGCTGTTTATTGTGCATTGTATTGGATTTATAAGCTCAATTTTATGTTTTTGAGCAATATTTACTGTGCAATTTCTAATAAATCCTTTAGAGTATGACTGTGATGTCTCATCTTTTCAGTTTTGTTAGTTGTAATCAATATATGTGTAAATATATGTATTTTTTGGAAAAATAACTGCAACTATTGTTGCCCGTACTCAAACTTCAGGTTTTCTTTGCTGCTAATAGTGACCTGCCTGTCAGAGTCTTGTTCTTTTGAAGAGCAAATTTGACAATGAATGTAACAGCAACATATTAGGCACTCCGTGGAGGTATCATGGATAATATCAAATAAGTATCATTATATACCTCTCTTTAGAAATCTAGCCATCTGAGTGGTCGAAATTACAATCGTGATTTTAGCCATGCCCGCCTAGCAGTCAATAGTTCATGGCAGGATGTGCCCATTCCCTTGAGCTTATAAAACAGCCAGGCCTCTCAAAGCAGTGGATATCTCTATAATATTCTGTTCTGATTTGATTTCAGGTCACTATCACCCCTGTTTGATAACACCAAGATGGACAAGGAGCTGAGGTCAATGATCAGGGAAACATTTTCAGAATTCTGTGAAGCAGACGGTAAGTTCACACTATCATTTATATGTCGACTCCATCAATCAATGATTAGTCTATGGTGTTTGATGCCTGAAAATAATTAATCATTTTTATGCCTCCGCACTCCGCAAAAAATAATTTCATCCATTTCCTATACTGAATTTCGGGCAGAGGCATAAAGGAGACATTGCATTTGTCTTTGTATTTTAAAAATTATATATATATAATTTTTTTTAATATTTATTTTTATTTTATTTTTTTTATTTTTTTATTTTTTATTATTTTTTTTGAGGGGGGGTTGGGTCCAGTGTGAATGTTTTTATGCCTCCGTTACGAAGTAGCCGGAGGCATTTTGTTTTCGGGTTGTCCATTCGTCTCAAGAACCGATTGATTGATTCCCGCCAAACTTTGGTCATGTATGTATCTTGTAGAGCCAATGAACTGATAAGATTTTGGGGTCTCAAGGTCAAAGGGCTCATTATGTCTGCAAAAATAACTTGTGATCGGATTATCATTACAACTTATGGACGGATTACCATCAAACAGTTCTGTCATGAACCAAGTTAAATGACATTAAACACTTGATATCTTTCATTAACACATACTTCTTTCATGTGAAGTTTGTAGAGTGGTCCAAGAAATACAGAGAAGTTTCTTGTGCTGATTATAGTCACAACTTCAGCTTAGGGGTATTGTTTTCAACCAACATGGTATGCTTCAATAGCTCAAGGATCATTTGAAGTGATTTTCCCGACTAGGTTGAAGTGTGCAGAACGATGACTGAATAAGAGATGTGACAATAATTTTGATAAATTATTCTTCTTCTTCCTCCATAGCCAAACCGCCCGACGGTCCAATTATCCAAGAAAGCTTCACGAAACCGGCATTAACACCAGCATTAAATGCAACTAATAACAATTCCGGGAGTCACTTTGATGATCATAGCCACAGGAGACACAGCAGTGAAGATGCAGCATTCAGTGATGAAGAGAGCGAGGATGATAAAGGTAGAAAAAGAGTTTTTTGCAAACAAGTTTATCAGTTTGTTTCTTATTTAAAGTAATGCCACATCTGAGATGCATGGCCCTACAAGTTACCAATGTCTGTGATATGGTGTAATATTGAAACCCAAAAAAACTTGCAATTAAAAAAAATGATCATGAAATGCCTCAAAAAAGGTAAAAATCTTTGAGTGACCGGTTTTACCATACTCATTTTCCCAAATAGACTGTATTGTTATAAAAAAACGTTGGAAAAACAGTTTTTGAAATTCTGAATTCCAATCATAAATATCTTGATAATCAGACAGGCGATCGGCTTGGTAACGTCATAGGGTTCCTGACTGACCTAAAGGTTTATAATTATGATTGCAGCATGAGCTTAAATCCAGGATTTGGTTTCAGAAGTTGAGACAAAGATACCCAATCTCTTTAACCGTTGTTTGCAGTAATGAATAAACGCTTGCAATTGAATGCTCTGAAATGTTATTGGTTTGACAGGTGGTCAGATGAACCCTCTGGACATGCTGTTCAGACCAATCAAGCAAGAAGAAGAGGTGAACTTTGACCACCTCCTAGAGGAGATGGATGGAGAGATCAAAGAGATGGCTTCATTACTACATGCTCAAAGGTACAGAGAGTGTTTCACAAAGACTAAGATCGACTTTAAGTTGGACATCACTATGACAGGCTGTTTATGACACTGGTTGCTCTCACCATTATGATCTTTAGAATATATTTTTTCCTTCAATAATGTAGTATCAAAGAATATAAATTCTGTAGATTTGGGACCATGTATCAGATATGTTGCTTGTGATGAACACACAAAATACTGTGTTCTCACAATAACAACTTGGAAATGGATTACCAATCTAAAGACGAGAGCATTTGAGCAGGAAAGGAAAATTGGTCACAGTTTAGAGAACCCATTGAAAAATCCATATGGCATACTTTGCCCTGAGGCACTGTTTTGACATATTCTTACTCATTTTTTCCCTCACTTGTTTGTCATTGGCAGAGATGAGGACATGGAGACGCAATGTGAGACAATGCAAGAGCTGTGCAACTCTTTGCTGAAAATGGTAAGTTTTTATGTAATCAAATGGAACTTACCGATTGATTAAAGGCTTGTACTTCAGGCCTGCTACAGAAAATTTGTTTCAACATACAGATATGGTTGATCTGATGAAATGTTTTATGGTTGTATTTGATCTTTTTTTCCCTCAATCTGTATTCTTCAAACAAAGATAAATGATCGAAATAGTTTAAAAAAATTTATTTTAATGTTTTTTATGTCATTATTAAACATAAAAACACATTGTGCTTCTCTCAATGTCATGCTTGAAATATTACTACAATACTACTATGATTATAAAGATTATGGCATATCTTTGTTCATGTTATTATTTTATCTCTATCTCTGTCTTTTGTTCTTCTTCTCCTCTCTCTCCTTCTCTCTCTCTCTCTCTCTCCCTCCCTCTCTCCCTCCCTCCCTCTCTCCCTCCCTCCCTCCCGCCCTCCACCCCTCCCTTTCCCTCCCTCCCTCTCTCCCTCCCTCCCTCCCGCCCTCCCTCCCTCCCTTTCCCTCTTTACAGGATGACTTTGATAGTGATGCAGCAACCCCCTTAGCTCTCTTCCTGTGTAGTCTTTACAACCAGCAGTTTACAGGGGACATCTTGCCAGAAGAAATCAATGAAGAGTAAATATTCTCTCCTGTTGTCTTTGTTTGCTGCATGTTTCCTCAAAAAAGAGAAGCAAATAAAAAAATGTTTAACATAATTCTTAATATAATTTGCTATGAGAATAAAGAGTAAAAGAATAATCAATGATTATGTATTTCCTGTAGATTAAACCCTTACCATTAGAAATCAAGTATGCATTGTTTTATCATATGTTATCGCTCCTTTATCTTTTATCACTTCTTTCCCTCTATTCACAGAACTATGGAAGATGCTCTAGGAAAACCACTGTTTGTGATGTTTAGGTAAGGCCATAATACCTATAGCTTGCTTTCATGCACGGATAACTTGTTAATGTCTTTATAATGTTGTAAAATATTGACGTCCCAGTTTCGGTGCTGTTCAGTGAAACACGTAATATTTCTATGAAATACATAAAGATTTTGAATCAAAAAGGAGTCTTGTTCTGTTTCATCGGAATGTTAAGTGTCATTAATTTTCTACTAAACCAGGTTGTTTCAAACGTAAGAGAGGATCAACTTTTTGATCGTTATGATGCTATATCCTGCTTATTCTCAACTAATAGACCACTTTGTAGTTAGCTTTGGTAAAAATTACCTCCAAATACCAACAGATCTTTTTTACACATGGAGACATCCCACTTTGGGCATTTTGGAATAATCACCGTCAAAGTGATGAAGGTGCTTCATGAGCACCTTTTGTTTGCCCTCTAGAGAAGAATACTTCAACTTGTGATCCATAGAATGTACCGTCGTCCTATAAATGAATGATGATTACATAACTTTCATGAGCACGTTTCCAGTCTTTGTCTCAGTGAGTTTTTACAATTTTTGGGTGCAAATGACCTTTATCTGCCAGTACGAAGACTGCATCTATTAACTGGTACATTCGGATTCTGATTCATCAACTTTGTACTTGTCTACCCCCCTAATAGAAAACGTAAATAGAGTAAACCATGTAATCATTTGTTTATATCTGTTGTCTATTGCAGGAATCTCAGTCAAGATACGGAGGATAACAGCTGTCCCCTTCAGCTGCTCATCCTGTTCTGTATCATGTATGAAAAACAACCCAAGCTAGGCTACCTCCTTCTCTTCTTCTTACATGCCAGGTAAGTGCGAGGGAGGGTAACAAACCAAAGTTATTGAATATGGTTGCTTCACAGTTCTCCATGTGATGTGAACGGTATTATGTCAGGCCTTAAAGGCTCAAATTTGTATGTTGTGCAAGGCGTAAAGGGATCCCTTGAGAATAAATATAATCAAATATGTGATATGCTCTATTATTTGGAAATTTTTCTCTCAAAATATAGAAATATATTAATATGTAGACAGAAAGTCAAATATTAGTATTGTTTCTGTGTTATCCAATGTCATTATATTTTGGCAAATATGCCTACCCTCTGAGAGTAATATATAAAAAAAGTGTAACTGCGATTTATAAAAATATTGAAATGCAGATAAGTAGAAGAATTCACATATTTACAAGGAACGCTTCCAATTATATTTACCATTTGTGATTTCCTGTAATTTCAAGCCATCAATGTTTTGACTATATCTCTTCTTTTTTTTTCTTCCTATTTACCTCTGCAGTAGTAAAGATGGTGAGAGTAAGCTGCATGTGTATGAAGAGGTTTGTAAAAACACAGGCTCAGGGGACCTTTCAGCTTGCCTTGTCAAAGACTTTCAGGTGATCACCTGCTTCACATTTTTTTCTATGAAAAACAAGATTTGTGTGTGTATTTTATGTTGTGTTTCATGTTTTATCGATCCTTTTTATTTCAAATTAATCATCACATAGTATCAATAAAAACTATGGTGCATCACTGTATATAATATAACTGAGGTGATATGTACTCATGTCTAAAATACATGAAAACATAAACAACGATCAAGCGACTATCAAGCATCCATGTGACTCGCTTTAAATCTTACTATTTTATATTTTATATTCACTCTTTCTTGATTTTGTCTTTGCTAATTGAATAATGATAATAAATAATAATAATAAGCCATCAATGTTTCCTATCATGGATGGTCCTTGTGCACATTTATGACATTGCCAAATCTTAACCTGACTAAATGAAACAATTATATTTTCTTATGTTGTAACAGGAATGTCAAGAAAATGATGTTAACCTTCTCTGCTATCTAGTGCCTCCAGTATATACCCAGGTGAGTAGTGTTGGATAGAAATGTTTAAAACACAAAATTCTGGCAATTCATCATATAACCATATTCTATAATACAAACCCAGGGCTTTTCTTATAGAATGTGTGTGATTTAGGGGATGAATACAGATGGTAATGTTTTGTCGGAAAAATTGTTATTACATAATATTGACTGGGGAATTTAACATTACCAAGTACTTTTAAAGACCCTACCAGGGATTTGTAAGACCTCAAAAACTTATCTCAAAATTTATCTTAAACAGTAAGATGAGTTTATGATTTTCTCTCTGTGAGTGAAAGTTTAAGTCCTCATTATGTACACAACAATTGGGATGCCCACAGTGCCAGTTTCAAAATCCAAATATCAAAAGAAAATTGCTGTAATTTTGCTAATAAAGGAATTTGGCCTTTTTACAATTTTGCATATTTTCACCATGCAAATCTTTACAACGCCTTTCAATTACAAGTACTATCTAACCAAGGACAGAACTTTCTACATGTGTCATACATTTTCACTAGGGCTTATAATGTCACTGTAAATCTGAAAACAGTAGAGATGAAATAACAAACTTGATTCTGTATGTTTGAAAGAGTCCACCTTAAATACAGGAATATTCTAAATTAGCTGAACATGTCCGGTCTGTATGATCAGCGAAAATTACGCATCATTATTGATATACCTACCTGATATGAAGGTCACTTCCAAGAATTGCTTGATTAATTGGCCATATGGTATGCAGAGCTTCACATGCAGATGACATTGAATTTAGAGGCATCTGTATGATGTCTTTTGCTAAAATTAAATGAGAAGATATTCAGTATTTAAAGTATTTCCTGAAGATGATCATGAGTATCATGTATTGTACTTTGAAGCCTAAATTATTTCACAGAGTAATTGATAAATGTATGTACACTATTGTCAAATCAAATTAAATCAAATCAAATTTATATTTTATTCTTCTGCTTCTAGTTTGCTAATACAGCGATGGGGTGTTTAGACCTTCTTCACATCATCGTATCATGCATTGACTCTGCACAGGTATGTATTATTGTCATTTAATCCTCCCCTATGTACATAGCTTGGGGGAGGGGTACCAATATTTTTAACATCTTTCAGTTAACAACTTTCATTCAATTCAATCATGTTTCCCAGATTATTATTTACTACTACTAATAATAATAATATTTAGCTTTTATATAGTGCTTATCACAAATGTCTCTAAGCGCTTTACAAATAAATTAATCGTCCCCTATGTACATACATGTAGGTGGGGAGAGGGGTACTGGTAGTTTTGATTGAGTTAACATCTTTCATTCAATTCAATTTAATCATGTTTTCCACATTAAATTATTTTCTAGCTCAATTACTTTCAATGTACTGTTGGGCATGTCCTATTGTCCAGGTACCAAAGTGATATTACATGTACATGTATTCCCTGTTTGCCCTAACACATTTTCAAAGAATCCCCTACATCATTATTCATGAAGAATTATCTAACAACTAAGAGATATATTCTGAATTAATCATATCTGGAACACTTTTATAAAACATTTCAATAAAGGGAAAGTTGTAGGTTAAAGGGAAAGACCAGTTTTGGAAACACCCTCTCTCAAAAAATGAAATGGAAGCTCTTATTACCAATCATGGGAAAGAATATGATCATACAAATTTTGCTGAGAAACCGCCTACTAATTCATATATTTGGTAAATTTGTTTATCTATTGGGATGTGATAGATATTACGCATAGTCTCATATACATCTTTCTGTGTACAGTGCTTGTAACTTTACCCAGACTGGGCCAAATTTCTTATGATTTTGATGATTCCAGAACCTTGCAGTACACAAATACTTATATGCTAGATGATCAACCTTTCTGATCGATTCCACAATGTTTCTTTCACAATGCGATTTCATGACTATAACTGGTCTTTATCTTTAATTACATCTGATATGAGGCAAACAATTATGTCATTTTCATTTCTCTTTGTTTTTTTATTTCTCTCTACAGTTACAAGGCCTTATTTGTGATCTGATGCAAGGCAGTCTGGTAGTATTCAACAAAGACAAAGTAGCATCATTACTAGGTAATACTGAACATTAATATCACAATGGGCTGCTACTTTCAATTTTGATATAGAATGAAAATACATTGCAAGTATTTATTTCAATATTGCATGTCTGATCACAGAGTGACTCAATGATTGAACTATGTCTGAACCTGTCTGCCAAGGATATAAAAACCCATCGTAAAAGAAGAAATATGCAAGGAAATGTGTGTATTCGTCATATGCAAACTGAGACTTAAATGTTGGCCTTTGACATTCAATCTCTGATCATGAGAATGGATGTATGCACAGTCAAGGGATCTATTTCAATTTATTGCCTCCTCAAACTTCTTAAGTGACCATCGAATCTAGGTTTAATGAATAAAAAGATGCTGTGAATGTGATCTGTTGAAAATAAGAAAGGCAAAGTAATAATGCACTTGATTTTGTTATTTTCATTTTTGTGTTTTTATTCTGACTTTCTGAATGTATTTATTGTACGATTGAAGAGTTGTTGCTTCGTTCATTTAGATTCAGATCTTCTTTTTTATCTTTTTTATTCTTTTTTTATCAGTGTGAAGTGATGATTTAATTGTAGTTGAGCTTTCTAAGTCAAACCAACATCAAATAATTAGGAGATTCCAGTTAAAGGCTCTACAAATACTGCAGCATTGAAAGAATATAACTTAGTAGGTGCCCTTCAACAACAAATAACGAGCATTAGTTATTTTCCATCTCTTGCAATTTTTACAGAAGATACATTAGATTGGGAGACATTTGAACAGTTCTGTGTATGGCAGTTATTACTGGCTCACGATGATATCGAAGTGAAACATCTGGTATCACTCATACCCAAACTCAAGTACAAAGGTATGTTTACTTAACATTGCTCTATAAAATAGTCGTCTGTTTGTTTATTATTTGTAGAGGTTCATTGCCTTGGAATGCTTGAAAACACTCATTCAAAAGCACATCTAAGATTCAATATTTATTCCCTCCAGTTTGATTTATTGAATCTAAGTAATTTTTCATTTTATTTATTGGAGTATTGCTAAATGTATGACATGGGTGGAGGTGGTGGATGGGGGGTATTGAGATTGGTCATATGCTCTGTAATGCTTTTAACTTATATGTTTTTAAATGAGAAATAGATTAATTGTATGCTATTCATGATGAATTAAATTTATCAAGGGCCATAGGATAGTTAGTGAGTGAGCATAATAAAGGGAGTAAAGGTCTTAGTTATTGCGAAGTCATTGTTAATATGCATACTCCACATTAGATAATGCCATCAAATCTATAGCTAGTTTTTAGGTCGACAAGTACGACAACATATGAGTTTTAAAGCTTTAGATTTCAAATTTTCAGAGAGCTTTTACTCCTCTGACAAACACTAAACTAGCATAAGATCAATTATATTGTAATCTATGGATTAAAAGCTTTCCGTTGCTATACAATTCATCTTTCACTTCCGACAGGTCCTTTAATCACCCACCCATCCCTTCTCCATGCCTCGGAGTCTGACTAGAATATGTAGTTTTTCCAAGGTTAAACCTGTATATTCCTTGTTAATCGCACCCTACAAACTAACTGCTTTGTCTGTTTCTTATTTTGACAGAACACCCGGAGGCACTGGCAAATATGCTGTTGATGCTCAAGCTGGAAAAGTAAATAACTGTTATATTTCTTATTTATGTGAGAGGGATTTCGACGTTTTATTTTACCTGACTGATAAGTTGTAAGTAAGCAACCGGAGGACCGACGACTAAAGGTCCTCTCCGAGGGACCTGGTAATGAAGGTTAATGCCTTACCAAAGGGCACTAGCGCATCATCTTAGTTTTGAACTCGCTTTGCTGGATTATGACACCACTGCTCTACCAACTGAGCTATCGCGCCTCTTTCTGATACAGTATATGGCTTTATATTGATAGGATACAGGAGCTTTGTTTCATCACAGTACAGTAGAGTATATTTAGATAGCAGCTGCACTATAACAATTGTTTTATTTATTATTTTGTATTGTTGTACAGATAGGCATGTACTTATCAGCAATTTAAACTCAGATATTTTCTGAAGGGGGGGGGGGGGGGTTGGGGGAGGAGGGGGTCTACCTGATAATCTTCGGGCTTGTTCAGATATGATGCGGTTTACTGCAGCTTATTTGTTTGGTTTACAACAAGTAACTGAATGGCAACTGTACACATATCAAAGGTCTTACCTGTATTTACTGAGCTCTCTGTTATAAGATAGTAAGAGACAAAAATTTGAAGCATATTATACTAACGTCATCACTAAAAAAAAAATGCTGTGGTTTACCACGTCATGTCCAAATGAAGTTTTAAAATGTGAATTAACAAAATCATAGAAGTTCACTCTGATATCATGCAACATGAACACTTGCTTGGTATTACAAGCATCCAAACTTTTTAAATATTAGGTCAGAGTCAACAGTCACAGTCAAATTACAAAGACCGTTTCTTTAAAGCCTGTCTGTACTAGTTTGGCCAGGGGGGATTAAACCACCCTGCTAGGTCACTGACAGGTGGTTATCTCACCAAATCAGCTCTCAATTAACATAAGAAAAAGGAGATCATGGGGGACCAACAGGCACCGATTAGGCATCTTTTGCTAAATAGAGGGTGCAAGTAGCTATAAGTAGTGCAATGTGGCTTTAATTTAAAGCATTGATATCAATCTCCTTTCCAACCAATTCTCACTTTTCTTTTCCCCTTCTCATCTTCCCATCCCCCAGTGCAACCCAAGAGTTCCTGAAACCCCTCTTGAGTAGGAAGGTCGACCAGACCGATAGATTGACGACGTCCATCTTAAGTCACTGGGCCTCGCAGGACGAGCCACACCTGGCAGATGTCTTCAAGTCAATCATGATCAGAGCAGCAAATGCAGCCAAGAGGATACGACAGAAGTGAGTTCTTTTTAAGCGATCAATGTTTTAAATTGTTTTTGTGATAGTATGTAATATCGGATCAACAGAGCATGAAGTGCAGAGGAAAATCATTTAAGATTTGCCAACGAAGCATTTTTGCTTTAAATTTTTAGCTTCTTTGGAAGTAGCTCCTTTTTATTGTACTATATCATTTAACTACATACTTTGGTCAATAGAAGATCAAAGTTTTAACTTTAAAATCAACATGATAAGACATATTGATTACAAATTTCTGTGATGATCACACACTGAAATGCCTATGACAGTTTTAGTGCAAAATATCATGGTGAAACATGTAGTTGAGTTCCAAAGTCTTAGATGCACATGTCACCTTTAAAATGTGAGGATATCTTATTTGATTCTGTATATAAATGAGACGGTGTGCGTGAGGTGCAATAGTGTTTAGGATACGAGATCTGCCATTTGGACTGTGGATTTGAATTTGCCGTTCGACGCTTGAACGAGGTGTTTTCTTCCTGGATATTATCATGGATTCACTGAAAAGAGCGAGTACCCGAGGAGGAGATCCTATGACTGCAAACAGATTTTTTTTCAAACGTTTTGATGCACATCTTTATTTTGAACTTAAAAATGATAGGTTCAAAATGCAGTAATAAGAGTGATTGGGTGTTTGTGTGCGTTTTTTGCGCAAAAAATATGCTGCGTTGTCTTGTGTTCCGGAAAGACCCCCATTTGTTCCTGAAAATGAGGTAAATGTTCCTGACAACCATCCTGTAGGGTTTGCATCTCTGAATGAGGTATTATCATTCTATTGCTTGTGATTTTTTTGCAGACAATCGGCCAAGCAGAACTACCCCACACCTATACAGATCTTAGGACATCTAGATGGATTGAGGCATACATCAGCAATCAGACAGACACTATGTAAGTCATGTTTGTATAATGGATTACCAGGTTTTAAATGTTTAATCTATTATTCAACATTTGATATTTAATCAATTAATTACAATTACAAGGAGGAGCATAACTATTTGATTTAATTTGTTATGTAAATTCTGTTTCCTTTACTTATCAACTATTTTCCTTCTAAACTGCAATAGAGGCTTCATGCAATTTGCGGGATAGAAATATCTTATTATTGTTATAACCCTGGAATGAAACACTAAATAAATACCTTTTGAAAAAGAAAATTTATCAAACATCACATTTACAGCACTTTTCACTCCATGTTTGTAAATGAGTTTGCCAACAGATAGGTATAAAATGTATATATTACAAAGGAATGTAAAATCATATTTTAGCATGCAAAGTGCTAATCATCTATTAAAGTTGAAGAATTGAATATTCCCAATCCTTGAGAAATTAGAAAATGTGTTACTCTTAGTTTTGAATTCACTTACATTTTTCTTTCCCTCCTATATGATTTTCAGTTTTCAGCCAAGAACCATTATTACAAGGTCTACAGCAGTTCCAACATGTGTGTACAGAGGCCCAAAAGACAAAGTAAGTAACTCCCCATCAAGGAAAATTTTCCTGATATTGTATTACCAAAACAGGTTTGATTGCTACATGGAAGCAATAGTAGATACTTGTTAAATTGACATTATACAGAGAAAATCTGTCCTCTGTATGACTCCATTCTAGATAAGATGATCTCTTTGCTCTGACTCATCGTCAGCACTCTGAAGTCACTTTTCTTCCTGTCTGTCCATTGTAGGTATAGTGATCTATTTGCCCTAGTGGATGACTTTGAGGATGCTTCAAGGACAACCAGGAGTCGGCTAGCCAGGCGGTCACCAGGGAACACCAGCCCAAGGGCAAGGAAGAGCCAACCCGTCAACGATGATACGTCGTCTTCTTCAGAGGTAGGATGATTAAATATTGATTTCCTGTGTTATATTTTAAAAGATATAATAGAATGCTTTTATAATTTCTTCCGTTTTGGTTTGTAAAATTGCTCTATGACGGAGGCATCACTTTTGACTGTGTGCAGTCAAAGTTCCATTTAGTTAATCATGTCACAACTCTGTATTATATTATATCATATTACATTGTTTTGAGTACCAAATAAAATATCACTTGAAGAAAAAGAAGAAAAAATAGGTAGGATGAAGCTTACAGATGAATCCATCTGATTATAGCCAGAAGGGTATAGAGTCTGTAAAAAAAATTAATGCCTTTCTGGCTCTCAACAGACAAATAATGACAGTGTTTATAATATTGCTGTTGATAATTGTGAGGAGCTGGAATGCTCCCCAGGGAGTGGAGAATGTGCATACATTGTGTGCGGGTAAGCCTGAATCCGATGACCGGGGTAATAATATATGTATCTGTAAAGCGCTTTGAGAGGGCTATCGGTCCTGAAAAGTGCTATATAAGAACTACCGGTAGCTATTATTATTATTATTATTATGTAGCATTTCGGCATTGGTCAGAATGGTCATCAGATTGATTTAAAAGCCAATAAGTTTGTTTCGTGGTATTTGAAATTTGGTGTGATGGAAATGATCTTTTAAAATGCGGTATGACAGGAGGTTTTACACATTTTTAGAAATATGAAGTCTGTAAAGTGATGTATGGTCCATCTTTAATCCTTTGGTGTTAAAATAATTGTAATTAAATTCTAATTGAGTTTCTTTTTTCAACCTCATCAGTTGGTGTATTACGTATATATAACTTAAAATCTTAGACAACAGGTTATTTTAAATAGATATGAAATGGAATAAATAATTATCTTCTTCTTTTCTTTATCTTCTACAGGATGAGGAGGTGAAATTCAAGTCGAAACCTGCCAAAAAGAGGAAAAAGACAGCGGCAGCGAATTCCGATAGTGACTGAAATTGTAGCATGTTGCTATAGAAACAATCAGAACATTCCATCTAGGATGAATAACATTCACAACGAGCATTGAGTCCGGGAGCGAGGAAATGGACTCCTAAGCTTTGTTCTTTTTAAAAACTTGTCTTGGAACAAATATATGTGTGTGTTTGTCTTCGCAAGATGTTCCCTTCCAACCTGAGATGCTGTTTGTCTGTCAACTCGGCTACACAAAGCATCCCATTGCATCTGATGTGCAAGGTGTGTCATCTTCTACCTGTTCCTGCATCGTCGAAAATTGTTTTTGAAGCTACTGTTTTATTCGCCAAGACCTTACGCTTCCCATGAACATGGATGTTTTCACTTGATAAATACTTGCCTAACTTCATGCGAAATATTTTGAATTTCCTGTTCCTAAATATTCCCCCTTAAATGAAGTCGAATCACAGATATGGTCCATGTTTGTAGTACCGTTGTACATTCTAAAAATGCAGAGCAGGAGAGGAGGAACCCAGCTCTCATTAGCTGTTAGCCCTTGACTAGTGTGAAGATGGTGCACATCATCAGTCAACACAAGGCAGAATGATATTCATGCAATCTCAGAGAAACTGTCAACAAATGTTTCTATGACAGCATGACGAGGAACAGCTGCACTTCAAACAACTGTCAGGATCAGCCCGGAAAGACCTAAAGACGTATCAAGAATGAAGGAATCACTGGACTGGCTTCAAAGAATTTGCTACCATTTATAAATAGATTTTTCCATCATGCGTACACAGAATTGTTCTCTTTATTGCCAATCATCGTTTTTTAATGAACATTTAGAATTTTCAAGTTGTGTCAACAATTAAGAATGATACCTTATTGAAGCTATCATGTGGGTTTTTAATACAGAAGGTATGTGTTCAGAATAAGAGAGTATTCAAAAGTACCAATACATCTCGCTAGAAAAGAGATATCAAGGACCTGTTTCACAGAGCCTTTTTTCAATGACAAATGACAAAAATCAGTGACATATCTGCTGATAACCAATTAGAAGCAAGGATTTAAGTAGCTTATAACAAAAACTGTCACTTGTCGCTGATGACAAGTTTTGTGAAACGAGCCTAGTTCTTTGTACCACAAGAAGCTTACTTCATGTGCACATACTTATCGTGGACTGAAATTCAGTTGTATACTCTCATTCTTGGGTCTATTCGGTTTCTTCATTGGAATAAGGTTTAATTTTGTGTTATTCAAATTCAATATACAATGTATTCTTAGGAAGAGACTTGTCAAATGTCTGCTGTGGGGTGTAGCATTGAATGGCTCTGAAACTTGGACAATCTGGAGAGCGCAGGAAAGGTTGATAATAATAATAATAATATTAATAATAATAAGTCTTGTTTACCCAGGGTAGCCTCATCAGTATTCATACTGTTCTCCCTGAGGGCCCTGCAATCACATCATTAGCCCGCTTTAATCGAGCTACCATGAAATGGTGCTCAAGCATTCAAGGAATTTCTTCCTACCAATGAAAGAATGTAAGGAATTAGTTGGAGGGATAGGATCACCAATAAAGAAGTATTAGATACAGTGAATGAGCAAAGGCACGTTGGTTGAATCATCTGGAGACAGATAAAAATGCTCAGGGACATCTTGGAAGGGAAGATGGATGGTAAATGGGGAAGAGCAAGAAGTGGGATGGTGTCAGACTTGATAGGTTGCAGATCATATTACATGATGAAGAGGAAGGCTTAGGCTAAAGAAAGAGAGGGATGGAGAAATAATGAAAGAGAGCTTGGTAATGTGGACCTGCCAGAACACCTGAGAAATTCAAATACTATGTGTCTGTGTATCCGAGGGTTGTGCCTCTCATCACAGATACTGGTTCTATCACCGATATTGCTTTAGTAAACTTTAAAAGAAACTTGGAGGAAGAGCTTGATAGAAATGTTGTTTTACTTATCAGAATTCAAGAGAATCACAAAACCTACTTTACTTCAAGACCATCGCTGTAGCTTTCATATACAAATCTCTGACGACCCAGATTTAACTATTTGTATTGCATTAGATAAACTGCAAAGGTAATGTTTCGAGCTGGAACAATGCACTATGAATACTTCACTCTTTAAACTAGAAAGTAATTGACATTGTGTTATTTTAATAATCATTCAGTAATCAGTACAGGCTGCATTCTAACTATCATGGTTCCAATAAATACATAATGATTAACTATGAAACATGACAATATTGCTTATTTTCAAAGCAGAAATTTAATTGCAAATTTTAGAACTGCATGAACAAGATTTTAATTGATCATTGCTTCTTAGGGTCCCTACAGGTTAATGTACATGTACTTGTGTGTGAGCCAAGTTTAAATCATTGTATACAACCACCGTGTCTGTCAACAGTTTTGAACATACAATGTATTCTGTTTCAGATTTAGTGGAGAGAAGATTACAGATTGTTAAATGATCAGGAAGGATATGAAAATAGGTGTCGTACATGTAGCTCATGATTTCATCATTCTTTAAAGATAATTTTGCTTTGTGAAGATTTATGTTCATAAGGAAGGATAATTGTGACAACCGACCCAGGATAATGTTTTCAAGTAAAAGAAGGGGAAAGAATAGAGTATAGCTCAACTAAATCACGTTGAATCTTGGACAAATCTTTTATGATGAAAGGACGGCTCCTTTTAAAATTTTATATACCAGAGAAGATTATTATGTGTCATGAATCTCGACCTCTATTGCAGGAGGTTTGAATCATGAAATCTTGCAAGTCTTGTTTATTTTTAACGTGTGTTGTAAAGCAAGCAAATGGATTTGCTGAGTTTTCCATGTCTCGTTTCAAAATAATGTTCTTTGTATAAATCCTGAAGTGCACATACTGAATGTAAATTAGCCTGATACTGAAATAGAACAGGCATTTTTCTACATAAAGAATTGAAGAAGAAACACTTGTTTTGTGGTTATGAGTGTCATTTATTTTGTCCGTTTTTGTCCTTGTTCAGTGAAGTGCTTTTTACTTGATTTGGGATAAAGATGGATGTTTTTGTTTTTTTAATCCCTTTATCTTTCTCCTTTCTTGCTCTTTATCTTTGTTTTCTTCCTTTCTATATCTCTCTCTCTCTCATTTAGTTTATCAATGTCACTGTGATAAGGCCTAAAATAAAAACTTGTCGTATTGCCCTTTGCGACCAACCCCAAAATCGGAAAATCTACGGTCAGCATTTTAAAAAAGTTTTTTTTTTCAACCGTTTTTTTAGATTTTTGTTATATTAATGAATACAAAAATATGTATTTTGTTTGTTTAAATGGGATATAAATGCATAAAATCAAATTGTTCAAAAATTCTCACTCGTGCAAACCATGGATAATTATGAGGTGAAAAAGATATCAATGGAATGATGACGTTGAAACGCGTGTATTAAAAACTGAGAAATATCAGCCAAAAGAGGGCGGGGAAAAAAGAAGAAAAAACAACAACATTCAAATCTGAAAAATATCGGTCCAAAGTGGGTGACCAAAAAAAAGTTAAAAAAAAAAAAACTTTTCCAACCGACCGACCCATGTTTTGGCACTCAAAGGGCAATACAACAAGTTTTTATTTTAGGCCTCATACTTCCCAAACCCCTATCCAAGTTTTAAATACACAAGTCTAATTGAAAGTCAAGGTGCATTTTATCACAACTTGTTTTCTTCATTTGTTTTAAATATACAAAGTCAACATGGGACAAACTATTCCTAGCCATACATGCAAAGAGAACATGACTATTATTCTGAAATGGGAGGATTGATATTTACCGGAAAATCATGATTATGATCGATGAAGTAGAATATACTTGCTGTTTTTTGTGTGTTTGAACAAGTTTTATTCCTTCAAAGAATACCTTTATAACATTTGGAATTTCTGTTCAGTTTTTCATATTTTGAAAATAAATCCACTATGAACCCAATATAGACAAAGATAATCGCAACTTGTATCTGATTCTGTGTGGCAGTCTTCCCTCGACCTCCGAAAACTGAGATAAAGAGCGCCATCTATTGGTAAAATCATTATAACAAAGGTGGGACTGAAAATAAAAATCGTTCGCGACCACGACGTATTTCGTAAGTAAAAAATGTATTTTGTTGATGTCTTGGTATCTTAATATCTCTTTAACCAGAATTAACGATTTTATGTTTATGTTTGCATGATGAAAAGGCCAAAGGTTGAGTTAATTTGGATATACCAGGCGCATGAACATGATCATGATAGACACAGAGTGACAGACATTTTTTTATATTTCAGTCCCTCGTGTTTGATTTCGTGTTTGGTATGTGATACAAGTTTGATTTTTTTTTCTTGTTTCATTCTCAAATTCAAAATGTGAATTGTGATCAGTGATGGATTTTAATGTACAAAAAAAAAAAAAAAAAATGCATAAAATTTCAAAAAACAAGTGTTTAATAAGTTGTGCCCTTAAAGGTAATAGATCTACAAAGTTTTGGTATGATGGGGTCGTGAATTTTGTTCAAATGAACGATTAATTATTGGAAGCATAGATCCTATGCGATCCTACGATATTCACTGATCGTTGTCGTGGTCGAAATCGACTCTAAAGTTATGAAATCATAAATAATAGACACATTATGTTGTATAGCTCCCTCTCAACGTCAAGATATTAATTAAGCTATAAAACAATGTGTCTCGACTAAAATCGACCGATTAGCTATTCCCGTTCAGAATATATACCACAACTACATATTCTGAGATTTCCATGGTCGCAGCTACCATTGTATGGCCATAGGAGCTATTTGAAATTTAATAAAATTTACCTGGAGCACCGGTAAATCTTTATATTCAATTTTTCTCGAAAGCAGAAGTGTTTTAGGGGCCAAAATTTCTAGTGCTTTTAATACATCCACAGGGGCATCCAAATATATAAAGTTATATATACCAAGTTATTCATTTGAAAACATATTCCGTTGGAAGTTTGACTCCTTGAGTAATACATTTGTGCTTCTACAGTAGATCTATAATCTTATTCAACACTGCCCTGTTGTTTGTCTGTGTCCTAAATGCAAAGTCCGATGATCCTTGCATTATTTTCTCCCTCTTTCAGGAAAGAAGCAGCTGGAAAGTCACAATATCGCCTTCAAAGCTCCCGTGCATCAAGACATCATGCCAGTAATGTTGAGACTAGCCCGGCACGGCTGTACGAACAGGCCTTTCTTTCATCTCATAGCCATTCACAACAAGTTTGCCAGAAACAGTGGGAGAGCCTTGGAGCAGTTGGGAACATTTGATCCCATGCCAAACAACCACAATGAGAAGCTGGTCAGTCTCAATGTGGAAAGGATCAAGTACTGGCTGGCGATAGGAGCACATCCCACACCACCAGTATCACATCTCTTAGGTAGGATTCTTTGTTTTGACTTCTTTTATATACTCATAATTGAAAGTTTTTCTGTGCCCTTTCTTTCTAATTTTTTACAATTATTTTATTCATTTAATTGTATCCCTCTCAAATTAAAATTCTGACTGGGTAGAAATCAGATGTTTGAGTTTGATTTTTATTTGATTTACTCTTGTAAATCAATGGACACTTTAAAATAAACAAATAGCTTTCAAAGTTTGATATCTCTGATTGACAGAATAACTGTGTTCATTAGTAGTTTAAAGATAAACTCCAGTACTGGTAATGCGATTGCATTGTGAAAGAAAAGGTGTGGAATGGATCAGAAACAGTTGATCATGTAGCATGTAAGTATTGGTGTGCACTGCAAGGTTCTGGAGTCATCAAAATCATAATAAATTTGGCCGAGTCTTGGTAAAGTAACAAGCACTGTACACAGAAAGCTATATATGGGACAACACACGTGGTGTCGGGGCTAGTTCTACCTTGATTTCCTTGTCTTTCTATGCTCATTTCTCAGCCAGTATACATTTTCTTCCAAAATTGTTTGGCACATGTCTTTTATTTGTAATCTTGAACATTCAGTGTAAGTTTCGTTTGATTCTGTGAGAATCAATTTTCTTTTTTTTACCAGAACTGGAGTTTATCTTTAAGGATCTGTAGAAATACAAATAAGTTGAAATGTACTTGTATATTCAGGTCTCAATTCAAGTATTAATTCATCAATTTATATTGCACAGTTGCACAAAAGGCAAAAATGTAATCTCTTTTTGCTGTGCTGTTGTTTGTGTATAAATAGACCTTCAATACTCAGCTGTACAGAACATAATCTCTGTATAACATTAATGGTAAGTTTGTTGTTTGTTTTTCCTCACTCCTTTAAAGGACTATCAGGCTTGCTTCCAATACACCCAAGGACCTACGTGATAGCAAGGAGGGCCAGGCACAAAACTGCTACAAAAGAACAGGCAGCTGCAGCAGAAGCAGAAGTGGAAGGAACAAGTTGAGAATTCTTTGAGAATTTGCCACTGAAATGGACATCCGAAAGCCAGTAATGGACACAGACTTGGCAAGAAGTGTATCATGTGGATTATGAACAAGATGGTTGATATCGAACATGTCTGAATAGTTCTTCATTTGTGTACCATACTACTAGTTCTTGCCGATGCAACATACTTGGTGCTCATGTCAATCAAGCTTGGGGGACTTCAGCATTGGGGACTTTATAGGGAAATATTAAGGGTAAATTCTGGAAAAATGGTATTCTGATTGCTGGTAAGGGTTATTAATGTGTCACAGTCTACATATATTTTCGACCTGCAAAATAAAACTTTGGTCCTCTCAAACCCTATCCCCTGGGATGCTGCAAGGCCAGTTCTCTGAATTTGGACAAAGGATAATATGTTTCTTGTAGAGAAGGACCTTGTGTATACTAGCAATCAATTACCCCCTCCATTGAACTACCGGTATTGCTTCATTGTATGAGCTAGATGTAATTGGTAAAGGTTGTGTCCTATGGAAGAAAAGCCATCCAATCTGATATTCCTTAATGGTCTGTGAGGAGAGCTTGGCAAACAAGAAATGTGAAGTCGGGATGGACATGTATTATTATTATGAGCAGCATCAGTGATAGTTCGAGTGAACTGTAAATTTTGTGTGTGTGTGTGCATGTAGTCTGCTCTTGAAGAATATAAACTACACGTATAAATGTACGCAAAAGAGATAGCTATGACGATATAGGGAATAAATAAGTATTTTTACGTTTGAATGTAACTAAAACTTGGTTTATAATTGTTGTTTGTGAGTATTATTGATATTGCAAGACCGATATTAATATTGCAAAACTTTTTGCAAGATTGGAACAAGAAGTACATAAACATGCATGTATAAAGGGGCAGGTATATTTTTCTGCATGTAAAATTAGAGCACTGGTGTATCCAGACTTGTTGAATACGAAAAAGACGAGGGTGACACATAAAATCACATACACCTTTAGTCAATTATGACAGCAAAGTTCTGTGTACAACCTTTTTTTTAACCAGATGAACAGGAGAGGGACCCGAGATGTGTTGAGCACCATTGTCAAAAGGTTACATTAAATTATATGTATACTAGTTCATGTATTTTGTAGATACTAAGAACACAGTAGGGGAAACTTATGGATTAATGTCCCCCCCCCCCCCCCCCCCCCCCCCCTCCTGACAAGAAAGATTGCTAGCAGGCTCTTTATAATAAATGAATTTTAAAAAATACAAGATTCTTGATTTAAATTTTTTTTTAAAAATCTAATAAATAATACTATCATAAAATTATAACAAATCTGAAATATGTCAACATACATTTAGAAGGGGGCAGGTTGTGTCAGTGACAACATCCCCCGCCCCCTCCTCTTCAATATTGTCACAACATATGTGGTTACATGTTTATCCCCAGCCGTGGGAAATATGATGCATGGAAAATAATTAAAGGACATGTACTACTAAAATCTTTTGATAAAAATAATTTATTTACATGTCAAATTTCAGGTTTCAAAATATACACATTGAAGACATTTCACAATACAAAACTTGATACATGAAGTCATGAACATGTATATGGGCTGTGGACAAGTCCATGGTAAATTTGTCCCTTGAACCAACATAATTCTAAAGGTTTAGTACACCTAGAAAGTTGACGGCCCGATTTACTAGAACTTAAATTGGTCAAATATCAAGGAAAATTTCACTGTGATTTTTTTCTTCTCACTTTGTTATTATTGGTAATGTATGGGACAGCAAATGACATTTGACATACCCATATATGTGCATTTTTAAAACTCCTGCCATGCAAAGTGATCCATAGAAAGGTAACAAAAAAGTGATCAATTTTTATTGCAAATATGCAAAGAGAGGAAGTTAGCCAAACAAAACAGCAGTGTTGAGGTCGGAACAAACAAATACCTGTATATTTTTTTACTCTTCATAAATAACAACTTGTGTAAAAACTTGACATTAAATATCATGCTCTACAGATTCTCAAGAAATAATTAACTCTAATCTAATGAGGTATACTTCTGTAATATCAGGATAAATATGGTGCTGAATTTTTTCTTCAATACTTTGTTCTAACATTTAAAAGGAAATCCAACTTTGATGGCAAACTATCTAGAGGAAAGCAGAAAAAAAGTAGACTGGTGAAAGTTTGAGTGGAATAATAATAATAATATTGGCATTTATATAGCGCTCTTACAGACATACATGTGTATCACAGCGCTTTACAACATATTATTATTACCCCGGTCATCGGATTCAGGCTTACCCGCACACAAGGTATGCACATTCTCCACTCCCTGGGGAGCATTCCAGCCAGTCGCCATTTTACAAGCGCCACTTGGAACAAAATGAGAAAGATACACAATTTTGAAAGTTGCAATAACTATAATTGGTATGGGCTCTTCAAATTGGCTGACTTGGTAATGTCTCTGTGATGTAGTGTCGGACAATTTTTCAATTTGTTCCAATACACAAAAATGTCCGACTCTGGAATGGCTTTACTCTAATAGAGGACCTATAATAATATGCTAGACATAATGCTTATGAGTGGAGCCCTAAGGGAGAAGGCACTTGGGAGAAAAACAGTATTAATTATATTTTTGTAATGCAACAAACGGGAGAGTCATATGCGACTATGTCACAATCCACTGACCAAACTGTCACTTTGAGATTGGCATTCATAACTTTCTTATTGTTGGTCCGTCATACATTTTTTCAAATTTTTGCAGTTCTGTGAATTTAATTTTTCTGCTTTCATACAAATGAACTTATTACAAGGGTTAGATTGCCCTTTAACAATAGATTAACAATAGATTGAATTTATTTCAGGACATCTTATTTCATACACCTTGTTACACACACATGACGCACATCATGGAACGCTCCTTTCTTGTTATGCCGCCTTGTATCCTTTATGAGAATGGATTGTGTCCTTCTTCCCTAGCAACCTTTAGAGCCCAAAAGAGTTCTTCACCAGGAGGGAAGTTGTTCCAGTCTCTCCATTCCCAACCTGAGAGTAAAATAGACAACATTCATCAAAGAATTTATCCGTTTGATAGTGTTTTATGATTTAGATGAGCAAATTTACAAGAAATTAACAAATGGAAATTTAGGGAGGTCAAAAGATGTTCTATATTATTTGATAAAAGTTTCATTATTTTTAAATACAGTGTAATTTGAAAGTAGCCATTGTGCTATATTAGGCTGAATTTGCACTATGTGTGTACGTTGGGCTTCGCTTGTAAATGATATCCGGACACCTTGCAAATCCTGCTGGTTCTGAGATTTTTTTCTGACTTGTTTTCAATTACAAGAAGGACTCAGGAGTACAAAATTTGATCTACTGGGTACAAACCAAATATTTTCTTTACAAAGATTGAAATAATTCCTGTCACTAAATCAAACTGGTGATGAATTCCCTTTTCATATTGGTAAATTTACAGAATTGCTTCCAACGTTCCAATAGACACTTCTTTGGTAAAGGAGGCTATGGATCTACAAACCTTCACATTTATTAGGCTCCGTATTTTCTGGATCCTTCTTAAAATCTGCATCCACCTCGCCCCTCATAAAGATAGTGACATAATGGTAGTCTTTCTCTATGCACACCGCGTTGACGACAGTTGAGAAGACAACGTTCTTGAGACGCAGCCCTGTTTCTTCTTCTGTTTCTCTCTTGGCACAATCTATCCATTCTTCTCTGAAGGAATACAAATGTTTACAGAGAATTAAGATACTTGATAAATATAATGTTTTACAAAAAGAAACGTTACTTTCCCATTCCAAAATCCCACTACCTTAGTTTTGCATATTTCTGAAATCGATGAAAAATGTGCATCCCTAGCAGAATGTGGAAATATTTTGCTTGTCAGATATTCATTTTAATTCTAAGACTAATTTAGGACAAAGGGATCACATGATTCTTCTGAAACTTCAATTATTTTTCTTGAGCAGGCCTGTAGCCAGAGTTTGATGTTTTTGGGGGCACATACATGTAATTGATCAACGTCCTGGGGAGGGGTCTAAAAAATTCAACCGATCCCCCCCCCCCCCCCCCCCTGTGTGGCTACACGCCTGGTCTTGAGACAGGACAATCCACATATGGCATCAATCACAAACCCACCTTTAGTTTTATTCCAAACTGTACAAACAAAATAAACAAACGAACACCAGCAACAACAAAGGTGAAGCCTCAAATGTTAGACAAACTGTGTTTTATCATGCCTTCTTGGGCATGCATGGTCATGGACATGGACTGAGAAGAGACATCACATGGCCTCATAAATTATTTAATATTAGGAATATTACACCATAATCCCGAGTCCTGTCTGTGCATAGCTGTGACAATATTTGGTCAATTCTAATTTTTACAGTGAGTAAGTAAATAATTGGTAGAAAATGAACATTATTCAAAATATTCAGACGAACATGCCACGCCCACATCAAAGAGCATGAGCAGAGCCCAACCCACAGCCTATACGGCTAGGCTCGGCCTCGGGCAGCGCAGTTCGAGCTGCTGCTGCGCCGCAGCTCAGGCCAGGGCGGCCAAGCTCATGCCCCATGATCATGGAAGCTTGGCTGCCTTGCATTGCATTGCATGCGCATGCCGATCCTCAGCTGAAGCAGTATAATTTACCCGAATTCTAGATGGCCACCAGGAAGGGCGAATGTCCCACTGCCAGTTGATCCTTTACGCTTCCCGAGTACAACACAATTTGGATGTGCATCGCTTGTTACAAAAACTCCAACGCCTATGCCGGGTCTCTTCACATGTGGTTGACTGGGCGCTGCCATTTTGATTTTAGTGGACTCGAGCTGGCGCTATAATTTGACATCGATGGAGCTCTATTTGTGTACTGTTTCTATGGCGAATTTTAGCTAATGAAAACACTGGCACTGGACATCAAGTTTTACAGTCTTGTTGGTCAGAATGTAACATAATGGTGAGTTTATTCAGTTGTGTGTGTGAGTTTGTACAGTAAAATGACGATTATATTGAATTTTCGTGTGTGAGTTGAGTGACGCGACTCGTCGAGAAGACGGAGACTTTCAGTTTCATTCCAACTGCAGCCGCTAGCCGAGTGCAGGCTTGACTGAGCAGCAGCTGAGCTCAGGCTGAGTGAAAATCAGTGCAGTGTGAGCTAGATCTGACAGATTGATCAGCAATCAGAAAGAGAGATTATCTAACTGTGTACACAATATCATTTCAAAACAAATTGAGACATGCCTGTAACAGTAGTAAATCATCAGATAAATGACATTCAAGAATTTGTCAACTGATTTCTCTCTAAAGTAAAGGCTAGAAGTTAGAACTAGAGCTTTTTTTTCACTGGGAAACTTCTCACATATTTTGCTTTTGGTTTTATAATTGTCATATTGTCAAGGTGGATCATGGATTTCCCTTTTAAATGTCCACATGTAGATTTCTAGATCTAGGTATTGTTTATGATCGACTTCATTTTAAGATAATGATTGGGTGCAACTGATATGGCTAATGAATTGTGTTTTTATTTATCCATCCTCTTTACTGTCTTTATATAGGTAGAACCACCAAGGCATTTACCTACATTTTCCTGCTCACAGATTGTACTCTGCTGCATGATTTTAAGATGTCAGAACAAGATGTTTGCTGGATGATACCGTGATGCCTGGGGCACTTCGCCCAGTAGCAGTTGTCTGCTACATTTGCGGGAGGGACTTTGGATCCAAGTCCATCGGAATACACGAGCCGCAATGCATGAAAAAATGGAAGGCTGAGAACAGCAGCCTCCCTAAGCATCAGCGTCGTCCTCCTCCTAGGAAACCTGATTTATTACCTGCCGTCAATGGCTCATCATCCCAGGATATAGAGCGGTTTAACCAAGCTGCCTTGAAGTCATCACAAGCCCAACTGCTACCATGTCCAAACTGTGGGCGTACCTTCCTGCCAGACAGGTTGCCAGTCCATCTGAAGAGTTGCAAGGGTGGCAATGCAATAAGCAAGAGAAGATTGGAAAGTGCTGGTAGTGTGGCTAGATCATGGTCAGGTCCAGATACCCAGACACCTAGACCACCCTCTAGACAGGATAGGCCTGGAACAGCTACCCTTTCCCGTCCCAGCTCTGTTACCCTCCAACAGAGGAAGCATGTAACCGTTACGCCCGTGAAAACCCCGGTCGGAAGGCAACAGAGCAACACCCAAGGGGGAGCTGGTTTCCAGCCAACACCACCACCACAGAAACGTAGATCTCAATTAACATCTACGTCACAGGCATCGTCACCTCAGAAGCCTCAAACTGTTGTCTGCTTTATCTGCGGAAGAGAATTTGGAAGCAAGTCGATCTCCATCCATGAACCACAATGCATGCAAAAGTGGAAAGTGCAAAACAGTCAGCTCCCAAAACATTTGCGGAGACCCCCTCCCAAGAAACCCCAGGCTCTTGGTCAAGGACAGCCCATGGGTGTTGGTGCAGAAGCCTACAATGCGATAGCATCCCAGAGTGCAAGTTCCCAGCTTGCTCCTTGCTCTAGGTGCGGGAGAACCTTTGCTTTGGACAGGATTGAGAAACATGAATCCATATGCAGCGTGAAATCTGGCACCGCACCTTCACGCGGCAAGACACCATCAGAGGGTAACCAACAACTCAGCTCTTCGAAATCTAGGAGCGGTCCTCAAAGCTTTCAACCATCTCCTCCCTCAAAGCCAAGAACACTTGTCTGTTATATATGCGGCCGAGAATTTGGCAGCAAGTCCTTGCCAATCCATGAACCTCAGTGCTTACAGAAGTGGAAAATACAGAATAGCAAGCTACCCAAGGAGCACCGTAAGCAGTTGCCCAGGAAACCAGATGCCTCTGGAGGAAAATCAGCCAATGAGGCTGCTATGGATGCAGCCAATGCTAACCTTGTGGCTTGTAAAAAATGCGGCAGGACCTTCAATCCTGATAGGATAGAGAAACATCAGTCGATATGCAGACCGAAAACAGGGACTGTGCTGAGACCAAAAACAGCCACATTGAGTCTTGGGAAAGAGAACCAGATGAATAGTTCAAAGTCAAGAGTAAGTTATTTCTCTTTCACTACTTCCAGCAAAATTTAGAAATAATTCAGTGAAGTTGTTCTGTTACAAAAATCTGTTTATAATAATTAAATCATCAACATAATTTTTGTATTATTTTGCCCTCTGTCATTATAGAAAAGTATGATTGTATGTAGTCTCTTTTACAATGTGTAAAATAATATATGTTGCAAAAACTGCATGATTGTTTTTTACCATCTCATCCATTTTATTTGGATCCCCTGCCATTGAAGATCAGGTTGTAGGACTGTTGAATTTCAAACCTCTTATTATGCATTGTCATTATACAGGATGAATTTAAATTCTTTGACAGTTATGAGGCTTACATGTATAATGGTTTATAAATGAAGTTGTTGCTGTTGATTTTCTGGTAGAGTCTTGAAAACCATTTCCTTATGAATCCCAACTTTTCCACTGTCTTGTCTCCAGACTCCAAAGACTCCTATCCCTCGACGGCCCATTACCGTGGTCTGCTACCTCTGCGGACGGGAGTTTGGAAGCAAGTCGATATCCATCCACGAACCCCAGTGCCTCAAGAAGTGGCACATCGAGAATGATAACTTACCCAAGAAGCTACGCAGGCCTGAACCAGTCAAACCTGTTGTAACAGTGATCCCCACCACAGGTTAGTACTGAATGTCTCTGAGCATCTGGGACCTGTTTCACAAAGTGTTTTTCCAATGACAAATTACTAATATCAGTGACAAATCTGCTGATAATCAATCAGAAGCAAGGATTTCAGTAGCTAATAAAAAAAACTGTCATTTGTCACTGATGACAAGTTTTGTGAAACGCCCTCCTGATGTTGTTGTTAGTGTTTAGATGGCGCTCTTCAATCTTGTCAGATTTCCTGCGCCACAGCATTCCTTCTTTGATGTTCATCTTTTCGAACTTGATCTCATGGCTCACTTTTCTGGAGGGGGGGTCTGTCTTTTCAGACTACAGACTGATTAAGCAAGTAATGTTGGTTGTACTTTTAAATATTAATGATCTGGTCTCGATCATTGGGACAAACAAAAATGAATAGAAACGTTTCAGAATCAAATTATTATTTAGCTTTGCAATTACATGTAGGCAAGGAATTCAGAACAAATTATTTCTCCAATTCTATCATTGTAGGGCAGAACTGTTTTGAAATTCAGTAATCCAGTCACCATAGTTTTGAGGGCTAGAATGTTTTTTTAAACAGATATATGGCGCCATAGAAATGCTGTGAATCATCATCATCAACTTACCAATTCCACACCCATTTATGCTACTAGTAATTGCTATCAATATTTGAAATCTGTCTGTTTTGTGTATACGATTGACATATACATGTATTTGCAATGTTGAAGTTCATTGTGTATCCCTGATGTATAGGTCTACGATATTAGAAGCAATTTATTTGTAGGAACAAAAATTGATGTAAATGATTAATTTCTATTCCATTGCCATTTCTCTTCTTATTCTCTCTCTCTCCCTCTCTTTATGTCTCCTTTACCCCAGGAAACAAGAGTGGGGGTTATAATCTTGATGCCATGAATGAAGCAGCATATAAGGCAGCACAAGCTAACCTTGTGCCTTGTGACATCTGCGGTCGTACCTTCCTCCCAGACAGGTTAATGGTCCACAAGAAATCATGCAAGCCCAAGAAAGGAAGCAGCCTTCAGGGACCGGTGTCTTGAGGGAACCATCTCAGAAAATGTCAGCTAGTTCCCCTGCCCATAAAGCAGTCTTTCAGTCCAAATTACCAGAATAATTTGACTTGATGGGACTGTCTCAGAAGTGTTTCCCAGCCCATCTATTGAAAACGATAAAGTAATATGACTTTATACTGGGTGTAAGCCACAAATATGTTTAAATAATGTACTTTGTTGGACTATCTGAAATATCCTCTAGTTTTCTAGCCCATGGAATGACCAGGTAGTATGACTTGATTTGACTGTCTCACAATTTTCTGCTGACTTGCCAGCCCATGGAGCAGTCTTTTGGAAGCGACCAGGTAAAATGATGTAGTGGGACCATCTCAGCAATGCCTGCTAGTCTCCCTACCCATGGCTTTTGAAAATTACCATATCTTTAAGGGACCACCTCAGAAGTGTCTGCTCCTCTCCACGCCAATGAACCAGTCTTTCAGAAATGACCAAGGCCATGTAACTTGATGGAACTGCCGTAGAAATGTCAGCTCTTGGTTGTCTCCCAGCTCACCTTTGAAAAAGGCCAAGTAACATAACTTGTTGTTCACTCGTCTCGCAGCCCAAGGAACCTCTTTTCCAAATGACTACTGGGTAGGTAGTATGACTTTATATGGAACCATTTCAAAAGTGTTTGTCAGATCTCCTGACCTACTGAATAGTCTTTCATACATGTATTTCTATGTATTCCGTCCTAGAAAGTGCCTATTTCCTGCATGATGACAAAACTTGTCATCAGTGACAAATGGCAGTTTTTGTTATAAGCTAGTGAAATCCTTGCTTCTGATTGGTTATCAACAGATTTGTCATGGATCTTTGTCATTTGTCATTGAAAAAAGGTTTAGTGAAGCGGGACCCAGATGTAATAGAGATGATCAATATTCCAAAGCTAACAACTCTCAATGATTACAAATACTAGTAATAATAACCTTGTACATTTCTTGCTTTATTATATCTCCATGTACAAGTGTGTAACTTTTTCTCTGTTTCTTTTTCTGCATGCAATTCTGACATTCATGCAACCTACTTTATATGTGCAGGCTGAAATCATAGCTCATTCCATCCACCCATGTTACTGAATATTTGACCCTTTCTAAATTTCCTCCCTAATACAAGCAGCTCTATTTAAGGGCAAAACTCCCATTTATGTATTGTTGTGATTGCTCTGATTGACATGTATAAACATTTTGTATATGAATTTTATACCTGTAGATTCATATGAATCTCATTATTCAAAGAATGATTCTCATTGTTTACTAATGTAAAAGTTTACCTGCTTTGGTTTTACAAAGAACTTGGAATGTTGTCACAGCTCTAATATAATGTATTCAAAGAAGGTGTATAATCTTTGAATGAGAGAGATTTTTGTTTGTGTATTTAAGCATAGAGTGTGTTTTCTTTTCCTCTAGATTTTTCAAAGATTCTATGGAAATGAAATATAAGTGCTGTGTTTTATCTAGATATCAGGATAGGAAATCAGGAATCCAACTTCATTAGAAACATTCTTTAATCTGCAGTGCATTAGAAGAGTGTCCAAAGTAGGAATGCACCTCAGTTGTTGGTTGGTGTGAATAAATATGTATAAAACATACATGTGTGTCTCTGAGCATTTAGAAACAATAACTTGAGCAACAAAAATAGGAAATTAAAGTGGTACCCAGACTATGTGTCTCATCATCTCTCATGAATGCGTTTTTATCAATGGATGTGATTTCTACCAAGTTTTCATTCATTTTCTCATGGTATGCTTATCCAAGCAATCCATCTAAATCATTATAAACAGAAATCACTTTTCACCTGTTTATTTCACAATATCTTTAAAATGAACACATGCGCTCAAGATGTCTTGGTTGATTTATATGGAGAATACCGGTATGTCAATTCTATCACCGGTAATGTAGTTCTGTTGACAGAAATTATCTAATGTATTCTATGAAAAATTGTATAAATATAATTTTGTAAATTTACCTTTAAATTGGTCGTGCATGAGATGGGAATCAAACATCTCAGAGTGTGTGAGAATGAAAAATCACCTTGAAATACTGAAATTATTATGTCATTCTTACTTGTAAATCAATTATATATTTCACCTTAATAAAATATGCCACTTGTTGAAAGCTGAAGTAGATGTGTGCAATTGGATCAGTAATAATGAAATTTAATGAAAATTATTGTATTTCATTTCATTGATATTCAAAAAATGACTTGTAAATGTACTTGATTTTAGTGTATGCCAGATTATTGATTTATATTTGTACATATATATATATCTAACAAACAGGGGTTTGTCTTTGTAGTATATTGCCATGGGTATAAGGCTTGATGCTTTGCAGTTAACATCTAAATTATTCATACCCTTGCAGAGTTTTGTAATCTGTTTCGGAATATATGAACAATTAATTTGTCCCATTCTATGCTTCTTGATCATGTGACATATTAAAGCTGACATCTAAAAATATTCAACAAAGGCCAGTCCACCTTTCATTCTTGAGTTTATACAACACTAAAAAACATCAAATTTACAAGGGTTATGAATAATTTAGTTGTGTACTGTATGTCCTATATCAGTTTGAAGTGTTTGCTAAATTTAAAGGGTTACAAAAATGGATTTACTCCAAAAGTACCATTTTCTCAATTTTAGAGAATCGTTTTTTCCTATTGTTCAGGCCTGATAAAAACCCGATTTAAATCGGTTTCCCGATTTTTTTATATTTTTATCCGATTTTTTCCCGATTTTTTTCTTCTTCCCAATTTAAAAAAAAAAAAAAAAAAAAAAAAATCCTTTTTTTTTTTACTAGATTTTTTTTTCTACCCTGTTTTATCCTTATTTTCCCGATTCCCCCCTTATTTTCTCTATTCTTCCCTATTTTGCCCAATTCCCCCCCAATTTTCTTACTCGAAAGGGGGAATGTTGCTCCAGCCATTTTTTCCCCGTGAATCCTCTTCTTTCTTTTTTACTCAAGGGGGCGTGGTTGAGGGGAAAACAAAAAACCTATTTTTTTTTTTAGTGCTCACTATCACCCTTGATTGTTAAATGCCATTTTTTCTCTCAATAAGTACATTGACTTTTCAATATTTCAATATATATGGTCTGGAATAGAAAAATGAATTTCTATTTTTGTTGTTGAATATCTACCCCCGGACATATATGCACCTGGTCCATGGGTCCATGGATGCACACACAATTTAACATTTTCTCAAACCTGATGCCTTGACCTACACCATTCTTGTAACTTTATAAACTAGTTAAAAGATATTGATAATCTGAAGGGCCTGGTAGGCTTATTTTATTCAGTTTGCAACAATTAATTACGCTACAAAGGAATACAAATCAATCTAATTCATTTCCTTATATGCGATCCAAAGTTGATAATTATTATTTTGTCAGATTGTCATTATCAAACAAGGAAACATGAATATTGAGCAATTTGGCTCTAAATGGAAAGTGACTATTTTTAATATTTAGATTTTGTTGTATGTTTCCACATACAAATTTGAATTTGAATTTGCTCATGTGTAAGTTTTTAGTGAGACTAGTATTCAGACATGGAATATATTGAAAAGAATTTTAAAATTGTAATATTTTGATTTAATAAAGCTACAGATCAGTAATGTGCATACAATGATTACAATCGTTTCCTAATCCATGTCATATTTTTGAGTTTCAGCTTTATATTTCCTTTTTTTGTTGCCCATGGCCAGATTTTTTTATTTCAATGCTAAATTATAGTGGCAACCTTGGGATATTCTTTTACTGATCGAGTCATATGTGACTGAAAACAATTAAAATGGGGAGACAACGTGTCACAACATACATATTTATGTGACGTCCAAGACGATGATTTTGAACTAAATCAATGTTTTTATGATCAATTTTAAGTCTGAAATGCCACATGAAATGCAATATGGAACACACAAAAAACGGTGTGTAGAGAAAGTGTTGATATGCATACCCAACTATTGGGGCTAAATGACCAAAGGATGAGGCAAGAGTATTTTGTTGGATATATATAAAGCCTCTATCCGAAGGGCACTGAGTAAAATTTCTGATAAGCAAAGAAAAAATAATGAAGAGAGAAAGAAGGTTCCTTCCAATTTCTGCAGCGATCATGATGTGACAATGCAAAGTACATTTCCAAAATCTCTGTCAAGTAAACGGTCTTAACAAAATATTAAATTTTCTTTAGGAGAAAAACTGTATATAAAGGCCTGTCCCTGGCAATTGTTTTCATTCCCCCTCCCCCCCCCAAAAAAAAATAAATCCCGTAACTTTAAACTCAATTAAGTCCACACAGGATGATGTTATAGGAATGATTGAAAACCGGCGAAACATTTGCGAGTTTAATATATACGGCCCGGCAAGATTTACGCGCCCCCATGCATACCTTCAAAACTTATATAGCTGCATCCTCTTATATCATTCATATTTGCAACTCTAAAACGGCGCTGATTCGGGGGCACAGCCCCCCCCCCCCCGTTAAAAAAGGGGGAAGGGGGGAGGGGGAAAGAAAAAGGAGGGGAAAAGAAAGAAAAGGGAAGAGAGAAAGAAGAAGAAAAGAAGGAGGAGAGAAAAGGGGAGAGGAGGAAAGGAAGAAAGGGGAAGAGAGAGGAGATAAAAGGGGGAAAGGATGAATAATGAGAAGGGAAAAGAAAGAAAGGGGGATGATATTTTTTAACTGAAAAGGGGTGGGGGCACGCAATTTTGCAGTGTGCATGATATGGGGTCCCTCTTGCCAGGCGTGTAGCCCCCTCCCCCCCCCCCAAAAAAAAGCACAAGAAGAACAACCAAAAAAAAGGAGATGAAAAAAAGGGGTGAAAGAGAGAATTTTTGTGAGTAAAAGGAGAAAGGAAAACAAATGGAAAAGAATTAAACAACAATAGGAGAGAGGTGTGCGAGAGAAGGAGGAATTGCATTTCTTTTGAAAGAATAATTGGAAATCAACCAGGGTCGTTGCTAAAGAAAGGCGACACCACCCACCCCCATCTGTCAGTATATTGGCGGTAAAATTGCGCTGCTGTCTTGAAAATGAGGAAAGGGGGAGGGGGGAATGAGAGGGAAAGGGAAAGAAAAAAAAAGAACATGAAACAAAGGAAAGAGAAGAGAGAGAGAGAGAGGGGGGGGGGGTAGTTGGGTGGAGTCAACACGTCGAGGGGGCAAGAAAGATACGCATAGGTAATTATGTTGCTGTGTCGGGCCCGCTGTGTCTTTTTTCTCTAATAATTTAATGAAACATCAAAGCTTCCACGCTTCGCGCGGATGGGCGAAAATGAATTCAGACAAGGATCAACTTTGAACGTGAAAGTTTCCGCGCTTCGAGCGGGATAATAATAATAATAATATGTCAGTCAGATTAAGAGTAATAATTCAATGAAACGTGAAAGCTTGCCCGGGAGGGGGATTTAGACAAGGATTGAGAGTCGAAAATAGTACAACGAATCGTTTATCTTTCTCTAATAATTAAATGAAACGTTATAGCTTCCGCGCTTCGCATGGGAGGGGAAAAAACTGAAAACATATTAGTTCCTGTCCCTGGGTTTACAGGGTTAAATTTGTAGACATTGGGCCCGGCCCCCCCCCCCCCCACTCAGTGTTATTTAGGGTACGCATATGCTCGTACCCTCTTTTTGAAAGCACCCCCTATCTGAGGACTGCCAACATTTCCGAACCCCCCTTTCGCGGGCTTTTCGCGGGCTTTTTTTGCATTGGAGACCCCCCTAAATTTAGAAAAAATGCTCAATGTACCCCCCTAAATTCGGAATAATTTCTCAGGAGTCCAAAGAGATGAGAGAAAAAAAGAAAAACACCCCCTTTTTAAAGAAATCTCCGGGTGAAAAGTCAAATACACCCCTTTTCTTACAATTCTCGGGCCGGACTTTGTCGCACGAAAAGTACCCCTTTACCGGACATTTTGGCAACACGCATGCGGTCATTCCGACCTCTGAGTGGGGGGGGGGGGGGGGGGGGGGGGCCGGGACATTGGGACATTGGCATTATATTTGTCGGTAATTGGTGGCTAGTTTTGTCGGTAATTTGTGGCCTCTACACCCCCCCCCCCACCACTGAAAAAAATCTAGCTACGCGCCCCTGAACACAGTTTATACACTCGAGATAATTTTTGGAAGTATTACCGTGATGGATGAAATACCAGACCATCGTTGTGCATCATCGCGACGTGACAGTTCTCTAACTTCTAACCAATCAGAAGGCCTCATTTTTTTTTCTCCAGGAAGCTAGTGCCGGTGGACCAAATGTGGTTCTCAAATTGCAAAAGAACCCTACTCTATATAGCTTGGAGGGGGTAGGGGTAGAGAACAATTTTACGTCATGATTACTCCAAGACTGAGTGCCTGAAATGCGCCTAATGTGCCGTGTTTTTAAAGTTGCAAATGCTTCCTATACTCAGGGAGGGGGTTCTCGAGTAGTGCTTACTAATACCCCCCCCCCCCCCCGCCGCTTCGTTTATTCGGTCGGGCCACGGGGACTCGGGGAGTCCCCCCCCCCCCCCTCCTGGATCATCCGCCCCTGGGACGATTTAATAATTGGGTCATTGATTAGGAATAGTAGCGTCTTCATTCCATGTTCCAGATCACCTTTCTTGTCTATTTTTTACATTCTTTTCTTTTTTGACTTTGAGGGCAATTAAAGACCTGTGCGACGGTCACTATAGCTGGCCCCAAAGAAAAATGAAAAGTCTCTTTTGTACATCTTCTTCCTAAAACCTCAAAATCCTGCAGTAATTTTTCCGAATCTCATAAAGGAAAGTTTTCCTTGTTTGGTTGTATTTTTAGTCGATCGCATATCGAGCTCAACTCAGCCCCGAGCTAAACTCTTCCCCCGGCCCCGAGCTCCTCTTAGCTTGCAGACAAGTTTCAACGCGATTTTTAGCGCGGGATCGGCCGCGGAACAAAAATTAGATTGACCTGTCATGTCGCGTCGGTGACCTGATGGGGGATTTCAACATACACTGTAGTCTACTCATATTTGGGAGATATCATCGTTTTTTAAAGGCAAGGCAAGGCAAGTAAGTTATCAAGTTGTTGTGTTTTTTGCTGTGGAAGTTGAATGTGAAGAAGGTGTTTTCATGTTTGTGAATACAATTGCTAGGGTAGAGTAAGTAAGGATCCGAGGAGACGCAATCCATTTTCCGTCCTGGCTTGCGCTAGGCCAAGCAGCTGCCGCTCGGCCAGGCATGACTGGACTGAGCTAGCTCTCTTGCCTTGGCCAAGCTCAGCGCTCACGGCGATGGATGAACACGGTCCTAGATCCTGCGCCCGGCCGTCGAGTTTTGTGTAGGCTATTAAAGTCTAGACCTAAAGTCATTTACTTAGTCACACAGATTGATGCTTTTTCTTATAGTATTTATACCAGTAAACTCTTTGAAAGCATGTCTTTATTTTCTGGGACCTTTTCTTTTCATTTCTCAAACCCTGCATTTACCCGAATGTTCTATCTCTTTCGTTCGTTAGCCTCTGATTTGGGTAGACTAGGCTAATGAACGAAACAGACAGAAAATTCGGCTATGCCAGCATGGGCTTGGGATTTTTTAATTTTAATCTCAGAAAATGATCTGAGTTAACAACTTACATTTCAAGTAGTCTACACTACAGTCTATGGCGGTGTGACCAAAGTGCGCTATCTCAAAAATTGGTAAGACTAAGATTTCAAAAATCTGATATCACCGATAAAAAAAAGGGGAACATAAAATTAGCTATAGATCTAGAGGGCTTAAAGGGAATTCTCTTTGGAATCGGGTGTGAAATTTTGAAAATATTGACAAAAGATCGTCAAATTTCAGCTGTAGATCTAAATCCCCGTGCGTGAATTTAGGTCTCGTTTTCAAGACTTTTTTAGATGCAGCGCACACGCTCGAACGGACATCAAATTTTTAGATCGCGATATCTCCGAAATCCTTCAACGATACATTTTCTAGTTGAACTTATTTGTAGTAAAAAACTTTGCCGTCCATTTGGTTATAGAGTCTAATTGAAATAAATAAATTTGTGTAGAATATGAGAAATCATGGATCAAATATCACATTTTGTAATATGTTCTAAAATGTCTGTGAACTTCTGTCACACATTCATACAAGCAATATTTATCAGGGAATAATTTTCCTGGTATCGCATCGCAATTTGCTATGCATTTTTGCATGACTGCTATACAAAATATCTTTTGTGTAGCAGTTTTCTTCCATAGAAATGTACAGAATTTCATTTGAAATATTTATCCATCGGCTGAAATTGCTAATCAAAAAATTTGAGGAAAATTATTCCCTGTTTATTATTTCATTAATCTTTTAGTTTTAACTTAACTTTATGTTTGAAAATATTTATAAAGAACAAATATCCATGATGGTAAGTGCTATTCAGTATTTGATGAATATTTTCTGTTAAATCCAAAGACAGTCAAAGAAATATCTTTACATACTTTGTTTGTTAAGTATCCAGACACTCAACCCGGGCCCCATTACATCATGTATGATGGGGTGACCAACGTTCGCAGATATTTTTGAAAATATTAGCAAATGTGATATTTGAGATTTTCATATTCTAATAGATCTATTTCAATTACAAATATTAACAAGTCGACAGCAAAGTTTTTTAATACAAATTGGTTCAAATAGAAAATTTTACGTCAAAGGATTCCAGAGATATCACGATCTAAAAATTTGATGTCAGATCGGCGTGCACACAGCAACTAAAAAAATTCATGATAACATAAGAACTATGGTCACACCAACGTACATGTAGTGTGTACACGTCCAAAAGTTCATGTCAATCTGTGCTTTTGTTTTTGAGTAACAATAGTGACTCAAGTTTCAGCAACGAAAACAATCCCCAATTTGCATGAAAAATTATGTTACTAATGAAATCAAATAATTTTGGAAATAGAGGAAACTTTAGTTTGCTTTTGCAGTGAGCATATCAAAATTTGAAATTAAGAGGATACCATAACTCATATCTAATTGAATGAAGATTGTAACTTTATTTGTATTTGATAGAATAAGAGAGAGAAGCAAGACGTTTTTTGACCAACATTTTTCTAATTTAAATATTTATAATGATATGATATACATCAAGGTCATGCTTGAAATTTGAAAAGCCAGAAATACATATCAGGTACGGTACACACAAATTGTCATTATTTTCATGGGACGGTAATTACAGACTGTTCCTTTTATATGGTGAACCAATGTATGGACAACTAATAAAACATTGTCATTTACTTGTTCAGGCATTAATGTTTTAAGAACAGTTTGTATGCTGCCGATGATGCTTGTATTATTGCTTTTTTAAAACCAGTATAAGAACTGTTCATTAAAGTGAAAGTTTAGAGATAAAGAAAAAGTTTGTTTGTATGTTTGTTTTTTTATTTTAATTTTTTTGAGGGGGGGGGGGGGTTATCAACACTTTTGAAATGCTTAAAGAGCTGTAGTTGATGTTAGTTTAGTAGAGTTTATATCTCCCTTTACAATTCCTTGTTTAGTTATTGAATGTTGAAAAATTAATTTCAAATCCATTATTATGTACCTGTACATGATGTGGAACATTTTAGATTGTTGAGGTCCAGATATTACACTCTTTGTTTTCGGAGGGTCATAAAAACATAAATTATTTGAATACTTGATCAAGATTTCTATGGCCTGCAAAATTATTTATTTATTTGTACATGTTATTTGTTCATTTTTAAAATAATTTAAATCAAGTTATTGTTCTGGGGAGGAAGGTCTGCGGATCACAGTTATTTGGTTAACTTTTTCCATACCCGGGCAGCTCGACCGGATGCACCTGCTATTGCAATATTTATATATGCTTTCTATTGATTTTTTAATCTCAATTCATGTTTGTTATATTGTTGTATTATGTCATGTGACTTGATTTGCCAAATAAAAGAATAATAATAATAATAATTGTTTGGACTATGGCAGTTTGGCTAAGACTTGAGATGTAATCATCCCAATTCATGAAACGCCTGTCCATGTATGTTTTGTTGTTGCTTGGTTTTGCTCTCTGGAGTATCTTTGTGTATCCCTCTCTCACAGGTTTTTCCCCTCTTTATTTAATCTTAGATTAATCAACAATGGGGGACAGAGGGAGAAATAAACCTAGGAAGCACAAGAAAGAAATATGCGTCGGGGAGGAGTTCAAAATTTCTGTAGACTTAGCTATCCAAGAATTCAGGCATGACGAATCAGAGACAGGTTAGTATATTCATTGTTTGTGTTTTTTTAATTGTATTTTTTTACAGGTGATATTTTATTCACATTTCAGAAGTCTTGGAAATACATATTATTTACAAGAAGAGGATAGTTGTGTTTAAGAAAGAATGTTCTATTGATAGTGACTGTACTTCAGGGATAGCTGTAATTATGCTTATGAGTGACTGTTTAAAGAAGTCCCCCAAAGAAAATTCAATACAACTGATAATTATGGACAAAGTACATGTATATACAAGATTTTCTCTTGAAAAACACAAATAATTTTTTGCTGAAAAATTGTATAGATATCATGGAAAGGCGTGAAATGCAATTTTGTGGCTAGCTGTGTCTCGCATGTGACGTCACGAAAGGTTTTTTTTAGAGATGATTACTGCGGGCCCCTAACATATTTTGAAGAAGGAAGTTGTTCTATTTGATCAGTAAGGTTTCCCCTTCGCAATGATATGAATCTTGCATCAATTCAAATCACTTTTGATTCTTCGGGTGACTACTTCAAAACAAAAACAGTGTAATAATTATTTGGTTCTTCCACTTTGTGTTGTAGTCCTTGAGTTTCCAGCTTCATTCAGCAATAATGAGAGGGCATACATTCATCGTCTTGCTATCTCCTGTGGTCTCAAATCAAAGAGTAAAGGGTAAGATGTGTTTTTTAATGTTTTATTTTAGATAATAAACTGTTAATATAAATGTACATGTAGATCATTCTCATTACTCCAGCTTGAAGGAATTATCGGTAATTCAATATTGATTTAATTGTGCAAGGTGGTTTATGCTTTTTTCTTGAGTATTGTCATTTAACTGTTTGTGTATTGGGGTTCCTTTGCTATAATATTGAGATATTGAATCTCATATCATAGAGAAGCCTATATAATTTCATTAAGAGGATGAGATGAAGGGGGAAAATGGTCAAACTCCTCCTTCAACACACACACATATAACAACAAATTTGTGTAAATGCTTATTTGTACTGCAAGAAATTTTTGTTTGTAGGTTTGTAATGTGCAATTCCCTTTTCACACACAAATGTTATATTATGCCTGTGAGAATAATAATGTAATTTAATTTGACACCATCTTGTTTGCTCTGCAGCAAGGGGTCCAATCGTTACCTGACCCTAATCAAGAAGTCTGTCAACAGGATGGATGATGATGGAGAGGATGATGGGTCCCCTGTTTTCCAGATGGGAGCAGCAACTTGCAACGAGTTGCAGGGGTTGCTGCAACAGTTCCCAGTTACCGCTAAGGAGCGGCAGGAGTTGCAGCCCAAAGTGGAGCGTAGAAGATTTGGGCCAAGTGAAGGTGATTACAGCCCCACTGCACTACTTATAGCTACTTGCGCCCTCTATAGCAAACAATGCCTAATCAGTGCCTGTTGGTCCCCCATGATCCCCTTTTTGTTATGTTAATTGAGAGCTGATATGATGAGATAAAAAACACCTGTCAGTGACCTTGCAGGGAGGTCTAATCTCCCCCTGGCCAAAGTAGTGCAGACGGGCTTTAAACCATATCACATATGCAGATTGTAGAAAAAAAAGTTAACTTGTTCCAGGTATGCGTACAAATAATTAGAACTGATCACTTCAAAATAAAAGTGATACATACATGGGGGGGGGGGGGGGGGGTGCCCCACCACACAAGAAACTCTAACTCTACCCATAACACCAATCCTAACCTTGATCCTAACCTTGATCCTAACTCTAATCCTAACTCTAATGCATTGTACTGATGCATAATGAGGTGATCTGCAATTGTTGAACTCATTGTTGAGTTGGAGATGATTATGAATTCAAAGCTCAAACCTCTCATGTTGTTCACAATGTCATATTTCATTCCCAGCCAACCCAGCTCGCGAGATGAACAAGGCCACTGGACGTCTCAACAGCAGCCTGCCACAGGTTCCTTCTAAAAGAAACAAGTCAGACCTTGACAGCTTCCGTCAGACCCTACCGGTCTTCGCAATGCAGAATGAAATCCTTTCAACCATCAATAACAACAAGGTAGTCCTAATCGTAGGCGAAACTGGATCTGGCAAGACAACTCAGGTACATCTTTTTTTCATTTCTAATTGGAATTGTTAGATCAATTATTGTAATACAAGACTTCTTGATTCAATTTCAAAATTGTCTAAAGTTTGAGTCTACACTTCATGCTATCTCAAGCCATGGATACTTTCCTATGTTCAACATAGAGCTTTTACATTGTGTTATTTCATATGGGCACAGTCATTATCAAATTGATCAGTCTGGTTTCATCTCAAAGGATGTCCATTTATAGATCACAGTGTGCTTATTGTTACTTTTTGTGCCTCAGGTGTAGAGTTTTATTTACATTTAACTTTCAGAAGAAAATATGAAACATACTAGAAGAAGGCAGTGTGGTAAGAAAATAAAACATTCTCTCTTGACATTGAAATACTCTGTTAATTATTACTTCTCAAGTTACTGCTTTACATCTGTTTACATCTTTTCCATTTTCAAAATGGATCTTCCATCTCGCTTTTCTCAACTTTGCCATTTTAAGGAAATACATTGTGTATACATACAGTGTATGTATTCATCATCTTTTCCATTTTCAAAATGGATCTTCCATCTCGCTTTTCTCAACTTTTCCATTTTAATTTTCATTTGAACCAGCTTCCCCAATTCATTTTGGACGAGTGCTTTGAGATGAATCGACCATGTCGCATCATCTGTACCCAGCCTAGGCGGATATCAGCACTATCGGTCTCTGAGAGGGTTGCGTCTGAGAGAGGAGAGGCCATTGGACAGACAGTGGGTTATCAAATCAGACTAGAGAGCAGGTAGGCATATCAGTGTTCTTGAGAGGTTCTAGGACACATTCTTTGGTGGCGATTGCCTCATAGTCATTATGTGATTCTAATCAAATTCCGGACTTCAACCCTGTACCCAGCATTGTAGCTACACCTAACCCTAAACCTAACCCTTAACTTACCCTAAACCCAGTTGTAACCCAAAGCCTAACACTGAACTCTGACAATTTAAGCCTAGAGCAAATGTCTTTGGAGCTTGTGTCTAATCACCTCCCTTAAAGGGGCAGAGATGGTTGGGGTGGAATCTTGTACTTTTTAAAAGGAATAACTCATACATACATGTATATGTATGAAAAATCTTCTGACTTTAGTCTTGTGTAATGTAATTTTCATTACACTGCACATTTTGAAGCAGAATTAATATGGGTGCATTCATGTTCCAAAGTACCTCTATTTGTATGCCAAATTGCACAGTGTCCTATAATTTCATGACTGAAATATACTTGTGAATGTACTGTACATCTTACCCCTACATATATGTGTAACTATTCTTTTGTAGAGTTTCACCGAAGACCCTCCTGACATACTGTACCAATGGTGTGCTCCTGAGAACCCTTATGACGGGAGATGCAGCCCTCGATGTCATCACTCATGTTATTATCGTAAGTGTTCACTTCTATTTGTAGGGCAAATACTCAGGTTGACTTATGCACCCAACTTGTGTGACAGGAAGCTGTTTAATTTTCAAGGCAAACATTTATTCCATTTTGTGTATTTCCAAGGCAACCACTGATTTTGTTCTTTTATTTGCCAAAAATGTCCTTAGAACAGACATTGCAATGTTCACTAGTAATTATTGTAGGGAGAAACATTACCTGTTATCATGTAATTCTAAAGGATACAGGAAACAAGAGGTGATGCATGATTATCTCCCTATTCCTCAGCAATCACACACATAAACAGGAGTAGCTGGGTAGCATTGGGGGGGGGGGGGGGGGAGCATGTTTGCTTGTTTAAATTATATTACCATACCAGGTGGGTGTTCCACAAAGATCCTAAGTCGAACTTATCTCTAAATTGGACTTGAACATTATGGAGAGCCATTTGTAGTCTTAAAATAAAATATACACAAAAGCGAAAATTCAAGTATTCCATATTTATTGGCATCTATCTCTATTTTGTTGTTTCTCAAACCAGGATGAAATTCACGAGAGGGATAGATTCAGCGACTTCCTTGTGACCCAGATCAGAGACCTGATGGTACGCAAGAGACATCTAACACTCATTCTCATGAGTGCTGCCCTTGATGTTCAGCTCTTTATACGCTACTTCAACAACTGTCCCGTCGTCTCGGGTAGGTGCCACACACTGCATATTATTTGTGTGTTTTTCTGTTGGTGTTAATCATAGTTAAGACTTTGAACAAGGTAGAATAGTGACAAGTTTTGACAACCTATGTAAACTGGTAAATGTGAGTTAATCTAATGTTCTGCTCACCGTCGTAAACTACCAACCGACTGATGAATCCTGGGACCCGTTTCACAAATTCTTTTTTCAATGACGAAAGACAAAAATCAGTGACAAATCTGTTGATAACCAATCAGAAGCAAGGATTTCAGTAGCTTATAACAAAAACTGTCATTTGTCACTGATGACAAGTTTTGTGAAACGGCCCCCTGGTTCCAAATTGAATCACATCTTTAACATACCTGCCAACCACCCCGATTTAGGCGGAGTTCCTCCGCATTTTTCATACCAACTCCGAATTCCGAGTGCATGCCTCAAAACTCCGATTTTTTAGGTGGTCTGTTATCAACAGACCACCTATTGATTTCGTCAGAATTTTCTTTATTATTATTATTATTATTATTCTTTATTTTTATTTCTTCCCGTTTTTTGTGCCCAGGATAACTTCAAGTTTGGTTTAGTCAATTTGATTCAATTTTGGCACAGTCATAGGTCATTGTCATGACACGTGTCTAGAACATTTTCAAGGTCATCAAGTTATCGTGACGTCATCCAGGCGCCATTTTGTGAAATCACATTATCCATCATATCTTCATTATGCATCAGCAAAGGTCATTCATATTCATATCACATATACTTCAGATCAAGGGTCAACAGGTCATGTCATCAAAGGTCACATAAAGGTCATGACGCGCGCGTATGTGCGCGTCAAAATTTAAAATTGCTCAAAATCACTAAACTATTAAACGAGAGTACGAATCAGGTCATTTTAAGCATTTCAAAATTTTCCGTCCGTTCATGTCCCCGCGCGCGGTGTGCGCGCTCACAGCGCGCGTAAAAGGTCAAATTCAAAATGTTTACATGATTTGGATTTCTCTTAACGTAATTGACAATTTACATTAATTTCAGTCACTCTTCATATTTCATAAGGCCGTGAGCGTGCGTCAAAGTTCAAAATCCGCGCGTACTGCTATGGGCAATATAATGCAAATTTGATCAAAAACATGCCATTTTAAAAATCGAAATAGCTCTTCAGATAGTCCGTCGACCCCCAATTTTTATATCATGGTTGGAAAGAGCATGAGTTGGAGATATGATTTCATACCACCTTGACTCGTACAAAGTGAAACAAAATCTTCATATTTGCATCTAAACTAAAGAAAATGTATTTTGTTGATGACGTCATTTTTGTCTTTGTTTAATTGAGATTATCTCGCTTATCAGTGATCCATTTTCTCCCAGATTTCGATATAATGTAGCCAAGCTAATTTTCTACCAGAAATATGTCATTTATTTTTCATTTAGATGACGTCATCATAGTAAAATATTCGATTAAAGGCGACAATGCATAATTTGTCATATTTGCGTGTTATGTCTATGGGAGGTCACTTATTTCAAAATATGAATCTGCATGACAATGTGTTTTGACCAGTATCTCGGTTGTTATTCAACAGTTTTCTCCTAAATTTTAGTATGTTGTCGCTGAGACTATATGTTATCTAAATCACCCCTCATTTTTCCGATAAGATGTCAGAATCACGCTCATGATCATGATCATCATCATTATCATAATGATGATAATCATCCTCATCAACATCATCATGATCATCATCATCATAATCATTACTATCAAGATCATCATCATCATAATCATCATTGTTTACATGTCTATATAACTTCTCCCTTTTTCAATATAGTAAATAATATAATCTATTAAAAGACTTGAAGACAGACCACCTTATTCGTCTTCGTGACGAATTAAATTTCTAGTTTTAATTTAATTTTTTGTTTTTTGTTTTTTTGTTTTTTTGTGTGTGTGTAATGCACATGGAGAGTATATAACTATTATGTTTGTATTTCGAAATGTAAAGCGCCTTGAGCATGTTCATGTAAAGGCGCTCAATAAATACCAATATGTATGTATGTATGTATAAGACTAAAGCATAACACAGCACTGATAACCAGATCACGCCGACATCCGCGCTCGCGCTCATAGAAGATATACACAGCGCAGCCCGAACGTGATCGTTGGTTCCCCCCCCCCCCACCAATCTACGGGCTACTACCCCAATCCTTCGGTGGTTCGCGACCTCGTAATCCATCCAGAAAAATTTACTCCTAATTTCTCTTGTCTCAGGTTGGCAGGTATGCTTTAAGATGGTAATGTTTAGAAGTTGGTCCTCAGAAATAGATAATCAGGGTCCCATTTCACAAAACTTATCAGTGACAAATGACAGTTTTTGTTATAAGCTACTGAAATCATTGCTTTTGATTGGTTATCAGCAGATTTGTCACTGATTTTTGTAATTTGTCATTAAAAAAAGGCTTTGTGAAACAGGTCCCAGGTGTGATTGATACACGACTGTAAAAACAAATTTGCACACATAAACAGCTATCTGAGAAACTTGAATGAGCCATTTGCTAAAGTACAATGATTAAAACTGCATACCAGTGTATACCTACTGGGTCTTTGCTCACTGATACTGACATGGAGAAATTTTTGATGAGATCTCATCAATTTGGAAGTAGACCATAGATTGTTATCATTTCCCTTTTAGATTCTTGCAAATTGATTTACATGGAATATTTGTCTTGTTTTGTTGTCTTCTAGTTCCGGGAAATATGTATGATGTCGAAGAGCTCTTTCTGGAAGATGCCTTGAAGTGGTAAGTCGCAATATTGACAGTAACACTTTGAAGAAAAAAATAATTCATGAAGAATAATGTTATAGTGTCATTGATGTAGGAGAAGTGGTAAAAGAGTGGTACGGAGAGATAATTCTTTGTTTTTAATATGTCAACACCACAACTGAAGAATGGTGGGAGTGGTTTCAATAAAGCTTCATTTATCCTTACTGTTAGTTTGTTTATTTGCCTTGTTTCTCTTTCATTCATACAGTACTCGATACTCTACTCCAAAGATGGTTGAATATCAGAAAGAAAAAGGAAAAGGTAATCAAGTTTTTATATCTTTTTATCTATTTGTTTTACTCACATCAGATTGTATAATAATCAAGACTAAAAGAATGAAAACATTGTATGAATGTACTTGAAAAGGAAGACTTATCATATCTGTGGTATCTATCTATTACCAAGGACAACATGTATGTTGGCTAAAATATAATATAACTATCAATGCATTTCTAGGCATTGCTAGTCATAGTCGGGGAACTGGAACAAAAGTTGATCCTGTTTATTATTTTGAACAAGCATTTAATCCTAACATGGTTCTTATCCCTTTAGACCAGGCATTTTTACTGGCCGACGTGCCTTTTTTTCCAACTGGACGTGCCCTTTTTGTTTTAAATTTGCGCACATAAAACCACCAATTGCGCCCATAATCATCTAAAACTAGACGGCAAGGCGCAAGTGTTTTCCGTGAAAATGCGCCCATAAATTATTAGAACAGTAAAAATACACGAATCACGAACAGTTTGCCGCCCACGAGCTCTCTTCTAGCTTCGTATTTAGTGCTTTAATAAGGCGCAAGTGCCGTGAAAATGCGCCCTTTGTTATATTAGGCAATGCGCTATAGCTAGCGCACGTACGTACGTACGTTCATATTATGCGATCGCATGATATGCATATGGTGCATGCTGTTGATGCACGCACGTACGTACAAATCGAAGGCCAGGATCAAGAAAACAAATCGTCAAATGGAGAAATAAACAAGCATTCAAATAGTCATTAGAGATCTGTCGAGGTTTGTTTGTAGGCCTAGTTTATTATTTTATCTCAAATAGAATTTAGAATTATCTTATTAATAAGTTAAGAACACCTACGATGTTCTCGATCGTAGTTACTCTCATTTTGCCACCAGCCGACCTCGCTTCAAAAAGCTACCCCGCCAGCTTCCCAAGACGAACGTTTCGAGTCCCGGTAAAATTCCGAGGGTGCATCGGTTTCGCTGGCAAACTTCCAGCCCGACAGCTTCCCACCAAAAGTGGCGAGAGTGTGTGTGCGAGGAACGATTTTGGTTTCGTGAATGCACGTTACGCAACTGAGCTGAGCGTGTCACTTTCAGCTGTCGAATGTCTATAAGGACATTTTTACATCTTATTTCATTAGTTAGGCCTATGTAGACCTTTCTATACAACAGTTAAAAAGATAATTTCTTCAAATTTGCTCCTACTACCGAGAGAGTGGCGGAAGGTTTGTGTGTGAGGTGCGATTTTGATTTGGAATACCCGGCCCGGTAAACTTGCCAATTAAGTCCTTCTGACTTTCGATGTTTGTGAAATTGACAATTTATTTATTCATTTGCTCATCAATATTTTTAGTTACTTTAAAATACTGTTTAATGTGCAAGTTTGATGTTCTTAAACAATCTTACCTGTTCATATTGTTAAGATTAAAAAGTTATTAAATTGATCGTTCGATCTATTCACATTATGAAATTAACATTTGTAGACTCTCTTTGAACTTATGATTAGATAAGCGGCCTATCTGTTTTTGGAAAATTGCCCCTTGCTCTGGTAAATTCCCGTGGCAAAGGGCAACTTAAAAAAAAAATTGCCCCTTGCTCCTGGCTGCTAAATCTAAGGCTTGCGGGCCGCCGCCTTGTTTGCAGGCGCGTAGCCAGAGTTTGGTGTTTGGGGGGGCACATACATGTAATCGATCGAGGTCAAAAAAAGGGGTCTACAAAATTTCAATATTTTAGGGGGGGCATGTGCCCCCCGTGCCCCCCCCCCCCCCCCCCCCGTGGCTACGCGCCTGCTTGTTTGTATGTACCGTAGACCTCTATACATTCTGTGAAGAAGCTGGTGCTAAAGGTCATGGGAAATTGATCCTGCACAAGTTTCATAAAATACACATGACATCTAACAAAAATAGAATCAATTTTTTTGGCCTCATACTCGATGCCCTTTTTGTAAAATATTTTGGCCTCAATGCCCTTTTTGTAAAAATATTTTGGCCTTGGTGCCCTTAAAAATATGAGGTACTCGAGGCCAAACTGGCCTTGCCCTAAAAATGACGAAATTTAAGGCCTGTACTTCAATTACTTTTTGTGTAAAGGAGACTTATAGAAATGATTGGTATCACTATTAGACAATATTGGTCATGATGAATTCGTTTTGCACATATGCTAGCAGTACTAGAGCAAGGGATATATGTGTTCATTGCATAGAGATGTTAATATTGTTACATTTCGTGTGAGTACAGTATTGTCTTTTTCAACGGTTAATAAAAAGTTTGATAAAATTAGTGTTCATTCCATTTACTATCCACCAGTTGCCAAGCAACAGCAACAGCTTACCAAATGGTACACAGCAGACCAAGTGGGTGGAGCCTCGGCAAGCAAGAGCCAACCCATGGCTCCGGTCCACCCGTCAGTAGACTCATTATCAAGGGACTTCCAGGGAACCTCTATGGGACCATCTGCAGCTGATGTAAGGATGATGAGCATATATCTTCTCGCTATCCATTTTCTTATTTCTTTGCTTTTAGTAAAACCAGCAGGGCCCCATCTTATAAAGAGTTGTGATTGATCCAATTAATCACAAAATCTCTAATCAATTACAAGTTTCTAGTCTCTCCTATCTCTAATATGTCCCTAATTGCGATTAATTTCAACTGTTTATAAGATGGGGCCCAGAAAACTGTAAAAAGATGAAAATAATTTTTTTTTGGGGAAAATCTGATCATTGATCCAAACGAACAAGGACCTTTTTTTCATGGAGGATAGTATATTCTTATTTTTTTTGTTGTTCTGTCATTTTAGCTGTAATGTTTTTAGAACTTCTGTAAAACCAGAAACCATCACAATTTGTAAACAAGAGCAATTTATAAGGCAAGAAATGGCTGGAATTGCAAAATTCATTATCTAATTGTGTCTGTTGTAATTCAGCCATTCTGTGGCATAAAATTTAACAAATTTGCAAACGTTCCAGGTGCACAAATTTTGTGTTAGACAGTATAATATCCTAATTAGATCTTTCAGGTGATGTATCTTGCTGCAATTTTACAGACAATAGTTATAATAGTTAGAAATTTCCACAAATCTGTTAACCTGTTTGCCCATGTCTTTTAACCTATCCTTCCGCCTTCCATTGGACTAACTTGCAAAAAATCTTTTGGCAAGCAAATTCTTGAAAGTATACGCTGTAGGTAATTGGAAAACTTTCTTGTTCTTCCAGACATCTATTGACGTTGAGGACATGCCCGAGTGGTTAGTCCATGATATGGATAGCGCCATCTCAGACTGTTGGAAGACAGGCGATAACGACTACTTCTCGCAACTCTTGTACCTGCTACTCAATGAGAATGTCAGTGGTGAGTAAATGAGGAGAAGGAAGGGGTTATACTTCTACATAGCTCCGACCAATCCTATTTTGGAGGAATGATTCCTAGATTCCTCTCTTTTTCTAAAATATTATGTGTGAAAAGTATAGAAATTAGACTGTATTCCTAATTTTGCCATGAGAGATACCCTAATTTTTGTCATGGAAGGTTGGCAGATATGCTTCTTTAGAGTCATCTGTCTGCAGAGAGCGGGAAGAGAATTATCATGTTAAAAGTAATTGATTGTCTTCTAGCTCATAAAAGTTGAATCATTTGTAATCAAATTCTATTGCTCTCATGTGTGACCCATTTGCTATGTCTAATCATAATACGAGAGTCATATACCATTCTGGCCGTCGGCCGATCAATCACTCTGCTCTAATATGCTCCATTTATTTTGATATCTTATCATAGGGTGCTTTAAGCCTGTAGTTTTCATGTACTTAACATATATTTTTGTTTCAGGAAAGACTCCAATTTTATCTTCACAATACCAAGATGAGAGTGTCCTCTTGATTGTGAGCACTTAGTCTGCATTTTCATATCAAAACAGTTTATGACAAATTGCAGCATACAAATAGATGCACCAATAAAAGAGAATGGTAAAGACCTATGTAATGAAAGAAGAAAATGATGAATGAATCTAAGACCTATGAGCAGGTATATTTATCAAGGGTACCACAATTAAGGCTATTGCCTTTTCTTATGTTCTGTCACCTCATTGTTTAATAAACTTTGGGGCTTTATATTGTGAAGAATCAACAAAGATCCACTATGTTTGTGTTTCTTTTTGGTTGGTTGTTTGGTTTTATCTGACTGCTAAGAAAGCATGCATGTGTGCGTAAGTAAGCAACCAGGGGACCTACGACTTTAAGTCCTCTCTCAGGGACTTGGTAATGAGGATTAATGCTTTACAAAGGGCACTAGCGCATCAACTTGGTTTCGAACCCGGGACCTCCCACTTACAAGACCACTGCTCTACCACTGAGCCATCACGCCTCTTCCTTGTTTTTACCCCCTGTCTCCAATTCACAGTTGACTACGCCCACTCTGAGTCCAGCGTGACCCCTCTGATGGTTGGAGCTGGACGGGGCAAGGTAGAGATGGTTGAGCAGCTTCTAAGCCTTGGTGCAAATGCTTCTCTCAAAGCATCGGATGAAAGGTAAAACAAAATCCCATTTGGTACTTATAGATTTCCAGTGAATACTGGTAGGTATACATTGCTTTCCTCTCGACCTCATCCAATATCGCTGTCATCTAATCATGAATTATTTGCAACTAATTCCTTGAATTTCAAATGAAACTATAAAATATGTTATTTTTTGTGTAACAGGACAGCATTGGATTTTGCGAGGATGTTCAACCAAACAGAGGTGGTGGATCTTTTGCAAGCATATCTGTAAGTTGAGTATGAAAGACAACATCAGTATATTATATTATACAACTATCTATTCTATTCATTCAATATCACAACATCCAAGTATGAATGGTATTCTTTACATCATTCATGTTCATCTTTCTATCTTTGTTAGCTACGAACAATAAGTGCTTATATTGTACAGATTTAACACTATTTCTGAATGCATACAAACTTACTCCAAATTTTTACTCCTGGGTATCTCAAAAAAATATTTATCCTCTACAAAGAGCCAAAAAGGTCATTGACTCGCCTTTCTTGCTCTCGAAAGACAATATGTGACTGGGAAGGCAGAAGTTTGGGGATGCATGGCTTAATGTCAGGGCACTTGCACACATAAAGGGTTTTGAGACTAGGATCAATGGTTTCTACATAACAGTACTGTAGCAACCACTGACTACTTTTCCTTTATTGATAAAATCTAGATACCTCTATAAGGCATGTACTTCAAACCTGTCGTACTGCCCGAACTAATGATGAAGGGCCACCTGTCTGTGCTTGTCACTTAGTTTCATCTCCACTAAAAATTCATACAATTAACAACTAAATTATTCATACCCCTTGTAAATTTCTTGTTTTTGTTTGTTTGTGTTTTTCGTAACTCGAAAATAAAAGATGGACTGGTTAGGGCCTTTGTTGGCTACAGTTAGAAGTAAGCATTAGAACCTGTCCAAAAACCCCACCCTGTCTACAGTGACCACGTTGTTTCTCCAGAGTGGCCTTTGTATACAGGTATCACTGCACTCTATGTCTGACTCTCATTGATCTCTTCTATCTTGACCCCCATCCAGGGACACTGTCCAAGCCAGCAACGAGGATGAGAGTGAGTTACTGAGGAATCACATCGAAGTGAGTACCGAAGACAGAGAGCTTCTTCAAGCCTACCATCACAGCTTTGATGACGAGAGGGTAGACCTGAATCTGGTTCTTGCTCTCCTGGACTACATATGCAGCCACTCACAAGAGGGTGAGTTATAGCATTATATCATGTTGGTGGTGATGGTGGTGATGGTGACAAAATCAAATAATGGCGGTGATGATGATTGTGATTATGCTGATTATGGAATTGCTGAAGATGATGATATTAACAATGATGATGATGATGATTAGAAGCGTTGAGGACAATTACCTCCTGGACAATCACCCCACGGAATACAACCCTGGACAGGCTACACCCACCCAGAAATCCACCCGAGAACAATTATGCAATTATGTCCTAGAACCGATTAGAAGTCACAAGTCTTGCATACTGCTGATTTAATTTATTGCAAAAAATTGTTGTGAGTAGACTAGTAGGATCCAAACTGTACAAAATGTTTATTGTCAATTCTTGGAATTGAAAGTGTAGCTTTTGGATTGTATAATTTCTGTCAATTCTGTGCCTTTAAAAATATATTAAGTAATTGACCCTTTGACTTATACCAACAATTCTTTTGTTGCAATGCAATCCTTTAGGTATTATTTTAGTCTTCTTGCCTGGCTATGATGACACCCTCATTCTACATGACATGTTGCTACTGGACGATACCTTTAGTGATCATTAGTCCTTTCAGTTCAGCACCCTTAACTGCGAATGTCAAAAAGAACCATCGAATGCTACTTTCAACCCAAGATTTGCAAAAAGGAGCACAATTTTAAATGTTTTTGTGTGGTGTTGACTTTGAATTTGAAGATGATTGTTTTACCTGACTGCTCAAAAAGCATGTATATGCTTGTAAGTAAACAACCAGGGGAGCGATGGCTTTAAGTCCTTGCTAAAGGCTTGGTAATGGGGATTAATGCCTTACCAAATAACACGAGCACATTGACTTTGTATCGAACGCGACCTCCCTGTGTCAAGACCACTGCTCTACCACTGAGCCATCGCACCTCCTCACAAATTCATGATTGTTCTCTTTTCCTTTCTTCAGGTGCCATCCTAGTCTTCTTGCCCGGTTATAATGACATTGTCTCCCTACGTGACATGTTGCTACAGGATGATACCTTCAGTGATCGCCGGTCCTTTCTGATCAGCACCCATCATTTAGATTGTCAAATAATATCGTCAAATGCTACTTTCAACCCTAGATTTGTAAAAAGAAGCACACTTTAAAATTCTATTTGTGGTGTTGAATGTAAAATTCATCAATAATATCTTTTCCTTTCTTCAGGTGCCATCCTAGTCTTCCTGCCCGGTTATGATGGCATCGTCTCCCTGCGTGACATGTTGCTCTAGGACGATACCTTCAGCGATCGTCAGTCCTTTCTGATCAGCACCCATCAAATAATATCGTCAAATGCTACTTTCAACCCAAGATTTGCAAAAAGAAGCACTGTTTTGGGGTGGTGTTGACTTTGAAATTCATTAATAATATCTTTTCCTTTCTTCAGGTGCCATCCTAGTCTTCCTGCCTGGCTATGATGACATCGTCTCCCTACGTGACATGTTGCTACAGGATGATACCTTCAGCAACGCCAGTCATTTTAGATCAGCACCCATCATTTTGAATGTCAAATAATATTGTCAAATGCTACTTTCAACCCAAGATTTGCAAAAAGAAGCACTTTCTTTAGGGTGGTGTTGACTTTGAAAATTCATCAACGTTCTCTTTTCCTTTCTCCAGGTGCCATTCTAGTCTTCCTGCCCGGCTATGATGACATCGTCTCCCTACGTGACATGTTACTACAGGACGATACCTTTAGTGATCGTCAGTCCTTTCAGATCTACACTCTTCACTCCAGCATGCAGAGCCATGATCAGAAGAAAGTCTTCAAGACACCAGGTGCAGGCATCAGAAAGATTGTAAGAATGAGAACCATACTTTTATTTGTCATATATTACATATTTGAAAGGTGTTTTAATGATTCATGTTCTATTTGCTTATGTTCATCACCTTTTTGTGTTCACTATTATTTAAACTATATAAAAGTTGCAACTTGTCTTTGATAAAACATTGTTATATTCTTTTTCATGTGAAGTCTATTCAAATGGATTGTGAAATTGAAAATGATATTCATTTTCATGTGATGTTAACTCCAATGAATTGTGAAATTGTGAACATGCATAAATTAATAAATGAATGAATAAAATAAACAGCCAAAGTAGAGTGTATAAGTATTACATGAGCTAACAAAGAAGACAGATAAATCAGATTCTGGGTAACATTCATTCTTGTGTTTCCAAATTTACAAAGTATTTCATCTTCACAGAAAATTTGGAAACAAACTCTTCCATGAGGAAGAATTCATTTTTGAATGGAGATGACAATAATGAGCAGAGACGGAGCAACTCTATTTTAATTGCTTGTTTAAAGCCCGTCTGCACTAGTTCGGCCAGGGGGATTAGACCTCCCTGCAAGGTCACTGACAGGTGGTTTTCTCATCAAATCAGCTCTCAATTTACATAAGAAAAAGGGGATCATGAGGGACCAACAGGTACCGATTGGGCATTGCTTGCTTTATAGAGGGCGCAAGTAGCTATAAATAGTGCAGTGGGGCTTTAACACATAACACAATTCATGTGTGTATGTTGATTTGAGGCTTATCACAGTTACATACTGTTGGTCAAAAGAGACAGCGTGAATGTTGAAGTCGTTGCTTTTCTGTTAATGTATTTTCTATCAAATCCCTTCACATGTTCATGTGTAATTTAAACTACATTTTAATGAATTTGTGTGAAAGGAAAAATGTTTGTATAAATTTTGCTTAAATTTTAATTTGCTTAAATTCTATTTTGCTCTATAAAGGTCTTGTCAACGAACATAGCAGAGACCAGTGTGACCATCAATGATGTAGTCTTCGTTGTAGACTCTGGCAAGGTCAAGGAGGTGAGTATAACATGTAGCACTCACATGTATGTTCAGCTCATTCATAGTGGAAATGGGAATTGTGAAAATGTATATTTGTTCATATCACATTTGTAGTCTTGTTTTTAAAGCCAATCTGCACTAGTTTGAACAGGAGGGATTAGATCTCCCTGCATGGTCACTGACAGGTGGTTATCTCATCAAATATGCTCTCAATTAACATAAGAAAAAACAGACCATGGGGGACCAACGGTTACCAATTAGGCATTGTTTGCTATATAGAGGGCGCAAGTTGCTACAAGTAGTACAGTGGGGCTTTAAGACTTGGGTTTTAAAAGCAAGGGTTTCAAAACATAATAAATATGACAATAAAACAAGTTCATAAATTTTGTTAAAGCTAAAGACCAGTTATGTTCATGCGATTGCATTGTGAAAGAAACGTTGTGAAATCGATCAGAAAAGGTTGATCATCTAGCATAGATGTACTGCAAGGTTCTGGAATCATCAAAATGATAAGAAATGTTGCCAAGTCTTCATAAAGTTAGAAGCACTGTACACAGAAAGATGTATATGGGACTACACACACGTGCGCGACACATGCATTTGTATCTCTCAACAGGCAAGAAATACACTAATTTACCAAATATATCAATTAGTAGGCGGTTTCCCGTCAAAATTTTTATCATCATGTAATATTCAAAACATGTTCTTTCACATGATTGGTAATAAGAGCTTCCATTTCATTTTTTGAAATTGGGGCGTTTCCAATACTGGTCTTTACCTTTAATCTTTTCATGTGTGTTGCATTTGTAGGATCTACAGATTTCACATCCTGAACTTTATATATGTTCTGCATATTTTTAGTTTGTATTATGTCTTCCAGTTATAAGAAAGAATTAATTTGTGTGGAGCACATTTTCAAGCCTCGATGCACTTTCAAATGCTCTTCATAATACAATATTAGCACAATAAGCTTGAGACTGTATATTTCATTGAAATTTTTGAGTGACATGTAAATTGAAACTACTGCTGCATGTTTATGTTACAGAAATCCTTTGATGCGATTGCTAATATCTCATCACTGAAGAGCAACTGGATCTCCAAGGCTAGTGCCAAGCAGAGAAGGGGAAGGTATGTATGCACATGGTATCAACGATACGATAGATATCTTGTGATCATTCAGTGTTGAGGATATAAAGATTTCTTTGTATTGTAGGGGAACATGAGCAAATAAAATATAACAATTATTTGTTTACCATACTTACATAACAAGTTTATCTTAATGCACTGCTGGAGAGAAAGCAAAGGAAGAGAATAATGAAAAGAGTGAGATATGCTAAGCATACTTCTGTTTCATGATAAACAGAATGATGTGTGTTGTAAATGATCATGCTAGTATTTTCCTAGATTAAGGAAGGAATACGCTGCTTTAAAAACAAACACAAAATACATTTCAAAGCCTTTTTATCATTGAAAAAATAAAAATGGTTGATAAAAGTCAATATATTTTCCTTACAAAGAATTTAACCGGATGAAACGGTAACACTTTACTGTGTAAAACGTATATGGTCAATCCATAATTCCTTTACTTGAATATGTATTATACATTTTAGTTTTGTTTGTTTTTCACTTCATTTGCCTATATACGGTATGCAAAATTGTGAGATTAACCAAAATAGATTTGTAACAAAATACATCTACTGAACTATATTCAATATTCAATTATTTAATTTAAACATATTTGTGGCTTACACCCAGTAAATAAGATCGATTGATCGATCTGTATTGAAAAACAAGTCAGAAAAAATCTTGGAACCAGCGGGACTTGAACCTGCATCTACTGCTTGCCGGGCAGCAACTCTACCACCAGGCCATCACTGGTCCATACCATTGATGAAAATATGTTTAAATAATTGAAATTTCTCCCAGGAAGCATTACATTTATAAAAAATTATTGTCCTATGGCAGATTAATGAATACTAATAGGTCAGAATGAATCAGGAGAGCTTGGGTATTTGTTTCTAGTTCACCGTGACTGTGCCATGGACCAGTGATGGCCTGGTGGTAGAGTCGCTGCCCGGCAAGCAGTAGATGGCAGGTTCAAATCCCGCTGGTTCCAAGATTTTTTCTGACTTGTTTTTCAATACAGATCGATCAGTCGATCTTATTTACTGGGTGTAAGCCACAAATATGTTTAAATAATTGAAATTAGTCCCAGGAAGCATTAACATTTATTTAAAAAAAATATATATATTCAAGTAGGGAATTCCTTGACTCTTCCCGATAGTGCCAAAACCATAAATAATGAGAACTTATGTCATATGTATGATCTGTTATGTTCTACAGAGCTGGTCGTGTACGTCCAGGCATGTGCTTCCATATGATCAGTAGAGTGCGCTTCCAGAGTCTACCAGACTTCCAGGTCCCAGAGATCCTGAGGACACCATTACATGTGAGCAAGAAATAGTATCTGTTTTTCCCTTTCAGTGTTAGTAAATCTGATCTTTCTGCAGTATCCTTAGTTATGTAACAATATTTGTTAGAAGTAGCTAATAATAAATGAATGTCATTGTGAAAAGCAAGGAGTATGTTTAACCCCCTCCCCATCCAAGAATGTTGCATAACATGGCTTTTTTTGTTCGAGTGTTGCACAACTTATGAGACTGATCGATACCAATCAGATGATCTAATATGCGGTCACTTGACGTAATCACGTGTTAGGCCAAATTTGAAGAAAATCAATGAATAATGAAAATACTGGTCTGAAACGTTTCCAATTCCATATTTTAGGCCTTTTTGCTTGAACTCATATCTATCTGTATCATCACAGTAATGATCTTGATAATTATAATAATAGTGGGTTCTTGTATAGCGCTCATTTCTGTCAGACTTGACACTCCTTTTCACAATTATAACCCAGCCTGGCTTTAGCATGGCTGCCATTATGGCACTCTAGCATTACAAGGAATTAATTCCTGCCAGGTACCCATTTACTTCACCTGGGTCAAGAGTGGCAAATGTAGATTAATGTCTTGCCAAAGGACATTAGTGCAGCGGCAGAACTCGAACTGCAAACCATGTGATCCACAGTCCAGGGACGTAGCCACTACACCAAGACACCTCCACAATGATGAAGTTGACAATGATTGTACTGATTGAACCCATTATTATTATCACTACAGGAACTCTGCCTTCACACCAAACTGCTTGCCCCGAATGAGACATCAATAGGTGACTTCTTGAAGAGGGCTCCAGAGCCACCCTCTACTATAGCTATCAAGAATGCCATCGGCCTTCTCAAGGTACTATTCATGTTTGTCTTATCTTTGATTGTCAACTATAGGTATCGTTCATTTATAATAAAGACCATTTTAGCAACATTTGAAATTCTTGGCTCACCTACAAAGGGAACAGTTGGTAGACTTTTATATCATATGCAAGGAGAAATCATGGCTTGTAAGCCTCCATACTTTTAGTAGACTACCATCTGGTATAAAATAGGTTTTTTGTTGCTTTGAAATATTGAATTCTTTTCAGCTATTGCTGATTGTTATTTTTAAACAAATTACTCAGAATGTATTTCCTAGAGCGTTAAAGACCGATCACTATATGATTTAACTCTGGGATAATCAATGACTTCAGGTTTAACAATTGTCTTCTGATGATTGTTTTTGAACAAATTACTCAGATTTTATATCCTAGAACTTCAAGTTAAATAATTGTATAATAATAATATAAATAACATTCCGCTTTTATACAGCGTTTAATACATTGATGATGTCTCTAAGCACTTTGCAGATATATAATCACCCCAGTCATGCACATGCTCCACTCCCGGGGAGCATTCCGGCCAGGCGTCATTTTACAGACGCTCGCAATGCTGAGCAAACTACATTAACTTTCGCTTCCCACGATCCTATTTATGTATTGTAATGTTTCTTTCTTCTTCTCAACTGCTCTTTGACAGTCCATTGATGCAATGGATAAGTGGGAGGACCTGACCGAGCTGGGCTGCCATCTAGCAGACCTACCCGTAGACCCTAGGCTGGGTAAAATGGTCCTCTATGCATTCCGGCCAGGCGTCATTTTACAGACGCTCGCAATGCTGAGCAAACTACATTAACTTTCGCTTCCCACGATCCTATTTATGTATTGTAATGTTTCTTTCTTCTTCTCAACTGCTCTTTGACAGTCCATTGATGCAATGGATAAGTGGGAGGACCTGACCGAGCTGGGCTGCCATCTAGCAGACCTACCCGTAGACCCTAGGCTGGGTAAAATGGTCCTCTATGCCATCGTCTTGAAGTGCCTTGATCCAGTCCTCACTATCGTGTGTGCTCTTGCCTACAAAGATCCATGTAAGGAATATTCATGCATTGTATGTTCAAATTTGAAGTTATCGTGTGACCTGTCTCTGACCTTGTCCTGGTTCCAGAATTTTGTGTCCCTATATTGATATATTCAATAAAAGTTTTTTTTCTTTTCTTCTTCCCATGGGCTTGTAGTGAAGCAATTGCTTTGTCGAAGTACATATTTTTACATAATAATAATAATAGGCATTTGTAAAGAGCCGTCTATCTAGATAGATGGCTCTATTCCGAGTGGCACAAGAAAAATAGAAAGAATAAGAAAGTTCGGATGAGTGTCATAGTGCCAAGTACAGGTATTGTTAAAAAAGATAAGATTTCAGCTTGGATTTAAAGATACATCAAGTATGCCAATTTACTACTGCAAAACAAAATGGATTGGGTTCATAGATATCTTTGATTTGCGAGTGCAACCATGTTTCAGAGGGATTCCCAAATGTAAATCCACACATGCCAGACAGACGCTCTTCTTCATAGTAAAGAATGCATGGCCCCATTTGAAAATTGTTTTCTATGAGTAATTTGAAATGATTAATGATTATATAAATGTCTTCTTTTCTGTCCTGCCATCCACCCCCTCTCCCTTTCTCTCTCTCTCTCTCTCTCTCTCTCTCTTTCTCTCTCTCTCTCTCCCTCTCTCTCTCTCTCTCTTTCTCTCTCTCTCCCTCTCTCTGAGGAGCAAGCTCAGAGAGCACTACAGTAGTGCAGGAGCATTAGTAGAATACTGATCACTGATCACATATATCTACCTTTAATCCAGGAGGGCATGTACTTTGTTGTCAGCGCTTGGATCTGTAACAGGATATGTATGATCATTTTTTTTTCTTCACCTCTTTCCATAGTTGTGCTTCCCAGCCACCCATCTCAGAAGCGTGCTGCCATGCAAGTGCGCAAGAAGTACACTTCCAACACATTCAGTGATCACATGGCCTTACTCAGGGCATTCCAGGTCAGTAACACACACATTTTTTGAAAACTTGTAGTGATTCTAGAATCAAAGCATGACCCTTTATAGTCATAGAATGAAGTACAGGTTGCAAAATCGTTAAGTTGAGAGTTCAGGAGATTTTTAAGTTACTGTGACAAATGAAGAAGAGCATGCTTGTGTCACGTAGTGCTTAGATTAGAACTCAGTTTGGATCTTTGGTTTTCAGAGGCATTTAGTTTCTTAAGTTGCCAACAAACATAGGGTTTCAAATTGTATACATATTCCAATTTATATGATAATGTTTGACATTTCAAATTTGCAGGAATTTGGAAAATCACTACATATCAGTTAAAGGGATAGTTGAGTTCTGTTTTCAGACCGCAAATGCCTTCAAAGTGCATGGTTATTGCCCTTATTCTTATCTATGACATGTTTAGTGCCCTTTTAGAACCTAAAATTGCTATGAAGGTAATTTTAGACCCCAAAATGTGTGAAATTTAGCCAACAGATCATACCAATTCAGCTTCACTTTTAAAAAAACATGGTGACCATTGATTAATTATTTAATTAAAAATAACAATACATGAGCCAGCTAATTGTGGGTAATATAAGCAACACAAAAATGCCAACCGAAAAAAAGTAAACGTCGGCATTGGCCGAAGTACGACGTAAAAGGCGTTATTTCGGTTTTTTCCACGTTTTTTTCAAATTTTTCTAATTTTGATCAAACAAAGATGTTTTTGTCATTTAAATATTATGTTCTTTCAAATTTGACACTCAGTTTTTCATTATCTCACAAAAAAATTACTTTATGTAGCGCCCTCTGCAACAGAACTCAACTATCCCTTTAACACTACCTATTTTTTGAACTATTGCAATATCAAAACATAATCTCTATAATTCATACATTTGTAGCTTGAATGTAATTACATGATTTATAATAACTGTACTACTGTTTTTACAAGCTAGCTAGTCCTAATGTCTTGTTTTTGCTGTTTGGTTTTGTTACCAGTCCTGGCAGCGAGCCCGTAGCGATGGCTGGGAAGGGACCTTCTGTGATAGGAACTTCCTTTCAAGAGCCACCATGGAGATGATTGTAGGAATGAGGTAAGAGAATCAGTAGAAAAAATTGGGATTTTTTATGTTATTTGAGAGAGATGAGATGAAGTTTGAACTCATCCATGGTTGAGGATCTGGGCCCGTTGCACAAAACTTACCATTGACATACCTGCCAACCCTTCCGAATAATCCAGAATATTCCAATTTTCTTGCCATCAATTGTAACTACCATGGAAACCTTGATTTTGATTGGCTGTGGAGCCCTTTTACCATGGTAGTTGCCAATGGTAAGTTTTTTGCAACGGGCCCCAGGACCCTGTTTCATAAAACTTGTTATCAATGACAAGTAACAATAACTGTTATAAGCTACAGTAATTGTGGAATTTTGATTGGCTGAGAGCAGACTTGTCATCGAAATGAAGCATTTGTTCTTGATAACAAGTTTTATGAAACAGGGCCTTGATGTGAGATTTTACAAAATGTTTTCCTTTGTTTCATGTTTGTAGTGAAATGATTATGCGTTTGTCAAGAAATTTTCTCTTGAATTGCCTTTTGACACTGGTCCTATTAAATCTGCTCTTATTATGTCATGTAGTCTATGCCAATAGTATAAGATTTTGACTGACATTTTGTTATGATCCCCAAACTTAATTGATAGGGCATCTGGCTTTGTGAGCCCATTAGTATGAACATGCAACTGATATTTCATTTTGGTTCAGGACACAATTGATAGTAATATTGTAAAATTGTGATTGATATTTTATTTTGGGATAGGATCCAGACAAGGTCTGATCCAGCTCTGAGTCTTTCTGGGATAAAGAGTGAAGATGTGCTGCTGTTTTGTAAAGAACTCCTATGCTAGACTAGCATATTTGTTAGATCAGAAGAGCAAGATTGTGACTCATATTCCTTCTTTTATTCAATCCAGGAATCAGCTGCTCGGCCAACTCGGCGCTTTTGGCTTTGTCATACCATTAGTTTGAGATTTGGACCAATCAATCTTATTTGGTCTAGGACACTGCCGTCAGGCTATTGTACTGCAGTAAACTATTGTGAAATTGGGACTGATATTTTGTTTGGGGATATGATCTAGACAAGGCCAGCCATTAGGCTATTTTACTGCAATAATGTAAAAACTGTGACTGGCATCTTTTCTTTGTCTAGCACCTAACTGTTAGGCAAGCTGAGAGCATCCGGCTTTGTAAGAGCAATTTGGTATAGGACACTGCCATTAGGCTATTGTACTGCAATATTGTAAAAACTGTGACTTGCGTCTTGTCTTTGTGTAGGACCCAACTGTTAGGTCAGCTCAGAGCATCCGGCTTCGTGAGAGCAAGAGGACCGGGAGATATCCGTGATCTGAACACCAACTCTGAGAACTGGGCAGTGGTCAAGGCATCCCTGTGTGCTGGCATGTATCCCAACATTCTCAAGGTGGACAGAGAACGCAGACAACTCACCACCAAGTAAGTCCTCTCGACTATCAATTGTGGTTTCAGTATAGGGATTCACTAAGTACAAACTGGAATGACCAGAGATCAGACAGGAATTGGAGATTAAAACACTTTTAATCAGGCGATAACGGCCTCTGAAAAGCACGATAAGAATATCACAGACAACTGTCAATTTTTCAGTTTCAGTGCCAGTCATGTGCTATATCATGTAGATAAGGGGAAAAAAAATTATTACCTTGATTCAAAACACTGTTCTGCACAATCTTGTATGGATAAGTAGAAAGCAAAAATCTTCTGCAGTGCATTGTAAAACAAGTACAGGGCCCCTTCTTACAAAGAGTTGATATTAATCGCAACTTATTAATCAATCACAACTATGTACATAAGAGATAGGGGACTGCAAACTTGCGATTGATTTTGATCAATCGCAAATCTTTGTAAGACGGGCCCTGGTATACACAAGCTGATTGTTAGATGATGATGATAGAATCATGATTTATGATGGAGATAATGATTAGGATTAGGATGATGAGGATGAAGATGAGGAAGAGGACAAAGATGAGGATGAGGATGACAACAATAATGTTAAATATTTTCTTATTGCTTTCACAGAACTGAGTCCAAGGTACGCTTCCATCCCAACTCTGTACTCCATGAGGTGACTAAGGGCAAGACATCCCTGAGTGAGGAGCATATGAGAACAGTAGATAGCCTACCGTCAGACTGGCTCCTATATGATGAGCTCACCAGGTATGTAGGAGATAAAAATCCCCCTTCCCCCATCCCCTCCTCTCTCCCCTTCCTCCTTCTCTCTCCCTCTCCCCCTCTCACTCTCTATCCCTTTCTCTCCATTTCTCTCTATCCATTTCTCTCCATTTCTCTCTCTCTCTCTCTCCCTCTCCCCTACCCTCCCTCTCACTCACTCTCCCTTCTCTCTCTGTCTCTCTTATCTCTATCTTTTCTATTATTCTGGATATATGTTGAATGAGGAAAATATAGAGATGACATTGGGAAGATGGACAACAAAACTTCATGTGAAAGAAATAGCAATGCACCTGCTCAATATTTGATCAACAATATATGCTCAATATTAAATTCATCGTTTATCTATGTGTGAGAGTAATGAATTAAAAGGTTACCACTTATTCTGATGCAACATGATTAATTACAAACCTTATCAGCACCCCTACCTGAGTCCTTTCAAAAAATGTCTAATAATGCCCCTCGCTTTTTATAGTCTTAAAATGCCAGCGTTTTTATTTTTAATTGTTATCCTACATTCTTCAGCTCCCACTTCAGGACCAGTGTCCGATGTGTGACCCTCATCTCTCCCATCACCATCGCCCTGGTCTGTGGCCCCGCCCGTCTACCTTACGACGCCCTGGTCCTACCGGAAGGAACCGCCTCCTCCATGGCAACCAGGATGGGACCCAATGGAGATGCTGCTGCCAACGACTCCAGCGAAGGAGAGGATGATGATTACAGGGTTGCCAAGGCAACGCTCAAGCTGGACGAGTGGTTGGTCATCAAGTCTGAGTCTCAGGTGAGTGTGTTCACTTGTTTCAAACTTTGACGACAAAATGTCCACATACGGAAGTGTATGGCTAAATGTAATACAGTCAAACCTGCTTTAGTGACCACCTGTCTACAACAAGCACATTTTTTGTTTCCCTTGAAAATGGTTTCTCATTGAAACATGTACCAAATGAATCTGTCTACAAAGACCACTTTTTGCGTTTCCCTTGGGTGGTCGCTGTAGACAGGTTTGACTGTAGCTGTGTAGTGCAGACTTCCTTGGTCATTTCCAATGTCAAGTACGGTCAAGGTTGAACAGCTTAGACTTGTGGCTGTTCATCAAGTCTGAGCCTCTAGTGAGTGCCTTCATTTGTTCAGAGACTTGTAACAATTTAAATAACAAAAATAATGTGAACAAGACAAATTTATGTGGTATATTTCATACAAATATTATATTAATGAATGAACTAGAGTTTGTGAGTGTACTCTATCTGTTCTGCAGTTTAATCAATTGAAGTATGTTCTTTACCTCTGAGCTGTTATATTCCATGCAGTCCTTCAATTGTGAAATGATATTATGGGTGATAAGGAATCCAAAGAGAAAGATGATGCAAAAAGAATATTAATATGTGAAATAGTCAATACTCCCAATCCAGCTGTCTTCTCTTTTGATAAATCATATTTATGTGATGATTTAATAAAGCCATCTCATAAATATAAGGAAAATTTAACAGCTATCTTTTTAAGATAAAAAAATGAATAATATATATTAAGACATTTTTGTATAGTGCATAACACATGGGCCTAATTGCATGTCTCTATGCACTTTACTGAACAGAATACAGGCAGGGGAGTGGAAATGGTGCACTGGCTTCATAAATGTGAGATCTTACCAAGTGCTAAATATGATATCATCATGGTTTAACGTCTTTAATTAAGCAAACTTCATGTATGTGATATCTAATGTATCTGCGTTCATGTTTCTCTTGTATACAGGCAGCGAGCTTGGTCCTGCAGTTGAGGACCAAGTGGCATACATTGTTCATGAGACGAATGAGAACTCCAGCCAAGCCTTGGTCTCAAGCTGATGAGGTAGGTCCTCTCCTTACTATTACTCACATCAATTACAGTCAAACCTGTAGCAACCGCCCAAGGGAAACACTAAACATGGTCTTTGTAGATAGGTTCCTTTAGTAGATGTTTCAATGAGAAACAATTTTCAAGGGAAACAAAAAATGTTGCCTTTGTAGACAGTGGTCACTAAAGCAGGTTTGACTGTACTTAGTTGCCAACCATTCCCATTTTGGAGGAATGATCCATATTTGTACGCCTTCAAACTAGTGTTACAGGCCCTTTATTCCTCTTATTTTCTGAAATCATCTGTATAAAAAACAAGTAAAATACACTGTACTCCTATTTTTTAGCTTCAGAGATTCCTAATCTTTTTTTTGTAGAAAGTTGGTAGGTATGCAATTAAAGCATTATAGATAATGGATGTTGGAAGAGTTTACATTGTATATAAAAAGAATGAAAGTTCTGATGTACGCTGTTTGAAGTAGCCACCGAGTTTAGCCAAAGGCCACACAGTTATTGATGTAATATTTCATTTGAAAATACTTTTATTCTTGATGTTTATATTGATCATCTTTATTCAATCATACTTTGTTTTCACAATGTACATGAAAATCAAATTAAATTACAATAAAGATGTGACACAAAAACCCAGGTCCTCTGTGTGGTTATGAGCATTACTGCTATAACCACACGATAGGCAGGGTGTTGCAAGGGTAAAAAGAGCATGAAAATGCAATGGGGAATAGATAATCATCTTTGTCTAACTTTTGATGTTTGCAGGCTGTGCTGAAGACACTGATTAAAGTACTGACCAATGAAGAACAATCACTTGGTCTCCAGCAGCCAGTAGGAGTGGGACAGAGACCTAAACCAATGGGTATGTTTCTATCATAACTCTATTATCAAACAAACATTTACTTTACTTGTATAAAAGAGAACTTTTGCTGAGCTAGCGCCATGAGCTTCCCTGGACGGTGTGCGCTCTATAAGTTTACACTATGATTATTATTATTATCACATTTTACATGGACCCCCATGAAAGACTGGAAGGACTATTGTAGCATTTTATCAGGAAATATATTACATTGTCGTGTTTTGTGTGATTTTTTTTCATAATACAAAAAAGAAATACTTTGCTTAAGTATATTAAAGCTGGCATTTCGTCTGTTTAGAAAATGATAACAAGTTTTAACAATGGAGTTCTGGCTTTTTGTCTCCTTCAAGAATAGGTGAATAGAACAAAGTCAATATGCCAGGGGGTTCTGATTATCCAATTTGTATTGTAGCATATTTTACATGTTTGCAAGGAAAGTGTTGGAAGTTTTGATTCAGCTGTATTATGGATGTTTATTTTATACCCACCATAGAAAAATTGCTGTGCAATAACAGATACTCATCTCCTATGTGGTACTTTGCCATACTACATATAACACAAATGAGAAGTCGTTGATTAATGGAATAGTGAATATGAATAATAAAATGTGATTAATTTGTCCTGTAATTCTTTGTCAAAATGTGTTCTATGTAATCTAGATACTCTCATTGATATATTTTCCTTTTTTCCCTTTCCTCTGACAGCAATAGAGCAGTTCAACAGCCCTCCCAGTGGCAGTATGTCAAATCGCTTTGCAAATTCACAGGTAAAACTTTGTGGAGAAAACTTTCCTTTTACAGCAGTTTGCATGGAAATTTATATTTGATAGTCCGTAGCACGACAGCAGTTCTTAGTATGTTATTGCTCAATACAGAGCTTTATGTGCCATAATCATTCTTCCTTTAAAATCAGAATCTATTCCTCACATACTTCTTATCTGCATTACCCCAGTATACTCATGGTATACCTTTTTGATAGTCATTGGATATGACATGTTTAGAAATAGATTTCCAGTTTCACACAATGGCATTAGAGTTCAAAACTAAAATGTGCCTGATATATTGATGTACAGCTAACAACTAAATTATTCATACCCTTATCAAGTTGTGTAATTGTTTAAGTATGTGAAAAATTTACTTGTCTCAGTTTCTTGAGAATGTGACATATTACAGCTTACATTTAAAAGGATTGAACAAAGACCCTAATTCAACCAATCCACTTTTCATTCTTGTGTTATGGAAAACACAAAAATCATCAAATTTACAAGGGGTATTAATAATTCACTTATTAACTGAATGTTTATCATGTGGCAAATAATGAAAAAATCTTCAAGTAAAAAATGAAAGATAAACAGATAAGAGTTATAAATCAGACTGTGTAATTACATCTTTGAATGCTTCCTTCTCACCACGAAGGGCAAGAGCAGAGGAAACTGGAGAGCGAATGATCAGAGGCAGGGAGGTAAGTTGGATATGGTGTTTTTTTAATGTTTTGATGCGAGTGTGATGTAATCTGAGGCAAAGTTGTCTGTTCTCTCATGTGAACATCCTTCTTTAATCTTTTTATTGTGATACATGTATAGCAGAAATTATTTTAGATATTAACTGGGTACTTGGTACCAGTAAGGCCTTGTTCAAAATTGCTGGGAGTTTTTGTTATAATTATGTAATGTGCAAAATGCGTTCCATTTCTGTATCTTGTAACACAGCACTCATTGAATATGCGCAAGACCTTTGATATGCGCAGTTGCCTTTCATTTACAATTTTCAAAGAACCCTGTCTACAGTGACCACTTTTTGTGTTTCCCTTGGATGACCTTAAGACAGGTAACAAGGTTTGACTGTATCTCTGTCTTTTCTCTCTCCACATTCTCTATTTATCCTTCTTTCCCTATCTCCCTATCTCCCTCCCCCTTCCCCCTCTTCACCACTCACTCTTCTACCAAACAGGCCAATACAGTGGTAGAGGTGGTGGTGGTGGTGGTCGACCCCAGCCCCCATCCAGCCCCTCCTACCAGCAGACCAACAGTGGTTACAGGGGTCAGAACCAAGGTCAGGGTCAGGGTCAGGGAGGAAACTGGAGACAGTCACCCACATCAAGAGGAGGTCATGCTGGAAGGTGGAATAACTCACAGAGGTAAACAAATGAATAACCAACCTTGCTAAATGTTTATTTAAAAAATGATAGTAACTGGATTTAGAATAGATATTAGAATGTAGAAGATACTGTCATTTTCTTTTTTTCAAATGAAGAGTTAATATTTACCACATCTACATGAACTTGTTTGTGCGAACAATTGAACTATTTACTGTCATCACAGACTATTCACTATAATAATCTATAAACTAGCTAGCACTTACATATGCACGTTTATTACAATAATGGAAATATTTGTGAGGAGTTATGATGAATATTCATTAAAGCTATTTATCATGATTTTTTTTGATTTTTTTAAAATTGCTCCACATTATCTCACAGGACTCTAACCCCTCAAAGACTCATTGATATCTAGAGATAATAAATGTAGTGATGTTCCTTTTTACATCCTTCCCATGACAGAACCCCACCAAGGAACTCGATGTTTCCTGACAACCACCAGCAGCAGCAGAGAGGTGCTTCAGGTAACTCCCATGTCCCCTGGTCCACCCAGGACGGGAGCAGCTTCAACCCCATGGCCCATTCCAGCCCCGCCTTCCAGACTGGTCCTCAGTCCTTCAAACCCTCTTCTTCCAAATCAGACAGGGTCTCCCCCGTACCCTACGGCAGCGGTAGAGACTCCTCCCGTGGTGGTAGGAAGGGATCTCCTGGTGGTGGGGGTAAGGGAAGTCGCCTTAATGTCAACGCCAAGGAGTTCCAAGGGTCAGGCTACAAACCGAAGGGGGGCGTCCGTCCACCCCCTGGTTTCTCACAGTTTTAAACATCTGGAATTCTCCTGGTAGGAAGGGATCGTCCGGCACGGTGTGGGGGTAATCGCCTCAAAGTCTGTGCCAATGAGTTTCATCCTGGTTTTCAATAGTTTTAGGAATCCAGAAGTTGTCTGTTGAGCTAAAATGTATAGGAGTTGACGCCTGTTCGGCTCTCAATAGACAAATTCTCCTCCTTGGAGGTAATCTTGAGTTCGGATACGAGGGGAATAGTTTGAAAGGACTAGAGCAATTTTGTGTTTCAAAATATACTTTAATGTAAGCGTTACCCAGGGAAGTCCACAAACAAAATTTAAACTTGTGAAATTGGATTGTAGAAAGAGTATGAACTGATGTATGCGCAGCACAAAGTCCCTTGTAGACAAATTCCTGGGCTTGCTGAAGGGCTCTACGATTCTTAGATGCACTAAGGTGCAATTTGAGCCATATTTCAAAGCATTTTCAAACAAATGTTGTGATTAATATTTCATAAATGATTTGATTGGATATGAAGTTTAATATCTTTCTGATTTTCAAACCTGTCACTGTTACATGTTTAAACACCTTGTGGACCACCCTGTGGTACCCTTGTTGGGGAGAATTTACTCTCAGGTTTCCCAGCTTTCCTTGAAATCAGGGGAAACCTGAAAATGAATTCCCTTCATTTTCAGTCAGGGAAGATGTCAGAGGATTTGAGAAAAAAAATCACTCAAAATCAGAGGAAATGAGTTCATTGGCCTAAGAAGTAAATACAGTCTGTTATACAGTTTTTCATTGAAACCTGTACAAAAGGAGCCTGTACATAAGGACCACCTGCCTATAAAGACCTATGTTCATGTTTCCCTTGAGAGGTCTTTGTATACAGGTTTCACTGTATTTTGTGTTGTCTAACCAGCATATCCACCAAATTAATGACTATGGTGGCTTTCTTGTATGTGAAATGCTTCTTATTATGATCCTGGAATTAGAAAATTCCACCTGGGCAAAATTTGACAAATTTGGAAATTTTGTAAGTTTTAATGAAATGTTGGGAACTCCTTGGCCCGAATTCACAAAGCAAGGTTTGAGCTCAGACCAAGGTTTGAGCTCAAACCTCCTTTTGTTTCGCCAAACCTCCTTTTGTTCTTTACAAACCAGGTTTGTAAAAAACGCGTAAAACGTGTCATATGACGTACGAAAACCAAGGTTTGTCGACAAACCTCCTTTGTGAATTCAGGCCCTTAAGTCCCACATCAGAGAACCAAGTCTGTTTTATGTACACGGGTCACAGGTTTCAATATTTGTGTGTCGGACTTTCAAGACATTGTGTTTTTTTTTTGTATTGAACATGTTGTTATCTTGCCATAGAGAATGCTGCACACCTTTGTTTGAAATGAATAACACTTCATGATAATACTTACACCTGGATTTGTGTCTGAAATACAGGAAACGGACGGAAATTGAAAATTAGCCCTCTTTTAAAAAGGGTGAACTTCCGGTAGTAGTTTCTCACTCTTTGGGAGAAAAGTTCACATAGATATGTGTGACTTATTGAATCAAAATCCTATCAACTCTTATGCTTCTGTAATTATATACTCACTTTAAAGATTATGAAAATGATTTATGTGATTGTACTGGATTTAATAACGAAATACTGCCAAGACAGATGTGTTATTTAGATATTTAATCAATATCCTTAATGAATTTGACCTTGTTATTTCTGTAACTGGAGCTTCTCTCCAATGTGGAAGGGAAAAATACATTACTTACTTGCAGCTTTCTAGTTTCTAAGCATTCATGCTGAATATATCTTGATTAATAATTTGATACTTTCTGAATAATTGTGTTTTGCTAAAGTGATGCCATGTAAATTTGAGAATTAGGTTTAATGTAATGTACAAATTATTACAAAATATGTGTGCTCTTTGAGGAACAGAATGATGAGTTTACAAAACTTGAGATATTTTATGAATTCAATTGTTTTTTCCTCTTTACTTGTATCGGACATGTATGAATTTCAATGGAAATCTATGATGTATGTAACAAGGTAGATTTTATTTCATTATGAATAACTGACGTGACCCACCGAAAATGTTTATTAGTAATAATGCCAATATCATTGATTACTGTTGGTTTATTACATTATTGATAAGCCTTTCCGAGTCTTTATGCCAGAATTAAATAAAGATTTTGTTTTCTTGAAGAATTGATGCAGACTTCAATAAGTGTATATCCTGAATTTGAATAATTGCCAAGAACGATTACTTGTTGCTTGTAGATCATCCAGCCAAGATCACATATCTTCAAATTATGTACATGTGTTGAAATCTTGTATTTAATGTGAATTGAATTATTGTTCATGTCAAACAAAAACAAACTTGTGTAAATGTGTTCTGTCCTGTGGCATTCTACATACTAATCAACATTTAGTATATTGTAAAGATATGTTGAACATTCAATATCATAATCTTGTTCTCGTTGCATTCTTATCTAGTTTCAACCTGAAATAGACTCTGTGTAGTCCATGTTCAGAAATATACTCATAGCTGCCAACCATTCCTATTTTTGAGGAATGATTCCAATATATTCTGGTCTTCAAGCTAATGTTTTGAACCTAGATTCCTTTCTTTTCCTGAAATATTGTGGGTGAAAAGTATACAAAATAGACTGTGTTCCTAATTTTGCCTTGAGAGAGATTCCCAAATTTTGCTGTGAAATGTTGGCAGGTATGTATATTCCATGTAATGTAGGAAATATTTAAATACAATCAAGAATTATGGAAAGATGGTGAATTGCATTACTGATGTTTAGAATAATTCCGGTCGTACCTCTACCTTTATTACTGGAAATCAAATGTGGATGGATTTTTTTTTTATATCAAGTAATTTTCATATCTTAATGCCTTGTGATAATGGCTCTGAATAAATTGAAGACCAAAGGGTTCGTCTGAAAACCCCTATTGTTGTCATATTTTACTCATAAGATAATTGGAATCACAGGGTTTTTCATCATGACATCATCTAGTTGCATAGAAAGAAAGAGATGTAGAAACAACTCCAAAAACTGCCCATATACTGACATTTTTAGTGTAGGAAGTACGTATTTTATCAAATATAATTTGTATTTTTAGATATATATGCACGTTTCCCATATTAGGACCTCGCTCTTTCTTGATTAGAGGATATATTTCTTGGTATTTATCTCAATGAACTCAATAGTGGTAGAATTGAAACAAAAATGGTCAAAATAATATATGACATTCTCAAAATCATGTCAGTTAAGGATTTTAAGGAGAGATATAGAAACATATTGAAACCTGTAGTTTGGATAGCTTAATTTATACGGAACAGTACAAAAAGACATTTTTATTACAATTTAATTAAATGCATTTCTTTGTATATTGGTTATTGCTACAAGCTTTATTTTGTTGAAGATACAGGCTTAGTGTTATGTTAAAATCAGGGTTTAGGTAGATACAAAGTGTTTTGTTTAAGGGTTGATTTTAGTGATGTTTTAACTAATTTAGGAAGTTTAGAATTAAGTAATTGTCTTGGATTTGTTTTACAGAACCCAATTTGATCATACCTGAATTTACAATGTATTTTTCTCATCAAATATGCTGTTATTGATATTAATGATATTGTTTGATGATTTTGTGACACTGGCTTTTACTTTCAAATGAAGATTCTTTGGAAATTGTTTGGATTCTTGTAATTTCTCCATTTTGCTATTATGGAATTTACATTTATTATCTTAGGACTTGGAATGTGTTAAATGTGCCAAAGATTATCATATGATATGCATGATGGAATTCTTTTTATATACCTAATTCTTCATTCTTTCGATTGGAGCTGATAACACTGTATATATGTTATTTTTATGTAGCATTGAGCATGGTACAATACATATACATAGATGTATAAATGTTTACAAGAAAAAAAATAAAGATATATGTAAATTTTCAAATTAAGTTATTGTTGAACATGTCAATAAGTTGAATTGTAATAAAAGTTTTACTAAATATTCACAAAAATAGATTGCTGTACTGATTTCGTTATTAGAGTACATGAAGTTTTTTATTTGGGTATCGATGTAGAATTGTTTGATAGTCATCTGCAGTGGTAAGTAAATGGAAAGTCCAGCCAATAAAATGAGAAACTCAGAAAAGGGGTCTAGTGAAAGTTTTAGATGTAACTGATAAGTGATTAGGATGATAAAGTTATATATTTTCAAGACAGTATCTATCTATCTATGGGTTGTTATTTTCATTATTTTGTACTTCATAATGAAGTAACAAAACACATGTTTTAAATAATGATTTTGTTGGGGAGGGGGGGGGGGGATCCACCTACTACTAACAGACATGGGCATAATACCATACAAAATAAGAAACAAATTCAGGAAACCTGTTATTTTAACATTTGTTAATAGTTTACACATCCTTTATTCAAGTATTTACACAGTATACAAAAATGATGCATAAACACAAAGAGGTACCGGTAAATTTGTACGTAATATACAAGCAGGTACTTGGTTATTTGCATTAGTCTAAACCACACCATGTACTCACAACTTTCATTCCAGAAATCTGGAATTTACATTAATTTCTGAAGCAAACCAAATTAATAATGATGATGATGACAATGAATTTAAATTAAAATGCATACTTGTATTGAATTGCATTTGACATCCAAAGTATGGTTTTTATAAATATAATACTGCAGGTGGTGAAAATCAGCATGCACATCGTAGAATGTAACTAGATGATCAAACATTTTCAACTGCATAGTTTCATGTAAATAATGTTAGCATATCCACAGAACTATTGGCTTCTTTTCAAATTGAAAAACATGACACACATGCACACAACAAACCACATTTAAGAAACAAAATAATTCAACTTGTAGAAATTCATAATTTCCTTACTAGGTTTACACACTAGAAGATTTGGTTACAAAAAAACATTAAGCTAAGCTCCCGACAGGTTGTTACTAGATTTTTACAGACAGTTCAAGGTATATCAGTCATACATTTTGTGTAACTATACATTTTGCATTTTATTTCTACATATTTCTACATTTTTACAATAAAAATAAATTTCTTTTTACATATCCTACACAAATTCTCTCCATTAAGTTTTCATAGATATATGAAATGCACCTGTTATTTGGCTCTTTTTTAACTTCTCTCTCTCAGGTTTATCAAGTAAAAAACGAGCCGAGACAATCAACTTTCTCTCGCTGCATCCAACCTTTATCTAACACTATCCCTCCTAAAGACTCTCTTTCTCCCTCTCTCTCTCTCTCTCTCGGAGTCTCTGTCTTTCATGCCTTTCTCTCTTTATCTCTCTATCTATCTATCCGCCTCTCTCTTTCTCTCTTTCCCTCTCTGACCTTGTTGTCTTTCTCTCTCTCTCTGTCTTTCATGCCTTTCTCTCTCTTTCTATCTATCTATTTTTCACCCTCTATCTCTGTTTTTCTTGTTTTTCTCTCTGTCTTTCTCTTTCCATGTTTCATCACACTCTTAACCCACCTTTTTCTTAGCTCCCTCTTTATTGCTTCTCTCATTCTCTATATTTTTTACCCCATTGTTTCCTGGCCTCTTCTGTTCTTTGAACATGTTCCTCCATCTTTCATTCGGTCTATGTACTGATCTCATACCCCTTGGTAAGGTATCTCTTTCTTCTCTCGACTCTCTTCCTCAAAATGTTTCCATCTATTTGTCCTTCGCATCTATCACTGCTATCACCATGCTTTATCTACTTGCCTAGTTCACTGATAATCCTATCTTGATGCGTATAAACCCCAGTCCTCAACAGCGTATCTCTCTCTTCCCTTGAATCCTCCTGATCTTTCTTTCTATCTATCAGTATCTGTCCTTCCCTCTTTCATTGCTGTCATGATGCCTTCTGTGCAATGGCTTGTCTTATCTGCTTGTCTAGTTCACTGATAATCCTATCTTGGTGTGTATAAACCCAAGTCCTCAACAGCGTATCTCTCTCTCTTCTCTCGATTCCTCTTAATCTTTCTTTCTATCTATCAGTATCTGTCCTTCCCTCTATCATCGCTGTCATGATGCCTTCTGTGCAATCACTTGTCTAAAAGTTTTAGTTCGCTAAAGGATCTACTTTGATGTGTAAAATTCCTAGACAAATCTCTCCTCTTGCTACTCTTTCTGTTCTTCAGTAACCTGCCATCTATCTGTCCTTCCCTCTATCATCGCTGTCATGATGCCTTCTGTGCAATGGCTTGTCTTATCTGCTTGTCTAGTTCACTGATAATCCTATCTTGATGTGTATAAACCCCAGTCCTCAGCAGCGTATCTCTCTCTTCTCTTGACTCCTCCTAATCTTTCTTTCTATCTATCTGTATCTGTCCTTCCCTCAATCATCGCTGTCATGATGCCTTCTGTGCAATGGCTTGTCTTATCTGCTTGTCTAGTTCACTGATAATCCTATCTTGATGTGTATAAACCCCAGTCCTCAACAGCGTATCTCTCTCTTCTATCAACCTCGCCACATGTTCCTCAAGCGCTGCATCCTCTGCGTGGTGCATGCCTCCCTGTGGGTGGACTTCTGAGTTCATGTCTACTTCTCCTGGTTGTGAGGTTGGCTGCTGTTGCTGCTTCTCTTTGCTCAGTTCTCCATCTTTTAATCTAGAGGATCAAAGAAAAATAATATTTTCAAATTACATTATTCAAATCCAGATAAGGCATATGATGGGTAAACTTCCTAAATCTAAAAGCAACCGCTGGATGTACAGCTTGAAGTTCTCTCAAATAAAACTGGTACCGGATATTGAGGACTGATTGTCTAACATTAACGCTACAAACCCATGAATGCTAGATTATACGACCCTTAAACTCAAAAATTCTAGACTATCAAACCTCCATTTTCTCCTACATGATAATATACTGAATTGTACATTTGGCCTCTATAAACCTTTAACAATATTTTACATTAAATTTAGAAGTTAATTCTCCACTCAAACATATCATTTGAATGATTTATAAAATACTGATACTTAATGATCCATTGACTCTTTGTCAATTTTTTTTTACTTTGGCAATATCAGAGTTTGTATACGTGCATTTTTATCTAAAATTTCTATATATACATCACTATCACTAAAATATTTAATTGTCACATTTTCTTTTCTGCAATGTGTAGAAAAAAAATCTGCTTCCTGCATTTTGACTCTTCTCACTTATAAAGAAAATTAAAACAAGAATTCATTCACACCAACCTGCTGAGTTCTCCCTTGATCTCCTGCAGCTCCTTCTTCTCCTCCTTGGCCACCTCCTTCTCCTCGGCGGCCAGGTACCTGAGTCTCATGTGCTCCAGCTCCTGCTGCTGTCTCTTGAGCCTCTGCTTGGCCTCCGTCGCCTCCCTCTGCTTCAGCCTGGCCAGCTCCTTCAAGGCCCGGCCCCACTGCTGCTTGTAGTGGATCTTGGACTTGGTCACCGACTCGAGCTTTCGCTCTAGTTCAACCTGTGAAAGGTTGAAAGAAAGGGAGAGGGAGGGAGGGAGGGAGATGGAGAGAGAGAGAAGAGAAGAGCGTGAGAGAAATAAAGGTTTAGAGGTTGAGGATAAGAGAGAGAAAATGAGAGAAAATACAAAATTAGCACTTCTGCAAGAGAATTACACATTTTTGAGAGGCTCTTTAATTTTGTTAACTTTACTTATTCTTATAAACAAACATTAGATAAATGTTTATCCCTTGAACCTTAAAACCAAAGTGTACATCTACTACATGCTCCAGCTATTAAAGAATACTTGAATATCACTGAAATTTCAATCAATGCTAATACATTTTGAGAAACACCAATCAACACACTGTCATTTCTGAAAACACACATCCAAAATGAAGTTTGTTTATTCTAAACTTCATTCTGAACTGCATTTCATTATTCCATGTCATAAATCTCAGAAAATCGAATTTCAAAATATTACATCATTATTCTAAATCTTTTCAGGTATACCTTAAAGCCTGCAGAATTATTTCTGTAAATCACATATATTGCAATGTTTCCAAATAGAAATGGTGAACAAAATTTCAAACAACTATCAGTAACACTGCATATTCATATGCATATTTACCAAAACAGAATTTTGTTAAATTTCGGAAAAATAATAACTTAGTAGATGTGTGGAGAAAAATGTTTCCAGAGAGGAAACAGTTTACGTGGAGGCAGCTGTCACTAAACATTTACTCAAGACTAGATTATTGGCTCATGTCGAAAGAGCATTTTTCATATATTTATTCAATCGACATAAAACCAGTGTTGAAATGCGATCATAACGGGGTATCCATGAAACTTAAAATATTAGCACAAAGTAGGGGAAAGGGTTGCTGGAAACTGAATAATTCTATCCTGAAGGATGAAGTGTTTAAACAAAATGTTAAACGTATTATTCGTAAGGTTAATATTGAATTTAGTCAATTTGATAAACAGCTAAGGTGGGAAATGTGTAAAATTAAAATTAAAGAATTTAGTACAAAATATACAGTTGATGTTAATACAAGAAAAAAGAAATATATTGCAAATATGGAAAGTGAATATGATAACTTGTGTAAGAAAATAGATGAGGGTTCATGTGCATATGATATAGATAGAATGAAGTGTTTGAGACAAAAGATAGACAAGTGGTATGAATATCAGTGCAAAGGTGCATTTGTGAGATCTCGGGCAAGGTGGCTTGAATTTGGTGAAAAGTCAACAAGATATTTTCTTCAGCTTGAAAAAGCTAAAGGAAAAAAAAAAGAAATAGATTGTCTTGAAAGTAACGGAAAAATTATCAAAGATGAACAGAAAATTTTGACAGGTATACGAGAATTTTATTGTAAACTCTATAAGGGAAATAATACCGAGGCTGGATTTAAAGAATACGTATCTGATATCAACTTAAATGTTTTGAATGAAGAAGATGCAAATTTATGTGAGGGAAAAATCACAGAGAATGAATGCTGGGAAGCATTGAAGTCAATGAAGATGAACAAATCACCTGGAAGCGATGGACTCAGTGTTGAATTTAATAAATGCTTCTGGGGGGATATCAAACATATGGTAATTGACAGTCTGAATGAGGGTTACGACAAACAACAATTGTCGTGCACACAAAGTCAAGCTATCCTTACTCTATTATATAAGAAAGGTAACAAAAATGTTTTAGATAATTGGCGACCTATTTCGCTGTTAAACATTGATTATAAACTTGCAGCTCGCATTCTTTCAATACGATTACAGAAAGTTATATATAAACTTGTATCACAGGATCAGGCTGGTTTTTTAAAAAACCGCTCTGCATCTGAATGTACCAGACTAATTCAGGATACTATTGATTATTGTCTTTTTGCAAACAAACCAGTTGTTATGATGTTCTTGGATTTTAAAAAGGCGTTCGATACCATTGGTCATGTTTTTTTATTGTCCTTGTTACGGGAACTTAAATTTAAAGATTCGTTTTTAAGATGGATTGAAACGTTATATAATGGTGCTCATGGTCGTGTCTTAAATTTTGGTTGGATATCCGACAAATTTGCAATAGAAAGAGGCGTTAGGCAAGGTTGCCCACTTTCTCCACTTTTATTTATAATAATTGCAGAGGTTTTTAGGGAAAAGAATTAAACAAAACGCCAAAATAGAGGGAATCCAAGTCCCAGACTTCAATGAAGATCAAGCTGATTTTAAAGATATACGTATCGTTCAATATGCAGACGATACGACGATTATTACTAGATCTGTAAAATTTGTTAAAGAAATAATGAAAGAAGTAGCACTGTTTGGAGCACATGCGGGACCAAAAATTAACTGGACCAAATCAAATCTTATGAAACTTAATATAAATGACGATGAAGTTGAAGATTTACATTTCACTGAAGACCCTATAAAATGTCTTGGTATTTATGTAGGTAAAAATTCTTTTGACGTTCAAAATTTAAACTGGGAAAGTAAAGTAGAGAAAATAAAGAATACCTTGGATTTATGGAAAATGAGAAAACTTACATTGTACGGAAAAGTTGTTGTGATTAAACATTTAGTTATGTCTCAGATAGTACATACTGCCACGGCAGTTCCGATCCCTTCTAAAATAATTAAACGTATAAATAAACTGGCTTACACATTTTTATGGAATTCTAAAACAGAAAAGGTGAAACGAAACATCTGTCACAATCCTGAAGTAGAAGGGGGGTTGGGAATGATCGACTTAGAGTCAAAATGCCGGTCACTCCGTCTTTCATGGATTCATAAATATTTAAGAGATGAACAAAGTGCTTGGAAAATTTTGTTTAAATATTGGATCAAGAAAATTGGGGATTTGCCACTTTGTTTGCATTTTAATTGCAAAAAGAGCGATATGTATCGTATTTGTAGAAAAAAACAGTTGCCTAACTTTTATGTTGACATGTTTTGTTCTTGGGCTGAATTAAAATATATTGATATGTTTAAAGTAACAGATATTGAAAATGAAATGATTTGGTATAATAGCAATATTAAAGCTATGAATGAGTTATTGTATTTTCCAAACTGGATGAGAAAAAATATTTTTAAAGTGAAACAAGTCTTAGTTAACGGTATCTGGAAAGAAGTTGATTCTATTTGTATTAATTTTCAAGAAAATGAATTACTTTCCGCCTTCAAATTGGCAAAGTTAAAAAGTGCATTCCCGAATTTTTGGTTGCAGAAATTACGTAATAGGTTACAATATGTAAATAGTCCACCGTCTGCAGTGGAATCCAGTACAATAGAAATAGTAACAGGTGACTCCATTGATGTAGCGGTCATGAAAGCCAAACACTATTATAATTTGATGTTAGTAAAAAATAGACAGAATCTGCCGTGCATTTATTTTTGGAACGCTTATTTTGATTTACCCAATGAGTTTAACTGGAAAACGTTGCTCCATTATAAATTTTACTTTATAAATGACAACAGAATTAAGCAATTTAATTTTAAATATCTTCATAGAATATTGCCCAGTAAAGACAATTTATGTAAATGGAAGATTAAAAATAATAATCTATGTGATATATGTAAGATTCCAGACACAACTAACCACCTTCTCCTGGCTTGCAAGAAGGTTTCGCTTTTTTGGAAGATTGTATCCAAATTAATTGATACTTTGTTTAATTTTAAAATCCTTTTGAACGAAGAAATTCTTTTAATAGGTTATGAAATAGAGAGAAGAGAAATGAATCTTGTCAATCTTATTTTAAACTTTGCTCAATTTATTATCTATAGGAACTATATTAGAGAATGTTTTGGAAGTGAAAAGCACAGGAAACATGCTGTATATTGGATAAAAGAATTAAAGGTGGAAATTCGCACCTATCTCAATATGAAATGTAATCAAAAGAAATTCGATACAAACGAAGTTACAAAAGTTACAAAAATGTTTTCATTATTTTAGTTAGTGATTATGTCACATTAGTTTCATGTTCTGTACTATGTATGATATGTTACAACTGCATGAATTTTGTATTTAAACACTGTTGTAAATAGCTGTTATTTTATGATATGAACAAATAAAGTCCCTCGAAAGAGGATAAATAGAAAAAAAAAATCAGTAACACTGCAGTTATAGAATGTAGATGATAAACTCTTGTCATCTTCACATGATCAGTTCTGTAGTTATTTCTCCTCTTATATCATTAGATTATTCATTAGATTAAAACAAAAAATGATTTATACAAATTTATTTTACCTTTTCCAATGTAAGTAGATTGATTTGGGCCTGCAGCTTTATCTCTGGCGTACTGCTAGATTCTTGCTTGAACTGTTCAAACACCTGATCTTTCTTGGCGAGTCTCTGATCAGCGTCTGCTAGCTGAATGGCCAATCTTTTCTTCTCTTCCTCCAGTACACGTACGCGAGATCTGAATTACAAGAGGGAAGGAAATCAATACATGCATGCTTAGCCAAATGTACCTCAGAAGGTTCAAATTTCTTTGTAAATAATGTGATTTGTCACATTATTTTTTTTTTCAATATTGTTTTCACTTCTTTGCTTGAGGGGGGGGGGGGGGTCATTAAGCCTGTATTGTACAAATTTATACAAGTAGAAATTTATAAAAGTAGAAACTTGTATCAATTTATTCTAGACCATTTTATTTTTTTAGTTAGTTGTTAATTTTATCATCATCATCATCATCATATATGACTATCATTCAATGAAACCTGTAAATAAAGACCACCTGCATTTTGAGCACTCATGTTATTTCCCTTGAGGGGCTTTTCTCTGCATGTTTTTATGGTATTCAACTCTTTATTGAAAGTGAAACTGAAGTTAAAACGTTTTCTCTTTTACTACCTTTCTTTAATACAGAAATGCTAACTTATCTGTCAGATATATTATCTAAAGGTAATTTCTTGATTGCCTAGAAGTGAACATGAAATAAACAAAAAAATTGGCAACTTAGAATAAAGATGTACTAGTCTGAACTGAAAGTCAAATTTCTAAATTATTCCCCTCTGGCTCCTCTGCTTCTCTATAATCTCTACATATCATTTGTTAAAACAGCATAATGCAAACTTGGACAAAGAGATAGACTGTAGGAAATGTACTGTCCATGCATTCTTATAATTTCTTGAATTTTCTTCCATCCCATTTGTCTACATTTTCATTCCTTCCTTCCTCTTCATTCTCTATCTTCTATTTTCTTTATAGTTTCCTACTATTCTTCCAATTCCAATTTCCTTTCTACTCTATTGCAAACACCAATGACTGAAAGACATTATACAGGATGTACATGTAATTGACACCCATAGAATCTTAGCCAGCTCAATAATCAATAACAGGAAATACCAACAAAGTAAATTTCTTCTCTCCCAGCTGTGAAATCTACAACATTCATCTCTACCTGTCAATCATAGTACTTTTCATAAATTCAGTGTGGTAACTTAAAATGTAAATTACATTCAGATTTGAAACTCTATTGCAAACATCATGGACTAAAATACTAGCTGCATTTACACTGCAACCAAAAATCATCGGTTTTTCTCACATTCTGGAAGTTGCATACAGGGAAAAATTACACGGGGCTCAAATTAGCCCCCAAAATGCCCAAAAGAGCCCCCTAAAGTCATAAAAGAGCCCCCAAAATTTGCACAGAGTTCAATGCAAAGACAGTTATTTTTATGCAAGCAAGCTTGAAAAGTAGCCCCTGAAATTGTTTAATTTTTTTTTCCCTGGTTGCATAGCATCAAAAATTGGAAATGAAAAAACCCATGCACCTCTGGAGTCTGGAGTATTTTTGTTAACGCCCGCTGACATTTCAGCAATTGATTGCAGTGTAAAAGAAAGCTTAGGTGAGAAACTGTTTTTTCATCACATGTCTCTCCTAGCTAATGCATGCAGGGCACCTCCGAGTCACACATGGCACTACTCACACAAAAAACAGGATGAGCAACTTCAACAGTTTTTCAAAATGGTGTTTAGGGTGTGTAAATGGTCCCATATATTAAACAGGATGTACATGTAATTGACACCCTTGGAATCTTAGTGAGCTCAGAAATCAATAACAGGAAATACCAACAAAGTAAATTTCTTCCCTCCCAGCCACGAAATCTACAACATTCATTCACGCTTTATCTCTACCTGTCAATCAGAGTGCTTTTCACAATTTCAGTTTGGTAATTTACTCATAAGATATTTTAATGATAAAAGACAGGATGATATTGACCCTCAAAGAATGTTGAGTTAGTCCTTGTAGCAGATAACCCAATTTTTAAAATTCTAATTCAATCAACAACAACAACAAAACAAAACAAAACAAAACAAAACAAAACAAACAAAATTGAACTTGTGTTACAAGAATCAATATGTGTTCTATAAATCATTATTTTTACCAGGCTCTGCAGGAAAATATGAACTAATTTATAGCAGATATTGTGGATAAACTTTCTATAGTACACTCTTTCTATGAAATAATCTTTCTGCAATCTTTCTGTAACAATTCGATTTTCAAACATTCAAGTTGGATACATAACTTGTAATCAAACAAGCTCCTTGTTTTAATTAAAAACACATTTAGTACATTTTGAAACATGAAAATGTGCTTAATATACTTTTAATCCAACCATTTATCTTCATCTAATCACTAAAAGATTAAATATAATTGCTTACTTCTCAAGTTCTATCTGATGCAAGCAGTCTTCTTTTAATCTCCTCGATGCCTCCTGCATTTCTACAAGCTTGTGTTGGTGCTCCCTCTCCAGATCTGCTCTGAGTCTTACTACTTCTGCTTCATTTGCGGCAAGCTGGTGTTCTCGCCTATCCACATCTGCCAAATCAAACTTTAATTGTTCCTCCAGCCCAGCATACTCATCAGTCTGTGGATAAAAAAGAAATGATGAGTTTCAGGTCACTTGAAGAAAACTCACACATAACACCAGGGCCCCCTGTTTCATAGAACTTGTTATCCATAACAAATGGTAACATTCTATGACAAACATCCTCTCAGCCAACCAAATGCCGCTATTTCAGTAGATTATAACAGTTAATGTAACTTGTCATTGATAACAAGTTTTATGAAGAAGGGCCCAGGGCAGCATCTCACAAAATTTGTTAGAAGAGTAAAATAGCTGCCATCTCATTGAAACATACATGTTCGTTTACACACATTCCTTTGTGATGACAGTTTCGTGAAACAATACCCATATTCACATCATATAAATGCATATTGAGACAGAGAACCTGAAAACAAAATGCTTATTTTTTACACATTGTGTACTTAAAAGCCTATGGAATTATATAATTCAGTAGTCAACAGGTAAACATTCTCTTATCAAGATTTTTCACTTACTGATCAAACTTATACTATTTACTCAAATCAAGGACATGAAAAGAACACATTAAAATATAATCCAATTAATTGCATTAAAAATTCATTTCACAGTGTCGAGTTTCAAATTAATGTTGAATCATTGAATACTGTATGTAATAATTAAGGGGATCCGGTAACTTTGTCTCAGAATCTGAAACAAAATTCTGGATTTAGCTCATGATGCAATGATAATTATAAACCTTTAGGTCAGTCAGGAACCCTGTGACTTTTACAAGCCGATCGCCTGTCTGATTATCAAGATATTTATGATTGGAATTACAAATTTTGAAAACCGTTCGCCTGACGGTTTTCATAACACTACAGTCTAATGGGGAAAATGAGTATGGTAAAACCGGTCACTCAAAGATTTTTACTTTTTGAGGCACTTCTTGATCATTTTGAAGTGCAATTTTTTTAGGGCTTCAATATTACACCATATCACAGACACTGATAACACGTAGGGCCGTGTATCTCAGATTTAAAATTGTTAAACGATCCCTTTAAGCCTAGCACGACATGTTGGATTTTCATTGAACCTGCAAAATGTCTTGTCCAGAAACTTTCTGAAACCAAATACACTGAAAAGCAGCAACTGGATGTACGCAAATATTCAAAATCATATCGTAATGTAATAAAACAAGACCCAATATCATCCATAAAATCGAAATAGCTCTTAACATGTATTATACCTACATGTATAAGGTAGAACGCATGAGCTTTAAATTGAACTTGAATCAAATTATTGAGGTATTCTTTACCTTTTTCTTTAATACCAATGTTCTCTCCCTGTCTCTCCTTTTGAATTCTTCTGCTAGTGATTGAAGCTGATTTAGTTCTTTTTCTTTCATCTGAAAAAAAAGAAAGAAATATGTTACTTCAATCATTTATACTGGGTTAAAACAATATGAAAGATCTCATAATTATGAACTACATTGTAAGTGCACCATGTCTACTCCTATATTCTGTTCTGTAAAGCGCATAGAGACATACAATTGTGCCTACATGTATGTGTTAAGCGCTATACAAAATATGTTTAATTGTTCAAACGTATCATTGAAATGCAAACAAGAGCTCTAAAAAAATGCAAAATATACTCAATACTCAAGTGTACTTCTTATATTAAAGATGGTTGATATTGGCAAGTACTGTTTTGATTTTGCCACAATTTGGTTAACTTAGAAACAAGTAAATGACCGGCATTTAATGATACTAAAGCCAATGGAATATGTTCAAGTGAAAAGGGAGAAGGGTAAAGCAGAGGGGCTTCTGAAACGAAACATAAACAGGGCTTTTTAAGTCATAAGTACTAAATGCGTTAATATCCAAAATATTTACAACATTTTTCATGGTGTTTTTCAAATTACCGATCAACACACTTTAAAACACATCCCAGCTTTCACAATGTGCAGCATTTAGATGTGTCTACAATACTTTAAAGGTAAAGACCAGTTTTGGAAATGCCCCCCTCTCAAAAAATGAAATGGAAGCTCTTATTACCAATCATGTGAAAGAATATGTTTTGACTAATACGTGATGATACAAATTTTGCCGGGAAACCGCCTACTAATTGATATATTTGGTAAATTATTATCTCTGTCAGGACAGGATACCGGTAGATATCACGCTCGTGTCGCGTAGTCCCATATACATCTTTCTGTGTACAGTGCTTGTAACTTTACCAAGACTGGGCCAAATTTCTTATCATTTCAATGAAACCTTGCAGTAAACATCAATACTTATATGCTAGATGATCAACCTCTTCTTATCGATTCCACAACGTTTCTTTCACAATGCAATCGCATGACCAGAACTGGTCTTTACCTTTAAACCCAAGCTTTCTTACCTGGTTCTCAAACACCCCTGCCTGTTGTTCCTTCCACATCTCTAGCTCCATAGCAGCCTTGTACTCTGCCGTCTCCCTGGGGTCTGGGGGAGCCGGGGCCTGGGAAGGGGGTGGGGGAGGCTGCTGTCTTACTGGTGGTTGGGTTGAGCTGCTTGTACTGGTGGTCTAATCAATGAATGGGAAAGAATTTTGGAATATATAGAGAGTCTACATTATCATAACATGCTATTGCACAGAGGTTGCATGATGCATGCGCGGCAGACAATTCGTCCTTGTTTTCACGAAGTGACGGTAGTGAGGAAAATCGTCACGCAAAGTGAATGTAATTTTTTTTCACTACCGTCACTTCGTGAAAACAGCGACGAATTGCTCCACGGCCAATATCCTATACTATTATTCCTAACAAAGATTTTACTGCTGAAATACAACTGTTATTATGTCAAGACACTTCATAAAACTTGACCAACTTTAAACGTTTGTTAAAATCGACAGATATTCACCCCTTGATGGCTCACCTGTGACATGTCGGTACCAGGTCCCATGTAGACCTCCTGTGTCTTGACAGTACCATAGTCCTCTAGTCCTAGCACAACTTGAAGCTCGGCCATCTTGGTAGGTCTACCCTCGGTGGTCTCCGCTGCGACTCGCTCTGTGAAGATCTGTCTCCAGCCTTCTTGAGCATCTGTGCTGGTAGGCTGAAAACAAACAATGGAACAAGATGGATGATTTAGATTTACACAAGTACAATACACTCATACAATCGTAACTTTCTTGAATTAACAATATGAAATGCCTATTGTTAATACATTCTTCAATCTAATAAAATTTCCAGCTTTCAAGATAAAAACATCATTAAGTGAAGCATGGCAAATAAGATACAAATAAAAATGAAGTTATAAGGAGACGTGAATACTTCTAAATCATCAATACAAATTAACAGATGTGACAGCATAGTTATAGTTTAATATTTAGTTAATCTTTTTCTTTTCCTGGCATCCATGTGACTCACTTTAAATCTTACTGTTGTTTTGAAGTCACTGTTTCTTACTTTTGTCTTTGACAATAAATCATAATAATAATAACAATAATAATACTCACAGCAATTCTGGCCCTGTCTGCATTGATGATCCCTGATAGGGGTACTCTCGCTACACCCAGTAACCTGTCCTTCACCATCTTATCACGATGCCATACCTCTACAAGTAACGGGACCCTGAAACAGACAAAGATATATTGATCATCATCCATGTTAAAAAGAACAATGTGCAAGACAGTCAAATAATTACAGTATAATCAAAACTCCATGAAGAATGGATAGTGCAACTACTATACTTGTTCCAGGGCCATGTTTCATAAAACTTTTTAATCAATAACAAATGCTAAATTTCTATGACAAATCTGCTCTCAGCCAATAAAATGCCACTATTTCAGTAGCTTATAACAGTTATAAATAGAAATTTGTTATTAATAATATAGTATTAATGACTGCTTTGAGAGAAATAGTTGTTTTATTACGCTCAAGGGAAGGTTAGAATTGTGCTATTCCCCGAGGCTTGCCGAGGGGAATAGCCCAATTGTAACCTTCCCGAGAGCGTATGAAAACAACTATTTCTCGAATATTAAAGCAGTCATTAATACTTTTATATGCTGAAAAAAAATAGACTAAAAAATGAAAAATTAAAAATATTTATCAATTTTGTCGAAGACGGGATTCGAACCCTTGCGTACAACAAGAGGTGTACCGAAAACCAACGCTTAGACCACTCGGCTATGGCCCGCCTTTAACATGCTTGGCAGTTTTCTCCAATATATACATTAAAATGGATTGAAACCGGCTTCGCGTGTGATGAATGCTTCGCAAAAGCTCCATATACGGACTCTTCTTTTACTTTTGCAATGCATATTGGCACGAACTTAGATCAAGATCTATCGGCAGATGTTGTTTTTAATACTAGCAGTCATTAATACTTTTATATGCCGAAAAAAATAGACTAAAAAATGAAAAATGAAAAATATTTATCATTTTTGTCGAAGACGGGATTCGAACTCTTGCGTACAACAAAAGGTGTACCGAAAACCAACGCTTAGACCACTCGGCTATGGCCCGCCGTTAACATGATTGGCAGTTTTCTCCAATATATACAATAAAATGGATTGAAACCGGCTTCGCGTGTGATGAATGCTTCGCAAAAGCTCCATATACGGACTCTTCTTTTACTTTTGCAATGCATATTGGCACGAACTTAGATCAAGATCTATCGGCAGATGTTGTTTTTTGTTTTTGGAAGTTTATTTTCGTCTTCATGTCAACAATGCAAGATAAAATTGTCGGTAAGATCGATCGAGATTCAATTGTATTGAAATTACCGACCAATCCTTCGCACACATACGGCATCCTCCATCGCTCAAACCATTTTTTAACATGTAAACCTATGGGGTAACCATGGACGCTGACCAACTTTTTTTAATAACCATGGTTATTAAAAATATTGAAATGTTTTATGCATGGTTACCGAGAATTTTACAGGAACAGTTGAAGTTTATGAATGCAATTCGACCAATCAGATGGCTGGATTTCTTAAGTGAGGTATATAACAACTTTTATGAAACAAAGCCCAGGTAGCTATTCGTATGAGAATACTTCAAACCCTCTAATCACCGACTCCACACTGTCAATACTGATGACCAACAGATACACCAGATTCAGCTTTTACTTAAGTTGTGTCAACGAGACCAACATCAGACCAAAGATAGGCCAATCGCAAGTTAGATTACCCCGTATCACCATGATTGGGTCGGTTATCACTCGGCTGGAGTTGCTTTGGCGGTGTGACCGGTGCATTAGAATATATGTGCTAGCCAACATTATAGTGCATACTTTTACTTTAAATACCATACCTTCAACAATTTGTTATTTGATTTTGTACAATCTGTTACTTACCATTAATTTGAAAAAAAGATGCCCAAAGCAAAAGCTTGGGTGCTGTACCAAGCATCATCCTTTGGGTTATAACTCAAATGGACAATAAAAGTACCCAACAAACTAATGAAATCACATGTAAATCACAAGAAAGGCATCAAGAGCACGTACTGGTATCATGAACCCTGCTTTCCACAGTTGATTAATTAAGATATGTGACAACCAGTTAACAACTAAATCATTCATACCCTTACCAAGTTTTCTAATTGTTTATATATGTGAATAATTGATTTTCTTCTATTTATGTTTCGTGAGAATGTGACATATGAAAGCTTACATCTCATAGTATTCAACAAAGGCCCTAATTCAACTAATCCACCTTTCATTCTTGAGTTACGAAAAACACCCCCCAAAACATCAAATTTACAAGGGGTATTAATAATTCAGTTGTTAACTGTATCTCTCTGCTTACCTTAGCAATGTTTCTCTGAGCTGTTGGGGAGTTGTAGCAAAGTCAAAGGCACAGAATGAGTGTGGCAGGAGCACCTCTGTGTGTCTACGCACCTCCACCGGAGGGTGGGTCATGACGGGGGAAGAGCTACCAAAGAACGGGTAGGTGTACCTGAAAACAAACATGAGACAAAGTTGGGAACATTGGAAGTGAAAAATGAAATAGATGAATTATATATCAACCATAAGCTTATAAGCCATAGCTTACAATATTATCAATTATATGCTATTTTAGCATCCGTCAAAGGAGAAACAGCTCTCTGAAAACTCAAAATCTAAAGTTTTGAAAATCGTAAGTTGTCGACCTTAAAACTAGCTATAGCCTTGATGACATCATCTTATGTAGAGCATGCATATTCACAATGACTTTGCATTAATTAAGTAAAAATTGCAATTCTGCAGAAATATCAAAATGTTAGTTGCCTTGATGATTGAGCTATGAAACTTCTTACGCATGATAATCAGACCTGCTTACAATAGCTGTGTCTACCTCCCAAACATTATACAAATTCTAATGCTAAACTATATTCAAGGAACATACTATGAAGACGTTTTCACAAGATGTTGTTAATGCCTGTTTGAAAGAAAAAAAACATTAAAAACTATTCACTTACCTAAGATAGACACTGAGATTTGTTGGTGTGCTGACATCTTTGATGCTCCTCAGATCAATGGAGAAACAGAAGTGACGAACGGAGAGATCCATGAAGTCCAGTTGGACGTTAGCTGTAGCCGGACCAGACTTGGGCTTGGCTTTTCCCTTGGCAACAGGTGCATTCACTTTAACATCTGGAAGAAAAAAGACGAATGAATATGGATTAAACAAGTGAGTGCAACTCGATGCTGCTTTCTTGACAGCTGCAATACACAGAATGTAATTGTCAGATATCAGTATCTTGTAATAATAAAAATTGCATTTTCTACTAGAGAAATTATGATATGGACCTTTCTAGAGATCATCTACAAGGACATTTGAAAGTTGAGCTTATATGATGATTGTTTGCTGTTGCTATTCATTAGACTGACTAATATTATACAATATACAAAGGACATATTTTTCCAAATAATTTATTGCTCAAGTGAAGAATTTCACATAAGGATGAACACCATAAAAATCAGAATTTGTGATATTTTTTTTGGTGAGATAATGAAAAACTGAGTGTCAAATTTGAAAGAACATACAATTTAAATGACAAAATCATCTTTGTTTGATCAAAATCCGTTTAGAGACAGCTGAAATATCCATAAATATAACCATTTCTAACATTTGTGTACCACCACAAATATTAGATATTTTGAACCAGCCGTTGAAAAAACGAAAGGGCGCTTTTAGTGCTGTAGCCCGGAAGGCTTACCGGGTTCCAACCCGCCGGGTTGAGCATTTCGGGCCGGACCAGTTCTGGGCCGAACTGTAGCCAGAATTAGATCAACTCGGTAACAAAAACCCGGCAGTAAAAAAGAGTTTTTAAATAGCTCATTGTTCGTTATCTACTTATCTTTCATCACCATAAAACCTGTCAAAAGTAACTGTAAACAAAATTTATACAGCATGATGGCTCGATCTTTTACATATGTTGACCTGTCTTTGCAATAGACACAGCACACATAGATTTTGTGTTGTGTGTTCGAGTGTGTATATGTATCTCCCTAGCCCTGGCCCTGCCTGCAAGTGATGTGACTGATCAGCTTACTGTACTGACCAATCAGAAAGTTTCCCCCGAGTGGGCGGAGAGTGAAACCAGCATAAATTAAAGTTCAGTGATTGCTGGCACAGTAGAACAGACGATTCATAAATTATGAAGTTTGTTGACCTAGCTGATAGACGAGTGAATGGCAAATTTACATAATGTGTATGAGAGTGTGTATGTGAAAATTTGTTATGCCTGAGGTGGAGGCTGAGCTGAGATGAAGGCGGCAGAGAGTTAAATTAAAGAGTAATTCCATCACCAAAATACTTCCTGACAAGCGGATTCAATTAGCAAACAAGATAATTATTGGGGTCCATTCTTTCTCTTATTCCCCTGTCTCTCTCTGCCTTAATTCTCAACCAAAATTGAACAAAAAGATTTAGCCCAGATTAGAAGAAAAAAGAAGAAAAAAATGATAAGATTGTGAAATGTTGATAGTCTTTAGAGATGAGAAGGAAAAGGTTATCTTCATCATCATTCTTCCTTCCATCTTTATCTTTTTTTCAATTCTATTTATTCATCTTCCGAATGTGTTATAAACCTTCCCCCCCCCCCTCGAATCAATTTGATCTTCTTTCTTAAAAAAAAAATAAAAGTACAGAATTATTTACGTAATGTAGTTTTTCTCACGTTTCCTTTTCTTTCTTAAGTTTCTTTCATTGTGTCTCTTGATCCCCCCAAAAATTCATTCACATCTGATATTTCTCTTTCACTATCATGTCACAGAAATTTAGAATACAAAACATTCCCTGTCAAAGATTAATGCATGCCAGACAGCTTGGGCCCAGCTGGGTGTAACATTACACCGCGGTTTCTTTGAACAGGGTTCAAAGGTTCAAAGGTTCAACAAGCAGCCTTTGTCCTGCTATATGCGCATATTCCAAAATATATGCAAATATCAGTTAAACTATATCATGTGCCTTACATTGTGATTATTGTTTTTAATTGGCAGACAAACTGACCAATCATAGTAGAGCATGTTGTGTGGGCACTCTGACAGGGAAATGAGCTATTTTTAGGATGCCTACATACATGTACATGTAGCTAGCGTTATGCTTCATCTTTTTAGGGAGTGGATTAAGGGTGATAATTTATGCTGACCTGGGACTTATATCTGGACTCACAGACAGCATGATAAACAAAATGAAGCGATGTGCCCTCCATTCAGGACAAGGTCGGTAGATCACACAAGATGTGTTTGTAGTAGCTTTCAAATAGAATCTAGTCAATATTATTTTAGTCCAACTCTCACCGGGTTACCGGACCTTTCCGGGTCCCGTTAAGAAATTTGGAAAATTGCCGGGTCGGGCCGGGTCCGGGTTTTGGGTTCCGAGCTACAGCACTAGGCGCTTTATACTTTTTATTTCAGCCAATGCCGATATTGGCTTTTTGTTGGCTTTGTGTGTTTGTTATAATATTTTTTTGAAAGTGGATCTGAATTGGTATGATCGTATGGTTATAAAGTTTCACACATTTTGGGAGCTAAAATTACCTCCATAGCAATTGTAGGTCCTTGAAGGCATTTGCCGTCTGAAACAAGAACTCAACTATCCCTTTAACTTCACGCCTGTCTTTTTTGTCCATACATGAATACAACATTGCCCTTCATTACCTTCTTTCTTCCGTTTTGCTTGAGCAGCTTGTCTCTCCAGCTCCCCTTCTTCCTCTTCCAAATCTCTGAGTGTGTCTGCATCATCCTCTGTCCTAGAACTCCCTTGGGGAGGGATGTATCCCCCATAGCTGTCCTCACCCTGTGGAGGGGAGACAGGGGCGGGGTCAGCGCTTCTCTTCTTCTCCTTCTTGGGTGGGGTTGGTGGTGCTTCTTGACCTGCAGGTGGGCCCATGTCTGCTTTCTCTGTTGTCTGTTTGAAACGAAAATGGCACATGTTTGCAGACATCATCAGGAGAGACTCAATATTCTTGTTTAAACTATGTATGAAAACTGACTTTAATCACATGCCCATGATCATGATCTTGAGGTGTTTTTTTTAAACTTGTTTTTTTCATTCATATCGTAGGGTATGTGCTTGCAGATTAGAATCAAGCTGTAAGATCCACCCTGCCATGGAAGGTGAAGCAGGATGAAAAGTATGATTTGAAGCCCAACTCTCCCTCTTTCAAAAAAAAAATCAAAGAAAAGCACATACCTCAACTTGTGGCTGCAAGGGTATCTCCTCTCGTCTCAGAGCCACCGAGGCTCCTACACAGGGGGACGAGCTGCTGGCTACTGGAGGGTCTTTCTGATGCTTCTGAGCGGTACTAAGGATCTGGAAGGCACCTTCAATGATCAGAGGCTGTCTGTTGATGGCATCACTGCCGGGCTGGAGGAGGGTGCTCAGGCGCACGTCAGCTGTCCCTATCGTTGTCTCACCACAGCAAAGATGAATCTACCAGAGAAAAGGGGTTTTGATTTGTTTGTTGATTTATTTCCTTGACATCAGTAAATATTACTGGATACTGTTCAATACGATAATATTTCTGAAGAAAAAAAGTAAAGATAAAAGCTACTTGAATATTATCTAATTTAAATTAGCACAGAGTCCTATAATTCCAAAAGTCTAATATGGTCACAAATGGGCAAATACTTTTTTTGAGCTTTCACCCATCATCATATGCCTCTACCCCCCCTCCCGCCCCTTTCTCTCTCTCTCTCTCTCTCTCTCTCTCTCTCTCCTATTATCTTTTTATCTTTCTAGCTTAATATTTATTATCATATTTTCTTCTATCCCTCACTTCCTAGATTTCTTTTTTCTTCCTGTCATTTTACAATTTACAAATTAAGGTCAAGGTAATTCAGGATGGCTAAAATATAATTTTAAAGCCAAACCTGAAGGAGAGGTTCACGCTGAAAATAAACTCTCAGGATGTCCACACTGCTTTTCAGTCTGACCGAGGCTCTCTCTGCCGGGAATGTTGGGTTCATAAGGTCATGGAAGCTATCGTTGGTCACATGATTACCCAGGAGGGCGTAGGAAAAGAAGAAGCCTTTGTGTCGTGCTGCCAGAGGGATGTCTGGCGTGACTAACTGTAATGGATTTACGGGAAAGACAAAAGACATTACCAGCAACTACAGTACTTAAGTTGCATTTTTTTTAAAAACTGTAGGGCATTACACATGACCACATATTCATTCAGTAAACATAAGATATTTAAAAGTGGTTGATATAATTTGATCTTGTGTTTTGAAAAACACACTCGCATGACTCTTGCCCAAGACAACCCTTTCATACTTATATATATTTTTATTAACGAAACCATACATTATGTTATTTGGATATGAATCAAATCAAAATCAAATAGTTATAGATATATCAAATTTATTCACTGCTTATTATATTTCAAGACAAATATAGGCCCTGTTTTATTAACGATAATAGTTATCAATAACATTGTTAAATAATTGGCTATGACCAGATTTGTCACAGATTTGTAGCAGTTGTTATCATTAATAAGTATTATGAAACGGGGCCCAATTTTTGTTTACATTTAGAGGAGACCACACAGACTTGGCCCTCTATCTCTGGCATGTGGAAGTCTGTAAAAAAAACCTCACCTATATTCAACCTAACAGTGATGATGTCATTACAACAATTACATAAATATAGGATAACAATTTATTGAGGTTTATCATACAGCTGTTCCATTTCAAAATATACCCCGTCAATTTTCTATTATTAATTTACTCTTCATCTCTATAAAATTTTTATTTGTCACTCTCTTTCATTGTATTTTGTCCTAATAAATAATAACAAAGAAATAACATAAACATTTCTTTTATCCATTGCTCTTACCTGTGAGAGGTTTGCAGCGAAGGCAATAGTAACCGAGAGGACAAAGCTCTCAGTGCAAGACTCTTCTGGTCCTATCTTGTAAAACCCTTCCTCATTGTTGAGCATTGCTTTTAGAGTTGAGGGGTCTATCTCTGATGCAGGCAGAACAGATGGGACTACATTCCAAAAAGGAAAGAAGAGAAAATGGAAGTTTATTGATGGAAGTACTTTTTATCAACTGGAAAATAGTGGGCAGTTCTCAATAACAGGATTAATGATAAGGACCATTTTTTTTTATTTAACATAAAACTCTTGTTTCTAATAAAGGATGATTATTTTTTCTTTAAAATAATAATAAATGGAGGATTACAAATCATTTCATGCTCCCACGACATAAAATCAAACTGTATGCAATTATTTTACAATTAAGTAAGAGCTTTATTTAAGTCTGAAAAATATCATGTATGTTTTTAAATGAAGTCAAACATGACTTTGAAACCACAGACCACCTCTCCATAAATTCACCTTTCTTGTATCCTTGAAGTTGCGTATCTCTTTCAAGACAATCTTCATGAACACTTTTTTTTAAAGAACCTGTAAGGACCTTTTGTTTAACGGTTTCCCTGCACATGTTTGGTGCAGTAAATGCCACCCCCTCCAAGTATTCCTTTACTGTTGGTTTGCTACCTTGTCCCTTCCTTGGTGGAGCTGCTCTGGCCTTGAAGCTTTCATCCTTGACAGGTGTATCTAACTCAAGGGAAATCCCCAGCTGTATCTCGGGCTTGTGCTTGTGATACTTGGAGTTCAGTATATTATACCACTTGCTAGCCTGAAATAGATTTAAATATGGATAAAAGTGTTATCAAATGGTAGAACTTTTTTCAAACAACAATGTAATTTACTGTATTGGTAATTTTACTTTAAAAAAAATGTTTGGGATGAATTTGAAATTACTTCTTACTTTCTGAGAAGTACAGGTTTAACAAAATGATACCTCGGAAAGATGCAAGTATTGGAACTATAATAAGGAATAACAAACTGAAAGTCAAAAAGGGACATGCAAACATAAAGGCCATGTAGGCAGATTGTTAAGATACAAAGCTATTATTTTAAACCTGTATCCCTGAATAGGCATATAGAGTATATTTAAACTCTTTCAATGTTACAAAGCGTGAGTGAATGTACAACCCATTTTCCGGCAACAATTATTTTGTAGCCAACTTCCAAAACTGAGCAAATTCTAAACTTCAAGTTCAACATCAGGTCCAATACTTTACCTAACCTTAACCTGACCAAACATCCGTTTGCTACTCGAGCCCTACAATTCTTTTCTTTAATATAATACAGCTAAGTATTAAACAATTTCGGCAGAAGTAATTGTGGGCTAGTCATAGGCAATTTGTCCCATAACATTTCGACCTCATAACAATTTTAGTTCACCCAGTGATTCTATACAGCCCTATTGGAGCTTCGATCATACCAAATAATGAAAGAATGACATTTGCAATGTTACTTTTTGTTATTCTTCTTTCTTCTTGGTAACATATGGGACAGCAAAAACCAAATGAACTAGCATGACAAATTAAAGAGATGTGTTTAACTCTTACCACTGGAAGTTTGGCAGGGGCAGCGTCCTTGACCAAGGCAGACCTTAGATCAAGAACAACATATCCTATGCTCTCCCTCGTCTTGGTCTGTATGTTGACGGAGTAGCACTGGAGCTTTATGGGAGTCCGCTGCAGACGATGTTGATGGAGCGTCTTCTTGCTGAGCTCCCAAGCAAGCTCTGTATGAAACTCTGGAGACTCACTGTGTTGGACAGGGTCTGTGGCTAAAAGCTCTCCATCAAACTTAGACTCCACCAATAGCTCCTGACTTGGACGTTTCGGAAACTTCCTTCCTGTAAGGAGAAGAATATTTTGTGTTATTAGAATCCTTAATCAAATTTAACTTGTGGGAAGTATGTGAAGTCTATTCTGGTATCAGCTAAGAGCTAAACAAAAAATACACATGTCAGAGACAGTTGGTTAAAACTAATAATGGAACAGAAAACTTTGGTGTTTTATAGTTGCCATTGATTAAACACGAATCAACAATTCTATGATTTAAGGCAAATATCACCAATGGAAGGAGAAAAATAACATTACCTAGTGACAATTTGTTGTCTATTGATTGGGTGTGAAATGATAATAATAATAATAATATTGGCATTTATATAGCGCTCTTACAGACATACATGTGTATCACAGCGCTTTACAACATATTATTATTACCCCGGTCATCGGATTCAGGCTTACCCGCACACAAGGTATGCACATTCTCCACTCCCTGGGGAGCATTCCAGCCAGTCGCCATTTTACAAGCGCCACTTGCTAATCAAACCACATTAGCTTTCGCATCCTACCGGGTACCCATTTTAACACCTGGGTGGAGAGTGGTAAATGTAGATCAATGTCTTGCCAAAGGACATTAGTGCCGCGGCGGGACTTGAACCGTGGACCTTGTGATCCACAGTCCGGTGACTTATCCACTCGACCACGACACCTCTACGATGATGAAGATGTTGACAAAAGATCTGACAATTTTGAAAAAATATAACCTTACCGAGGAGGGTCTGAAGATTTTCATTTAAATATGAAATCAAAATTGTTATTAAAAAGTGATAACAAACAACATATTGTACGATAATTTAACTTGCAATATATGCAATTACCTTAACTTTGATGGATTGCTATTTTTAAAATGAATTGCTACTAAATCCTTGTGCGCAAATTAAGGAATCCTTGTTTTTATGACTTTTTTTTAGTTGAGCATTTGATACGACATCAAATTTTGAGATTGCAGTATTGCCAGAAACTCTTTTGACAATAACTTGGATAAGTTAGTAAAACTACAAGTACTTTATCAGTGAGGGCGCTGTTCCGAGAATAAGGATCATCAGCACAAACAAGATTGTCTCCGTATTAAAAGGCGGACAGACGCGTCCTAAGAGATAAGGATCGTCCACATTTTCATGGACGATTCTTATTTCCACGATGATGCTCCTTGATGCAGTTCATATTGACTTTGCACCGAGGTTTTCATGTTATGAACGATAAATCCTCGGAAAGATGGACAACCCATAAGTGTAGACCGTGTATTTGGGGTATTTTATTACGCGGAATCCGTTTTTTGCATTTTCAGCGCGTGGATCGGGAATCCTAATCCTACACCAGCAGAGCGCCAACGAAAAAAAAAAAAAAAAAAGCTTATTTTTTACGTTTACGAGGATATCCTCAATTATGCGGACGATCTTCATTCTCAGACCAGCACCCCTACTATAGCTGTTTATAATTTTAAGTATAAAGTTTCTAGTTCAGCAATTGCACCCATTTTAAGGAGCCGGTAATCGGCCAGCTCCAGTTTTCGGCCGATTGGTTGGATGCAACGTAAAATCCCTCTAAAATACATCGCATAATAGCATAACACATATCCCACACATGCCATACCATGCCAGTGTCACTGAAGAACCACATTTGCAATGAAAAATATATCCTAAAATATCACATTTAGTGATGTAATCGGCGGTCCCGCTACCCGAATCTGAAAAATTGAGTATCTTACGCGTGTCTGTAAGAAATATGGGTACCATAAAATGAGCTTTATTTCAAGTATTTTTTAGATTTCGAGCCCGATTTTGTGCTAGTCGCAAGCTCAAAAGTATCTCATCGCATGTATTAAATCAATGCAGCCGCACACCGCAACGCACACACGATATCTTTGTCTAATTCAGATTCCAATGTCCGATCACCGCAGTACTAGTTTTCGGCCTGGCGAGCTCCGGCATGGGATATCTGCTCCGCCCGCTAGTGCTATAGATCAGCGCGGAAACGCACGGCGCATGCGCGCGCTTCCTATTGACTTTGTACATACGGCCGAAAACTGGTACGCTATGCCGAAAACTGACTCTGAAACAGTGAAAATTGAAATGAATATCGTCATGGCAATTCGTGATTTTTTTCTGGGATTCTTGTTTTGTTTAAATAATAATAATATTTGCTTCATGATTTGAACAAAAAATGATAATAGATAGGAAGTAAAGGGTCCAAAAAATAGGATTTTGTCTTAAGTGGCCGAAAACCGGCTCCTTTAGGCTTTACTCTATTTTTAATTTTTGAAATTTGGGCGCTAGGGTACGGGTAGACTCTACTCTAGCCATCTAGGGGGAAGTGTGCCCAAACTTTGGACCCGTAACTTGCGAGAGAGTACCCTAAGATCTTTTGAAATATCTACCTAGGCTAAGGCTAAGAGCCGAAGCCCTTGGCTAAACTAAGAAGACTAAGTCTGTAAGTGAGTTACAAATAAGTGACAGGAATTTCACACAGTTACACTAAGTACCCGGTAATCGGTCAGCTCCGGTTTTCGGCCAATTGGTTGGATACATGGTAAAATCACTTTAAAATACATCGCATAATAGCATAACACATATCCCACACATACCATACCATGCCAGTGTCACTGAAGAACCACATTTGCAATGAAAAATATATCCTAAAATATCACATTTTAGCGATGTAATCGGCGGTCCCGCTACCCAAATCTGAAAAATCGAGTTTCTTACGCGTGTATGTAAGAAATATGGGTACCATAAAATGAGCTTTATTTCAAGTATTTTTCAGATATAGAGCCCGATTTTGTGCTGGTCGCAAGCTCAAAAGTATCTCATCGCATGTATTAAATCAATGCAGCCGCACACCGCGACGCACACACGATATGTCCGTCTAATTCAGATTCCAACTTCCGATCACCGCTGTGCCTGTATTCGGTCAGGCGAGCACCCGGGAGCTCCGGCGTGGGATACCTGCTCCGCCCGCGTGTGCTATACATCAGCGCAGAAACGCACGGCGCGCGCGAGCGCTTCCGATTGACTTTGTACATGCGGCCGTAAACTGAAACGCTCGGCCGATAACCGGCTCCAAAACAGTGAAAATTGAAATGAATATTGTCATGGCAATTCGTGATTTTTTTTGGGGATTCTTTTTTTGTTTAAATAATAATAATATTTGCTTCATGATTTGAACAAGAAATGATAATAAATAGGAAGTAAAGAGTCCAATAAATAGGATTTTGTCTTAAGTGGCCGAAAACCGGGTACTTTACTCTACGCCAAGTATAACAGATGGGACAATACTGTGAACACTGTCAAGATTTCACTCTCCCAATCAAGCATTTGAAAGAGGGATCATATTATGTCAACACACTCACCGCATATTACAGACACAACGAGAAGATATTGCTCATCTGCTCTCATCTTGAAAGAATCAATATCAATGAAATCACCAAACTGAAATTTTGTAAACAATCTCTTCAAATTTAGCGGCCATTTTGAGAATACATTACGCATGCGCATTGCCGATATCGAGCGAGCTTATTGGCGGAAGTGACGTCATCTCAAACAGATATGAACAACGGGGTCGAGGGATCGTACGTGAATTCTAATCAATGGAAGGATTACAAATCAGGTACTGTATATTCGTCTCCTATTGCTATATTTTTCAAGAACCGTGCTTGATGTGAAGACAGTAAATATCGTATGTTTTTGTTTTGTTCATTCTGTATGAATTACTCTTGTGTGGGAAGAATATTCGTTTGAAATAGACTTATTTGATCAGCCTACCGCCCATGGCAACAGGAAGTGGCCAACAAGCCACCCGCAGTGGCATGCACAAGTGCTCCTCATCATTCATTGCTACATGAATGATGAAAAGATGTGATGATACCGAGACTCCACTGAGTCTTAGAAGATGTATGTGCATGTTATTTCCCTGGTGTAGCTTAACTTCTTACCTTCAAGTCACCACTCTAGTTAACATGTGTATTAAGTTTCTATGAATGATGGTTTGCAAGCTCGAGTTCGACTTCGTCTTCGAGTTAATTTCATTTTCAGATCTGTCATGTCGGTCAAATGATTCCCTGTGACATCATTATCGGAGGCTCGCTGAGTCACCAATCAACAGCATGAAGAGAAAGGAAAATAAGAAGAAAGACACAAGGACGGCAAAAGCCAGGGGAAAAGAAGAATGGAAATAAAGAACGAGGGCAAAGTAAAATGTTTTAAGCGTGATAAGTGTGAAGATGATGGGAAGAACGGAAGACAGATTACAAAACTCAAAACAAAGCGTGCGTTTAAGTTGAAGAAGAAACGTGAGGAGAGACAAATGAGTTAAATACAACAAGAACAGAAGAAGGAAATAAAGAAGAGAGAAAGCAGAAAAGAAGCAAAAGAAAGTGAAAATCAGAAGGAAAATAAAACTTAGGCAATTAAAAAGATAAAAGGGCACAGAAGGAACAAAAACAGAATCAGCAAATAGGAATTGGAGTATCAGATGAAGAGAAGGAGAAATGAGGTCAAGTTCAGAAAATACTGGGGCCAGGGATTGGGTCTGAGTTCATTCACAATAAATTCTCGCTGAAATGCTTGTTTAAAGATCAAACATTTCAGGGAAATGTTGATGAAGTTGGGACTTCTTTGCTATATTTATAGCTGTTTGCACCAGATTACTTTGTATTTTATTTTTCCCTTGTGTAGGAGGTCCATTAAAAAATTTAGGGTCTGGATGAATGAGCCTCATGTAAAAATTAGATGATTTTTGTATTTTTTAGGTGGAGGGGGGGTGGGGTCAAGGATTAAAAAAAAATAGGTGCCTAATGCCCTAAGCAAATCAGGTACTGTACCAGTTAGTGACAAGCTCTGTCCTTTTTTAGGATGAAAGGCTAGAAGCTAACCTTGAAATCTATTTTAGGTCCCATGTGTATCAGGCAGTGTGTGGAACTTCTTTTATGGATGGAGGCGGCCCTGAAAGGTTTCAGGTGGTTGTTGCAGCTGCAACCTTGCACCTCTTCTTCTCATGCTAGTAATTTATTATAACTTGAGAGTAATAGGTATTTGTTCGTACTTGAATCTCATGTGTAAAGACAATATTTATTTGTTTAATTTTGTATCCTCTTTTAAAGAAAACATAGATAACAATGAACATTTGAATGAAATTTTTAGTTGCTCAGCCAACGGGTTTCAATTTGTCAGACAGAATGGAAATTCTGACATATTTTGGTTGATGTTGCTCTTTGACATGTACATGTATGGTTATCATTCATGATTGTAGTGTTTGATTTTAAATTCATTGATAAAAGGAATCCCATCAGCATTCTTTCCACATGTACATGTAGCTGTTTTGTATTTGTCTTTGTCTTATTTTCTTTTCTCTTTTACATGATGTTAATTATTTCATTCAACTCAATATACTTTGCTCAAACTCAAATGATCTTCTTTTTTTCTGAATTCCATTTATTTTTAATTCAACAATTGTCCATTTCTCATATATCTGCGTTCACTCAAATTAACTGTAGGATGGAGTTATTCTTTCAAAACAACACAACCAAACAAAGCAATTTTAAGTTTTCATTTTGGAAATGCAGTGCAGTAAATCTATATAAACCAATCTCAAAGAAAGGGAGGGTGTGTTATAATATTACTGGACTACATGTACACTGTACTACATGTACACTGTACATACAATACAAAGCTATTTGTGTATGCGTGTTAGTCATCACATGACCTGGGTGGTTCTGGAGAGAAGCTGTATCAATACCATTGAATTGAAAAGAGGGAAACTACCAAAGAACAGGATAGTTATGAATCATCATTTCCTTTTTTTAATTTCATTTTATTATTTGTGTGTGTGAGGTTTCATTTTTAAGCTCAAGAATATTCATAAACAAAATTTATTAGTCTGATATTCATAATTCAGCAAATCATTGATAGCCTTATACAAACAGAAAGGTATTGGGAAAAATAAATCCATTGGATTTTGTGCTTAACATATGATTGCTCAAAATGCAGCCATTCCAGGATAAACTTTGTATGGCTTGTGTTTTACCGTCAAAGGTCATAGTACTGTACAACCTCTTCGTCTAAGGTAGAACAGTCTTAAGAAATCTATTTTGTTCATCTATTTAACTTTCACCTTTTTAACTTTCACCAGCACTGCATATAACCTACATTCAAGTTCCTGTTTTCTACATATACATGTATGACGTCTTTTTATAGCAAGTTGAATTGTATTCAGAATTAGGAGTGACTAATGAGTTATTGGCTTATTGCACTTTCATTGCTCAAGAGTCTTGTTTTTCAGATATCTGTTTGATACTCTATTGTATTGCTTTCACTGCTTTATGTATTAGTTACCAGGGAATTGTTTATGTTGGCTACATGTATCTTTCTTTTATTACTCTAATATTTGTACATGCACATATTTCTTTTTTTTTAGAAACACAATAATGTTCATGTAATGCAGGACTTGGGAAAAAATTTAAGGAGTGGGGTTAAATGATATTCCTGTAATGTGCCTCTTGCTTGTTAAATTTTATGCACGCATTATTATACATGCATAATTGCACATGTAAGCGTTACATGTACTTGTACAAAATATAGTTCAAATAACAGGGCCACGTGCTACTGAGCAAGTTGCTCTGGAATTCTGGAATTGTTAGCTGAATGGGAGTCCCCCTAAAAAAAATATTTAAAAATGTAAAATAAATAAAATAAAAAAATAAAATAATAAATAGATATGGGAATCCCATTCCTTCCTTACCCAACACTGTAGAGATGAGTGTATAGAAGTGTTGATACAAAAATAAAAGATTTCTGTTTGCGGGAGCTCTTTTAGGATTTGTTATTATGAAAGTATGATTTTCTCACATTGACATTTACATACATGTAAGTACATGTACATGTGTTGTTATATTACCAGACGTCTTTTCTAGTTTACCACAGCTATTTTGAAATTTTCCAGACAGTATACATGTAGATTGCTTACCGCACCCGTGTATTTTTTTCTTACTGATGTACATGTATAGTGTTACCACACATGAAGACAGTACATGCAGCTCCACCACCAACTGGGATTTATACTGCCTCAAGCACCCATACAGTCATGTTGATAGAGATCTCATTGATACAAGTCCACTTGTTTTCCTGTTGATTGAATACTTGTGATTAATTACAAGCTGCGTGCAAATGATCCTTGAAGGAGTACGGAGGCCCAAGTGATTTGTATTTTATGAACCTTTAGAGTCATTAATTTACATTGGTACAGTCTTCATCCATGTTCTTGGATCATTCTGTATTCATCTGAAAGGAAATCTTCATTTTTTAAGCCGTTTATCAATGTAATTTCACATAGATTCAGAATGGCTAACTTGGTTACTATTTATGTTTTGTTTGTTTGTTTGAATTAATGTTGTTAATTCATTGCATTCTCAAGATATGTTTACTTTGTTTCTATATTCACAAATAAATTTTCATTTATATCTTTGCAGTTAAATATTTCCAAGGGATACTATTTTCAACCAACCAATGGACGGACCATAAAGGTGAATACTAAGTGGACGTCCCAACCGTGGGATACATTTATCTCCTGTGATCAACGATCTTCGGAATTGACCATTCAAAGTTTGGTGATGCGGTCGGTCAGCAGGAACATGTGTTCATCCTGATGAGTACATGTATTGGATAACCGCATTTACAGTGAATCGTCTTCTTACAGTGGATTTAATTTGGAGTTACTACAAATGAAAAACAACCTTATCATTGAGTGTGTGATTGAATCTTAATCATTGTGCTGGTGCTACTTGGCTCGACAGAGAGTGACAGAGGGGAGGAAACTACTGAACTAAGCTCGGAATAGCGAAGTCGGATTCAAAATGAGCGGAACACATAAATATGACGATAATCGTCACCGCAAAAAGCCCAGTTCGAGGACTGGCAGCAGTGGGGGACGCCAGAGCAATGCAGGCAATCCAGGAGTACTTATGGTTGGACCCAATTTCAGGGTGGGAAAGAAAATTGGATGTGGTAATTTTGGAGAACTAAGACTTGGTGAGTATGGATGCTTCTATCATGGGAAGTAAGGGAAGGCCATCACAAATTACGAATGCGTTTTTCTATTCGGGTATTTACACGTACATGTACATGTAAATGTTTATACGTACATGTACATGTACATGTATGCCCCAAGAACGAATGTGGTAACCCACAAAATATTGTGCTCATTTTAAGCCTCTTATGTTTGTGCACTATTTTATTTTAGAAATGTCTGGTAATTTTCATGTACGGGTCATGTAAAAATCAGATCACTTCTTATTAAAGTGCCTCCATATATATCGTCGCTGTTTTCATGAAGTGACGGTACTGAAAAAAAATTGCATTCACTTTGCGCGACGATTTTCCTCACTACCGTCACTTCATGAAAACAAGGACGATATTGCTAATTTTTCCTTAAATGTATATAGCATTAATTCTATTTTAGGATTTTGAACTTCTTTCTTACATTCTTTCTCCTATCATATTCTGACTACTCAACTACTGAATTTTAGTTGCAAAATTTTACATGTATATGTACATTGTATGTGTTTCACATGAAATGTTGCAGGTTAGCGAGATTGGTGCAGCCTTATTGTCAGGATACATTGTTGTAAGTCAAAGGTACTTTGTGCCTTGCACTGCAGACTCCTGGGGAGTGTTTCACAAAGATCCTAAGTAGAACTTAACACTAAGTTGGACTTAAAAAGTATGGACAGCCATTGGAGCCTTAAAATGAAATATATTCAAAAGCAAAAATTGGAGTATTTTAGACTTTTCATCAATTCCACATCAAGAACATGAAATCTCCCATGATAATAGAAAATATGAATGATTTGAATCAACATTTTATGCCTTCTAAAAAAAAAATTACAAAATGTTTTCAAGGATGCTAATGGCTTCCCATGAATTTTAAGTCCAACTTAGAGATAAGTTCAACTTAGGATCTTTGTGAAACACCCCCCAGACTTTGTATGTAGAATGTACGTGATGATTTTTTCGATCTTATAGTCCTACCATTGCCTGGATAATACCAGACATAAAGAAGAACGAAAACTCTGCTATGATGTATTTTAATGTACAGGAGACAAATTACCTTGGCCTTGCCCTTTATTTTCCCATCTTTTAAAACCTGCGTGGAAATATGCACAACTTTCTCATCTAGCATTCTGTCAACCTTGTCATCCTTGGAGCTGAAACGTGATTATGCCAGCCTTGAATGTCACGGAGTACCGTTGCATTCATTAACACGGTATGGTACATGTACAGACTTGACAGATGGATGCGCAGGGGAGATGTTACAAAAAGAAAGAGTTGGATTTGGTACATTACATTACATGTATGTGTCGACAGGAAGGACGATGCTCATGTTCATGTTACCACACTAATGTACTGGTGTAATTTACAGGATTAGGTTGGCCTAAATAACTGGCATCTCGTTTACCTCTAGGACATCAATTCATTACTTGTGTGCATGCTCCTCCTCTATCAACAGATGATTAATAAGGCTACCATAATTAGCATTCACATGTACATGTACTCTGTAATGCAACAGTGCCTTGAGATATTTAAGTCTTCACTGTGTTTACCGTACATGTACATGCAGCTTTAATTTTTCCAATCAAATTGGCAATTCTGTGCAATTTGTCATGTGTGTACTTTTTTGCATAAATCCCAAAGTGAAAAATATCTTGATAGTAATAATGTAATAATGGTACTGCTACGGAACCAGAAAGAAAAAAATATCAGGGCTTGACACTAACAGGCACCCAAGACACATGGGCACCCAAAATCTAAGTTTGCCCCCCCCCCCCAGAATTTCTAAAATGTACATAGGGGTATCGCATACAGAGCAAACAAATCTTGATCTTGATTCTGACAGTCTTCCAAAAATGTTAGTGTAGAGCTGAGATCAATGGTCATAGCACCAGATTTTCAGTTTTTGATGAAATGAATGCACATGTCTTGGAAAAGGATCAGGCAGCTTATCCCTTTATATGTAAACAAGACTTGTCTGCCAGAATCGCCCTCCTTTATACCTGAAATTAGCTGTCTTCCCTGTAGAAGGGTTGTTTTGCCAAAATATACATGTATATGTACATCGTATTCGTATGTTTACATTTATACATGTAAATGAAGGCTATTATGTACATGTAGGAACTTGGCAAGCATTAGTTGTTGTTGATGCTGCTGCGTGTAATTTGCTTTCTAATTTGTATGTTTTTCCATATTCCGATGACCTTCATTCTGCAGTGTAAATCAAATTCACTGTATTAAAAAAGAAATCGTCTGTACTAGACTTTAAATGCAGAAATTATATTTAGTATACATGTACATGTATGCTTTGGTATGTGGAATAAAATATGCAAGGTCAATGTCAACTTATTGCCAGGTCAGAAAAAATGAAATGTAATTATACTATATTCTTTTAATTTCCCTGGAGATGGTGATCCTTATTGGGCTGCAATACTGTACATGCATTAATACATTGTATAGATGTATAGCAACTTCTCCCGTCTCATTTCACTGGCTGATATTCAAGGTTACCTCATCGCAAAGAGAAGCAAGATGCTTCAAGTCCGAATTGACTGCTGCCTCTTGCGCAGTGCATAATTTACATTAGGGCTCGTACAAAAGGCTGCAATCACTACCAGGCATTAACCAGACATTCAATGCATGCAGGGAGTGTGAATAAAAGGTGTACAAACTCAACAGCATGCAAAGTCCATTTAACCCACCTGTACCAGTTACCTGTTGGGCTAGAAGTTACAGATTCTATTAATGATTACTTAATTAAATTTCGCAAATGTATATTTCAATGGAGTTATATGTGTATTAAATGTATTTCAGTAGACAGTGGATTAGGAATGGTTGCATTATTGTTACTGTTTGAACTGTATCGGGTCATGCTGACACAGATGGGTGTACCCTATACACACACCCACACCAAAAATAGGTCCCCTCATCTGTATTTACTCTTGGGGTAGACTTCTATTCAGCATTTACATTGAGTGTCCATGCGGTTCTAACATGCTTAGTCATGCCTACTGTTCTCTACATACATCTACATTGTAGGCATGCATAAAATGGCAACAGAAAAAAATAAGAATAGAATTTGATTTGCATGCCCATATTCATCGCATTGTATGTTACACATATATGTACAGTGTACAGTATATGCTCAGAAATAGAAAAGATTGTATTGAGTGCATTCATAATGGGTTTTTTTTTCAGGCCATTGTCATGCTTTTGATAAAACATTTATTTTGTGAGATTTTTATATACGGTCTTCAATTTGATGTGAACTTGTAGTCACCAAGTATTGTACGAAATCTTGATATTCGCAATGATTGTTGTTCACACAGGCAAAATATCTGCCCTCCCCCCCCCCCCCCCCAAAAAAAAAAAAATAATAATTTAAATAATTTAAATAATTTAAAGTAAATAATAATGATAAATAAATAAATATATTTAACAAATTATAATAACAAACTAATAAATAAAATATGAAGAGAAAAATAAAGATGATAAAATATGTAATTATACATGTACCACCCTCTGTCTGGCGACAATAACAGGATATTTGTTCAAAGACATTAGTTTCACTTTTTTATTCAGCAGGAAATATCCAGGTCAGGCTTTTGAAATTAGTGTGGAATATGACACCTCCAGCATTCATATGGCTCTAATTATTGTAGTCTATGAATGTGCACTGTGCATTTTACAGTTTTTCATTGTGGAGAACAGACCTGTTTACCAAATTGTATGCATACCTTTCAAACTAATTTTCTCATGGCAAATTAAAAGCTTGCCAGAGGCTTGTACGACATAGCAACAGCTAATATTTAAGTGAAGTGGATTACATCTGTAGAGATAAAGTATAATGATAATAATATTTGGCTTTTATATAGCGCTTAATACATCAACGATGTGTCTAAGTGCTTTACAGATATTATTACCCTGGTCATGTACAGGTATGCATGGCAGGTGAATTAAAGGATTTGGAACCAGGAGTACAGAGGAGAGAAACATGCTCAAATTAATTAGAAACAGGTCTATTCTAAATATATTTAGTAGACCCAGCATAAAGAAGAAATATTGCTACATGTTTAAATGCATGCATACATGTACATATGTAGATGTACCCTCCCCCAAAACCATATTATGATTGTTGTAAATGGAGATGTACAGATAATCATGTAAATTGTTTGTAGATTATTATCTCCATCAACCTTTACTGTATATTCTGTGATGGCACAATTGACCTCAAACAGGCTGTCATGGCGTGTTGGTGTTACATGCATGCGTATATGTTTTGGTGTAAACACTTCATTGTTTATCAACAAAATTCTATGACAGCAAACATTGCAGATCCTGTGCCCGATAGCCATGCACATGTACATCTCACTTTGTAATTGCTTCTTTGACGGATAAATATTTTGGTAAACTTACTCGTAGATATTGGAGGCAAAATAAAATGGTGAAATTGATATATTGTCTCCTTATACCGGTAGTCAAAAGGGCATTAATGCTGTCAAAAGATTTGAATAAACGCCCTTCTGGCTCCATATTAGACACTACATGTATGTTCATAAATTGGATGCAAGTGATTCATCCGAAAGTAATACAGTCTTATTTGTGTATGGCACAAGTGTGGCAAATGAAATCACTGCATACGGTACATCATTTACATGTACGGTACATATAAATGAGTTGAAAGCATAGTACACTATCAAGTCTGCCCATGCAGAATGATGTAAACCATTGAGAATGAAAAACCTTTTATTGTAATTTTATTTGTTTGCACTTTATCTAGCAACTTCAATGTAAATACTATGTATCCAAATTTCCTTTGTCTGCTATTTGAAGCATTTGTAAAGCCATATTCAGACATGACAAGTTGAATCGCCCACTAAGACTGCCTTACCAAACTAGGCATGTAAAATGAATGGCAAAAACAATATTTTTTCTGGGGGGGGGGGGGGGGGGCAGAGCACGGCTTAACAATGACCCCTATACATTAAATGTATGTGCTCCCTGACCTACAGTACATGTGTTTTAATTTACAAATATTTAAAGCAAAGTATGCTATTTATGAATCGATCTCGTTTATTTTTGCATTGGCAGTTGATGGAACTTTACTTTAAATTCTACTTCTGTCTTAATGGACTCTTACAGATGAAGCGGCAATGAACATGTACAGCCCCTCTGTATAAATTAAATACCGCCTGCCTGGCAATCTATAAGTTCAATCATACAGTGCAATAATTAAATATCAAGGGGCCTGGGTTATTGTCATCAAAGCAGCCGGCTGAACACTACTTCTATGGCACTACTGGCTGTGGAGACAGTAGATATTAAAAGAGGGTCAGGGATACAGCAGGGCATCTACATGTATCTACCGACGACGGACGCCTCGTATTCTGGCCGGGGAGCCACAGTCTGGCGCACATGACATTTTGTTACTTCAGTGTAACGATGATGCTTCATTGCACTACTTATTAATATTCAGCCAAGAATCCGGCCTCACCCAGACTTGGGGCCACATTTCAAGTTGATACTCTCTGTACATGTATACTATTACAGTACATGCTGTAGATTGTCTAATATAGAAACACGACCTACACAGGATGCATGGCATATGAATTCTCTCCCTGTTCAAGGGCAAATGAAATGTCCACATACCTTTATTATATGTACACTGTAGTTTGTTATTTTTAAAAGTTTTTTTTTTAAAGATATAAGTACTACGTAATGTAGTTTTCTGGAAATGTGTATCTTGATTTTTTTTTAATATAATTTCTTTCCCCTACTTTCTCTCTCCTTCTTTCTCTCTCCCTCTCCATGTCAAAAGTAAATGTCATTGATTATGAATATGACTAAAATGTATAAGTACATGTGATTGTGTTCGTACATGTACATGTACAGTTGTGTACTTGTACTTATATGTTTTTGTTTTTGTACAGATAAAAACTACTCATTTCCTTCTCTTATTAAGTCTTTGTTTACGGCAGATTTGTCAGATAGCAATGCGTTGTCACATACATGAAGAAAGGTACAGCATATACAATTTTGAAAAGTACAAATATACAAATGATCATTCAATGCAAGGTGATTATTTCTTAGGGATAGTGTACATGCTTGGAATTCCGAATTACCAGCAGTTTAAATTCATATGATATTTGCAACTCGAGTTTAGCTTGTAATCCATGCACATACGATTGACTATCTTCTCTTCTTTTTTTCTGCCTACAGGAAAAAATCTGTACAACAATGAACATGTTGCAATCAAATTGGTAAGTACTTTTTTACTCTTTTTTCTAATTATTTAAAGAGGTTCATTTACATTATGGTTGTAATCTGTTTTATAATGTTATTTTACTTAGTACAATACACAATGACTAGCACCTGGAATTCTTGAAAGCTGACTAAGGGTGTGTCCAAGCGCTATTGGAAGAGAACCGTAACATACAATGTACATGTACCAACCCGTGGCGCTCCAATTGGTACCGTACCAGGGTGGTTCGTTCTGAGATTGTTCAGGCGCTTATGTGGGAATCCGGGGGATGGGTGGGGGGCAACATGTTAAAGGTGAAGTATTTGGCACGCCATTTCGAACAACTATCGAGGTGTCTGGCCTGCACCCAATCACTATTGATATTTGGCCTGTTCGATTACTTTAAAAAAAATTGTACAATTTTGAGTTTGACAGGACAATTCCAGGACAAATTAGTCCATTATGGAAAAGGGTGTTGACAAGTACATGTACAAGACTAAATTGACTTGAAATGCTATGGCTACATGTACAGCGTATATGATGCACTTAACTTAAAGGTAAAGACCAGTATTGGAAACGCCCCAATTTCAAAAAATGAAATGGAAGCTCTCATTACCAATCATGTGAAAGAATATATGTTTTGACTAATACATGATGATAAAAAATTTGCCGGGAAACCGCCTACTAATTCATATATTTGGTAAATTTGTTTCTCTCATGGTCTGTGAGAGATATAGGGTAGTCCCATATACATCTTTCTGTGTATAGTGCTTGTAACTTTACGAAGAATGGGCCAAATTTCTTGTCATTTTGATGATTCCAGAACCTTGCAGTACACACCAATTATAATATGCTATATGATCAACTTTTTTTGATCGATTTCATAACGTTTCTTTCACAATGCAATCGCATGACCATAACTGGTCTTTACCTTTAAGTCTACATACACTAAATAATGTTTGTTATTGTAATTGTTTTTACCTACTTTGATCTTGCACTTCTTGCCATAAATTTTCTGGCCCAAATCGAGTCAGTGCGGAAAAGAGAATCACATGGATTTTTTTTTTTTTTTTTTTGCTTGGCATGTTGATTGGGTAATAAATGAACCCTCTGCTGAATTCCTTGTAACCTTAGTAACCCAGCTGTAGGAAGTGCCCATCAAATACGATCCCATTGGCTAGCTAGGGTTACGCAGAGTATCAAGAGCTTCAGCAGTGGGCTTGCGCTCGCTCACCTCACTCCCCCTTTCAGACTACTAAGATTTATTTTTTCACTTTACAAAAACCTTTGTACAGTATGTAATTCATTTTTTTCTAGTCTGAATGTATATAGCATAACATTGTATAGTGAAAACTGACGTTTTGAATAAAAACTTGATAGTGAATCAGGCTCAACTTCCAATGTGAATGTGGTATTGTACCAAAACTACTGTATAACTGGGCGGGGCATATCGTGAGTGTGCACTGATGGTTGGCTGCACCTTAACCCCTTGACAACTGGATTATTTTATTCCAAGGGGCTTGATACAGTCCTGTCTAGGCAATGGGTTAATTTTGTGTAAATTTTCCCGTAGTCTAAATGGGGCAACTTTCAGAAAGGTTCCTGTATGTCCGTGAAATTGTCATGAAAGAAGCTTGAATGGAGATCTAAAAATGAAATGATTTGGAAGTCGTCGACTCCTCTGGGATGGGTGTTTGTTACAGAAAAACAAGTTGACACCATTTTCTCAGTGACGTTTGTTCATGTATGTCCATGTATGTCAAAACTGCGAAGGGTTACATGTACATATTTTGAATTCATGGTGTTGCATAATTCTTCTCTTTTTAAAGAGCTTTTGGATTAATTAGTTTTTATTTTGAATTTCAGTATTTTCTTCTCGATAAATTATTAGCAGAGATCTCTTTGCACTTGTGCAATGTTTAATTTGATAAAAACTTGCATACTTGTACATGTATAGTATACACTGTAGTACTGTACCCAAATATAGTAGCCTTTGAAAACTGGAGAAGGCCTTAGTGTGGACTCAAGCAGTCCTCTACTCGGAAATCATATTAAGATCACAACACTAAAATAGAATCTCTGCTTTGTGTGATGGAGTGCAAAAATCCAACATGTTTCAAATTGTCTTGCCTGTTGCAAATAGTTTTCTTGTAATGAGGCTTGATTTTTCCAGGCACTTGTGACCTCATTTGTGTACTTCAGTGTACATGCAAAGCTTTAATTTAAAGCTGTCTTTCTCTACAGATGAAGCAATTTTCTTTTTTCTGGGAATTCTAATCTATGTCTGATTGTCTATCTGTGTTCAATATTCCTTATTTCCTTCCATTATCTGCTCATAAAGAAGGCTTGTAAAATCTCAGGGATTAGAGATGAAAAGTACTACACCTGTAGATGAACTAAAAATAGCGGGATATTTACCATAGGCATACAGATCTGCACATTAGGCTAACATGTTCATTAAATGGCATGCTTATCTTGTCACAATAATTATAATAATAATAATAAGACATTTATTTTTTACATATTGAATATCCTGTCCAAACAATTTACAGTAAATCATGTAGTGACTTTCCTGTCTAAAGATCATTACAGCAAGTTTCAAGTCATCTCATTGTGTATGCATGTCTATTTAGCAAGTGGAAAATGTCAAAGGTGGAATGAAGAAGGCAAAAAAACAATTTGCGATTGATTTTCCAAAACAACATTAATACTGCTTGAAATGTGCGTATGTGAAATTGGCGGTCGTTTAGAAATTTATTAAATGCCAAGGTCTCCAGGATGCATGGTCATGTACATGTACAATGTAAAATTATACAGGAGGAAAAAACAAAATAGACATAACTTGACTTTAATTTCTTGTTATTGTTACTATACCAAAATTTATACTGGGAAAATTACTATTGTCAAAGAAAATATTGAATCATTTGAGTGATTTACATGTAGGTATTTCTCGCTGTGTTCATGGAGACTTTGATTTTTAATAGGCCGTTCTTAAAAAAATAATTACCAAACATAAATACCAGTATGCACATGCAGGTATGCTCGGTCTGTAATGTTTTAAAGGGCTTCATGGTGTAAGCCTATTTATTTCAGCATGAATCATGCTCAGTGCTGATGATATAAAAAAGAATATATGGTTGAATATTTTACCTACAGTGAAGATAAAGATAAGATTGAGCATGTGACAAATTGTATATGAACAAGTACATTTACATGTACATGGTAGGCCTAAACCTTGTCTCTTATATTTCTTTGGAGTCCCAAGCAATTTTCTTGGGATCTGTTGAAGTGGCCCTGTACCTGTGCCCCATTTACATTTGTAAATTGTCGGGTCCATATTTTGGGGCCATGTTTGTGTATCGTAGACCATACAAAGCATTCAAAAAGGAATGTGTGCACTGTCTTCCAGTATGATGATTTTCTTGGGTTTCAGGGGAATGCTACATGTACATGTCTTGAGTGCGTTAAGCAATTGCTACATTAGGGAGTGGTCCATGTGCAGGCAAGGTGTAAATTTTAAAGCACGAGACTGCTAAATCACTTAAGTCCTCTTTCTGGCTGGGATCATCCAGATGCTAATTGGATCTGGTGATGTACTGCGCACCACCGCCTTGCATGCCCACCATGCACAAAGCCGATCGACCGGACGGTACTACTAGCTGGTAAACCATGCACATGTGTACAACAAGCAGACTCTGTTGGAGTCACTCTCCTACAACAGAACGCTGATGAATGAATAGCACACGCCATGCTCCGTTAACCATATCTCTCCAGCGGTATATGGCCCACGTTATGATAGATTATTCATCAAGAAATATGCCCAGGAGCTAGGCAACGTGTGTGTGTGTGTCTCAAGTACAAAATGGCATCCGTTTGTTTTGTGCGTGTATTCTTTGACTCACATAATGGCGCTGTAAGATCAGCGGGATGGCCAAAGGGTTACGTAGTATTCATGAAAGAAAGAGGAAATTGCAAGACTAATTGCCAGAGGAGAACGAAGTGGCATGGCAAGGGGGAAGCCCTATGGATCTGATGGTCAATTTAATTTCGTGTAGCTCATTATGAGCTAGCCTTTTCATGAATCACGCCTGCATATCATTAAACAATAGACAAGGGGGATACCCAATGGACCTGATGGTCAATTTAATTCCGTGTAGCTCATTTACCGCCTCATCATGGGCTACCTTTCTCATGAATCATGCCTCCATATCATTAAAGAATAATAAAGGCCTTCATGTTTATTCTGAAACTGTACAGTAGTGACTGGTAAGTGGGATGTGTGGAGGCAGTAGGTACTATAAATCCAATTACTATAAGTGACACATATATTTTGCAGCTTGAAAAATCAAGGATTAAAGTAAAAGGTCATCAATTTATCTTTTGTTATCTATTCCCTTCCTTCCTCCCTCCCTCCCTTTCAGCACAATAGAAAGGAAACAAACAGTCATCTAGAAGGAAATACATGTTGCCATAGAACCGGGTACAGTGTAGGCTTATAGTCGAAATGCATGTACACATGAAAATGAAGAGTAGGGTAATGCCAATGGCAGATAGGCATTCTGCAGTAATCGTACATGCACACAAAGGCATGAATGGCCGCATGCCTTAATACAGTCTGATCTATCTCTTTAACCAGACACTTGGAATAAATTACTTGGCATAATAACCTCTGCCAATGCAAATTGAAATCACTCTCTCGCTCTCTCCCGTGTACGCAGCAGGGTCGATTCATTTTGTTCTGTTTTTCTGATGTGTTATGCATGTCCTCCCCATTCACTGAGCTCAATCAAGTAATGACTATTATTGCACTGTGTATGATTAGCCTTAGCAACCATTGTCATTGTTATCATCTCCTTTGTAAAGAGGCTGTTTATCTGAGCCCTGTTTTGCCTGTACCCCTTCCTTGCTTCTTCCATTCAACCCCACTCCAGGCATCTTTTGAGGACAACACTCGACTCGCCCCTCCCATCCCTGGGTTATTCTAGTCTTAGCAATCAGGCCTGAGTTCATTATCTCTTAAAATGTTTCATCCCCTTACACTTTAATACAGTACATACTGAAATAAGTACCAGAGAGAGATCAGTTCCATATTTCTTCAACACAAACACAAATGTGACTAAACAAAAAAGTTGTTAAAGCCCCACTGTACTACTTGTAACTACTTGCTCCCTCGATAAAGAAAACAACGCCTACAGTAAGCGGTGCCCGTTGGTCCCCCACGATCCTCTTTTCTTATGTTAATTGAGAGCTAATTTGATGAGATGAACATCTACCTGTGACCTTGCAGGGAGGTCTAATCCCTCCATGCCAAACTAGTGCAGATGGGCTTTAAGTTTTACCTGTGCAAGTAAAACATAATACATTCTGGCTGAATAGGGTTTCGTGTACACAGTTATAATCACATCAACCAGGACAGCGATCACTCAGCAGACTATGACCTGGGTGTGGGCTGCATGTACACAGACAGTGCCGTCCAAAGCACTGCCTAGTATTGATTTGATCTAGCTGAGCAGGTTATCAATTATTTATACCCCAAACCATGAAAGGTTTCTAACTGTTGTTGATGCCCCCTTTCTTTTTATATACAAGCGGTTAATCTGCGCTCCAAGGATTCATGATATTCCAAGGACATCACGAATTGTCCTCCAGTATAGTGACAAAGGCTGAAACAAGAAGAAACAATTAAAGAGATTATTCTTCTTTAGAGGTCATCTATCTTCTTTTAATACATGTTCTCTTGAAACTTAATAAAGGCTGGTCACACATTAACAATAATGATAACAATACACTTGCTCTTTGAAGGAAATATGGATTTAAAGGTATTAAGTAACTTTGCCTCTGATTCTAATAAAATCATAGATTTAGCTCATGCTGCAATCATAAGTATAAACCTTTAGGTCATAAATGAGTCTTGGCATGTTTGATTATCAAGATATTTATGATTGGAATTAGAAAATTTTAAAAAGGGTTTTTCCAACCGTTTTTATAACAGTACAGTCTAATGGGGAAAATAGGTATGGTAAAACCGGTCACTCAAAGATTTTTACTTTTTTGAAGCACTTCATGATCATTTTGAAGCGTACTTTTTGTTGGGCTTCAATATTACACCATATCACAGACAATAATAACATGATGTAGGGCCATGCTTTATAGATTTGTAAAGCTGGAAACATTGTAACATGCATGCATATTTTTTTTTTTCCAGTTGACTGTTAAATGCTGTTTTTCACAATTCTCATCAACCAAATTGTCTCTAAAGTAAACCCATGCAAACGAGTGTGAATGATTCAAAAGGGAACTCGAGGAAGGAAGACGTACATGTTGAAGCCAAACCAATGGCATTTAAACCACCACAAGCTCTTCACTGCACACATGATACATATGTACATTATTGCTAGTCAAAACTCATTTGGATAGAGGAGTTCACCTGTCTATGTCCATATCGGAGTGCGAGATCACCCTCAAATGCACATAACCCCAGGCCATTGATTTTCCATATTCATGTTCCGCTAGCTCCCTACGCTACCGACAAGTATGGCTTACATACAGTGTAGACCTACTGCACGTGTAAATGTATGCACTGTCTGTAGTACATCATGCATATCGTAAAGTACTTCTTTGACCTACATCTAAATATGTTAATGTACAGTAAATAAAAGGTTTCATACCTATACAAAATACATGTAGTGATTTTGTTATTGTGGTTGTAATTTGAAAACTAAGTGATTCTCATAACAAAAGAACAGCAACAAAATTAGTTTCACTTATAGAATACTGAAATGTAATTGAAGTTTACCAGTTCATGTACATGTACATACATGTACATACAGTATGGGCCTACATTTACACGTACCAGTACTATAGCTCTACAGAGTACATTACCTCTACAATGTACATTTACATGGATAATGCAGATAAATTCACTAAAACGTAACTATCAAGGCGTTAGCTAATGGTTGCATTATTGGAGGAAAAGTGAACCCCCTCAAAGTGTTTTTTTTTTTTTTTTGCCAATGAAATGTACTGTATGCACATGTAAATGATGCGGCAATTAATAAAATAACTTAAATTCTTTTTAGACATTATCTAGTAATAGCATGCAAGATTCTAGAGGAAATACCCCAATTACCACCTACGTGTACATGCACAGGGAAAGGAAGTTGACCTTGAACAAGGGGGAAAAGAAATTAAAAATTCAACCATTAGAATACTGAAGTGATAAAACGAAAGATAGGACATGTAGCTCTGCATAAACATGTATGTCTTTTACTTGACAATTAAACTGATTTTAATTATCTATCAAGGCATTAACTTCCAGTTGCGTGCGTGGGAGGAGGAAATACTAGCCACAGTGAAGGGAAGTGAATCTGAGAGCATGTAGTGGTAGATATATCCAAAATACTGCAGCTACACCAGGCTCACACCTTCCAGATATAAGGAGATAATAAAGAGGAAATGCGGGCATTCTGCGGAAATGTTGACAGTGAAATTCAGCCAACTGACAGTTTGGGAAAGAGGCTCGTGTCCCAGTTCACATAAGGAGTTATTAACGACTAGATTTCGGATGACAGCATAAGCCGTTATTTTCTTGAATTTTGTTGGGTCACGAATTGAACAACATGCAAACGTGACCTGGAAATTCATGGGGGAATATTGTCAAAACCTGTATTCATTATGAAAACAAACATGTCACAGAAACGGCTTTGAATCCCCCCCCCCCCCCCCAAATAAAAAAAAAATTAAAATAAAAAATACATAAATTGTAAAACATTTTGATGTAATTTATACTGTAAGAATGTTGATTGCTATTCCTTTTTTCTTTTTTTCACGTTATCTTTTTTTTCTTTTTTCATTTCTTTTTTCAAATTATTTTGTGGCTGTTGTTATCAAATTCAAGTATACAAAAATGTATTCATAGCCGCAAAATAGAAGATCAAAGGGACTCTATTTCATTTCTTTGTCTGTGTATTTAATTTTTATGAAGTGAATCTATATTATCTTGGATTGATGCTTCATCTTTGATATGAGACTGTTTTAATATCACATTTATTACTTACCCTACAGTATCCCTTTCATGCAGTACTACATACACGTATCCTGCAATTTAAGAATGTTTAATCGAGAGGAAGCGTGCATGCATGCATGTCATGTTTCATTATGATTAATGATGGTTGAGAAGAGCTATTTACCTACAATCGCTTCAACACACATTACTCTCTGAAAGATTTTACCTAATGTGAGCGCCTTGGAGGGATAAAAATATACCCCCTGTTCACACTTCCTATATTCACTGTTTGGCTATATACAATAAGTTATTACATTTTGCTAGTGTGAACGTCAAATAAAGAAATGGATAATGAAACGTGTAGAGAAACACATGTATGAGCATCATTTCGAACAAGGCATTATAAACAGTCGGGGTCCAGTTCACATCTGAATGTTATGTCGTATGTGAATTGTAGCCAACGAGATCTCAACCTAAGACCCGAAGGAGACGCATTTTGATCTGAATGGGTAGCTGTTCAGATATGAAACAATAAATCGCAGTATTTTTTTAAAGGTGTGTTAAGGAATGACGACTGCGCGTAACAAAGGTCCTATAGTTCATATTCACTGAGCTCTATAAATACATGTAGGAAAGAGAAATGTGAAGCCTATCACACTTATGTCATTAAAAAAAAAGTAATGCTGCGGTTTATCGCTTCATGTCTGAATGAAGCTTAACTGGGCGGGGCTTATTTTAAGTGCACATTAATGATTGGCCGACTGACCTCTTCAAAACTACATATAGCTTTAATGGTTTCTTTATAAACATATCATTTCTTGATACAATATCTATTTGTCATCCAGTATATTATACACCCCTTTCACTCCACAGAGATTCTTTATACGACTTTTCTGATTTTCTGTATGTATGTATACTAAATTCACATATTTTTGTGTAGTGTGAACAGTCCATACATGTTCTGTATAATATATCTCTGGTTAAATGTCAGCCAGTGAATTGGGTCAAAATGAAGTGCCTGGTTTTGTTATTTCAGGGCCTAAAATCTTCCTCCAAGTTCGATGCCTGGAGCTTTACATGTATGCAGTGAAGAGGATATATTTTAGTGCCAGCGCACTCTGGTTGAATTTGATAAATTAGTAATTCATGCAGTGAATTTGTGTTAATTTGCTTTTCTAGTGCTAAGGTACATGCCATCAAGACTTTATTACATCAAGGTACTCCGGTGAAATTCTGTTATAATACAGGCACTAATGGAATACCATTCATGTACATGTAACCTGAAATATACTATGAATATGTACAGTAGGTACATGTATATACATGTACATGTAAATCCTTTATAACACAATCACAGAAAAATAGTTGTTTTATCTGAATTCTGTAAAGTACATCTACTGGAATTCCATTTTCCAAATCTTTTCTATACTACACAATTTTTAATATTTTCTGTATGTGGACTGGGCGTGGGGGCAAAATTTAATTTTGACTATTTTCAAAAGCCTAATGATTCTTGTAAGTCTTGTGTAAACTATGGGTTGTATAACAATGGTAATTAGGTAGATGTCTATCAGATTACAACTAAAACTCAAGGTAACAGATATTTATAGTTCACACATGTACATGTACATGTATGCACCCAGTATTTGTACATATACTGTGTTTGCATGACAGAAAGGGAAGAAAGCTTCACTCTAACATACTGTACATGTAATACCCTCTCTAAATATAATGTACATGTAGAAGCAGGATCACTTCTTTGCTCTTTCACTGTACTTCTTTTTTTTTTTTTTTCTTTTTTTTTTTTCTTTTGTTATTGTGTTGTACATGTATGTGGGGGTTTTAATGCACTGGACTACTAGATCTTCAACAACAAAACATTCTCCTCCATTTAATCTTACCCTGATTACAAGCGTTGGATTTTAAATCCACATTTGATGAAGAACACACCACTCACAGAATTCATGCATTTTCAAATTGTTAATATGAATGTATGTTTTCATAATATTTCCATGGCGACAGTTCATCCCTATTGATTGTGCCATCCATCATAGTCTATATCTCATCATGGTACTCTCTACATTAAAACAGGCATAGCCATGTATGTTTACCATGAGCTTTGTTCAACTTGAATTTGGATGACACATGATCACAGGCAATTCTGATTTAGCCTTCACCTATATACATGTACATGTAGTTTGCAGGCAGGGACACTTGTCAGTCAGTCGTAGTGGGTAATACTGTAGAGTGTCTGAACAGCGAGATTATGCAGACTGTGTGGCATACTTACACCCTATACGTCCTGTACTGTAGCTGCTACTGATACAGTCAGAGACTATACAGTAGCTAGGATTGACTCAAGGCATGGAATAGTATTGAAGTGTCAAATTAGAGTCTATTTCTGCAGACTAGGCTTCACCTGCCTTATAATTAAAGTTCAGTCCCTTCCATGTTGGCCATTGTGCGTATTAAACAATGTCTGCAATACAACAACATTTAATGTCGGGATGCTTCCAGGTACCCATTTAACACCTGGGTAGAGAGTGGCACATGTAGATTGATGTCTTGCCAAATGACATTAGTGTTGCTGCGGGTCTCGAAGTGTGTACCATAATAACCACAGTCGATGTGGTCCAATGGATATTGGTAAATCTCTCTGTGGTATGTTTTTTTTTAAAGGCTGAAATATATGGTACAAGACTGCACAACTGAAGTAATGTAGTGGTAAAAATAAAGATAGGCATTGAGAAAGAAGAAAAAGGATATTCCTTATGGAGATTATATACACCTGTAGCTATCAAACTGTCATCTTTGATTGGGTACATTTTCAACATTGATTAAATCAATTTTCAATATTGATTTAATGTTTTAACAGTGTAGCCCTGAAAATAGGTGATTTTCGATGATACATAAAATGTACCAACCATGCAAGCTACATGTACAACCTATTCATGCCATTAATTATTAATATCGTGTAGGGACTCAGCACTGACATGTACCCTGTACACTGAACATGTAGGCCTATCGTACGGATGCTTGAAAAGGCGCCAGTTTCTTATGCAGCAGGTGACCTTCCAGCATCAATGTTGGCTCGCCAACCGGGCTGGATGTTTGCAGACTTGGTCTGTGTTTGGATAAAGTGCAATCCAGATCCCGACACACCCTTGTTATGACCGGTGTATATCGGGAGGGTATTGTAATAGTTGTGATGTTTTTTAAGATAACGACGGCGGCGATGAAATAATTATCTCGTAATGAGTATGATTGACCAAAGTCCAAGTTTAATTAACAGTGTGTGTACAGTCTGTTTGTACTTTAAAAGCTATGCAAAATGTTATTCAGTGACTGCCTCCTCTATGGGGCTATGACTGCAGATTTATGCTACCCAAATATTGACAAGATGTAGATGTACACTTCATTGTCGCCTCATTACTTTGTATAATGTACTAGTATCCCAAATTTTGATGTCATAATTATCTGTATGACAAGCCTCGAACGAGAGAGGTTCTGAAGCTCTGTGCTCTGTTTCGTGGTTTGTTTGTTCTAACATTGCGACAATAGCTTTTTATGACACTGCTACTACCTGTTACTATTATCTAATGTAATAGATTTTTCAATTCATTCTTCATAGCTCATAGTTTAAGAATAGGGATAATAGTATAGCAAGGACCTTGTCATTTTCTAGTAAGAGGGGGGGGGGGGCGAACTGGCATCATTAGAGGGCGCCGATCACTCTTGGTACATGAAATGTGAATAAACAAGTTCACCGATTCGGGAAAGGATAATAGGAGGGGTCACATCATCTTCCTTCACGCTCCCTTCCCCCCCCCCCCCCCCCCCCCCCCCCCCATCTCCATCTCTCTCTCTCTCTCTCTCTCTCCCTCCCGCTTTTGTTTTTCACTTTCATTATTTTGGTTATGAGTGACAGTCATGACAAGACATGTCCACTGACTAATGTAGACAAACGGATGGAACAATGAAACTGGATGTAAAAATTGATGTATAAATCTGTTGGAACAGGAAAAGGATATGAATAGGGCATTATATTGCATTCAAGGTAACATTTAGAAGCCTTGCCACAAACAAGTCCGTTATTTTTTTTAAAGATGAGAAGATTTGGACTTTGAGTCAATAGTACCTTGGCCCTTCCTTGGGTAGCTGGCCCGACAAACAAGTGGTTTAGACACTGTGCCCTGTGCCAGTGCTTCCCTAACCACAGGACCAAACAACACTGCACAATAGAATGACCAGCCCCTATGTGGTCACCGGCACAACAATAGGGGTGGCACATGTACACTCCATTGAATTTGAGGAGGAAACCAATGGTCCTGCATATGGATTAAACCTTGTTATTTATAGGCCGAAGAAGCGTATTCATTGTTTCTTTTTCCCCTGTTTTGGGGCTAATTTGTTGAGCCTGTAACCTGTCATATTGTAGGCACACAGTGTTGATTCATTCATAGGTGCTTAGTCATCTCATGACTCTACTTGTTTGCAAACGGGTAATAGCAATAAAGGTATGATATGATATGAAACCATGGTACCTCATTCAGAACCTCCCATGCCCACTGTTATTTTCCCCCGACCTAGTTGTCATGCAAATGTATCATGCCTATAATAGGTGTATACAGTTTTGACTCACCTCACCCAAACTTCCTCACTATACTCTAGTAGCATTGTAGTCTTAAAGGTAAAGACCAGTTATGGTCATGCGATTGCATTGTGAAAGAAACGTTGTGGAATCGATCAGAAAAGGTTGATCATCTAGCATCTAGCATCTGCAAAGTTCTGGAATCATCAAAATGATAAGAAATTTGGCCCATTCTTCGTAAAGTTACAAGCACTATACACAGAAAGATGTATATGGGACTACCCTATATCTCTCACAGACCATGAGAGAAACAAATTTACCAAATATATGAATTAGTAGGCGGTTTCCCACCAAATTTTGTATCATCATGTATTAGTCAAAACATATTCTTTCACATGATTGGTAATGAGAGCTTCCATTTCTTTTTTGAAATTACGGCGTTTCCAATACTGGTCTTTACCTTTAAGGGGCATTCACACGAGAGGGAATTTATACAAATTTATATTAAGAAATGTATGAACAATCAATGTATAACGAAAGGGGTGTACATTTACACACAGGATACAACTATCTTTCAAAGTATGTTGCCTGTACAGAAATTCCATTGAAACCTGCATACAAAGACCACACAGGAATGAGACGAGTGTTCTTTGTAACTGGTCTGTCTTGTGTACAGGTTTCTGTTATGCATGTTTCAGTGGAAAATTTTGTCGATTTGATACAAAAAATGTGGTCTTAGTAGGCAGGTGATTTCTCTTGTATAGGTGGTTTGCTGATCGAAGCAGTTTTGACTGTACCGTATTTGCCGGCGTAAAGGCCACAGTATTTTTGGAAGAGAAAATATCAAAAAGTCGGGGTGCGGCCTTTACGACAGAGTAAAAAAAAAAAAAAAAAAGAAAGTCAAAACCAACACGAATTTGCACGTATGGGACTAGAAACAGTAAAATAACAATACCACTATGGTACAGGACATTTCCAAACATCTTACAGACAATTTTATCTTGCATTGTTGACATGAAGACGAAAATAAACGTCCTAACACAACATTTGCCGATAGATCTTGATCTAAGTTCGTGCCAATGCATTGCAAAGGTAAAGGAAGGGACAGTCTAACGGAGCTGCCGCGAACATCCATCCGAGGTCGCCATTTTGTTTTTCCATTTCATGCAGTTTCGCATTACACCGGACATTGTGGTAGGGGTATATCGGACACCAAATCTGCCTGCGATCACTTTTTTAGCTAAACTTCCGGTAAATTACAAGAATATGGATGAATTTGGTATCAGTTTGTAAAAAAAATAGTGTTTTCGAGAAAATTATGATTATTTTGTTTTGTCTGTTCGTTTTTTTTTTTTTTTTCCTCTTTGAAATGTCAAAGTTGGGGGTGCAGCCTTATCGCCGGAAAATACGGTATTTTGTGTCAGGAATCAGATTTTACCCATGTGAAGTGTCAGCTTGTTCCATGACATTTAATCAAGCCATACAAAATTACACTTGCCTGCTTTTATCAGTGGCTCACAAGAATTAACCATGCCCAGTTGCACGCATGTTGTTTGTTTGATAGATACTCACACACGTGGTAGCCCCTAATTCTCTATCAATTTTCCTTCAAGACAATGCTCAGACTTCTGTGTCACTATGTAAACATTCAGGAAGAATAACTGATTAGTATAAATCATATATATGTAGCTCTGCGCATTTCATAATGAGATACGTTTCCGCTCGTCTGAAAGGGGGGTATGTTTTCCTGTATCATGAACTTGGGTGAACAGTGGCTGGATGTATGGTTTTCAACCTTGAATGTCAATCACCTTGCATTTTGCACCCAGGCTACTATATCCCCATGCAACATGTAATTCTTGTCAGGTGTTTCTAGTCTACTCCTATGTGCAGACTCCCATGGTTAAAGAGAAGGTTGAGTTCTGGGAAGAGGTGAAAAATAATTTGTGAGCGTTATCATTCTTATTATGCAAGTGTGGAAGAACATCAGATAAGACATGTTCCCTGAAAAGCATCGCTCTTCAAATGCCTTTATATTCTAAATATGTCATGTAACATCGTAAAACTTGGGGGTAGGATTTTTACGCCACGTGTTTGTGTAGTCCCATATACATCTTTCTGTGTACAGTGTTTGTAACTTTACCAAGACTTGGCCAAGTTTCTTATCATTTTGATGTTTCCAGAACCTTGCAATACACACAAATTCTTATGCTAGATGATCAACCTTTTCTAGTCGATTCAACACCATTTCTTTCACAATGCAATCCCATGATCGTGTCTGGCGGACAGGCTGCATTGAGACCAACATGGCCAATTCAATGAGTTCTTCTGCCCATAAACTAACTGGTATCTATTTTGCCGCAGTGCTCATCTGTAATTTAGGATTATTCATATCAATACTGATATGTTAATTGGCCAAGGCCAGGCCTAAATGCACACGTCTATAAATGCCCACCTCCATACACGCCCACGTATAGGCCTAACGACCTGTTATTTTCCAGCTTGTGTCATAACATATCATATTGCAGCATCATTTACAAGTATGGGCACAGTATGGTGAAGCAGAGGGGGGGGGGGGGGGGGGGTTAGGTTTTGTTTAAAATTCTAATATTGAACACTAAATTATATGAAAAAAAAGGGCAGAAACGTAAAAAGAAACATAAGTTGCCCATATTTTTTTGTAAATTTATATGATGCATAGAAATAACTAAAACTGTTAAAATGGAGTGTGCCGTATTTAAGTCCCTTGAAACCTCTCCCTCCTCTCGCCCCATCCCCAAATTTTGTATAGAACACCATGCAAATAAAAACATTTAAAAATGATAAAATGTAGGGACGTGTTGTATTTCACGTCATTTCACGTCATTAAGTATTTAAATGATAGAATCTGTGATTGTTCAGAATATCCTTCAGGATTCTAGAATAAATCATGAAATCTTTGTGAGCAACACTCTAGCTAGGAAGACATGTCCAAGCAGGGACTCCCTGTCCATTCTCTCTTTTCACATTGCCTGTGTGTTTCTTCAAGCATTTCTTGTGAATTCTAATCAAGTTCAGCAAAGAGGTACACTGTACACTCCTACGACTATAATAAGCCAAACCTCATAGAATTCCTACTGTGAATGCATGCTCATGGGCAAGGAATTGACAGACTCTCCGTCGCCATCTAAAAACCAAGGACCCTCCTACACACTGCTCTTGGAAAGTGTGGAAATCATCTCCCTTAGGATGCATTGACCATCATAGAGTGTATATCCGGTCCTAAGTAACCGTGAGGAAGGGGGCTGGCTTCTCTAATGGGTGGGCACACCTGCACAAAACAAAGCCATGGATCTTGAAAGTATGATGATACAATGAAGGGGGTTCGGGGTCATGTTAGATCAAGTTTACATAATTATAATTAATTATATTAAATGGAGCTTCTTTTGTACTAGTCAAATGAGTGATTATTTATGTGGTTCCTGGTAATTATATTTATGGTATATTTTAGAATGAAAAATTGCATCGTACTCTGGCTGGAGACTATATTTTACAATATTTAAAAATACAATGTACAGAAGGAATACATGTAATATTTTTCTTCTATAATTATTTGTTACTACCCGGTAGTAAAAATGAGAGGGGAAGTAATTTTTGATGTTCTTGCATCATTGGAAATGGTTATGTGTACAAGTTTCATGTACCAGCTGAATAATGCATGCTATACAAATGTACATTTTCCAAGTCTGGTTAAAGAGGTGTATTCTGTGATTGTATTAATATTTTAATGGCGTCATTCTTCTGCATAATGTATGTATTGGAAAGATCCATCATCATTACAAACTATAAATCATGTGCAAAATTCAATTATTTAATATCTTCCACACATTTTTACAACATTTACGCACATGGTTAATAATGAATAGAGGAAGTCAATGAACCCATTTGAGTTTTCATCAGCTTTTTTTTCCTTCTCTTGCCTCGCATTTCCTCTCCTTCAGAGCCCAATGCACAGTAATTGTATCGCAGCATTATAGGGATTTACAGCGACGCCCTTGCATGAGGGGTTTTCGGTATAGATAGTTCAGAAATTCGGCAGCTCGCATCGAAGCTGGCATCGAAGAGATGTAATTGCTATACCGTTCTACTGAAAGTAATTCAATCATCTCAATTCACTCTTCTCTCTATCAGTATCAGTGCAGTGGTCACAAATTTGTATCTCTTTACAGTTTGTATCATTTCGTTATTGTCTCTATCATAGTGGGATATGACTGTAGAAGAAGCGAGGAATAGGTGTGACCACTAACGGTTGGAAGATGCAACTTAAAGCATTTTTGCGGTAACCTGGAGGTCTACTGCTGAGAGCCAGAAGGGTGTTAACTCTTTGGGCAGTGCAAAGTGCTATTAAAGCCCCTCTAAAGTGTTGGGAGCCCCAAATTCACCAAAAATTTGATGGCTAAATTTTATTTAAACTGTATCATAATGTGAAAAAGGATGCCGTCAAGAACACACTTCTGCAAAAATTTCCCAAAAAAATTGTGTTTGAAGACAAATATTGATAAATGAATACATAAATTAGGTTTTCTATTGTACGCAAAAAACCTAAATGTTGGAATTTTTCATCAATATTCGACCTCAAACATTTGTTTTGAAAATCCTTGCAGAAATGTGTCTTTATGATACAATTTAAGTGAAATTTTGCCATCAAATTTTGGGGGCTCCCAACACTTAAAGAGGGGCTTTCATGTAGTTGGCTATCTGTCTTTCTCCCACTTTCTCTGTCTTATTCATTATGCACCATCTCACAGTGTATTGACCTTCATGACCTGAACCATACAGCATTTTTGTCTCTCAGCATCTGATGATTACTAGGAAAATTTGTATGACTCATTTTAGTAGCAAGAATGACTGCAAGAACGCAAGCACAAACAACAATGCAGATGCTTTATATTATACAGCTTCTTCTTAATGACAATTCTGAAAGGTCAAATGTTAACCACCAGGCTATAATGGAAGGGTAAACAGTTATTTATTAGGATGAACAAAATATCCCTTTCTAAGCTTTGAGCAGGTTATTTATGAATTAATTCACAAATATCTCACAAGGCTCAGTCTTTGATGAAAAAGAGGCAAGAAAATGGAGGGGGATACCCTGGTACCACCCCTGTGACTAACCCTGACTTGCTACCAAATTGAAAGGATACCCATTGGTGCGTGTCTAAGGTATATTTTGTTTGCCCGCTTTCTAGAGGTCACACGGAGGTGGTATCATAACCGATCATGGGTAATCGCCTTGAATGTTCAATTAGCCTGTAGCCACTAGCCAGTACATGTAGTCCCATCTAATATGAATTTATGCTGGAGTAACCTTGAAGAGCTCTGCATCAGTAGATAGAACACAATAGGTTGATAAGCATTGAGAGAGGATTTGGTTCAGTAATTATACTGGAACGCCTACAAAGCCAACCGGGGAAAATGTTGTTTCATTCATATTTTTGTTGTATTCATTCATTATTTGCAATTCATGCATTATTGATCAGGATTGAAATCACTTTTAAAGGTAAAGACCAGTTTTGGAAACGCCCCCCTCTCAAAAAACTGAAATAGAAGCTCTTATTACCAATCATGTGAAAAAATATGTTTTGACTAATACGTGATGATACAAATTTTGCCGGGAAACCACCTTCTAATTGATATATTTGGTAAATTATTATATCTATCCAGACCGGATAGATATCGCGCACGTGTCGCGTAGTCCCATATACATCTTTCTGTGTACAGTGCTTGTAACTTTACCAAGACTGGGCCAAATTTCTTATCATTTTTGATGATTCCAGAACCTTGCAGTACACACCAATATTTATATGCTAGATGATCATCCTTTTCTGATCAATTCCACAACGTTTCTTTCACAATGCAATCGCATGACCAGAACTGGTCTTTACCTTTAACTTGTTCCATGACCACAACAATAGCACACTACACTAATACTTCTGAGTTCTGAATGCATTATGGGGAATTTACACAAAGAAACATAAACTGCAAATTGCATATTTATGTAAATAACATTAATAACAGTATTATATTGCTCTTTGAAAGATGATCTTTGTTGTTCGATACAAAATCGTTTATTGTCATCATCATCTTATATTCCCATTAACACAAAGCCTTTGATGGGAACGTATTGATGTCTTTCTATCAAAGGCTTTGCATGAAAGTACGAACCGAGTTAAAGTAAGCATGTCACTATTACTTGAATCTGAGGATTTTTGTTAATACTCTCATACAAAGAACATTTCCATAATTTGTGAGTGAATGCATGCACAGTATTATAGTTTTGCTTATATGCAATGTACTGTGGAGTCCATTTTTAGTGCGCTGCGGGAATAAGAAATGCATGAGGAAATTGCTAACACAAATAGTGCACTTCTCTCGATTCTCAGCAGATAATATGATTAAGTTACACACTTTCATTTCATAACAAAGATGGAACTCCAGATACAAGGAGTAATTGAATACTACTAATGTCTGTATACCAAATATAACAATAGTGACTTTCTTCATCGTTGTGATGAGGTGACAGATAGTGTACATGAGATTATGAAATTGATACTGATCTATTTATATCATTAATAATTTTATTGGTACACTGTGTATGTTCATGTTGCTTTAAACAAAACTCCAATATTTTATCAGGAATTCAGAAGTAACGTGATTAATGTACATTTATTTTACCATACTACATGTTGTAGTACAGCACTTGGAAATATTAGTATAAAGTGCAATATTAATATTATTATTATTGTTTTAAATTATTATTATTATTGTTATTATTATTATTATTGTTACTGTTATTGTTATTGGAATTATTATTATTATTATTATATGATGTGTACTGCATTTATGAATTATGTTGAATTCTAAATAAACTAACGGAGGAGATAGTGAATTGAAGATAAATTTAAAGAAAATATTTTCATGTAAATACAGTAATAATAATAATAATATTTAGCTTTTATATAGCACTTAATACAAATGTCTCTAAGTGCTTTACAAATATACTATTACCCCGGTCATTGGATTCAGTGCTTGCCCGCACACACTGTGTGCACAATCTCCACTCCCTGGGGAGCATTCCAGCCATAACTATACCTACAACTGTGTGAGACAAGACACTAACTGGTTTTATTTTTCTTTCTCTTTCCTCTCTCCTGTCCATCCACTTTCTTCTCCTCCTTTCAACTATTCTTTTCCCTTTTTTTCTTCTTCATTTCTGAATTATTATTCTAGGAACCAATGCGGTCCAGAGCACCACAGCTTCACTTGGAATACAGATTTTACAAAATGTTGGGCCAATCAGGTAAGAAAAACTCACATTTTTATTCTCTAAGAAACCTTCTTTTTTTCTAAGTTGACCTGATTGTGGCAATTTTTTTCAATGCTGTTGTGTACCTTGCTTCCCCGGTACAATGCTGTAGCAATTAGCTGTTCTGCCATCCTATGTTTCCATAGCAACACTTTCAGATAAAAGAAGAAGAAGCATGCAGGAGATGTAATTGTAATATTTAGGTTACACAGATTCAGGGAATATTGATAAAGACTACCAAGCCATATTTAGAACAAACACTATACATGTATGTGTAGGGAGGTAATATTTAAGGTAGGTTTCAGCATATACAATATTTCTATATTCATATTGTAGTCGTATGGGAAATTATGAATAGTTTTATGTGGACAACCTTATGATTCTATAGAGGCTACACAATATTGAAAATTTATGCACTGTTTATATCTGAAAATTCCTCACAAACAAGTTTGTTTTTGTTTTTTGAAAAATTTCTTATAAGATATTTTCAAAAGTTGGATTTTAAGAAGCAAAAAAGAACTGTCAGGTGAGGATCTTGAGTGTAATTGTCTTTGTTGCTTGTCTTGTGGACACATCTGATGTAAGATTGACTGTTTGAGTTTCAACTGCAGTGCAAGAAAAAGGGTGAAATTAAAGGATATTAACTTTGATGTGAGGGTAATGCTGTGAAGGTCTAGGAAGAGACATGACCATTTAAGGGCAAGATTTGAAGAAAATACTTTAAAAAGTAAGGTTTTTATTTATATATTGTAATTGTATTATATCTACATGAGCGAGTGTGTTCTGATGACTGGCAGAACCATCAGTAACACGAAATGCAATCCAGAGCGAAAGCACAGCAACAACAAACATTTCAAGTATAGAGATAAACTTAAAATACAAACTACTAACTTTGCCCATGAAATAATCTGTTATGGGCCAGAAAGTCACAGAAAGTCACAGAAAGACACAAACTCTGTGTAAAATGATGAGAGTTAACACCCTCCCGGCTCCAAAAGAGTCCAAACAGACAATACAGATCTTGGAAGTAAAACTACAACAAATATGAAATACCTCTGGTTGTCATGGAATCCATTGAAACAGTTGCTGCGTGCTTTAATTTCACCCACAGTTTATTTCAAGACCACTTTCAATAAGTGCATTTATTACACTAAATATGATCTCTCCTACTATCTGTTGATGTTCCTTTTGATATTAAACCATGTCACTAGAATATGCTGTAGTTGGCCTATGGCTTAATTGTTAGGGGAAGAAAAAAAAATCATTCTCCTGTTTGTCATTTGTTTTTGCCTATCAATATATCTAGTAATTCAGCCGCGCACTAGCTACGATAATAAAAATTATGTTTTATGAAACTTTGAAGAGAGCAAATGATGTAAAATCGACAAATATAATTTTGATGTTTGTTTTGAAGTATACAATTATTGCTGAAGTACAGGTTGAAGGTCTCATACTCAGTTTCGGTTTATAGCGTTGATCTGGTCATAGTTTTCTAGGTCCATTGTCGGGATGATTGCGTCAAACAATTTAATCACCTCGATCCATCATTTTGATCACTTCTTATGACGTCTTCTGAGCTCTTGTTCTTAATTCCACCAGACAGTCTCATACTTAATCGAGTCAAGTATCATTACGTCAGTGCAGCTATCCGTTTTTTAGGGCGGTAAACAAGAGTTGAGCAATGTCTCATCCCCTCCTTGCCTGTTTTTGTTTGTTTAGGTATCACATATCTCCTCACGTATTTGCACGATTGATGTTGCAATACTTGAGTGCTTGGAGGATGTTTTGCTGACAGCCTTGAATTTTATTCAAAATTGTAATAAGTATGCTGAGAAGCGTTCCTTAAGAATAATACTCGTTGGCATATTTTGTATCATCTTACGAGTGGAGAATCTCTCAAATTGTTTCCTGATATCAATATACGTGATAGCTACATGTACACAAACATTTTTCATGAAGGCTAAAAATATCGTATTTACATACATTTTGTAGTGTACAACTTGTATACACAGAATAACCCAAACCCAGTTGATAATCATAATAATAATAATAATATTCATTTGTAAAGCACAATAACTATGTGGATATACATGTATTCTACTGCACTGCAAGAGCTCGTAAATGCTGTGCTATACACACTATATGAACAAGTGAGTTTTCAGTCTTGATTTAAAATGTAGTATTTCAAATATTCTTTTTTAATTCATAAATGTGAGAATTTCTTTCATATTTTTTTTCTTTTAAAGTTGCACTAGGTCAATGCACTGTCCTTTGTCACTTGTTACATAAGCAATGAAAAATGCTTAAAGGTAAAGACCAGTATTGGAAACGCCCCAATTTCAAAAAGTGAAATGGAAGCTCTCATTACCAATCATGTGAAAGAATACGTTTTGACTAATACATGTTGATAACAAATTTGCCGGGCAACCGCCTACTAATTCATATATTTGGTAAATTTGTTTCTCTCATGGACTGTGAGAGATATAGGGTAGTCCCATATACTTCTTTCTGTGTATAATGCTTGTAACTTTACGAAGAATGGGCCAAATTTCTTATCATTTTGATGAATCCAGAACCTTGCAGATGCTAGATGCTAGATGATCAACCTTTTCTGATCGATTCCACAACGTTTCTTTCACAATGCAATCGCATGACCATAACTGGTCTTTACCTTTAACTTTTTTTTAGCTTTGATTCCACACATGTTATGTTTTTCTTAAATAAGAAGACATGTAATCAAGGAAACATTTAAATTTAAATTCAACGTGGTCAGACTCAGATGTTATAATTGGAAGTGATTGATCTTTGATGGTTGCTAGGTGACGAGATTTGCATCATTAAGCATTATCATCATCACTTTCCTCTCCAGTGCATTCAGAAGTTCTCGGATGCAATAGGGATACCATTGAGATGCTAATGAAGAGCAATGTATTCCCTCTCAGGGACCCCCAGCCCGACCAATGTCTTCCGGATGTTTTCTAGCCGCGATCTAAATCATCGAATGATTTCTCTCTTTTTATCTGTCCTACCGTACTCCCCAAGCTTGCATTCCGGGCAGTGCCCGACATTGCTGAAATAATATTAGTGACTTAAAATGTACTTTGAGGAATTTGTCAAGCTTTCTTAGTCAAGTTTAAAGGTAATTGAGATCAGTAGAGGGAAAAGCATTTCTAGAGAATGGCTTGTACAATTGCTAACATTGCCAAATGTTACTTAAAAATATACTTTATGGATTGTGTCAAGATTTCTTATTCAGGTTTAGAGGTAAAAATCTTAAGTTTAGTTATGGCAATTTTTTGCGAGTCATTCCAAAATCATTTTCATTCAGAAGTTTTGGACCTGTAAAATGAAACAATGAAAACTTGCCAAAAATGAAAAACATAATTAGTCATATACATGTATTGGACTAGTTGTAAACGCAGGAACTTTTGTACAAATTTCTGTATACATTTTGCAAATGATCCATATTTGGGATGTTCTCTTGCTGCTAAGTTATTGAATTACACCATTGATATTTTTTTTCTTCTTTTTTCTTCAATTTGTGAAGTTTTCTTGGTCTTACATTAGGTCCTCATTTTTTGTCTGAATGATGTTCTGACTGAAATACTAACTGGTCACCATGTCTTTCTTTGCTTATTAATCAGAGATAGATATTACATATCTACTGACTAATTTGATTACACTTATTTAGTTGTATTCTTTTTTAATGTCAAATTCTGGATTTTGAGTCATTTATGTTGGATTCTGTGCAGTTTTGTTGGATTCTGTGTCAGTTTCATTAATTTCTGTGGGAATTTTTACCTTGTATAACATTAGGACACAAAGACAACTGTTAATGACATGTTTTTCAGTTTGACTGTGGTGACTTTTCTTGGTGAGAGGGAGATGAAAATCCGCCGTGGCAAACAGAAGGCTACGTATGGCAAGAGATACTCTGTGCGGTACAGGCACAGGTCATGAAGATCGATACACTGTGAGATTATGAAATTCAAATTGGGATTCTACTCCGGAAGATGGTGCATAATGAATAAGACAGAGAAAAAAACCAAGGGGGAATGACAGGTAGTCTATCATTAAGAAATAACCGAATAGGACATTGACGTCGAGATGGCTCCAGCGATTGATGACGGAAAGCTCAATAGAAAATGTGTTTTTCGGCGGCCGGAGCTTTGAAAGGTCAAAGAGATTTAGTGAATTCAGAAGAGATACCAAGTGCATTCTCGGTTATCCAGTTTCAGGGATGTAACTTTCGGAGGATTAGGTTTATGATTTAGGTTAAAGGTGGACTAGAATAGAATCAGATGTGTCATTTTGGTCCATTTATTAATCATAACTACATTAGTACATTTATGCCTATAATACTTTTTTCTCTATTCTTTTTTATTTCCATTTTGAAGACTGAGATGAAGCATAATGGCATATTAGCTTTTAATTTCTATCAATCACTTGGAATCTAGTCATTATTCTTCCTGCTCCAGTGATTCAGAAATAAAAAGTGATTTTCATTTGTGCATCAGATATCATTGACTGAGAGTGAGAATGGCGTTCAGTAATACATGTAGTGCTCTGGCTCTCAGCAGAAAATATTATTTCATAGCTCATATTTGTAACTTGACAGTACATGTATGTTTAATATAGTATTATCAACATTTTGCCTGGCACCTATGATATACATGTACTGTACATGGACATGTATAGGTCTAATAAACAGTGATGTGAATTTTTAATTGACATTTTCATTATTACCGTATTTGCCGGCGTAAAGGCCGCACCGCCGTATAGGCCGCACCCCCAACTTTGACATTTCGTAGAGGAAAAAAAAACAAAAAAAAACGGACCAAACAAAATGATCGTAATTTTCTTGTAGAACACTCTTTTTTTTTTACAAACTATACCAAATTCATCAATATTCTTATAAATCAACAAGAAGTTAACCTAAAAAATGATCATAATTTAGCAGATCTTCATCGACTTTTAAGCTAGTACTGTATCGTACGCAGATTTGGTATCCTACAATACCCCTTCCTCGATGTGCGGTGTAATCCGAAATAGCATTTTTCGACCTGCGCAGTTGCGTTGCGCGGCAGCTAGCTCCGCAAGTAACGGCCTGTCCCTTTGTTTACTTTTTGGCGATGCAATGGTACGGACTTAGATCTAGATCTATCGGCAGATTTTATTAGAAAAATAAGTTTTTTCGTCTTCATGTCAACTATGCAACATAAAATTGTCGGTAAGTTGTGTGGAGTTATTCTAGAATTGTCCTGTACCGTTGTCTAGTCATGCTACCGTTCCTATAGTCCCATACGTGCAAATGGACGTGATGTTTTGACCGCTGAATTTTGTTGTTGTTGCGTATACGCCGCACCCCGACTTTTTGATTTTTTCTCACCCAAAAATACTGCGGCCTTTACGCCGGAAAATACGGTATGTTACTTCCTTAATTCTCTTTCACTCACTCTCTTTTGCTGTCTCTTTTTCTCTCTCTCTCTCTCCTTCTCTCTTAAATACAATGTTAACTCTGTTTTAAGTATAAATCTGATTAACAATTTGCGTAGCTCACAGAACCAGTGGTTGACCACACTTTCATCAGGAGAAAAATTACTTCCTTTTTGGTTTCATCAGGTGTGCCTCCAAATTCTAACTCTGTTTGTTGAATGACATTTAGTTGTATAGTTGTGGTTATTGCCACGTCTCCTATTTCAAGTTACACTCTGAAAAAATAATACCAAAATATTAATAGATGTGAAACTAAGTAAAAATACAATGAAAGAAACATGTATTTTCTAAAAGCCACAATTGACTTGTAAGCTTGCTTGTGTATGGAGTGGAAGATAGATAGATGGATAGATATGGAGTGAAAATAAAGAGATGGAGACAGGTAGGTGGGGAGGAGATCCTTTCCATCAGTTAAGAGAAAGATGGATGATGCCCTCCCTACCACCGGCTAATCCTCTCCTCACTACTACCGGGGGTCATCACATCCATCTCAAGTCAACATTATGCATCCTCACCCAAGAGCAGCTTGGCTGCATTCATCGCTCACTCATCAAAACCAGCACCGTCTCTCCCTAGCAACAGAAAATTGACTGGGAGTTAACACTCCCAAGTGCACATGAACATACGCGGGGAAGAGACTTTGCCTTGCCTGGATGCATGCCGTCGTCAAGACATACGGAGCGAGGATTGTGGGCTTGTTATTTATAGCCAGCAGTGGCAGGTATAATCAGCTCCTTGACATGGTTGTCATCATAACAAGCCACCCTATAGTGATCAAACAATAGAATGTGATTCATTTACTGTCACTCATATGAAACGCTATCCAGGCTAAGAAGAATATAATGTAGTGCAAATTAAAACATTATTGTTGTCATTCTATCTTCTGCGAATGATGATATCTTCATTTTTGTTATAGAACCACCTGTACACCAATAAAGCAAATCATTCCCTGTAATTTATGCTAAAATGTTTGTATACTAATGATTTTGCTGTTGCTACAAATCAAGTAGAATTTAGGGCGAGGCCAGGGGGTGAGGGGATGAAGGGGGAGTGCTTGCAGACCTGTGTGTCTCACCTGTGATTCGTGCAAGAAACTGTTACGTGGAAGAAGGAAAAACATCTTCTTGTTGTGAAGGATTTAAAAAAAATAAAATTATAAAAAAATGTTTCTTATAAAGCCCCTTACGGTTACAATGTAACCGAGGTGACCAAAGCGCTTCCAGTATCACAGTCAATTACAAATTATATAAGCTCTATTTTTCCCCTACATAATGACCTTTACCCATTCTTTGAGTTAAATGTAATAATAATTCTAACAAATTTTAAGTGTTTAGACAAGATATGTGTTGTTTGAAGAATGGGTTTGCTTTGACTACCGCACCCACAGCAATATATATGGTAAATGATACTTCATGTTGATAGGATTTCTTTTGGGATTTTTCTAAAGAAAACTATTTTATCCCAAAGAATTATTTATATTTTTTTAATTTCAAGAGCACTTTGTAGCAGTTACAGGTGCTTCTTTGTAACTTGTGAAAGTATTTGTTGAAAAATAAGCCCAGGAAATCCTAGGGAGCAAGATGATAGTGCATTGGCCATGGCATTAGCATGGACTTTCTTTAAACATATCCTCTCCTTATGACGATATATATCTGTACCTTGTAATTAGGGGTATCTTTTCCACCGTACCAAAAAAAGCAATACTTACCTTTTTTAATGTTGATCATTATTAAACGCTCCTCGATGTATTTATCTTGCTCTCAAGACTTTATGAGAAAGAAACAAAAATTGAAAGTTTTTAAATTCAGTATCATCTAAAAATGGTCTTGTAGTTCCCATATCTAAAACGTTTTAGGTGCTCCATAAATATTTTCCTTCTTTTATTTTCCTATTCATGTGCATGTCGACATGCATGTTCTGCCTGTATTTCCTTGTCATTATCCTTGTCTATTTTCTGATTTGTCTACCCTTCCTAACTGCCTTTGGCCCATCTGAAATAATAGCAACCCTAGCGTTCCGCTAATAACCAATCTGCATTCAAATCGCTCTGGAATTGATCAGTTATATGCATGGCCTTTGTAATGAACATCCAATGTGATTGGGATGAACAGCAAACCAAATGGCCCCAAACAGCCTGGAGAATAGTTTGGGACTAGGGACGGAGGTCTGGTGACAAAAAATACATTAAAATAAGTGAAATCATCAGATTGGCAATGTTAGCATTGAATGACTTGCTGGATTCGATGACTAGCGTCTTCTTGTAATATGAAGGTTTTCAAGGAACACATTGTATTTTTTGATCAAATTTGAATTAAAATCAATTTTTCATCACAGGATTCAATGAAATGAAATATCATACCTGTTGGCTTTAGAAATTACTGGGAGGAAAAATGTAAATGTGTATATTCGTTGTATCAAGGAAATGCATGTACAATGTATGTGCCAGTACATACCATACCGTTTATGATATACAGTATGTTAAAGGTAAAGACCAGTATTGGAAACGCCCCGATTTCAAAAAATGAAATGGAAGCTCTTATTACCAATCATGTGAAAGAATGTGTTTTGACTAATACATGATGATAAAAAAATTGCAGGGAAACCGCCTACTAATTGATATATTTGGTAAATTAGTTTATCTATTGGTGTGTGAGCGGACTGTGTGCGAGAGATATAACGCACGTGTCGCGCACGTGTGTGTAGTCCCATATATATCTTACTGTGTACAGTGCTTGTAACTTTACGAAGACTGGGCCAAATTTCTTATCATTTTGATGATTCCAGAACCTTGCAGTGCACACCAATACTTGTATGCTGGATGATCAAACTTTTCTGATCGATTCCACAACGTTTCTTTCACAATGCAATCGCATGACCACAACTGGTCTTTATCTTTAACCAGACTTGTGAATTGTCTTTAAAAATCAGATTTCCTAAAAGATGGTTCATTGAGGGGGGGGGGGGTGTCTTCTTTCATTTTTTTTTTTTTTTTTCCCAGATTTTTTTTCTTCTTTGTCTTTTTCTTTTATTTCTAGTGCTGATTTACTCTAGGCTCTCTGTGTGCATTATTTATTAATGACATACATGAACAACAACATTTTGCTTGAAATACTTGTTATTTTCCTAGTTTTATACACTACACTGAACTTTAAAATAATTGTGATTTTAAAAGTGTGTAATTTTTAGTGTTCACTCATGTTCTTCCAAATTGAACACACAACATGAAAAAGACCAAACATTGTCAAAAACACAAATGGCGTCCCTCAAGACACAACAGAACAGATCCAATTTGTTCTCATGAATGCAGGCAAACGACACCAACACAGATTTGTAATGTGCTTACAAACATGCCATTAGTCGACAGTGTTCTTATCCACAGTCAATTTGCCAAACGTCACTGAATAGATTGCATATAGGGGCATGAATTATTGATCGGAAGGTTTGACGGTGGGCATTGTAGCCCCATGGTAACACAAGAATAGATGAAGTATTTATGTGTTACCATTGTTCAAAGTACAGTTGATCAATTTCTTACCTGTATGACCCATTAGGCCTACATGTACTGTACATGATGTACGATGTTGACTTGTGGTTTGTTTAGACTGGAGGAAATTTTTACGAAAATCGTAATTAAAAAAAAACGTCATTGTATAGCTTTTTTCGCTGCGTTCTCTGTTCATACATATACCACAAACCATATAAACCAATACCAATTCAGAATGTTTAGCTATTTTCAACTGTTTTACCTTTTTCAAATTACTGCTTAATACCATTGAAAGTTTGAAGTAGTAACATAAACACTTCTATTTTGAAGTGAAAATTAAGTAGAGAGAACAAGGAATACGACACAACATTTTCTATCTTTGGGAATTATTTTTCAATTTAAAAGATCTCTATCTAAGAGGTACATACAGTTGTATGTATTCGCGAGTATAGCATTGCATAGTTAAAATAGGAGAAGTGTACTATCGTTTAATTTGATGGGCATGTATTTTTTGTTCATTGCTTGATATGAGTATTCTAATCAAATCAGTTCTGAATAACATGAAATTTAAAGCCCTGTGAGGAAGTTTACAGGAACTGATATTTGGAATGAAGTTTATTTTTAGATTCTTAGTAGAGGCGGCCAAATTATAACTCACAATTGCCTCTCACTGTAAAAAAATCTCCGTTTAAGAACAACATGCTTAGGACTATATCCAGAGAATCCTACTTCTACAAATGGGTTGAAAACAGAGAGTGAACATACATTTACATAGGTACAGGTTCATGCAATTTCAGGTTGAGTCATGCGAAAGCTGTCTGCCCATGATCATTGTCAGTGGCATATGTCCCTCGCTGAACATGCCGTCTCCAACACCTGATATGTTGTAGAATGTAACATAAAGGACCTGTTCACACCAAGAAATTCATACAAAAATTTGTATTAATAAACTCTGTATGAAGTATCATCGTACAGCAAAGGGGCCGTTATAGATTAGATTGTACAGTGAAACCTGTCTATAAACACCACCCAAGGGAGACAAGAAAAGTTGTCTTTATAGGCAGGTGGTCTTTATGTACAGGTTCCTTTAGTACATGTTTCAATGAGAAACATTTTCAAGGGAAACAAAAAAATGTGCTTGTTGTAGACAGGTGGTCTTTGCAGACAGGTGGTCACTAAAGCAGGTTTGACTGTATCGTCAAATAGCGAAAGGGATGTACATGTACATGAAAGATAATAATGTATTAAAAAACTTGTTTTGAAGAGGTCGGTTGACCTGACAGTTGACCTGACAGTCGACCTGTCACCTGGCCAATCATCATTTCTCACTCGCTGAAAGCCCCACCCAGTAAATATGATTTTCCTGGAATTACAAGTGTCGGGCTGGAATAGAATCCGGACTCTTTATCAAGCTTAATAGAATATTACTAGTCCCTGGGATTTTGTTACGATGGGAAAATACTCTGAAACATATACCCTAAGTTTGATAAAACATGCGTTTCACTTTACAACGTTTCCCGATACATGTCTTGAATACAACTTTCAGACTAGATACTGTATAGCTAATTAGCGGTCTTCAGTCTAGTTGACAGCCATGCAATTTATTTGGTAGTATAAACAGAGAGTAAGAAACAGTTTGTATTCATGTAGTCTTTGGGAATGGAGGATTGTGATACGAAAGCTATCGACCTTGTTCACTTGTCTTTATCAGCAATCTTGAGTTCTTAATAACACTGAAAGCGCAATTAAGACTATGAAACGTCATTAATAAGTTATGATCAAATTGTAAGCGTGGGAGTCTTGGGTCACTAAAGCCTTGTGGCTTGTTTAGATATACAGCTGTATGATTTTTTATGTTGACATAAAGTGTAATATACTTCACATTTCATATCTTATATTACACCAAGCTAAGTCAATAGACAATACGCATTGAACCATTGTTGCTTGCAATTGCAATTAAATACTTTTTTTACTGGTTTTTGTGCGGCGGTTTACCTCGTCATATCTGAACTAGCTTTTAAGTGTAACAAGAATGACAGAGTTAGCTTAATTATTAATAGCACATACTCTGTTTAGGGTGCGTTCAAGCAACACTTTTTCTCCACGTGGTTTTCTAAGACGTTTAGTTTAAAAATTGTTGCGTTCAAGCAATTTTACGTCGGTCGTAAAAAATAAACATGTTTCGAAATACAAGCATGAAACGCTGGAAAAGATGCGTTAAGTTACATGGTCGCTAAAAATCGCTTGAAAGGACAGAGATCGCAATCATGATTCTATGACGTCATTATCGTGTCTTGCTTCCAGTTTGGGAGTAGACCGTAAATAAATTCAGAAAGCCCGCGCCGAAGTTGACCTATACTCCGGGGTCAAGCTGGGTTTGAAATGAGCGAGAATCATCGGTGATAGAAAATTGCGTGAACGATCTCCCGCACTAACCGTGTTTTGTAATAGCGTTTTGATTCGTGATTCATGTTTGTGATTCCCATATGTACCAACTTGTAAAAAATACAAAATGTATCCAAGTTAGACTCCCGGCAATATCCAAGTCTTTATATTCTGTTTGAATTTGTTTACATACTGTGAGAACCGTTAATTTATATGTTACTAGATTTCAAGACTATTTTAGCTCAGTATAATGTGCCAAATTGGTATAGAGCCCAGCATAGAACCATATACTTTAATTGTGGACACTCACTTGGCATAATTTCCAGATTGAGTCATATAATGGCGACACATTTATTCATCAACATAAATGTACATGTAGAGATGGGATATAATGAAACGAGGTCAAGAACAGTGTGTATCACTTGTCTGGTTATACAATACCCTATATTAGATAATAAAGTAATTAGCGTGTGGAGAAAGATTGCATTGCACCTCTGTCAGATGCCCTTTTGATGTACAATGTACATGTCATAACATGATCAAGAAATGTCTGCGCCATGCATTTTATCTGGGGCCCATGTTACATGTAGCTACCCGTGAATTTCCTATTAACTGATTTGTTAACGCCCATCCTCCACAACAATTTTTCTTTGATTTGTGGTTGCAGAGATATATAGAATTCTTTGAAATCCTGCTGGTGCGTACAGTACATGCACACTATTTAGCGTATGTTTACTGATAGTGATAACTGTCTGGGCTGCACATGCACTGCAGGTGTTACCCCGCCTGCAAAACATTGTATTTACTTTGGTTTGGCACCAGGTGCTTTTGACACACAGGTACTACTATCTAGTTTGAATATATATACGAAAACTAGATTAGAATATCTTTTCTCTGAAAAACTTGTTATGATTTGTAGATTTGGTAGGAAATAATTGAACTTGAGATATTTGTAGATGATAAATGTTAATTTTTTTTAAAATACAAAACTGCCCTATCAGAATGAGCACTGTAATTGCCTAGCTAACCAGGTTTTCATTCAGGGGCGGTTATAAAGGTACTGTTTATGGTGCAAGCCTACTTGAGGAAAAAAAATGGGGGGAGGGGGGGGGGGTGGAAATGGAAAATAAGTAGGGCTAACCCTCACCATGCTATTTTTCCCTTAGCCTTTCAAATAGGTACGTGTCGGGCTAGTCTGCCCCCGCCCTCTTTTATCCCTGCTGTTTTCCCCTTAGCTGAAAAAAATAGGGAGGGATAGCACCCCTCCCTCTCTTCTCCCCTCTTATATCTTATCCCTGCTGTATTCTCTTAGCTTAACAAATAGGTAGGGCTAGTACCCCCCCCCCCCTTCCTTTTTTACTTCTCTCTCTCCCTTTACCCTTGACTTTACAAATTATGCTAGTGTTAAAAGTGTATGATACTTCAAGAAGGCCTTTCTCTTTGGATTATGTTGGAAACATGACTGCATTCTTTTTATGGACGCACTTCAAATTGAGTGATTCTCTGGTCGTGTGAAAGCTGAGTAGTAACAGGTTTCCCCCAATGATACTTCAATGTATTGAGTCATGTTTGACCCTGTCCCCATGCTTAGTCTCAACAAGTAGTCATCATTGCGGATGAGTCAATGTCATTATCACATGACGTACTCCCAAGTCGAAGACTAGTACACGTACACGTGGAGCTATATCAGGGCTTGATACTAGGTGCCTGGGACACATGGGCACCCCAAAATCCGGGCCAACAAATTTCAAATTTTTACATTGGGCTCATGCATATATATACAGACTTTAAAACATTCAATCTGGACCCGATTAATTAGAACAAGTTAATATAAAAACATTGCTGCATATATGTATAAGAACTTTGTGAAGATATTTTAAAATTGATGAGGGTCTATCTATTGTTCTGAGGTCTTAAAATGGGGCCGTTAAGGAATCTCTCACGTTCTAAGTCACTATTTGATTTTAAATGATATTAAAAAATCGGTCCAAAGTGATATGCAAGTTAACAAAGAAAAGAATGTGTGAAATCATTTCCATAAATTATTTATAGTATCATCAGCTTATGTTTATAATTGTGCCAAATTTCAAGCTGTGCTTTCTATGTATGCATTGTCAAACAGACATTCAAAATAACATAAGTCATAAGGAGGAAAAGTTCTGTTTTAACACTTTTAAAGAAATATTAAGTTTGCTTCAATTATACATATGTTTTCATCAAAATATCATGATAAATTCCTATATAATTTCACCAATGTAAACAGCCTTTTTATTATAATGCCTTTGAGATGCCAAGGGGCCAGGGGCTTTAACTTGCTCCCTACTTACTATATGCACACTCTAAATGTCTAAGCATTCTCGGCCCATCATTTCATGTGCCATTTACTCTGAGTACAAACATGACGATAGTTTATCGAATGAGTCACTCGACTACCCCCATGTCTAGTTAGATGCTACCATCTATCTTACGCGACAATTATCATTCTCTGCCCGGAATGGCAAAGGGAAGCTGTCGAAAGCATTCGCTCAAGTCGAATGTATTGGTGATAAATGTTCAGATTAATGTGTATTGGCCAGTTACCCATACTTAAAAGGAAATACTCTGCAATGAGCTTCTGGTTTTGATCGGTATATGAGCTACATGTAAGGTGCTAAGATTATCAAACATATATATATATATATATATATATATATATATATATATATATATATACACATGTATTTAACCATTATTGTTACTATTTTGGACTAGGAACATACTTTCTTGACGAATAAACCGTGACAACATTTAGCCAAATGTAATGTGTCAAAATTTCTTATAAATAACATGTTTATTTGTAAGATTGCTTCACTTTATATCAATTTAGCGATCTTTGTCACTAATCCCATGAAATTAATATGAGTCTTCAACTTCCAGCGTATATGTTTCTTCATATGATGGAAGGTTGTAAATTTCTATTAAAGGGAAGAGCATTCCATAGGAATAGTCCATGGTAGATATAGTTGATTTCTGTAATAGTAGAGCCCACTGTTGACATATTTTCATTTTGATTGTTTGAGGGATAAGTGGAACCATTAATGCTTCATTTTGGTGCAATTTCATTTCACCCTACTCAAAACTACTCTTAACGAATGATTATGACAATTCCATACTCCCATATATATGCCTCTTCACTGAAGTAAAATCCTGTGATTGTACTTCCTTGTCCTTAAGAGAACAAAGAGTGCATTCGTATGAGAGCACAGTGATATCCTTCTCCTGCTTCACAAAATATGTATTTTTTGTGCTTCATTAGATGTGTGCTTTAACAAAAAACTATTCTCCACTTTTTCCATTTTTTCCATAATCCTGTTCAATGAAGGTACTTTGAATGCCGTTCTCCATCAGACATTGCAAATATAGCTGTATTAGTATGAGTGAACAGTTATATCCCTCCCTTGTATTACAAAATACATATTTGTTTATGCTCTATTTTATGTGACTATACTGAAAAATTACTCAAGGTAACTGATGAAAATTTCATTTCTTCATTATTGTTCATTGAAGTTAAATCCTTTGAATGTAATTCTCCAACGTTTTTTGCTCGCCGTGTAAATGCAGCTATTGTGTATTTAGTACAGCCATTAAGATTCTACATCTGATATTCGCTGTTTCCATGGCAACACGATAATCCCTCTTCAGATGTACACATTAATGCCCCATCATTGATGAAGATAAATAGTCAAAGCTATTCAGACGCAAATGGAGATAATACGTAATCTGATAATGGAGGCTCTCTTTTATTTATAAGCGTCTTATATTTTTCCAAATTAATCTTATCTCTCTCTCTCTCTCTCTCTTTCTTTCTCATCCAGTTGCAAAGTAATCCTCTTAGTCCTATTTTTGTGCCTTTGGGAATGGCATATTGTGGGTTAAACAAAATTATTGTTAAAACAACAATGTTTATAATATAAAGTCCTTTATATTTAATAAACACTTGTGTTTTAACTATTATTTTGTTTAACCGACAATGCCATTCCCAAAGACACAAAATTAATTTGCAGATATTTGCAGATAAATCAATCATGTTTGGATATTTGGGTAATCATTTATGAAACATTCATAATTGTATTTATCCAGGTATTCTTGACCAAACAAGGATATTTTCATGATTTTAAAACAAAGGTATAATCTTATTGAGAGCCTGTTGTAAAACTATAAAGAGTAGGCCTATATGCCATCAAGACTTATTAAGGCCATTCTGAGTCGGCCATTTGCCAGGCTCAACTATCCTATATATTTTCTGCTAAAGAGAATAGACTCAATTTGACTTCGCGCATAAAATTGTACTTGCAATAAGTGCATCGTTACGCGGAAAGCACTTTATATTAACCGTATAAAGGCATCCTGCATACATATACATACAGATGCCTATACGTTCATCCCTAGCTGCTATTGAAATAGTGCACTGTGTACACTACCGAGTGCATGTAGCATTACGGGAGTGCCTGTGTGTAATGGGGGTCTAATGTAAATGATATTCAGCGGACTTGGAAGGCAGAATGCCTGCTAGGGATATACAGTGTATACAGACATGAATATGCAACTGTGGATGCATGCAGCGGGGGAGCAAGCGAGTCACATGTGGGGAGTTTCCCCTCCTTCAGCTGTCAGCTAGTTCATAATGCAGAGCAAATACCATATATATGAGAAAGGGATCAATATGATATTCTCCCAGATTTTTCCTTTTTTAATCTCTTTTTTTTAACACCTTCTTTATTAAAGAATATATTAAAGGACATTAAAAGAACTCTCTATTTTGCATTTTGTTCATGAATGTATATCTACATTGTAGTAGTCCCCCCCCCCCCCCCCCCTAGGGAAAATATTCTTCATTTATTTCATATTAATGCATAAACTTGCAAAAGGAAAATGTTTGCAGTAAGTAGAGTACCACTTAAACATGCATTATTAAACAAATGTTTGTATCAGATCTGTACATGATTGATCGGAATATGATGTTTAAAGGTAAAGACCAGTATTGGAAACGCCCCAATTTCAAAAAATGAAATGGAAGCTCTCATTACCAATCATGTGAAAGAATATGTTTTGACTAATACATGATGATAAAAAATTTGCCGGGAAACCGCCTACTAATTCATATATTTGGTAAATTTGTTTCTCTCATGGTCTGTGAGAGATATAGGGTAGTCCCATATACATCTTTCTGTGTATAGTGCTTGTAACTTTACGAAGAATGGGCCAAATTTCTTATCATTTTGATGATTCCAGAACCTTGCAGATGCTAGATGCTAGATGATCAACCTTTTCTGATCGATTCCACAACGTTTCTTTCACAATGGAATCGCATGACCATAACTGGTCTTTACCTTTAAATGTTAAGAATGTCACAAGTACATGTAAATGTTGATGAAGCATCTCTTTTCATGTGTCAGGATGAATTTATTTTGACCTTTATCTGAAACTTATAAGAAGGAATGTGAATTTGGGCTTTTAATGATCGAGACTCAGGTTTAATCTTCTTTCTAACATTTAATTCCTCTCTCTCTCTCTTGCCCTGTATCTTTTTATATGTTGTAATGTTTGCATTTTTCTAAACTGAAATATTAAAGAGGCAATCCACTCTGATAATTTTCTGGGATTAGATACACATGTAAATGCAGGAGAAAAAAAGCAAAAAAATAAGAGAAACAAATCTGTGAAAGTTTGAGCAATATCCGACTAAAAAAAATTGTATTGGATTTTACTCATACTTTCATTGACCTGTCCTCTCATTTTTCTGTTTGTTTTAAAACCAATTTAAATTTAGGTTGGACTTCCCTTTAATTATTGAATTTTAATTCATTGTCTAATCATGATTTTATCTCTTTTCTTTGTCATTTTTACAGAGGGTATCCCTCAAGTGCATTACTTTGGGCCCTGCGGTAAATACAATGCCATGGTCATGGAATTATTGGGTCCTAGCCTTGAAGACCTCTTCGACCTGTGTAACAGGCAGTTCTCCCTCAAAACAGTCCTACTCTTGTCTACACAATTGGTAAGTTGACCGCACAGTTGCTTAATTTCAGTATGTTAAAGTTGCTCAAGCGTGGGAATATAGAGGGCAGCACACGGACGTACGCATGGGAACGTAATACCTGTTGGCTCAGTGTTATGTAGTGATCGCCAAGTTACCTACTTCATGAATGACGATATACCCACTCATGAACATCTTTAACAGCAAATGTTCAATGATGTGGTCATTGAGCTACTGGGTCCAAGCCTGTTTGGAATTGTTGGAAATGAAAAAAACAAAATGAAATGGAATGAAATGAAATGAAGCCCTGAAGACCTCTTTGAACTATATGTAACAGGCAGTTCTCCCTCAAGAACAGTCCTATACTCTTGTCTGTATAGTTGGTACGTTGACTGCACAGTTGCTTTGAGTAATGTATGTTAGCATTAAATGCATTAAGCTTTGGTTTCGGTTTCATACCTTGTGCAATTAAATGCGGATGATATGTGTCATTAGTTGGAAGCAAGTAGTCAATTTTTGAACATAGTTTCACTTTTGTCTGGCATCCTTTTAGGTAGAATAAATAAGAAAACGTTGTTATGAAGACTAAAGGGTGCACAATTAAAGTGATGGATTATTACATCAAAGATATTAGTCTTTCAATTGGTAATACTAAAAGCCAAAATGGCTGTTATTACTTGTATGATATCTTCAGCCTCAAGAAGTATATCTATTATTCTTCCAAAGTGAAATTATATTCCTGTGTGGAGGTTCTGAGAAATGTAGCTCCATAGTATCGGTTATACATACTGTAATCTTGAATAAGTTTCAGAAAGACCTTGAATATGGGTTCCTATTACATAGTAAGTAATACAATTTGACAATGGAGATTTCATTTATATCAACTCCAGTTCAAGAAGTATAAGCATGAAGATTTTTGGCTGCATTTGTACAGCAAATATGCATTTGTAAAATGTATGGCCTGAATTCACAAAGGATGTTTGACTTAACCCATGGTTTAAACCCTCATTCACATAACCCATGGTTTAAAAATTAGCGCAAAATAAGTGTACCTTGCCTTGCGCCCGTCTAATATTGGACCTCTGACTGTGTCGCGCTTATTTTGCGCTAATTTTAGACCATGGGTTATGTAAATGAAGATTTAAACCATGGGTTAAAATTAAACCTCCTTTGCAAATTTTAGCCTATCAGTGTAATAAATGACATTTTTTACTCTGTAATTTATTATTTTCTTCCGCACAGCTTCACAGAATAGAATATGTACATAGTAAGCACCTCATCTACCGCGACGTGAAGCCAGAAAACTTCCTGATCGGCAGGAGTTCGAGTAAGACGCAAAACACCATCCACATCATCGACTTTGGCCTGGCCAAGGAGTATATCGACCCGGAGACCAACAAACATATACCCTACAGAGAACACAAGAGTTTAACGGGCACGGCCAGGTATATGAGCATCAACACACATTTAGGGAAAGGTAAGAAGATTTTTTTTTGTGGAGTATAAAGTGTAAAGGTTTGTTCACATATGTTGCAGGAAAATATTGCCACTTTTAGAATGGCCTGGTTAGGAGAAGTGGTGGGTTAATGGTATGGTTAGGAGAAGTGGTGGGTTAATGGTATATTCTATAAACATTTTTCCAAATCGAAATCAAGACTTGGACAATTGCCGCAGGCCAGCGAGCTGTGTGGAGAACAGTCGTTAAGTGAAAGTGAAGGCGGACATTGTCGCTTTGCGACAGACAGCTACTACTACTACTATAAACATGTTTCCAAAAAAGACCCAGAAAGTAACAGAATCATGTACCAGAGATAAATTCAGCTGAAACGCTTGAAGTGAAGTGCAATAGACGTTTGGATGCGCATCTAACAGAATTTGCAGTGCATATCGGATGTCTAGAAAGTGGGTTTTGTGTGGGCGGGGCATGTAATGCACTGTGGTTCCCAAAAACACAACAGCATAAGTTACTAGTCCAATCTTTATATATGTTAGTTTTTTCTAAGGAAAGAGAAAAAGGATAGAATGAAGAGCCATATGTACTAATGCTCAAATATCAACCATTAATAGTAGTATTTGAAGTAGATCGAAGTACCAGTGGTAGTACTCTAAAATTGTGACTGTAGAAGAAGTGCAGCTTATGAATTAAAACCCATTCAATTCAAATAGAGATGCACATGTTGAGAGAAAGTTTTACATTCCTGGATAAAAACAAGACAACCTTCTGCTTTAAGATAGTAATATATATCTGTAAAGTGCTTTGAGAGGGCCTGCGGTCCTGAAATGCGCTATAAAAGTACAAACTATTATTATTATTAATAAATGTAAATGTAAATCTTCCTGTATGTGATTATCCAGCCATACACGCTTATTTGTACATATTTATATTTATTTTCTCATATCCTGTTTTTGTTTTGTCGTCTTTCAGAGCAAAGTCGACGAGACGACTTAGAAGCCTTAGGTCACATGTTCATGTATTTTCTACGAGGCAGCTTACCGTGGCAGGGATTAAAGGTGAGAGGATTTCTCCATGTTCAATGTCCCGATGTTGACTGTAAACTAATTATTAATAGCCACGTTTGCATAGAGCTTAAAGCTATTGTTTAACAATATTTCCAGTTTCACAAATCTGAGATGCATGGCCCTACGTGTTATCCGTGTCTGTGATATGGTGTAATACTGAAGCCCTAAAACAATTGCGCTTCAAAATGATTATGAAGCGCTTCAAAAAAGTAAAAAATCTTTGAGTGACCGGTTTTACCACAATATGTGGAGCTGTGAGGAAGAAAAAAATTCACAGAGTATAAAATGTAATTTATCAGACTGATACAGTTTACAATTTTTTTAGGGCTTCAGTATTACACCGTATCACAGATGCTGATAACACGTAGGGCCACGCATCTCAGATTTGGCATTGTTAAACAATGCCTTTAACACCTGGGTGGAGTGTGCTTGATGTAGATAAATGTCTTGCCAAAGGTTACTATTGCTGTGCTGGGGCTCAAACCCACGACCTTCTCTTTTCCAGTCGAATGATTAAACCACTGAATGATTGTCCAAGAATCGATACAAAAGAAAGAGCAATATATTTTGTCTTCAATTCAGTTGCATAAATATCTAGGTCATCGGCCATGAAGTGATCGTGACAACTACTTGTTTTTACTCAGATCATGTACGTGTTGTTTCACTTTCTTTTCTAAAAATATCTTAAAATCACTTTACTCTTTATTACTATTAAACATATGTTGTCCTCAAAGTGTGATCACTGTTTATTGTATGTACCAAACCTTTTTCTATGTATCTCTTTTAAAAAACCTGCATTATTATTTTTTTTCTTCAGGCTGACACGCTGAAAGAAAGGTATCAGAAGATTGGAGACACGAAACGAGCCACGCCTATCGAAGTTCTATGTGAAAACTACCCAGGTTTGTTACCGTTCTTCCGTTATTAGAAATTCTGCCTTGCGGGGACAAAAAAGACACTAGGTGTATTGGTATTACACCTCATTGAAACTATAATTTCCATGCAAAAATTCTATTAGTTGTCGTGGAACGATCTATCAAACCCTCATGGTCATGATCTTGAAGATTCCTGAAGTATTTTTCTTCAGGCCCGAAACTAGAAACTAGAACAGGGCAAAAGGGTGCAGACATTACACAAGAGGTGGAACTTGTTGAGGGAATGAAGCGACCTAGCACGGGAGGGGGGGGGGGTGTCCCCCTCCCAACTTTCTTTAGATCTTGAAACCTTCAATTTAAAAAAAGCAAACTTTTTTGTTCATATGATAGCAAATACATCGTCTGACATTTGCAAACAAAAGATATACCGATCAGTAAAAACCTATACTATACATGACATTTATGATGAAGCCCAAATTGTATATATTAAATTATGTTTACTGCTCATTCAAATTGCCCTAGTATAGAGTTATTTTATGCCCTTGATATTGGCGGCAATGCCAGGAAAGAAGCAATAGACAGGAATTATTCACAATGTTGTAGAGCTTCAGTGTCATATGTTTATCTATAACTGGAAGTGAAAGCGATAACATATTTTGGAATCAGAAGTCTACACAATACCCAGCAAATCTCAGTTGAATTCAATTCAATTCATATAAAATTAAAGTAGCACATCATACAGTGTAGATACTTGATTTTTCATTAAATTTATTAAAAATTGTCTGTTTTGGGATTTTTTTTTTTACATGGCATTTCCCCCACAATATCTTTTCTGTATGCATGTACATTATGTAATACTTTAGTTTCTATCAAATTTATATCTCTAAATGTAATGTCTCGAATTGGAATAGATCTTATTGTGTCCATGTTTTTCTTGCAACACAAATGGTCTTTTTCCAGACGGAAGAGCATGAACAATTATTGTTCGGTCAACTTCCTAAACTTTATAGTTTAATTGCTGAAGTAATAATACCACTGTTAACATGTTGGACAGTGTAGGGACTTCGGTGAGTTGCTTAAAGTTGGGATTGCATTTTTGTTGAAAGATATGTCCATTGTCCTTAATCCATTCTTACTGTACTGCTGGTGGTCACATGACAGATTATGCATTTCCTTCATTTGTTGACATTGATATATATTTTTTGGCAAATTATCGTTATGGGACACAGCCATAACAATAGCCCCTCTCCTGGTTGATATATCCACTAAAGTGAAATATACATCAGAAACCCATTTATTGAATGGAATACAACTTGTCTATTCATAGCCAGAAGGGTGTCAAAGTATATGCATAAACACCCTCCTGGCACCAAACAGACGATATATATGCTCTCTTTTCTCCGTTCAGTTTGAAAGATCAAAGTCTCTATAGAGTGGTGAAGTGTGACGTCATCAAAATCTATTTTTAGAATTTCTCGATTTTTTCTTCATTTTCCGAAATAACATCAAAAATAATGTCCAAATGTCGAAAAACAATAGAATATGTTAAGTTTGGCTGAGATATGACCATCTGAATAAATATACTCCCCATAGGAGCTTAGTGTTATTTGCTCTGGCTCCTAATATATAGATATATTCATTCAGATTGTCATGTCTCAGCCAAAACTTAACATATTCTATTGGTTTTCGACATTTGGACATTATTTTTGATGTTCTTAAGGAGAATGAAGAAAATATTTAGAAATTCTAAAAATAGATTTGTATGACGTCAGAGCTTCGGTACTGTATACCCCAAGTGAACACAGCATTCATTACTGTGTTGGTCTTCATAATCATTTTATCCTCTGAAAAATCCCTGGTTCACCCACATTACCACACTTCCTTCCATCAATAATGAAATTTTATGGGATCTTTCCTGATCTAATTAATTGGGCAGGTATAATTGTTTGCGTTGAGGCTGTTGCCTTAGCAACCATTATTAAATTGTTGCCAGTTTAATTGGGCTAATGTGCAAATTTGTAATTGTAATAACTTTTACAGCAGGGAAGCTGTGAAATTTTTCAATGATATTGATGTGATGTTTTAGAATGTTTTCTGTGCACTCATGGTAAATCAATATGTTTTCACACTGATCAAGGTCAGGTGGTCTAGACATATTTTTTTGATCTGTGATTTTGTGCAGGAAAATGACTCAAAAAAGAACAAGTCCAATGCAGTCTTTCATTTATGACCTCTACAATACCAAGTGTGTGGTATAGAATGATGGACATGAAATATTCTGCTTGATATTTGTTTGATCCCAGCTATAGAAGTGCGATCATCAAGTATACATAAAAATAGTCGTTGTCCTATTAAAGTCACATACAGTACAGGACAAAACACAATTTGCCCATATCATTGCATTGTGTTCCTCATTAGTGGCACTTAAAAGAAAAGTATGACGGGAATTTTATGTCTGAAAACCTAACATTTGACTTGATATTGACAAAAATGTCCTCTAGATTCTTCTGATATCTTGATCTGAAATATTTCCTTATACTCTAGTCAGAAAGTGCCAAAAAATTAGTCAAAATTTTAGCAAGAACAATGTTATTTTCACAAGAAAAGGTGGCTTTGTCATTTTCATTGCAGAAACAAAGATTCTAATGTCTGGGCACTTTATTCAGTTTACACACTTCAGGATTTTTAAATGTGAAAAATGTCATTTTGAGGGTTGCGAACAAATTTACTTCATTTTGACTTTTCTCAATAGCTTTTTCTCTTTTTTTTTCTTCATCAGGAATTTGTATCTCTATGATGAAGATAAAAAATTTTGTTGGTTGCACATTTTGTTTTATTGGAGTTACGCATGTGCACAGACATGGGCTCTCTAGCCATATATACCATTATACCAGGTATTCTATATTTTGTTGTTAGTTGGTTAGGAACAGGACAAAGTCCCTTTGACTTAGCTGACATTTCACATTTGGCTTCATTACTGGCTTCATTACCGGTGTGTTGGCTCAGTCAGTAGAGCGTCCGCCTCACAACCGGGAGGTCGTGGGTTCGAACCCCGGCCGCGTCATACCAAAAGAAGTTAAAAGACGGGAGTTGCTGCTACCTTGTTTGGCGTTTAACAATAAGGGATAGAGCAACGTTGATCTGGTGCTGATCAGTGGCTGCCGGGCTCAAGATCAATTGGGCAAAAAGAATTTCCATTTTTCGGTTTAACTTACCGGTAATAAAATTTGGAGTGGACTTTAAGATAATGCATTATTAGAGAATCTTTTTTAACAATGTGGATTTTTTCCTCTTTGTTTCTTTGCAGAGGAGATGGCAACGTATCTGAGGTATGTTAGAAGACTAGATTTCTTTGAGACGCCGGACTACAACTACTTAAGAAAGCTCTTTATGGACCTCTATGAGAAGAAGGGCTACACGAATCTACACGAGTTCGATTGGACTGGCAAAGAGACGGTAAGAGTACAGACTGAAAGAGAGACTTGAAAACCCACTAGTACACAGAACACAGCTTTGTCAAGGTGCCAATTTCAAACAACAACAACACTGCCGACTACGCGATCAATTGCCATCCAACTTTGGATAACATTTCCGTTTGCATTATAAATGATATCTAAACTTCCCAATTTAGTCATATGGACTTGAAATTTGAGGCACTGAAAAAGCATTCTAGCCAAAGAATAGATAAGAATGAGATAAGAAAGTGGACTGGTTGAATTAGGGCCTTTGTTGAATACTTTTAGATGTAAGCTTTTATACTTCACATTTTCATGAAACATAAATCAGGACAAATCAAATTATCACAAACTTCAAAAATTAGACAATTTGGTAAGGGTATGACTAATTAATAGTCTTAACTGGATATATGCAGTACTGAATTCAAAGTCTATTGGCATTACAGGCAATACTCTCATGCTTACAATGAAAATTATGAGTGATATTGAACGAGATTAAAAACAATCGACAACAATGAGCATATGAAGAGGAAGGAAAAGAAATGTGATTTGTAATATCCTGCCTCTCATAAATTATTTGTTTTTTGTCATTGTCAACTATAAGTGAAGATCTTGAATTGTCATTTGGCTCTGATAGAATGACAAATTTATATCTGAGCAATTATTGTTCTGAAGAAGAAGTACAATGACAATTTAAAGGGAAGAAGGAACATATAAAACTTAATGTAGATACTACAGCTTTAAGTGACTCGGTAACATTGCCTCAGATTCTTAAACAAAATCCTGGATTTAGCTCATGCTGCAATCATAATATAAACCCTTAGGTCAGTCAGGAATCCCATGACTTTTACAAGCCGATCACCTGTCTGATTATCAAGATATTTATTGGAATTTGAAATTTCAAAAACCATTTTCCCAACAGTTTTTATAACACTACAGTTTATTGGGGAAAAACAAGTATTGTAAAACCGGTCACTCAAAGATTTTTTTACTTTTTTGAGGCACTTCGTGATCATTTTGAAGCGCAATTTTTTTAGGTCTTCAATATTACACCATATTACAGACACTGATAACACGTAGGGCCATGCATCTCAGATTTAACTTTTAACGATGCCTTTAAGCCCTTTTAGATCTTTGTATGAAGCCATATAATATATGTCTGGGGAATTTGTTAACTTTTGTATGATGCTTCTATTCAATGAAATACAAGTTTGATTCAAATTAATTCTTCAAATTTTAATGCCACCTGTGAAGAGTCTACATGCACATGTGTGCAAAATTTACTTAGTTTTTTTACAGTAGATGCATACTTTTATTATCAGTCCATTTCAGGTATCATGCAAATATAAGTGTTTTTTTTTAATGGGGGGGGGGGGTGACAACAATTTTGAATGTTTGCTTATGACCAAAATGATCGTTTAATATTCAAATTGAGTAGTCGTATTACCATGCAATGTTTTGTTGTTGTGTTTCCACAGATATCACACGTACCAAGCTCGGCCAATGACGGCGGTCAAGCCACTCACGCCAAAGATGGGCGCAAAGATGATAATCCCAGGGTAAGTGCTTCAAAACCACCACCTCTCCAAGATTGCTCTCTACCTCTATCTAATAGAGGGTTTATCTCTATTGTTTGTTAGTTTGTTTGTTGTTTTGTGTTAACAATCTTGTCTCTCTTCTGATGTTGCTCTTGAATGTTTCTCTTGAATGTTTCTCTAAAAAGATGAAGATGGTTATAGAGAACGCTAGTCAGCCAATGAGAAGGATGGCTCAAACGATAATGAAATTTGAATATGGCTAATCCGGTTCAAATTATATGTCAAGGCCCCCTTTTTCACAATAAACTCCACAAATATTAAGTTCAAAGTGTTAAAAATGTCGACTAATTCTGTACTTATACCAGACAAAAAAGATGGTTCATCTAGTGACGGTTATAAAGAATGCTAGTCATACAATGAGAAGGATGACTCAAACGATAGTTAAATTTGAACATAGCTAATCCAGTTCAAAATATATATCAAGGACCGCTTTTTTGCAAAGACAAAATGCTTCACAATATACTCCACAAATATTATGTTCAATGTGGTAAAATGACAAGTAATTCTGTACTCTGGAATAACTTGCCATTTGAAGTCAGGAAATCCCATCTGTGAATATCTTTAAATAAAAACTGAAAGCACATCTCTTCAATTAACTTGTAACATCATGTAGCGCAGTAGAATATATACTTAATGTTGGATAGTTTCTGCGCTCTGTAAATGTATTATTATTATTATTATTATTATTATTATTATTATTATTATTACTTATTGCAGACAACGACAAACCAAAGGTGGGACGTACAACGGACGGGAGGGCTGGAGGCTCCGGGGGGCGGCAACCAGCCAGGGTCAATCCAGGTCATCAGTTCAACCAACGGAGAGGTAGCACCGGACGACTTCAACAAAGGTTCACAGGCACCTATCACCACACCTACAGGGGAAGTGGAAGTCGTAGAAGACACAAAGTGAGTAGTTATTGGATTCTTCTTCCTTCATATATATTGGTGGGTCTCTTCAATATGTTTGTACTGCCTTGCAAGAGAGAATATCAGCACACCACATACGCATACCTGCCAACCCTTACGAATAATCCGAAATATTCTGATTTTCTGGATTTCTAGAACCTGACAATCTGGAATATTATTTTGTTTTTGTATGTGCTTAAGCCAAATTAAGTTTGTCTTATCATGTGCCGCGATTTGATAGTTCACGTATTGAATGGCTGCATGATCGAGCAGCAAATTTGTATTCGCTTTTTGGTACAGATTTACCCGAAAAGCCAGTTTAACTGCCGCTGCAAGTGTGATTTCTTATTTTTTTAAGGCATACCGTGCTAAAAATTCCTAATTCTTATTTTCAAATGTTGGCAGGTATGCATACCCTCTGATCTTACTACAACCAAGTTTGGTCGAAATTGCATTTAGGGTTTGGTATGAAAATGTTCAGAATGTGAATCCTTCATGGCTTGTCTAAGAGTGCAAGGTTCTTTGAGCCTTCTACATGTATTTGAGGGGGAAAAGGCTCAGTCGATTCTACATAAGGGCACCGTGAGACCAGTTGCATAGCTATTCCTGATTTGTAACCTATTCTCCGCTGTCTCAAAAACTAACAGTGCCCCAACATTTGTATGTAGATATTCATTTAACTGTTCATTGATTATTTTTTTGATTGTGCTCAGAGATATTGGGGACATGTACGATATGAATGTACGTTCTTACGCTTTTGTTTTTCCTTCCTGTCTCTCTCTCTCTCTCTTTTCCAGGTGCTGTTGTTTCTTCAAGCGGAAAAAGAAGAAGGGTCTGGGAAGGCGGAAGTAGCTGTCCATGTCACATCCCTCTCTCTCCAATTGAATGGCCCTCTGACCATAATATGCTCTCTCGTCAAATCTCGGTGGCTAGTCTCTGAAGGGTTGTACCAAGGTTGAGACCAAGACAATTCCTCAGATCTTACATTTTGCCATCAAGCTTCAGTGGCACGTCTCTGAAGGATTGTATCAGGGTTTTACCAAAGTTGTACCAAGGTTGTACCAAAACAATTCCTCAGACCTTACATTTTGTCATCGAGCTTCAGTTGCACGTCTCTGAAGGGTTGTACCAAGGTTGTACCAAGGTTGTACCAAGACAATTCTTCAGACATTACATTTTGTCACCAAGTTTTAGTGGCAAGTCTCTGAACGGTTGTATCAAGGTTTTACCAACTTAAGGCAATTCCTTAGACCTTACATTCTGTCATCGAGCTTCAGTGGCACATCTCTGAAGGGTTGTATCAGGGTTGTACCAAAGTTGTACAAAGGAAAACCCTCAGACCTTGCATTTTCTTACCAAACTTTGGGGGCTAGTCTCTAAAGGGTTATATCAGGTTTGTACCAGGACTGTACCAAGGCCGTCCCTAAGACCATAAGCTATCTCATCAAACCTCAGTGGCTAGTCTCTGAAGGGTTGTGCAAGAGATTCAAAGGCCACTCTGCAGACTGCACACCCATCAAACCCCAGTGGCTAGACTCTGTAGGGTTGTTCAAAGACCATCATTTATCGTAGAGGTATAATCCTTGATGCCATGAAGATGCATGTGCTGTCGATGTCTTGGTTACATTCCCTGATTTGAACGCGCAGTTCTCAAACAGCCCTACAGTTGAACTATCATTGAGTAAAGAGCTATGGCTAGTCTTGATTACATTGTTAAAAATATACTTTTTTAAATAATTGTTATTGTTTACTTCAAAGTTTGTCGTACCTCTTGTTGCATTGTCACTTTTCCATAATAAATCTAACTCCAGAAATCACCAGTACAAGCTCAGTTTCATGGAAAATTGTGTGTCATGTATGAATGTAAATTTCAGGTTCATAACTTTACCCAGATATTTAGGAACTCTAAGGGACATCGTTATTGATGGAAACCCTTTTTGGTTTCGTGCTCAGCTTTTGCAAATATGTCAGAGAAAAAAAATCTGACACATTCAGATAACTTCATTATTAAGCTAACCCATTTTCAATAGCAAGTGAGAGGATTCCATCAAATTAAAGATTGAATTTTATGAATTTCACAATTTTGATTTCAAATACATGCTGATATTCAGCTATTTTATAGTATCAGTTTTCGTGATCAACACTTTTCAAGTAACATTTTGTAAGTATAGTAACGAATGTATAATTCCATGTGTCAAAATGTTTCTTGAGGCTTATCCAATCAAAGCTGGTTACAAATATTTAATCATCCATGAGGAATAACTTGAGGGTTTTTAAACATTCGCTGTATCTGTGTGTATAGAGAATGAAGTTCACGTGCAATTTGCTTAGAAATTCTTTTGCACTCTTATTAGTTTCTTTTATAAGCATAAGTGTTATGTCTTTTGTATAAATCAACATTATTTTTCTGCCCCATGGTATACAGGAGAATGCTATTTCTCGTATTGAAAGGAAATGCAACTAAAGTAGTTAAGTTGAAATAACAACAACAAGGCCACGTACATCTGACATGTTGAGATTTGACTTTTGAAATATCATTGCTTTACAGAGGTTTGGAACATTTGCTGTACATTAAAAAATGGATTAAATTGGTTTTAGTGTCTTTTTACAGTTGGAAGGAAAAAAAATGGAATTTTGCTGTAAAAAAAAAGCTTACCTCTAAATTGGAGGAGCAAAATGATGAATCCCGACTATTAAAATCATCGTAGCTCTTTCGATTCAGTATTTTATGGGAAAATGGACAAATGATGCTCAAAAATGAACAAGACATCTAAATCAAGTACATGTATTTGGAAAATGTCTGATTTGTGAGACAATTATTTTCATAATGACCTTGATGATAAATATTAGTTATCAAATCTAAGATGTCTTACCGTTTCATAAATTTCATTCGCAAATGACATCTTGATTGCTTCAGAAGTTCAGAAAGCAAATTAGATCTCTCCTTTTTTTTAAATAAAGCAAATTAACAAAAATTCTTTAAAAGCAATTAAGGTCTCAGGCCAAATTGTCATATTTTACTCAATCATTAATAGCTTCTGTAATGTAAAAGTCATAAATCCATTTATAAAAGTGCAAATAATTGACATAAAGGAACACATTTCAATCAATAAAATATATATGATTGGACTTTAATAACAGTGTTGCAATGTGGTATATCTGTTTTTGTTGAGACCCCAATGAAGAGGACAGTATCTGAACAATCAATAAGTTTTGTTTAAAAGCAACGTCCTTTGGAGGAGGAAATATATATTTTGGGGGGTAATGTCTCCTTATTAAAGTGTCATCTTATGCTTTCATGTCTTTTAATTGCTTATGTGTGTGTGTTTACCGGTAAGTTGTATTTTTCTTTTGTTGCTACTAAACAAAAAGAAGAATCTGCATCGTAACCAATCAAGCAGTCAACCACTTCTGATTAAGTCTGAGTAATGTAAATTCATAACATGGAATGCAGAGTGCAACTTGTAAAATAGTGTTACGTTATTTTTATAAATCAATTTGTAAATTGACTTGAACGAGGTGCTGAGAAACAGGAAAACCTCACAGCTGTTTTTCTGTTAATTCTTTCAAGTAGAGATAATATTCAGTCTGTGAAATTTCAAGGTTGCAATGAATAACGCAAGCATTTGGGATGGAGATTTTATGGTTTGGTTTCATACGCCGTTGTATTTATAAACGTTTCATTGTCACCCACTATTGCCTTATATAACTGTACATTTTTTCATTCGAGTAATTGTTGAGATACGATTGAAAGATGAAAAACAGCTCTCTGCTTTAATTTGTGGCAATGTCGTAGCTATAGTTTGTTTACCCTAGCACAATGGTATCCATAGGCAATGGAACAGAAGACAAGTCATCAAGTATTACGAGAATAAAACTAGATTCATATGTCGTTGCCATCACCACTTAATCTGTGTGTCATTTTATATATATTATATATAAATATACATATACTTTTTTCTTTTTTTCTTCAGATTTTGCAACTTTACAGATCATTTTTGCACCTTGCGTTTACATATACAGTGTAATAGAAATACAGGGGTGCATTTGTTCTGTCCTTTGAGCAGTGGTGTGGCAATAGGAACCTATTTAGTAAAATGCGAAGTAACTTTCTGTTTCAAACCATTAGCGCAAACTAATCAGTTTTCTCTTCTTTTGTCAGACTACTTCCTTAACTTGAATCTTTATCGTTCTTGCCTCGAGTCTTTGGTAATTTTTTTTTTTATCATAGTCATGTTTGACGCGTTGTTCTGAGCATCATTCCATTATAAATTGAGCGAGAGAGAGTGAGAGAGTGAGAGAGCCTGACACAATACGTTGTAATTGGTACTGCTAATGCAAAGTGAACAATAAGTTGGTATATTTGAAAACAATTTTTATTGTCTTGATGAAATCATTATTAAAAAAAAGAAAGCATAATATAACTGTACATTTTGTAAACTTCTTATCGATATGCTCTTGATTTCATTAGGATCACGTATACCTAAAATGCATTATCAGTTTTTAATTGTCTAATTCAGGTGAAAATGATTTGTTTCTTTCATGCAGTTCATAGTTTATTTCTTCACCTCTTTGTCCTCCCTGACGCGGCTCATACCAATGAGAATGAAAGCCATGTAGTCGTACTTGAAGTGTAGATATTTGAAGTTCCGCCATTTTTAAACAAAGTACACTATTATGAAACAGAAAAAACATGTTACGTGTGTTTGGATATCATGTTGTCTGTTGGTAACAACAAACGTACCTTGGAATGATATTGACATGAATTTTATTCCATTCACTTTGTGTTTTGTATGAAATGAAAAAAAGGGTGGAAAAATGATGCAAGGTGAGATGATATATGTCAAATGTATCTTTAAATGTGTTTTTTCTACGTGATTTAAAAACAAAGCTAATGGTAAGAAGAGAGGAATTATAACCGTGTTCCGTAGGAGATACATGCACAGTAGTTCTGTATTGATAGTCTCAACGTCCCTTTCCACACAGATATATGAGGCTTGATAGAATCACTCCCTTGGCCGGGGACGATGAATATTAGAAATTAGCATTTCGTCTTATGAGAGCGAGAAGGGCATTAGTTCAAACATTTTCAGACTTAACGCCCTTCCTGCTCCCAGTAGATGATTCGACCCCTAAAACCTGTAAACCATTTTAATATCGAGCCTGAAAATTGTCTGAAATGGGCCTTACTGTCAACTGTCAGCTAAGAAGTTATGAAATAAAAGCAAACTATATGTCAAATTATGAATCTACCTATGAAAGATCTCTGTTTGAGTAATACATGTATTAAAATTGAGTGTGTTGTCCTATTTTAAGACTGTAATTCCTGAATATGCCACGTCTCCCTTCATCAGTTTCATTTACTAATTTATGTGGCTGATATTCCCCCGACACTGTTAAATTCGGATTGATGTATCAGCATTACTACATGTATGTATATTAGAACTTTTATGCAGAACTAAACGGGAGACTATCTTTTCCCACGTGCATAGAACCTCCATACTGTCTAGTACCCAAATGTTAATTGATCAAAAGAATGATACCGTTTTATGCTGTATCTCTTGCTGTTCTCGTCTCTTCTTCTTAAAGCTATTTGTACACTATGAAATGTTTCTCACTAATCATTTCAAGATTATTGCTTGAGAGAAGGGAGGAGTCATGAAAGAAAATGTGAATAAAATATGTAGAAATTATAAATAGCTCCATGTGGTATGCCTGCTTTTTTGTGTGTGTTTTGTATATACTATGATTGATTAATTGACACATGAGTCTTTCATTCTTTATCTTATTCTCATCCAGTCTTTCTTTCTATCTCTCATTCTTCCGTTCTTCCTTTTTCTTATTTTATTGTTTTCTCTCTCTCTCTCTCTCCTTCCTTCTCTTTCTCTCAATTTCAATTTCAATTTCAATTTCAATTTCAATTTATTTATGTTTCCAACAAAACATTACAAATCCATCATAAACATTTACAACAAATGTAGAAATACATATTGGCAACAGAGGGTCCACTAAAAGGCAATGCTTGTACAAGTGTGAACACCTCAAATGGTACTCGGGAATAATGAGTAATTAAATCAACAAGTCCGTAACTACAAAAGGATCTACAAAATGGGGGGAAAGGGGGATGCCAACAGAGAAGAGACAAGGCAGTAGTTTACATGACAAAGATAGAAGAACACGGTCATAATACAAAGAGTCTACAATGCCAAAAAAGAAGTGAGGTCGGGGGTACAGAAATAAAACAAAATGATGAGCTGCATGTGGGGTTGAGAAGAAGATGAGGAAAGAGAAATGCGCATTAGAAAGGAGATAAGCATGAGAAGGCACAATATAATATATCAAATTACATGAGAGTCAGTGAGTAGAGAATGATCTTGTATTCAACAAAAACAACAACAACAACTTTTTTTTCTCTCTCTCTCTCTCCCCCTCTTCCTGTCTCATTCTTCTACCTCTTCTTTACACATGTTATCTGTCTTTCCCGGGCTCAGCTCATGTCCACCTCATACAAGAAACATAACTTCTTTTTTTTTTTCATCTCGTAAATCGTTCTAAAGCTGAAATAATAACATAAAATACATAGCTTACAACAAAGTGGTAGATAATCACATCATATGAACATTGCGATTGGAAGCTTTGTGTTGTGGTCGAGTGGATAAGTCACCGGACTGTGGATCACAAGGTCCGCGGTTCAAGTCCCGCCGCGGCACTAATGTCCTTTGGCAAGACATTGATCTACATTTGCCACTCTCCACCCAGGTGTTAAAATGGGTACCCGGTAGGATGCGAAAGCTAATGTGGTTTGATTAGCAAGTGGCGCTTGTAAAATGGCGACTGGCTGGAATGCTCCCCAGGGAGTGGAGAATGTGCATACCTTGTGTGCGGGTAAGCCTGAATCCGATGACCGGGGTAATAATAATATGTTGTAAAGCGCTGTGATACACATGTATGTCTGTAAGAGCGCTATATAAATGCCAATATTATTATTTTATTTGATTTGATTTTCTTCTGCATTCATGTAAGCATACAGTTTTTTGATAACAATAATGATATAAAGTACAATAAGTATTTTTCTGACAATGAATCATAAATAAGCAAATACATATATATATATATATATATATATATATAAATTGTTATTTTCAAAAACGAAATGATAAACTGTCATAAATACTAAATTTCCTCAAACATTATAAAACATAATAGTAGGTGTGAAGTGAAAGTCAAAGAAACCTTTGAAAGAAAAGCTTCTTGAGATAAATGAATAATAATAAATTCAATTTTTAAAGTACACTTAAATGTTCCTAGAATCCATGATGTTAAATAATAGGGGGTACACACTTGACAAATAAAGGAACTGTAAAACATGTTAGGTGCAACATTACAGACAGTGGTCATTTGTGAAGGGCATTTTCAATAGATTACTTAAAAATAAAAATAAAAATATTTTATGGCCAAAAACTATTCAAACATTTCACAGAAACAAATGAGGTATCGAGAGGAAATTGCCCATTTAGTTTGAATTCATTTTTGGAGCGATCATGGAAGAGAAGATAATTGATAACACCCCCCCCCCCCCCCCCCTCCACACACACTTATTTTACTGGTAAATATTTTCTGTTTGATAACTTCTTTATATAAAGTTACATTTCCCCCCAAATCGTATATGATCTCCTCGTCTTTATTAACATTCCACAATAGTGATCAATATTCCTTATGAATTACCCAATCACCCTTCCCAAACCATCTCAATTCAGTTTTAATTGATAGCAATATCAAGCGCCAAGAAAAACAATGTCACTCGGGGTGGGGCATTCCGTGTCCTTCAAAAGTTTATATATATTATATAATTATAAACATGTATTTCTACTGGCGTTCTGAGCCGGTGACCGTGGCCGGGTTTGATTCCAGGCAGGCGGCGCAGACATTTTTCAATCTTTTCAAAAAAATTGTTAAAGGGAGGTCAGTGGGGACAATTTACTTATGATACGCAATAATTATTCTCTCATTTCCTGTCCTTTCGCATTGTATTTATTTCCATGACAGTTGCCAAAGCTGTTGGACAAGTTATTTACTGACACATAATATATCGTATTTAATCCGAACATGATTTATATGAAATGTACAATAGGGTATTGAAGTTGCTCCTTAGTTGATTTATCGAAAATGATTGCAATTTATACATGTTCTTTTAGTTAATTTATTCATTTTAATTGAAGGAAACTGTAAACAAATCAATGCCACCTGCACTTACTTTAAGGACATGCCCTTTTGAATGACGCTCATTAATAAAGTCAATCATCCTTTTATTCTATACTCATTCATAATTTTGGGAAAATAATGAGTCATCCAACCAATCAAGCATATTTTTTCATTATATCAATTAATCTGCCTCACATACATCTACATTTCGGCTAAATATAGTGATGTAAAGAAAACGTGCAAACTAAATGTCCACCTATCAACTGTGGTTATTTCATTTTATTCGAGTATTCATTCTGTTTAGAAAAATTAAAAAATTAATGATAACAGTGAATAAATGTAATGTTTTAAAAGGCTCTTTCATGAATTTCATTTAGTCCATTTTATATTTATAAATGCGTTCTTATTTTAGCTTTTTTGAATTTATTTATATTTTTAACTTTGTATCAAAAAGTGGAAAGCGCATAAAACTCGAGTGTAAAAATGAAAGTTCGGTTTTCATTATCTTCTACCCCGCTTTACAATTGCTCTAGCGCCACCTTTTGGCACGAATAATCCAAGCGCTTACACAAAAATGGATGAAACAGAAGACAACGAAGGAAAGGAAGCTGGCGCGAATTCCTCAGTAAGTACTAATTTTATATGAATTTTAATTAAGAGTAGATATATGAAAGGAAACTATATAAATATAAGTAACTGTCAAACTGTTTGTTATATCATGAGGGAAAATAGCTTTATTTGGCTGCCTCTGAGCTGCCTCTGGCTTTGGCTTTGCTACACAATTTTGAGCAAGTGGGACTGTGATGGCCGATGGGTATGATTGTTCAATGAATGATATAGCCGAGGGGCAAAGTGGAAACTTTGTCTGATATGCAGATGCGAAGTCAAGAAATCATTGTTTCATATAATTTTAGTGCGGTGGCATTTTAGCCTACATTTTTTAGCAATATTCACCTTTTTTTTATAGCTTTGATTGTGTTGATAAGTAAATATCGTCAGATCCATCCTCTCATCTGACATTTGTCTGAAGTCTGCTTTTTGATTTTCATTCGCATAATTGCAAGGACAGGTCGTTCTCAAATGTCATTATCTACTCTTCATTTCATATTACTCTTGTCAGGTTTGTGAGGAATCAAAGGAGACAAATTCTTGTACCAACTCGGACCAGAATGATCCAAATGAGGAGCAACTTCAGGAAAACAATGCAGAAGAACCAGAGGCAGAGAAGCAGAAGGAACATGAATCTGAACATAATGAAGCGGGACCAAGTAAATGTAAAGATGACAAAGAGGATGACAGTGCCACTATTCAGCCAGAAGATGAAGCAAATGAAGAGCCTGCCCTCGTTGATGGAAAGGAGGGTGCTGACACTGCGGCGGATAAAGAGATTGAAAACAACGAAAACCAAAGCAAGAAAAACGATGATGAGGACGATGATGAGGACAATATGGAGGAAAGCAAGATAGAAATGGTAGATGAAAGTAGGACGAATGATAAGCCAGTGGATGAGGGTAGGGAGAATGGAGAGACGAAGGAGAAAGACTCAGAGATGGAGGCACCAGAAGAGATGGAGATGAAAGATGTCTCGGACTCTGAGTGTCCTGATGTTCTGGAGGATGGGGAGATTCTAGAGGAGAGTCAAGCCAGTACATCACAGGATGTTTCCGTCAGTCAGGAGGACGTTTCCTTGGAAGAACCTGATACCATTGAAGAGGCTGTGGAGGTGAAAACATTTGAGGAGGCAAAAGAGCGAATCGGGGTGTTGGAGAAGAGGATTGAGAGAGAAGTCGGGCACAGAACAGATCTTATGAAACAGGTATAATCAAGATTTGATTTGTATGTGCATATTTTTTACCTAGACAAGTTTTTTTTTACAATATTTTTCGTATGTATTCAAATCTGTGTATTAATCATCATAAGATAAACCATATTTATTTTTCTTCATGATAGTATAGAATTGATGTATATTGTACAAACTATTATTTTTTTAAATTGTTGATGCCATGACTAAAATGGTGAACATGTAGAACATGGTCACTTAACTACCTATAATCTAGACTTTCTGTCTATTGGACTAACTGTAGAAGCACAAATGAAACAATATGTACAGAATCAGAGGCGCATCTTAACATTATTGGCCAGAAGTTAAATGTTGATATTCAAATTGTTTGTGTTTTTTCTTAGGTGAGATCCCTAAGACTGGAGTTGCACAAGGTGAAGGGAGGGAGTGATCTTGAAACTCAGACAGTCGGGGTGCAGACGGATCCAGAGTGCATTCAGATCTACGATGAGCAACCTCCCACCCTGCAGGCTGAAGTCTACCAGGTTGTGGAGAGTTCAGGCACAGCTCAACAAGGACCCTCTGCAGCAGCTGGTGCAACTCAGTGGCCCACTAGGACACCGGCACAGGTATACAAGCTACAAGATACAAGATATTTTATTTGGTCTTTGCAAACAAGTTGCAAAGAAATATTGTTTCTACTGGCATTACAGTAATATTCAGGAAAATACATAGTTACAAGAAATATATACATCACGTTTATAGAAATAGATGAAATAATGAACAAATACATGCATTGGTACTTCAGATCATGAGTTTCAGAACTAAGCCTTGGTCATTGGTATGATATCACATCAGTAATCATGGCTCCGCATCAGCCTTTTTCTTATTTTCTTGGTGACCTAGATTAAGTATTAGGGGTCTGTTGGCATCAGGAACCCTGTTTACATTTGAAAAAATTGTGGGATCCTTGGTGAAATGGTCAGGTCTGTTTGAACTGGACCCCTGATAATATCAAACCTAGATTTGTTTTGCTCCTTTATTCAGTGATTTCTTTGTTTCTTCTTAATAATGTAGTTCACTTATTTTGAATATTTTGAATATTTTTTTATTTTTTACTTATGTCTCCTATTTATAAAAGATATAAATATAACTTTACTTTAAACGTTGAATGATCAAGATACATGAGATTGGAAGTTCTAGTACAAGTATATTTCCCAATAATAATCAATCATAAAACATGCATCAGGGAACTTTCACCTGACTGTAAAAATTGTACCGTATTCATTTTCATGGCAGATGCATAAGACACTAGCCAATTCACAATGTAAACGTTAGAAGCTAAAGGTGTGTGTGTGTGTGTGGGGGGGGGGGGAGGGGGTTAGGGACAGTCCAAAAGGTAAGTTAGGTGGCAAATAACGTCTTTCAAGCTTGTCAAGAAATTATAAAACAGAGTAAAGTTTGGGGAAGATACCTTTTATATTGTGTGCTGTTTTTTGCAGGCGTCATCTTCGACACAAGCCCAGTCTGTTGCAGAGAGTGTGAGAGCCACTGCTGAAGCCGCCTTGGCTCAATCTGGTGTGGTGCTAGATGAAGCTAGTGGCATGTACTACGATTACAACTCTGGCTACTACTATGATCCCGTGAGTACAAGCATTGATTGATTGAGAAGGGTTAAAATGTTGCCAATTTGCGTTTTGATCTTTTACCCCCCCCCCCCCAGAAAATTACCCCCGACGACAATTGCTGCAAAGTTCTACAGAATTTGATGTGGCTGCAAAACGGATACACTACCTTTAATCGGATTTTACTCAAAAAAACTTTCACCGACCTGTTCCTGTCATTTTTTCTTTGTTTTAAAACCAACTTAATATCAGGGTTGACTTCCACTTTAATCCCCTTTATGTTCATAAGTGGTACTTGAACACAAACTGAATTCAGTAATTCAGTCTCCTTGCCTTGGATTCATTATATACACCTCATAAAGAGGTTAGTGCAGGGATGCAAACTTTAAGGTTTTTTGTCTGATTTCAGACTCTGTCACTTCTCTCTCTTTCATGCTTTTTTTAGGCTTCACATTGTTCAGATCATATGGGTCTCTTGTACGACTGGAAGTATGAACAATATTTTCAAATTTGTTCATATTTTGTGGAACCAAGTAGAGCAAGGGTGTTGGTGTCCCTGCTCTTTTGCACTATACAATCATGGCAGATAAGATATTTTGCATACAAGGAGACAGCATTAATATTGAAACATGATTACATTATCTCAGAGTTAATTTAAGCCAAAGAACATTTGCTGAGCATTTGACACTCTGTATTTTACAATACATTGTAAACAACTTTAAACAATTACCGTATGTTTCAATGTTCATCTCCAGAACAACCACCTTTACTACGACCCGGCACGAGGAATGTACTACTTCTACGATGAGCAGACACAGTCCTACCAGTTTCATTCCAAGATTGACCTTCCAGAGGTCGTTGTCACGGGAACCAAGGGTAGCAGGAGCCAGTCGGATAGGAAGAGACATGAGAGAGAGAGGCAGAAAGGAGAGCGATCAAGGAAGGGAAGAAATCCTGATCAGAGCAGAGAGGAGGTGAGACTTATTGGTGTCTTTGAAGATATACTTAAGAGAACGTTGAGTTCTGGGAAGAGGGGACGAATAATTTGTGAGCGTTATCATTGTATTATGCATGTGTGGAAGAACATCAGAGAAAAAATGTACCCTGAAAAGCATTGCTCTTCAAATGCCCTAACATTCTAAACATGGCATGTAAGATCATAAAAATCGGGACGGATTTTCATGCCATATGTTTGTGTAGTCCCATCTTTCTATGTACAGTGCTTGTAACTTTACCAAGACTGGGCCGAATTTCTTATCAATTTGAAGATTCCAGAACCTTGCAGTACACACCAATACTTAAATGCTCACAATGCAATGCATGACCAGAACTCAACTTTATCTTTAATGAAAGATATATGCCTGTGGATGTCACAGTGGAGGAAACGGTGCTTTGGTGCACAGGAGAAAAGGCCATGAACATTTTGTAAGACGATCCTATGTTAAGTGAAGGTCTTGAACTGCGCTCAAACAACCAAACATGTACACAAAGGAGGATATTAAAACAGTTATAAATTTGGACATTATACGATGATGCAATTTGCTATCTCTTCTTGATTACTTGTTGCTGTAATCCGTGTAATCGGTTTTGTTCTACTAATGTTGTATGAGATAGAAAAATTGTTTGATGGGTGTCGGCTAAAATGTCATTTGTTATCAATTCTCTCATTCCTATAGGCTTAATACAGGAGCCACAGGGTTCAGTAGTGAATGGGTTGGGAATGGGTGAATTATGAGAGGAGATAAGCTTGTCATGTCATTGGTGTACCCACCTGCAATTGCAGAATATTGTAGGAGACCTTTTATGTTCACCATAGTAGCCAACAATATTGAATCGTTTTGCGGGAAAATTTGCACCACCTTATCAGGAATAAAGAGAATCCGTAAAAGTTTACTATTAAGTCTCAGAAGAAATAGGGTCATAGGAATTCCTTGAAGAAATAAAAAAAAAAGGTATTTGGTCTCAAAGGTAAAGACCAGTTTTGGAAACGTCCCCCTCTCAAAATATGAAGTGGAAGCTCTTATTACCAATCATGTGAAAGAATATGTTTTGACTAATACGTGATGATACAAATTTTGCCAGGAAACCACCTACTATACTAATTGCCTGGATAGATATCGCGTAGTCCTTTTGCTAAAATCATATCAATTCTAGAGGTGGTTAGATGTTTGGCACCTGTCCTAATGGCGTCCCTCTCTTCTGCATTCTCATTCTGCTACAGGAGGGTTATCTGATAGCTGGCATGACAAGCCTCTCCCTTAATGAGCAAGATCATACATACTATGGCCAACAAATAAACTACTTTTGCTGTCCTCAAAATACAGGTACTAGTTCGTTCTGAAATTTTAATTAATTCTTGTCTTTTCTTGTTTTGCCTCCTTCTCATGCTTGCACTTCACTCTACTGTCTGTCCGTCTGTCTGTCGGTATCGTATTCTCTGTATGATCCTTACTTCATGTTTCTGTTTTCTTTATCTGTTTCTGTTCTTTTCTCTCACATATTTCTATTTCTCTGAATTTTCATTCTTTATTGCCTGATGCCATCTCCATTCCTTTCTACTGTTCTCTTGTGTCTGACCTCTTTCCTCTATATCCTGTTCTTCTATCCATCATTATCACTGTCTTTCACCGTCCCTTCCTTCAACATTGCCCTTCACCGATTGTCTGGGGAAATGCAATGTCCTCACAATGAAATAACCTTGGATCGCACCGTACTTGGGCAGCAGTCTGAAACCAGTGACAAGCCATCCACCTCAAGATCTAGAACAGCAAACCCAGATTGCGAAGTCATCGATATCACCAGCCCTTCTGAAGACTCTCCTGAAAATGGTATGGACGCAACCTCCGCCACCACCACCTCCGCCACAACCTCCGCCACAACCGCCAAACCTCAGGACCAGGACCGAAACCAGGATGGCATCGATGTCGTTGAGATCGTGGACGATGACGACCCGTCGAAACATCATCGTCACAAGCGACGGTTGAAGTACTCTCATTCTAGAAGAAAGCGGAGGAAGACCGAGGATGAAGAGGAACGGAAGGAGAACGGAGAAGAAGAGTTGCCGGACGTGATTGTCATAGACTCTGATGATTCGGACATGGAAGAAGGGGAGTTGTCGGACAGCTCCTCTGAGAGTGGAGGGTCGTCTAAGGGGGAGTCGGGGGAGGATGGGGAAGGAGAGGACGTCAGTGAGGAGTCCATGGTCATCGATGATGACGATGATGTACAGAGTGTGGAAGGTTTGTTTGTCAGCTGTGGTGATGTTTGTTGTATTGTCCAAAAACAACGTATTGAAAGATTCTGATTGTTACAAGGAAAAATGTAAAAGAAAGATGTAATGTGTTGTACTGTAAGAAAATTTTGAGTTGATTGAATTTTTCAGATATAAACATGTTGATTTTGTCATATCATAAATGTTCTATTGATTCTGGATGTGTCAGGCATTTCATTGTGTATTTCTATACTCAATATTCAAATACTTAAACATGCTTATTCAAGATTTAAGAAATGATAAAAAATGTTTAATAGGTTATTTGTAACAAAAGGTATATAGTTTGTAGTACACTCTCTTAGTGAATGTATTCTTATGTTTTATTTATTTGTCCTTCTTTTCTTTAATTTACCCTCACAGCCACAAAAGTTGACTATCCACCCTGTATCCGTATGATCGTTGTGAGATCTGAATCCATGAAGCTTGGTTCTCTATCGATAGTCACCTGTACAGGGGGCACCATTGGCAGGTAAGAAACAAAATCACATCAGATTCCTGTACTACTACTCCTATGTTATACCGTAGCCCCTTCGAGCCTTTAGCTTCTCTCTCGCGCATTCACTCTTGCTACCCTCATTCCACCTTCTCAATTATCCATTCCGCAGGACATCTACCAACTTTGCCTGCGATAGTTGCCATTTCAACACTCTCCTCTTTATTCTTCGACCATTCCTTCCCTTTAAACATGGTACTTCAAGAAAATGCATATAGTTTGATAAGATATTATTTCCTCAAATGTGCTAATTTTCAATAGTTTAATTGGATTTATTTATAGAATATTAATTCATATTTTCATTCTCATTTTTATTAAATTATGGAAAGAATAAAAAAGTGGCGTTGAAATCTGCCCTTGAACCTTTTGATGTCTATTTGTGTTTATTTCACCTGACCTCCCCCTACTATGATTTTGATTACTATTAGATTTTCAATAAATCCTTTTTTTCATCCTAAACAGGGAAGGATCAAACCACATTCTGTTGGTTCCAGAGTTGGGTGTTAGCAAGACGCATGCCCAGATGTTATACGACACCGAGAGGAGATGTTACACAATCACCGACCTTGGTAGTCAGAATGGAACCGTTCTCAATGGAGTCCCTCTTACGCGCAAGGTGAGGGAGTCTGAAACACTTGACATTAGTGGATAAAGCCAGTTTAAAAAAAAAACCCATAAGAACGGTGGTTATGGTGTCATAGTCAATCTGTTATTCCTTTCCATATCAATTTGTTTTAGTGAGTGTAATGGCAATAGTGAATTTAAAGAATAGAATTGTCAATGGCAAGAATTGGGGATTAAGGATTTTCATATTAAGTTGTTTCTTTCTACATGGATTGTATACATGTATACCTGTTAATAAGCAATTCTTTGAATCCTTTCAGCATGTAAGTGGTTTCTCGGCTAAAGCCAGAGTATAATAACAATTGCTCCTTTATTGATTTTCTGTGCCAGCGATGTCATGAATGTTTTGTTTACTAGTATGAAAATGTGACTTTTGATTCGTAATGATTGTGTAATTTAACTTCTTATTAATTTTCTTTATTGTTTTAATTAAGGATCCTATTTTATGACCATGTTATCGTTTAAACAATGTGCAATTAGTCCCTGGACTACTACAGTCAAACTTGCTTTAGTGACCACCTACAAAGACAAAGTCTACAAAGACTGCTTTTTGTTTCCCTCGAAAATGGTTTCTCATTAAAACATGCACTGAAGGAACCTGTCTACAAAGACCACTTTTCGTGTTTCCCGTGGGCGGTCGCTATAGACAGGTTTGACTGTACTTTGTATTTTTAATAAACCACATTGAATTGAAGAAAAAAATTACATTTGTTCTTGCCGCTTCAGTCTCGTGTGAAGAGTGACCCTCAGCCTCTGAGTCACAAGGATTATCTGACCTTTGGTACTACCACACTGAGGATACACATCCACCGAGGGGACGAGACATGTGATGAGTGTGAACCAGGCCAGGTACAGGCTACATTCAGACATCAGCAGTCTACGGAAGGTAAGGGGCTTCTCATGGCCATGTTCACATTGACAGTGTGAAGGTGGTGGTTTACTTGAATCTGTCTACAAAGCCCACATTTTTTGTTTCCCTTGAAAAGGTTACACATTGAAACATGTACTAAAGAAACCTGTCTACAAAGACCAACTTTTTGTGTTTACCTTGAGCGGTCGCTCTAGACAGGTTTGACTGTAGTATGAAGTATTGATGAGACCAGGGACCCGTTTCACAAAGTATTTTTTTAATGACAAATTACAAAAATGAGTGACAAATCTGCTGATAACCAATCAGAAGCACGGATTTCACTACCTGTTAACAAAAACTGTCATTTGTCACTGATGACAAGTTTTGTGAAATGGGGCCCTGTTTAGTGAATTTCCTACTTATTTCTTATGAGCGATAATGAAGAACTGTCACCTTTCATGTTTGACGGTATGACTTGATGTTATGTTAGGCATTGTGATAACTTGTAGTTATTGAAGAAGAATTTTGTGTAAATTTTTATTGCATAAAATGTTGATACCTTTCTTAGCTGGTGTTTTGTAAAGAGCCTCATTGTAGTTTGTATGTCATCTGAAAAATATACAAGTTTCAGAAACACTTAGTCTGTAGAATTCATGAGCATTACTTTTTATGTGTTCATCAGCCAGTATTAGGAACAACAAATAAAACAGATTTAAAAAAAAAAAAAAAAATTCATCATTTCTTCTCTCATAGTCACGCCTGTACTGAGCCACGCAGACAAAGAGCAACAGAGGCGGAAAGAGCTACGCAAGATCAAGAAGAAGTACCTCTTAGCCGGTACAGGCTACAGTCAGCGGGAGCCCTCAAGGTCTCATCCTGGGTATAAGGATAGAGCTGGAGAGAGACGGGTTACAGTAGGCAGTGATAACCCATACCAGCCAAACGACATGCCTGCATCAGTCGATAGGTAACAATCTGTTCTTGCTTTAAAGGGCAATCCAACCCTTGGAATAAGTTGATTTGAATGAAACCAAAAAAATAACAGAAACAGAGTGGCAAAAGTTTGAAATGAATCGGACCAATACTAAGGAAGTTATGAATGTTTGAAATAAGAGATCACTAAATCTATGCGAATCTCAAATTGGTAGTTTCGTCAGTGGATTGTGACGTAGGACATGGATAACTCTCCCATTCTCCCATTAATTTCTGTTTTCCTTGTTTCTTGGGGCACTACTCAAATATATTATAGATAGCATATTACTATAGGTCCTCTAAATAGAATAGACCCTCCTGAGCCATGAATTTAGTAGTTTTCTATTTGGATTGGATTTCCTTTAATAGTAAGTTTTGGAGGTAGTGTAGGGATCTAGTAACACTAAAATTGAAATTCTTATCAAAGCTAACAAAACTTACACTGAATGTTCAATGCATTTATGAGAAAATTTATCATCAGATATTATCAGGTACAAATTTGTAAGTAAATGTTTACTACCAAGGAAATACATAAGTCCCATATATATGCATTTATGTGTTGATGTTTTCCATTGAATGTAATCTGTTTACAAGCTTTTACCTGTTTACTGCAATGATAAATTATATTCAAAGAGATGCAATTCATTTGAAAATGTTTTCCCATCGCTTTGCAATGGTGTATGAAAATGTATTTCAAATTTCAAATTTGAAATTTTAGCCCCTGAATTTTTCTTTCCCACATTTCCATTAAAATGTAAAACTTCAAATTTTGAATAAACCTTGCTAGCTTGTAGGGAATCATTTGTGGCCGTGCTTTATCAGAAGTAAAGAAGGATTATTGAATCGATGTGATGTTCATTGTGATAAGATGTGATGTTTTGTGGAGAGAGCCAAAGAATAATTGTATTGTGGTCTAGTGGATAAGTCACCCGACTGCAGATCACTAGGTACAGCGTTAGAGTCCCGCCGCAGCACTAATGTCCTTTGGCGAGACGTTAATCTCCATTTGCCACTCTCCACCCAGGTGTTAAATGAGTACTCGGTGGGATGCGAAAGTAAATGTAGTTTGCTCAGCATTGTGAGCGTCTGTAAAATGACGCCTGGCTGTAATGCTCCCCAGGGAGTAGAGAATGTGCATATCTGTAGAATGCTTAATACATCAATGATGTCTCTAAGCGCTTTACAGATATGTTATTACCCTGGTCATCGGATTCAGAGCTTTATAAAAGCGGAAGTTTATTGTTATTATAATTTTTGTATTCCATATTTTTTGTCTCTATCTACAGAGCTATATCTGGGAGTAACATGGGCCATAAGATGCTGAAGAAGATGGGATGGCAGGAAGGACAGTCGCTCGGCAAGAATGAAAGTGGCATCAAAGAACCAGTAAGTTCACAAAGACTTTATCAATAATATGGATATTTATATAGCGCCGGTATCTGCCAGACTCTGACGCTCATGGCGCTTTACACATATTACCCTGGTTATAGCCGAGCTGCCAAAGTAACTAGCGCTCAAGCTTTGATTTGGAAATAAGATGAATTTGCAGCTCTAGCATAATGTGTTGATAGAAGACGTGATGACTAAGTGATAGAGCAGTGGTCTCGTAACTGGGAGCCCCCGAGTTCGAAACCTAGTTGATGCGTTAAGGCATCAATCCTCATTACCAAGTCTCTTGGAGAGGACTTAAAGCTGTCTGTCCCCTTTTTGCTTAGAAGCATACACATGCTTTTTTAGCAGTCAGGTCAAATAATTATGAAACAAACAAACAAATCACTTTCGTGATCTTGGGTGTTAATGTGCTGTGATGTCTTGACAACTGTCTTAAATGTCTTAAACAATGTTCAATGGTGTCCATGAGAGACAGAAAGCAAGACAGCTACCCCCCCCCCCCCCCCCATGGATATTACATGACATACAGTACATATTGACTTTTATTGATTTGTTGAGGTTGATATTTCAAATTTTTGATCGAGTATGAATCATATAATTTCCAACATTTCCTCCAAATTTTCTGTATACACACACTAGAATTAGCGTCAAGGTACACAGGCGCGGATCCAGGGGGGGGGGCCGAGCGGGCCTTGGTCCCCCCCCCCCCCCCCGCAAAAAAAAAAAAAAAAAAAAAAAGAGAGAGAAGAAAGGAAAAGAAGGGAAAGGGAAAGAGGAGAGAAAGGGAAAGAAAGAAGAAGAAGAAGAAAGAAAAGGGGGAAGAAGGAAATCGGGGGGGGGGGGGGGGGGGGGGGGGGGGGGGAAAGGGCCTTGCTTCCCAGGCTGTTGACCCCCCCCCCCCCCCCCAATTAAAAAAATAGGAGAGAAGGAAGGAAAGGGAAAGAATGAAGGAAAAGAGGAGATACTGGCGTACTAATAGGGGGGGCTTTGGAGAAATCAAATTCAAACGTGGTTTATTTCTAATTCCACTAAGGCTGTGCACAACAGTGTAATGGGGTACCCGAGTACACTCCCATGCTTACAGGCGAATACTCGAGTATTCGGACGCCATGTTTTTTTTTATTTTTTGAATTTTTTTTTGAATTTTTTTTTTTTTTTTTTTTTTTTTGATTTTTTTTTTTTTGATTTTTTTTTTTTTTGCCACCACCATACATACCACTGGAGCAGTATCCCAGTTCTGTCGCCGAAAACGCATGCAATTTTACTTTGAGTTGCAGTTGAAGACGCCGATTTAATAATAATAACAGTGAACAATGCTGTTTTAAAAACCAAAGATGGCAGAATAATCCATTTTCCTCCAAGTCCAAGCAGAAATCCAGACATTTGGTCCCACTTTCTGAGTGGTGAGTTTGACAGTGCTTGAGTTGGGAAACATTTTTACCGACGGCACCATGCCAGAGGCCGCTGCTCACCCAGGCGGCCGAATATTCGGGTACGAGAAATCGTACCCGAGTAGTTGTCAACCGTGCGGTACTCGAGCATTCAACTTCTTTCTTTAATAGTTTAATGAAACGTCAAAGCTTCCGCGCTTCGCGCAGGAGGGGGAGGGGGGGGATTGAATTTAAACAAGGATTAAGAGCCGAAAACTCTACAACGAATCGCCTTCTTTCTCTAATAATTTAATAAATCGTAAAATTTTTCGCGCTTCGCGCGGGAGGGGCAAAACTAAATTCAGACGAAGATTTTGAGTCGAGAACGGTACAAGGAATCGTCTTCTTTCTCTAATAATTTAATGAAACGTCAAAGCTTCCGCGTTTTGTGGAGGAGGGTGGGGAAAACTCGCCCCTCCCTGCACCGACCCCCCCCCCCCCCCGCATTACGTCACTGTTGGTCACCATTACGTACCAATATTTGGCTCGCATAATTTCAAATTTGGGCCCCCCCCTAAGAAATCCTGGATCCGCGCCTGAAGGTACATGATGGTATGTACCGTGCTAATACCTGATGCAATGGTCACAATGTCATCACAGTTTTCACACTCCTAAACTTTCTTTTTAGGATGGGTGAAAACATGACTGACATGGCAACAACTATTGTCTTTTGAATTAATGTGAGTTACAAATAATAAGGCTCTGTAGATTTTACATGTTGTGTTATTTTCTTTCTCCTCCAGATTCAGGTTTTCGTCCACAGCAAGAAGTCTGGGCTTGGAACTGGCAACCAAAAGTCCATGGACAATCTGGGTCTCATCGGCAAGAGGAAGAGTGAGCACTGGGAGAGGGCAAGGGACCGGTACCACCACTTAGACCACGGGGCCAGCGGTAGTGCCAGCACTAGTAGCAGCAGACAACACACAAGACCGCAGGAGATGAAGTGGGTCAAGGGCACAACGCAGGTGCATGAACCGCCGGCGGACTCCGCCCCTCAGAAGGATGACGATGGAGACGTGGAGGTCGTCTCCGAGGTCGTTGCTATGGAGGACGGGGAGACGACGAGGAAAGATGCGGTCAATAAGGATACAGTTCATAATGTGTGTGATGTAGATATGGATCATGATGACAAGAAGAATGGAGGAGGAGGCGATGGCAAAAGGGCGGAGTCATCAAATGGAGAAGGGTCTTCAAAGAACGGTGTTGGTGTTGAGATAAAGGCGGCGGGTGAAATAGCCGAAGAAGTGCCATCAGTTTCTGGAGACGGTTCAAAGACTATACCTTCTTCCTCAAACAGTGTGACAATCAGTAATGATGTTACTGAAAATCAAAACAATGCAGAACCTGAATCAACATCCAATAGTGATTTGCAGAATCAAGTTGATGGGAGTAACGCAAGACAAACCCGGTTGGAGTCAACAAACAGTAAGGCTGATCCACAAGGGCCATCAAGAATGAGCAATTCGCTGAGCTCCAAAGATGAACAGAACTCTGTAGAAGTCCCTGCAGAGAGGGAAGCGGCAAAGAAACCGATCAGGTTTGTGATCCCACCTAGAATGAACTCTAAAGGGGATTTGGGAAAGACCCCCCTCACTGCATCAAGGTCCGTCTCCGACAGCAACGGGGAGGGACCCTCGACGAGGAGGACGCGTCAGTCCAGCAGGAGAGGAAAAGAAAAGAAGGATAATATAGATATGTTTGATGATGGATAACCAATAATAATCATTGTGTGTCGAATGATATTGTATACTGTTAATCTGTAACTTTGTATTATGGAACAAATTCAATGCATGTTTATACAAATTCCACCTCCCCTAACTGAAAACGAAACAAAATTAATGAACACCTGAATGGCACGCTGGCAATACAAGTCGACATTGCTACAACAGGTAAGTTATTTGACCATGAGGCAAATCTGTGCTTGTTTACTGCGTGTGTGTGCATATTCATTGTCTTCACCTATGAATGATTATAGCTTCAAACCTATAATAGCACGAGCAAGTGTGAACCATCTGCAAAATGTTTATTTGTTATACAAATTGCCAAAGCATATTGAAAACAAGTTAAAGCTATAGTCATTTTTCGTGTCCACCTACCCATAATAGAATATACAGATTTTCTAATATAGTTGTACATCTACATGTATATGTGTCACATTGTCACAAGATAGAAAAGGCATGAATATGAACTTATAGTCCCTTTAAATTTAATTTCTAGAGCTAATAATAATAATAATGTCAACTTATAAAGCGCACATATCCATTCTAAAAGACTGCCCAAGGCGCTCTGTACAATATCAAAATAATTATACAATATTAAAACTCCGACATAAACAAATGGTGCTTATTTTTCTTCTTAAATATTTCAATTGATGATGATTGTCTTATTTGTAATGGTATAGCGTTGCATAAATTGGGTGCAATGTTAGCAAAAGCCGTGTCGCCCCATTTCTTATTGGTTTTTTTAACATAACTGGAGCTGTGAACCTGAACGTAAATTCCGTTGTGGGGTGTTTGGTTTCAAAATCTGATACAAGTAATGGGGTGAAGAATGAAGAAGTGTTTTGTAAGTAATTAGTAACAGCTCATACATGATTTTCGTTAAAGACTGATAACCAATTAAGAGATTTGAATATATCTGAAATACTGTCTGATCTACTACGGAGAGTGACGAGCCGATCTGTCATGTTCTGAGCTCCTTGCAGACAGGCTATTTGATTTTGAAGAAGGCCAATATACAACGAATTACACATATCCAGTTGATATGTAATAAGATGCTTTACAATCTGCTCAAACAGCCAGAAACAGAGAAAATGTTAATCGTTATATATTCTCTTATATACACACAGTATGAAGCACATTCTGAATTTATCAATTTGTCGATCTGGCGCTGCTCAGTGGCTGCCGGGCTCACGATCAATTGGGCAAAAAGAATTCCCGTTTCGGTTTAATAAAATTAGGAGTGGACTAAAAGATTATTATTATTATTATTATTATTATTATTATTATTATTTAAATCACTGCCACTACCTTTTATAGTTTGATTTAAAGTATCAGAAAAAACACCCCTATTTTCATTTCCTGCAAGTGAATGAAAATTATTCTCAGTTCTGAGCTTGTAAATTGCCGTTATTCTAATAGGGGTAAATATTAAAGGGGTAAATATCAAAGAGTTATCCAATTTTATTTATTCTAAATTGATTTGTATGAAAGTGGAAAAATAAGAGAAACAAAATAGCCACAGTTTGAATTAAATCGGACCAATATTGAGAGAGGTATGAATGTTTAATATCACTAGATCTTTGCACATCTCAAATTTGCAACATGTTCATTGGATTTAAAAGTTCATTATGAATTGGTCCACTCAAAACAACATTTTGCCATTTGTATGCCTCCGCAACAAAGTAGCCAGAAGTATTATGTTTTGGGATTGTCCATCCGTCCGTCCGTATGTCCCGTTCTTGTGATTGCGTTATCTCAAGAACCCATAGATGGATTCCCGCCAAACTTGGGTCATGTATAGTATCTTGCAGAGCCAATAAACTGATTAGATTGTGGGATCACAAGTTCCAAGGTCACAGGGCTCGTTATGTATGCATAAATAGCTTTTGATCGCATTATCATTAGAACCGATATACAGATTACCATCAAACTCAAGACATGTATGTATCTGGTAGAACCAATGAACTGATTAAATTTTTGGGTCATGAGGTCAAAGGGTCATACATGTATATGAATAATAGCTTGTAATCATGATATTCTGAGGACCTGTTAATGGATTACTTGAATTTTAAAAATTGCATCTGTTTTGGTTTGTAAAATTGCTCTATGGCGGAGGCATCATTTTTGACTGCGTGCAGTCGAAGATCCATCTAGTTTGCTTCTGAAGCATTTAAATGTGTGTAATGAATGACTTGTACATAGCTGTGAATGGTCTATTGCTGGCACGTATGCCAAAAATCAATGAAAGTTTGTCTTGTGTGTTGTTACTGTGTAGCATGTTATGTACAATATTGTTTTGATAAGAAAATGTGAAATTAAATACATACCGGTAATATTCATGAACAAGATGATTTGTCTTGCTTTTATTTTCCACCGTGATACTGGTATTGGTAGATAAGTTAGTTTGACTGATCCTCCCCCCCCCCCTTCCAATAAAAAGAAGAGTACATTGTTGATGATATGGTCAGGAGTGAAATGCAATTTTTTGTGTGAAATCCAGGCCTGATGAAACCTACTTACATAATTATATACAGTGGAACCTTATCATAAAGACCACCTTTATAACAAACTTTCCTTGTCACAATAATGATAATAATATAATAATAAAAACGTTACTTATTAAGCGCTTACCACCGAAGTCTCTAAACGCTAAGGTGATTGTAATCTATTCTACTTTTTTTCTCTTTAGGCCTGATTTAACGGAGGTTCCATATTACAAGGAATTTTCCTTTGTCCCTACAGGGTTTGTTCTAATGAGGTTTCATTGCATTATATAAAATATTATTCTTTTTAAAGGAGTATCCTATTGGCTGAAAAGTTATCACGTGACACTCAACAATTTGTTATATGTGCACGAGCACACACAATTCCAAAGAGGCAAGGCATCAGATTGCAAATCCCCTCCATTATAATTATACAATAAATATTGCATTTTCGTTGTTCAATATAACATATAGCCACCTCCAAATGCAAAATATCCCTCTTGCCACCCGGATAACAGATGACAGATCAATATTGTTTTTATATTGCTCTGTCATCCGGGAACTTCCACTGTCGATACAATATTGCTTGATTATCTAAAATTTCTGTAATCAGAATGATATAGATAATAATATTGTATGTCCTTGTTTTTGTGTGATACAAGAATATAATGCTCTAGCTATGACAATATACTCTTGTTTCACACTCAAAGCCACTCAATATTATATAAATATACATTATATCATCTGCTGAGAAACTGAAAGACATATTGCATGTTTAATGTCCTTTTAATAATAATCTCAAATGAAATGAAATAGAAAAGCCTTCTTAACTTACTAAAAATCATATACAATGTTCATTAGAAACTTATCAAGATACAGGTAGAAAAGAAAGACACAAATGAGAGTGATGTAACACATAGAATGAAATTTATTATTACTTTCTCTCCTGTTTAACACTCGGCAGCTACATACACGATGTACATGACAATCTCCCTGCCAATTATTAAACATATATATATAACAACAATGCTTTCAGGCTTGAAACTCACAAAAATACACCTTTATAATCTTCTTTTTATTAAAAACATCCCGCACTTTTTGAGTCTGAATATTTGAATTCATAATATTTTATTCTTCTCTTAGTATCTATCACCGTAAATGTCTGAAACTTATTTTTTTTAATTTTATAACACGTTAAAATTTTAAATAATAAAAATGACCCCTACCGGTAAAGCCTTGTTCAAATATGAGTTGGTAAAATGCAGTGTTCTTCTTTATGATGATGATTACCGTAATTAACGGTGTATAAACCGCACTTTTTTGCCGCCGAAAAAAAGTCAAAGTCGGGGGTGCGGCTTATACACGAGGGCGGTTTATACACCGTTAATTACGGTACATAAAGTGAAATACGCTTCAGTTTATGTCCGCTTATAACACAGAGCTCAGTAAAATGACGTAGGACGTTTGTTTCAAGCAGATGCCGTTCACGTACATGTAACACCCAAAAATGTGGCTGTTTACCACGGCATATGATATCTGAACAAACTTTAAGCATGGCAAATATTGACATATTTACCACATCACCAGACCCAAAATGGCGAAATTCAGGATAAAAAATAAAATCACTGTAAGCATATTTTCAAATTCATCTATTGCTTTTGTCTATCTACATCCTTATATCACATCTCCTTGGTTTAATTTTTTTCTCTGTTTGCAAAAATGATCTCCATGAAATACCTGTACAATCCACGTAATATTTATCATTTTGAATTAACATCCAACATTAAACGACACAACAAAATGTAGAATGAATTACATGTACATGAATCTCAATTAAAGAAGACACCATTCTATATCGTCTATAGTATACATACATACAATTGTGGCAACTGATTGCATCAACAACACGTTACAAGCTCAATTACAATCGTTTGTTTGCAGGGTGTTTCTCTGTTCAGTTTTCTGTTTTAAAAATTGCTGTTTCTTTGAAACCCCTTTATCTCATTGCTATGCACTAGGATTTATCGGGGGGGGGGGGTGTTTCACAAAGATCCTAAGTAAAACTTAATAAGTTGGACTTAAACATTATGGAGAGCCATTTGTAGCCTAAAATAAAATATATTCAAATGCAAAAATTCAAGTATTTTAGACTTTTCATAAATTCCACATCAAGAACATGAAATCTCCTTGATGATAGAAAATATGATTGATTTGAATCATCAGTTTATGCCTTTTAAAATAAATTTACAGAATATTTCAAAGATGCTAACGGCTTTCCATAATTGTTAAGTCCAACTTGAAGATAAGTTCAACTTAGGATCTTTGTGAAACACCCCCAGGACTATGACACACAGCATCCTGGAACGTCACGTGTCATACAGATATGAATTGCAAAATTACTACAAGGCCTCCTAACTTGGTAATCATTGGAAAAGGTTAAAGGGTAGATATTTGAGAAGCGAGAATTTGAAAATCCAACTCGCAAAACCATTTATGGAGTATTTTCTGTACAGATGTGGTAGATCACTTAAACAGCTTTAATATCTCAAAGACATGTGACCTTTGTTTGACAATAACAAAAGAAACAGAAAATGAAACAAGGAATACATACATATCCAATTCCAACTATAAAATGAAATTAATGGTAAGGAAATAGACTCTTCTGTACTAGTATTCCCAACCACATAATGAAGGCTTTTACGGTTACCGTACTTCTGTTCAAGGCTTGTGGGTAAGCAAAAGAATTTGTTTCAGTTTGTTTTTCTTTTTCCCTTCACTTTTGCAGTCTTGTATTTGGCAGTCATGAGTTCCGGAAATGACTATAGAAACTGAGTTCTCTCACACTATCCCAACAATGAAAATAAAATGTAAAAAAAGATTCACATATAATCACATGCAAGTGAAAAATTTGAGAGAAATGCAGAATAGCTGAATTAAAAATTAGAAAAATGGGGGACTTTAATGAATATTATTATCCATGTGCATTTCCGAAATATATGTTTGTGTTTTCTAGTGTCAGTAGTCTTTTAGCGAGTTAAAAAAAATATTTGTACTTCCAGCTAGTTTCAAGCCCGGGTTTAAACACTCAAAAGAGGATTCCCATTTCCCACATCGTGTGATCAACTCTAGATTTAGACTTGTAAATATATCATCTTCTTCTGAATATACAGTGTACCCATTCATAAAAAAAACCAGTGGTGTCATTACCAATATTAAGTTTACCAACAATCAATTTTTTGACTATTTTAATTAAAAATTAAAAAGCAGTCCAGCATTATTTTTCTGGTTAAAGCCATGCACTCTTTATCAATGGATAATAAATAGGATATCCTACAATTTTTCATAAAAAAGAAAATTGTAAGACTCATGCAACTTCAAATACTATACATATTGTTAACATGCCACTAAAAAAAAAATGAGGAGAATTTTGTTATATCTACAACCGTACATACACAATACAAAATAAAGCAATTGTACATGTATATCATTGAACTGTTACAATACTGTTACTACATGACAGAATTAAGATTTAAATGATGCCAATGCACCAACACAAAAAAAGTTAGAAATAATTGGGAAAAGGGAGCAGAAAGTTGAAGAGGGGAGAATAAGTGTGAGAGAAAACAGAGATACAGAGAGAAGGGGAAGTTGAGGAAGAGAGGACAGAGGAAAGAGAGAGAAAGGGAGAGAGAATGAGAGAGAAAGAGAGAGATAGAGAGAGAGAGAGAGAGAGAGATAGAGAGAGAGAGAGAGAGAGAGAGAGAGTGTGTGTGTGGTACATCTCAGAAACAATTAAATATACAATCACTGTACATTACAGATTTACAAAGGGTTTTGGGATACAATAAAATATCAACTTCCTAAAAATACTACTACAGCCAAAATTCATTAAATCTCTGTACACTGTAATGCATTATTCTTTTATAATAAATACTATTTACACAAAAATTACATATGATGAAAATAGAGGACCAAAAGTTCTGCATATCCAGTTATTAACAAGTCTAAACACTGCAAGGTTCACATGACAAAGTTAAAATGAGGTACTTACAATTTATTGCAGTTCCATTCCTTTAATAATTCAAAAATAATAAATATTCCACCCACTACAAGTCATACTCTTTAAATGGTCTACATTGATACAGTCATGCTATTATAGATACAGCAGACTTAAAAAGGAATATAAGCATGTGGCTATTACATTCTTACTTTCTTGTTAACAGTTTTAAAAGAGTTCTGGCATGAAAATACAGGTCAATGATAATCACAAGAACATCAAATCTTGAAGAAGTTCATGATTACAAAAATAATAATAATAAGCAAACTTTTAATATAGCCCAGGAGGAAGAATCCTTTACTCATCATATTATAGTGGCTTTAAGCAATCAAAGACTTTACCATGTTATGTATAGCATTATCATATCAAAAGCTATTTAGGCAATCATCTCACAATAAAGGAAATACAAATGTGAACGGAAAATTTCTTTAAGTGTGTTTTCCTTTCTAAACAGTGATTTGTTTGCTTAGTTTTTTATATCACAAAAATGTCTATATCACTAAAATTGCACATTATGAGGTGAATCTTCATAAAATTGGCATAGCAAATAAGCTGTAAATACATAGTGAAACAAAAAAACAACAGAATCAATCAAATCAGAAATGGCATAAAATCATATTTTTGTTGCCATGGAAATACATCAATATTACTTTCTCATGACTTATGATTCATTTCTCATTCCATTAAAATCAATCCAGTCATTTTGATACGATTAAAAATATACTTATTTCCACTCGTATAATTTGATAAATCAAATCACACAGAATGTTTTTCCGCAAATGTCTAAGTGACAAAATTGCAACAAGTCTTTAAAACCGACTTGTCTTGAATAATATACACACCTAACATCCACCGACAGTATACCGGTACTGTCTCTATAATAGCATTGATTTTCACAAGTACATGTTAACAACCAAGCTAATACTTGCAGTAAAAACAACAAAATACAAGGCACGACAGCAACAACATAAAAAATGATGCACAAGGTACATGAGTTTTCAAGTACCATGAAATCAAAACATATCAATTTTTTTTTTTAATCTCATGCAGACCAACATAAAATATTGTCTGTTCTGTTTGCCAAATATCGATACTGAAACAATACCACTTTAAAGAATAAATGGTTGACTAAAATTAACATACACACAACTCTGTCCTCCCTAGATTTGTGTATTTACCACTATCAATATATAACACGATGTCAGCGGTGGGATATCTAAAGCTAGAAGGGCATTCACTCTGTGTTAAAGTATATGAGTTAACGCCCTTCTGGCTCCAAACAGAAGATATACATGGTACCATCTGTATACAATATGAAAATACATGATAATAGAAAGAAAGTTACTTTTTCTTCTTGACCATTATCAGTATCATGTACATATGTCAAAGTCACATCATCCAGTACATCATGCTGGCTTCTAATTTAAAAAAAAATGTTAACAGGAGAAATTTGTGCTAGGTATGCTATTGTTATGCTTTGGTTAGATCTAATGTGTCCATAATATCTTGGGCTGAGCTGAACTGGCGAATAATTTTAAATCCATGCTCATGATTTTTAAGTCTGGGATAGGTATGTAAGTATATAAGGACATCAAAATATTTCTCTACAGTAGTAAAATGTTCATTAAATGTTTCAGACATTCTGTATTATAAAGGCCAACAATACAAAAAATAATCTGTAAATGTTATACTGGAGAATACTGAAATTCAATTATCTATCCTGAAGTCCTAAAGTGACAGATCCAGGATATGGTGGTAGAGGGAGTGTATTCACATGATTCATGCATTCAATGAGAGTTGGCCAAAAAGATGGGATGCATACAGATTCTGGGCCCCTGTATATTCACTATGGCTGTAGTATATCCTTCCTGTCAGTTGTCCTGTTTACTTTGATTTAAAACAAAAAGGCTAGCTGCTTAAACTTTTCCGCATAAAACCCTTTCATGAAAGGCTCAAAGTTCAAGGGATAGCAGTTTGGTGGACTTGTGGTCCAGGTCTAGTCCAAAGGCATCATCAGGCGGTCCAATGCCATGACCGCTGCCTGTGCCACAGCCTCTGCTTGTCATAGAACAAGGGGTGTGTGGAGAGGTTCTGGTCCAGAACCATAGAGGAGCTTCAATGTCATGACCGTTGCCTGTTCTACCAGCTGTGCTCATGGTAGACGTGGGACTGTGGAGGGGATGTAGTCCAGAGGGTGTAGTCCAGAGGGGTCTAGTCCAGAGGGATAACATCTGGAGGTCCAATGCCATGACCGCTGCTTGTGCTACCAGCTCTGCTTGTTGTAGAACTGGTGGCCACGCTGCTGCTACGGCTCGCTCCTTGCTGATCAATGTAGTAGGGAGGGGGTGGGTACTAGGAAAGAATAAAATGATTGAAAAACAATTCAAAGTCTCATTAAATAATGTAATGGGCTATGAATAGCGGTGGCAGTTCTAGGGGTGCTCATTTCCCCCCCCCCCCCCCCAGTTTCTTCAAGCTACCCAAATTTTTTGTGAGGCAAATGTAGAGAATGAATGCAAGAACTCCCAAGCCCCCCCCCCCCCCTACACAAAAGTCCGGCCCGTATTGACTTTACACACCGGACTTGGGGAGGTGTTTTCAAAAGGAGGGAACATGAATTATGCGTACCCTAAATAACGCTGAGTGGGGGGCCGGGACAGCATTTAACTGTATTTCCACAAAAGTGCAATGAATGAAATGGGGTATGATGTAAAATGAGTATGATGTGATAGAGGCAAACAAAAATTCAATCCGGAGAGAATTTTGTTTTACTTTTTTGTTATTAAATATAAATCTTTTTTTTTGTCAGACCTATAAGAAACCAAAATATATAAATGGAAAATGAATTAAAACTGTTTTCTAATTCTTACCTGGATCCTGTCACTCTGAAGCAAAGAATAAAGGTCCAAGTCTGCTGAAATGAGACAAATATTTGTGGCAATTGATTAAAGTGACTCGGTGGAGTACAGTACCGATGATCGGGGTAATAAAATCCAGAATAATGTAGAACATGTACATATTGTTAACATGTATTAGATAAAAAAACAATACAGTAAGAACAGGTTAAACATCAGGTGATTTATTTCTACTTCACACATATTTTAGCCATTCAGCTCACCACATGTTTTCCAAAAGGTAAGCATGGTTTAAATATGGTATCGATTGTATGATAGAATTCCTTATCTTGTACATAATAATAATAATATTAATAATTGAACATTATTATATAGCGCATAACACATAGGCAAATCGCATGTCTCTATGCACTTTAAGAAAAAGAAAAAACAATGCACTGGGTTCATGATTCTGATTATTTATGAAGTGGTGAAGATATATAATTGATAAAGGTTTTAAAGGATCCTATACTTTCCAGTTGTTCCACAAAAAAGCGGCTGCATATGAAAAAGACCTTTCCTCGTATGATTTTGTCATTGTTTGTGGAACACAAAGCAGGGACTTGGAACTGGAACGTAGCATTCTATCTGGTTTACATGGAGTTAGCAATTCGGTAAGATAAAAAGGAGCTAGTTGATGTAAATATTGGTAGGTAAATAGAAGTATCATACCTTGATAGTCGGCAGAGTTAGTCGGGAGCGGATGCAGACCTAGGAGTGAGGTATAGTCAGGGAACAAGGAGAGAGGGCCTGGGGCTGGTAGATCTATACCAGGCAAAATCCGATGACCAATGGACGATACCGGAGGCACTAGGGAATGGGATACGCTCTCCAGGAACGTTGACCTGCAGAAGAAGAAGAAAGCGTTGGAAATACAATGAAACTCTCACATTGAGTACTATCATGATTTTCGTAGGTGGGTGATCTTTGTAAAGATTGCAAACACATTCTCTATTGGTAATCACAACACAGTAACTCATACTTGGAATCTTACACCATACATAACCCTATCACTCACCTTAAGCCAAATTGTTACCCTCACCCTACTATTAATCCTTGTAAGGTTTTTTTTTGTGCCTGAAAATTGCCAGTTTCTAGTTCACAAAAAGTTTCTGGCTTTACCTTAAACAATTCTTTTATAAGACAGGGCCCCCAAAACAGGAGATTAAATGAGACATTAATGGGAATGTGGACGAAGTACGAAATTTGTTCGTTCGTTTCATTTTCATAAAAAAACAAAGCAAAAGCAAATAAAAATATGAGTATATATATACATACTAAGGCAGAGAATGTTCAGTTTATACAATAACTTCAAATGAAATTGGAGAACAAAGGAAAAGCCCATGGTGGCCTTGTTTAAAAAGTCCCCCTGAATATTATAATTTACCGGTATATTACAGATATCACAAAAAACAGTGATAAACACATTATACAGACAATCAATTACAAAAACATGTGTGATATAATGTAAAATTGGAGGGGGTGAGAAGGTTTGGAAGGTAAATTCAAAGGTACTCAGAATACAAGGTCAGTTTTATTTGTTTTTTAAACATTGAACTGTTTTTATATAGGCGTACGACTTCAGGTACAGTGTTCCATGTTTGGCAAATTTAATCAAATAACCTTATTAAGAAAAGTGATATTCCATGTAACATATATTTTGATATTTGAACAGTGAACAATCTCTTCCACAACTACATGTACCGATGGAGATGAAACATGTTGGATATTTTGATATCCGAGAGGTGTGGAAAAAACCCAGTTGCACTTTCCTCCCTTCTTTAATATCACTCTCATGTACCTTTCTCTCTTTCACCCATCGATTCTTGTTTTCTTTTGTGAATGTTCCCTTTCTTTGTTTTCTCTCACTTCTCTCCTTCTATCTCTCTCTCTCTCTCTCTCTCTCTCTTTCTTACCCTCTCCCTGTAAGGAGTTCACTTATCAACTCTTTCAATCGAAAGTGAAAGAAATCCCCTAGTTCTCTATGCATCGACTGGGAAGTGCTCTACAATTCACATTGTTTGGTTGGTATTTCAGGACAACTGATTATCACTTCACATAAACATTCTTGGTACAAATTTGCAGACAATCCCTTTGAAATGTGTCCTAATTTGAATACCAGTACCCACGTTTCAATGGGATATTGCTGAACTTGTAGTAAGGACAGTTTTCATGAGACATTCCCTGATGGCTTAACTATACTCTTACAGCAGATTCACAGAATCATTAGAGAGGAATATTGGGCCTTTGGTATCCATTAGGACTACAGGCACCTTTCAGACACAAAGAAGTATACTGCTAGAAAACACTGCCACAGCTAAATAAACAAGATAAGCATATCGCCCTTCACATTTCTGTATCTTATAAGACACAAATCAGCGAGTATGCAATTCACTTGAGTAGGAGCCTCTGGCTTGTCATGATCACTCACGTAATCACGTTATCACGTGTTTATCTGCGAAGTGTAGGGTCGACAGACTCAACACTTTGTTTTTTTACAAGCCGGTAAATCAGAAATACTCATGCTTTTGCAGGTATGCGACAGAACTCTTTGCGTACTTAACCCAACATTTTACCACTTGAAAAAAAAATACAAGAGCTTGTTATTCAGACTAATCATGACATAGACATATATAGGAACAGCTATATAGTCTAGCCATATTCATGCATGGATCTTTTGTGTCTATTCTTAGTGACCATTTAGATTTACCGGTAGCTTGTTAACATCTGTATCAAGCACCATCACTGTTTGTGTTTTACAAATGTTCGGTCACATAACCCAACATTTTGTAGATCAGATTGGGTGTTCTACTAAAGTACTGACGTTATTACATGAGTGATCGTTAACAAGCCGGAGCCACTGTTGTGTAGAGTTAAAAAATGTCATTCCCCCAATCATTTACATGCTAAGTTTTGTTGCATGCAAATGTTTTGTTACGTAGTTTACTACATCAAGTCTGAATAGGGCCGGATATTTAGCAAGTGTTAGTTTGAAAACATGTGCACAAACTCATGCTGACACTACTCTACTCTCTCTACGCTTCACTAACACATGCAATGATGGATTGGTGAAAATGACAGACTGAAAGACAGAAAGACAAACATACACCACACACACACACACACACAAACACCAATAAACACAGCAAGGCAAACAGATAGTATTCATGCAGACATGGAGAACTTTTCCTGTTTTATTTAATCTCATTCTTACCGCAGTCTGATGTCGTCCAACAATGTGGTATACAACAGCAATCAAGAAATGCCAGGAAAAAAATAAAAATGATAAAAAGGCAACGATTACTTATCAAATATTTACAAACAAAATAATCACTTCAAGCGCACAAAAAAAAAATTTAAAAAAATCAAACTCCTAGATTATGCCCAAACCACTTGAACCTATTCTCATCTACATCAAAAATGATGAAAGACTACAATTTCCCCAAAAATAATTTTCAAACCAGAGACCAATAAATACAATTCTAATTTGTTGCATTATTTCTTGCGTGGTATTTAAAATGCTTAAAATCTTTAAACATCAAATGATGAAACACATATTAGGCTCAATACCCAAATCCCATGCTAGTCAAATTTGCTGTACATTTAATAATGTGAAATTCTCTACTTTGCACTTTTTTGGCCATGTGATTCTATCAAAGTTACTTTAGGATGTACCTCCCTTATGTTATGGTCACATTACCCAAAAGTAGCCTGCTCGGCGGCCGAGCGGCGATTTTTTAACCAATTCTGCCCGCCGGCTGCCCGGCCACCGAGCGGCGGCCGCCCAGGCACCGCTCGTTTTTAGGGCATCGCTCGGTCGCCGCTGAAGTTTTAGCGCGGAGTTAAAATTTGGGCGGCGCCTGCTCACTTTTCAATCGCCGCCCAAAATACGCTCGGTGCCTGGGCGGTCGCCGCCCGGGCACCGACCTAATCGCTGAGCGATGCCTAATTCCAGCAGCGACCGAGCAGGCTACTGATCGGTCGGTCGCTGCTCTGATTTGTGACCATAGCTTAAGAGGTTATTTCAATCATTTACCACTATTTTCAGAGAAAGTGAAAGTTAAAGTTAAAATTAGTATAATTTAGGACATATGGCCAATAGCCTTAAAGAAGCATTTTCCTCACCTATACAAGTAGCTTGATTTAAAGCAAACATTACACATACAGAAATCTTTACACTATTTATGTACTACATAATCATGTGTATAAACAATAGATCAATAATACAGTATTCTACCATATTTCTATGTCATTCAACATTTTTTATTTTTTTCATACTATGCAACCATACAAGATAATTGCTGTTGAAATGATACAAAATATACTTAATCTCTCTCTCCAAATTTATTTTTTGAGAGGACTATTTCACTTCTCGACTTTGCATCTATGCTATGTTGTAAAGCGCTTAGAGACATTTGTATTAAGTGTATATAAAAATTAAATATTATTATTATTTTTGAATTGTTTCTGTTTATTGTCCCTTTCATCGTTTGCGGACAGATTTGACACTAGCTTTGAAGCAATTTTGACGGCAATTCTACTTTGACAAATACCCCAGGTTTTGTTTGGGGAATTTTAAAAGTATGATTTAATATGTGTATATCCTGATACATAAAAGCACAACAAGTCAGTGTAGATTAAATAGCTTATGAATCTAAAATCAAACAGAACAGAAATGACAGATATACTATACAATATATACAAATATGGACGAAACAGATTTTTAGCTTTCTATATTTCTCTTACTAATTTGCCAATATCACAATACTGGTATATATATAACTTCCTCTCAAACTTGAGAAAATTTAATAAAATATTTCACTAAACACTATGCCAAAAAAGAGAAAGCTTTTCCTATTACTCACTATTTTTATATTTTTGTATACAACTCTTTATCAACAAATTCACATATACATATCATACAATTTTTTAGAAATAAAAGAAATTGTCCCAGATCTGTTTTGGAAATCAAGGACGCGTCAAAATATGCCAAATATGAGGAAATCAGAAATATTATTTTTGCAGTGCCAAACAAAAATGAAATTTGAAGGGAAAAAAAGGTAGCTTCATTCAATGGATTGTTTTAGAACAGGAAAAACCAATGCCCCAAGCATGACCAACAAACAAACAAACAAACAAACATACAAACAAACAACTACATCCTAACAACCCGAGCCAAAAAAACAAGCAGAATCACCTGACACAGAACAAACATACAAAAAAAGACAACTTAGGGAAAACAAAAATATCATACAAAGAAACACCACAGATACACACCAAGAAAACACTATCAAAATTTCAAAAGATAAACTGCTTATGAAAACATGTAACAACAGTCACAACACATTAGAGAGCACACACTATCTGATAATGGGTGGTATTCTCATAAGTTAAGCCGGGACTAAGTCCGGACTAAGTCCAGACTAAACAAGAATTTTAGTTCACACTTCTATGGAATGCTAGCTTTTATCTTCCTCCTTCAATATTCATGACAAAGATAATCTACCAAAGACTTTTTGGAAATTCAGTTCATACTCATATTATCTTTTTCTTCCCATTTCATTGCAAAATTATTTTTTTGGAGACTTTTCATTGAAGGATTAAAATAATCTGTACAGGATAAATGAGTTGACAACAGGCACTCCATAAAAGTGTGGACTAACTTAGTGCGCGCTAACTTAGTACGCACTACCAGAATACCACCCAATGTGGTTGAAAGATAAGAATGTGTAAATATTGATGAGCTATGTCAACATGAGTTATTCATATGTTATTTCATGTATCTAGATATAGTCGGTATAGAAAAGAGTTACCGTATTGAAGAAGAAAAAGGGAGGAAAGACACATATACTGACTGCATGGCGTTAATGTTTGGGTAAAAGAGACTTAAAAGCAAAACAAATACACAAAAAACACATACAAACACATATACATTGGTGAAAAAAGCCATATAGTAATAGATGAGAGTACATTGATATGTCCTTATAGTTACGAAAAGAAACTCAAACAAAAAAACTTCACACTAAGATATAGGTAACTTATTAAGCAAAAGCAAAAGCAAAATAAAGGTCACATTCAATTTTTTTTTTTAAATACACAAATAACACAAACAAAAAACTGACCCAAACAAGCAAACATGCAATCAAGCTATACATCTATCTACAAACATGCAAGAGGCATCAAGTTTCCTGACATTGACAAAGCTAATTGTTTGATTAAAGTGTGGTGTTAATGCTTTGTGACAGATTAATTATCGGGTGCAGTTAGTATGGCACTAATTAGAAGACCCTATCTAATGAAAATGCAACTCTGTATCAATGGAAAACTTAATGAATGTAGAATAAAAAAATAAAGGAATACTAAACATTTTCCCGTTCTGTATTGGGACTTTTCAGAGAGCTATTACTCCTCTGAAAGGCACTAAAATAGCATTTAATTGATATAATTTCAATCTATGGCTCATCAGCTTTCCGTCGATATAGAACTCCTCTTGTTCATTTTTCACTTCAGACAGGGTCTTTGATTGTTATGTTATTGTAGAAAATTAGTGTATTAAAATGGCTTTTTTAAGTTTAACTGCCCAATGTGATTAAGAGATGTTTCAAATTCAGTGGATTAGAGGGAGCGAACCCCCAAACCATAATCAGTTTTCATTCTGACACCAACAAAGGGTTAATGTTTTCTCAATTTTTTTGTTTAAGGGACAAATACAAACAATTCTAATAGGTAAATTAATTAATGCAGTTACACAAATATTGTTCCTTTGAAGGTATTCCTATTCCTGAGGAATATTTCTAATGCTTCAAGATACCATGTCCCCATGGACACTCACTAATCTACACACGAAACATCATGTTCAGTCAGTTATGATAAGGGCTATATCTATGTTCGTTATGAGACCTCTGTCTGTGAGGGGTGAAACTGAGTGAGAACTGATCGTCATAATTGCCACCGTCACTAAAATCCAACGAGTCTCCAAGGGAGAGCAGACCGGACGGTAACGGTGGTAAACCCCGTGCCGTCTCGTACTCATAGTGCCAGTTTCTAGATTGCTCTGACCTACTTGAAAGATCAAAAGGAAGATCAACGCACCCTTTGGACGTTGGCGTCGGCAGCATGGGCAAGGGAGGCATGTGCGGCGTCTCCCGGCCTCTCTCCACGCGACCGCTGGCCTGGTCCGTGCTCGACGACGACGACGTCACAGGTGCTTCCCTGATGTCGTCATCGTCGTCATCGTCTGGAATCTGCTGCTCCCGTGCGGTGGTGTAATCCTGTTCGATTGTCCCGTCATCGTCATCGTCCTCATCCTCTTCTTCCTCCTCCATCTCCTCCTCGATGTCCCCATCCTTGTCGCTGTCTATCTTCTGTGGCTCGGGCTCCTTGACCATGGCAGGTCTGAGTGGCATATCATCCTCCTCATCATCATCGTCATCGTCGTCATCATCGTCTTCTTCAGAGCTGCTCAATGTGAGGTCAATGACCACTTCTTTGGGTTTGGGACTGTCTGCTGATTGTGCTGTAAGAAAAACAAAACAATAATCTTTCAAAAATTGCTTGCACTTTTAGGTTACAAAGAATTTGTAGTTTTTCTATGGTATGCCACAACTTTGAATATCTCAAAACTACTCGAAATTCAAATGAAAAGTATGAAGAAAAAAAAAAGTGACCTCTATTTAAATTTGAACATCTTGAACATCTGTGCATGGGCTTTGAGAAATTTTCCACCAAAAATCATATCTGATAATTGATTTTAAAGATCGGTCTCCAGATAATACAGGGTTAGGATTTGGATTACTCCAGGAGGGTGTTTCACAAAGACTGAGATCGACTTTAAGTTGGATCTAACTATGGCAGGCCATTCATGCCACTAGTTGCTCTCAGCATTGGTCTCTCAATTATGATCTTAAGTTATTTTTTCAAATTTTAAAAAAATGTAAATTCTGTAGATTTGTGCCCACGATTTGTACCTCCCTTGAAAAACCAATGCCAGGAATGGTTAGAGGAACTGGTGGCATGAACGGCCTACTATAGTTAAGTCCAACTTAAAGTTGATTTTAGTCTTTGTGAAACACTCCCCAGGTATATGCCTGGTACACGTCTGTGTAAACCCAATTTAATATGTGAAATCAAATAAATATAGGACGGCGTGCTTACATGTGCTAGGTGGAGCTGCAGGAGCACTGGAGGGTGAGGACACTATTGCTGTAACAGATGAGGAGAGGACATGGGATGGTTTCTCTTGCTTGGGACCAAGAGGAGTCCAGGAACCATCCTCAACGAAGATGATCTCATTGCTCTCGGGAGGGTTGCGTAGAATCTCCAGGAAAAGGCTGGAGTGAGTGAGAAAAGAATTGAACAATGATATTGATACTGAATTACAATCACGACTTGAGTTGAGTAATTGATCATACTTATCTTGTAAATCAACATTTGTCCCTATATTATTATCATAAATGCTAAATATATTACTCATTGCGGGCCGGCTGGATGTCCAGCCGGCCCGCACCGAGCCAGCGGCCCGTTGATTGGTTGAGCACGCTATTGTCCGTTATTGATCAAATTATTTGACCGACGGTCCGCCCGTAGAGTACAAAACATGCTTGCTTACATTATATTTTATCACCTGACGAAGTGTTGCAGCGGCGCACGAAACGTTGTAATGTTTTAGATCCCTTGTTGACTATACATTGCGAGACAAACGAATATCACTAGCGATGTTATTATTATCAATCACACTTTTTTAAATGTGACCATCAGCCATACATACCCATCAATAACCAGTGAGTCGAATGGAGCCTTCTTGTCACATACAGGACATATCCAAGTAGGTTTCCTGAAAGAGAACAGAGCAAAAATTCTTTAGTACACAAGCATTGTTAACTTTCTTCTACTTTTTGGGTCAATTTATCTAAATTACAGTATTTCAATAATGTACATATAAAGTTTTAAATCTAATTATTCATACCCCTTTTAAATTTTTTTTCCTTTTTTTTCTTCCATAAAACTAAACAATGAAAGTTAGACTGGTTGAATTGCTTTTGTTTTGTAGATGAAACAATTTCAGCTCCTGAACTGCATGTTTCATGTATATTTTTATGTCTATAAAATAAACAACAAATAAAATTACGAACTTTTAAGATTGTTTCCTACATATCCATCCACATTGGGTCAATAGATAAAGATCTTTGTTATTCAAGATTCACATTGTTAGGGGTTGTATTTACCTTTCATTCATCTGGATATAGAGGGATGCATCGAAGCACTGGAGATGAGAGCAAGTAACGGGTCGGCATGGTACCGACATCCTCATCTTGCCTAGAGGACAGATGAGGGAGACTCGAAGACTGGTGGTCGCTATCTCGCTGTCTGGATCATGGGTTAGCTTCTCCTTGACTAGAAAAGATATGAGAACATTCCAAACTTGATTAAACCCTTTCAATCTAGACATGAGAGCAATTGCCAGGTTGGTATTGTACCAACGCTTCATCTTACCAAGGGAACAGGCTAGAGAGATTCTAAGACTGGTGCTGGCAATCTCACTGTCTGGATCATGGGTTAGCTTCTCCTTGACTAGAAAAGATATGAGAACATTTCAAACTTGATTAAAGGGGGTGAAGCATGACAATACTACGTCTTTCCCGTGGCCTACTGCAGTATTCACATGCATGCAACATACGTGAAACCGAAGGGTGAGGAGAACTTCTGTCTGTTTCGCGAACGCTAGTGCGTGCTGACCGTTAATCAAGGCCATTCCTTTTTGTGTGCAGTTGTTCAAAAGAAGACGTAGATGGCATTAACCAGTATTTGCCATGCTACACCCCTTTAAACCCTTTCAAACTAGACATGGGAGCTTGGACGGTTGGTTCAGCATGGTACCAACACTTCATCTTACCAAGGGAACAGGTGAGGCAAACTCGAAGACTGGTGGTAGCTATCTCATCATCTGATCATAGGTAAGCTTCTATTTGCCAATTTGAGAGCCACATGGATTTAGTGATCTCGTATTTCAAACATTCGCAACTCCCTTTATATTATTGGTCTGATTTATCTAAAACATTCAATCTGTTTCTCTTATTTTTCTGTTTCTATTCCAATGAAATTATTACAAGGGTTGAACTAACTACTTACTAAGTGCCCTTGAATGGTCTGGATTTCTGATGCTTCTGCTGCGTAACCTTGTGAGTAGAACCTCTGAATTGAGTTGACGGACCAGGTACACAGACAGGCAGTAGGACTAGATGAAGAGAAAATACAACATGAAATTGGGATTAAGGACACTGACTACAAGTCATTATTGTATAAATTCAGTGATGTAAATGACCTTACCTCCAGGGGCCCTGTCGTATAAAGAGTTGCGAACAATCCAATTCAATAGCAGGTCCTCTAATGATAATTGATTGCAAGTTTGCAATCAATTGCAAATAATTAATGAATAAAATTAATCGCAACTGTGTATAAGACGGAGGTCTTCATTTTTATTATGTTGCTTCTTATACATGAAAAACTAATATTTATGATCACTATTTTTCATTGTGTGCATTTTATATTTAATGTTCTCATATACTTTATATGTAATAAGGCACATGCACCTTTTATCAATACTTGTACTATAATGTAAACATGTTCATCTCAGCCCTTGGGCTGCCGACCATGCTTATTTTATGTCACTGAATATTTGAATATTGAAATGATCCTTGAACAGAACTTCAAAGTAAACTTGATGTCTTACCCTTCCTATTTCTGGTATCCATTGGACTTCAATGTAGTTGGGCATGGTTGCATTGAGTCTCGTCAGCTGAGTAATGTTGATAGGTCGGCCAGGTCGTTTCACCTCCACCCCAGGCTTGTTCTGTGGAAAGCACGGCTGAAAAATAAAAGAAGAGGAAGAACGGTTCTTGTTAAAGGCAGCGTTTAACAATGTTAAATCTGTGATGCATGGTCCTACGTGTTATCAGTGTTTGTGATATGGTGTGATATTGAAGCCCTAAAAAATTTGAGCTTCAAAATGATCAAGAAGTGCCTCAAAAAGGTACAAATCTTTGAGTGACCGGTTTTTCCATACTCATTTTCCCCAATAGACTGTAGTGTTATAAAAACTGTTAGGAAAACAAAAAATGAAATTTTGATTTCCAATCATAACTATCTTGATAATCAGACAGGCAATCGGCTTGTAAAAGTCATGGGATTCCTGACTGACCTAAAGGTTTATGATTATGATTGCAGCATGAGCTAAATCCAGGATTTTGTTTCAGAATCTGAGGCTATGTTACCGAGTCACTTTAAGAATGAACAAATCAGAAAAATACTAATATGCCTCTGCATGTTTCTTACTGAATGATTTTTAAAACATCAAAATCTGGCAGTAGCTTTCTTGTATAGAAGCTCAGCTACGTGAAAGTCTATGGGGAGAAATATATTGCCAAAATTTACATGTAAGCCGCTCTCAAATACATTCCCTCAGTGAAGGAAAAAATGAATGGGGGGCATAAAGGATTCAGAAATCTCTTGAAAGCTCTCAGAGTATATCATATCAATCACAATCTCATCTACACAAAACTATTTTTCCACATCTGCTGGTACTAGTAATTAAAACTTGAAAAAGTAAAGTTTCTGTTTATCAACATAAACGGGACATTGACATGTAAAACAGCTCTTGCAACATACACATGAATATATGCCTGAGCTAGTCCCCTAATTGAACACCCCTTTTTTAACCCTCTCTTTCTTTTTTCAAAGAAAAGCCCTAAAATAACCGGAACACTAGTTTTAAACAGCTTTCAATATGCTTGTAGTTCATGAAATTTTCTGTATGGAGCAAACTGAACAGGAGCCCGCATGTGCCAAATTATGTTTGATTTATCTCAACTTCTAAATTTGCTCAAACTTTCACTGATCTGTTGCCCTCATTTTTCTGCTTCTATCAAAACTAATTTAATATCAGGGTGGACTTCCCCTTTAAAAGGTACAATTTAATCTTTTGCCTGAAAAAACATCAGTCAAATTGTTCTAGCTAGGAAGCAAGATTGTGTTACTAAAATGATGACAATGGTACGGATATCCTATGAGATAACTGCTCTTCAAAGGTGATATCATTAATTTTAGGGAGTTACTGGTAGGTATTACAGTGTTTCTTAAAACTCTTATTTGAAATGAACACAATAACTTCCCCCTTTCTAGACAATAAGTAAAAAAAGAGGTGTTTGCCTACCACTACCACAAAAACTAAGCACACCTTGTTTAATAAATTTGAAAGATTTTATCATAATACACAATAATTCAGAGGTGTTTAAAATAAAAAAATTGTAGCGAACACCCCCAAATCGGACGCCAAGAGGTCCTTTTGACGAAAAATAGAATTTCGTGAATAATGTTTTAATGGAAACCTAAACCACCACAGGCATTAAATTTCAATACTTTTAGGGCAAGGCCACTTTTCTGTAGGGCACATTCCTATATTACAGCACAAATAGGAAGAATTGGAAAGGGCACAAAAAATCTCCAAGGCCAATGAGAGGGGCATTGAGGCCAATAAAAAGGGCATCCACGGCCATGGCCTTGGTGGCATTGATTTAATTTAAGCCCTGCCACCATGAATAATGTGTCATATGAAAGAGAATTAAATTATCTATATTTGAATAACAATTTCAACAGAATTAGGATTAATTAACATTGATATATTAAGTAAAAAACATTGGAGTAGTGCATCTTTTCATAACTTTACTGGAATTTGCCCATGTACAAGGACAATATACTATGCAAAGGAGAGGCTTACCGGTATACATGTACCGGTATATCTTTTCAATGAAAAGTTATAGCAAGTTTAGCAACCCAACGTTATTGATTATATTTGCACAAAAACAAAATTTTGCCCACATGCACTTTAACTGCATGCATATACATGTACATGTATTAGTGTATTGAGAATGTGTTTGGTGTGTTTACATCGAGTTTTAAAGATAACTTATAAGTAAAACCTCTAATCACCATGGATCTGGTGTCAAAAGATGAATAAAAAAAAATTCCTTCAAGTTAATATCAATTTCATTGAGTTATGTAGTGAGTGAAATATAAATTTGAGCCGAAAAGGTGCTTTGTTATCTTTTCCTTCTAATTTTGGTCAGTATCTTGGTATATTTTTAATATTAACTTGACAAAAGTGATTAGACATTCAGTATTGCAGAAAGTTCAAAGAATTTGGAGTGCTGAGTGCAATTGATAAGTACTTCTTCTGTACTCTGTGATGTTTCTGGAAATGTGGGCATCCAGCTGCTTATCATTATCTGGCCTATAATCTTGCCCATATTTTGAATTTCCTAAATTTTAAAAATTCAAGAACTTCCTGGGGCTCCGCCCCCAAGACTCCCGGGCAAAGGCTCTCCCACTGCACCACATCTGTAAAGATAGAAGTAGTTCCAATACAACCTTTTGTTGTATAAAATTGGAGAGGGTGGAGTTTTTATATTGTTAAGCCAGGCCTGGTTAAAGGTACTATGTCCCATTTGCAGGCCAAAAAAATGCAAAAGTTAAATTCCAACTGCATTTGAAAGATAATACTAATTTAGAACTTCCCTAAAAAAGGTGGGGCTTGAAAATGTCTTCAAGTGGGAAAATAACGACTATTAGTTGTCAAATCGACTTTAGGGCTATAGAGCCCAAAAGTAATAGTCTTGATTTTCAGACAATTGTACCAAATGTTCATACGTTTTATGCTGCGCAAAGATTCAATCAGTTTAATCCTGGCCATCACAAGAAGTGGGTTATTGATGTAGACAAATGCTCATGTACCCTTTACAACTCTTTTCATGTATGTTCTTACCAAAGAAGAAAAAAGGCCAGTCAGTCACTCAATAGTGTCTGACAGTGAAGTCTAGCAAGTAAACAGGTTTCCTTGCATAATTTGAATATGAGGACACTGCTAACGTTTAAATTTCACAGATAGGACATACATGACATATTCATAATTCCTGCAAAGTTCTACAGCATTTGAGGTTGGCTGCAAAAGGGACATAGTACCTTTAAAGCTTCTAACAATCACTCCTGTGGATCTTTTATTATTTGCACAGTTTCTTGCTGCCAGCTGCCTCGAGATCACTGGAGCGAAGTAAGGTAACCATCCCTATTCAGAGAAGAATTAGTCCTTTTTAAGCAGACAGATTCTTCTACCATCCTTGCAGAGCAGTTTTTTTTTTTTAAAGAGCACACAACAGGGGCAGTGCAATTTAAATTTCAAGGGATGGATTAGAGTTGTTATCGCTCATGACATAACTCAACTTAACTCATAACTTCACACACTATATAACTCCATGAAATTGATATTAACTTGCAAGTATTTTTTTCCCATCTTTTGACACCAAATCCATTGTTGATTAAGAGGATTTTTCCTAGTTTGTAAATTAAATGACATTGAACAATTCATCTACTTTAAAGACCCTATCATATCTTGAACAGCACCTTTAAATATTACCTGACCTTTCCCACTGAGGCATTCAGCATACCTGAACACATGCTACATGTATGTATGAATTGTATATTACAACTTCTTCAAATCATTATTGAGCATTATGCGTGGGTCTGACATTTTTTAAATTGATGGAAGTTGGATTTTCATAAAAATTACCCACAGCAATAAGGGGGGAAAAGATAGGGAGCCCTGAGCAAATAGATATCTCATGTATGTTGACAAGATTCTATTTATAGCATGTCCCATTGGTATGGGCTACAGGACGATAAAGATAGCAGGCCACATAAATTGCATTGGCATCCTATGTATACACACAGTGTGTATGTTTTGTGTGTAAGTTTGTGTGTACCTACACTATATTATATGTATGGTGTGGGTGTGTGTTTGTGTGTGTTTGTGTAAGTGTGTAAGGGGTTTGTGTGTGTGTAAGTTATGTGTCCTGTGTATTGTGTATGGTATGTTTGTGTGTGTAACAAGTATTGGCTTCAAAGGCCATTTGGATGGAAAATTTTCTTAAAGGGAGAGATGACTCAAAAGAAGGTCAATTAAATCTCACAGCAAAAGTCAAATTTAGCATTGACTGCAAGGCTATGATTACATCAATTAACTTGCAAATTTTTACTTAGTCATTATTTCATACATAAAGATTTTTTTGGACACATATATGCATATAAATCAAGTAGCCTAAACTAAAAAGTAGGCTATTATTCCTTTTATTACTTTTTATTTCATTCTTTTTCACTAAGACTTTTATATGAGCTTTCCTGATATTCGTGATCCCCCTTTTCAATGTAATATTTGCTTTAAACTGCAACTTTGTTTTTTAATAAAAAGAATACAATCCCAGATGTTCTGGAAAGAAATGTAGTAAGTATTCATGTACGTACGTGCAACGAATGACTGTATAATGGCTGGAACAATGCTACTCTGCTGTAAAAATGCAGATGTTTAACAAAACAACAGATATGTACGTCTTAATAGTAGACACAAGACACAGAACAGTGCACCCAGTTCATTTTTCATGTACAGGAAAAATGTTTCTTATCTACTATTATCATCTGCACTGAACTACAAAATGCATAGCATTGCTCTAGAGACCGAGAGATAACAAGGGAGAGAGAAAGCGAGATAGTAAGATAACCGGGAGAAAGAGAGAGGGACAATGAGAGTGAGAGAGAGAGAGAGAGAGAGAGAGACTGAAAGAGAGAGAGAGAGAGACTGAAATATAGAGGAAGAGAGAGAGACTGAAAGACAGAGAGAGAGAGACTGAAAGATAGAGAAAGAGAGAGAGACTGAAAGATAGAGATAGAGAGACAGATAGAGAGAAAGAAAAAGAGAGAAATAGAAAGAGAGAGAAAGAGAGATAGAGAGAGACTGAGAGAGAGAGAGAGACAGACAGATAGAGAGAAAGAGAGGGTGTGTGAGAGTGTATTCGGGTGCAGAATTGGTGCCAAGGATACTCATAAGAAAAGACCCTTCACTTGGATGATCACTCACAAAATGAGGACGTCCTCGATTGAAAGAACCTTGCAAAGTCATTGTTTAAAATTGGAGGGTCCTTCCATATCTATGGGGTTACGTCTATGTGTGTCCTCGATTTACTTCAGAAGCACGTAGGGGTGGGTGTGTGTGTGGGTGTGTTAATGAGAGAGAGAGACAGACAGACAGATTAATAGAGAGAGAAAAATGAGACAGTGAGAGAAAGTGAAAGAGAAAGAGAGAGAGAGAGAGAGAGAGAGAGAGAGACAAAGAGCAAGTGATTGAAAGAGGAGAGGAGGACATTGATACATACACAAACTCAATGGTACAAAATAAAAATTAAAAAAAGATTAATACAGGAAAGATGATCATGCATACATCTGTACATATATCACACAAACCGAACATGGTAGACGGCAGAGAACCTCATCTCTCAAGTAATGAATATTTCACTCCCTTTTTTGTGAACTCTATAGCTGGTGAACTCACATGAACAATTCAACACATACACTGTACGCCTGGGAGCTACATATGAATCTTTAAAAAGAAAACACAACCCCGAAACAAACATGCTGTATGTTTAATGCAGTATCACAAATTCAATACATAAGGAAATGAAAGGAAAAAGCTTTTACGAGAAAAAACATGATTGAAACTGTCGATAAAGAAGACAGAGCTTACATTTGGTAGAAAGCATATTACTTTCAATCCTATATATAGATGCTATCAAGAATCCACTTCTAATTTAAAGAAATGCAGAGAATCTGGCTTTATTTCAATGTGGTTCAAATTACTGGTTAATATAACAACCCATTAAGGTGTATACTTACAGGTAGGGTACACAGCTTGCCGTTGATTTTGACTGTAACGCTAGTTGGAATGCGATCATCTTGTTCACAGCTGGTTTCTGCTAAGCAAAATCTGTGAAAATCAAGAGAAATAATGATCGCTTGTTATAATTCAACTTTATATTAATAAAAGAATAGGCAATATAAAAACACTAAACATTGAAGAAGAAAAAAATTAATTAAAAGCATCCAATTCACAATATTATAAAACACCTTACAATCAATTAACAATGGATGAAATATTTACATAATTATATTCCAAAAGTGGAAATTCCCCCAAAAGGAGAGGCCTTGTAATGGGGAAAAAACTTTTACGGTATTCAAAAAAAATTAGGCCATATTGGGGGATGTATTTTCTTTTCGTTACCAAAACATAAAACATAAATGAAATGAAAGTTAATGCAATGTAAATTATGACATGTCAAATTGTCATACTACTAGAATTACACAAAATATGTATACGCTATTTTTTTCTTATGGATTCTAGAGTCGTGACTGAAGTTGCAAAATGAGCACATAAAAAGACATCAATGACATTATCATTCTATTAACTGCGTACTGTAGCATAGTACATGTTTATAATTATGCTTGCCCATGTAATCTCTCAGATTTTCTCATAATGATGAGGATTGGAAAATATCAATAACATTATAGTGACAACAGCAATTTGCCAGCCAGATATTCAGAATACTTATCTCATGAAATCATAACTTGCTCATTTTTATCTGATTTCACAAAACTCCACCACGCTATTGTGAGCATAACTGAAGTAATCATGGAGTGATATATTCCCATAAAAGACTATAAAATTGTGAGCCAATTACAACATTTTCCTATCAAAATTCCTATTGTACATGTACTTGGAAAATATAATAATAAAAGGAAAACAGCTAAGTTATAAACAATGATCCACTAACCAGTACAGTACGGTTCACACTAGATCGAAACAAGTATTCAAAATCAACTACAAAATAGGTATTCATTCATTTTTAACTACAAGCTGGTGTAACCTTAAAGTTAATTGCATGCAAAGAGCACTTAACTTCGAGTGAGGACACCTCCCCCCCACCCCCTCCCCTGCTCGTGGTTTGTGGTTTGTAACTTCAAGTTCACACATTTTTTGTAACCACGAGTGTGTCCCCACTACAAGATAACTTTGACGTTTATAACCACAACCTAACTTCACGTTAATGGACCGTCAAGTGAACTTTACCCTAATTATTTTTTTAATGTGCTTTCACTTTCATTTTCAAAAACAAAAATGTAGATGTGTACAATTATAGGCCTATATTGTATTTGCAATGTCCTTACAGGGACTTTCATTTTTCATTGTATTCCATTTCCAGGAAGATAAAAAAGTATAAATATAATTAACAAAGAATACGTGAAAGCAATAATAAATACAATTACAGATGGAGAAAAAAACACCATCAACTATTGCCTTGCCCTTGGGATTACCAAAAGAAACTTGGTCTGTATATAGAAAAGACCTTGGTCTGTATACAGAATATTGAAAAGAAAAAAATATGTACTGTATTCCAGCACAGCCCGATGAAAGCCCTTGAATAGTGTTGCTGCCACCATCACTATCGATAGCAGATTCAAACGCTGTTGTTGGTTTTGTTATTTCTGACTTGTTTCATATTATAAAGTGTATCACTGTGATATAATTTGATGATTGCTAATTCATTAATTCGTGTCCACTTTGAATTCAATCTGAAGACTTTGAATTCCAACTATTGTATTCAAAGCATTGATAGCTATGTACATGTAACACTAAGAGAATACATCTCCCCATAGATTTTTCATTCCAACTATTGCATTCAAAACATTGACATGCAAGGCTTAAATAAATAACAAAGAGGCATAATAACACAGTAAAGTACTGTACATACACATCTCGACATAATGTACACAGCACATTTGGCTCCATACAGGAAAGAACATGTACATAAACATTATATATCTAAATAAGTCCTTTAGTCTACATATCCATGTACCAGGGAATAATTTGCCTCAATTTTTTTGATTAGCAATTTCAGCTGATGGATAAATATTTCAAATGAAATTCTGTACATTTCAATGGAAGAAAACTGCTACACAAAAGAAACTTTGTATAGCAGTCATGCAAAAATGCATAGCAAATTGCGATGCGATACCAGGAAAATTATTCCCTGATGTACGTTATTAGGCATGGCTTTTCAAAGTCAGGACTGCACGGCATTCTAACCCGGACTGCCTAGGACAGAATCTTCAATTTCCATATTTTAAGAAAAATACAGAATTTTGAAAGTGTCAAGGAATTTTGACAGAAAATTGAAGAAAAATAAAGAAAAAGTCCAAACAAATGTAAGAAATACCGTATTTGCCGGCGATAAGGCTGCACCCCCAATTTTGATATTTAATTTTTTTTTTTAAATTATTAAAAAAAAAAAAAAAACTTTTGTCGGGATACGAACTCTTGCGTACAAATCTAGATCCGACCTGAACCACCACCTATAGAGGAACTCAGTGTTATTTTGCTCTGGTTCATTACATTACGAGCCAGAGCAAAATAACACTGAGTTCCTATAGGAAATCTATTTATTCAGATGGTTATATCTCAGCCAATACTTAACATATTCAATTGATTTTTAACATTTGGACATTATTTTTGATGCTCTTTCGGAAATGAAGTAAAAATTGAGAAATTCTATAAATAGATTTTTATGACGTCACAGCTTCGGTACTCTATTGTCATTGCCTGTACAATGTGCAAGAGCCCCCAGTTAAATTTTGAAATTTGGGGGCCTACATTGTAAGTGTGTTGAATGCCTTTGTGTCAACCCCTGCCAAATATTTCAAATTTTATATTTCAATGGCAAAATCATGTGTAATCTATGCATCACATTATGAAATGAAAAGCCATGGTAGTAATATAACATGATTTACTGTCCTACATGACACCTACTGTACATGTAAAGTTACAAAGGTATATACGTTACATGTACTGTACATGTATGTGTATGTAGAGTTATTTGTACTATTGTATTTTTACTGGAAGCTCATATTATAATGCATATATAACGCGATCTGAGTATATTTAAAATTGCAATTATTTTAAGTGCATTTCATCATCCCATTTTCCAATGCCCAGGAGCATTGCATATATGCTTGAGGCTCATCAATAAATACACATGTATGACCTCATTTCTTAATCTATATAATAGCCAACAAATAAAACACCTTTAACAAACATTCAATAACACATTGTGCCTGGCAAATTTGGCATTAAATAATATGATTAGTTCAAGAAATAGCCACACACTGGACCTCTTTTAGCCTTTATGTTTACAGAAACTCAATATTATCTCTTGGTGTACATTTATGTACAGTGATGTAATAATGAAACTGGGTCTTTTTTAGAACCACTTCCTTGCTGTGGGTGGCAAATATCACCCAAGTATACAAGTGCTGAAGTTGCTGAAACAATTATTCGGGACTATTAAAGAATTGCTACATCTTTTCCCCTATAAGTAAAACAGACACTGGTAGCATTCTTGTGAAGCCCATTCTGGTGACATAATCCATAACAATGAAACAGCTTGTATAATAATCAAAATTTACATAAAATTCTAAGACAATTGTTCAAAACCCAGTTGGCAAAGAATAAAGTTAAAACTTGGTAAAAAAAAAAAATCATCAATAGAAAATTGAAAATTTGTGAAGGTTTTTGTGCTCAATTCAAGGTCTCTTGGCTATTTGTCGGCCCTGATTTTCTTTTGTCTCTGGTGCTAAGTTATCTCGGATCCAACAAATTTAAGTAGAACAGATACTTATACATACGCATACAGAGTAGACAGCATAGTTCAAAACAAAGCAGCAAGCATAAAATCAAACTTCCTGGTGCAGTTTCGGAATTGCTTTTCTTTGACACTGCAATTGGACTGATATGTACCTGTGACTATATTATTTCACATGCACCTTCTTCACCTAATACCTTTTTCTTTTTTTTTGTTGATTTATATCACAAGTTTACTTTGTAATATAAAGCAACAACAACAACAAAATAACCAGAAGACAGGGTGGCTATATTATATTTTGGATTGATTGTCTTTTTCCTATTTCAATTACAGTGTTATTTTTTCTTTAAAAAAAAGAAATATATTAGAGAGAGAGCTGTACCTAAAATGTTTGTACTTGGAACAAACCATATTAACAAGCTCCACATACATACATGTATATTGTAAAGGAAAGGATATCTACAGTGTACATGTACATGTAATATTTTTACCCTTTGGCCTTTAACTGTAAACCTAAATCCTGGTCATGACAAGAAAATAAATTCTCATAGAATTAAAAATTTGCAATGTTATGCTCAAGATAACAAATAACTGATATTAGATATCACATGAACAATTCTGAATGACAGCTGAGTTTCCAGCAAAGTATGGTATCAGGACCAAATGGCCTATCCCTAAACACACATTCCTCCATATTCATTTGTGTGTTGGTGCTGTCCAGTGATAATAGATTTAAGCAAGTGTTGTTCAGAGCATATTTTATTGATGAATCTAAACAACACATTTACCGTGTTTGCTTGATAGATAGATAGATTCTATAGACAAATGGTATTATTGATTCATTTCTAACTATGTATCGCAGTTACAAATGACTGAATTGTACATGAATAAAACATATGGAAAAGACAAGTATACATGTACATGTACATTTCAAGAGATATCACAGAAACAAAATAATAGTATAATACAAATATACAGCTACAGGGTAATTTTTCTTGAACTCACGTTTAGCATAATAGTGTGCAAATGAACAATACTTATATAATATTGAATGGCTTTGAGTGGGATACAAGAATATATTGCTCAAGTTATTACGAAATTTTCTTGTATTACACGAAAACAAAGCCATATAATATTATTATTATTATCTATATTAGGCTGATTAGCGAAATAACAACATTTCGCCTCACCTTGGTAAATATGGCTTTGGCCCGAATTCACAAAGGAGGTTTACATGTACCTTTATAACCTATGGTTTAAACCCTCATTTACAAAACTCATTGTTTAACAAGGGAAATGCTCTCGGCGGTCTCGTCTGCATTACGCAATTCAATATGATGATAAATTGAGGTTGGGACATTATTCATAGGCAGGGTGGCCCATTAGCAGCCCCCCCCCCCCCCAATTAAATCCTCTGAATACAATCAGCATTTTGAAGTGAATATTGACCAAAAGTTATCGGAAGAATTAATTACTATAATTTGTAACAAGATTGATAACTTTAATGGAATATGAAAAAATAACAAAAAATGATTTTTCTTTTTTAAGATCCTCCCATACTGACCTAAAATGACCTTTGACCTTGACTTTGTGACCTTGAATTTGCGTCATAAGATTTGTGATACTTGATAACCCTTGTGTACAAGTTTCATGGAATTTGAACAAACACTTTTGAAATTATGCTAAAATTTCAAAATCTTGATGTTGATGCCACAAAAGGTTGACCTGAAATGACCTTTGATCTTAATTTATTGACCTGAAATTCTACTCACATGATTGGGGATACTTGATAACCCTTTAGCGTAAGTTTCATTGAATGAGAACTTATACTTTCAAAATTATACTAACATTTCGAAAACTTAACCTTAGGTTAAGTTTTTGATGTTGACGCCGCCGCCGTCACCGGAAAAGCGGTGCCTATGTCTCGCTTTTTGCTGAGCAGACGAGACAAAAATTAGCGCAAAATAAGCGTACCCTGCCTTGCGCGCGTCAGACTGTGTCGCGCTTATTTCGCGCTCAGTTGAAGTTCCCAGATGACTCAGCAATACAAAAACAATATTGGTCGGTCATCCGAGTACTGCGCTAAAGATATTGAATACACTGATTTATTGTACCCCTCGGAAGCCTCATATATACATGTAGATATTAACAATATCTATTATTGATAAAGTACATTTTAAAAAAAATTAAAGATTTTTTTTTCTTTCTTACGATCTTAGACAGACCGATATGTTTGATAACCAGTTCAACAACCTTCAAGCTGTGTAAAAGTGCTAAATTAACACCTGAATTCCTTAAAAATAACAAGGTAAATCAAATGCAAACAACTGCTGTAACAAAATATTCCAAAACATCCTGTTCATCATGAGTTGGTAGTGAATTAGGTTTCCTTCCTCTCTTTTTTACAGTACACATATCCTGGTACTTTACTCTTCTATTTTCTTCTTCTTTTTTATACTTCCGAGTAACGGGAGTATCACTTTCCAAAAAAAGGAAACTTGCTCTAGGATTTTAGAGTGTTTGTACACGTACTCATATATTTTTTCGTTCAAAGTCAGCACTGCTTAACAATTGCTTCACAAATTATACTACTACTACTACTAAAAAAAAAGTATTCAAAGGAAGTTTGGGGCCTGTAAAATAGTAATTGTAGCTAACTGCTAAAAAACTATTTATTTAACAGGAAAACAGTGCGATGGCCGATGGATGTGATCCACATCACACACAAAACGTAAGTGAAAACAAATACAGACTACTTAACATCATGGTACACTTAAAAGGAGTTGGCCGAAATAATTAAATAAATAAAATCTAATAACGATTATTTGTAAAGCGCCATATATACATTAAAGTTGATGTTCATTGATTTTAAAAACTAACTTAATTTCATTATTGCAAAGTTGAAACTGTGATTCGACAAGGTTATCAAACTTCAATGCTTGGAAACATTCGAGGTGATTATTATTATAAATTATAAAACGCTTAAATACAGCCCCGGCATAGCACCTGAAGAGCTCTCCGAACGCTCCTGAGATGTGTGAGATCACTGTATGGACACGATTTGCACAAGCAGACGATGTCCCATGACATCACACACATTTTCAGTGCCTGTGTTTACATCTTCTCTTGAGTTCTTTCTCTTACTTCACTACCGTCAGGCTAAAATTATAATCTATTGCCTCACTCTAAACCCCGCACACGGTTTTATTTTGATGACAAATGCAGCGATACAAAAATAAAGGAATTTGTCGCTTGTAAACAAAATAAGACGGTATTGAATATTCAGCTGCACACAGCGCGGTATGTTCGGCGTTTCAAGAGGGAACAAATGCCGTCCTGATATCATTCCGGGGGGTTTTCAATTTGAAAGTCTGGTTTCTTTGATCGTTAATTAACACATATCCTGTGTATTTACAAGCAAACGATTTTAGTTATCGGAATCGGGTCATATCCCCCTTTGAATGGTTTGACATGCCATTACATTTATATACACTAAACTCATTATAATTTGAGAAATAATAGCTTTGCAATTATGTTCATTCTCTATGGGATGTCGTCTGCTTGGGCAGTGTTGGTCCATATAGTGACGTCATTAAAAACATCGTTATTTTTCCGGCGAATCTCTCGCATATCTCAGCTGCTACTGGAGGTGGTTGTATTTGTATTTTTATAAATCACCCGATATGTAGTTGACCTAAAACTTGTACGATGGCTATCTGTTAGCTTACCAGTTTCTAGTGATACATTAGTTGACATATTTGTGATTTTCTTTGAAGTTCACCTTTAAATGCAAAATGCTCAATTCTCAAGGTACTTAGTGTTTAAAAAGTCAAGGTAGCACTTGTTGCCAGAGGATTTGTCTTAAAAAATGTCTTAAAAGAAAAGTGCTTTGCTCAGTTACGACGAAACGAGTAAGGCTGTTAACAAGAAACATTTAGTAAATAATATCCTTTTACAAATCTGGATTCCAAACACAGACTTACCTCAACTGAACTTGTACTGCAAAATTACGCGTTCTTGGGTCTTGCGACTCCAGGATCTGTTGGATTTGGGCGGGTGTGAGGTGGAAGAGGGTAGACTGCTGAGCATCTCGGTATTTCCCCGACACCACTGTAAAAATACAGAACATTGTCATTAGAACTTTATTTCCATGTCTCTTTCATGATGAAAATATAGGACTGAGTGGATGCAGCAGTTGCTTTTGATTTCTGATCTATGACAGATCTCAGAAAACTAAAAGAAACGTAAACAAGCATCTGCCTGTTGAACCATAGGTGGTGGGTTCGAATCAAACACAGGGCGGATGACTGACGCCAGCGTTGTGTGATAAGGTGGCCCCTCCCGTTTCATAGACACCGGCTATGTTATAGTACAGTGGAAAACACTCTATCCCTTGGATAGGACCTTAAATGACGGCCCTGTGTAGAGGAGAGTCGCCCCCTTTGCACGTTAAGAACCCACTGAGTTATTCTTATAAGAGTAAGGAGAAAGCCCGGTGTAGTGGTCTACCTGCACATCTTTACCTGACATCAGTGGTGAAATAAGGTACCAAATACCAATGAAAAGCTGAGGAGTTCCTTTCTCAGTTAAGCTACATATAAATTGTCAAAGTAAATTTGCTTTAAACATTAACCATCTGAATGTGGATTACCTATATTTTAATACAGCCCCTGTATGCATATTGAATATAAATTATTTATCATGAATGGAACAAAAAAAAATCTGCTTTAAGAGAATTTATGTGGTCATGGTTATACATGTAGCAACACTCAAACATATTGCCAGCTGGTCTTTGATCCTTCAAAGTCCGTAGCTGGCAAATCACAAGCTAAACTAAACCTTTGAATCCTAGGACAAACGACAGGATCAGGACTCTAAAGATTATTAAATGTATTTATGTCAACTGATTTTCTATGTTTTTATTTTTTTTATTTGTAAAACTTGATCTTATGATTTATAGGACCTATAAAGGTGAATGATGAAAAAGCCAGCTGTAATAAACAAATTATTAACATTAAAATTGTTTATGCTTAGAAAGCTGATGGGATAGTAATTATGGTAAAGTAAGGGTAAAATATGCTGAAACCTACAATGTTAATGATTTATCAAGCAGGATATCAATCTAGTTTATTATAGTACTAGTTTATTACACTATAAATTTGTTCTTCTCTTGAAGGTACATATATGCTTAATATGACATAAATATTATTTGCTTTTTCTTTTCATAAACCATTTTGATCTTTATTTACACTATGAATTTTTCTGAAATATCTACCAAAAGCCCATAATTATTCATGGTTAATGACGGTATCCATGATCACAACCTCCACAAAAACTTACTAAGTGCTGAAGGTTTGACAAGTTCTGCCAGAATGTCGAAGAAGGGTAGGATCTTGAGTTTCACATCAGGATGGTACGCTTGCGTTGCATGGACAGACGACCCCAACGGAGATACTGAACTGTGCGTACTGCTACTATGCGAGCTTCCATGTGAGCTAGTGTGCAAACTACTTTGCGAGCCTCCATGCGACGACGACGAATGTGAGCTGTGTGAGTTATGTGACGAGTGGGAAAGTCCATGAGAGGAGGTATGGTGGTGGCCGGATGACGGCGGAGAATGCTGAGCCTGTGAGTGTCCATGCTGCTGCTGCTGCGAGTACAAAGAACTCGAGTTTAACGAGTGGCTAGGCAGTTTTGTTTGCTGTTCGGATGCCGAGGAAAGATAAGGTGGTGGAGCGACGAGTCTGCGAGGAAACCTCCTGCGATACAAGTCCTTTATCTTGATTTGCACGGGGGTACTGCAGTTGTTTTTCAGGAGCGACAATGCTCGTGCCTGGAGTTCATGTTTTCGTCCACTTTTATTACGTCCTGCATAGCCTAGTAACACCTGGAGCTCCGTGACCCTGAAGCTCATCACCATATGCTGTGTACAAGGAAAGAAGAAATATGATATGAAGAAGCAGGTCATTATCAAAATGGACGTAAATAAGGAATAATTTAATACAAACAAGGCTAATGTGAGCCATAAAAATACTTTAGTAGAGCAGGAAAGATAATGAAACACTTTGAACAAGGTCTAACAAACCATACGATCATGTGTAATAAGTAAATATGAAGATTCTTTTTTTGTAGGTTACGCATCAGGGAATAATTTTCCTGGTATCGCATCGCAATTTGCTATGCATTTTTGCATGACTGCTATATAAAATATTGTTTGTGTAGCAGTTTTCTTCCATAGATATGTACAGAATTTCATTTGAAATATTTATCCATCAGCTGAAATTGCTAATCAAAATATTTGAGGAAAATTATTCCCTGCGCATTGATTGTAGTCATAATCATCCCCCCCCCCCCCCCTTTGAGTAAGAAAAATTGGGAAAAATAAAGAAGAATAGAGAAAATAAGGGGAAAATCTGGATAAAATCAGGAAGAAAAAAAAAAGTAAAAATATAAAAAAACAGGAAAAAAATCAAAAAAATTGGGTAACCGATGTAAATCAGGGTTTTACAGTCAAACCTGTCTGTAGCGATCACCCAAGGGAAACACAATATGTGGCCTTTGTAGACAGGTTTCTTCAGTACATGATTCAATGAGAAACCATTTTCAAGGGAAACAACAAATGTGGCCTTTGAAGACAGGTGGTCACTAAAGCAGGTTTGACTGTATCAGGCCTGTAAGCAGGGCTCAAATTAATTGTTTGTCCACGGGTGCTCTTCCCCCCCCCCAAAAAAAAAGAGCCCCCGTGAGCCTTCTCACGGGGGCTCTTTTATTACTGACGGGGGCTCTTTTTTATACAAATATCCATTGAATTGGTACCTATGATACTCCTCAATTATTTGCTATTTCTTCATTATCATTTCAATCAGCATTTTCCCTCTTACAAATTTACAAGCTACATAGCTGTTACTGGCCTGTGTATATACATGTAATATATACGCATACAACACTGATCTTTATGATGTCTTTAACGTGACATATCTTCTTCTCCCCTTGCAAACGAAAAAGAAAACAAGGTCATTAAAAGGGATTAAGCGACTAATAATGATTGTGATTCAAATTGATGCGAATATTTGTTTGAATAAGCACTGCTGTTCACCCGAGGGGGTTAAACCCCCTAACCCCTTTATTACGCGGAATTCGTTTTTCGCATTGCCAGCAGGCAGATCGGGAACCCAAAACCTGCAGAGCGCCAAAGAAATAAAAACCACCGCGATTTCTTAGGACGCATTTTGTCTGCGTATCGAGGATATCCAGGTTTATGCGGACTATCCTCATTCTCGGACCAGCGCCCCTTCCTTCTCACTAGTAATGGATGCAAATCTAGGACTTTGTTCCAACTCTATGTGTATTGAAACACTGGATGATCCATACTCTGTTAATATGTTATAGATCTAGACCTAGTCTACATTCATTTAGTCACTACCATTTTCTGTCGGTCTCACTGCAGCAGTCTACATGGTGTAGGCCTACGGCCGCGCCGCTCGCGCATCGCGCTCATACTAGACCTCGTCTTCACACTCTCTGCAAACAACAAACGAAAACGTAAACAATTGGAACACAAAATATTTGTATTAAAGAGTCTAAATGAATTGCAACAAAAGACATGAATACATTGGAAACTATATCTACCGTTTTATCATTAAGTGTATTAATAATTACTGCCTTTTAATACAAAAATATCACCTTTAAGTCGTCGTAGTCGGCCATTCTTGACTGAACAGTGAACGCACAGACTTGAGCCGGTCATAGGATCTGCGCATGCGTTAACAAAAATCCCACTTATCCTCATTCATGAACATTTAAATTATTATATTCAAAAATATTTTTTCGATATCAAGATATTGATTGTACATTTTAAAAAACAAATTTTAATCTTTAGTTATATTTGATGAACATTTATATTTCTTGTTTTTTTACTGGTTTTATTTTAAAAAATAACCCACACATTCTTTGCATCATAACTTTTTGTTAAACTAAGCAACGAGAGACGCAAATGTATGAAAATGTACAGTAGATTATATTATTTTGTTTGACTTATCGTCATTTTTGGAACCAGAAAGCAAGCAAAATGATGGAATCATTAAACTACGCAGCTATAAAGACATCAAGTCAAGTTAGAGAAGCAGTAAGTTACACTTTCTAGGACACAGTGAAACCAATCACTGAATCATTCGCGATAACACTGACAAAACACTGCACTGATTAACACACGTAGAGACACGTACAGTCACAGACTCAGCTCAGCTCAGCACAATAAAAAACAAATTTTTTCAAATTTCAAATGTAAGACCAATGATATGATTGGCGATAGTATGTGTGAATGTGGATGAAATGGATGGCTATTTGAGATGAATATAATGACATGTACATGTAAGTCTTAGACTCTTGAGTCTTATTGCCAATTTAGATTTGAAATGGCCTTAAAAAAAGTTGCTGTTGCCTGATTCCTGAACTGAAGTTAGGAACTTCAACTCCCGGGGGGGGGGGGGGTACTCACGTATATTGGGTATACGGGGATGTGCCGCTCGGAAGGGTGACTTTTTTAGGAAAGATCCTTAGACATGGGTCCCCTTTTCATGAAAAAAAATCCTTAGACATGGGTCCCTTTTTTCATTTATTCCTTTCCCCTCTTTTCTTCCTTATTTTCTCCGGGATTTTGGGATTTTCTCCTAGATCTACATTGCAAATGCATAAATCTCTCCCATCTCTAAATAGATCTAAATGAATCCTTCGGTGATTGCATTTCCAGTGTACGAGGTGTACGCACGAGCTAAGTCAGTGGGTGTACGTACGTAGCTCGTAAACTCAACTAGATCCCGGGGTACCACATATATCAGGACCCCATGGGCTCTATACCGGGTACTCATATGGCATAATGCGCGCGAGGTATGGTATCCGCCCGTATAGGGGTCGTACCCCCGGAAACTTGTAGCGCTTCGCTTATGATCATCAGCTATATCCTGCGTACCCTCTGTCCAGCAGCCGGGCAGCAGCGGGGCTCAAGCAGGGAGCTATATAGCCAATGCTTGAGAGCTCGTGTACGGGTACGTTAATTAAAACAGGAAAAGTCCTTCAATTAAAACGGATGCTAGAGGTGCTAGCACAGTATAATTATGTTGCATGGTGTTTTCATCTTTATGTGTGTAAACTACTTGTAAACTACATGTTGTATGGTACAGTTTACTAATAAAGAATTTTATCGAGAAACTGCAAAATTATTGGCCATTGTATTATTACACACATAGGTGCATTACTATCCTGGCTGTGTATTAAAAGCTGTGCTATTGATTCTCAACATTTCAAACACCACTGTATAAAACTCAATCAATTTCACTCAAAATCGATACTTTAGTGACAATCGATAAGATATTAATAGCAGTAAAATACATTTTTTTTAACTTTCCGATGTTAGAAAGAATAATTAAAAAAATCAAATTGTGAGTCCACTGTCGAACTTGCCGATCAGCCGCATCGGCATGATTGTGTGCATCTCTGTGTTATGAGTGTATTGACTATTCATGTATTTAAATGCTGCCTATTGACGCGTAGTGCAGTGCTAGAGGTCAATATGCATTAGCGTTGACTCTCCATATGCTTTGCTGGAGTGTATTATTACAGCTTAAAAAACGTAATATTTGAAGTTTGAAATCCTTAGACATGGGTCCATTTTTCACAAAAAATCCTTAGACATGGGTACCTATTTCAGCAAAAGGACCCTTGGATGTGGGTATGGGTTCGGAGGTCTCAGCCGCACACCCCCGTCCGACTATAATCTGAGTACCCCCCCCCCCCCCCCCCCCCCCCCCCGGGCTTCAACTTGGGGCTAGAAGAAGAAGACAATAATAATAATATTAATAATGAATATTAAATATGATATTGATATCACCCAGCCTTTATTGGCACCCCATACCAGGGCTGCGGAAAGAGCGATATAGACTAAACCAAACCTAAAATGCATTCGTAATCACTCATTCCCCCGTCCAACAAACCTTGCAGTTGCACACTGCACTGGCTTCAGAATTTGCTAGTCAGCTGGTAGTATGAAGGAGGGGGGGACCAAAGTTTGTAGAGAGATTTTGAAAATATTAGACAATGTGATATTCAATCTATGATTCTCATATTAAACACAAATGTATTTATTTCAATTAGAAAATATTACCAAACGGATGGCAAAGTTGTCAACTACAAATTGGTGCAACTAGAAAAGTTATCGTCAAAGGATTCCGGAGATATCGCTTTATGATAGGGAGGCCAATACCAAAATCTAAAATCTTAATTAGGCATTTCTGAATGTTAAAAATAGGTCTAATAGAAAGAAATTATCGTAACTAAGACTAAGAGTAAAACAACTCGCCCATCTCCCGACTCCAGAAGTGTCATAAAAAAGGAGATATTTAGTTCCAAAGTTGGGCATTCCTTCTACACTAATCCATTCAGAACTGATAGGAATATAGCCTTATAGATAAAAGATATGATGTGGTCAGTCATAAATATATTTTGTTCTGATGTTCTGTTTTAAATCTTTTTTACTTTTTATCACCAGGAGGAGCAAAAATCTGAGCAGCGGAAAAAGAATTTATTAATTCTGATGCTACATCACCTCCTAGGAGAAGGCTACTCAGAGTCAGCCAAGGCATTGGAATCAGAGAGCAATTTGTGTTTTAACAAGTTCGAAGTGTGTGACAATGTGGATTTGGAGACTATACTTATGGTGAGAAAAACAAACAATATTAAATGAAAGGTGACATTTCAGCTTTCATCCTTTAAAATACTAGAAACTTTGTGAAATAAACTTTAGGAAACTGTAATTCCAACTGTGTTCTTGGCTTTTACAAAATACTACAAAATACTGCAAATATTATATGTTATATACTTGTGATCAAATTTTATTTTTTATATTTGGCGGCACAACACTTTGTCAATCGTGAAATTTGCTAAATTTTCCTATGTACAATTTTCATGTTTTTTATTTGTGGAACAGTAGCAGACTTGACAACAATATTTTGCATAAAATTTTGCTTTAACAAAAATAATCAACCATGTTCAATATTTCAGCACGTTAAAATTTAATCTCTTTTGACTCTTCTTACTTTTTTAATAGGAATATGAGAGTTACTATTATGTAAAGTTTCAGAAATACCCCAAGGTGACTAAGAAGATATCTGCAGAAGGTGAGTGTTATTATTTTATTTGACAATGTGTGATATAAATTATCATTATTTAGGAACCATTCATAAGAAACATCCAGCTATTGTGGTATTTTAGAATAAAATATATATTGTAAATGAAGTTATGACTAATATCTATTTGAACCACCCCCCCCCCCCATTAAAAAATAGTTGTATGCAGTTTATGATCGATTAAATTGACATATGCAAAGATGGAGAAATTTCCTTCCATTGGATAGCTTCTTTTTTTTTGCCTGATAAATATTTTATTGTTTCTGTATTTAATAACAATATTATTTCTAGAAATCCCTCAAACTCTACCTTTTTTCATCTTACAGCTATCAACAATAAGAATGGCAAGAATAAAAAGTGAGTATGTTCCCTCTTGTCCATCTCTCTCTCTCTCTCTCTCTCTCTTCCTCTTGTTCTCCCTCACTTTATCCCTCCATCCTCTCTCCCTGTATTCCTCTTATCCTCTTTCCCTTCCTCTCTGTCCTTTTCTCTGCCATCTTCTGTCTTCTCTCTTCTCTCTTTCCTCTCTCACAATTTTTTCTTAAATCATGGCCATCTGTATTTCATCTATGTCATGTATATATTATTTAATACCTTTTCTTACTATTTGGGATGAGAGAGAGCTATGCTGCTTCTTAATATCATTTTACAATTCAGCTTTCTTCTACTTCTTTTTTCTTTCTTTCTTTTTTCTTTCTTTCTTTCTTTTCCCACTGTATTCTCTTTTACCTTCCTTCTTCTACTATAAAAAGAGACTTTAAAAAAAATGCCTGTGAATGAATAAACTACTGATTCATTGTAATTGTTCAGCACCAATGAAATAATTGTAGAAATCCTCGATGTAAAATTGTATGTATGTAATGTCTTGTGTACTTATTGTTTTTAATCTGTATGTTTGTACCCTATACTCTCTGTGTTTCTGTCATTGATGGGGAAGGAACCATATATGGGCAAGTTTAAGGTATTTAGTCATTTGGTGGCCATACTGTACGTTGAGTATTGTGGACTTCTGAATTTAAATTTACGTTAAATATGTGATGTCACTTCTGACCTAAGGTCTCCTAGGGTTCTTGATACCACGATAAGGGCCCTGTTGTATAAAACTTAGCATTGATGGTAGTTTGCCAAATAATGCTAACTTCCATGGAAACCTTGATTTGATTGGCTGTTGAGTGATGTTGCCATGGTACTTAACATTGACGGCTAAGTTACCATCAGTGGTATGTTTCATCACAGTAATTATCTACATGTACATGTTATCATGTATGTACATGTACATGCCTGTAATTGAAATTATTCACTTTCTTGATATGTTTTATCTCTATTTTGTGTGGATTACATGTATGTTGTAAGTCTTACTAATTTGACGTTCAAAAATGAACAAGGAATTTCCTAGTTAAAGATTTCACTGTACATATTAAATGAAAATAATCTACATTACAACATTTTGAAATGACACTGTTTGAATAATCTATCGTTCTTCCATTCTCTCCTATTTCAATCATTTAAATGTAAGTATAAATCAATAAATTTATTTAACATCTCTAATCATGATAATATTCATGTACTCAACGCATAGTATACTTTGTAGCTTAGGCAAATATGTGTCTTGTCATATTCATTGTGTCGTTTTGTCCTGTAAATTTCATTCGTATTATGTCGTGTTTATTTGTTAAATGTCTCATTGTCATTATTGTCAAGTTTTTCGTATACCGTTTCATTTATTCAGAGAAATGTGTGCAATCATTGTTTTTCATGTCTTGTCTGATGTACAAACCTAAAATAGTGATTTGGTGTATTTTTTAATGTTAACCTTCAAGTCTGCTACTAAAAGTAAATAATATGTCATGTAGCTTCTCAAATCTGAAAGCTGGAAGCTTATTGTCTTATTAAAATTTGTTAATTTCAAAAGATGCGCAATTCATTATTTTAAAAAGCTGTGATTTACCTCATCATAATATCTGTTTGGAGCCAGAAGGGTGTAAACATGTATAATGAAACACAGTTTTGCTTTCATCACAATTCTGTCTTTCCAATGTATAAGAAGTAAGAATCCAAAGGTCAATGGATTAGAAATAACATTAAACAATTTCATTTGCTTTGCTCGACAGGATTTCCAGAACGAGCAGCACTCCGATACTACCGAAGATACCCCATGCCCCGGACCATTCTGGTAACGCATCAGCAAATACATCAGGGAGGAAAAGACCCACCTCTAGTACGGTGGCCCAGAGGAGACAGTCAGGAAATGGACCCAGAAAGAGTACAGATGGCGCAAGACAAGTACGCTCTTTGCATTAATTATCTTTAAAGGCAACAGGTTGTAAACTTCTCAAAGTGTTTGCCCCCAAAAGCGCAGTTTCGATCTGCATCGATGGAAGTTTTAGAAAGTATTCAGGGCTGATAGTTTTTAGGATTCATATTCAGTATTGTCTTTTTTATACTTTTGCGCTCTGTAATGTCATATTTTTCTTGTTGTCTATGATGTTAATTAATCATTCACATTTGATTGTTATATTGATGTACTTTTTGTTTTGGATAATAAACTTCAAACTCAAACTCAACTCACTCAAACTCAAACTCAAACTCATAAATTAAATTCAGTTAAAAAATTATGATTTAATGTAGATATAATAATTTTTAATAATAGTTTTGCTTATATAGTGCTTAATACGTCGACAATGTCCGAGTTTATAAGCACTTTACATTATTACCCCGGTCATCAGATTCTGGCTTGCCCGCACACAATGTATGCACTTTCTCTACTCCCTGGGGAGCATTCCAACAAGAGCTACTAGGCTCAAATATAATGTTAACATTAATTCGCTTTCTTCCTCCTCAGTCACCACAGGTCAATGGGCATGGTGACCCCTTATCTGACCTCTCAGTGTCAGGGTCAATGGTCAGTAAGAGTCACGAGAATGGAACATCAGGCGGCAAGCTTCCCCCCAAGCGAGGCCCCATCATCGACATGAGGGCCATGTTGAATAATGCAGTCAAAGGAGCTACCCAGGAATACATGGGAGGAGCTGAGCAAGATAGTTCAGTAAGTCGTGAACCTCTGCAAAAGTCTTTAAAACTCCTTGGATAGAAGGAGGTGGGAAAATGAGTTTAATTATAGGTTATTGTAAAACCAGAAATTTTCATGAATTGATCTTTTTGAAAATGGTTAATGATAGCCATTTTCATGGTGTGTGTGTGCGAGAAAGAGAGAGAGAGAGATACAGAGATACAGAGAGAGAAGGGGGGGGGGGGAGAGAGAAAAGAAGAGAGAGAGAGAGGGTGGGGGGATCTAAAAGATAAACATCATGTAGGATACCAACATAACATTGGCACTACATAATGCCAATGAAATGGGTTTGTTCTTTCCCCTGCTGATTGCATCATTTAAATGATAAACATAGTTACATCGATGGATGTAATGTACTGCCTATAACAAATTTTGATTGGGAAAGTTTGTGCAATAGAAATCATTCACTTTGAAATTTTTCTCTAATCAATTGTATTTATTTATTTCATTTACTGGTCTATAACAAGTGACCAGCAGCATAGACTGAAGGGGTCAGATTACATTTAGAATAATACAATATTTACAATAAAATTGTATGTTAATTTCTTTCTCTATACAGGATAGATTACTAAAGCCACTAGGAGGCTATGCTGGTTACTCGTTGGAATGGAGAGAGTTGGCACAGAATATAAGTAAAGATATCTACCTACACAACCCTGATGTGAGGTGGGATGATATTATAGGTCTGGATGCTGCTAAGAGACTCGTCAAAGAAGCAGTAGTATATCCTATCAAGGTTGGTCTAAAATACAGTGAAACCTGTATATAAAGACCACCAAGAGAGACAAGAAAAGTGGTCTTTATAGACAGGCTCCTTTAGTACATGTTTCAATGAGAAACCATTTTTAAGGGAAACAAAAATGTGGTCTTTGTAGACAAGTGGTCTTTCTATACAGGTGGTCACTGAAGCAGGTTTGACTTTATATCAAAATCTAGAGAATCTTACCTTGGAATATGAGTAACATATAATATCATTGATTTTTTATTTTTTTTAAATTAAAAAAATGAAATTGAAATAGAAAGAAGATTTAACGAGAAATGTAATGTCAACCAAGCAAGTCCTTATTTTTATGCAGAATTAGCTTGAAACATTCTCTCTGGTGTAAATTTGAATAGGTTCTAAAATTTGGTTGGGATTTAACATTATTATGACTGAAGTTTACTTTTAAATTTCCAATTTTTGATTTCAATATTCAAGTGTATTTGCCATTTTATTGTGTACTGATACCGAATGTGTATATTCTTTATGTGTGATTTGCTGGGTTTTTTTTGGAAGGGGGGGGGGGGGTTGTTTTGTTTTAATTTTACATCATGGCTAGCTGAAAAAATTCACGGCAGGGCCTTCTGAGTTGTATTTATAAACTCTTAGTAAATAGTTCTGAAAAGCCCCAAAAGCTGATATGAATGAATCCACAAATTGCAGGGGCCCGTTGCTTAAAACTTACCATTGATGGTAACTTTGCCATCAATGGCAACTTCCATGGTAACAGGGCTCAACAGCCAATCAAAATCAAGGTTTCCATGGTAGGTAACATTGATGGCACAGTTACCGTCATTGGTGAGTTTTGTGCAACGGGCCCAGGTAAAGATATAAAGGGTCTTGTATAGTACCAGTACAGTTTCTTCTAAGGAAATGTATCATATTCATACAATTCTCCCTTTAATTATTCCATGTTGGCAGTACCCTCAACTATTCACCGGTATCCTCTCACCGTGGAAGGGACTTCTACTGTACGGACCACCAGGTACCGGCAAGACTCTACTGGCCAAGGCGGTAGCTACTGAATGCAATACAACCTTCTTCAATATCTCCGCTTCTAGTATAGTCAGCAAGTGGAGAGGAGACTCAGAGAAATTAGTCAGAGTAAGACTTTGATTTTGTTTTAAAGCCTGTCTGTACTAGTTTGGCCAGTGGGGATCAGACCTCCCTGCAAGGTCACTGACAGGTGGTTATCTCATCAAATCAGCTCTCAGTTAACATAAGAAAAAGGGCATCATGGGGGATCAACGGGTACCGCTTAGGCATTGTTGGCTGTATAGAGGGCGCAAGTAGCTATAAATAGTGCAGTGGGGCTTTAAAGGAAGTTTCATCATGCATCATGTGAATCATATATAGCACTCACTTTTTGCTGTTTGTGAATGTTTCTTGCAACAAAAAGGGCTTCTGACTCGCACAAGTTCTTGGTTTTACAGTATTCCAGTATTGGTAACATTCAACTTTTGTTTAGTGTGGCTCTTTTGTTTTGTATGTTTTTTGTTTTTTTGTTTTGTATGTTTTTGGATCTTAAGAAATGATGCGTGTATTTATCTTGAATTTTAGGCTAATTTGTCATTGCCTTGAATTTGTATGTTGGCAGTTGCAAATATAAAACAATACTACATCTTTCTACATTAAAGATAGCTTTCTATGCTTGTAATCCGAAAAGTTTGATTGTTTGGTCTTGATTATGTTAAGTCCGTTTGCTTCCAGATATTGTTTTTATATTTTGACAGCTATACAGTAATGAATAATGAGGGACTCTGTTTATTCAAAAACATCTGGAAGCTGTACATGCATTCTTTAAGGGAAATATATGAGAGTGAAATGTATGTGACTAATCACTAGAAACACATGTTACATTTGTTATGCTATCTATAAAAGTATATGATTGCTCATATCTTTATTTTTATTTCCCCGAAAGGTATTATTTGAGCTTGCAAGATTCCATGCACCATCCACGATATTCCTAGATGAGCTTGAATCGGTGATGGGACAAAGGGGTGGAGGAGGAAAGTGAGTTCAGTGTTTAATGCATGTTTTTCTTCTTCTTCTTTATTATTAGAATGTGTTTTGAGAGTTCTACTAAGTAATCTAGACTAAAAATTGTTTTAATAACTATGATAGAAACTCATGTAGTAGACTTATTATTTTGAAGTAAGAAGAATACAACTATCAAAAATTTATTTGATCATTATCTGAATGCTGTGTTTTTAAAGGGGCACAACAATGTTATGCTATAAAAAAATGGACTGTTATAACAAACAAATTGAGGTGATGCCCTGTACAATCATGGTGCAGTAGTGGAGCAGTGGTCTTGTAACTCTGCTAGCTAGGCTACCGATTTTGGTGCTCACAGCATTCAAGGAATTCCATCCTACTGATACCCATTTAACACCTTGGTGGCAATCGAGTAGCAAATGTAGATTAATTTCTTGCCAAAGGACATTAGTACATATAAAATTATAATCCTGTTAATCTTATTTTGTATATTATAGTGAACATGAAGGGAGTAGAAGAATGAAGACAGAGCTTCTAGTACAGATGGATGGACTTGCCAAAACAGACGATCTCGTCTTCTTGTTAGCAGCCTCAAATCTTCCATGGTGAGTTTGAGACCAGACTCATCTAGATCTGCCATGCGAGGGTGTATAAGTTCAATATCCGTTCTGAGCATATAGGCAGAATGAAAGAGGAAGTTATAAAATCAGCGATGAAAGAATCATCTTCTGAATCAATCAGAATTTTTAGTCCTCAAAATGCAATGCAACATTTTGGCCAAGAGTTTTATAACTCCCATCCATCATAGCAAAGTTAATGAAGGAAATTTATATGTACCATGTATACAAAAGACACAACATTTTAGTCACCTCACTGTTCAGTGAGTTTTACATTATTATGTGTACCTAGCTGTAAATTTCTTATGTTAGTTTAATAATCATACCCGTGCATTTGCCCAAACCAAGCTTAATTGTTCATCTGAACATAATCATTCTATGTATATGATTATTTACTGCCATAGAATGACTTTTTGAAGATGAGGTTTAAGCTTCAAATTTCTTATTACTCTTTTTTTTTCTTTCTGCCAGGGAATTGGACCATGCCATGTTGAGGAGATTGGAGAAGAGGATATTAGTAGACCTGCCCGTACTAGAAGCTAGGAAAGCAATGATTGAATACTACTTACCTAGCGTACTCAACCCAGATTGCGCCTTGTCCATCAATACAGATATTGAATATGATTTCTTAGCAGAGGTATGTCTAGAATATCATATGAACCATATTCTGCAATACATTATCAATGAGCATGTGAATATCTTGAATGAATGAATGGGTGATTTATCTTTAAAGCTGCTAACTATTTCAGTTTTGCAGGAATGATTCCTTTTTGGGGGGCCTTAAACAGATGATATTAGTCCTAGGTTTTGCTTCTTTTTTTGGCTCAAAATATGAACAAATGAAAATTACCATCTTCTTAATTTTGCCTTGATATTTTCTTCACCTTCGTAGCTGAAGATTGAAAGAATGTGTAAGACTGGAGAAAAGGATTTTGGTAGACTTGTCTGTCCTGGAAGCTAGGAAAGTAGTGATCATCAAATGTACCATGGTTTTATAGTCTATATGATATGAACCATGACAAATTTAAAAAGTCAACTTTGAGACAAATAATTTGGTATTAATTCCTAATGGGTTTGTTCAATTTACGTGACTGCTCTAAAAACATGTGTTTGCTTGTATGTAAGCAACCAAGGGACCAATGGTTTTAAGTCCTCTCAGAGGGACTTTGTAATGAGGATTAAAGCCTTATACTTAAGGGCACCTGCTCATCAAATTATTTTTGCACCTGGGACCTCGGTGACGAGACCACTGCTCTAGCTACCACCGATAACTCATGACTATTTAACTTGTTCGTGTTGTGTATGACATTCAGAAAACTGAAGGATACTCAGGGTCCGATCTGAGGCTGGTATGCAAGGAAGCTGCCATGAGACCAGTCAGAAAGATCTTTGATATCTTAGAATCAACATCAGGTGAGTAGCTGCTAGTCTACACTATCGATTATACCAAGCAATATTATTTCTAACAGCCCCCCCCCCCCCCTCCCAATCCTTCCCTATAGAATTTAGTCTAGTTTGAATAGTTTGTTTAGTAAGCTTTGTCCCTCAGCTTGCATGTGTAGCTCAATCATTGCCTGCCCATATGTTTTATGTGGGTGGGTTGGTTTAAATAGGGGAAATGTTCTCATTTATCTATTGATTATTAGTAGCTGTATATTCTGTTCTTGGTGAGCATGAAATAACTACTAACTAATCATCTACCTAATTAGGACCATGTAGCACTTATATGTCTTATACTTCCAGACATTGACCAATCCGAGTCTTTTTCACCTTATAGATTCAGTGGTAACATATACTCTGATTATTATCAGATTTTTGCTTTTTGATTTCAGAAAGTTTTAAATGATTACAAGTCTTTTGCTGGATATGGAATAAATATTAATTATTATTAATTAAATTTGAATATATAAGTATCTGTAACACAAACATAAGTCATTTTACATGCATGTATTTGTTTTCATTGGTACCCCACTATATAAAAAATCAAAGATTTGCATGTTGAACCATTTATTCTATAAGTATCCTCTTATAGAAACATTCAGGTACAATGGTTGTATGAAAATCTCATTTCATTGTAATGAATATATTGCATGTATTTGTTACATCTGCTCATATTTGCTAACGTGTATGTTAATGTTTACTTATTCAGAAAAAGGAACAAACAAAACAGGTATTGCATGGAATAATTTTGCCCTTATCAAATTTGTAATCATTTCAGCAACATTAAACCTAATTCATACAGGAGATCGTATCATATTCACACATGGACAGATTTCAATGCGTTTTGTGCAATTCATTGTCTATGTATTTAATTGGTGGTTGCATCTAACAGCCAAGCATTTTTCAAAGATGTTTGGCATTAAAAAGTAAATTTGAGATCTGGCAAATAGAATTTGTACATATTTGAAAAGAATTTATAATTATTGTTCTGAATTGATTCCACATAGAAGATAAGAATTAGTAACCCTCATTCCTTCATGGGTCAAAGGGTTAGGGTTAGGGTCAAACTATAAAAAATTGCAACAAAAAAAAGTTATTTCTTCGTCGTAGTTTGCTTACCACTAAGGTAAATTAATTTTTCTGTTCTGTCAGAGTCATGTAAAATGCATTTTTATATGTACATAGATTTTCAAACAATCACCCTGGATTTGTTGGGTTCTGTTGAAAAAACAGAAGAAGATAATCAATTAATACCAGAACCCAAGTTCAATATCAAAATGAGAATCTTCCTTCATCTATTATAATGATGTACATATTTCGTTACTAACTGACTTTTTGTTGTAATGCTTGTTAGAAAACCTAATTATCAATGGGTGATAAAAGTATATTGGTGATGGGAAATTAAACAAAATATGGTAACAACTTACTAATAGTATTGTTCTTGGGATGTGCTTTGGTAATACACGTAATTTCATTTCATAACTCAGTGTGAAGGAGAAATGCTGCTTTTCTCTAAACAAATGCTCTACCTTGAATTTCACCATTTCATCAATTTATCAATTGATGATATAATTCATATATTTATATAATTCATATATTTATATAATTTATATATTTATATAATTCATATATTTATATAATTCATATATTTATATAATTCATATATTTATATAATTCATATATTTATATAATTTATATATTTATACATGTATATTTATATATCAATTTATAATATAAGATTCACTAATGTGCCTTCTAGTAATAAGAAATAAAGTGTTTATACAAATGTATCTGTAAAGGCACATCGTTGGATCGGTGTATTGAGCGCTATATAAAAAAACAGATTATTATTATTATCTATAAATGAGAACAATGGGCTTAATGAGTCAACTGATATTGAGTAGGACAATTTTTTCTACTCATTGCTATATAGAAATTGTTGATTTTAGAAACTTTGGTTTAATAGGGAACAGTTGTGTTTAAAGCCACTTTAAGGAGTCCTTACTGACAAGTGTCCTGTCTAAAGAGATGGACACTGAACCAGGTTCTACATGCAGTCAAACCTGTCTATGAAGGCCATACAAGGGAAACAAGGAAACTGTCCACTGTAGACAGGTGTCATTTCTAGACAGGTTCTACAACACACATTTCTTCCTAGAGAGAAACAATATACATGACCATTATAGAAAGGTGGCCGCTAAGACAAGTTTGACCTGTACTCTAAGGGTGGTATTCTCAGAAGCGGACTAACTTTATTCCATGGTTCAATCCACCGACTAAGTATGGAATGCCAAGTGTCCAAATGAATATGTTTTTGAATAATTTAATCTGTCACTAAATTAAAATAAAATGTAATAACATAATTCATAAACAACAATATAACTATGATATAATTATGTTATCATGGTAATTTAGGGACATATCAAATTATTCAAAAATATATTCATATGGACATTGGCATTCCATACTTAGTCGTGGATTAAACCATGGACTAAAGTTAGTCCGCTTTCAAGAATACCACCCATTAACTTTAACTTTGTATGTTATTGCATGACTTACTAAGTATTATCTCATTTTGCATGGCCGCGTCCAGCTGGCAGAGACGAAACCCCTAACCTTGTATGGCACAGTAAGTAAATATGAAACTGCAGTTGCATGTTGTGCGGATCAAATAAATAATACACTAATATTCAACATTATTAACATTGAAGATTTCATTTCAAGCACTTGTTTCTTGTGAGTAATTATACTACCGAGTGATGCACAACGAATACACAATCTCTCTGAAGTATCTAGATATTTAATTTTACATTATATTCACCACAAATATAGTGATTCTTACATCATTTTCACCCAAAAATCTAGTAATTTTTACGTTATATTCAACTAAAGTGTATTAATTAATATGACTAATTGGTCATCTCATGATTGTTCAACTACCTTATAAGAAATACACTTTGAATATACACTGTCTTTCAAAATAAATGCTTAGAGGCAATTTGCAATTTGCGGTATACAAATATCTTATTATTATTATTATATTGTAACCTTTAAAGGCTTCCTTGGCGATGCCGGTGATACATTTTAAGGCTGTGCACAACAGTGTAATGAGGTACCCGAGTACACTCCCATGCTTACAAGCGAATACTCGAGTATTCGGACGCCATGTTTTTTTTTTTTTTTTTTATTTATTTTTTTTTTGCCACACCCATACATAGTACATACCACTGGAGCAGTATCCCAGTTCTGTCGCCGAAAACGCATGCAATTCTACTTTGAGTTGCAGTTGAAGGCGCCGATTTAATAATAATAATAACAGTGAACAATGCTGTTTTAAAAACCAAAGATGGCAGAATAATCCATTTTCCTCCAAGTCCAAGCAGAAATCCAGACATTTGGTCCCAGTTTCTGAGTGGTGAGTTTGACAGTGCTTGAGTTGGGAAACATTTTTACCGACGGCACCATGCCAGCGGCCGCCGCTCACCCAGGCACGGGTAAGCGTCGGCCTGGACATTTTTTTTTTTTTTTTTTGCGGCCGAATATTCGGGTACGAGAAATCGAACCCGAGTAGTTGTCAACCGTGCGGGTACTCGAGCATTTGACTACCCTTCACAGCCTTAATAGATTTGAGTGAGGTTTGCGGTTACACCACATATTCTTTTGAATGTTCTTAAACACCCTGTTACATATAGACTGACACAAGACAATTTTACTGAATAATGTGTGATAACATTGTCACTATAAACATCACTTTTCCTGTAGAATGGTAGAAATGATGAATTGCTCATTCTATTTCTTATATAAAACCTGCTAGTTCAATTCTTTTTTACTTCTTTCTTTTAACTGTTTGTAGACATTCTGCAGTGAAATATTGTTAGGTGATAGCTGATTGCAGAGTTGAAATGCTGTGAATCATATGATGATCATTAGGTTTGCTGGTGAAAGATATCGTTTGAACTGATGCAACAATCAAGGCAGTATTCTTGTTGTAAACAAACAATCACGACATCAAAAGAGAAGAGAAAAAGAGGTGTTGGTATTTTTTTTTACTGCAGCCCTTATCTCTCATCGTATGTTTTCATTTAATTATTCTCTTTTACTCATGGTATATTTCTCTATCTCTTTTCATATACAAGTACTGCACTTCATTCCTACTTTATAGATTTATAGATTAATTGAAAAAAGCCAAGGATGGGGAAAACGCTCAGACCTTCATTGATTTTAGTGATACATGAAGTGTTAAATAGAAAAGTTTACTGCCTTTGTGGGTACAATTGGTATCTAGTATATTGCTCTCTTCACATCGCACCTAGCAGTGTTTCTATACATAGTGTATTTCATATATTCCATTACAGATAAAATAACTCTGTAGTTATTGTGCCTTCTGTCATAAACTTTAGACAAGTCTACCATTTCATTGCAAATATCTTGACCATAAATATGATACAGTCAAACTTGCTTTAGCAGAACACCTGTATTGATAGACTACCTGTCTATAAAGGCCTCATTTTCATGTCCCTAGAAGATGGTTGCGCATTGAACCATGTAGTTAAGTAACCTGTACATAAAGATCACCTTTTTTTTGTCTCCCTTGAGAGGTCTTTATATGCAGGTTTCACTGTATAACCTCACATATTAACTTTCTCACTAGTTTCTAGCATAACACATTAATACTGGCAGTCATGGAAATTTCTAGATTTGTGTGTATTTTTGCACTGTTCTAAAATCAATTGGTTTGTTTGAAGTGTATATGGATTTATTATGAGCTGTGACTCAGTAGTAGGATTTATTTTAAAGATCTTATTTTCAAGTAATATGTGTATTTATCGATGAAGCCTAGAAGTATGATAAACATAATGCTGGTAAGTACCATCTGCATGCATAACTGAGTCAGAGGCAGTAATACCCTTTTGATTCCGCATAAATACCAGTAAAACAGAAATGGAGCATACCTTTCCTTGTATTTTGAAGTATCATGGCAGGTTTTAAAAAAAAATTGTAATTGTTTTTCCTTGCCCAAATAAACTGTATTAGGTCGCTTGTTTAAAAGTGAATACAGAAATAAATGTTTTGGATGCTGTGTCTTCTCATTTCAATTGCCAATTTCATTTTGTGGAGTTAATTTTCTTGAACAAGATGAAGTCCTTTGCTTTTCTTTCTTCCTCCAGTCAAAACTCAGAAGAGTATTTTGGAGGTTCAATTTCGACCAACCAAGTTTCAAGTTTTATTTTTGCAAATCAACGTTAATTGAAGCTTTAATGAATTTCCTATCATTGGTTATTGCAGAGGACTCCATGCCAGACTTGACCCTTGACCCTATCACTACAGCAGACGTGGAGGCAGCGCTGGCTCACACCAAACCATCCGCCAAGCTTCTCAAGGACAAATACTTAAAATGGCAGAAAGAATATGAGTCCGTCTAGAATAGACCAATGCAGCTCCGAATATGTACCGATAATGCAGTGGAGATGGAACTTCGTGAGAGATCTAGTCTAAATCAACATGGATGGACTAGTGATACAGAGGAGACTAGCCTTGGTCTAAACCAGAATGCTATTGCTTCGTGGATACAACCATGAGTGTTCCCACTGGTTTTGGTCACAGGGACCCAGGTCTGGTCTACATTGGTCTCATGGACTAGACCCTAATGTTATCTGCAGAGACCCAGCTCCATGTATGTACTTGTATTCGTGATGGAGTGGCGATAGGACTCTGTCTTATCCCAGAGACCTTGTACTAAATTGATGTGACTTGTCTCCATGTTGGGACCCCACATCAGGTCTTGAGGAATATAGAGCTAAGAAAAAGTATTTTACTAGGTCTAGGACCCATCTCCCAGTAGGTACTATTGATGCAGTGGAGACTGGCTTTGGTCTTAGCCCAGAGGTCAATTGCTTCATGGATGTAGCCTTAAGTAGTCTTACTGGTCTTGGTCTCAGTACCCCAGGTCTGGACAACGCAAGTCCAGACTAGACCCTAAAGTATGGTACTATACTGTGGCTCAGCTCCAGATGTGTACTAGTGACGAAGTGGAAACAAGATTCTTAACCCAGAGACCTTAGACCAAATGAATGCGACTGAAGAAGTCCTCTAGGTGCTCATTGCAGGACCCTAATCGTGGACTATGTGATTCTTTGGACTAGATCATGATACACCCCTGAGAGCCAGATACAGCTTCTTGAATGCTTGTGGGCACAACCTCTTGAATCTGAAGGAGCAATATTCCAGGACAAACAATTTTTCAACTACTAGTTCTTCAAAAGAGGTTTAGTGGTCAAGATGGAGCTCATCTCAGATGTGTGCTATCAATCAGACATTATATTTTGATTGAATCACTGCACGTATTCATTTTGAAAGTAATATTTTATTTAATTATATTCTGGTTTTTTAACCGTCTGTTATGAAGCCCTTGAAATTATGCTCTATATTTATATGAACTTATTTATCACTGTACTTTTTTTTCTTTCTCTTTATTATTCCAATTCAAAATTATCACTGTACATGAAGAGTCTCTTTAATTGCATTTTACAACATTTCTTTGCACAATTGAATTTTCAAAATGAAATGATTGTCTTTAATTAAATTGCAAAATTTAAGTGTATGATGACAAGCCAATAAGAAAAGCTTTATAAAATGCCATTATTCCGACTACCCACCCCCCTTCTGGTTTTGTTTTGTTTGTTTTTGCAATGATTAATTGTATAATGGTTGAGTAAAGTTTAAAATCCAAAACAAGGATATAATGTAAGGCACTTCTTATGCTCAATTTCGTACTATAATGATTATGATACTAATCTGAAATATTTGTTTTCCCCATAATGTGCACTATTTTGTAAATTTACTTATGGACATTTTTAGAGAGAAACTTTCAAATGTCAACAATGTTATGATTGATATGTTTTGTGTGTTACGCTTAAGTTGAATCGTGTTTTGGTGTGTGATTAAATGTTTAGAAGTAATTCAGTTTCAGGGGGAGAATAGTAACATACAGAAAGGAAGTAAGGGGAATCAACCAAGAAAAATTATGTCCCAATTAATTTAGGTTTCAGTTTTGTTGGTGTTTATCATTTGATTCAGAATAGTTGAGGGGTTTTTGTTATAATGGCCTTATTCCATTTTACACACGGTTAATACTTCCTTGGATTTCACCAGAGATTGCAAATTTACACCGTTCTCATACATGTATTTGGTGTAAATGTGCAATTTCTGGATTATTAATTAATTAGATGTGTATTGTTCCCATTTCATTCGTAAATTTCATACCTCAGTTAGTTGAAATGTAACATTTCTATTTGATAGTTTTGTAACCATAAGTTTGTATTCTAAACATGCATTTTTTTATCAAGGTTTTCCTTTTAGTTCTTAATTTTTTTTTTTACGTGTCCATTCATTATGTTGACAATCATGACATATATTCTCTGAGTTAGGTTATCATTCACAACTTTGTTGTCATTTTAGATACTTACACCTGCAGTAGCAGAAAAGTGATAGGGGAAAAAGGTCATATTTGATATGTGAAAATGCTAGTACAGTGAAACCTTTCTATAAAGGCTACCCAGATGAAACATGAATAAACTGGCCACTGTAGACAGATGGCCTTTCTAGACACGTTCTAGAACACACATTTCATCTTAGAGGGAGACGTTATAGGTGACCTACTTACAGTGGCCACCTATAACGTCTCCCTCGAGAAAGAAATGTGTGTTACAGAACCTGTCTAGAAAGGCCTGTTTAGAGAGGTGGCCTCTAAGATGGGTTTGACTGTAAACTATAAACTTCCTCATCAAATATTTTTTTTATTATTTTTAAAAATATATGATATGGTAGGAAAAGCAACTGTAAAGGCTCTGTTCTTAATGACCTTGGAGGTGAAAGGGTACTCTTAGAATGAAAGGTTTTAGAAACAAATTAGTAAATTACCTGTTAAAAGCAAGAGGGGTGTTAACTTGTGACTTTAAAACAGACTTAACGCCCTTGAAAGTGTCAATTTCACATGACCATGTTGAAAATTAAATTATGTAGAGAAATCTTCATTTTGTTTTCTTTTGACGACCCTAAATGAAATGAGAAACAATTTTCATATCTTTGGTAAAATTGTTGTTACATTCCATTTAAACATTTTATTAAATCAAATTTCATGAAATCCTGAAAATCACAATTTTTCCAAACTCTTTTCTGACAGTTTTGTTACTTTAGAAATGTTGATTTAGAAGGCCAAGTTTTTGCAAATACTTTCACATTATGGTAGACATTTAGACCTAGAAAATTGAGAAAAATAATTCCTTGTGTGCAAAATGCTATTGCTTATTTCCTTAAGCTTTCGTCTTTCAAAAATAATGATTTTGTTGTGTAAAGCTTGCATTGTACTTGACTGCAGTCTGCCAAATGCATATAATTCCTTCATGTATTTTAGTTACATCTCACTTGCACATATAGTAGTGTAGCTCTTGATGTAATTACAGTATCTATGTCATTCAATTTTGTAGTTCTGTAACCTCTGTTTTGGTACAAGTAAGCCGTCCATATTTATATTCTTTGTATCCTATTAAAGTGTGTATCGTATTCATAGAAGTACTTGCTATATCTAAAGAATGACTTTTAACAATTATTTTGTTTTTTACTTTGAACATTCTTATGTGCAATGTATTCTTGCATGATATTTCATGTAAGGTAAATAGATATAACGCCTTTGTAAATATGCATATGAATAAATGTATAGTAAATATAGTATATGCAGTAGGCCTATATTTCTCTCTTTTTATGAACCTGTATAATATGCAAACCAAAATCAGTCAATAAGATTGATTGCTGTGATGTGTCGAGATATTGATGACTAGCAAAGTCTGGGAATTTGCAAGAGAAAATAAAACAGAAAATGTGAAGCTCAAGATGTTGTTTTAAAATTATCCTGTCCGTGTTTTGTTGACATTTATGTACATAACATATTCTAGAACTCCTCTATATCAGACACCTCCTTTTCCGAGCACACCCCTTCAAAATGCTTTATAATGCAGATGGTTTCATTTATTTATTTACACGAATATGGTTACCATAACAAACTACATCTATTATTTTAGCTCATAGCTGTTTATCTTCAAGACGTCAATGTATCATTGAGACTATATTGATCAAGTTTCAAATCTAAGTGCTTGAGATAGCGCGAAGGATGTTCTCATTTATTTGTTTAGAAGAGTGAAATAGATTTATATCCGTTAGTTGGTTTTCCCCCACAGCGTTAGAAAGACTGACGCTAAACGATGATGATGGGGGTCCACGGAATGTGGGATTCGTTTTAAATGGTGATGTGTCAAAATATACCGACTTCAAAGGAAATAAAGATTTGTTTCTAAATGGCAATCAGGGGCCCGTTTCACAAAGCCTTTTTTCAATGACAAGTGACAAAAATCAGTGACAAATCTGCTGATAACCAATCAGAAGCAAGGATTTCAGTAGCTTATAACAAAAACTGTCATTTGTCACTGATGACAAGTTTTGTGAAACGCCCCACAGACAATGATTCATTGGAAGGGATATGTAAGGATTTATTCCGAGATAAAGGCATTATATGGGGGCGGCTCTGATGATCCAGAAGATAATGACACTTAGCGTCTCCTCTGAGAAACCAATAACAAGATAGCAACTACTTTTGAATAATCACCCTTTGGCAATTGATGCATGCGAACATGACAATAACACATTAATTCACCCGAACATGATTTCTATGGGCCTATGGTTTTGAACTTTTGCGATAGGGTTTTGACGAATCTAAAGACCTCGTTTTATGAATGTCATCAACTTTATTCTACCACGCATCTTATTGTTGTTAATATTCAATGAGCTGCAACAGCAAAGAAACACTCAAATTATGCGTTTTACATTCTCTCATGTAAGAATGAAGAAAGGTATCGCCCAATTCTTCCATACACCCCTTCTCATCATCAAGTTTCATTTTGTCCTCGATTGATAATGTAATTTAATTGAGCAACCCGTGTACATGTATATCACTTTGTACTTAATTTATGCTTGTATTCAGATTTGTGTATTTATAAAGCGTGTATAAATGGATATAATATGCTTTTGAGTCTAAATATTATTACGTTCAATCGAGAAAATAGATGAAGTTGAAAGTTAATATGATAAACAAAGATAACTAGTTCCTTACTGTATGGTTATAATAACGTTCATTTTATTCAATTTATCAGAAAATCACAATGGTATACACAGAAATAAAAGCACACAAAAAACGAGATACACACATTTCAATTGCCAAATTCAATCCTGTACCAGCAATTCGTCAGATAATTTAAAAATACATCCCAAGCGCATTAAGAATTTGATTTTCTTTAATTCCATATGTATATTTCATAGGCCAAGTTTGGAACGGAATCTTATAGTCGAACCCACAGGCGCGTACACAGGGGGGGGGGGGGGGGGTGTTTGGGGGGTTAAACCCCCCCCCTTTGGTAATTTTTTGTGTGTAAACCCCCCCCCCCCCTATATTTCTCTAAACCCCCCCCCCCCCCCTTTTGGATTTTTTTTTTATTTTTTTTTTATTAAAAAAAAAAAAAAAAATCCCATGGTTGACCTAAAAAAGCTGACCTTACCCTCCCCCGGAGCAAAATGTCAAATTTTCAAATTTCGAGACCAAAAAAAAAAAAATGTGTCCTCTTACCCCCCCCCCCCCCCCCCCCCCCCCCCCCCGCTTATTCAGCGGTCGGCTGAGTCGTTGCGATTTTTTTGGGACCAAAAAAAAAAAAAAAGTGACCTCTTACTCCCCCCCCCCCCCCCCCCCCCCCCCCCCCCCGCTTATTCAGCGGCTGGCTGAGTTGTTGCGAAATTTTCGGCCCGATTTATAAATGTTAAACCCCCCCCCCCCCCCCCTTGAAAAAATCCTGCGTACGCGCCTGCGAACCCAAGTTACCTCTATTTTTGGAGCTACAAACCAATGAAAATTACAGTGGCGGATATAAGATTCTCTGGCGGGTGTAATTAGGGGAGGGGCGAAAGTCCCCAAATTCTGTGACAAGCTCATAGAAAAGGCCAAAAGGGATCATCAAGCCCATGCGTGCTCCTTCTTCTTCCCCCTTTTCTTTTTTCCTCTTCCTCCTTTACATTCCTCTTTTTTTTTGGGGGGGGGAGTGGGAAGGTTGGGCATGGTGCCTCCTGGATTTGCCACTTTAAAATTATAATCCCTTTAAATCTCTAATGCATCAAAAATTCAGATTTATTACACATATCTTTGGCTTTGTTAAAACGACATTTTTCTTTTCTAAGATGTCATCAAAACGAACTCTTCTATTTACAAAATAAATAAATATTATAACATGCTGTAGTTTCTTTATGATCTAGTATTATTTCAAATGAAGTGACAATTATAAAGGAAATACGATTTCAGCTTAAAAGGAATCAGCACACAGAGACAAAAAATAATGAAGCAGCATTCGATTCAGAGTTGATGTACAAGTGATTATGCGTGTAGGCTTAATTTCTGAAGTGCTCTTCAATTATCTGTTTGATGGTTCGGTCGTCTTTCATCGCTGAAAAAAGGCTTTTTGCAGAAACCTCTGTCTCTCTTTTGAGATAACTCATAAAATGTGTATAAGACACAGTCATGTGCCATCCAGACATTTCGTTCATCGTATATCTCCACGAAGAATCTCAACATGTCGCGTTCACGAGTCAAAGATGTTGATAAGTGTGTGATCTAAAAATTTAAAACAATACAAAACATCATAGGTTGAATCGGTATCAAAACTTATGTAAATGTCACTTCATTATCAAACTTGTTGTGGCATAGTGATCGTTGGTACTGTTTTAGTCTCTGGATGAAATATATTTCTCTTAGATGAGACTAATATTAATGTCATTTTTCAAATGCTGTCACGTTTACGAGTCAAAGATGTTGAGAAGTGTGTGATCTGAGGATTTAAAACCATGCAGACAAAAATAACATGGATTGGATCAAACCGGGGATAAAACTAAGAAAAAAATTACTGTGAAACGACACATTCATGAGTTTCCGCTAATTCAAAAACATAATGGAATACGATCGCAAAGGCTTTCGAAAAATCAACACAAGGGCAATTTAAATACCCTTAATCTATATCCCAATGAGATTAAGTTCGGATTACGCTATTTAATATAAGTCATGCAATGTTCGCATGTTCCAAACTGTGGACGAGGATATTGGAATCGACTTTTCAGTAGCCTTTGCAATCACGTATGTTATGGGATATTTATGAAAGTCATAAATTCCAATCGTGAGTGATGACATTCGTGTTCCTCACGAAGAAAGACAAGAGTATTTATTAATGAAGGAGAGATCGACAAAGGAACTGAAGAGAAGAGGCTCGGAGAAAGAGAGAGAAGGGAATGGGGAAGACATGATATATAGAGTTGGAAATATAGGGGAGGGTGAATGGAATAGCCTAAGAGACCAACGAGAAATTTGAAACATTTTAAATACTAATGAGGGAGAGTACAATGTGCATGGAGAGTTAGGTCAAATGCAAATGGATGTTGGTTTTGACTGTACGCGTGAATCAATAATTATAAAGGGTGCTTTTATACAGTAAGTTAATTAAAGTAGAATGAGTAATTGAAGGGTTTCATGTGTTTTTTTTTCGTTTTCTGGTTGCGTTTCTCATATTGTTTTTCGAGCAAAATATTGCTCACAATTACTTTCTTAATGATTTCTTCGCCGGGTATGTTTCAATTTTTTATTTTTATTTGAAATTACATCTATTCTTTTTAATTTGTTTCCGTCATATACAAGTATATGTTTCTATTTCAAATCAACTTTAAGTCCTCCATCCTTTTGAAGGTATTTTTTGTACAGGGGAGGTGCATACCTCAATCACCCTGAAGAATCAGAAGAAGAATTTAAAAAAATAAAAGAACACCTAGATAACATCTCTTAGAGGTATAGTAGTGGATAAGTCACCCGACTGCAGATCATAAGGTATGGAGTTCGAGTCCCGCCGCGGCAAGACGTTAATCTACATTTGCCACTCTTCACCCATGTGTTAAATGTGTACCCGGTATGATGCGAAAGTTGATGTGATTAGATGAGCAAGTGTGTGACTGGAATGCTCCCCAGGGAGTGGAGAAATATAAGCCTGAATCCGATGACCGGGTAGTAGTGTATCTTTCTGTAAAGCGCTTATAGAGACATCACCGATCGATGTATTAAGCGCTATATAAAAACGGAATATTATTATTATACTCACAGGTCATATTCTGGAGATCTTGACGTTCCTGGAGGTTTTCCTGTAATGCCTCCATGAGCTGGAAGTACCTAAAGAGAGTGTCACGTGGCCAGATAGTCTCAGACGAGGAGTTCACCAGCAGCTGAAGGTTATCATGGACCGTCTTCTCCCAGTCTAACAAGGACCATTATAAAGCGAAGGAATAAAACAAGAAGAAGAAGGAGGAGGAGGAGAAAAAGAAGGAGGAGGAGGAGGAGAAGAAGAAGGAGGAGGAGGAGGAGAAGGAGGAGAAGAAGAAGAAGGAGAAGAAGAAGAAGAAGGAGAAGAAGAAGGAGAAGGAGAAGGAGAAGAAGAAGAAGAAGAAGGAGAAGAAGAAAAAGGAGAAGAAGAAGAAGAAGGAGAAGGAGAAGAAGAAGAAGAAGAAGAAGAAGAAGAAGAAGAAGAAGAAGAAGAAGAAGAAGAAGAAGAAAAAGATAATAGTAATTAAAGTAATTTACTTTAGGGTTGCTTGCATAAGATATAAAAATCAGTCGGGAAGAAGATCATCAATAACCACCTTCTCCAAATCTAACAAAGGAAGAAGAAAATAATAGTAATTCAGATGTGATCAAGAGCATTTTGCATGTAAATGGCAACTACCGGCCTGCCATAGGATTGCTCCCCAGGGTGTGGAGAATGTACATACATTTTATGCAGGCAAGCCTCAATCCAATGACCGTGATCATATTATATCACTCAGTAAATGTACCAAAGAGGTGTCTCGAGAAGTGTCGAAGTTGAGTGGCAAAATTAATCACTTGCCAGTCTTGCCCGAGAATGTAAAGATCTTACCTCCAGATTTCTTGGTGATTTCTCCCATCATTCGGCTTACTCGGCGGAAGAGTGCATCAGAACTAGCTACACTCTTGTGGCTTTTCCGATCTCTGCGGGCGAGAAAACCGCACCATCAACATGACAGGTGGATGAAAATATACACACATGAAACATTACATTGGATCATTATTGCAATTTCATTGGACATGACATATTTTCTCTGCAGGCGTACTACAGAGCCCCTCCCCCTTCTTCTTCTTCATTATAGATATAGGCTACAGATTTAGACTACATTCATTTTTTTTTTTTGGAGATTTTTATCACTTTAACGTATCCCTATACTGATCAATGACCTTTAAAAAGTCGATGGCCCGAATTCACAAAGGAGGTTTGTCGACAAACCTTGGTTTTCGTACGTCATATGACGCGTTTTACGCGTTTTTTACAAACCTGGTTTGTAAAGAACAAAAGGAGGTTTGGCGAAACAAAAGGAGGTTTGAGCTCAAACCTTGCTTTGTGAATTCGGGCCTAAGAGTTTAAAATCATGTTGGAATTCAACCATTATCACTGCATAATTAAAAAGGTATTTCAAACAAAATCGAGCATTATTTTTTAAATTTGATTGTAGAGTAAGTAGATGTGTCGGGAAGCATTTAGAAAAGCTTGCGCTGCAGTGTTGAAATTTAATGGAAGTTTAATAGTTAAAATCATGTAAGCATTATACTTTTGTTGATCGGCACGTGCGAAACTTTTAGGCTGCCCTATTCTGTCCTTGTTTTCTTTTTCTTCTTTTGTCTCTTCTGCTAATTTCTTGCCTCCTTGGTCGCTCGCCTTATCCTCGTCTTCACTGAAAAATACATGTCAAAGGAAATACTGAAGCTAGGTTAGTTTATTAAAATCAATTCAAAAGTGTAACTGCTTAAATGTACAAATGAAACAGAACGAGCTGAGCTTATATGAATCTCATATTTTGACCCTCCTTCATTATGTCATTATTCTCTTCGGCTCCCCCTCTCTCTCTCTCTCTCTCTTATTATTACCTCTCTTTCCCAACCCCACTCTATCTCCCTCTCTCCCTCTCTCTCTCTCTCTCTCTCTCTATGTTCCACTCTCTCCACTCCCGGCTCTCATTATCCCACATACTGTACCTCATTAATTATATACCCGACTATATATTTCGCTTCTCCCTCTCCCACGCACGTTTTGGCACTCTGTTTACCTTTCATAGCACATAAAACATATTTATCCAATTCATGACGAATTGTTGACGGAGAGAAAGCACAGCACGTGTGCAATTAAGACTCTTAAGAGCCCATGCAAGGAATGTCTAATTGGTCGTTAAATATGGACGGAAGATTGATATCATCTTCTTTGTGATTATCGTAATTATCATAATCAAGAGGACATATAATAATACTATTGAAAGAAAATTACCTCACGCTATGGGATGAAAATGGATGTAACAATTAAGGTTTATGATTAATACCCCAGTCACAATCAACAGAAACTACTCCGACACCAAACCGACAACATACCGAGCAACATAAATGGTAAATTACCCCAATCTTGCCGAAAGGCCAAGAATCGATCGATTTGTAGTCGGTGTGGAGTCAGTTTGGCGGTGTGACAGAGGCATATCAAATTAATTCAATACAGATATTTGTCAAATATCAATGACTTGAAGAAGCTGGTTTACACAGAATAAAAATAACCATTTTTATAGAGAAATTAAAGGAGGAGGTATATCAAAAATGGAAGGGGTGAGAGGAGTTTAGGCGAGGGAAACAGGGGAGAAAGAGAGATAGATAGATAGATATAAATAAATAGATTGATTGATTGGTTTAGAGAGAAAAAGGAAGAGATAAAGAGAGAGAGAGAGGGAGAGAGAGAAAGAGAAGGGGAAAAAAGAATAGATAGATAAATAAATATATATTACAGATTGATTGATTGGTTAAGAGGGAAAGAGAGAGAGAGATAAATAATACCAGTGACTATTAGAGAAGAGAGACTTAGAGAGAGAGGGAGAGAGAGAGAGAGAGAGAGAGAGAGTAAAGGAGAAAGATGAGTAGATTATCAAGTGGTAGCGGGTGAAACGAAATGTAACTAAGTCACTCTAGATGTAAAGTAATACTAATATCATAATACAGCAACACTAAGACGTGAATTAGAAAACGACCGAGAGCACTAATGCACCACGTACAGCTAGGTCTTAAAGCCCCTCTAAAGTGTTGGGAGCCCCAAATTTGCCCCAAATTTGATGGCAACATTTCAGTTAAATATTTTCATATAGGATGTCATTAAGACATACTTCTGCAAAGATTCCCCCCCCCCCCCCCCAAATGTGTTTGAAGACAAACATCGATAAAAGGATACGTAGTTTGGGTTTAATTTTGTACATAGAAAATCTAAATTGTGTATGCTTTCATCAATATTCGACTTCAAACACTTTTGTTTTGAAAATCCTTGCAGAAATGTATCCTAAATGCCATCTTTTTCACATTAAGATAACATTTAAGTGCAATTTTTCCTCCAAATTTTTCGGGCTCCCAACATTTTAGAGTGGCTTTAATATTATTCGTGTTTTTTTTTTCCACGATGTTGATACGATCTCTCATGAGCTCTGAACCACTTTATCGCCTGCTACCCTGGCAGCTCGAGTCTTTATATCCCTATTCCCGAAGACTCCTCGAGGCCCAAGGAGGTGGACTCGACCCACCATGACTAATCCGTCATGACACCGCCATGTCTTTCCATCAGGGGAGTCTTCACAAAAATATAACATCGACTTTAAGTTGGACTTATATGGCAGGCTGTTCATGCCACTGTTTGCTCTCACCATTATTTTACTGGCATTGGTCCCGCATTGGTCTCTCAAGGGACGTACAAATCGTGGTCACAAATCTACAGAATTTACATTTTGTGATAAATCATTATTGAAGAAAAAAATATTATCTAAAGATCATAATGGTGAGAGCAAGCAGTGACATGAACATCCTGCCATAGATAAGTCCAATTTAAAGTCAATCTTAGTCTTTGTGAAACACCCCCTGGTATACTTTCTCCAATCTGGGTACATTAATAATATTGACAGCATGCAGCGAAAACCAATGCGAGGGACAGGCAAGAGCTTTATTAAGTGCTGGTAATATCTTTACGCGCTCTGATAATGGTGAAGACAGTGTGCGAGTATCGTGCCAGCGAACTCTAATCATTGCATAAATGATTTATTACATTCTAAATGTCAAACAATATTTTATGTCATCCACGAAGCCCTATAAATAAAATAAAAAGGAAGCAAACTACACAAAAATACAGACTACATTGCAGTATTCTTCATGTGGGTTAATTACGTTAACATGAATATAATAATATATATAGAGTATTACTATTTGTAATGCACCAAATCCACATGACTAATGTGTTCGAGGCGCAATGGAGAAGAAAAACTACAAGTACACGAAAATACTTAACAAAAATGAACAACGACAATGTGAAAGGATATCTACTGCAAAGGGTAATAAAAGTGATGCGATTTGGCATGGTAAAGGTTCTTTAATTAACATTAGTAATAAATATAATGTAGTTGTATGTTTCTCCTCCAATTTAATGTCTCATTTTTCGTCAGAATGAAGATTTTTTAAGAAGAAGGAAAAAGAGAGAGCAAATCTAGAGATCATTGAGAAGAGAAAGGAAATGATAATTTGTTTCGATTTGAATAAAATAGGGGGCAGATCGCAGTGCGCAATATTAATGGCTTTTCACTAGTAGATAATTTGCAATGTGAAGAGAAGGGTCGTGTGATTTATTAAACTGTCTTTACCTTGATGGTTCTTCTTCTATAGTCTCCATGACTGAATCAACCTCTAGAAGCTTCATACTCGAAACACGCCTGGTCAAGAAACACATGAATGGAAAGGAAAAAAAGAGCTATTGAATTAACATGAAAAAACTCAATGGTAGAATGAAACTACCGTCGTCGAAAGCTACAAATAAATAAAATGTATCGAAAAGAAGAATATTTAAAAAAAGAGCCGGTAAGAAAATAGAGGGGGAGGGGGCGTGTCTCTTTAAACAAAGAACAGATAGATAGAGAGGAGGGGGAGGTAGGGAGAAAAGGAACGTTAAAGTAATATAATATACCTCTTTCAGTTATCAGTGAAGTGAATTAGAAATAAAAATAGAATAACTGCCATTCGATTTTATGCAGTTGTGATCAGGGGGGGGGGCACAAGTCCAAAAACAAACAATGCTATGACATTTTCACAGGTGATCATTTTGGGTCTAAAATTGCTTTTGGGGGCACAATAATTATGTACATTTTGGACTTAAAAAATGTATTTATAATGTGCCATGTGGGGTTTTCCATCAAAATATAGGGAGGGGGAGATGCCCCCATGACCCTGGATCCGCCACTACAATCATCAGCTATGCATGATGCTATAATTGTCACGTACGTACCTGCCCGTGTTGAGTTCTTGATCCTGTCTTTCAAGCTCCTCGTTGAACTTATCGGCATCCAGCTGCATCTGGACCATCACCTCCTGCTCTTTCACTTCCATGAACAACTCATTCCGAATGTTCTGAAAGTTGTTCACTGTATATGAAAAGTTTATGAAAAAAAGAAAAAAGAACAAGAAAAGAACAAGAACAAGAGGGGAACAAAACTGAAGACTGATGCATATATGGCCTGCAATCAATTCTTATAATTATCGTAAACTCCAATGAAAAAAACCGATAATCATTACACTTTACATAATTATAACAATAATCAACAGAGCCAATAATAACCAACTTTATAAGAAGAAGTATACTTTATTCAAAAGGTAGTTTTCAAAAGTTCCTCCTTTGCACTCGCATTATTTCATTATTATGACTTTATAATGACTTTACCTATGACTTTACATATATGACTTTACATATAAAAATAATCAACAAAGCCAATGATAAACCATATATAAGAAAATGTATACTTTATTGAAGAGGTAGTTTACAAGTTCCTCACTTGCACTTGCATTATTTCATTATTTATATGACTTTAATATAATGTGTAGAAGAAAGAAAGGAGAGATAATATCTCGAAAAGAAGGAGAGGAGAGGAAGGTAACGCAAAAAAAGGAAAGAACATGAGCTAAGGAAAAGGAGAGGGAAGAAATGACATAGAATGTGGGATAGAAAGAGAGAGAGAGAGAAAGAGAGAGAGAGAGCGTGACGAAATACCCATGATCCCAATAGATCCATAGCATGACATATATTATGAAGGAGGGGAGACAAGGATGGGAGACAAGGAGGGGACAGGGGAGAGAGAGAGAGAGAGAGAGAGAGAGAGAGAGAGAGAGAGAGGGAGATAGGGAGGGGGTAGATACGTACCCATAATCCCGACAAAGAGGTTCTTGAAGATGAACGATCCGATACAGATCCAAAGCATGATATAGAAAGTAGGTGCGACACTCCCCATCACCTTCCACATGTCTTTCAAGATCTTGTACCACTGGTCCAAAGTAAACAGCTGGAACAGGGTGATCATCGCGTTGCCTAAATTACTGATGGCATCAAAATAATTGGGGAAAATACTGAATAATAATAATCATAATGAGTAAAGATCCAGAAGAGGGATCTCGTAGTTTATGCTAAACTTTATTTCGAGTTTCATTTTTGACGGAAAAGAAACCTTCCACGTGTCTTTTCAGATCTTATGTCACTGCTCGAGTGTGACCATGCATGCAGCTGAAACAAGATGATCATTGCGTTAGCCTAAATTGCTGACGAAGACGAGTGAAATGAAGAATCGAATTTAGATACAGAATATGGGGATTTTGTGGTTTATGGTATAAGCCTTATCTGGCGTTTATGGTTTATTTATGACGGGAAAGAACCTTACACATGACTTTCAAGATCTTGTTCCACTGGTGAAAGAGGGTAATAAAACATAAATTTGCTGACTTTTTATATTTGTTAATGTCTACACACAATCGAGTTTGCCGATAACAGATTAAACGGAAAGAGAAATATTTTTGTTTAATGACTGAATTACTGACAATAACCGACAATTATAATATTCATTGTCGGCAGAAATGTTTTGGGTGGGTAACAAATCAATGGGGGGGGGGGAGGGGTACGGGGAAAGTGTGATTGTACCTATCATTTGCCAAACATCCCCACTCCCCAACAAAAAAAGGATAACATTGGTCTGGGCTTGTCGGAGAAAGGAATACATCCTCTTTTTATTCGCTTTATATTACTTTGGGGGCTGTATTACCTACAAGAAAAATGTCCTGGTGTTGCCAACCGCTTCATCACCCCCGTCTACATTAAAATGACTCGGTAACATTGTAGAAAGTTGATAAAAAAAAAAGGCATAATTTGGGTATGAAATGTTACTAATTATATTCCTTCTACTGTACTTACCCTCTAACATGCGAAAAAATCTTGGAAAAAAATTCTCAAACCACAAAGATATCTATGGTTTTCTTTGAAGGTGTCACTGTGCAACACCCTCTAACAGTGATTAACAGTAAATTATCCTAACCATTTTTGAACTTTCCCAACCCTTTTTCCATGAAAAAAGGCATAAGACAGGCTTTTAAAAATCTTTCAACACTCAAATGTCTGGAATGGTATGTAGAACCAATTCATAGCTTTGTGTCGATTAACATTCACCTAAAATGTTATTAAATTGTAATAATATAGTTGGGATAATTCAGGAATCGATCAGATCAGTTTTCCCAATTTATATCATTAATAATGGTCCGTTTTCACTCAAACTTTCAGATTATCTTTAATTGTACATCTAGCATTGAAGTCACTACCTTAGCACCACTTTCTCTCATCTGAACAATGTTACTAAGTCCCTTTAACGACACCCAAGTGCTACCATTACTGCGACCATGCACGAGCACTTACTTAAAGCTGTGCTGATGGGTGAGGTCGTCCCTCATCGATCTCGAGTAGCTGTCGAAGAAGATGATACCGGTGATTGCGAAGATGTAGAGAAAGAGCAGGAAGAGAACCAGGATGAACGACATCGCCTGAGTTTAGACAACAAAGTAATATCATCAATTATTTCTCATTCCAGGTAAAATTGAACATGAAAGGGTTAAAATAATGAACGCTCGGGTCAAATGATCGGTCTATAAACTGGAAAAAGGTTTATATAATGTAGAATGATTTAGAAATTATAAGACATATCGTAACCAAACGCTGTTTAGCTCAGGAATGCTCCTGTGAGAATTGTGTCGATTTAGATTGTTTATCCCATCCTGTTGAAAGTATAATATCTTTAAAGAACTACATGACTCCAGAGTTTTAATACTAGAAGATGAGAAAATATCTCCCTCCAATGGTATTGAAGGAGATCACAGTATTGTTATCAGATAATGTGATCGCTCAGGGGATGTCTCTGACACTGTATTTCCGGTGGAGTAATTCCATGAAAATATCCAATCACTGGCTAGATTCCCCGGTGCTGACACCCCCTCCATCCCCCTTCCAACCCTGGATAAAGATTACGTTGAAGGGTTTCATAATATCCGGAGCGATGAATAATTGCAAACGCCTACGAGGGGAATACCCATTTCCAGACCCTCACATAATCTCCTGAAAATCGCGAATCCCGTGGTGCTATAATCATCTCCAACGCAGCATGATGAAGCTTACATTGAAGGCTTTCGTGATAGCCAGAGCGATGTAGATGTTTAAGGATATAATCACAAACTTTATTATAGGGGAATACCCCTTTCTGCAGTTTCCGATGCCATCTAATCCCATGAAAATCCACGTCCCTGCAGATTTCCCAGGTGCTACCCCCCCCCCCTCCGCGCCCCCCTCCCCCTTCCCGCCCCACCCCTCCAAACCTGTATGAAGCTTACGTTAAAGGCTTTAGTGATAGCCAGTGCGATCATACGAGCCTGTCTGAACCTGGACACCATCTTGAGCGCTCTGAAGATACGGAAGACTCGGATGTTACCGACAATGACTTTGAGATCCTCGAGGTCCCCAGCGGCTGAGGCGATGATTTCCGGTATGAAAGACTGCATCAGATAGAAAATGAGACGATAATAGATTTTTATTTGGTTTTGCATGGATTTACTTTTTTTTCTTTTTCTCTCTCTTTTCTTTTGCATAATTCCGAATCGTTTAACGACAAAATATTTGTGATAATACATTACGGTCATTATTACAGTTTCATTCGAGAACATGGATTTAATGTACTGGTAAATACCCGGGGGGGGGGGGGGGTACTCAGATTTGGTTTGGACGGGGGTGTGCCGCCCAAGACTCGAACCCCTACCCATTATTAGGGGTCCTATTTGGGCATTTTTCTCGAAAAAGACCCATTTTTCACAATTTTCTGGTATCTTGCAAATTTCGAAAAAACGGACCCATTTTTAATGGTATTTTTGTTAAAGTCGGACCCATGTCTAGGGATTTTTGTGAGAAAAAGTGACCTATTAGAGCGGCATATCCCAGTATGTCCTAATATGTGAGTATCCCCCGCCCCCGGGGGTAAATATTTGACTCAAACACGATCGAAAATACTTCAGGAAAATCAATAGCAATTTTAAAAACCCTGGCCGTTATCTTTTGAAATGTACTATACATTTAAAGGAAGTATTACGTAACCCAAATATGGTTTCATTTGGATATATAATATGGATCTTGAGTTGATTTTTCGAAAGCCTTTGCGATCGTGTTCCTAATGCATTTGTTTCAAATAACTCCTTTATAAATAAGTGCATCTTCGTACATAATTATGCGAGAGAGGGTTCCCACAGGTTTATACGAATTCTAACTTGTAGGGTCATGCAATTCATAATGAAGTAGCTTCATCGAAGCATTCAGGTTCATGAGCCTCTTTAAGAAGCTACGATAAAACCATATAGAGCTTTTTCTATTATTTTAATATCTCGATGAACTGAACACTTTTCCTTATTAAGGTTACAGTGAAGTCTATAAATACGGGATTTTAGGGGAAAGTCAAGTAGCGCATGGTGCTCTTTGTCTCATTTGTTTCCTGTTAATTGCGAGTTTAGAAGACACAGAGCAACAAGAGGAAAAATCCCTTTCTCAAGCATAATGTTGTCATGGTGACATCCAGGTGACATGACCGTGACGGAAACTTACGGCAACTGTGACAACGAAATCGAAGATATTCCAGCCGTTCTTCCAGAATAATGGGAAGTTGTCCACCCATTTGAGGAGGATCTCAACCATGAAAAGAAAGAGAGCACAGTAATCAAAGATCTCAAGAAATCGACGGGTTCCGGCTAGGCTGGGGTCAGTTCTGTCTGCTACTTCTGTTATTTGGGGGGGGGGGGAGATAATAAAATAATAGTTACCAAGCGTCTGTATTGTACTTTCCTTTATACCATTAAACAGTGGTTATTTCCGTTTTGGGATAATAATAACTATTGTTTATCTGATTTACCTAGGTAAGGGTAGCAAACGAAGTATTATGCTCTCCCTGCGAGCCTAGAAACTATTATTACCCCCAGCCAGGTACCCATTTAATACATCAAGGTCGAGAGGGGGCACAGGATGTCTTCAGTCAAAAAGTCTTGTCCAAGGATGCCAGCATCGAACCTGGGACCTCTCGTTTGAAATCACAAATGTATATATTCTACAGTGCTCACTTTGTTTCAAATTATGATTTTAAATACTTATGTATTGTACGATGATTTGGTAATGTTTTGCGGCATTTCTTATGACAGCATGCAAACGACGAAAACCAATCGAATGTCAGGATCTTTAGTTGTTTTAAAGTACGGAGTTGTACCCACAAGGAAAAAACGTTCACTGGTTATAAGGTGTGACATTAATTTTAAGGTTTCCTTTTTTACCTTTTCTCGACATAAATGTATACCCCAAATCCTTATCCCTGTCTTTCTTCCTCACATCCCCCCTCTCTCTCTCTCCCTCCTTTCTCTCTCTCTCTCTCTCTCTCTCTATCTTTCTCACTCCATCCCTCCCCCTCCCCCTCTCTCTTTCTCTCTCTCTCTCTCTCTCTCTTTATCAAACGTTTCAATTTTATATTAAGCGCCTAATTTCGATTGCTTTATTTTATTATTTTTTTTGTGTTTTTGTTGCCTTTTTCAAAGAAAAAGGTAAGTAAGAAAGCCAAATATGTCTATCCATGACAAAAACGATTTTTTTTTTTTTTTTTTTTTTTTTTTTTTTTTTTTACTATTTATTCATCTGAGAAGGCAAATACCAAAATGACGTCAAGACTGTTCACGGTACACCAAAACTTACCTGACAGTAAGCCAAGGGAAAGTGAATTCGCTAGAATCAAAATCAACATGAAATTCTGAAAATAAGATGCTGTAGTCAAGTTAAAGTTAAGAATGTCAGTAAACAGAATAACTCATGTTTTATGGATCAAGAGTAGGTTTTGCTTTAAAAAAATAAAGCTGAGAATAATATAACTGCGAATACTTTCTTCTCGGATGAAGTCTTTTTTTTTAAATTGAGGATTTGTTTGGTCAAAACATGATTTCACTATACACCAATCAAATACCACAGCATGGAGGGTAGGGGTGAATAGTCCCTCTTTGTAGCACACGCACATGGATGTTGTTTGTTGAATAGCCTTTTGATTATTTTTTTATTCGGCATAATAATACCAATAATATGTATTTAATAACTATAGTAATAATATTGATGATAATGATAATGATAATTGTACTACTATGTCTTCTACTACTTCTACTACTACTACTACTAATTATTATTATTATTATTATTATTATTATTATTATTATGATAATAGTGGTATAACGTATGGTAATTTAACTCAGAATGGTTCTCAAAGCGCTTTTCAAAGAAAAATTAGTGTACATAATATTTAAACAGAGAAGAGATAATTAGGAATAAACTATCAAATTACAACTGTATTATATGAATAAAATATTGAATCCAATTGAAATTTACTTTATTTCCTTCTCGTTATTGGTGCCAAGGGGTGAACTAGAGATCAGTACTGTAATGTTTTTTTTGTTTTTTTTAAAGAATAGAAGGAGTCAAATTCTATAAAAAAAATTTACATGTAAAGTATGTAGGCCTATATGATTTGTCACATTCATAAGATTTTTGTTTTAATGGTGAATTTAAAAGGCGGACAATTAAACAAAAATGAAACGAGCGAATATTTGTTTTGAAAAGGATACTTTCGAGCAAGTAATGGGCCCACATGTCGATGGGTGGGTTCTTGGAGTTTTTGTTGCGGACACGGTTCTTCCTGCGGTCAATACTGCCGACGTTCTCAGTATTGTCTTTGCGAGTGTAGGCATGGAACTTGACCAGTCCATGCGGGTTGGTCAGCATCATCTTATCCAACGTTGCCTCATCTGCAAAAAAAAGAAAAAAAAGAAGCAAATTCACATAATGTATTGAAAATCAAATACTATACCATAATAAGGTTATCATCAAGAAAAACGGTCACACAACTATAATTGTAGAATATGATGGGGGATTGGTATCCGCAAAAAACCTTCTCTTTTGCCTCCCGATTTAGTGAAAAATGTTCATCAGATGGCACTAAACAGTAAACATGATTAATATTTGTCCTGTATAGAAGATTTATCAAATATTGCTTGTAAATTTCTTCAAATTGCTGTTTTGAGTACTTTTAAATCAACTGTCCGGATACACAACCCGTCCGGACACAAAACGTCTGGGTATTTTGATTGGCAGCAGGAGCGTCGATAGAACTTAGAAGGGGTTGGGTGCCTCATACCCCCCCCCTCCCCATTGTAAATGCCTGTTGCCTTTTTATCTTTCTCTAAGACCAAGATCAGTCAGGCCTATGCAACATCATACCTGCTAAATCTTTGGAGTAGAATTTGGGTACGTCCGAATGACCGTGGTCATCGAAGCTCTCGAGGAGATGGAAATCTTCAATGAGCTTCGACCTGAATATCTCTGCAAGTGGTGTGAGCTCATCGAAGATCCCAGACGAATGGATATTGGGCTCATCGGCGTCATTTCTTGCCATTTTCACTTGTTAGTGGCGATCAGTAAACCACGTCGGAAACGAAATAATTTGTTGGTCATGAGTGGTAAATGTTCAGATCTAGACGTAGTCAAATTCGACTTGCTAAAGCATGTCACAATAAAAGAACTTGTTAAATTGTTACACTTTCTGTATTGAAAATTCAACGCACTAATTTTGCACATAATTTTAATCAACCAGCTCCAGACGCGCACGTCCAAAACTAGTAAAAGCGTATACGCCTCATAATGCGCACAGCTATTGCGCACTTGGACTACTGTTTCTGTCGAGCATTGAGATTGGTTGAAAGTTGTTAATTGATTGATTGTTGAATTAACCAATGAGGAGGGGTTATTAAACAATGATTATCGTAATGGAGCAAGTCACATCCACAGGTGTTATAATATTGCTCCTCGCATGTATTATCTGTGTGGATTTTTATATTCAACAAGTTGAAATCAAATCACCCGAGTATATCGCCTTTATTTAGTGGTGTAGTATGGGCTAAGATATTGAAGGGGCGCCGTCCGCACCACTGTCAATGGGGAACAGAGTGGGGGGGGGGGGGGGGGGGGGCTCCTTAGGTCTACTAGGTGGATGAAATGTGAGAAAATTGTAGTCATCTTTTAATGTAATCTTCTCTCTTAAAAAAAAAAAACTTTGCCAGGCCCCTCCCTTTCTTTCGATATCTTTCTCCTCTTTTGGCCATTCAATGGAGGGGGGGGGGGGGATGTGTCCGCTACGCCTCCTCCACTGTTTTTATTTTAAATATATATATATAAATATAATGTTGTCACTTATCAACATACTTTGTAATCTAAAACAGTTTGTAATCACTAAGAACTGTCAGATTCATGATTTGTTTCTCCCATGTTTCCTTTGAATGGTTTAGAAGTTTTAACCAATACCACTGTAAAAAAAAAAGAAATTATGGTGATAATAACTTAGTCTTGATCCGTGAACTTCAAATAGTAAGAACAGCTGTTTACACTGAGTGTTATATCAAATAAGCTACTTCGAGATGAAATATCATGTCTCGATGGGTTTAAACTTTAAAGCATTGTACAATTGACCTTTATCTGCTTTTGCGCAGATAGCATCTCCGAAGTGACCTTTTAGCATCCATCATTGTGTTTCGAGAGGAAATTAAGTTGTTTCCATTATTCGTTTTATACAGGCCTATCTTTATAATGATTCCCTGTACGTTTATAACACGGAAGGCGGATGTCGGATTACTCTAAATTGAGAAACTGTTCACTTCTTTGCACCCCCCCCCCCCTGGTTGATGCTTGATGGCGGTTGGCTGGAGAGCGGGGGGGGGGTGGTATTCGTACCTCGTAGTAATGACATTTTCATTAGGCTTTATAGTAACATCCTGACATTTATTTCTTGTAAAGAACATGACTGTGAAGTTAGATCATTTTGGGTAAGGCGAGCCATATTTTTCCAAGGCGTGTAATTAATGCCTGCAACTATGCATCTGTAAAGTAATACTTAACGTAGGCCGTAAACTTTGGCCTGTTATAGAGCCGAGGTACTATTGGAGCGCCTTGATGAGCACATGTTGTGGTGGAAGAATGTCCGGAGAATATTATATACCCCCTGACAGGCAATATCTGTCTAAGATTTTGTTATTATTATTTTTATTATCATTATCATTATTATTCTCATTATCATATTATTACCATTATTATTTTTCATTATTTTTGTTAACATTATTATAATTATTTTTATTATTATCATTATTATAACTATCACTATTATTATAATTATAATCGTCATTATCATATCATGATAAGCTTATGAATCAGAGGCACAGGAACTGCCCGGGGATCCTCCTCCATTACTATTTTGTCCGGCCTCCTCGGATCATTGCAAACTTGAGGAACATTTAGGACACAATGCTTATATTTTTAGCCCCCTAACCCCCTTCCCCCGGAGAGAAATAAAGAAAATAAAGATGTAATTGACCCCGGTAGCCGAGACTGTGATTGCTTTCTCTTGTTTTAGTGAGCCAGTATAATAACACTTTTCCTCATATTCGATTATAGGCATACGTACACTGTTGGTCATAAAGGTGGAATAATTATTTTTAACCCAATTTATGAAATGATTTTGACAATGATATTCCTAATAGATCTAAATAATAGTATACATTCTCAGATTTTATTGAATAAGAATTTGCGAGTGTTTGTTTTGCGTGACTGCTAAAGCATGCGTGTACTACTATGCTAATCAACTAGGGGACCTACGTCCTCAAGTCATAACTGACAGTAATGAGGATTAATGCCTCACAAAAGGGCACTAATGATATAGCTGATCGACACGGTTTTTATTCTGATGCCTCACAGTAACGAGGCCATTGCTTAGTCACTGAATCATGACTGTACGCAGCGGGGGCTAGGGTACGTCACCGCCCCCACAAATACAAAAAACTAAGAAAATGCAATACATTAACAATAATTCATTGCATTTCTCCCCGGTCCCAAACAGTAAAAATTCCTCTGTAGGGCAATGCATTATAGTTCAAGGCATACCCACATAGAGGTTTTTTATGTTGGGGGTCGGGGCAAAATGCAGTGAATTTTTGTTAATTTACTGCATTTTATTTTTTATTTTTGTATTTGTGGGGGCGGCGACGTACCCCCGCTGCGTACAGTCATAATTCAGTGACTAAGCAATGGCCTCGTTACTGTGAGCCCTGGCTAGGATCAAAACTGTGTCGATGTGCTATATTAGTGCCCTTTTATGAGGCGTTAATCCTATACTGTCAGTTATGACTTAAGGACGTATAGTACCCTAGTTGATTAGCATAGTAGCATACACATGCTTTAGCAGTCACGCAAAACAAACACTCACACATTATTAGTTAATAAAGTCTGAGAATGAAACCTTTTATCTAGCTCTAGGCCTATGCATGAGGAATAAATCATTGTCAAAATCATTCCATAAATTAGGGTAAAAATAATTATTCCACCATTATGACCAACCCTGTCTCCAACAGTGTAGATCGGATCTGTCAGACCCGTGCTTGAAATCACATTTGCCTCAAATAGTGATTAGTTTCATGAGTATCATTCTGTGGATTTAGCTATGAACTTGTTCTTCTTTTAATTTTTAATTCATTCTGCAAACTATGTTTTAGGCACTGGTGTGTAATTAGCTCTTGGTTCCATATGTGGTGGTTTGATTTGATTTGATTTGATTTGATTTGATTTGATTTGATTTGATTTGACTTATTAATTCACCACTCATGGAATGGATGGCCTTTGTCAGCTAATAGCTGTAATGTTTTTCAAAAAAGTCCATGGTCTACAGATATACTGTGTGCAAGACAGGTCCCCCCCCCCCGCATTCCCGTTTGTATAATTATTGTTTATTACTTTTTTTTATGATTTGAATCACCGTATTCATTGAAAAGGGGGTTCAGAATAGCAGCTCCAATATATTAACAAATTAATTAGTTAACTAATTCACAAAAAATACAACTTTGAATGAGATGTTATATGGCTACCGAAATAAATGGGCGTGATGCAGGCATGCAGAAGGAAAATAATTGGAAAACAAAGTTGACAGTTTTTCTGAAACAATTTTGTAGGCTTACATAATTTTACCTCATATATATTTTCTTCGTAACTTTAAATTTTCTTTATGAAGCCATAATCATAATAAGTAATGTAGTTTTGAATTTAGCGCCAATAGATCCTTTGTAGATACGAACGGAGGCCTCGATATAATATGAGTGCTTGGCTAAGTATATACTGCTTGTATTGAGCGACTAACAGCGAATAGACGCCAAATTCTCGCTCGCCTACGCTATCTTCTTCGCATCTACTTTGTGCACTGCACTAATTCGCATACAGGAAACCCCATTCTTTCCATGACGTCAACAGGAGGTGGCGCTCGACCACAAGCTAAATTTCGACGGGAAAAAACTGCGAAAGAACGAAGGTCAGTGAGCGTAGAAAATGGCGACCAATCAGCATCAGAAAACCGATTCTTGGTACATCGCTTTATTGGGTCTTAGTGAAACCTTCAGGACTGCTAGCCCACCTAAAATAAAGCATTGCATTCACTGTTTACAGTCAATTCTTCAGTTTAAGCCACCTCCACATATCGAAGCTAGAACTCATCTACAGATGGGCAGTTTATTGTTCACGCATACGAAGAACATTGATTTAGCGCGGACTCATTTGGAGAAGGCGGTAAGTAGAATATTTTGACTAAATTTCATATTCTGTCTTAACTCTTCAGTTTAAACATTAGTTTTCATTACAGATTGCAATCTATGTATATATCTGATGTACTGGTAATATTTTTCCCCATTTTAAATGTTTTACTAGTTTAGTAGCTAATGTTGAAATTTGTTTGTTTTCCCATCTTTTCTGCAGTGGGCCATGGCACAAAGTGTATCCTTTCCATAGCAATATGTGTATGTATGGGACGCAGTCGTTTTACATGATTGTCTCAGTGTACTGTCTGTTCAGTGCGTTGTGCACAGACAAGATGTGCGTGAGTCAACGGAGCGCTAGTGCAATTGGGGTCAAGCTATTCCTTCGTGTGTGATGTGTGTGTCCGTAATGATATGCGTATGAACTCGAATAAATCTTTGGATTATTGATTCTAGGTCAAGCTTTCAAATGAAAGATAAGGCTAAGATTAAGACAAATGTCTAATGCTAGGCTTCATAGTATTTTCACATTTCATAGAATTCAGGGATTTTTACATCACCATTGATTTCAAAAAGAAAACTTTAAAATTGAGAGCTAGAAATATTGAGTCAAATTGGCAACTGGGCTCATGATCATGCATACATTTTGAAATTATGCATTTGTGTTTATGTTTAAGCAGAATCTATTTGCATGTGTATTACAGCCCTCCATTTGTTCATCTTAATAGCCAAATTGATTAAAGACAGATAAACACTCTCTTAATTGAAATATGATTATGATATATTGTTTGATTCTTTTAATCTATCAGTAAATTACAATTCTGAAGTAGATCTAGCATTCTAGGGTCACGTAACACAATATAGATCTAGACATTACTAGTAGATCTAGGTACCTTGTTTCCCTCCAAAATTATTCTTGCTGTAGATCTATATCTACGGTATGCAGTATTATTTTTGAAAAAGAACGCATTTCACAAATAAGGTTTATACATGAAACTGTAGTTACTGCACCCCAAGAAAATGAAGAAATACTTTACTTATTCTGAGAGATTTGATATTATATTCTTGCCCATTAATATACAAGATTCCCCACCAAAGTGTATAACAGAGGCATAAAGCAAGAATAATGTACAGTTTCTCAGCACGACATGGGCATCGCTATTTTCTTGATGAGTTTTATCAAGTAAATGTATTCAAAATTATGGATGCTACCTTCCCAGCCAGGTGTGTGTGGTGATGAAGCATTTTATTCACCTGCTACTATATTCTTCACCAAATATAATCTTCTCTGCTATGATTTTTCCTCACTAAAAAGTAAAGGTTTTGGTATTGATTTAAGAAGTCTTTCCAACAAGAATGTGGTGCATGATACATGTACAACTTTAGTTACTTCACCTGGTACGTCACATTTTTAAGAAAATGGCTGTGCCCATGTCACGCTAAAAGGCATCACATGCCCAGAATATCTTCATATATCTCTTGTACATTTTCATAAGGAGTATTGTACAATATCTTAGGGCAGGAATACATCTCATTTTTCAGAATACCTGCACTTATTTGTTGGGGTGTGGTTTCTGTTAACTTTCTAATCCTTTTTGTACATGTACCAGGTAATATGGAGGGAGTAGGGAGTATTTGAAGTAGCATAAATGTAGACCAATTGTCTGATTCTTGTAAAACAATTTGGTCACTAGACACTGCAGAGTAATTTGCTTTTCTGCACTTCCAGATTTTACTGCGAGAGGTATCATTTTTTATTTGTCATTTCACTTGTCACCATGTCTTTTCTTTTTGCTCCCATTCTAGAGCCTTTTAGAGGATAAAAATTGCAAAATTATTTTGTACCCAGTCTGCCGAGCCCTGTGATTTTAGAAATGTTGATTGTTGTGAAGTAGGTTAATGATATTGTGTAATACTTTTTTGATGTATGGTTGTATGGTGATATTTCATTGTTGTTGTAGACAAGAGGAATTCTTAAATTTGAAACCTTGCTGTCCATTAGCATTTTATGAATTGTCTTCATACCATCTTTATCAAATTAGCACATACATGTAGGTAGAAAATAAAATCATTAACATTAGAATTTTAGTCATCTGAATTGCCGTACATATTCATCTTACCATTATAAAAAAAAATAAAAATAGCAGTAAATTTGTCAGTTATTGTGGAATTTTGTTGGAGGAGATTTGGTAGAGATTTTTTACAGGTGTGCAAATTACGACCCATTGATCGAAAAAGAGTATCAGAGAATGATCCATCTCTTATATATTGGAAATATGTAATTATGAATTGTGCATGTCTATTCAAGTAAATTGTTCACAGTAAGCTGTTATTAAACCTATGTGTTGAGCTTCCTTGACTGTACCATGACAGATTCCAAACTTTGATGAAGTAAAGTTTGAAGCGGCCAGTCTCCTTGCAAGTATACATGAACAACAGGTAAGTCAGTAAAATTGGTTTGACATTGTATTACATGTAAGGTCTAACTTTAGAGTTTTCTGAAGACAGCATATTATTCCTCTACTCCACCAGGATGATTTACGGATGAATATGAAAACTAGGCATTGTAAACAATGCTGACAATTTATTACACATGGTGTTGAATTTAACCTTGGCCTTTGAATCAATGTTGTGACAACTTAAGATTATAATTTTTGTGAAAAAGATATGACAAAACAGTTTTATAAGTCTTTTGATGGAAATCATGGAATGAAATTATGTAAATGAAATCCTCTGCAGTGATTACACTAAGGTATTATAAATATATGTTGATGCTAATAGGCATTGCACAGGAACACATACGCCATATTCTTACATTACAAATTCTTACAAGAGTGTATCTCCGAGGCAAATTAGGCAAAACTTTTTTCTATATCTAGAATGGTAGAATCAGATTTAATCATTGAATTGATAACACCTTGGAATTCTTATGAACATTCTATCATAGAATATCTGATTAATTATTCTTTTCCTAGGCATTGTTTGGTATTCAATATTCAAATCATTGTTTTGTTTGTACAGACACAGCTACATCAGGCAAAGCAGATCTTACGCAAAGCAATCAGCATCTCACAACAAGCTGCATTCTGGCGGTGTAGATTACTCTTTCAATTAGCAGTAAGTCTGACAAGAATTTTCACCATGGATTACAGATATGTCCCCTATATTCAGAATCTCCTGTTTGAAAAGACTTTTTTTTCTATTTAGGTAAATGGAATGTAAAATTTTATGATCAGATAGATCAGATTAAAATTATTTACAAAAACAAAAATTGTAGGTGTTTATTTCTGAAGAAATTGCTATATAACCAGAAAGGCTGGCATGTAAGAAATTTTGGCAAATATCTTGCGTTTTTCAGATTTGTGATAACATCATGCTGTAAGATAAGTGAATCACAACAATAAAGTTTTGCAATTTGTGACATATTTGAGCTTCAAAACGCCATTGTTGACAATTTGAGAAATTTTCATTTTCTTTCTTCAAAGTTCTTAGTTTTAGGGATATAGCTATCTTTTCCATATTTAAATTTGATTTTTGCATTACAAAATTTTAAGTTTTAGTAATTCATATCAGAAAATTTTCTGCAATGGAAAAAAAAATGCCATTTGCATTTGATACCATGACTTATTCAAAGATCTCTGATATAAATTTTTCTTTATTACTAATTCCATTTGATTTGTCTTCATTTGATATTGTATTCATTTTTGTTCTTAGCAAATTCATGCACACGAGAAGGACTTTGAATCAGCATGTGATCTATTGAGAGTGGGAGCTGACTATGCTGTCGTAGTAGGCTCCGTCTATACACAAGCTCTCTTTCTGCTCAGTCAAGGAGTGGTAAGTACTTGATACATATATGAGGAATCTATGCTTATCTTGATGTCATTTGAAGGGGATATCATAAGGTAAACATAAGTGTTCGTTGCTTCCTTGCTTCCCCATCGTCATACACCCTACTTAATTGATAAATATCATATTTTGTGGAAATGAAATGAAACAAAATCTTCCTTTCCTTATTGCTGATGAGCAAGGGCATGTGTGAGGGCTCTTTCTATAGTTACATACTACTCGGGAAGGTTGTTATGCGTGATACATATATTTCTTTGGGGGAAAATGGAGAGCTGAAAAGTTAGGAATCATTTCAAGCAAAATAATGAAAGGTAAAGTGACACTGTGTTATGAAATGATTTTTGAAGCTCTGTGTGTTATTTCAAGTTGTAGAGGGGTTTGTTTCATTTGTATGTTTACTCTTGTTTGTAATTAATCGTTTTTAACATACATCTAATTTTTTCATTCTACAGTTATTGGTAGTAGACAAAAAGTGTGGAGAGGTAGATCCTGTATTGGCCAGTCATTCAATGTAACAGGATTTAAAAAATATGTTTTGTTACGGACGTTGATGAGAATTACATCTATGTAATGAAATTAAATTTTATTTCGAAATATCAGTCATGTTTTCTGGCACAACAATCTATATATTTTGTGTTGTTTGTTTTCATCTTCCAGTTATTATTAGTTGACAAGAAGTATGGAGAGATAGTTCCTGTATTGGCCTGTCATGGAATTTTACAGGGTTTTAAAAATATGTTTTCTGGACCCTGATGAGAATCACAGCTATGCAATGAATTTAATTCTTGATATGAAATACCGGTATTATAAATCTTTATTCTGTTTTGTTTGTTTTCATATTCCAGTTATTATTAGTTGACAAGAAGTATGGAGAGGTAGACCCTGTCTTGACGTCGTGTGGTACGGTGATAGGTTCATACCAGGGCACACCTACTAACAAGGAGTCTCTCAAGGTCTATTTCCTGGTACTACAAGTCTGTCATTATCTCATGGCAGGCCAGGTAAGCAAAAAATTTTGTAATAAACATGCGATACCTCAGATACACACCGCCCAAAAACATAATGATAACCCTTTCGCGACGATTATTCCACATTTTGTGGTTTGGCTCAATAATTTGTATTCACTCTTCAGGGCCCTGTTTCATAAAACTTTTTATCTATAACAACTGCTTAATTTCTATGACAAATGTGCTCTCAGCCAATCAGATGCCATGGTTCAGTAGCTTATAACAGTAGCTTGTAACGTGTTATTGATATCAAGTTTTATGAAACGGGGCCCTGAGCCCTTCATAATTTGTCATTTGCATCACTACAAAGAGCAAAAGTTCCTGTGCACACTTCATTCATGTTTGTTTCATGACTATATCGTGTTTGATGCTAGGAATTAAAAAAAGGTGAATTAGGTTTTAAATCCTTCAATTGGCATTATGTTTAAAGTTTCAAAATGATGGTTTAAAAGAAACAACTCAGGATTGACCATTTAAAACTTTTCATGAACATTCTCACCCATGTTGTTTTCAGCAACGAGTGATAAGTGACCAAATCTTGGTTATTTGTTGATTGTGGGTTGGGTGTTTTGTTGGACTGCTGTTGGTCTTGTCAGTGCGATTGAGGTATAACTCTGTGGTGCTAAGGGTGAAAGACAAAAAATTTCATCTTGCAAAAGAAAATTTGAACTGGAAATTGCTTTTCTGTATAAAGTTGAAATTAGAGTTCTCATAAACTATGTACTTAGATAATGAAGGATATACATGTAGCATCAGAAGTGCAAAACATTGTAGACTTTAGCAGTATGTAATGATGGAGGCCTATTTGTGACATTAATTTTTTCAGTCAATTCATTTCTCAGGGTGAATGTAACAACATTTAAATGGTGAAAAAATCATTTGGAAAACTTGTGGACAGGGTATTTCTTAGTGTTTACTGGTGTATTTTCATTCTTCACATATCTGATGTATGAAGTATTCTGAAGTATGAATCTGAAGTAATCCTCAATTTCTGTCATGTTTTTCTCTTATGACAGGTCAAGAGTGTAAAGCCAGCCCTGAAACAACTTCAACAAGCAATACAAAGCATCACTGTATTACATACTGAAGACGGTAGGTTATGAAGTGAATCTTAAACTGTTGTTGCGCTGTTTTTTTTCTTCTTCATTTTATGATTTCATAGGGATTTAGTTTGATGAACATTGCTTGAAATTAATCCTATCATCATCAAAAAGATGTTGCAACAATATGCTTCTATCATCATCATCATTTATTAAAGTCAGCATTTTCCTCTTACATGGGTTTACTTTGCGCCATGATGACTCTCCCTCCCACCACTTCTTCTTGTCTCAAGCATCCTTTTCTTTTAGACCAACCTTACTGCTTCCTTTTTTCCTGTGTATTTCTATGATAATTTCGGTCTTCCTTTCCCACTTAAACCATCCACTTCCAGTTTCCATGCTCTTTTCACAGGTCCATCATCTTCCCTTCTCAACAAATGACCCATCCCCCCATTTCCATCTCTCTTTACCACTTCCACCATAGTTTCTTCCAAACCCAACCTTTTCATGAGCTCCTTGTGGTCTTTCTATCAGACAGTTTTACACGACACATCTTCCGTATCATGGCCCTTTCTCTTCTCCTCAACATACCTTCTTCTACTGTCTTCTTATTCCAGGGGGGTGTTTCACAAAGATCCAAAGTCAAACTTAACTCTAAGTTGGACTTAAACATTATGGAGAGCCATTAGTAGCCTTAAAATAAAATATGTTAAACAGCAAAAATTCAAGTATTTTAGATTTTTTATAAATTCCACATCAAGAACATGAAATCTCCTTGATAATAGAAAATATGAATGATTTGAAACAACATTTTATGCCTTTTAAAAATAACGTTTACAAAATATTTTCATAGATGCTTACGGCTTTCCATAATTGTTAAGTCCAACTTAGAGATAAGTTTAACTTGGGATCTTTGTGAAACACCCCCAGGTGTCTGAACCATTTATGTACTATCGCTGTTCTACCACAAACTTTATAGATCTTGCCTTTTATTCTCATCATAAACCTTCTACCAGCTAGGAGAGATGTCGGCTCATTAAACTGCATCCACCCCATCAGGGTGGTCATCATTTGAAGTATCATTGCACATGCTTATAAAATAAAATATTCTCTGTTGAGATTTTTTTTTACTTGGTTGGACTTAAAATAGTTACAGTGAAACCCTTCACATGGATTGAATGCTCATATAGAAAGGAGTTGTAAGTTTAACACTGATGCAAAATGGCACAAATTTGTGGAGTTATTTTCTAGTAAACATTGGATTAGAATCTCATATTCATTTTTATCTTCATCTTTTTTTTCTTCCCCAGAGGAAGCAAGTAATCCTGCCGATCAGTTTCATTGGTTACCGAAGGAGCACATGTGTGTCTTAGTCTACCTGGTAAGTTTATCCTCATTCTCAACCTTTCCCTTCAGTCAGTGATGAATTTAAGGTTCTTAATGATACCAAAGAGAAGACATTCATATTCTTCAAATTTTAGGTTTTATCCTTACACATTGAAACATGGTAGATACCCTCCCCCTTCTTCTTTTTAGCATCAAGCAAATTTGTTTGTCATACAGTAAAGGCCTTAGACATACAGTTGATTACAAGATAGAAAGCAACATACTCAATCACTAGTAAATGCTGTCGGCTTATATATTACTCTAAAATTTCAATTTGATGGTGAGTATAAGGTTAGTCTTAAAGAGAAGGTTGAGTTCTGGGAAGAGGTAAAAAATAATTTGTGAGCGTTATCATTGTTATTATGCAAGGGTGGAAGAACATCAGATTAAACATGTTCCCTGAAAAGCATGGCTCTTCAAATGCCTATATATTCTAAATATGACATAAAACATCATAAAAATCGGGGGGTAGGTTTTTTTCGCCATGTGCTCGTGTAGTCCCATATACATCATTTTGTGTACAGTGCTTGTAACTTTGACAAGATTTGGCCAAATTTCTTATCATTTTGATGATTCCAGAACCTTGCAATACACACAAATACTTATATACTAGATGATCAAACTTTTCTGATAGATTCCACACCGTTTCTTTCACAATGCAATCACATGACCAGAACTCAACTTTATCTTTAAGTAAAGTTTAACAAAAGTAGTGATACTAAAATCTAAATTTTTCTTTCATTTAATATTACTCTAGTGCTCAAGGTTGGTTTAACTAAAGAGGTAAAATTTGGGCCTTTATATTTCTTCAGGTACTTACTATCGCTTTATACATTAGGTGTATACGGACCATAATTGCAAACTCAATTTAATGTTTCTTTCTGTATGTTCAAGAAAATGCTGTCACATGCTTTATTTCATGCTTTGTGGAGTTAAGTCTACCGTAAGAAGCACCTGATGAAATTAATTATTTTTAGAAAGGCTTATTTTATCCTCGAAAAACAATGTGAGAGATCTTTAAGTATTCTCAACAATCTGTTCTCATCACCTTTTTTTTCTTCATCTTAAGACTGATCTTGAGTTCTGGGAATCGTATGTCTAGAGAACATGGCTGTTAATATATTCTGGATTGTTTATCCTGTAGTAGATTGATTGTTTGAACCAGTAGAATAAAAACAAGCTCACAAAAACTTGCTGGAAATGATCTTTAATAAAAAACAACAACACACAACTCTCATTCGCACATGGTGACCTGTGTTAAGCACACAGTGTCGGGCCTACTTACCTTGACTTCCATAATATATCTTTCTATGCTCTTTATGCTCAGTCACAAAGGTTCGTATGAACGATAATTTCGTACTAATCTCCCTGTTTTTCTATTGTCTTCCCAAATTTCCATTGTCTGAAAATCGTTCGTACAGGGTTCGTAGCCGTTCATAATGGCATTTGTGACCGAGGCTTTACTCACCCCTTATACATTTTCGGCCAATATCTTTAGGCATGTGTCATTTATTTGAAATCTTGAACATTCAGTGTAAATGTTGCTGGATTCTGTGAGAATCTATTTTCTATCATTACCAGAACTCAAGCTACTGTAAGAAGCACCTGATGAAATTAATTATTTATAAAGGCTTATTTTGTCCTCAAAGAGCAATGTAAGAGATCTTTAAAGGTAAAGACCAGTATTGGAAATGCCCCAATTTCAAAAAATGAAATGGAAGCTCTCATTACCAATCATGTGAAAGAATATGTTTTGACTAATACATGATGATAACAAATTTGCCGGGAAACCGCTAATTCATATATTTGGTAAATTTGTTTCTCTCATGGTCTGTGAGAGATATAGGGTAGTCCCATATACATCTTTCTGTGTATAGTGCTTGTAACTTTACAAAGAAAGGGCCAAATTTCTTATCATTTTGATGATTCCAGAACCTTGCAGATGCTAGATGCTAGACGATCAACCTTTTCTGATCGATTCCACAACGTTTCTTTCACAATGCCATCGCATGACCATAACTGGTCTTTACCTTTAAGTATTGGCAACTACCTGTTATCATCTTTTTATTCCTTCGTCTTAACCGTATTCATCCCAATCTTTCTCTTCTGTGTCTGTGTAGGTAACGGTCATGCACTCCATGCAAGCTGGCTACATGGACAAGGCTCAGAAGTACACAGACAAAGCCCTCTTACAGATCAGTAAACTCAAGATCCTCGACTCCCATCCCATCCTCTCATCGTTTCAACTCATGCTGCTAGAGCATATCATCATGTGCAGACTAGTCATGGGCCAGAAGGCACTTGCAGTACAAGAGGTAGAGATTTGTCTTTTGTGATTTTTTTTTTTCTCTTCTTCAATTCTCATTTATTTCATTCTTAGTTAAAAATTACATTGATAAAAAAGATACAAAATAATTCATAAACATATATAGAAAATGAAATGTGGAACTACATAAATAAAGCCCTTAGGCCTTGCACAAGCGTAGTTCCCAAAGCATTCATAGCATAATGTAAAGCAAAGATAACAAAAAAACAGAGAAACACCTTAATATTAACAAAAAACAAACATATGACACATATATAAACAAAAAATAATAACTATACATATTTGAGATTAAAAAAACTGTTTCAACTTTTTTTGGAAAGAATTAACTGACTTGCATTCAGAGATATCTGGAATTCTGGGGGATGGAGTTCCAAATCACAGGGAAATTATGTCGTACTGATTTAATTATCTTTTTTTTTTTCTGGCCATAAGTGAAAAGAATCCTTATAATGGGTATTGTGATTATGTATCTGGTAAGTGAACATGTGAAAAATGTTAACAGGTAATTTATTTTGAAAGTAAAAGAAACCAAGGAGGGCAATGGAGTAATAGTACAAATAAAAAATATCAAGAGATTTTAATTTTCTAAACAGTGGGCCAGAATGAGCATCCCAAGCATATGTGAAGGGCTTTTTTGGGTGTAATTTAAATAATTTATCTAATTTAGTTCGACTAATATTACCCTAAACAGCGAAAGCAACACAATAATTTAAATATGAGAGCAAATCCAGGCTTTAATCAAGGTCACAGCATAACGTATTAGAGATAAAGAGGGGAGTTTCACAAAAATACTAGAGATTTGAGGAACACTTTTCATGGTGAATCAGAGAAAGTACATATGTATCAAATCAAAGAAGAAGGTCAAGATCTTCCTTACATCTTATAATCTTCTTCTGGTTTTTCGCTGAGCTTGATCGCGGAATAACAAAAATACGGCCATCGGAAGACCATGCTGCATCTACCTTCACATGATTTCTAGCGTCAGCCAGCAGTTTATTATTGAAATCAGTTAGGTCTTCCTGATTTTCGATTCCGTACGCTTGAGGGATTTTCTGTTGATGATTAGTAGCTGCCGGTATTTGAAGCTCATCAACTTAACTATGATTGGTCTCGGTGGTACAGGTCCAGCTGATTTTGCCGGTTCTCTTTGCCTGCCAACCCGATGACTCCGGTCAACGTGCTTCCATTCGAGATCAATGGAAAGTTTTTCCTTTGCAATTTGGCAGATGAGACCATCAGTATTCTCCTTTGTAGATTCCTTCACTCCATATGCTTGCACACCATTTCTCCGGGAGTATTGCTCCTGTTTATTTTGTTCAAAATTAAGTTTCTTGATCTTATTCAAAGAAGTCTCAAGTTGCTTAGTAGTACGAATGATGTCATTTCGTGCTCTATGCAAATCACATTGAATATCAAAAATAATAATATTTTAATGGGCCTGTTGCATGAATTTTTTTTGTCATGAATAACAAGTCACAATTAGACTATGAGCTTACTGAGAAATAATCAAATTTGACTGCCTATGGGTGAATTTGTCATCAATTTGTGGCAGTTGCTAATGATCATAATATTGGCTGAGCTAGAATGTTTAATGTTCATTTATGAAGCAGGACCCGAATCGTTTGTCATCAGTTTGCATTATTTATATATTCTGTCCATTTGATAAGGGTATCCTCTTTTGAACAGTGGGTAAGCAGTCATTAAGCATGTCATTAAAAAAGTAAACCTGTAGAAATCAATCTATTTGTTGGCTTTTGAATATGAAGGAGGGTATATAAATGTATTTGCTGAGCTAGAATGTTTCCACAAGCTGAGGAAGAGTTGCAGTTTAATTCTGCTAAGAGTGATTATCTCTGATATCTTCTAAAAAGAATGATCCAGCCAATATTTTCTGTCCTGGCACATAATTCCATGTTTGGAATCAGTACATCATAATGATAGATAACAATCTCTAAGATATTTATTATTTCACAGTCTTTTTGATTCAAATTATAATGATAATGCTTCAAACTTCTGAACTAATCACATTTTAACCCATTCTTTTTCTGTTTCTCTTATATCTTTCTCCAGATTTCACAAGCATGCCAAGTCTGTTCCCAGAACCCTAGATTATTCAACTTACACAGAGCGCAGCTGCATACGTTATTAGGTCTCTACTCAATGTCAATGAACTGTATGGAAAGCGCAGAGGCACAATTCAATACAGCATTAAAGGTAAGAAAGTCTGATCTTAAGATAGATTATCAAGAATAGGTCAGTCATAGATACAACTCCTATATGGGCTATGATATATATACAGTCAAACCTGCTTTAGTGACCACCTGTCTACAACAAGCATATTTTTGTTTCCCTTGAAAATGGTTTCTCATTGAAACATGTACTAAAGGAACCTGTCTACAAAGACCACCTGTCTACAACGAGCACATTTTTTTTTCCCTCGGGCGGTCGCTGTAGACAGGTTTGACTGTATTTGTAGGCTGGAGTAGTTTGTTCTTCCATGTAGTTAGTTAGACAGTCTGTTTTGCCGGAAGGCTCATCAGCAGCTGAACTAAATTGACAAAGTATAAAGAAAGTGTTTCAATGAATGTACAGTAGGGTTTACAGCAAAAGCTGTGATCTATTTAGCTCATACTTAAACCATAAACTGTTGCATTCATGAATCTTTTGTGAATGCAATGAGAGGCCGATAGGGGCAGCTGCATACACTATAAGATCTTTTCTCAAAGTCAATGAACTGTATGAAAAGTGCAGTGGCACAATTCAATACAGCATTAAAGGTGAGTTAAGAAGTGATTAGTTGTAGGAATAACTGTCATATGTGCCATGATATATTCAACTCAAACACTATGTTGTGGAACAAAAAACTTGTGCATGCATGACTTTGCAGAGGCCAGGTCAATAGAGCTTTACAGAATAGAAAACCATTCTTTAAATTGAACACTTGAACACTGAAGTGGAAGTGTTCAGGTGTTCGATCAACCATTACATGGTTACACTTTATTCAGTTCATCGTTTTGTTTAATGCTGGTATGCAGCATGTTTCATTTAAAAATGAAACCTGAATTTTACCATCAATCAATTATAAAAAAAATTATTATGTCCTGGTAAGTTCTCATTCATGCCAAGTCCAATTCATTGTTTTCATATGTTACCAAATATATTATCGCACTTATGATATTGTCATGCTAGAACTGTATGTTTTAGCATTTTTGATAATCCAATCCTCCTGATCCTTAGTGAAAAAGTTGGGGACAGGCTGATCCCATTCCTCCTTGAAATCTGGAAGTTGTTGCCAGTTGCACCTTTTCAACCTATATATGATGCACTTAAAACTAGAAATTTGTGTACATACTAACAACCATTGCAAAATTGATATTGTTTTTAAAAATTGTTATCCCCCACTATATTTTCCCTCCATTGCAGCAATTAACAACGCAAACAGAACTGTGGCAGTTCATCTCACTCAACCTGGCAATAGTCTACCTCCGGTCTGGCAACAGGCAACAAGAGGTAAAATCAAGTTCAGTCTGATTGAAGTTCAGCTTTTTTTTTTAGGTCTTGTACAAGTGCTACCATCATGAATCAATAATTTTTAAGGTGGAGGAAAATGTGCATGAAGTCAGTACCTAGCTATTAGCTTTGCTGTGAAAATTGATGCATAGAGGGAGCAAAATGAAAATTTTATGAAGGAAATTCTGCATTATGAGTAGAGTCATAAGTTAACTTTAATGGGTACATAGTACCCAATACCCAATAATACTATACCAACTATGTTGAAGACGTGGTTTAGTGGTGTTTATTTTACCTGACTGTTAAGAAAGCATAAATGCTTGTTAGTAAGCAACAAGAGGACCGATGGTTTTAGTCCTGTCTGTTGCTATCAGACTACAAAGTAAATGTGTTATTTCTTCTGTCACCAGACTTGATATGAATCAGTAGTTGTTTGAAATGATGCAGAACTTTACGAATGGGCATGACAATCGTGTTAATCTATCTCTTTCCCTTTTCTGTCTCTTTATGCAGTTAATATCACTATTAGAGAGAGTGAATCCAGAGACGACACACATTCATGCACACAGTCTCAAAGCTGCTGGTTTCTATGTCAAAGGTCTTCAAGCTTTCTTCCAAGCAAAATATAGTGACGCAAAGTAAGATATAATAATAATAATAGTAATATTAAGTTCTTGTATAGCGCATATCACATTTATAACGTCTCTATGCGCTTCCAAAGAGCTTTGGAAATGATTACCCCGGCATATGCAGATTAATGTCTTGCTAAAGGACAGTAGTGCCACGGCGGAACTCGAACCGCGGACCTTGTGGTCACATATTGTATTGGTGACATATCCGCTCGATCACGACACCTCCATAAAGGAGTATGCTCAGGCCATCGTTGTATTGGTTGTATCAATATATCTGTAACAGGTCTGATAAACACCCGATTTAAATCGGTTTCCCGATTTTTTTTATTTTTTCCCGATTTTTTCCCGATTTTTTTTATTTTTTCCCGATTTTTTCCCGATTTTTTTTTCTTCCCGATTTAAAAAAAAAAAAAAAAAAATCCAGAATTTTTTTTTTTTTTTTTTTTTTTTACCAAATTTTTTTTTCTTCCCTATTTTATCCTGATTTCCCCCTTATATTCTCTATTCTCTAGGTGGAAAAAGCGTTTGCCACGTGTGACGGACGTGTCTTTGGTTCTCTCTCGGAATATACCGAAATATTTGGAATTATCTTTGAAACGTACTTTGGAATTCAAATGGTAGCATTTGGAAATATTTATGAATTTGGATTATTTCTGTAGGTAAGCAATTATTTTGTGGGCTTCTAACACAATCCTGCACCTTCTAACAGTATAGCACGTGCGACGGCATTCAAATTTCCCGCCTTTTCTGGGAGGCCAATCATGGCGACGGCTTCGGCTCTCTCTGAGCCGGAACTGTCTGTGAGAAGTGAAAGTGATGACGTGTTCAGAGTTGTTACTCATAATCGACCTAGGAAAGGAGAACCTAATCAAAAAAGAAGACGAGAAGAAAGTGTAGCGGTAGAAAACTTAAACACTAAAACATCAGAATCAGACTCAAACACCACGGTTTATCAAACCCCTTCTCCTGGCAAAGATCCAAAGCAAACAGATTTCAAACTGTTCATTACCCCAATAGACAAACATAAATCTTTAAAAAATATGAGTCCCATAAAAATCGCACGAGCGATTAAAGATGTGTGTGTTAGTCCCGTGGAATTCATAAAACCTGTTAGCTCTGGATTACTAGTTAAGTGTAAGAACATAAAACAAGTTCGAGCAATCCTACAGTTGGATAATATAGGGAATATTCCCGTCAAAGTGACCGAGGGTGCAAGAGGCGCCAAAGGGGTAATTTACGCCATTCCAATAGAAATGACTGAGGAAGAAATTTTGTCTGAATTAAGAACGCAACAGGTAACAGCGGTTAAAAGAATGACAAAAAGGGTGAAGAATGGAGAAGATAAAGATCAAATGGAAACAAACGAATCAAAGCAGATTCCTCTAACAAGCGTCATCCTGACCTTTAGTACATCCACTCTACCAACATCGATAAGGATGTGCTACCAAATAAAGTTGGTAAAATTATACATTCCCAAAGTAGTCAGGTGCTTCAAGTGCCAAAGATTTGGGCATGGGGCAGCAGAGTGCCGGTCTAACATGAGATGCGTTAGATGTGGCGAAAGCCACAAGTTTGAGGAGTGCGCCAAAAAAGACACCCCGAAATGTGTAAACTGCGGAGGCGAGCATTCTGCTGCATATAATGGTTGCACACAAGCAAAAAAAGCTAAACAAGTACAACACATCAAAATCACAGAAAAAATCACATATGCACAAGCATCACAAATATGGACAAATAAACAAAATACCCCTCAAACTAACATTGTCACACAAACCTCCCAAATGAGGAAAGAGGAACAAGAAAACACACAAATTAAAACAAGAGATACGATACCTGGCTCATATGCCATCGCTGCAACCACACAAAACGTACCTCCCGTAACCACCAGCACCCAACAAACTCAAAATGTCTTACCACCTCGAACAACCTCAAAACATCCTTCGAAAATCCCTCGAAAAATCCCACAAAATCCTTCAACAACATCAACAAACTCCACAACAATCACTTCAAAAAAAGACAATGAAAAGAAAGAAAATCCTTCTGTAACCACGAACTTTATAGCTACAGCAAATGATGATCAGATAATTGACTTTATATGTCAATTGATCCTCTCACTCACAGAGGGCAAAACTCTTAAAGAAATAAATAATTTAGTTCTGGTCACAGCGAAAAGATCGCTGCAGCAAATAAGTAGTGCTAACAATGTTGATAACGATACTTAAAACATTGATGATACTGTTTTCCATACTACAATGGAATGCACAGGGATTACTAGGGCATGGAAAAGAACTTATAAAGTATTTGAACACACACAAACATTGCTATGATTTGATATGTATACAAGAAACATGGTTTCAGGAAAATAGAGTTCTTCAAATTCCTGAATACACATGTCTCCCAAGAAATAGGGAAAATCAGGCGAGGGGAGGATGTGCGATATACGTTCATAATAAAATCAAGTATGAAGGTCCAATGAATGATGTAAATTTAGAAATGCAGCAAGTAAACATACACGCAGGAAATGAAAAGTTATCAATTGTGAACTTTTATAATCCTTGTAAGAAATTAAATGAATATATTATGAATGTGCTATTAAAAGACGTTAATAAAAATGATAAAGTTATTATAGTAGGCGATTTTAACGCTCATGGTACCATGTGGGGAAGTGACAAAACAGACAAGAATGGACAAGTGATAGAACAATTCGTGAATCATCATAATCTAACTGTTTTGAATGATGGCGAAGGAACCAGACTGGATCCACGAACAGGAAAACTGTCATGCTTAGATTTATGTATAACCACTCCTTCACTGGCATGTAGAAGTACTTGGAGAGTCATGGAAAGCCTTTTTGGAAGTGATCACTTCCCAATAAATATCCAAACAACTTTAGACGGGAAAAGCTCTGAATATAAAGATGCTTCAATAAGAAGTGCAGATGATTTTATCTCCTTTAAACATATAAATTTGAAAAAATTTGCTAAGAAATGTGAAGAGATGATTACAAATGATCTCATACTTATAAATAATGATATACAGAAAATATATGATAATTTCATGAAATATTTAAAACTGTGTATAAAAGAAACTGTACCGAAAAGGAGAAATGTCTCTAAAAATCCGGTGCCTTGGTGGACCAAAGAATGTACAGAGAAAATCAAAGAGAGAAATAGAATGTGTAATAAGATGTCACGGAAAATAACTTTTGAAAAGGTAGATGAGTACTTAAAAAAGAAAGCAGAAGCACAGCGTGTGCTCCGCCAAGCAGAACGAAATTACTGGCGAGCATTTTGCACAAAGCTTGATCAGTATATGCCAGAATCTAAGATCTGGGCTTGTATAAAACGGCTGAATGGTGTACTAATAAAAAAAACAAAAAATATGTCAACATTGATTGTAAATAGTAAAGATATTGTCTCCGATCAGGAGAAAGCAAATGCCTTTGGAAATTACTTTCAAAAAATAGGAATAAAAGACAGGGATACTAATAAGGAATTACCGAAGGCACCAAATAATGACATTCATATTTTAAATGTAGATCATGTTATAAATGAACCCTTTTTTATAACAGAATTTGAAAAGGCAGTGCAATCGCGAAAAAAGACTGCCCCAGGAAAAGATAATATACCTTACGTTGTTTATGAAAATCTGCCAAAAGCAAACAAGGAAATCATGCTGAACATTATTAACTTAATATGGAAAACCGGGGAAATTCCAATTCAACTAAAGCATTCTATAATAATCCCTATTCTCAAACATGGAAAAGATCCCAGAAATACATCGTCATATAGACCAATCTCTTTAACATCATGTTTTGCCAAAATAATTGAACGAATGATAAAAGAAAGATTACAATGGTATGTTGAAAAGCATGAATTATTACCCAATTTTTTAAGTGGATTTAGGAAAGGTCGTAGTGTGACGGACAATATTGTACAATTAGAAAATGACATCCAAAAGAGTATAAATTGTAATGAACATGTAATAGCGGTTTTCTTGGATGTCGAAAAGGCTTTCGATACAGTTTGGATAAAGGGTCTGGTTTTTAAATTAGCAAAAAATGGAATAGAAGGGAACATGCTGAGATATATAGAAAATTATCTAACAGCACGAACTTTTCAAGTACGAATTGGAAATACAGAATCTAAAACTTATAAAACGCATAACGGGTTACCACAAGGGAGTGTTTTAAGTCCTCTTTTATATAATATAATGATGGGTGATATACCTACAGACCAAGATGTAAGCATATCTATGTATGCAGATGACTGCGCAATATGGATATCAGGCAGGAACATTGTACATATTACTGAAAAAATACAGAAATATTTGAATCTTTTAAATCGTTGGTTTGAAGAGTGGGGGTTTCGACTCTCACCTGTCAAAACAGTGCCCGTACTTTTTACGAAAAGCTGGAATGCCGTTCTACCGCCTGATATAGAACTGAATGGAAATGTGTTAATGTACGAAAAATCTCATCGCTTTTTAGGGGTTATATTTGATAAAAGGTTAACTTGGCAACCACATATCGAAAATGTAATCACGAGAAGTAAAAGAAAATTAAATATCTTAAGATGTCTAACTGGAACAAACTGGGGAAGTTCCTCGAAATCACTTATCATGGTGTACAGAGCAATTATAAGGTCTCTTTTTGATTACGGATGTGAGGCGTATGACAGTGCAGCTGCTACCACCAAAAAAGCCATTGACTCTGTCCAATACCAAGCACTGAGGATATGCGCAGGTGGGCTGCCATTAACCTCCTTAGAATCACTACAGGTGGAAATGGGGGAAATGCCTTTGGATATAAGAAGACAAATGCTTTCAAGTAAATATAGACAAAACATCGAAAGATGGGCGAATCATCCGTTGTTAAAAAACATTGAACCATGTTGGCATTTTGAATACTTGAAGGGGAAAAACGTAAACAAACCTTTTGGATATAGAATACAAAGCAAGCTGGGAAAACGTATAGAAACGATAACCTACTCCCCATTTCCACCATGGTTATTCTACCCTCCGGCAGTGTCAACGGAATTAAGTACTCGAATAAAGAAAACAGATCATCCTACACAACAAAAACAAAGCAGCCTGGAAATCATACATACTAAATGGGCGACTCAATTACATATATACACCGATGGATCAAAAGTACCTGAAAGAGGGACCTCTGCAGCTGCTTTTTACGTCCCTTACTATTCTGTACATCGGAGCAAAAGGTTAGCAAATTTCACCTCTTCGTACAGGGCTGAATTGGCTGCCATCATTCTTGCTCTCAGATGGGTAGATGAATTAGACATTTATGTGGGGGTTGTTATTTTTAGTGATTCACTGAGTGCACTTATTGCATTACAACAACAGAAGGACGAATCTTTTATTCTGGAAATTCTCACCATGACTACTCACTTAAAGAATAAAGGAGTTGATATATATGTAGAGTGGATACCTGGACATTGTGGAATAAAAGGGAACGAGATGGCGGATTTCCACGCAAAGGCCGCATTAGTAAAGAAAATAGAAGTCAATAATAACCTAAATATGTCAGAAATGAAAAGCTTAATTACTACAAGTTCCAAACTCCTTTGGCAAGAAAGGTGGAACAAAACCAACTCGTATTTGAAAACATATCAAAAAGATGTTAATAAACCATATATATGCTCATTAGAGAGACAACATTCAACAATAATACATCGACTCCGCTTTGGAGTCCTTGGACTTAACCAGGATCTCCTCAGATTGGGAATTCATGCTACTGGTTTCTGTAATAGATGCCCCAGTGAAATAGAGACTGTAAAACATTTTTTAGTACATTGCCCTAACTATATTATAGAAAGGGCTATGTTTCTAACAGAAATTAACGAATCCCAACCTGAAAAAATTATGGAATACTTAAAAAAGAGTGAGTCCAGTATACAAAAAGCTATTGTACGGTTCTTTCTCAGAACGAAACGGTTCCCTATCAGGAAGTAATACCTCCCTTGATGAACAGTAAAATATAATACAATATTATAAATATGCTAAATTACACTCAGTACATTAAAAATATAATAACATAATGTAATAAGAAAATAAAAAAAGAACAGTAAAACATAATACAATATTATAAATATGTTAAATTACACTCAGTACATTAAAAATATAATAACATAATGTAATAAGAAAATAAAATAAGAATATTAAAACATTATACAATATTATAATATGCTAAATTACACTCAGTACATTAAAAATATAATAACAATCATAATGTAATAAGAAAATAAAATAAGAACAGTAAAACATAATACGATATTATAAATATGTTAAATTACACTCAGTACATTAAAAATATAATAACATAATGTATTAAGAAAATAAAATAAGAAAAAGTAACAACAATGATAAAAGGTATGATAAGATTACTGAATATAGAAGCTTGTGTAGGTGCTATCTTATATACATTATTTGTGTGTATGTGATATAACAAATAATCTGCACGTACTGTTAAGAAACACTAACAAAGCCCATGAATGTTTTGCTTACGATATTATTTTACGATACTATCTTAAAAGATAGATAAATATAAAACGAAATAAATGTATTTTTAAAAAAATCCAAAATTGAGAGATATAACACGTGCCGTAAAGTAATTTGGCGACAATAGTCAAATCACTGACTAATCGCCAATAACTCAAAACACAACAACAACATATTCTTCCCTATTTTGCCCTATTTTTTTTCCAAATTTTCCAAAATTTTTCCCAATTTTCTTACTCGAAAGGGGGGAATGTTGTTAGATGCCATTTTTTCCTTGCGAGTCCTCTCCTTTTTTTTTTACTCAAGGGGGCGTGGTTGAGGGAAAAACAAAAAACCTATTTTCTTGTTAGTGCTCACTATCACCCCTGCTGTAAGTTGTTATAATATAGTGAAACCTGATTTAGCGACCACCTGTATAGAAAGACCACCTGTCTATAAAGGCCACATTTTCTGTTTCCCTTGAATAGTGTCTTTCATCGAAATGTGTACTGAAGAAACCTGTACTTAAAGACCACCTGTTTATAAAGACCACTTTTCTTGACTCCCTTGAGTGGTCTTTATATACAGGTTTCACTGTATCATGAAGTTATGCTGTGTTCCTGTCGAAGCAATACTTCATGGTCAATTTGTAACACCACTTGAATTCCTAATTTCAACCACGGACCAGACACTTATCATAACCCAAAACCCCGATTGCATCCCAAGTCTTAATTTTGCATGTCTGACAAGATACAGTCTGGAGCAAATGTCATATTCAATTGTGAAGTTTTGGCCTAAAGTGGATTGTCAAATGTTAATGAGTCAGTTAGAAGAGGAATTGGGATGTTTGTTTCCGGTTTATCATGAATGTTACTGAAGGTATAGTTGCTATCAGAAAAGCAGTAGTTCTGGGATAAAGAGATGTTAGTTGACTCTCTTCTATAATCATTTTCATACCAAGGTACATTGTACAAACTTCTTCTTTCGAAGTAATCTTTATTTTTCATTACCTTAGTTACATATCATGGTTTTCATATTAGAAGTATATAATTTAAAAAAAGTTGCCTTTTTCCTACAAGTTTTGATGACATGGTTTGATATGCATTTGAGTATTTTTGAGTTATCACTGAGCAGGACATGTTGGAAAGTCAAATAACTTGTTGTATCACTCACTAGTGATGATTACACACCAATATATGCATTGTCTTGTGCAGGAGATTTCTCAGAGAAACGTTGAAGATGGCGAATGAGGAGGACCTGAACAGACTGACGGCGTGCTCTCTGGTTCTGCTAGGCCACATATTCTTGTCATTAGGGAACAATAGGGTAAGCTTTGAATAACAAACACATCCAATCAAATACTTTTGTTTTGCTTAAAGGCCATAAAGGAGACGTGATGGCTCAATGGTAGAGTAGTGGTCTCGTAACCAGAAGTTTGGGTTAAAAACCAAGTTGATGCGCTAGTGCCCTTTGGTAAGGCATTAATCCTCATTAACAAGTCCTTTGGAGAGGACTTACAGCTGTCGGTCCTCTGGTTGCTTACTTACAAGCCTACACATGCATTCTTAGCAGTCAGATAAAAAAAACAACGTCAATACCATTTGCAAAATGAAACTGAATAAATTATACCACTTTGTACGAAGTTGTATTACACTCCTGATAGCTATGGTCATTTCATGTTTAACAAAATATCTGATTTGTTTTAGGGTCTACCTAGTCTAGTTTTGTGAAAGGTATTTAATTGTACATTTCTGTTCCCTAACATGCCCACATGTAATTGTAAACCCAGAATTTCCTCATCTTAGTTGTCTAGCTACTTTGCAGAACTGTTATTACTAAACAAGAAATTATGTACTTCTAAAGGATGTATCTCTACTCCAGGTTTTAAAGATAAATTCTCATAGAATCCAACAGAACTTACGCTGAGTGTTCAAGATTAAAAATAAATGACATGTGCCAAACAATTTCGCTAGAAAATGTATAGTGGCTGAGTAATGAGCATGGAAAGATAAGGAAATCTGGGTAAGTAGACCCGACACCATGCGCTTTGACACAGGTCACTATGTGCAAATGGGAGTTGTGGTTTTTATCGAAGATGATGCCCGGTAAGTTTTTTGTACGTTTGTTTTTATTTTACTGGTTCAAACAACTAATCTACTGCAGGATAAACAATCCAGAATAAATCATAGTAATTTTCTCTCAAAGTACAATTCCCATACCAGAGCTCAAGATTATATACACCTATGTCATGATTAAGTCAGTTCAATTTTACCTCTGATTTATAGGTCTCTCTGGTACATGAATACTTCTATTGCATATGATGAGTTCACGTAATTGTTCTTATTCGATTCTCATTTCACAGGAAAGTCAGAACATGGTGTTGCCAGCAATGCAGTTAGCAGGGAAGATTCCAGACATGCATATACAGCTCTGGGCATCAGCACTACTAAGAGGTAAGATAACTGATTGTGCTATGGTATATATTTAGAAGTATAGTGGCTCAAAAGTGGGGTATTGTGCACGTCACTGCGTTGTCTTGGGTTCAAAGCCAATTAGATACCCTAATGTCCTTTGGTAAGGTGATAATTCTCCATTAGCAATCTCTATGGATAGGCCTGTGCATGTCCACTTGTTTATCTACAAGCATGATTCATGAGATAAGGGTCACCTTACAATCAGTGCTCATTGATTATGACTCTCGCACGATTTTAGGATTATTACCAAAAAAAAATGGCATTTTCGAGTTCTTATTTCATCTCATTGGTGCCCTATTCTGGGAGAGATCTCAGTGGATCACAAATCATCCCAATTTTGAATCTCAACCAAGGCACTAATATCAGTTTGGAAGACATGTACATTTGTTGAGGAGATATTAGGAAACTGAATATTAATAATAATGATAATGATTACGATAATGAACCTTACTTGTATAGCGCATATCACTTTTCAGTCCTTATGCACTTTGGGGTAAGGAAAAGAGATAGAATTAGGCAATATTAAGAAAATACAATTCAAATCAGATACCAACTAAATGTTAAAACTGCTCATGAACAAAGGAGTTTTCAGGCTGATTTTTAATTGGTAAACTGTGACTGGCTCCTTAACAGCATCAAGTATTCCGTTCCATAATTGTAGAAAGTCAGTATGATTACCAATTTGCCTCGGGTTCCATGTGAGCCATGTACTTACCAGAGTTAATATGTTGCATACATCATATGTGGACTTGAGGTTCCTTTACCGGAAATAAAAGTGATGCAAACCCAGACGGAGTACTGTATTATTGTGATGATTATTTAAAATTCCTGTTTGCATTAATATAGATCTTTACCACATGTCAGGAGATCCAGTCAGGCAGAGTGAAGGTTACCAGATGCACAGTTCCTTCTCACAACAACTCCTCTCAGATCACTTCCAGTCCTCGCAACAACCCGAGCACAATCTCATACATGTGAGTATACCATACTCTCTTTATACACGATGTCCTCAGAATGTGAGCATAATCTCATAGTATACCACACTGTTTTAATACACCATGTCCTCACAACAACCTGAGCACAATCTCATGTATTGCAGTATACCACACTCTCTTAATACACGCTGTCCTCACAACAACCTGAGCACAGTCTCCTACATAAGGGTATTCCACACTGTTTTCAGTACATTGTCTTCACAGCAACCTGAGTACAACCTTATACATTTGAGTATACCATGCTCTCTCAGTATATAATGTCCGCACAGCAACAAGAGTATAGTTGGCACACATACATATTTTTCTCACAACCTAAGCATAATCTCATGCATGTTCGCATATAATTCTCTTTTAGTACATACTATCAACACCCAAACATGTTGAACAGTCACTAATAATGATACTTGGATGCAAATGCCAAAATGATATGCACAGAGATGCCAACCAGTAGGATTTAATTGTATTTAGTATGATAATAAGAGTGAAATACGATCTTAAAATCTTAAAATACGATTTTTCATCTCCCCCCCCCCCCCCCCCCCCCCAAAAAAAAAAAAAAAATTAAAAAAAAATGTTAAAACCCATAAAAACAGCGGAATCGCATAAAAACATGTACAAGTAAACCCCCGCAAACCCAACAAAAACTTTGCTTTACTATTTTCTCATTAAATTTTAATGAAAGAGCTAACATTTTTCTGAAATTTTACTGGCCCGGGGCCCACGGGCCAGTGGTAGAGTTGAGTTTTCGTGAAAATCTGATTTTTCTTTCCAAAATAAGATTTTTTAGGATACTCAGTCTGTTTTTTTGTGTCAAGAGGTTGGCATCTCTGTATTCATGATATGTGATATTTATATCATTTATTCCATTCTCTGAGTCTCTCTGTGGGTATTGAAATCAAGAATGAAATTAGCAGCCATTACAAAGCCGTATTTTTACATTAAATTTACCAATTTCTTTGCTTTCTTACAGTGGACGGATGGTCCTATTCCCCCTCACCTCCTGCAGTCAGAAGGGGCAAGCACCAGTATCTTGTAGCATTCCAACACTAGAGGGCAGTCTTCGACCCCTTTCCTTGTGACCGCGTGAATCATGTCTGCCTTTACCACAACAGATAGTAGACTGTTCAAATGAGACAATGGACTCATGGCAAAGCAGACATGTTCTTTCTCAAGACGTCTCAAGTCGCTGGACGATGTGCACCGTCGGATGAAGACTGTTGCTGAAGCCTAAGCCCTTTTTGTTTTGAAAGGGGAGTGCCTAGCCAGTCAAACCTGCCTGTACCAGTGATATGAGAAGGAACTTTCAGGAAGTTCTCCTATTACCACCTGTTGCTCGGCCAAGATCATGAGCTCATTCCAGTGTTATCAGGTGGAAGGTTGGATGGGAAAGATGGTTCGTACGGAAGACTCTGCATTTCAACAGTGCAGAGATAGATGATGATGTGACCGTCATCCCTGGGAGGAAGATGAAGAGAAGATCACTGTTATTTGTCAGCCAGCATCACATGACCACCAAGTCACTCCAACGGGGCCGGCATCGAACCGACAACAGACCGAACTACAGATTGCATCACCCCCAAATTGCCAAGTATTGGTCGGGTTTTGGAATTGGCTTGGAGTCACTGTGGTGATGTGCCTGAGGTACTAGGGAGGACTAGTGATCACTTCCTTTTCTGTAGTTGACAAGAGAGGGCAGCATAGCATTGTTCTCAGCAGATGACATGGAGAAAAGTTATTCAAGATAACACTCAATAGTTCATACTGTTTGTTATTGATGGCAATCCATGAAGATGCACACATTATAAACATTGCATAGTGATTTGTAAGGTTGCATCTCCTTAGCTTTGTTTGGTGTGATGAATATCTGAGGTAGAAGTATAGAAGACGGGCAAATTTGTGAATGAGGACATTTTTAAAATCAATGTACACCACTTTTACAAACTGTTTTAATAATTCCAATTTTCAACTTGTCTATGCTAGTAAATATTATCGCATTAGCATCGCTGCAATCTATGCAACACAAATCTCAGAATAGAATGACACCCCTTTCCTTCTTTTCTTTTAGTAACAACAATTATTTTTTGAAAATATAGAACAAGAATAAAAGCAAGAGTGACAGTAGATCAGCTTTGTACAGTTCACTATGAAACAATTAATTCAAGTGCAATCTATTGCAAAAGGAAGAACAAAGAAGTCCCCACTAAACATATGAAATTTTGTGAACATGAGGAATACAAATTTCCAGGCATATATAAAAAACTGACATTAATTAATTATTTAAACAAGACGTTTCCAAAAGTTCAGGTGAATATTTTGAAAAAATTACATTATTTAGCATTGATTCATTAAAAGAAAGATTTTAATGAAATACAATAACAATACATCCATTTTCAGGAAAATGATCCCTCGAAACAGTGAAAGAAGAAAATTTAGGATAAAAAAATACTTTGAAATATATTTAATCTTTATTTGTAATTCTGTAAAATGAAAACTAAAAAAATGTAATGCAGTGTAGCATAGTGGAGTTGTAGGACACAGAGACAAAATGAATGGAACAAGCAACTGTAACATCTCTTACCCTAGCTCAATTAATTTGTTATTTAATCAACCAAATTAATCTATTATTGTAATAGAGAGTAGTTGAGAAAGGAGTACATGTATTTCAAACTGCCAAATTGTAAAAAATACAGAATTTACTTCAAGTATAAGAGGTCTAACATCCTTTTCTCCAAGAGTACGTAATTGAATGTAAGAGAGAATATCACCTTCTGAATTGTGTAGGCATGCCCTGATCTTCTTCAAAGGCTAGGAATTTTACTGACGTTGCTACCACTGCTGTAATGTATTTTCAATTTCGCCATTTTTTGATGATGGCTTACCGTACGTAGAATGATTTTCTGTTCCTGTACTCAAGCATCATAACATGTGTGTCATCAGTTGGTGATGCATTGTAGGACATGGCTGTCAACACATTGTGAACATTAAGTATTGTCAGTAAATTACCCTGTTTAAAGGCACACTGTCCTACTTGTAGCTACTTGCTCCCTCTATAGTGAAAACTTCCCAAATCGGTGCCTGTTGGTCCCCCATGATCCTCTTTTTCTTTATATGTTAAATGAGAGCTGAGTTAATGAGATAGCCTCCTGTTACAGTGACCTCGATGGCTCACTGTGTGGTCTAATCCCTTCTGGTTGAAGTAGTAAAGCCTACCTTTAAAGTGTTTTGTTCTCGGGTTGTCCCTTATATTTCACTGTCTATCTCATTTCTTTTTCTTTAAATCCTATCTGCTCTAAATTGGCCCGAAGGGATAAGGCCTCCATGTATGGTCACTGACGGGTGTCTATCTCATCAAATAAGCTCTCAATTAACATACAAAAAAGGGGACAACGGGGGACCAAAGGTCACCGATTAGGCATTGTTTGCTATATAGAGGGCGCAAGTAGCTATAAGTAGTGCGATGGGGCTTTACTTCTTTATCAGACTAAAATAATTGCCATCAGATGGATAGAAATAACCTAACCCAAATTTGTGATTCTTTTTTTGTAACAACCTAGTGAAATACGGAAGGCAGCAACGATTTCACTTTTTTGTTGTAGAGTAAAAGCATGAAATGTACAAAACAAATAATTATTTTCTAAGCTTTTTAATTATGAATAGAAAGCATTGCTTTTGAAATATTTCAAATTTTTGTACCATTTTTGTATATCATTGGGTATGCAAATACCTCTAGAAAAATAAAAGTAAAAAAAAATGCCTCTTGGATTATGCATCTTTGCAATGAACCCTGAGATGGTGAGAAATAGTATTCTGTATATATTGTGTAAATACTTGTAAATTATGTAAATATTTCAAAGAACTGAATCTTGTTTTTGCTTCTTTTCTTTTTTTATATTTAAGAAAGGAGCAATTTGTCCTTTTTGTTATTGTAAACTGTATAGACTTCAATTAAGAGAGAGAAAAATAATCATTCCTTGTTGACGTTTTGTTTATATGTTGTCTGTTAGTCTATTCAGAGTATCACTTTTTGGCTTTGTTTTCAATTTGAGTGTCTTTACAATTTATTAGATCTGGTCAGAAAAGGATTTTAGACTGTCAAAAGTTTTTATTGTGAGTGTATGTATGTGTGTGTGTGTGTGTGTGCCAGCAAGCATGAAAACTTTTGTACTGTTAATTCTTTGACGTTGTGGGGAGTGTTATTTGAGGCTAAATACATGTATTGTTTGCAAGTTTGAACAAATTCATTTATTAAAATCCTGTTAAGATTTTAGAAATTAAAAATGAAAACAAAAGTTAACAAAATACCTGGTAACAGTAAAATCATATCTAGAGCATGAAAGCTCTGCTTTATCATCGACGGACAACACTCCATTTTAGATGTGTCAAAAAGGTGCTGCATACAATACATAACAAATGATTGTTTGTTGGAGAATATACAAAATGTGTTAATTGCTATTTGCTACAGGAATTCTGAACAGACTTGCCAAAGGAGACATCGTCTGCTGAGAGCCAGAAGGTCATTAGCTCATATAATTTACCACAGAGTTAATGCCCCTATGGCCATCAATGGATGATGTCTTGTTTGGCAAGTTTGTTCAGAATTCCTGTAGTGATTAATCCACATTGTATATTTATTGACTCAATTAGAAACACTTTGTACTTCTCAATCAAGCTATCATTAAAAAAGACAATTAGGAGTCTCTTTAGTATGTGTAATATTCTGAAGAAGCCATACATAATATATTGTAATGATATTTTGAAATGACTTCTTAGGGACGAATGTCGTCACATGCATCAGAAATCTTGGAGTGTTGTCATTCGTAATTGCCATCCTTGAATATAAAATGAAATAAATAACACACTAATAAATGACACGCTATTTGAAATTTATCAGGAGCACCGATAAATTTGATATTTTAATTTCTCAATATTTAAAGCTCAATTTTTTCAAAGTTGCTTATTCTAACACTAGGTTTCACAATGGTAATGCAAAGTTTAAATTTCATAATCCAATCCTGTTGAAATATTACCAAAACTGTGTAGTACCTTTAATGCCCTGCTGGCTCTGGGCAGACAACTTCAAGAAAACATAGAACACCAATGCACTTTAAAAACGTTACTTGTTTTAAAAATTGTATATCCCCTTGCTAAAACAAAATTTCGACTAAATTCTAAATTGAGTCTATTGTTTCAATGTCTCCAGAACTGTTTTCTTTATTTTCCTTATTGAAATCTTATTTGGGTAAAATTGCCCCATCCCTCATTTAATCTTTGGATAATAGCATATCTCTTTTTGCCAAATATATGTTTCTTTATTGTCTATTGTACATGGACAGTACACCACCTTGACAGTGTTTTGTTCTGACATAATTATTTCAGAAAGTTTGATGAAAAATAATGCATATGATTCTTAAATGAAATGTAGTTGATGAATTCTGATAAAAATCAAAGTATTGATGGCTTTTTGTATGTGATTAGCTAACGATAAACAAGACTTGTTATTTCCTAACAGCATCTACATGTAATTTTGGTTAAGCAGGTTCAGGCCTTAAATTTCAATATTTTCAGGGCAAGGCCATTTTTCTGTAGGACACATTCCTATATTACAGCACAAATAGGAAGAATTGGAAAGGCCACAAAAAATCTCCAAGGCCAATGAGAGGGGCATTGAGGCCAATCAAAAGGGCATCCACGACCATGGCCTTGGTGGCCTTGGATTAATTTAAGCCCTGCAGGTTACAAGTTAGTTTTAAAAAGTTTTTGATGCATTAATGATAGTAATCAATCAAGCCCTGGTACGGCGTTAGAATGGGTCTGATATCATCAAAGAAAAAAATAATTCTAGTCAAATACACCTGTTGCCTCTCTTAAAAACGATGCCACCTAATGTCAGCGAGAAAAGTATGCACTAATGAAAAGACTATGATTGGTATTTCCTTCATATTGAAGTATGAATATTAGTAATATTAGTTAAAGGAAATCTGGACTAAAAAGAAAGTGGGGGATAGAGCATTTGCATCAGCAGCTCCTTCTCTGCGGAATAGCTTACCCTTTTCTCTCCGAACAGCCAATACCTATCAAACTTTCAAGCCATACTTAAGACCCACCTTATTTTTCCTGGTTACAATAAGTTTCCCTTCTTAGAGTTCAACGTTTAGTAATCGACTTCATATATTTTTTGTTGATTTACTTTAGAGCTTTTGAATTGAAATTGTTATCTATTTTGTATTTTTTTAATAATTTTTCAGTAAAACAGATATTTCAAACTAATAACGTGATGGATAATTTGTATTAGTTATTAGGTAGTGAGATTGTTAATATTGAAATACAAATTGGTCAGCTGTTGATCCAGGTCGAAAAGTTTCTATTTCAGCTATTTATACTTCAACGATTGAACAAGGCATGTCAATGAAAAGCATCAATTTAAAAATGCTTTTCAGCTTTATATATTTTGTTTTTGTTTGCTTGTCATTCTGAATGTTCACCCCATTTTCTAGTGTTTGTACATCACGTTTGTTTATTTTGCCAGGGGTATAATAATATGTATATCAGAAATGAAAAATGAAATGGTTTGAGTAGCATCTGAATAAGATGTGACATCTTCATTCATATAATTATTTATTTACGTATCGTTAGTTTTTTGTGTACAGTACATGTATGTAAAATAAAAGGGATGAAAAGAAATATGAAATCACAGGAAAGTTGTTTGCCGTTTTGTATGTAAATAGAGGTATTGTATGACTGTTTTGCGCATATTTGTTGCATATCAGTCACACCAAGAAGACTGACATAAGCTGATCAGGGTCCCGTTTCACAAAGCATGGGGTCACACCTTTTTTCATTTTTTTTATAAACAAAGGTAAACTTGTCGATATCTTTTTATTTATTTTTTTGTCAGAGGTGGGGGCCCGGTCCCCTCATACCCCACCCTGGATACACCACTTAAATTTTACATTTTAATTTTTTCCAAAAATAACCTACATGATGAGAGAGAGAGAGAGAAAAAAAGAGAGAATGGTTATCATTGTCAATTACCCTCTTTTTCTGATTTTGCACCCGCCCCCCCCCCCCCCCCCCCCATGCCCCCACTCTGGATACGCCACTGGTATATTTTATGTCTTAATTAAAAAAAAAAAAAAAGTTACACGATAGAGCGAGAGAGAAAGAGAGAAGGGTTATCATGTAATTACCCTCCTTTTCTGATTTTGCCCTGGGGGGGGGGGGGGGGGGGGGGGGGGGGGGGGGGGGCTCAGGAACACAATTTAGTGCACATCTTTATTTTCCCCTCTGAATATACATTATTTGGATTTGGCGGGGTCATCCCCCCTTACCCCTCGCCCGACCCACGTTATAGTCTTTAACGCACTTGTTTTCCAGGTAGGCATATATATTACATTACACTTCATGACCTTTACAAATTTAAGTCCATTATATCCAGTATACTGGCGCAAAATATCATCACGTGACTACTTTGCATATTGCAGGGTGTGCCCTTATTAATGAACAAGCACAATTTGTAGGACGATTAATGCATTTGTGCATGCTTGCGTGTATTTGTAGCTTAACCATATCATCATCATCATCTGGACAAACCGTCATGCATAATTCATGAATGTTTGTTGTTTTCCTGCTGACTCAGGCTGCGTTCATGCTTAAATTTTGAAGGCAGAATGAGCGATCTGAAACGCTCATCGTAAACGCTCATCGTGATCGCAGTTCCACGATGTAGTGTTCATGCTTACTTCTCCAGGCAATTCTTCTTGGGTGGCCTTCAGCCGGATTCGCAAACCTGTGTGCGCATGCTACGTAGACCCACTAGAGGTCAGTGCGTTGACCCCATTTAAACGCGTTTACAAATTGTAAACGCATCTTTTTGTGAGTTTACGATCGGCGATCGTGATCGCCGTTTTTCGGTGATTCTACAAAAGTGAGCATGAACGCAAGCGTGTTTTAACTAAACGCGTAACAGATGCCTGATTCTGGCCGTCAAAATCAAGCATGAACGCGCCCTCAGCCAATTATGGAGTGTGTCTTCATAACCCCCGAGTGTGTGAAGAGGCACTTGGCACGCAGCCAAAACAATGTTACTCCGCAAGGGAACTATATGATTTCAAGTTCAGTTGGATCTTCTCATCACGACTAGCTCATCAGGGATGCTCCATTGACTAACCCGGATGATATATCAACCTATTATCCCATTTCTTAAAACTTTTCACCACCCACGATAATTTCTGACATGCTATGCCTAATGTGTGTAATAGATATGCATTGGGATAAGTTATGAAGATTATTATGAATGGTCATCAATACCCCTCCAAATGCTCCAGTGGTCTTTAATAAGTTGAAATTTATTGTTAGTCGTAGAAGTCACCCATTTTTCACGTTATTAAACCAATTTTAAGAAGACGGTGATATCTATGATGATGATTATGACTAAGAGGTCATTGACCCTTATCCTACGTATCAATGCCCTATAACAAAATCCATCTGTAAAGAAATACCTCGCTGAATTTAAGTTGAGTTTGCCACTTACTCCACTTCTATGTAGTCTTGTTTTGTCCAGTTAGGCGATCGAAAATTACATTTTTATATATTCTCTAGATGATTATGAAGATATATATGATTGATTTATCTGATTTTTGAGCAAACTTCCGATACACAATAATGGTCGAAAACTTCTGTTTGACGTCCATCTCAATGTAACCCCTGTATAGCTTCAGCATGTTTTATTTTCTGCGATGTTATTACCAAATTAACTTTATTTCAACCATCTTCTACCATTTTTTATTCACATTTAAGTCTCTGGACTCTTATTTCAAAGTGATTATAAGCCTGTATAGCATTCATTTACACGCATTTCGAATGATTCCTGTGGTGGTCGAGATAGAGCCCCCTATACCGAGTACCCGAGGTAATCGCTGCTTGGCAAAAACCAGGATCCACTGTAAACTTTTGTTTGAAAGATTATTTAAAAAAAGACCCTCTATATAGCTAGCTAGAACGTAGCAGAGTTATTTGCCGTCTATTCAAAATGCTTTTTCGAACTTCATGAATAATCATGCTTGCATCCATAGTTTGACAACTTGGCGGGAAAGGCAGGCCAAGATCCAGGCATGCGGTCAAGTGTTGTTCTCTTTTTTGACGGCTGCGCGCTATTTAAATCTAGAAACAAGACAATTCTCCATTATACAACTGTTTTTAAAATGAATAACTGCTTCTTTGACTACCTGAATGGGCTGCTCATTGCCTGTCATTGAAACGTAAGGGCCATGGATTCATCCATAGAGATGCTGTCTCACAACAGCTGATTGAGATGACAAATTCGTCACCATGGTTTCCGTGAAACATCCACGTAACTTGGTACCTTTGGTCAAAAGTGCAGTCAGTGATTCGACTGTATAAGCCTGATTTATTCAGTATTTTATGCACAATATACTTTTTTTTTTTAATGTTATAGCTTTTTAAAGGATCCGGAATACTTCCCCATGTATTGCCCGACATAGCAGTAAATAACCATGCCTTATTTCAGCTTGATTCTGATAGGTCTTGAATAAAAAAAAAAACTCGTCACCGTGGATCCTGGAATAAGTGACACAGAGTGCGTGCCATGCTGGGGACTGGCATCTAGGGGGTCGGGGGGGGGGGGGGCACTGGTCCTCCTAGGAATTAATGAAATGTGAATTATCATTGTCATCGAAGAGGTGGTGTGTGTGGGGTAGGGTAGGTAGGAGGAGTTCGGTCCTCTCCCAGGTGACTTACCCTACACTCTAAAAACTGAAATGTTAAATGTCAATTTAAAAGGGCCGAGGAGTGACCACTCTTTCAAAATGTCAGATTGTTTCTTTTAACCTGCTATAGATTCAACCTTTATAGTGTTGGATCCAGCACGTTCAAAGTCTACCATTTTGAAAGAGTGGTCACTCCTCGGCCCTTTTAAATGGTGATTTAACATTTCAGTTTTTAGAGTGGACTCTCTTCCATTCATTTCTACATTCTCCATGCATTAGTTATTGTTCCCCCTTTTCCGACATTCGATTGGTGTTGGGGCGGCATGTGCGCCCCCTTGCTTGGTGACATAAACTGGTTTATACAGTTTAATTCGAAAGAAGTTTAGACGACACTTAGTTTCCAGTTTAATATCTATGCCTCTGTAACTGTGTTATGGGCCCTATTCCATAAAACCTCTTATCAATAACAAATGCAGAAATTCTATGACAAATTTGCGCTCAGTGAATAAAATGCAATGAATTCAGTAGCTTAATATAACAATTCTTCAGCTTCAGCTTTTTATGAAACAGGACCCTGATGAGGATGATTCGACGTGGACCTTTAGGCCTAATGGTATACATATGCCGACATGTTTTTCAGTCACCTATGTTGACATAAAGCTATTCAAAAACTCACTTTATTTTCAAGATTTCATGCTTCCCTGCCGTGAACCATATTACGATGCAGCTCTTGGCACATAATATGAGCATAAAACTTTGCTGTTTGGTGTATAAGCTCTATACCTTTCCATTAACACAGTGTTATTACCCTGGCTTTAGGCTATAGCTGACATAGCTGCCCAAAGTATTCAAGGAATATATATTTACCACACCTGCAGGGGTATACAATTTACCACACCTGGGTGGAGAATGGCAAACGGATATATTAATGTATAATTGCCAAAGGACATTAGGACTAGTGTAAGCAATATAGCTCGCAATCGTGACAGGAGATATTTACCAGGCGCGTATCCAAGGGGGGGGGGGGGGGGGGGGCTATAGCGGTCCCCCAAAAAGTTGAAAAAAAGAAAATTGGTGACCAGATATTTACCTTTATTTTGTTACTCAAGGGGGGGGGGGGGGGGAGTTATCGGTCGGCTCGATTTCCAAATTTCCGAGGGGATAAAGGCCAGAAAAAAAATAGTGCTCACCCCCCCCCCCCCCCCCCCCCCCCCACCGAGCGAAATATCGGCCGGCACGATTTTCACATTTCAGCTCACTTTATTTCAAATTTATATTTAAAAGGCGTCCAAGCCTTAAAAAAAAAACTTCTTCCCAATTGTGGTGAACAAAAAAGACATTGATATCAAAAAAATAAGCTTGATTTTCCTCTGAAGTTACTCGTATACGCCTGTCACTGAATTAGACTGGCTTCTTCATATACATTATTCATATCCAAACCAACTTGAGGAACACTAATTCCTTAATCATTATTATCACGAATTGTTGTTTTCCAGTTGGTCATCATGTGAACATTGATATACATTACAGAACTGAACATAACTCCCACAAAAAGTATCCGCAGTATAGACATGCTAATAAAGGGGCTAATACTCAGAAATAAAGAGCATATAGAATGCTTTGCATATGACATTTAAAACAAAAAACTCCCCAAAGACACATTCATGCTAGTGGGGGTGATAATAATTAAATAGTCCTAGAACTCGGGTGACAATGGTGGTGGCTCTGTCACACTGACTACTGTAGAGAGCAAGACATGGTATATGTCACCCTTTATTCTTTGAGACATATTGATAAGAATAATGATTAAAAATATATAATTACCAGTCTAAGTTGCTTTAGGAACTGAATATTTGAATAATGTACGAATGAACGTTAAATACATAATACATAATCATATATTTATATATGTATTCATTTTAGTCTGGCTATAAATGGGTATGATATTTCTAAAGTACATAAGTAGGCATATACCTATAGCCTTGCACATTTTCTTTTCTAAAAAGTTCACTTGTCCAAACTTTGTGGCAATGGTAATTGGTAGTAGAGTATATAATAGGTCGATCATAATATCACCAGTGATAGTCTACCTCCGCAGACGCATATCAATGTTACAGTGAACTTGTCATCATTTTTCACTTATCACATCTAGGATTTTATGTCACCGCCATAAACAAATTTGTTTACTTAAAAAAATGTTCGAAGTTACAAGTTTTGGTCAAATTGGGTAAGCCGCCGCCCTATCATGAGTACTTCGACAAATGTTTATAGACAGTATAGTCTCTATTGGCCAGGTGGACAGTCACGTGACGAGTCGGGCGGATGTGTACTAGGAAGATTGTTTACTTGTAAACAATTTGTTTTGGTTAGCCCTGAGCACCAGTGCGGGCGACCCCTACGGTAAACAACAATCTGAACCTTCGCCATTTTTTACGGAAATTGAGGTCGATGCGGACAATGCGAGGAATGAGAAAGTTGCTCTCAGTAGTCCTGTGGTGTTTGGCTTCGCTGTTGCCCATTTATTAAAATATGATATCTGTGGAATTTAATACGGGATATGATTTTTCTTTCCTATCGTGTTGCACTTGAATCGTGATATTGTCAACTTTCCATTTTGACGACCCCTCGTTCACGGGATCCTCCACTATTGGCCGGAGATTTGAATATCACGGGAACTCCGAGGTCATTTATAACCCCTGCGCCATTTCATGTTTTGAACAGGTAACAATTACAATGTGATTTTTTTTTACTGCTGTATTTTTCATCAACATATTTAAACCTCATAAATACATTCATGATGGCAGGCTAACACCTAATTATTGTCCGAAACGATACAGATATCTCGAAATTCATGCCGTGTTTCCCCTCCAGCTCTCCATGGAAGTGGCGATGCGGTAACCCCCTTCGAAAATGAACATCGGAGTTTGAATGAAAGTACGGATAACTTCTGGAAAACGTTACATATTTTTGAAATATTAGATGTTACGATCAAAATGGTCGGACATATTAAATCCAATAACTAATGTTTACTTAGTTAATCCTTTAAATTTGTTGTATTTGTAACATGAAAAGAGAAATCATGTGTCTAACAGATAAATACTTCTACGTGAAGCGTCTTTTTGTGTATGTGTTTTGTGTGTAGCAATATCGCGCGCCACGTTTTACTCAAGAAGTCTATGGGAATAATGCCTGTGTGTGTATCTGGGGATTTTTTTTTTGGTGAAGCGTGTGAATTACTGTATACGAGCATGTGTGAGCAATACTATTCGCCGGGTCATGATGACAAACGACGCGACGAAGAATGAATCTTGATGGCCCAAAGTAATGTGTTATAACTTATGTCTAAACTCTTATTTCTATCAGTTTCAGATATTGTTCAAAGATGTCAGTAAAAGGTAGAATATTATCAGTATCTTATTTAATATACTGAGCAGTGGGCAGGATCATTTTTGATAAAATAACTTGCAACATTATGATTGAGAATTGGGACGTCAGATTTTTTCAGACAACATGCCAGATTCCATTTTGATTTACTCAGTTGCTGTGTAAACTTTAAACCCAGATCCAGATTAATTATATTATTTTTGGCTGAAAATTTGCTAACTTTCAAAATTTGTAAGCTTTTCTGGGTTTTCATCTGCATTATTTTTCAAGAAGGCCTCCTATACTCATCAAACTGATCATTCATATGGTTAAACATAAAAGTTTTAGACTCTAATGCTAATTAAGGGATTTGAAATGTGAAATTCCTCATAACTAAAAATTTGACATGAAATTAATCATGCACAGGTATGGCCAGAAAGCTTATTTTGAATCATGCATCGGTACATCGCGTCTGGTCAGGTAATCGCGTTACACGACCTTTCGTGAAACGAAAATGGAAAATCATGTGAAGATTCATGTTGCAGATGCAACCTGTAGGCCTAATAGATTTGCCATAGGGTTTTCACAAAGTGTGTGGTAAATTGGACCAGACCATACAAACGTTACCCCTGACATTTCAGGAATAAAGGGGCATTTTATCAGAAAAGGTCGGGTAATGCGACCACCCGACCTAACTCGATCAGCTCGATGACCTGATCATCACAGCAACCTCGTCTTCACACCTACACGCACACTCGAGTGAGTGATTCTAAAATGTAACAAACATGAAATCTTCATGTATACCGGTACTTCAGTTATACAGTGCGTCCCAGAAAAAACGAAACCGAGAATTATCTATGTTTTATCATAACTTATTCACATTTATAATTAATAAATGACCCATGTTTGGAAAGCTGAGATCCTCCTCTTTCATTTGATGCCATTTATATGATGCATATTTCACGCCTGAGTGATTAAAATGAACTTGAAGAGAGGAAACCAAAAAATCATTTGGCGAATGGTAGGCCTATATGAATTTCAAAGAGAAAATCCATTTCTAAAAAGTTGAGTTTCTGCCCTTTCATATGTATGACCCCCTGAGATCACTTGATTCCTGATCACATCCATGATCATAATGGCAGGTTAATCATCAGTAGGCACATGTACAAAATGTACATAATATCACTCACGGAATAGTGGCAATCCTGAATTCACAAAGTTAGGCTTACTTCTATGTGGCCTGTACATGTACATAAGGCCATGGCATGAGTGCAATATTTTCCATACCGGTAGATGTAAAAAAAAAAAATTAAAAAAAATGTACAAAATAGTGAAAATAGTACCGGTACTACAAATAAAGATCTGTGCTAATCTCACATCAAGAAGTTATGAGTGCAGAATCTAGTAAAAATACAATAAAAGTATGTTTCAGAGTACAGTAGCTTCATTAAAATGATTTGAAAGATGTGTACCCTGCCCATTTATGTTTTAGAAGGGAAAACAATTCAAAAAAACTTTAACGTTCATCTAGATTAAGCTTTGGCACAAAAAAAAGGGAAAAAATATTGAAATTAAATTTATTGTTTACATATGGAATCCAAAATGGTTAGTTTGAACTTCAAAATTGAAAATATTTTTCTGTGATCTATCAACTCATTTGACCTGTATGTACTGTATACATCTAAGAGTAAATTGTGTAAATTTTGGACATGTTTTCAGTTTTCCCTGATTATTGCATGTATACATGTAGTATGTCTACATTGTATCAAATTATATTATGATGTTATGTTATTATCAAGGGCATTCCTACCCTATTGCGAAGTTCATTTATACAAAAGCAGAGAGTCATGAATGTTTGAAATATGAAATCACTTTTGCTAGGCGAATCTCAAATTGGCAATTTGGTCAGTGGATCGTCGCGTACTCTGTAGTCAAATTTTCACCAGTCTGCTTCTCTGATATTTCTGCTTTCCTTTCAAGTTGTTTGCTCTTATTAACTTATGGTTGGATTTAACTTGGTTACCGTAGATTTCCCTAACTTTAGGGATCGACTGAATTTGACAAAAAAATAAATCATCTTCAAGTTAAGCAGGCAGCTTACAGAGATCTTTTACATGTACGTGTACATTGTATACTTCCATTTTTACCCAATTATGTACATGTAGTACATGCATAGGATAGGTCAAGTTATAATCAAAAGGACAACATGTAGTGTGTACACTATATAAAACATACATGTAACTCAGGAACATGAACATTGCATGTACATAACATGTAGTTAAATTAGGCCAGACATTAATTATCATATGACGTTCATGATGGCTGATTTAAAAATAACTCCAGGAAGTTGGATATTCAGATTTAGCAGATTAGATGCATGTCCTCGTATCATCCAGCAAGATACCGGCTTGTAAATCTTGTCAAAGTTGGTACGAGGACTGGAGAAAATGATTTCAAAATGTCTTTATAGGGACGATGTTATCTTGAATGATGTAAATACATGTAGATTAACATCTTGACATGAGTGAAGATACAAGTGTAATTATGGACCTCAACTTTCAAACTGTGCAAATGAGGGTATGAGACTATGAGTGAAGTATAATTTGCAATAATTTGAATGATGTATCTATTTCTTTGATTATGATATAAGACAGATAAGCATCTTAAAAAGATTGACAATGAGTTACATTTAATACAGATTATATTAAACTAGTTGTATCCTCGTGGGCATCTTTGTTTTTTAGCACAATTGTGGCATTGAATTAGACATCTCAGAGCCCAATGAACCATGACTGATCATGCTCTGTGTACGTGATCAATTATTGACCTAACTTGTGTTCCCAAGGTGACCTGGGTTGGATGACGTCATCTTAAAGTAGCATTCCTCACTTGCACAGGCATAAACATTGTCACATTAGTCTTGCATCTAGTTTAGGTAGGTAAATTGTGTGTGTGCTTAATGTCTGTACTATACATCCTACGTGCATGTGTGTCAGTGTGTGTGTGTGCTGAGGACGTGTGTGTATGTGTTGGGGACTCCAGTTGGACGTTCAGATGCACTATATACCTGCGTAAGGGACAAACATGCCAAGACTGTAATGGAACTTTAATAACTATTCCTGAAGGTGTGTGCAGTTTCTATTGCGCAGTGATACACTGTTTGTGCGACTGATACAAAATGTAGTTGCAACCTTTCCATGGAGGCCTGTATGTATGTATTCAATGTAACAAAACCTACAGCCTTTAATACATTGGCTTCTATAGCCTATTTGCGCTAAGAGCTTTTCTAGCTATTCTGCCTTCAGAAGAAAATTTCCTTTGTCCTGCTCTCTTTCTTTGTGTGTCCACGCAGTTAATGATTCAATACCCCCATAGTTGACCCTGGCCACTCTGTGTTCCGCCCATACAATAATGTGAATGTAGGTATAGTGCTACATGTACAAAACATGTCATTTTGTGAACTGTTTAAAAAAAACTCTCTATGCACTGGGCTGACAGTGTACACAGCACATTGTATGTTTGCTTGTACTTTTCTGTGTTTTACAGTTACATTAACTCAAGTATTTAAAATGTTGTGTAGTATGCGTTGAAGAAATTACAATCGAGATTCAATTTTTACAATGCCATTTTGTTATTGTATCAGTGTATGGCAATGCAGAATTTTCCATTTTGTTTGGCCTAATTTTCCATTTTGTTTGGCATAATTTTCAAGGATTAAAAAAAAAATCTCTAGGATGCTCATTTCCTGTGTAGAACAAGCAATTTGAAAAACTACCATTTAGTGATTTGCACTACTGGAAAAAACCCATAAAGATGGTTGGTGTTTGTTTATTCTGTGTTTGTGTGTGATTTGTAGGTATGCAACACTTTGTTGTGATTTGCATGCATATCATGGAAGCGAGGAAAGTCAAGTTAGTGACCCCAAACCCAAATATATGTAGTTTACCCGTTTTTTGAGTGCAAGCATTTACACTGCAACTCCAGAGGTACTTTTTTTAATGAGTTTTTTGTCATGTTTTGGGATAGTTGCCTAGTAACCTTGTACAAAACTCTGGAATTTGAGAAAAACTGTTGTATTTTGCTTGCAGTGTAAATGCAGCTAATTTTAGTAGCTGTTCAATACAAGTGAAGAGGACTAATATTACCTTGCCCCTTTTTCAATGTTACGTACACTGTACATGATCATGTACATGTATGTCAGGAATCTTGCCTCAGCGTAGGGGGTGTACTGTATGTAGCCTCAACTTAAAGTACATGTACTTGTCTTGTACCTATCATTTTTGTGTAAAAATCCAATAAAAAGGTACACAAGGGTAGTCTGACAATATGTGAGTATCACAAGTAAAAAAAAAAAAAAAAAAAAAAACCTATCCAGACATCTTAAAACACCTACCCCAACCCAACCCCCCCTCCCCCTCCACAAGAATCTTGATCTTCTACACATGAAAATAAAATATAATACAGTGATCAATATTTGAGGATGATGATGTCTTTAAGAAATAAGAATGTTAAATTATGCAGGGAATTCTCTTACAAAAGGAACAAAGATTTGGGGTGGTATTTTGAAAACGATGTTATTTGTCATAGCAACTTAATATCAAGACAGGCCATTGGTTAATGTCTGCACAACACCGTCTGCATTCGCGTAAAGTTATAAAGGGATATCTGTGTACCGGTAAGCACTAAGCACCAACAGTAAATGTGAGTTACATGTACAAGTACATCCAAGTTCAGTTAGTTATGACTATTAACATTGTGTCCCTAACATAAAAGATACTGTAACCTCGTTTTCAGAATACGGCCCAAGATCTAGAAATTTTCTCTGAAAGTTATGAATACAAGTACGGTACATGTTGCTTATGTGATGGGTTTTTGGAATTCTTAGCTTTATATTGGAATGGGATAGTGGTTGTGTGGGTGTCTTCAGATCGGTATTAATCATTCACTGTTTAAATGTCAGACATTCACAACAATGAAAATATGGGAACTCTGACTTTTTTTGTTTTGTTATTGTTTTTTTAATTGTCACCTTAGCCAAATATTTGCAATAAGATCAAATTCCGGTGCTTGTGACATTGCACGATATTGCATAATATACTTGATTCAGGGAAAAAATTAATATTAATTTTTCGGAGGCGACTTTTCAAGCTTGCCTGCATTAAAATAGCACTCTAAAATTTGTTTTGCATTGAACTTTATGCAAATTTACGGGGGCTATTTTGGGCATTTAGGGGGCAATTTCGCCCGAGCCCCATGTATTTTTTTCACTGACTTGATTATTTGATATTGTATGCATGCACAAGCAAGATATTATAACAGAATTGATTTTGATTGTATAATCTATATAGATCCAGACTGCACAATGTCCGAGGAGGCATCCGATGTTACAACAGGGTCTGCACCTGGTAAACGACCTCTGGAGTTATCTTCAGATATCAACGCTGATTCAGATGACTCATCAGTAGCCCCTAAAAGGTTAGATAGTTGTTACTTGTTAGACAAAGCCCTATAAATATACAACATGGACAAATATGGAGCTTGTGGTTATGATATAGATTATAAGCTTAAATGCTGTTTTAAAGTAAGATATCAACATGTTATGCAAAAAAAGAGGAGAAAAAAAAATAATTAGAAACTTGAGTGTATCTGTACAATGTTCCTGTAGTTGCATTAGTGTATATGGATGAAGATTTATATTTGATTTAGGAATTAGGACAAATTAAGTCCAACTAATTTTGTATTTAGAAATATGTCCTTTGTCATGTATTATGAGTCCTACTGTTGGTAAAATCGGGTCTGTTTTTCAATTTGAATTTCAGGATTAAAGTTGTTGATGAAAACAATAAAGTGGATTCACCGAAGTCACACAATGCAATTAGCAATGGAGGACTAGACTCCCCTACGAGCAACGGAGAGGACAAACATGAGCCGGAAGACAATGGCAATCGAGAGGACCAAGCTGATGCTGTGCCTAGTTCTGTAGCACAGGCAGAAAAAACACAAGCAGAGTCTCCACTGCAGCCAGAAGCAAACGGAAAGGATGAGGACACTGCCGGTACTCCCGCTTCTGAAACAAACTCTGAGGAACCCGCCCCTTGCAACTCGAACAGTGACAAGAGTGAGCAGGCAGAAACGAGTGATGAACAGACAGAAGTGGATCCTCCTAGTGAAAAGGATACAGATCAGTCTGATGAACACAAAGAAGAATCAAACAGTGTGAATGTGAGGGATGTAAAACCAGATAGAACAGATAACTCAGGGAGTTGCAATGGTGAGGGCAGCAAACAAAAAAACAATGCAAGCGACGCTGACGCTGTACAGAGTAGTGAGAAAGAGGAGTCGGAAGGTGACAAAGTCAATGGTGCAGAAAGCGACAGTGAAGCAATGGAGGTGGACGTTGAGAACGACACAGTCGATACGGCAGGGACAAGCTCAGGCAAAGCAGAGCCAAAGTCTGAGTCAAAGTCAGAGCTGGAGTCTGCGCCGAAGTCAGAGCCGAAGTCAGAGCCGGTCAGTACCTCCGAACCTCACAGTGTAAGTGACACCAGTGTGCCAAAGGACAGCTCAGGTGCTCAAACAGTAGACACTTCAAAAAGTGAACAACCTGTAGAAGAGGATATGGACTCGCAACACAGTGCTAAAGACAGCGATTCTAATGACAAAATGGAAATAACTCCAGACGATAAAGACAATGATAGTGAAAAGCTCAATAACATTCAACCAGAGGACAGGGAGAAAGAAGAAACGGAAACTTCAGAAAAGTGAGTATGGAACTTGGCTAATCCATTTTAGGCACAAGCGTGACGTGGGATGGAAATGCTCATTTGTGTTTTACAGATTTATAAAAACCAACATGCAAAAGTACGAATTTAAACCATGCATCAACATGTTAATTTTTTTTTAAAGTTACACAATATTGGTGCATAATACACGGTTTGTGAGGGCTAAATTACAAATTATTTGCACATATATTTGTCATGCAAACATTATGCATTGATCATGAAAATAAGGCCTTTGCACACCCTGAAGAAATTTTCTTGATTGAGTTCTCTGAATGCTATGCACTAAAGTTAACAAATTAAACTTGCAAGGTATTGCAAGCTTTCCAGTAAGTTAAAATTGTCAATTATCTACAAATCCTAGCACTGGCCTACAGTCACATGACTGCCAATCAACTTGAGCTAGTTTGGTGTTATCTTTGACTGGAAAGCTTTAAATACATGTACCCCTGCAATTTCATGATGGCTATTTTTAGACCACACTGCACCTTTATCAGGAAGAATTTATAACTTTTAATTTTCAAACCTACTTCTATTGCAACGTCTTTGAAAATCCAGTTGTCGGGCTGTAAAGTGTGCAGTGTGCGTGACTGTACTACTCAACATAAAAAGAACATACTTTCTGTTGTAAGCATGCCAAATTTTGGTTTGGAAGTTCTTTTATGTACATGTAGTATTTTAGGGAAGCTACACCTGTAGTTGTTCAAGTTAATTCAAAGTTAATTTTCTTTGACCTTATTATTTATTTTTTAGTAGACCATTACACTGTAATTATACTACGTAATGCCATTTCGGGATTACGTTAAATGAGACCCCGTCAGTGCGCATGCGCTAATCAGCAATTCGTCAGTCGCGTGTTATTTTGAGCGAAAGGACACCTTTCTGGCTCCAGAAATCAGACATTATTATCCGCGCAATCCCCAAAATTCAAATAATTATGCGGTTAAGATCTCAGTTTATTGAAACTATAAATTGAGATTGTCAGGCTTCAGCAAACATAACCTCAAAATTATATTTTAAAGATTTGTTAAATTTCTGTCCATGATGACAAAGATTTACAGCCTTACCCATGTCCATACAAGTATGTACAACTGTAACACCCTGAGGTGCTACTTATACATGTTGAAGTGATTACATGTACATGTACATGTGTACAATAAAATGTCTTGAACACGTACAGTACATGTACATCGGAGTGGTCCACAAGGAGATCTTGTGCATCTAAGAGCTTTATACATGTACAATCCGTATAGCCCAGCTACAAGGGAATTTGTACTTCGTATACATCAGTTCATACATGTACTCCTTCCAATTTGCAATTTTACATGTTTGGGTTTTGTTTGTAGACCACCCTGGTACGTGTACTGTTGTACTTGTAAGGCACATGTACGTACATGTACAGTGTATGTGCCATTTGACACCCTTTGGTACATGTATCTCTGGGCCCTGTCTTGTAAAGTGTTTGATTGATCCATATTGATTGCAGTTCATTTTTAGTTGAATATCAATAATAATTCCTAGCAAACAAACATGTATACATGTAAGATATCAAAATAAACTGTAGCTACAATTGTATATTTGAATAGATATCTCATTGGTTCTGAATAATTGAAACTCTTTAGCAGACAGGGCCCTGTTCCACCCTTTGTTTACAATACTATTTTTAAGGAAGTTTTTAGTCAACATTGTAAAGGCAACATACCTGCTTCATGATGAATTGAATATGTGTCCATAATTTAATTTGATAATCCCATTGAAAGCGATGAGGAAGTAGATTCCCAAAATATGGGAAATCCATGTACAATGGGGACAGACATTCCATGTTATGCAGCACAGTTGCCTTTTTGACATATTCATGAAAAGGTGGCTTAAGGAATAAATAACTTTTAAATCTCCTAAATTGCTGGACACCAAACTTCTTTGTGAAAACCGTCTGCATGCACACTTACACAGAGAATATGCATGTACACGTGTCCTTATTTAGTACTGTTTGTGGCAGTACTGAGGTAGCATGTACATGTATGAATCTTCAATCTTTCACCTTTGCTGATGATTCCTCTTAATCTTGATATGCCTCAAACTCTTTTGAATTTTGTTTATAACATTTTTCATGAAATTCATGCAAAATCTCATGTATTGAATAGTATTTCAATACATGTCCATGTATGTCTGTGGCAAAACTTATAGCACACGTTGATAGTACCCTGATCAGCTCATAATAACCATGCATATGCTTGATTTGGCCAACGCATTGATGATTTGGGTTAATCATGCTAATATGGTACCTGTACATTAGAAATTTATCACCTCCAGAAAGGTTTGAATTCCTTCTAAATAAAGCATTTGTTTTTTCACACAGGAAAACGATGGAAGATTCTACGAATGATGCTGTGGTAGTCAGTGAAGAGAATAAGGAGAACAAAGTAGAAATCCTTAAAGATTGTCTTCATTTGCTTTCTGAAGAACAACATGAAGCTCGGTCAATCATTATGAAAAAATTGCAAGAAGAATTGAGAAATGAGGAGACAAAATTGCTACTTCTGAAAAAACTAAGATTGAATCAGCAACAGCCTGTATCAGTACCTACTAAACCAGAGGGAGCAGCAGCAGCAGCAGTAGCTGGTGCCAATGGTACAGGACCTGCTGTTGGCCATAGAACTGGACTGCCACCAACCATGGCCCATTCCTCCATGACAGGAACAAAGCCCCATGCTAGTATTCAGCCACAATCCAATTCCTCCTCTCATCGACCTGACATGCCCCAGTTGATGCGTGGCTCCCATATACAGCGGCAGTTGCACAACTACCAGAAGGGCCACTCGGGACCCCCGCCCCTGATCATGGCCCAGCAGACGAGCAGATCCTCTTCATCGTCTTCTACATCTCAGTCGGGTCAGATGGTTCGTGCTCCCGTCGTGAGAATTTCTACATCGGCAGGGGCTTCGACCACTCCAACTCACAGTGTTTCACGCCAGATGCAACATCAGCAGCAGTCGAGCAGCAGGCAGAGCCAGATGGCCAACGATGGCCAGTCGGCAGCCAGTAGGCAAGCAGCTGCAAAGTTGGCTCTTCGGAAACAGCTCGAGAAAACCCTCCTCCAGATCCCCCCGCCAAAGCCTCCTCCACCAGAATTGCACTTTTTGCCCAGTGCTGCCAACAACGAGTTTATCATTCTCGTCGGGCTGGAAGAGGTGGTAAACACGATCCTTGATCTTGATAAAAAGGATAAAAACCAGTCAAAGGGATTTGTACAGCCATACAAGTGTGCACAGTGCAACACAGACTTCACTACTATATGGAAGCAGGTTAAGATGGTAATTATGAAAACAAATGTTAAACTTTTAGTTGTCATGTCTGTCTGTCTGTCTTGTCTGTGTGACAATGTACTTGTAGTGATGTGTAAGGGGGCATCAATTGTAGACATTCATTCACTGATCCTTAAATGATTTTGTCATTGAAGTGTTCCTGATTAATGTTTGAGAATTCACGAACTGTTCATAATTTTAAAAGAATTGTTTGCATGGTTAACACCAAAAACTCTAAAGGTGACCAGAGGACTGTCCAGTGTCCAGTGTGGCAGTTAAAACTCTACTGTGTTAATACATGGACACCCGTGTTAAAAAAGGCAAATCAACTAGGGGTACCAAAAATCATTCAGAAAGTGAATAGTACTTTGTATATTTATTCACCAGTTATTACTTCAGTGACAAATCAACAATGTCCAGGCACTGCTACCTGAAGTGTGCTGTCACGATTGAATATGTTTTTCATTATCGTATCTGATGGTTTTCATTTGTGTGTTCGTGTGTGTTCGTGTGTGTAGGATCCCAAGCAAGGCATCATGTGCGAGTCGTGCATCGTGTCCAACCAGAAGAAGGCCCTGAAGGCAGAGCACACCAACCGTCTCAAGACGGCGTTCGTCAAGGCGCTGCAGCAGGAGCAGGAGATTGAGCAGCGCATCCAGCAGAGTCAGAGCACAACTCAACAACCATCTACTAGCAGGGTTAGCAGCAGTTCACAAAGACACAGGGTGAGTATAGTAGGCCTCCATGGAAATACTGCAGTGTGCACATTTGCAAATTTGTTAGTAGTAGTGGTGGTTATTTTACCCGACTGCTAAGAAAGCATAAATGCTTGTTAGTAAGCAACCAGGGGACTGACGGCTTTAGGTCCTCTCTGAGGGACCTGGTAATGAGGATTAATGCCTTACCAAAGAGCACTAGCGCATCGACTTGGTTTCGAACCCGGGTCACCGGATTACGAGACCACTGCTCTACCGACTAAGCTATCGCGCCACCTCCAACATAAAAGTTGTTTTAACATATTTGTGGCTTTCACCCAGTAAATGATCGAATGAAACAAATATGTTTAAACAATTGAAATTTCTCCCAGGAAGCAATACATTTATAAAACATCAAAGTTGTTGAGGAAATTATTTCTTTGCTGATCCAAATAAATGTTAAAGAATGTTAACCATTGTAACAAAAATTGTTATTGATTTCAATTAGGTACTCCTTGCTGTGGGATTGTTAAAAACTCATTTTGAATGTTGGTCTGGGACAATACTTTATTGATTGTTGATCATGGCTGTGCAAGCTGCTGTGTTTCACCAATTAATACATTTTTAAAAACAGTTAATACATGTATGTCATTTCATTAAAGACACACAGGGATGCAATCGCGCGGAGTTATTTTTGCTTTTGCTCACTCAATGTTTATGACTTTGTTTGAAATGGTCCAATTCCAAGTTTTTCAGGCATTGTAAGATACACTGTAGATGTACCATCTGTTGTAGAGCCAGATAAGTGTTAAGTCATCATCTTATGCAGAAAGCAGCAGAATGAACACCCATGTGGCTCTCAACAGAAGATACGTAATTGGGTAGAATTCAACCTTTTGATTTCACTTCAGAGTTTAACTCAAGTGTTATAATATGCCCTGCGTTTTAGCTGATTTAAGTAAGCTGAAAGAGTCTTTAAGTACTCGCCTGTAAGTCACGCATCTCTTGCCCATTTCTTTCAGACTCAAAACATTGTCCATCGCAGTCAAGCTAGCTCCATGCACCATTCATCCTCGTCATCATCCAGCCAGGCACACAGGCAGAGGGTCATGAATCCAGCACCAAGCCAGAGGGTCGTACAACAACCTATCCATTATGCCTATATACCCAACTTTCCTGTATCTGCAGTGAGTTATTTGACCTTTATCTCTTCAAGAAAACTACAGTAAAAATTATCGTTGATACTGTTGATGTTTGTGATTGTCAGATGAAAATGCATGTTTAGATGATAGTGAGATTGAAGACATATATTCCTCCGACATTTATTCTGGTGGCAATATATATATATATATATATAAAAGGAAAGATATTCTCTTGAAAAACATGAATAGTTTGCTGAAAAATCATATAGATATCATGGAAAGGTCTAAAATGCTTTGTGGCTAGCTGTGTCTCGCATGTGACGGCACAAATCTTGACGCTCTACGGAGGACCCTTGAAGGCAGAAAATCTGGATCTCAAAATTTACATTTTTGAGAGATAATTACTACGTCACGAGCCCCAAACATATTTTGAAGAGGAAAGTTATATTTGATCAGTAAGGCTTTCCCTTTGCCATGATATGAATTTGACATCAATTCAAAACACTTTTGATTCTTTGGGTGACTACTTTAAAGCCTCATTCCGATGTTGCATTGGAAACCACATGTGACGTCCCCCCCCCCCCTTCACATGTCCGTATCTTGTAACACAGAGCTCAGTGAATACACATTGGACCTTCGTTCCGTGCAGGTGCCATTCCAGAAGACTTGCAACTAAAAAAGCTGAGGTTTACCTCTTCATATCCCTAACCCAAACCTTACATCTTGAAATGTAACCCAAAGAAATAGTTAGATGCTGCTTATAAGTATGGGCTTGCATGGTGATGTAGAATATACTCCTACCACCCACCCTCTCCAACCGGCGTTATAGTTCTCCTTAGAACTATAAGCTAAGAAAGATAACCAACAGTCTTTTTCAAGACTACACCAACAGTCCTTTTCAGGACTACACACACTCAAGAAAGAGAGATTACAGAGAGTCCCCAATCCTCCCCCTCTCTCACATGGTGTAAACGCAAGCCTACTGTATAAAGAAATAGTTGCCGGAGCATATGTTGATCACCAATTGTCATACATGAGGTGAATAGGAGTCGGGGACCAACAAGCCCAAATCCTTCATTAATCAAACGATGGAGCTGAATGTGCACAAGATGGATTGACATATTTATTGTGATCAAGAGAAATTACATTTCTTTCTTGTTTGTCTCTCTTTTTCCAGCCTCAGATCCAGCTCATCCCACACCAGTACATGGTAGCTACTCCATATGTCTGTTAATGCATGTCTGTATTTAGTATAGTTCATTCATAATCAAAGAAAACATCCTTGTTTAAGACAAAATTAAATTTCTTTCTTGTTTGTTTATCTTTCTCCAGCCTCAGATCCAGATCATCCCCAAGCAGCACATGGTAGCTACTCATCGCACTTCTGCTGATCGGCAACGGGAATACCTACTGGACATGATCCCGTCCAAGGGACTGGGCCATCCGCAGAACTCGGTCATATGGAAACGATGAGAAATTCCTGAGACTGCATCTCCTGTACGTTCCCGCTCCCAGTTTCACCCAACCCTGAACACTGAAGGAACAGTATATTAACATCAAAGGCTTTTCCTTCTGTATGTTCTCTCTCCCTGATTTGTCTATGATGAATGTAGTATGGTCTATAGAAGAAAAACAATGTATGGGTTCATTATAACCTTCAGTTTGAAAGTGTTTAGAACATGGCCTGGGCTATCTTGATACTTTATTTCACGTGTAAGCATTCTGCTGTAGGTTTCCCTGCCCATTTTACGTAGCTGTAGTCACAGATGTGGTTCCCTATGGTACAATATGACATCTTAGACTCTCCGGTCAGTTCACTCTCGCTGTTCTTCCTGTCACTGGTCCCTGATGTGGTACAATCCATAGCAAAATGTAGTATGGATTTAAAATAACTTTCAATTTCAAAATGGTTAGAACATGGCCTGGGCTGGGCTATCTCGATTCTCTATTTCACATGTGTGTGCATTCCCCTCTAGGTCCCCCCCCCCAACCTATGTCCACCCATTTCTGACCATCCATGGAGTTCTCTCTGGTACAATCTATCGAAAAACATATCGAGGGGTCAGTGACACAAAGACGTAACTCCATTTTGGCCATTTTGAGAAAAATTGGTTTATGTGTCATTAAGGAGTCGAGTCTTATGTTTCACTAGCCATTGACTTCAATGGGGTGTCGGGTGGAGCTACGTCTTTGTGTTTCCTGGAAAGCCCACATTTTTTCTGAACATATCAAATACTCATTTTGGCAAAATATGGAGTTACGTCTTAGTGTCACTGAACCCTCGATATGGACTTGATCATAACCTTCTGTTTAAAAACGGTTGGAACATGGCCCGGGCTCTCTCAAACCCATACTCTATTTGCATCATTTATCAATTACGAGTGGTTCCCAAACTAGCCAGTGCTAGCTTCCATGTGCTTATGAAGAAATGTACTTACTTTATATGTTGGAGGGAATGGCTCCCCCATAGACCAGTGCATATTAGCTTGCTATCATATACCTCTTCATAATATGAGGAAAAAATTATCCAAGGTACTTTGACAGTAATTGGTTCATACTTCTCCTTTTCTCCTCTTAATGTTTTATTATCTCTTAGAAAACAGAATGATGCAGATTCCAGAAATCATCATGGATATAGACTGAACCATATTGGTTCCAATAATCTATATCATGATGTAATCTGCCTTCAAATTTGAGATAGAAATAAATGTTTTTTGGACATAATTCTAACAAATAATGCAAGGACATACTCATGATCTTTTAGCAAATGTGATGAGAAAACAGATCCACATGTTATTTAAATTGTATTATTCCCAGCAAACGAGCACCTTCTGAAATTATAAAAGAATTAAGACCATCTGTCCAAGGCATTTTATAACACTTGTAAGAACAAGTGTGTAGGTTGCATTTCAAAATATATACGTAGACTGGTGCAAAAAGAACCAAAGTTGTGCAATTTTTAGCCTGCTCAATATGCCTACATTATTCACTAATATTTGTTTCCTTTTGATGAATCGGTGAGATAAATATATATATTCTCCCTATTCTCATCTTTGGTACTGTGGAATACTCTAGGAAAGTTCTATATATTCATTGCATAAATGACCCCCAATATTTCATACCTTGACATCCAATTCAGTGTAAGAATAAGTGTGTGAGCTCCCGTATGGTCATGGCACTGAAGTAGATACTGTGATGATCATATTTCTGAATGATTTAGCCACATCCATATAATCACTGTCAAAATTATGTGCTCTCCTTGATACCATCTTTTCAGCAAGGAATGTGTGAAGTATGATATATTGAGCAAGTAGAGATTTTGTGTTACGTTTGTATTCCCCTATCATTTGTAAGAAAGATGTAGCATCGTTTGCATGATTTGAAGGCAGCGCATGCTTGGAAAGTTTGTATAAGTGCTATTTTCTTAGTCCAAATATCCTCATGAAAAGTATAGCATTTCATGCTTGCAAGTAAGTAAAACAACATGGAAATTGGAAACATACCTCCAGTTTTGTGTGTATGATAACAGGGAATGGTGAAGGTCTTGATCAATGACATGCATTGATTGAGTGGGGTTCATGTCTCTCCCGGGGAAAAAAAAGTGACTATATTTCCATATTATGCAACATAGGTATTGAAAAGGCAGAGAGTTTCACAAACAGGAATCTAGGGACTTGTGCTAGTGGTTGAGATTGAAGACGACGGTTTCATGTCGCAAAATAATTGAATCACATAAGTTTCTGGTTTTGCTGTAAAAGGGACAACAACAAAAAAGGGATAAAAAAGGGTTTGATTTGTTAAAGCATGATGTTCAATACAGTCTCTTCACCAAGTAGCCTAGCATAAACATTTTATGCAAAAATCTGTTCCCCCAAACAGAAACGAAAAAATGACAATGAAATGACCTCAAAGAAGTTGTTCTCTAATGTATACTTAAAGAACAAGCATGGAATGAGTGTTTGATGTGTAAATCAGTTTGAAATTCCAAAGTAGACTTCCCCCTTGATGAAAGTGTGAATAATGTCATGATCTTTAAAGATAGTTTGTTTAGTTAGAAGACCACACCCATTTCCCTAGCATAGACATATATATATATAATATGAACTGCATGGTGGAATTGACCTAAAACCCTAGTGATTAGTCACCATGGCGAGGCTATTAAAGGAGTATGCAAACTAATGCCAAGTTATTATTTAGAAAAAATAATTTGAAAGAAGCTTATTTCGGTGAAAAAAATATGATTTCAGTTATGTTACGTTTTGGTTTCAGTGTTTCTGTTTTGTATATTTTTTTCGAGCCAAAGTTTAAGGAAATGGAATGTACTTCAGTATATGAATTAATTTATATAAACAATGCCAACTTTTTGTCGATGGAATAAGTTTGTATAATTGCACCAGTAAGAGTTAGACGAATGTCGCTTCGGGTGATAATGACTTTTGTATTTGAATCTATTAATCGGCAGTGTGAGGAACGGACTTGGATTTATAAATCAATGGTCCAAGACCCATAGTACGATTCACTATGAATGATGATGGAAAATATGTGGAATCTTCAAGATGTTTGTTTATAAGATGTATTATTTTTCTTCATTTTGTAATTATATAATGCTTGTCTATTGTGACTGTGGCTTCTTGTACATGTATAATATGGCCCACTCTCTCCAGTGGTTGGTTTAATTACTGTATTGTATATGATGATGATGATGATGATAATGAAGATGTTATGTCCACTAGGTGTTGGTATAATCATTGAGAAATTTATATTGGTGAAATCTTATGAAATTGATGGCACTGCCAAATGGCTGCCCTGTAGTCGTCACTTAACCATGACATTGTGCGATCTTATCGAGAATATTTTCTGAAAAATATACGTGATCTGTTTATCTGATCAATGAATTGATTTCATTTTTCGTGTAGATACTTAGCGTCGCTATGGACTTTGCTTAAATTATTTTTGGGAAGAAAAGGATTTCTGTAGCAAGGGGAGTTTTTGTTCATTGTATTTTGATTTTCTCTTTTCTTTTGTGTGTAGTAAGATTTTGGATGCCACTCACATGTTCTGAAAAGAAATTAATAAAAGAGAAATAAAAAGAAACGTTTTCACCAGTGTCCTTATTGATATAGTGTCTGATTTCCCTTTTCTCGGTGGGGGGGTATTTATATAATATTGGATGGCTTTGAGTGTGATACAAGAATATATTGCTCGAGCTATGACAATATTGGATGAGTCAAAGACCAGTCCAGGTATCACACAAAAACAAAGCCATACAATATCATTATTATTATTATCTATATCGGGCTGACTAGCGAAATAACAACATTTGACTTACCCGTTGTACAGTGACCGGGTACCAGCGAAAGTCTCGTTTATCGTGGTACTGTACTGTACATGAAATGTATTTGTAATTGTATTTGATGTAAATATTTAATGATATGGAAAAATAAAACGATTGAATTGAAAAAAAATGTTGATTTTCGATAATCGAGCAATAATGTATCAACATTTTAAGTTCCTGTATGACAGAGCAATACAAAAATAATATTGATCTGTTATCCAGGTACTGCTTTATTGTACCACTTGGAACCCTTATATAGATAAAAGATATAAATATCCCCTCCTATTTTTATCCTTGAGAATTCATGATATAAAAGTTACCTTTTATACTCTCATGAGAAGGGCCCTGGATGCAGTAGTATGTGAAATTATTGTGAAAGAACTGATGAACTCGTCCCACTGGAAACTGGAGCCCTGCACGGGATGAGCGCGTCTTTGCCTTTGTCTTGAGAATTTAAACGTGAAGATTATGTTACAAAATTTTAAGGGCTGCATGATAGTGCAAGATGATCTTGATAATTAAAAAAACAGAGTGAACCCCAATCATGAGATCTAGGAAGTTTTCTTATTTGGTATTTTCAATAGACTTGATGAGAGTCCAAGGGAGCAGACATTTCCATCTCTCATGAAGGCAATTTCATTTTGATATATCAGAATATGTCCACAAACTCACCACACACACCAACAAAATACGTAATGAGTATTATTTATAATCCATTTTGCAAAATGCTCCAGACCCTGCGAGTGTACGTGAAAAATATAAACTACAATATGATTTAAAATGCAATACAGAGTACTTGAACTACATAATTAAAAGTAAAACAAAGTGCTTGCACAAATTTACTTGCAATAAATATACACTACGGAAATATACATGAATAACGGATGAAATGTGGAACTACTGAATTAATCAAAAGCATTTTTAAAGAGACGAGTCTGAATAATTATTTGTTTGGATTGTTTCAATACGTATTTTACAACAGAGTAACCTATATTCATGCACAACACACTGGCAAGGAAAGAATCCCCTCTCTGCCATGACAAAGTACATTTCCATGCCCCCTAGTTTTGACGATGCGATTTCCCGCGTGTTGCCTTTGTGTATGGTTAATTGGCCTTTTTGGTTTCATTCTATAAGTGTAAACATATCTCGAAGCATGAAGTGGCCGTATATTTTGTCATGCAATGGTCGCTTTTTCATTGTTGTTTATATAATTATATATATATATAATATTTTTCATATACATGTATAAATGTTATATATAATGGCGAAATCCTTTAAAACACATTTTCTGGTAATTCCTCTGTTATGATGGTGGATTATTGTAACGTAAAACCTTGGGGGCGCGTGCACACAGTTTCACAAACAAAGCCATATACACCTGCCAATTTCTAAACTACAGAGGGAGACATTCTTTTAGCTGGTTGAGAATGTTTGAGCCAGGATACATGCTATTTTATAGGCACTCTGGGAGGATAGAATTCCATGAAGTCACCGATTTCTCTGTAGAGATTAATTACATCCATGGGCTGAGATGTGGATTGGGGGGGGGGGGGGGGGGGGTAATGTGTCCCCACCACATGCACAATCTGACATTGAAGAATGTGTACCTTGGCTAAAAATCCTTAAATGATCCCCCTTTCTTCTTTTATTGGTGGGGGAGGGGGGGGGGGGTCTTTTCTTTTCCTTAGCTCATTTATACTTTTCTGGTTAGTGCCCTAGCCCTCGTCCAGAGGATTCTGGATGTGGCAAAATGAATTTCAATTTCATAAGCAAATAAGCTTAATTTATTCAAAATTGTTTTCATACCATGATTATCACAGTGTAACATTTGCCTAATCTTTCATCAGGTTTATTTTCACCACTTAAATGTTCAGTATCATATTATATTTTTGAAGATAGGTTACTAAAATTACAACTTATAAAATAGAGGATGATGTTTTAATGCACCAAATGGAGCATTTGAGCAATATCATTTTTTTTAAAAATATGTTAAGATAATTTAAAAGACATCTTAAATAATTTGGTGTAATTGGGAAAGAGTGCAAATCAATGTTGCTCAATTGTTAAAAATCATTTTGGAAATATAAACAACTTCATAACTTTCTTAGTATTGGTCCGATTTATTTCAATTTTTCACCTTTCTGTTTACCTTATTTTTCTGCTTTTATAAAAAAATGAACTTATTACAAGGGCTGGATTGCCCTTTAAAAAAAATAGGAATATAATAGTGAAATAATTGTGCGACTTGTCACACACACACACACACACACGCACACACACACACACACAATAAAGAAAAATTATCTTTGCAAATGCCTCTTTATGAAATACAGTCATCTTGTTTTAATTTGCAGTAAAGTAAACAATATATATTGTTACACACATGATACATTAATGAATCTTAAGTTTTCTTTTTCTTAATAATCTCATATTCAATACATAATATATTAATTCAAATCAAATCGGATTCTTTTCCCAATACGGTGTATTCACTTGCAACCCAATACTTATTGATCATTGAACACAATTCACACTGGAAAATTGCTGTAATAAAAAAGTTACCATAGAAATATGATATTTACATATATGAAAGTGACAATACCATATACAATGTCAACTGTAGATTACTGGTGCTCTTAAAATTCACATGGCGCCTGTGTATATACATCAAACCTGCATTGTTCAAAATAGCAGTTGGACTATTAAATTTGGCAGAACTATGGCTACGAATGCCCACCTAAGTGTACTTGAAGCAACAATTAAAGAGAAAGATATTGATAAAGAGAGAGGGGTAGGGACGTTAAAACATATCACCACTAGTAATCTAGGCTATAAGCAAACCATTTTGCCAAAATGAAAAATTAAATGCAAGCAGCATCTAACGGGTATTGGGAGCATTATTAACTATCATTAAAAAAATAAATCATATCTTTAAACAATGAAAAGCTTAAGTAGAGAAATTCATGATAAATGATGAATAACATATAATTTTTTCTTTTCTTTTCATGTGCTTAATCAGAATACCTCATCTTATGATCTATTTTTGAAAGTACCACAAAAAATGGAAAATTTAGGAGCTGCACTTTCAGCTTGAGAAAGGATACATGTACTTTGTTTGATGAGTGTACAACATGTAACATGTGATCAGAAGACATGGGACAATGGATGACTCTACATGTGTAGTCCACAGTTACAAAGTAATAAATTTGTTTTCCATAACATAAAGGCCCAGTCAGACCCCATTGATAGCGATAATGACAAACTGTATGCAAATATAAAGTAGGGATAACTGCAACAATAAGAGTGGTGGGACCTCACCGATTTTTCCCAACAATAAAATCATTGTTTTTGCTGATCAAACAGTATTGAAACTGCATCCATCCTTTTTCTGCCGCTAATTTCAGACCCTAAGGCCATGTTCAGATATGATGCAGCGAAACCCTGGCAGTTTTTATATGATGACATTAAGTGTAATATGCTTCACAATTCTGTATCCCATAACACAGAGCTCAGTGAAGACATGCAGGGTCTTTGTTGCACGTAGTTGCCATTAATTTACATGTTTTAAATTAAAAAAAATAAATAAAAAAAAAAAAAAATGCCAACATTATCGTTAAGGCTTGTCCTTAGAAAATTGCGCGCTGAGCAATCCCAACAGATGATAAAATGAAGGAGAAAGACTCACTAGAATGAATCGTCGAGGTCTGACCGTCAACAATTTCTGATTTATTTTCCACATACAGGTAAGCAAGTGGGGAAGGATTTGAGAACAAAGTTATCGGTATAGTTATTGTCATGGTTATCATTGCCGGTGAGGCCTGACTGGGCCTTAAAAGGAACACATAATCTTGATAGCATACAGATTTAGATGTACATTCAATGTAACATGAAGGTAGAAAAAAAGTATAAAACAGATATAACTTTCATTTTTCTTTGAAAGTAATTGACATTGATACAAACAATGTCTAAGATATGTTGTAATGTTTGCATGCCCACTTTATATTTTTTTTAAATATAAATATACAAAAGAGAAGGATTTGACAACTTGTCATGCAATATTGATTATTAATTATCAATTGATTGCTGGTCGCTACTGAATAATAAACTGGTTTTCAACTGGTAAAAATTAGGCAATTCACCCCATGAAGCTAACGTCATTGTTATATTCTTCTTAATTTTTTTAATATTGACCCTATGATTTGTGTTACCTTGGAGCATACAATTCTTTTTAAATGTCAAAATATGTTTGAAAATATCATTAAGGCTAAAGAAAATTAAAAAAATTAATGAAAAATTATAATGGATGGTGGCATTATAGGGTGAATATTATAGCTATATAGGTAATTGTGCTTTTACAATTACAACAATAATAATTTTACATTATTATTATTTTGTTTTAGTATATAAATGCTGTCTTGCAAAATGCATGGTTATTGTACATGCTGTACAATGCACTTGTTAGTTCTATACATGATATTTATAAAAAGGACTACATCTTTAAATATCAAACACCTTAAGAAAATGAAAAGAAAAGATATCTACCATACACCATAGGCACTATATTAATGCAACATAAAGGTCACTCAATACATTTCTTGGATATATTACAAGCTATGTATAATTTTTCTACAGAATATGAGCAATTTTACAAGGTACACAGATACGAATGTACACCAGTATTTATCTCCATGAATATATACATTGCGTACATTTCAACCATTGCATATACAAATGAAATTGATCATTCTTAAATAATGAATAGTATTTCTTGGTTAAGTATCATATCATTCAAACGATTTCATAAATCATAAACATCTTCTCGTACAAAGACAGTCACAGAAGTAAGATGGCACTAAGAATGTTGTGCCCGACTTCATAATTGGTGCAGTTCATCCAAAACATTTTGATCGATGCACATTTCAAAAGAAATGTACGAGTGTTGGAAAATGAAGGCTATCTTCAAAGTGCGGTTGCAGTGTCCTGGGACCCGTTTCACAAAGCATTTTTTCAATGATAAATGACAAAAATCAGTGACAAATCTGCTGATAACCAATCAGAAGCAAGGATTTCACTAGCTTATAACAAGAACTGTTATTTGTCACTGACGACAAGTTTTGTGAAATGGGGCCCTGATGTTTGCTACTTGATTCGTTCATTAAGAACCTGTGCCCACACGAATAAACAATGCCCACAATAGTATATGGAGGGCAGTATTACGTACATACTTTCTATTGCAATCAAATAGAAAACAGCATGCCAAACTAATTGAAATGGTTATCTATATTCATTAGAATTTGAAAGAATGGCTACAATATATCTCGTGTATCTCTGTTCATCTGGACAAACCAAATTTTTCTTCTTCATCAGTTGTAAATTATCAAACCCCACAAGATTGCTGAAAATATATTACCACATTTTAGTATGCATGCAATACATCCTCACTGATCTGAGGTCATGTGAAAGACTCTGACATGTGTCCATGGGGTTAAATTCAGACTGTTGAGCATGTTCTGAATGAGTGTTCAGTAGCCCCCTTCTCCCCCACCCCCCTCCCCATGTCCCCTCACTGATATTGACAACCTACAACTGGTCTCATATTTAAACAATTGTCAGTTTTAAATAGCTATGCTTGCTATACAAATTAATAATACCTGCTCTAATGCATATGTACACATATAAGGCGTTGGACATTCCACCATCATAGCCTTAATTAAAGCGCTGTACCCTCATTTATCTCTATATTCTTATTTGACATTTGAACCCATGGAGGTATATTGTGACTTTTAGATCTAAACATTTGACCCCCCCCCCCCAAAAAAAAAGCCCCTGCCAAAAATTAAGTTGGTTTAAGTCAAAGGTGCACTCATTTTATGTAAAAGCAATATTATTTATCTTCTGAATTAAAATTACTACCCAAATTCAGCCTAAAAGCAACAACAACTGCACTATCTTTAACAAATTAAATGGCAATTAAAACTTTTTGTTATTGAATTTATAATATATTATTGTGAGAATATAACTCATTTGAGTAAAACCACTGATTATATTCTCTTGTGTCTCCAACAAACAACTACAACATGAAACAATGCCATTGCACATTATATACCAATATTTTAACCAATAATGGTAAATTCTGGTAAAAAATTTGGCCACTTTGAAGATTTATGAACACAGTCATATAGGTTGCATGGTGGGATATCATATGGGTGGGTATATACAGTGAAACGGTCTATAAAGGAAAATCAATGGACGCAGTCAAAGTGTACAGAGGTGTTGTGGTCTAGTGGATAAGTCCCCAGCCTGTGAACCACAAACTACAAGGTTCAAATCCCTGCCCCGGCACTAATGTCCTTCGACAAGACATCAATCTACATATGCTACACTCCGACACTCGACCTAGGTGAGGTAAATGGGGACCCGGCAGGAAGTAATTCTTCTAAAGACTCCAGTGCTGTAATGGTAGCCGTGCTAAATCTGGGGTAATGATAACGGAGTGCCAGAACAGGCAACGTGCAAGACATGAGCGCTACATTAAAACCCACTTTTACGATCATTGTAATCACTATGGACATATAGCCTTTCCAAACACAACTGGCATGAACTATGATGTATTTCTGAGTCAGGTTTAAAGCTCAGAGAATATTCCCTACTCTGTGTTTGTACTCAACAGGGATATAAATGACCGATTTGGTGTTGGATGATTAAAATGTCAATAATAATAATCCCTTAATCTTAGGATTAAGCAATCATTTGCTAGTGGAAAGAAACCAGAAATAATATAAAATCAAAGAAATCAATAAATGTCGATAGGAATGATCCCTTAACCTTGGGATTAAGCAATCATTTGCTAGCGGAAAGAAACCAGAAATAATATAAAATCAAAGAAATCATTTAGACGAGGTCTCACTCAGAGGCTGAACATTGCTTCATGAAAGACACAACGTAGCTAAAGAAATGTACATTTACAAAGAGAGCGCATTATAATCATGTCCCATGACTACAAGAAAGAGAAGCGATACTAAATGCAGGGAGTTGTATTAAACTCACAAACATATGATACAATACAATAGACACATATAGTCAATGACTTGAACGCCACTGCAAACGCAGAAAATGGGTAGTGTGGACCCATCCATGCAGCTATTAATCAACACCCTCAAAACCTTGCGTGTTTTCTACGGCAGTTCGGAGCTTGGAGCGAAGGACATGGTAGGATTCATATGTTGGCAGATCTAGACGGTTGAAACTGCACATGAGGAAAGGACAAAAAAAAAGAAGAGATGTTTAAGCTGACAGTATGTCTGTATCATGTACAGTATGATTTGTATCATGGTATTTTTACTGGTTTGTGGGGAATAAATGATATGATATAAAACAGGATACAAAAAGTTTTAAATAGAACTCTAATAAAAACTAGATGGAATTTTGACTGCGCGCAGTCGAAAATGATGCCTCCGCCATAGAGCAATTTCAACAAGTTTGGAGTTTAAATCTCCAGTGGTTCTTGAGATATCATGATAACAATCTCAATGTATGGAATTTCATAAGTTGACCTCTGTGACCCTTGACCTTTGACCTACGTGCTCCAAAATCTAATCAGATTGTCTTCCTATGGTGATACACACTATCATTAAGTTTGAAGTTTAAATCTCCAGTGGTTCTTGAGATATTATGATATGGTGATACATACTATCATTAAGTTTGAAGTGAAAATTCTCCAGTGGTTCTTGAGATATCGCGATAACGATCTCAATGTATGGAATTTCATAAGTTGACCTCTGTGACCCTTGACCTTTGACCTTCGTGCTCCAAAATCTAATCAGATTGTCTTCCTATGGTGATACACACTATCATTAAGTTTGAAGTTTAAATCTCCAGTGGTTCTTGAGATATTATGATATGGTGATACATACTATCATTAAGTTTGAAGTGAAAATTCTCCAGTGGTTCTTGAGATATCGCGATAACGATCTCAATGTATGGAATTTCATAAGTTGACCTCTGTGACCCTTGACCTTTGACCTTCGTGCTCCAAAATCTAATCAGATTGTCTTCCTATGGTGATACACACTATCATTAAGTTTGAAGTTTAAATCTCCAGTGGTTCTTGAGATATTATGATAACAATCTCAGTGTATGGAATTTCATAAGTTGACCTCTGTGACCCTTGACCTTTGACCTACGTGCTCCAAAATGTAATCAGATTGTTTTCCTATAGTGATACACACTATCACTAAGTTTGAAGTTTAAATCTCCAGTGGTTCTTGAGATATCATGATAACAATCTCAATGTATGGAATTTCATAAGTTGACCTCTATGACCCTTGACCTTTGACCTACGTGCTCCAAAATCTATTTAGATCGTCTTCCTATGGTGATACATACTATCCTTAAGTTTGAAGTTTTTACATCTCCAGTGGTTCTTGAGATATCATGATAACAATCTCAATGTATGGAATTTCATAAGTTGACCTCTATGACCCTTGACCTTTGACCTACGTGCTCCAAAATGTAATCAGATTGTTTTCCTATAGTGATACATACTATCCTTAAGTTTGAAGTTTAAATCTCAAATGGTTCTTGAGATATCGCGCTAACAAACTCAATACAAGGAATTTCATAAGTTGACCTCTGTGACCTGTGACCTTTGACCTACGTACTCCAAAATCTAATCAGATCGTCTTCCTATGGTGATAAATACTATTCCCGAGTCTTAAGTTTAAATCTTAAATGGTTCTTGAGATATTGTGATAACGGTCAAACGGGACGGACGTACGGACGGACGGACGGACAACCCGAAAACATGATGCCTCGGGCACCACCTTCGGTGGCGGAAGCATAAAAACACAGCAACAAACAGGTCAGTGGTATGAATGTAGCTACAGATTGCTTATTGCAATCTAAACCCTGATGGAACAGAATTCTACTCCTCCACTTTCTACACTGTGTACCGGTATATCTTCATGTCCAGAGTATCCATTACAATAGAGAAAATTAATTGAATGCTTGACTATGTTAAAAAAATGAACCAGGGCCCTGTTTCATAAATCTTGTTATCAATAACAAGTTACAATAGCGGTTATAAGCTACTGAAATCGTAGCATTTTATTGGCTAGGAGCGAATTTGTCATAGAAATTTAGCATTTGTTACAGATAACAAGTTTTAAGAAACAGGGCTCTGATATATCACAAAGGGTTATGATGAATATATTAATCCTGGACATACGTAAGGTGAAATATTTCTTAATTTAAAGGCTCTGGAAATTGCTTTGGCACTGCTCATTTTACCATATAAGGACACTGACATGAAAAAGAAGATGTACTGTTTAAAGAAATATGGAGAAAGTATACAACAATGAAAATATTAAGAAAAATTACCCAAGAAAAATAAATAAACAAACAGAACACCAAATAGTATATATATATATTGCGTTTTAATTTAAAAAAAATATATATCTACACTGTTTGACTGAAAAAGAAGAAGAACAAAAAAGAAAAAGAAAAAGAAAAAGAAAAAAAAGGAAGATATTAAAGTCAACGTTAAATTCTTACCATGTATGAGCCCTGGGTAGCGCATTAGCACTGCCCCATTTCTCGATGGTGAAGAGCTGTGGTCCGTTGCTACCGTAGAGGTGGGCAAAGCCGTTCATTGGGACACGGGATGTTCCGGTGACAAACTGAAGTAACCTGGCTCGCATCTCAGCACCCATCGCAAGGACAGCCTGGTGACAAGAGAAAAAAAGATGTACAGTCAAAACTGTATAGAAAGACCACCTGTCTACAAAGACCACATTTTTTGTTTCCCTTGAAATTTTTTTGTTTCCTTTGAAAATTGTTTTCCATTGAAACATGTACTATAGGCACCTGTCTAGAAAGTCCACCTGCCAGTAAAGACCACTTTTCTTGTCTCCCTTTGGTGGTCTTTATAGACAGGTTTCACTGTACAAGGTTTGGAATGTTAGGCTTCCTGGGAGAAGTTTTAATACACCAGTTTACAGATCCATCAGTGCGCATGCGCAGACATGGGCACCATTTTAATTGATGAGTAAACAAAGCCAATGACCTAGAGGTCAGTGGTATTTATGCGTAAATTAAGATTGCGCCCATGCAAATGATGATGTGCGCGCACAACACAGCGCGCAGGCAGTGATTTCATCATAATTTGCATGGTGTATTGTAGATACAGATTGTGTGGTCGCTCTTGTAATCGAAAGCAAGTCAGAAAAAATCTTGGAACCATCATGATTTGAACCTGCCATCTACTGCTTGCCGGGCAGTGACTCTACCACCAGGCCATCACTGGTACATGGCACAGCCATGATGAACTGGAAACAAATACCTCAGCTCTCCTGACTTATTCTGACTTATTAATATTCATCAGTTCGCCATTAGGACAATATCCTTGAATGTGAGCCTTCCTGGGAGAAGTTTTTAAGAGATCTTTGGCTTGCACCAAGTAGATAAGACAAGAAAAAAACTTCAAATAACCTTACTTACTTGATTTCCACTTCAAAACTATTTTACACGAGTATTAAGGGAAATGCGATTTATACGACTAAGAAGTAAACATAAATAAATTACAGTGTAACTATCGTTTTGCTTTGTATTCCACTAAAGAAGAAATAAAATACTTTGCAACTATGTAGGATAACAGTTGTTATAAAAAAGATTTAATACATTGATTTGTAAACCTGTAGATTACATGACATAATGCATTTTGTCAACTAATGGATAACAGAACAACTATTCAAGAATATCTTAAAAAGAACAATCTAATTCAATGGTCATTTACATACCTTCCAGAACCATTGGATGACGATGTGGTTGGCATGGTAACCTCCTCTGTAAGCTGTGTTAGTTCTCCAATCATTCACATTGATGTCACCAAGACCACTCAGTAGAAGCTGGATCGATTAAAAATATCAAGAATGGATGATGAGAAATCAATGACTTTTTATACCTGGGATACTAATAGAATGAAATACATGGTTGTCAATTGCATTTTGAACGAGCACCAATTTATGTGAACGAATTCATTACATACTCAATCTCAATTTAAAAAAAAAACTCAAAACAACAACAGCAATAACAAGAACGAACACACACAAAAAAGAAAAGAAAAAAGAAAGACTGCCACACAGAGCACACTTAAAAAGTGAAAAGGAAAGGAAAGTACCATCTTATGAAGTTTCAAAATCCATCACTGATAAGAGAGCTTTGAAATCATCATTTTAGAAAAATATATTAAAATTACATGTTGAGAAAATAAAAGCGGCTTGGCTTACCTCGATCTCATTTTCATCAAACATTGTGAGCAGTTCTCTTGGCACTAAACTTGTAAATCCCTGTAAGAAATGAATCAAAGTTTATGAGAATATTATTCATCAACATGCCCATGTAATGGCATTTACGTTTGTATACGTCAAAGGTATTTGGAGGGAAAGAACCTTTGCTCGTGCAGGGCCTTCGCTGTAGAATGCTCTCCCTCAAGAGATTTGAAATAGCAGATCATTTAAAGAGTTTAAAAATAATCTTATAACTTATCTGTTTAATTCTGCATATAATCAATAGTTTTGTCATTTTGTAATGTTCATCTTCCTTCTTGTTTCTTTGTTTATAATGCATATGCTTTTATGTGATCTCTTTATTGAGTTTTTGTTTCACAAGTGCGCCATGAGCATCAGATTCCAAATAGATTCAGCGCCTTACAAATCTCACATATTATCACTATCATTATTATTATTATTTTGGTTATATGAACAAAGATCCATCCCTCGGAAAGGACGTTAAATGGGGGCCCCCGTGTAGAGGAGAGTCACCACATTTGTAAGTTAAGAACCCACTGCACTATTTGTATAAGAGTAGGGGGAAAACCCCGGTGTAATGGACCACCTGTACACTACCAAATCAGATATACCAGGAGGACAGACTCAAGGGTTACAGTGATTCAGTTCGTTTTTCGCCTCCCAGGCACAGGTGATGCCAAATTCTTAATAATAGTAATGATTCTCATCAACTTACATCCATGAAGGCATCCATTTGCTTTCTGACCCTGTTGACAAATCTCCACTCAATGACAAGTCTAAAAAGTTTTTTTCAAAAGTAGTAGGAAGGAGAAAAGAACAAAAGGTTTAATTTAATTTCAAATAAAAAATGCTTGGATATGCATTATTTACAACTAGTCACAAGTGCTAAATAATAGCCTAGTGCAATCACTATCTGGAAGAAGAATAGTCACAGAAGATTTATTATTATTATTTTCACATTAAATCGCTGATATCCACAATAATAACAATATTCTGAGTTCATAAAGGGCATAACACATCAACAATTTCTCTAATCGCCCCACAGATATATTACTACCCCGGTAATCGACCGCACACAATGTATTCCTTGTGATCTACGGTCTGGTGACTTATCCACTAGACTGTGGGTCACAAGGTCCACGGTTCGAGTCCGCCGCGACTCCAACGTTTTTTGGCAAGACACTAATCTACATTTGGGTACCTGGAAGGTATTAATTCCTTGAAATGCTAGAGCGCCGTAATGGCAGCCATGCTAAAGCCAGGAGTGTCAAGTCTGACAGATATGAGCGCTATACAAAAGCCCACTATTATTAATTTATCAAACAATAACATGTAATGGACTTACTGGATGTACTCTGCCTTGTTCTCATTCGTCAGTGGGATATCAGCACCATGCGGCTTCAGCTCTGTTGTTTTAGTCTTTAAAAGAAAAAACAGGGACAAAAAAGGGTGAAGAAAGGTTCCTAGGATAAGAAGACTTACAGCCTGTCTGCACTACTTGTAGCTACTTGCGCCCTCTATATAGCCAACAATGCCTAAGCGGTACCCGTTGATCCCCCATGGTCCCCTTTTTCTTATGTTAATTCGTCGCTGTTTTCACGAAGTGACGGTAGTGAAAAAAATTGCATTCACTTTGCGTGACGATTTTCCTCACTACCGTCACTTCGTGAAAATAGGGACGAATTGAGAGCTGATTTGATGAGATAATCACCTGTCAGTGACCATGCAGGGAGGTCTAATCCCTCCTGGCTGAATTAGTGCAGACAGGCTTTATAACTTCTTGTATATTTTTTATTCCTTTAGAATCTCTCCTATGTAATCTACATATTGCAAAACACATATCACTACTAGATATCTATCGTGTTTAGACATGAACATGCAGTACCACTTAAATCTTTTCAGTAAAGATAAGGTAAAGTAAAGACTTGGAAATATATTAATATATATTTGTATTATCACACCGAAACCTTTCATTTACATGATTAATAAATATAGATAACCAGCATACTTTTAATCAATCTGAAGACGACAACTAGTGCTAAGGTCATTAGAAAACAAAAGAGAATGTATATTTAAGTTTGATCAAATCTAATTCCAAGTCAATTAGATTTTTTTAAATACTGCAGACTATATTGAATAGATTTGAATTTTTTTACCTGTCCTAAGCTTTCTTCATCCACTGCGAAGGTCAGATCAAGGTCGACTGGGTCGTTGTCTGTGATCCACTGCAGGGAGCTGTGATACTCAGAATCCTTACATACACAAACAAAACCAACCAAACATATTAAAGGCATTGTTTAACAATGTTTAACCTGAGATGCATGGCCCTGCTTGTTATAAGTGTCTGTGATATGGTGTAATATTGAAGCCCTAAATAAAATTGCGCTCCACAATGATCATGAAGTGCCTCAAAAAAGTAAAAATCTTTGAGTGACCGGTTTTTACCATACTCATTTCCCCCAATAGACTGTAGTGTTATAAAAACTGTTAGGAAAACAAATTTTTCAATTTCGATTTTCAATCATAAATATCTTGATAATCAGACAGGCGATCAGCTTGTTAAAGCTATGGGGTTCCTGACTGACCTAAAGGTTTATAAATATAATTGCAGCATGAACTAAATCCAGGATTTTGTTTCAGAATCTGAGACAAAGTTACCCAATCCCTTTAAGATTTTTGACTGACAATACACATTGTTAATCCATTCCAAACCTTGGGTACATATATGATGGTAGCAAAAGTTTTAACAAACAAGTCACAAGGTAAATTGAAAGATTATATAAAATGTCTTAATTTAGATTTTGCTTTAAGTTATTGAATAAACAATTGAACATCCATTATGCAAGAGGAAAAATAAAGTGAAAGAGTGCTGTGCTGTTAAAAAACAGAGGACTTAAGAGACCAACTGAGTCTTTTATCATTTTTTAATATTTCAAAAGTTAATTGAGTGCTAATATTTTAGAATACTAAATCTCTTTTATTTCCGCATTTAAATACTGCATGCATATCACATGCGTGCAACAAAGCATACACGTAACACACCTCCTGCCAACTGGAAAAAGGCACTTCAGTAATCTTCTAGAATACCGATTGGCTAATTGAGTGGCAACTAAAGCGATAAGACAGCTTTCAGAATACCACCCATCGTAAACAAATCATATTGCCATAAAGGCAATTCCTCTTACACTAAGCATCAATCAATTTGCTTTAAAATTCCAAAAACGTTTCTCACACATTTATTCCATTTCTTCCTTTTTAAGGTGCCTTACTCTTCTAATGAATACAGGACATTGTATAATGTATTACTCATTCTTACATCTACAAGGAAAAAAAGGAGAAATAAAGGATTGGGGGGGGGGGGGCATTACTTTGCAGAATCCATTGAATCACTATTAAAGTGGACTTTGACCTGAGTATACGGTACACTAAATTTTCATTCATCAATACAATGATAATACACTATCTGAAAACACACAAAAAGAGGGGAAAATCCTACAAAAGTAAAGCAGTAGATGTGTGCTACATACCACTGATTCCATGTCTCGTAATGTGATTGGTTTGCCAGCCATCATCTTGTAGAATGGTCTGATGAAGAATGCTGATGAGAAAATAAATCAGAAAAAAATACAATAAATTTCACATTCCATCAACTTGCTTCTAAATCATGATATCCATAGTGCTGTTGCCAGCTGCCAATTTTTGTGATGTTAGAAAGGACTAACTTTTTGCTGAGAGACAGAAGGGAATCAAAGTGCTTTACAGCGAGAATGCTCTTCTTACTGATAGCTGACATCCTCTGACTGAACGTATTCATGAGAAAATATATGATTATAGTAGAACAACTTTAACATTGTAAAACAAGTGCCTTATACATGTAAATACGTATACTAATCAAATATCATGTATTTCCTTTATGAATGCTTCAAGCATAAGTTTCAAGTATAAATGTAATTTGTTCAAAATCTAGGCTCCTTTTCGGTTTGACCAATCAACCGAGCTGCATTCAAAATGCTATTACTTCAAACAAAGTTTGTCAGCTATCAGAAATGGAAACAGTAGACATAGAAGGAGTTTGCCATGGAACATTGCCATCCCTGCTACTCTACCAATAAACTTTTTATGTTATCTACTGTGAGCTACCATAAATGAGTATTACCGGTAAGCAGAAATGACCACTGACCATCTAGGAGTTTGCCATGGAATGCTGCCATCTCTGCTACTCTACCAATAAACTTTTTATGTTATCTACTCTGAGCTACCATAAATGAGTATTACCGGTAAGCAGAAATGACCACTGACCATCTAGGAGTTTGCCATGGAATACTGCCATCTCTGCTACTCTACCAATAAACTTTTTCTGCTATCTACTCTGAGCTACCATAAATGGGTCTTAAGGAGAAATGACTTACCATCTAGAAGTTTGCCATGGAATACCGCCATCCCTGCTACTCTACCGATAAATTTGAAGTAGGATATGTGATCCTCATTGCAGATACCAGAATCAGGGTTGATTTGCAGCGTGTAGTTGTCCCTATGTCCATCAAATATGTAAATGACATAATGTGGAATAATCATTACATGCTGCAAATGAATTGTTGTACCATGACTAACTATGCATTCAAGTTAAATGACTCCATCTCATGAAGAGTTGATATTAATCGCAGCTTATTTGCGATTGATATCGCTCTATTTTGCAATGAGTGATGTGAACTCCATGTGCCATGTACGTGACATTTCATTTTTGTAACATCGAAAAACAGTTCTTCATATGAAGAATCTCAAATTTCTTGCTGCTCTTGCATGGATTCTAAGACTATGTAACGATGTAAAGAGACAGGAGACTGCAAACTTGCGATTGATTGGAGGACTTGCAATTGATTTGGATCCATCGCAACTCTTTACAAGAAGGGGCCCAGTTTACTTTAAAAGATTTATAGAAAAAAGCTGTACTGAGCAAGACAGGAAGTTTTGCCGGCAATTCGCTCTAAGATATTTATATGCATGTAAAGGCTTGATAGCATTATTAATCATAATCGACTTGTTATCATAATTATGAATATGCAAAATTTCTATTTTTCTTGTTTGTTGATCAATAGGTGTTGAAAATTAAATAGATCATCTCCATACAAAATGAATCACATTCTTCTCCACCTGCATAGAACTAATGCATGGCATACATGTCAATACATTTCACAATGTGCACTGTCTGCTCTATATATGTGAGTTTGAATGTAGTTATAATAAATCTTAAAGTTCACTTACATGGCAGAATATTCATAGAGACCATAATATGGGTTGAACATCTCTTTGGAGAGAAGAAAGAACCATTCCCTGTAAAAAAAAGAACAAAAAAAGAAGAAGATATAAATACAAATTACTGATATGTTAGACGTGTTGAGAATCTTTTATAAAAGTAAAAGTATAAATACAACAACATTGAATATTGAATATTTAGGGCTGCAAAAGCTAAAGCTTATAACTGGGACAAAGATGTGACACACAGGAAGATTAAAAAAACAGCCAAAGGTATATCTGCTGGCAGCTCTGAGAAAATCCCATTTTGTTTGGAAATTAATCACCAGATACATTTGCTGCAATGAACACTTTGCATTACAATGCCCAGGCGCATACAATATTCAGTTCACCAAGATGATATCAAATTTTGATGACGCATTTTATCATGTGCTTCTGATAAACTTGAACTTGAAGTATATCATTTTATGTGCAAAATGGGAATTTTTTTGCACTGAATCATATTTATAATCAATGCTTTTTTCAGACTACTAGTCAAGGGGAGTGTTTCACAAATACTAGGATCAACTTTAAGTTGTACTTAACTATGGCAGGCCATTCATGCCACTGGTTACTCTCATAAATTATGATCTTTAGATAACATTTTTCCTTCAATAATGAACTATCAAAAAAGTAAATTCTGTAGATTTGTGACCATGATTTGTACGTCCCTTGACAGACAAATGGTGAGAGCAAACAGTGGCATGAACGGCCTGACATAGTTAAGTCCAACTTAAAGTCAATCTTAGTCTTTGTGAAACACCCCTCAGGTCTTACATACCTAGCTACTCCACCATAGTCTAGACCAGTCTCTCCGGTGAATTCGATCCATAGTCTAGCCTTGAGTAGGTCTGCACTCCTAATACTACTGATTCCACGGTAGGAGTCCTCTAGTAGGTTGTTTCTGTGAACCTTAAGCTCGAACCGGTTGGGGATGTTGCTCTGCAAACAAAGAGTTTGGATTTGTAAATAAATTATTAACATCTAAACCTACATTAAGCAACAAACATATGACAAAATTGATACACAATGCCCCAGTGAAGGCTAGTCCACTGCTTTAAGAACACTACACAGCGAACCAAATGCTCAAAATGCAAATAAATAAAGAATAAAGAATAAAGAAAAAAAATGGCATGTTGATGCCGTTTTCAATATCATTATATGAATTATACATGTACACAACAAATGTACAAAACTCACGATTTTGAAGGCTACAAAACGGCAACTAAAAAGGATTTTTGGCAACAAAAATGGCAAGTCTATTGTTATCCTACAAAAGCATGGAATGCCATGATTGTAGTATTATTAATAGGGCAAAAAAATAGTGACAGACTAGAACAATAGAATCCTGATTTTAGCTCACTGTGTTATGAACATTAATATGATTTCAAAAAATTTAAGAAAATGTCACACAAGAGATACTTTATAAAAATAAATCACAAATAAGTTACAGGGGAGATAAAATAATAATTTAAAATTTTAAGTCCAAGAAATTGTAAATGGTGTTTAGAATGTAATGACGGGTATTTCTTTTTAATCAAAGTGTATTTTGAGAAAAAAAATTATGATATGTAATCCGAGAATGGAGTAAATGGAAATTTCACATTACAGCTTGATTCCATCATCATCAAAACTGTCATGTAATTATGACCTCTTCAGGTACGCTAAATGACACAAGCACAACAAATAATATTATTTGAAATATAGAAAGTAAAGAAATATTTTAGCTTACTGGTTTCTTGAGATGCATCTTCAAGAAGTCATACTTCCTCTTGTAGTCTCTGGAATATGGCACAGCCTGGTGGCAAAAGAAGAAAGAAGGAATGAAATATTGATCCTCCAATGTATGGATACACAACTTTCTCTGATAACAAAAGTAGATTGTATCAAACCCTTGGATGGATGCTAGAGAAACAAGCAGGAAAATTAGGGAACTATTTAAAGTAAGTTTCACTCTCTTGTGAAAAATAGTATGGATACACAACTTTTATGGAAAACAAAGTTAGATTGTATCAAACCCTTGGATGGATGCTAGAGAAACATGCAGGAAAATTAGGGAACTATTTAAAGTAAGTTTCACTCTCTAGTGAAATTTGTTTTTGATATATAATATTCAGTGTCTTAAAGGTAATGAGATCTATGGTGGAAAAAGTACGATAGAGAAATAGAGACCCCCAAATTCAAAATGAATTATTTTACAAATGAATAACATTAGATATTTGAGATGTAATGTATAAAAGTAAGAAGTAATGACATTCAAAATTGCCTCATGGGGAAAAAAAGAAAAAGAAATACCAAACTTAAAATATTTTTTTTTCTATTGAATTTAATAACCATTCCCCCTCTTTTTTTATTCTCCATTTCCAAATAATAGATTGGATATTATAATAACTATTAAAATGTTGTCTATAATTGTTTGAATCTGATTATCTCTTCTTGAAAATATCTTTGACCCTTTGCAGAGTTTAATAGTAGTCTCAAATACTCACTGGTCCTGCAATAGCTGGGTTCTGTAATCTAGGATCTTCCCATTGTGTTGAGTGGGTTGCTGAAACAAAGACACAATTGAAATAATAGATATACTATAATGAATGTTCTTACAACTACAAGCGATCATTTCACTTTACTTAAATACTCTGCTAATTTAATCACTTGACTGATATATCACTCTCAATAAGAAATAAAATAACTTCCATGTGAAAGGCTATTTCTCTTTCATACAGTCATTTATAGCACAATAATTCCATCCATCTACAAATGAAAAATCGTTAACAAATTATCTGCAGCAATTAGCAATATTGAAGTGAGCTGAATAATTAAGAATAAAGACAAGCATTAAGACAAGGCAACAACATGTAATACATGATGTAGGTAGATTCTACGACATATGCTTTGGTGACAATTGCTTCGTGGTCAATTTCCTACATTAATTGAATTCATAACACTGGACCAGACACTATACACAACTCTACTCATATCCTGAAACCCAGCTGCAACCCTAACCCTCTATCTTTGAAGAATTACAGCCCCCAACAAATATTGCAAATATTTCAGTTCACTTATCCATTTCATTTTCTTAAAAAACACAGAAAAAGCAGATACCGTAAACATACAACTATATATACGTACTAAGGCAGAGAATGTTACAATTTATACAATAACCTTAAATGAAATAGGAGAATAAAGGAAAAGCCAATGGTGGTCTCGTTTAAAAAAGTTCCCTTGATTAAAATTTACATTTATAGGAGAATGATCCTCCAGCAAATAATCTTTGTCACTTACTGTGATCAACGAAGAAGACTCGTCCATCTGTGTAAACACGCATCTCCCATCCAGACTGCAAATTAAAACATGGAAATTGAATTTATTTTAAAAGTATTAGCAATATTTGCTGCAAGAAAGAAAAAAAAGTTGCTCCATATAAAATCTAATTTTAATTTTTATCCAATTCTAAAGTCACCCATTCCACCTATACTGTGGTTCTCAAGAAACAGCATTTTTGTCATGTTTTCACTTCAATTCAAAAGACATTAATTTCCTTCTTCTTCTTCTTCTATTAATCTTCAAAGGGCTTTGCAGCCTATCACGAAGATCTGTAGAAAGATTATCAGTCTTGCATGCAGGCAAACTAAACACCAGGGACCCGTTTAAAAAAACTTTTCATCAGTGACGAACGACATTTTTTGTTATAAGCTAGTGAAATCCTTGCTTCTGATTGGTTATCTGCAGATTTGTCACTGATTTTTGTCATTAGTCAGTGATAAAAGGCTTTGTGAAATGGGTCCCAGGTTTACATACTCTTATAATCAAATGAATACAAAATGATATACGCATTAAGACATACATGGAGGAAAGAGGCAAAATCATATGGCAGTAATCCCCATAAGATTTTGCGAAGAGGTAACATCATTTAATAAAAGAATAACAATTTACAGGAAACTTCCTAAACTCTTAGCAGAAATAAGCACAATCTTAATTATCTTACTGGTAATGCGCCTAGTTCATCCTGTTGCCTTTGTCGTCTAGGATCCTCCTGTTAAGTTGAGAAGAAAAAAAAGAGGAAAATTATTTCAAAATATTATCTTCATACTCTTTTAAGGTAAAGACCAGTTATGGTCATGCGATTGCATTGTGAAAGAAACGTTGTGGAATCGATCAGAAAAGGTTGATCATCTAGCATCTAGCATCTGCAAGGTTCTGGAATCATCAAAATGATAAGAAATTTGGCCCATTCTTCGTAAAGTTACAAGCACTATACACAGAAAGATGTATATGGGACTACCCTATATCTCTCACAGACCATGAGAGAAACAAATTTACCAAATATATGAATTAGTAGGCGGTTTCCCGGCAAATTTGTTATCATCATGAATTAGTCAAAACATATTCTTTCACATGATTGGTAATGAGAGCTTCCATTTCATTTTTTGAAATTGGGGCGTTTCCAATACTGGTCTTTACCTTTAACTGTTTAACTTAAAGCAAGCATAGGTAAAGTGTTTTCAGGTGATGGGTACACTTGAACATTTACATAGTCAAATTCTTGCTATACATACACCATACCACTAGCTGTTATATGTCTTTACACATGCGTTATACAGTCAAACCTGTCTATAGTGACCGCCCAAGGAAAACACAAAAAGTGAATTTTGAAGATACACTGTAGGTGGTCTTTGCAGACAGGCTCCTTCAGTGCACGTTTCATTGAGAAACCATTTTCAAGGGAAACAAAAAATGTGGTCTTTGTAGACAGGTGGTCACTAACGTAGGTTTGACTGTACCTGTACATACACCATACCACTGTCTGTTAAATGTCTTTACACATGTGTTTTATTAGATAAATTTCGCAAAGTATGACTGACCCACGAAGTAGTTCTTGTGTTGTGGTCAATGAAGAACTTCTTTCCATTGGGAGCTTTCTGAATCTGCCATCCCTCAGGGAGCGGACCTAGAGGATCATCCTCTGCAATCTGGATTGCCTGAGGAGCACCGACCTATCAGCAAACAATTGAATAGAACAGATTACCAATCTCTAATCTGTAGTTGCCACATATGATGCGGACATACTCTACAGGGCTAAAAATAAAACTCTGATAAAATTCATGATGGTTTCACTTTTTAACCAATTAATTCATTATCTTCATCAGGAACTGAAATTAAATGTAATACATGCACCAACTACAGTGTGTCATTATGGGTCATATCAAAATATTATTAATTTTAGCCCTGTTTTACAATTTAAAAACAAAAACAAAAACAATAATAAAACCCTACTTAATCTTCTCAAATAAAGGCAAGTGAGCCCTTGGATCATTTCATTTTCTATCAAAACAAGATTTTGCGACTCTCCTCAATTGTCACAATATCCAACTCTGGGGAATTATATCGTTGAATCAATTGATTTCCAACCATAAATAATTAAAAACAAAGGGTGCAATTACATATAGTACATCCTCTTGATTGTCTGAGGGTGTACTGACCTATACATATCGTAAACAAATAATCATTATACTGGTTGACCAATCTCCAATACATATAACAATACAATTATAAGACCCAGTTGAACTGTCAATCATGTCAATCTACACATCCTATAATCAATTCCTTTCCTTTCCTATACTGTAAAAACTACCTTAGAATAGCTGAAGGAATTAGTTTGGTGATAACTATAAATCAGAGGTACATTGTAGGAAGCCAAGATTGCTACTATATATATCATAAGGCTGTGTGAGGAGCGTAAAATGAATATATATAAATAATAATAAAAACAATTGAAATAAAAATCCCCTCAGAGTTATCTTCTTCATTATGACTGGTTTCATATATTTACTTATTATTTGTACATCACACTTATGGGGGATTATCAACATTAAATTATTTGTTTTATTTATATATATATATATACATTAATAAAATACATATCACTTACAGGTTCTGCCTGTGGAGGTGGGGCCTGTGGAGGTGGAGCCTATAAAGAAATAAAAAAGAACAAAATGTGAAAATTACAATTTTGTTGTAGATGCTGGTTGTAAAATGTGTTAAATCACAAAAATGTTAACTTAGTTAAAAATATAAGAAGTTTTGAAAAAAGGTGCATATAACTGCTCATAATATTTATTTTACAAAAATGCATTGTTTAAAACGTAAGTGTCATTGAAAGTGGACATTCAGCGGAATGATCTCAAGAATTACCATTTAGAGATTTTTAAAATCATCTAAAAATTCTGAATGTAATTATAATTTTCCCTTCATTATTGTGCAGATTTCAATCACAAATTACCATTATCTCATTGACAGTCATTAATCAGTCTGCAAATCTGTACAATTCTCGCTACCTCAATTGGCAGCACCGGTCATGGGTATATTTGGCAAAAGCACATCCTGTTCCAATACAAATAGGTCAAAAGCTCTACAATAATCAAAATTTACATGATGCAACTTACTGCTCCAGTATCTTCGTCACTGGCGCCTTCCATGGTATCTTCAATGCTGATCACCCTCCTGGCGAGGAATTGAGCTCGAGCTTGATCATTCTGAGATCCACCTCTGGTTGGTGTGGTGGTGATACTCCTGTAGCAAGATTTAAACAAAAGATTTAGTACTGATAAGGGTTATAGACCGGCTTACTAACATATTCAAATGTATGGATGTTTCTTTCCTCTGGACCTAGTGACAAGTTATTCCATTAATCTGTTATTAATGAATGAACTACAATACGTGGAATCCAGTCTGCATACATTACTTGTTGCTTTGTCACGTTGACCTACAGCAGGCTTTCAGGTTGTCAAGTACAACTTTTTTTTTAGAAGTATGCATAAAATTTTAATATGTTAGTAAACGGGTCTATTTGGGAGCTTTTTTTTCCATTTCTGTGTGGAGGAATATCATGGATGCACTGTTTATTACATGAAAAGCTCTTGGGAAAAACACTCACATTCCAAATACAAGTATGACAAGAAATGTTTTCAAAAGTTTGATGCCAAATGTATGTGTACCGTAATTAACGTTGTATAAACCGCCCTTGAGTATTAACCGCACCCCTCTTTTACACCCTTAAAAAAAAAAAAAACTCATGCGGGAGGGCCTTTTATTTAACTGCGAGGTGCAGCTGAATGTGTAAGATCATTAATGTAAATTGAAAAACAGTAGAGGACCTAGGATAGAACCTTGTGGTACACCGTGTGTAGGAATTATTATTATAAACTACATATTGAGATCTATCAGAAAGATTGCTTTCAAACCAAGATGACAGACAAATTTGAGTGTTGTTCTAGTTTCCTAGTGGTGAGTCAACACACCGATTACTGAGCTGGGAGACATTGCCAGGCATAGTGCCAGGTGGAGGGGCATAGATCGAAACTTAATTTTTTTTTTTTTTTTTTTTTTTTGGTGTACCGTTTATAAACCGCACCCCCAACTTTGAATTTTTTTCGGCGGCAAAAAGGTGCGGTTTATACACCGTTAATTACGTTAGTCTCATACATCGTTTTGTGTGCATTGCCTTTTACAATGTGATTTACAATGCAATCCGGTTAAATTCTTAACTTTATTTGAATTCTGAATGGAAACCTAGAGGTAAAAAGCACCATGGATTAATTTTTCTTTAAAACCCATCTGCACTAGTTTGGCCAGGATGGATTAGACCTCCCTGCATGGTCACTGACAGGTGGTTTCTCATCAAATCAGCTCTCAATTAACATAAGAAAAAGGGGACAAAGGGGGACCAATGGTCACCGTTTAGGCATTTTTTGCATATAGAGGGCGCAAGTAGCTATAAGTAGTGCGCTTTAAAAAAAAGAGGAAATGGTGAATTCACAAGAACTGAAAAGGTTTTGACTTACGGTGTTGTAGGCATGACCCACTGTGTTCGTCTATTGATGTGATCCACATAGTAGACTCTCCCGTTAGCATCTACCCTCTCCTCCCAGCCCTGCGGGACGGTAGGCCCCTGGGATCTGCTCTGACCCTGTTCCCTTGACGACGCATCGTTGGCGGCATTGGCTTCCACCATCTCCCAATCTCTCTGTGAATAGTAGGGATGGAAGAGAAAAATAAGAATAATAAACACGTTACTTATAAAGTGCTTACCTCCATAATCTCAAAGCGCTTAATGGGAATGGGAAATGAGCTTCATGCAAAAAAATGGTTAACCATGAATCTTCTTTAATAAACCCCATAACGGCAAGAATATTGTTGAACAATCAGGATGTTTCAACGGGGACCTGCTGAGGCCATGTTCAATTAGATACGTGGATCAAGTCATTATTTTACTAGGCTAAGAAATATGTCTCAACTTGTATTAAGATCACATCTTTCAATTTTTTTTAGTAAGCCGACTTTAAAGGGAAAGTCCACCCCCAAAATAAGTTTGTTTCGATAGAGGCAGAATAATAAGAAAATCAGGTGAGTGAAAGTTTGAGCAAATTCTGAATGAAAATAAGAAAGTTATGAATTATTGAAGTTGTGATCAATCAAATACAAATTGGCAACTCTGTGACTTATTATACGAGCTCTCCTTCATTTGCTTTGTGCATAATATTCCATAAAATCATGTTTTCTTCGTTATTGATGACGGAATATATATTTGTTCCTTGCAGGGGGAGTATAGAAACATATTTGCAATTATTATATTTAGGGTGCATGTATGGTTGAAATTTTTCTTGAGGGAAAATGAAAATTTTAGATTTTTTTAGTACTGAACAAATGGAAGTTGAGCTCGCATGATACGTCATAGAGTTGCCAATTTGTGTTTGATTGATCACAACTTAAAAAATCCTAACTTCCTTATTTTTAATCGGAATTTGCTCAAACTTTCACTGACTTGTTTCTCTCATTTTTCTACTCCTATTAAAACTAACTTAATTTCAGGGTGGACTTTCCCTTTAAGGTAGAGTACTTACTGATAAATCATTGTGACATCACAATGTCATTCCAAAAGAAGATTAAATGTGTGCTAATATAACTGTATGCAGCTTATGACGACTGCGTATGAAAATCCTATGCCTACCAATCAAGGCCTCCAAGATAATTAGCTGCTAGGGAGCTGTCTTAAAGTTAGGGTAAAATACTTGGCCAAAAGCTCCAACTGAATATCAAAGTTGGCTAAATATTTTGATCTAAAACTTAGTAAAATTATCCAATTTCTGACATACCGGTAAGTTTTGAATTGAATAACGGCCCTAGAAATTGATGGTAACATATATCTGGAATAGACCCCTAAAGTCAACCCCTATAGGAATGTAATGAGTGTGTGTCAACAGGAGTGCAATAAAAATCATTTATTTGCACAGCTATTAACAGAATTTACTGGGTACCACTGGATGTCTGGCGAGTGGGTGCTCCGTGCAATAACGTTAACAGGAACGTTAACAGACAAACTTTACAGAACGGAGACGGCAATTGTAGCCGGAAAGCCCACCTCTGGAGATGAGATAGGTACGCTATTTGATTACCAGTAGCGTTATAATCAGTGTATGGTGTATTTCTACAGAAGCGAGTACCTGGAAATGATCTGTTAGACCCAGAAAGTAACCATATTTTTCAAATCCTGGAGAAACATGCCGGATGTGTTTGGACAAGGAACAGCTACATTTTTCTTCTTCAAACAAGTGCCCTCATTGTCAAGGTTTTCCCCATAGAAGATATTTTATGTTAGATTCATCAATGAAACAAACCGCTGCAAGGCAAATTTTGATTCTTGGATGATAACCTATAACTGTTCAAAAGCTTGGTTGCAAGGAAGTTAACAAAATGCTTTTGATATTGGTAACATCATTAAAAAAAAAGAAAAAAAAAAGACTTTAACAAAAGTGTTTGATGACTGAACTTTACTTGAAACAATAAGTTTCATGAATCTAAATTGTTTGATAACTGAAATTTATTTGGGACTATAGTTTACATTATTCATGCCTGAACTTCAAAAAGACACAGGTTTACTTTAATATCAAACTTTAAACAGGCAATGTTAATCATTACTGGAGTACAACGTAAACTTATTCACAGTTCAGTACTCTAAAACCACAATCTTTAGTAAACTGTGTGAGTGGGTAAGATTCATTAAATGCTTTATGCCATGATATTTTTGACTAAAATATTTTGCAGTTTGCAAACGTTTTGTGTCGAGAATTTTTCTGGTTGAAGGATGTTTTTCAGCAATTTCAACTTCATCAATGAGTAGGTATTAGTTTTATTAATGAATATTAGTATTTATGTGGCTAAATACATATCATCTGCTTGTAGTTCCATGCATGCTTTGTTATCCTGTAAAAATGAATAGTAGACCCGAATTAATTTGATTATATTCTTAAAGCGCCAATACATTAGAAACAGGCCAAATGCCAATTTGAGAATCATTCCAATTTTTTTTAGTAGACATGATGTTCCAGCCAAGTGAGAATGGGGCGAGAGAGAGAGAGAGAGAGAGAGAGAGAGAGAGAGAGAGAGAGAGAGAGGAGGAGGGTGCATCTCTTAATGACAGGAGTATTAAATGATGCTTTTACGAGCCATGAAGATGACCCAAGGGTTATGGAAATTGAAATGGGAATTAAAAGAAAAATTAATTGTAACAAATATGCAGATCCAACGTGCATGAAACAGAGTCTGAAATCGATCAAATATTCACGCTTGCATACAGAGTTTAAAACCCAAATTAAAATGTCCATTCCGAATAGAGTTTGAAATGACAGCAAGAAAATGCACGTCAAATGAAATGAAGTGTGAGAGCAGTAGGTAAATGAAAAGCAGGATAAACCGACCCGAGTAAGGTTGACGTTTCGAGGGGGTTCACGAGGTAACCTGATCTACAAACAAAAAATTGATAAGTTGTGAGATATTAATAAAGAAATTTCTTTGGCTGCTATTGCGCCCCTCCATACCAAACATTGATAGAAACCAACATAAGATTTGGTAAGTCACAACAACAATATTATTATCCAAGAAATGTAAGCTTGGACACAGCACATTCCAAAGAAGTGAAATTGCTTCCTGTTTCCTCATATTTTGCGAGATATGTAGTAAAATATTTGTTGAAAAGTGTCTTTGTGAAGTAAAGCGTTCTAAGTCTAAAAGCTTCCCAGACATTTTTTTACTTCAGAGATGTGATAAATCATAATAATTGTAAATAAATATTAAATTGAAAAAAAAAGACAACAAAAACTTGACAAAGTATTGGTGTGTTTTGCAGCACTGGCAAATATAATCTTAACAGAATAATCACAGAGATAGGTTATTAAATTTTTTCAGAACCAGATTGCTATATGAATTAAAAACATTAATGTATATAACTGATTCAAATCTCGATTATTCAAAACAAAAATTAAAAGAACCTGTCTTCTCAAGATGGCCTGATACTAAAAGCATGAAGTAACCTTGGCCCCAAAAAGAAGACCGCTCTCAAACATGTTATAAGCTGATGAATAACCATGGTAACGTAATTTAAAAAATGACAAGACCATACCTCTTCGTCTTCTGGTTGAACTTCCATATCTGGAAAGTCCTCCTCATGCACAAAGCCTATGGCCATCCGTAGACTACCACGGACCCTAGACCTGACACTGAAATGAAAGTAGAGCGAATTATAAAATAAACAATTTTAAAAATCAAATCAATCAAGCAAACAAACCCTTTCAGGACAGGATATATTTCACGGGCTATAAACTTGATCACATATTGTTCTTCAAATTGGCAACACAAATATTTTTTTGTCATTGCTACATTTAAAAAAGAAACGTCATGTCTCTGAAAACAAAACATGGGTAGAAAGTTAGAAACTTAATACTTGAAAAACCTCTCAACATGTTTAAGGATTCTAATTTTTATTTTCCATTTTTTTAATTCCTAGCATCAAATGCAATACAGTTATGGAACAAAAATGGATGCATTCTTTGCAGATTCCCCCCACTTCCTTTCTTCTCATGTATCTGGTATATTTTAGAACCCTGGATCAAAACTTAGACAGCCAAACCACAAAATATGAAATGGTTATCATGAAAGGGTCGCTTTAAAGCAGGACTGCACTACTTGTAGCTACTTGTGCCCTCTATACAGCCAACAATGCCTAAGCGGACTGGTTGATCCCCCATGGTCCCCTATTCTTATGTTAATTGTGAGCTGATTTAATGAGATAACCACCTGCCAGTGACCACACAGGAAGGTCTAATCCCTCCTAGCCAAACTAGTGCAGATAGGCTTTAAGAATTTGTATAAAAATAACGAACAGCTCTAAGGGCATTTGTTAAACTAACCGTAACGCCACCATGACAACAACAATATTAGATACTTCTATAGTGCTTATACCCGCCACTGGGATGCAACTTAGGAATTGTCCGAAACCTTTGATGCAAAATACAGCAGGATCAGGACCATCCTGTCACCGAATGTCATATTAAAATAACATTGCTCATGTAAGATTACTTCAAAATTATTTCCATTTCTTTTCAGATGTAATAGTTTTGCTCAATAAATGACACTTTTGTCACATCCACTGATTTTCTGATCACCACCAACCGAACAAGATAATCATTACTTGTTGACTTTCTTGTCATGGAATCCATCAGAAATATGCGTGGGAAGAAAATAAAGGCGTTTGCTGAACGGTTAAAGGGATCTGAACTCCCTGTAAATCGGGGAAACAAGAAAGAAATTCTACCTTCTTGGCCGCAAGAGGTAGCCTTTTTCCAACACTTCTTGACCTGGTACGATCGTCTGTGGAAAGGAAAATTAAAAAAATAAAGGTCAAAGAGCCTCTGCCTGATATAACATTTATAATCATTTACATATCCCAAAGTCAGTCAAAGGGCTTAAACTCAAGAAACTAAAATTAAAACACATTTTCTTATACTACACAGAAAAGTTTGATTTTTAATTTTGCAATTTTATACTTTAATAAGGTACAATATAGGAGAACATACTTGTGTACAAAATAGTTGGTCCCTCTCAACGATGATAATAAACTATATGAGCCTAATCTACCTATAGCCGTCCAACTAAATGATATTGGCAACTAAAAAATCGTAAGGATTCTGTCAATCTAAAATGATAGACACTGCCTTCATCTCAACTGACATCATAGTGAAGGAGTGAAATTAATTGGCTTATCTTTATTATCGTTGGGGTCTGTCCTAAGAAAATTGCTTGCGGGGCAATCTCCATGATACAATAAAATCATTGAAGGAAGCTCATTAACATAAAATGTTGAGGTAGGACCTACAATGATTTCCAATGCATTTTTTCGTATAACCAAAAGGTGAACGATTTTGGGAATGGTTTATCTTTATCGTGACTGTCATCGTTTAGGTCAGACAGGGGACCCCATCTTACAAAGAGTTGCAATTGATCCCAATCGTTCGCAAGTCCTCCAATCAATCGCAAGTTTGCAGTCTCCTATCTCTTATGTACATACATGTAGTTGCGATTGATATCAATTGCAAATAAGTTGCCATTGATATCAACTCTTTGTAAGACGGGGCCCAGCCCTTTACTGCCTCTTTACTTTATATCATGACAGTTTTTTAACTCTGATACTTACAGGCAGGCTTTGAAGCGGAATCTCAACCACACCCAGGAAGTCATCTCTTGTCTGTCACAAATCAAAATGAAAATACATTGACAATTTTAAAATATCTATTATCTATTAATGACAATTCCAACAATTTATCAATGACAATATAAAAGATTCTATATTTACAATTAAAGAAGATTTACAACAAAAATTGGAAATATGTTTTGACCTGAACCATTGCCTAACCAGGACCAAAGCATTATTTCACAAAACCATCATAAATTCAAGTTTGCCAACATCCTAGCGAACTGTGCATTAGTTTTAATTCACAGGTTTCAGTGGGATGTCGTTGAACTTGTACTTGCCAAAGGGGTTTCCCCGCGTTAAGCCAAGGGGATTGAGAAAATTCAGAAGGCAAGGGGATGAAGTTTTATTTCAATAAATGATGATGCAGATCCTTTTCATTGTTTTATTTATCATAAATAGAATAAATGAAAGAATTTGTCATCATTCCTCGGAAGAAATTTTTTAAATGTCAAACACCAACTTCTGTTTCTCATTCATCCTGTTAACCTAAACTTGGTAATAGTTCATTCTGAAAATTGACTTGTCTTCACATTTTTTTTATCAACCCCTTCACATTTTTTATCAACCCTCCCCCCCACCCCCGATGTGAAGACAACTGCCAAGTAATGTTTACCACAGATGGCCATGGTAACATCTATTCACAGTATGTTTCATACTGTGTGTGCTAGAGAAACTAGACAAGTCAAATATAAATGCATTCTGAAAAGGGTGAATACAGACTGTTACAATTAATGCCCTGGAGGGAAAATCATGCTCTGAATTTTAATCCAAAGTTCATCCACATCGGTGCACATGTTCTCTGTTGCCCTTTCTTTCAAAGTCAAGTAACTTGATTGAGTGAATAGCTTGTAAAATTCAAACCCCTGGACCCAATTTCTTTTCTCAACATTCACAGTCAAGGCAATCAATAGCTTTATAGCCTTTTAGACTAGAGAAAATATTAACAAAACCTGTACACAACATCGTATAAAGAATCATTGAATAGCAGAAGAGGCATACACATCGTGAAAAGGGTATCGTATAGAGAAACAAACAATGCGTATGGAAACTACTTTTGAAGAGGTTGTTTACATGACAGCTGGCCATTCATTCATCAGTGCACGCTCTCAATAAGCCTCACCCAGTATTAAAAACGTTTTTTTGTATGATGCAACTTTCAGATGATAACTAGACCCTGATTCTTTGAGTTTTCATTTGAAATAATGCTCAAATGCGTTTCGCCATGTAAGGTTTCATCTTTCAGACTAGGAAAAATTAATTGTTTTATGTACCAGTATACATGTAGCTATAGCATTTTCGTCTAGTCACGCAATGATTTTTGGTAGTCCGAACAGGGAGTTGGTGACTCCCTACATGCATGGACACTGAGTTTATACTATAGTGGCTTCACCGGTCATCTCAAGTCATGGGGAATTACTTACGAACACATGATAGCGTGTTTCCAGGAAAATCACCAAAGATAAGTGTGTGACGACCGTCTTTCAAATTAAAATGTCTTCCTTCTCATTATTAACGGATATCCATGCGTTTTCTGAGTATCTTCACAATGTGTCTCCCCTGCCAAACTATTATTTATAAAATGTTTGCATAATATGGACTGAATCTGTAATTTATACGCCATTGGGGAGAGCAGAGAAGATTGATTGAAAATGTATCATTAGTCTTTACTTACCAGCCTGTTTTCGTCAAATACTTCAAAAAGTAGTTTGTTGTCTCTTGGATTTACCTGTAGAGAGAGACAGAAAGAGGGAGAGAGAGAGAGAGGGAGAGAGGGGGAGAAAGAGAGAGAGAAAGAGAGAGAGGGAGAGAGAGAGAGAGAGGGAGAGGAAGAGAGAGAGAGAGAGAGGGAGAGAGAGAGAGAGAGGGGGAGAGAGAGAGAGACAGAGAGTCAGACAGACAGATAGGGAGAGAGAGGGGAGGGAGGAGGGGAGAGAGAGAGAGAGAGGAAGAATAAAATGGATGCAGAGCAAATTAGTCAAAATACAAATATTTACAACATTCAAATATTGTAAAACCAGAATCTTAAACATGCAAGAAATGTTTACAAATTATAAAACGGTTCAAATTTGCACAAATTTAATTGACTCCCAATTGGCGCAACACAAAATTTTTGAAATCTGCAAAAGTTCCTTGGTGTGAAATAGCCATTCCTAACATTAAAAAAAAATTCGACCTGCGTAAGTTTTTTTCTCTTTCTTTCCGCTTTTATTGATAGTTGCAAAAGTTTTTTCCCCAATAATGTTATGTAATATCTTTATCACAAAGGTATACATGGCATCACTATCAATTTTATCTTAGTCTAGACTGCAACCACGAAACAGGATATATCGTAGATCATACCACTAAACACCCCCCCCCTCATTCCTCTCATTGTTCTAGATTTTATATTTGGCAGTGATATCAGAGTAAATAGACTTTAATGGTGAGACAACAGTGAACAAACTATTAGGCCTGTCTTCATCAGCTCGAGTTTGCCAAAAGACCGCTATTTTAACTATCCCAATCGCAAATTATCCAGTTAATTTGCATCTTCATCAGCCCGCAGTTGCAATTAGCAGGATATTTGGTTGAGAAAATATCCTGAGAAATCTTGGTCTTGTTTCCAAAATATCCCGCTATTTGGGAAAAAGCAGGCAAATTTGCGCCCGTTTGAGCCAGTTTGTGATGAGCGTATTGGTCTGTTGAAGACGCAATTTTTAGCTTCTGGATAATATGCTGAGTCTGAAAATAGCAGGTAATTTGGCAAACTCGAGCTGATAAAGGCAGGCCTAATCTGTCTCGTCAGGATCCACGCCAAAACCAATTTTCACACTGCAATATTGATTTACTAGAACAGAAATATTTTTGTCTATAAGCAAACACGAATCAGCATAATATTGTTACAGAGTTCTCTATTTCTGACAGTGACATAATATTTTCACAAATTTAGTTAAGAATACATAAATTTCTTAATTTACAAAGCATACTCATAAATGTTAAAGCTTTCTCCAGATTTTCTAATAACTCCATTTCTGACAAATAATGACAGAATTATAGATTTCCATGAAGGTGAGAATAATGTACACGTGAACAGTCAAAAACCCATGATTATGATGATTTATACTTGAAAATTCAGTTCTCACATCCTAACTACAGTGTGATATTCAACATTTATTGAAGGTGAGAATACTGTACATGAATGATGTGAAGTATCTTGCGAGATCTTCTCCAACTTGCTCTGTACAGCAATTTCATAAACTTTCAGTTTCTTATACTGACGACGGGATACCAGGTAGATTTATTTCGTAGAGGGGGTGTATAGAAACATATTTGCAATAATTATATTTAGGGTGCCTGTATGATTGATCGGAAAAATTGAAATTATGTTTTTTCTTTAGTACAGAGCAAATGGGAGGGAACCTTGCACAATACAGTACTGCCTGTCCTTGTATGTGTGTATATATGTCTTAGTTAATGTAATGTCTATATTGTCAATATTTTGCTTTCAATTACTGAAGATTTTACTTTTGGGGTTGTAGAAAAAGGGGACCAGCCTAGATAGGTCAATGGCCTTTTCTGGTCCCTCACATCCCTACTCCACCCATTAATAATTTTTAGTGTTACTGTTGTTGTTTTATTTGTTCTTATTATATTTTATATATATTGCATTTTGTATAATGGTATTTTTTAATGTTACAATGCTGTAAGTTTTTTATTGGATGTGAAATAAACTGAACTTGAAGAACTTGAACAATCATCACACAGAGTTGCCAATTTAAGTTGGATCGATCACAACTTTAAAAATTAATTACTTTCTTATTAATTTTCAATCGTATTTTGCTGAAACATTCAATGACCTGTTCCTCTCATTATTCTGATTCTATATTAAAACCAATTTTATATCGGGGTATACTTCCCCTTTAATCTGTGTGCAGTGCATTAATCACTAATGCATTCGCAAACATGAAATATTTGTATACTGAAATGGTGATTTGCTCACATAATGTACATGAGGATGTCCCTGCATACTGTACAATATCTATTGTATCTGCCATACCCCATCTACATGTAAACTATCACACGATAATACCACCATCACGATACTGTTCCTACTTCATTTTTGGCAGCGATACAACACTATTGTACTCTCAAGTGCGAATAGCATGAATTGCATAAAGCCATAAACTATATACAGGGAATAATTTTCCTCAAAATTTTTGATTAGCAATTTCAGCGGATGGATGAATATTTAAAATGAAATTCTGTACATTTCTATGGAAGAAAACTGCTACACAAAAGATATTTTGTATAGCAGTCATGCAAAAATGCATAGCAAATTGCGATGCGATACCAGGAAAATTATTCCCTGATATAATATCAACACCCGCACACTTTACCACAGATAATCATACACTTTGCATGTACATGTATGTGTGAGTATTAACTGTGCTTTCATATTTAGAGAACTCTCTACTATGTGCCACATGTATATAATTTCTACACAATTTGGTAAATTTTATTTATTGATTTTTCATATTGCATTCATTTACTACTAAACACACAGACCATTGTGCTATTCTCCTTATGAATGGCAAGAGTTCTATTTGGAAGCTTGGATCTGCATGTACATGTATGTACATTCTTTTAAAATAAAATTTTAGAATTAAGATATCCTTTTGATATATACAGTGTACATGTGTACACGTAAAACGATGCTATCCAACTACATATATAGTTTACAACTCAAATATTCATACCCCTTGTAAATTTGATGTTTTGTGTTTTTTGTAACTCAAGAATGAAAGGGGTTGGACTGATAAGGGTCTTTGTTGAATACGTTAAAGGTAAAGACCAGTTATGGTCATGCGATTGCACTGTGAAAGAAACGTTGTGGAATCGATCAGAAAAGGTTGATCATCTAGCATCTAGCATCTGCAAGGTTCTGGAATCATCAAAATGATAAGAAATTTGGCCCATTCTTCGTAAAGTTACAAGCACTATACACAGAAAGATGTATATGGGACTACCCTATATCTCTCACAGACCATGAGAGAAACAAATTTACCAAATATATGAATTAGGAGCCGGTTTCCCAGCAAATTTTTTATCATCATGTATTAGTCAAAACATATTCTTTCACATGATTGGTAATGAGAGCTTCCATTCCATTTTTTGAAATAGGGGCGTTTCCAATACTGGTCTTTACCTTTAAGCTTTAATTATGTCATATTCTCAAAAATATAAATCAGGTCAAATCAATTTTTCACATACTTAGAAAATTGCAAAACTTGGTTAGGGTATAAATATTGTAATTGTTAACTGTATACATGTACACAACTGTACCTATGCTGCAATTTTTTTTTTACATGTGAAATTATACTATGACATTTGCACTCTAAAGAACCAATAATGTGCATTGCCATTAGGGCAAGCTTGAGTTAGTTTTCATAATATGCAACCAAATATCTAACACAATGGAGCTCTGCAGGGGTGGGAGAAGGGAGGGGCAAGAGGTTTAGTTTTTGAAGATTTTAAGAGGAGGAGAAAATTACAATGTTCACAAATGATTTTTTCATCAAGCTTTACTAAAAAAAGTCACGTCAGTTGTGATTCGATATTTGTATGTACATGAACGACGAAAGCCTGTAGCCCTGTAGGCTAATAATAATAAAATATGTCAAATAATAATTATAAAAAAAATAATATATTGATGATGATGATGATGATGATGATGATGATGATAATAATAACAAAGTCATTGATATTGTGCTCTGACATATATCAATCGCTTTCACAGCGCTTCACAGAGTTCAAACAAAATAATAGGCTCGGTTGTACATGTATGCATACATTTCATGTACTTCAACCGAGTACTACTGTAGCATTGCCAATCAAATGAAGGAACGACTTTCCACAGTTGATAATGACCTTAGCTCAGATCAATACCAATGTCATTGTTTTCTTTACATCTAATCCTTTCTGCATCTACATCTACAGGACGGGGAACACTAAACCCTTTCCAATCTGATTACATTCATAATTAACGATGAGAGCAACTTCAGTGACGTGCAATCGTAAGTGCACTTTAATAATGCATTTGGAACTGGATGGCAGATGAAATTCTACCGTAATTCAAATTTGAAATGTGATAGATGTCTAAAAAGAAAAAAAAATCATGTACAGTATAGTCTGCTCTCAGAGGCAGAAGGGTGTTTATTCATATCATTCTACAGTGTTAACGCCCTTCTCTCTCAACAGAAAATATATACTACTCACTTTGTAACATTATTTTCTTTGCATTGGTCATTCAAATAATATTCAAAATACAGAAACATTGTACACATACTGTACACACGACACTGACATACAGGCCTACCTGTATGTACTTTGTATACATTTATGAATGAACTTTACTGTGCACAAAAAGATACATGTGAGAACAATTAATGTCCTTGGAAAGTGTACTTAGTGGTAAACACTTGAGTATACTTGGAAAAGGTAATTTATTGATCAAAACTAGAAGGTTATATTATAAAGGGGAAGATCGAGCAAGAACACTTGTATATATATGGTTTGAAGGAACTTTCTCTTTTACTCTTTTCACACTGGTTTTGCTTAACCCCGTACTTTGCTTAGCCCTGTACTATCCTTAACCCCGGACTATTTTTTTGGCTTTTCACACACGCTGTTTTTAGTCCCGTACGAGCGCCTATTCCGGAATAAGAAAATTCCCGCTGTTCTCACTGCATTTCGTTAACCCCGGATATCGTGAATGTTATGATTGGACATACTTCGCATCTGGCCAGCTGCGATACGCTCCATTGCGTAGTACCGGACTATTTTTCGTTTCTGTTCTCATTCATTTGCTTAGCACCGCAATTGCGGGGTTAGCAGGAGTTAGCACCACAATTGCGGAGTTAGCCCAGCTATTTTGCAGGGTTAGTTAACCCCGTACTATAGGTGGGGTTAGCCAACTTTAGCCCACTTTGGTAAAAACCAGTCTGAACAGAAAGTGGAATAGGCTTAACCCCGTACTATAGGTGGGGCTAAGACCCCCCCTTAACCCCACCTATAGTACGGGGTTAAGCAAAATATTGCCAGTGTGAAAACAGTATTTGTCTCTCACATCCTCCATCGTACAATACATACAGATTTATGTGTACCTTCTCTTCATTTACACTGCCAAACATCAATTTCAAGGTTCATTTAGACTAGTTCCAGGCTAATCCTTCTCATTTTTTTGGTTTAAATTTCACATTAAAAGTTATAATAATAATAATTATAATGATTATTAATCCAGATTTATATTAGAGCTCAATTCAAACACCGGTGCTTTACAGATAATATGATAAGTACCCCTGTAATTAGATTTATTCATCTGCACAATGTGCACCATCTCCATTCCCTTGGGAGCATTCCTAACATATGATCACTGTGAGGGCATTTCGGGCAGTTTCTATCACAAAGGCTTTCGACATCCTACCAGGTCCCCATTTCTTTCCTCGGTTTAGAGTGGTAAATGTATATGAATGCCTTGCCAAAGGACATTGGTGCCATGCCAGGATGTAACCCAAGACCTTTGAATTTCCAGTCAAGTGCTCAAACTTCTCGACTATGACATCTCCAATGCCGCCGATCTTGGCAATATATATATTTTTTGGGGGGAGGGAGAGGGGGGAGGTCAAAGGGGTATGTCAACATTTATCACTATCATCAATCTTTATTTCAAGTACATAATATATGACATGTAATATAATCAATTCTCATTTAACACATGACAGATTAGCAGCTACTGAGAGTAAGAGAAATAATTCATCGCTCAATGTGCAATTACACATCCATGACACGAGATATATCAGGACCATGAATGTTTTAAACAGTATATAAGCTAAGAAAATAGTTCATAGAATATACACGTATGAATCACAAATATATCATTTCCTTATCCAATTCATGCCTAATGAGCAAAGATCACATGGGTGTGATGGTTGGGGCCTGCTAATGTGCAAGTCTATTGTTTGTAATGGCTGCTACTAGCGTATTTGAAGGAGGGGGGTAAGTAGGGGGCAATTTGGCTCTCCAGATAGGTTTCTGATCAAGAAGAAGAAAGACGGCCTCACTAGAAGGAAGTAGGAAGCAGTAAATAAAGAAATGTATAAAGTGTAGACATACATACATTTGCTTTATGAGATATTGTAGAGACTAGTAACCTTTCATTTTTTCAAATTAGTCATTTTGGGTGATGCCCCCCCCCCCCCCCCCCCCGTAACAAAACCAGAGTCCCCCTTAATACTACAGGGATATGGATTACAAAAAGTCGAAATGTTTTGCCCCTCAAGAGGCAAAAGTCTGGATACGCCACTGAAGGCTGCTTAACCATACACTGTACAATCATATTGATGTAAATTTAGGGCATGAACATACTGTATACATATATGCCAATACCAATGAATCTAAATGTATGTAATAAACTAAAAGGAGTCACTTGAAAATCCTGAAATATAATTATAGACGACAGCTGCTACTGTAGAGACTACTTCATTCTTTATCAAGTGCGGAGCCACTTTATGGATAGATTCAACTATCTTTCTGCCCCAGAAACACTATCAGAAGAGATACATGTACATAACAACAACTGTACAGGAAGATTTGTATTAGCTATTCATGGGCATTTACACAGCAAGCAAAAACCCTAGGACTAGGATTTTTCTCACATTCCAGAGTTTTTTGTTGATACTCAATTACCCATGCACATGATGAAAAAGCAGAAAAACCCACCGTTTGAATGATTTTTAAAAATAAGATGCTGGCTTAAACCTGCTATGCTAAATGTTCACTTTCAATACACATGTGAATTATTCCAGTTTTTGCTCATGACTCTTGTCGCTTCTGTGCCACGTATGCAGAGCATCAACGAGTGGCGCATCCGCACAAATACATTTTCATGGGTTTCTCCACTAGTTCAATACACCAGTTTACAGTTGTGTGCGCCATTTTAAACAAAGCTAATGACCTAGGAGTCATGTATTTATGCGTAAATTAAGATTGCGCCCATGCAAATAATGATGACATCACTGCCTGCGCGCTGCGTTGTGCGCGCACATCATCATTTGCATGGGCGCAATTTTAATTTACGCATAAATACCAGAGGTCAGAGGTTATTGGCCCCAATTTTTGGGCCAATGACCCGAGGTCAACTGTCTGCGCATGCGCACTGATACAACTGTAAACTGGTGTATTGTAGTTTTAAAAAAAACAATTGTTTATCAAAAATGATTTCTCTCCAGTGTGAATGGGCCTATGTATTGTAACAGATGATATCCAGGGGTGGTGTCCTGAATTTAACTACAATATGTTATCATTTATTTTAATAGTGAGAAGTAATGTACAAAGGACGAGTCATTGATTAATGTCTGCTCTCTATATCTACACTTCAAATAGACATCTGTGCATGAAACAGTGAAGGGTGTTTATTTGAATTTGCTATGACAATTGAAACACCTCTTTTAAGAATTTAAACAACAAAACATAGGGATAAAAATTTGTTTCAAATTCAAAATCTTAAATGGAGATTCATAAAATTGTTCACAACAAATGGATATTTGCTTGCCAAGGATATTGGAATTTGTTTACTCTCATTTTTCTTGTTCAATATATTTTTTTCAACAAAGAAATAATATTAACAAGACAAATGTGACTGCGTCTCCTATATGCCCTTGCCTTAAATTCAGTAAAGGGAAGGGATGGAATTATTTGTTTGTTTTTAATATTTATTTTGTTTTTTATTATAATTCATTTGCTAACCCAAGGAGTAAAGAAACTTGGGGGAAAAGATGTACACTGTATGAGCTCAGTCAATTGTAGCCCGGTACTCCTGTAGCATTGAAAATGATCCCACTCTCAAATGGGTATGTAGAGTTATGAATGGGATGACAGCCCTGGAATCTCCCATACATCACCATTCAGCATCTCAATTTCTTTCTACACGTAAATACACAGAGCCCATTTCTTAGTTGCAGGCACAAACTCATGTCACTGTCAGTCATAGTGTGTTACAGTGTCTGAGCTGTGAGACTAAGCAGATTGTGCATGGTCTACTGCGCACCATAGGCTTTGCACTTTGTGTAGCTGCTTCTGACATATCCAGATACCAACAGATTTAGACTCTGCTTAAGACTTCATCAATTCGTGTTTGAGTGTCAAATTAGAGTCTGAATTTGCAGACTACCCTTTTCTGACCCCCATGCATTCAGATGTCCCCATAGATCTTAGCTTTGCCGTAAGGGCTTTTCCTTAAACTCTTCTGTCTCTTTATCTCCTTTTATTTAGAGCTTGATGCTGTGAAGATCAATTTGGGTAGCTCTCAACTTCAATCATCGCTTTCAATTTAATGAAATAATGACCAAAGAATTCATGAATAGCCTGGATTTTGTTATGTTGATAAAAGAACTATTAAAGATGTCAAATGCCAACAATACTACAAGTATTAGCTGTATTTTCATTTTGTGTTTCTTATATAAAAATAGCTTTCTAGACAATCAGACAACAGAAGTTCTTTCAAGCATGACAATTGATAGAAAAATAATCTAAAAATAAATTTCAACCACAGAGCAATCAGCAGACTGTTCTAGGCTTGCCTACAACATACCTCTCGGCTCAGCATATGCCCAACTCACACAAGGAGATGTGATACATACATTATGAATATTTCCTAAATATATCCTATTTGTGTTTACATTTTACAATACCTTTTCATGGTTCTAGGACAATTACCTCCTGGACAATCACCCCCAGGAATAATTTTTCGGGGGGGGGGGGGGGGGGGGGGGGGGGGGGGGGGGGAGGGGGAGAGGGGGATTGTCCAAGGGGTAATTGTCCCGATACACCTTTTCACAGAGGGAATATTCTAATCCTTATAATAATAGATACACAGATTGTCCAATTAGAAGTTACTCTCATGGCATTAACTTTAAAAGGCCTACATCCGGAATACTGGCGCAAATATTCAAAATCACACTACAGTTAAACCAGTCTATAAGGACCACCCAAGGGAGACAAGGAAAGGGGTCTTTGGCTGCGTTCATGCTTAAATTTTGAAGGCAGAATGAGCGATCTGAAACGCTCATCGTAAACGCTCATCGTGATCGCAGTTCCACGATGTAGTGTTCATGCTTACTTCTCTGGCTCCCCCAGGCAATTCTCAGTGTGTGGCCTTAATTGGTCTTCCAGCTGGATTCGCAAACCTTCACTGTGCATGCTACGTAGACCCACTAGAGGTCAGTGCGTTGACCCCATTTAAACGCGTTTACAAATTGTAAACGCATCTTTTTGTGAGTTTACGATCGGCGATCGTGATCGCCGTTTTTTCGGTGATTCTACAAAAGTGAGCTAAGACGCAACCGTGTTTTAAACTAAACGCGTAACAGATGCCTGATTCTTGCCGTCAAAATCAAGCATGAACGCGCCCATAATGTACAGGTTCCTTTAGTACTTGTTTCAACGAGAAACCATTTTCAAGGGAAACAAAAAATATGGTCTTTGAAGACAGGTGGTCTTTCTATACACATGGTCACTAAATAAAGCAGGTTTAACTACATCTTCTAGACCGTAATTCTAACAAAAGGTACATTAACAAACATATCTATTGTGCATGCTACTAATGAGCATCTTCTAAGTATTGCCCAAATCAAATTTTACAAAGATAGCTGCGGTGTGAATGCTACCTAGAACACTAAAACATAGATTGAAAGGTCACTGAAGATAATCTGATTCTATTGTGCATGCTACTAATGAGCATCTCCTGAGTACTGCACAAATCAAATTTCACAAAGATAGCTGCGGTGTGAATGCTACCAAGGATAATCAGAGAGGTCATCATCACCGAGGGCCATTTACAATGCTACACCTAGAACCCTAAGATGTAGGTTGAAAGGTCACTAAAGATAAACTGATTCTATTGTGCATGCTACTAATGAGCATCTCCCGAGTACTGCACAAATCAAATTTCACAAAGATAGCTGCGGTGTGAATGCTACCAAGGTTAATCAGAGAGGTCATCATCACTGAGGGCCATTTACAACAACCCTACACCTAGAACCCTAAGACGTAGGTTGAAAGGTCACTGAAGATAATCTGATTCTATTGTGCATGCTACTAATGAGCATCTCCCGAGTACTGCACAAATCAAATTTCACAAAGATAGCTGCGGTGTGAATGCTACCAAGGATAATCAGAGAGGTCATCATCACCGAGGGCCATTTACAACAACGCTATACCTAGAACCCTAAGACGTAGATTGAAAGGTCACTGAAGATAAACACTGTCTAAATATCAGTACCCGGTACATCAAATCACTCCTCTCTCACATACCAAAACAAACTCGCTATGTCTTGAATTATCGGCAGTGACATTTAATTCACTGGTTGGGGGTTATAAATGGCTTTGTTTTTCTGTGCGCGCTGAGGCCCCTCATCTATTTATGTAGCTAGAGTACACGTACCTAGTGTAAACAACTGATTCTATATGCAGCATGTTCAGTTATCATACAGAAACTAATACAGTTAACAACTAAATTATTCACACCCTTACCAAGTTTCGTTAATTTTTTTTGGGGTATGTGAAAAATTGATTTGTGCCGATTTGGCTTTTGAGAATGTGACATATTAAATGAATAAATGTTACATCTAAAGTTCTCAACAAAAGCCAAAATCAAATATAACAGAAGAATACCCCCCCCCCCAAAAAAAAAGACTTTATGTTTCTTTATCAAATAGGCTTTCAAAATTGATTTACAGCTGCCAAATAAGTCACATCTTTGAATTTCATCATGTAATAGCTACATGTACATGTACAACTTGTCTGGGAAGCATTTCACTCTATTGTATCTTACAATTTAACTGCATAGTGCAACATGTTATGGCACTTGAACTAAATCAATTTGAAAATGAGACCACAAGTTGGTAAACAATATGACCAAAAAGAAAAAAGAAAAAGGAAAAAGGAAGTATAAAGAGAAATTATCAGTGTGTCCAAAACCCATTATCAACTGCTGGTCGTCTAATAAAAAAAAAAATTCTAAATAACCAACCTCAACAGTTAACATGGGCTTTTCTGAAAGGTACAATGTGACATTTTCATACTTATAACTACCGGTAGTTGAATTGCTTTATTAATTTGTCTTGGACTGTAAAAGAAAGAATCCCTATCATTTCAAAAATATATACTGTGTCACCAAGTTTTTAATTGAAAAATAGTGATTGCATCCCCCCTTTTTTGTAAGAGAAAGTTTGTATTGTACATATTTAAACTGAAATTTTACAGGTGTATTGCACAGCAAGGATGTACTGTCTGTAGAATTGAAATGATACAAGAAATGAACAAGGCAGCCAAAAACAAAGGCATAAGTCATTTCTCCCATGATTATGAATAGCTTTACACATGTGTCGCTGTAGCATTTAGTCGTACTCACCCTAAAACGGAAGTCCTCGTACCATTTGGGGTTTAGAGTCTGTATGGATAGAACAAATGGGAAATACATTATATTTATAACATGTCTTTGTAATCTCACAGTCTATAATGATCTTTCAATATCTACATTTTGATCATAATATACAATAACAATATTTCATACAAATAAAGAAACAATTTTGTAAATCGATTAATATGTCACCCCCCCCCCCTCGAATCCCAAGTGGCATACAAAAGTACATGACTCAAAACCTGTTCCCCCTGCCTTTTTTAATATTTTAGAAACCCACGAAAGGTACATGAACCTAAACAATGTGCCCTTATCCGTCTGCTTTGTTTGGTTTTCTGACTTTTGGCTCCCTTCCATATCCGGCATCCTATAGCCCTGCATCCTATTGGTACTTCATAGATAAGTAATTTATTGAAAACCAACCCTTTTCCACAAACAAAGTGGGGCTTGAGATGATCATGTCTAACAGGACATAAATATACATTTCGGGCAATTACTATGTATACATAGAAATACAGAAGTGCCTCTTTGAGTTATTGTGTAGAATGGAAAATGGAAATGATGTGAATTCAGTGGTTCACATTAATGTGTTTTATCCCCATTGCCCAATGTTAAGTAGGAAAGAACAGGTGACCACACATGTATGACCTATTTGATCAGGTAATCCTGGATGAATTCCCTGATTTTTCCGACTGATGGAGCTTCAAAAATTGAGCGATCATCATTTAAACCTACTTCCAAGTTTTAAATGGCTTAATAGCCAATCAGACTGCGGATAAACGCTCTTGAATCCGTTATTATCAGACCTATTACATCCCACTTGAGACAGTTTCCTGACCATTACTACTCACTGTGTACATGTTGTAGATTTGTAAATGGGGGAATCCCCTGCAATTACATGTAGCTTACCTTCTTAATTGTCCTTGTCTGGACAGTTGATATATTGCCTTCCTCCCTGTCTCCTCTGAACAACTTTATCCTCACATATGGATCACTACATTGGAATAAAATATAAATCATATTAAAAAGGTATACATTCTCGTTTCTTTTCGACCAAAATGATATTTTGGCAATAATAAAGAATAATACAAAATAATCATAATCCTTCATGAAGGAATCAGCAAAAAATAATGTTACCGATATCATTAGAACAGGAGCTCTGGGGTTCCCTAATCAAATGATGAGAAAAAGAGTGAACAAGGTGAGAAAAAAAAAGGGGAGAGGGGTAAAGGCCCTAAAGCAGGCCTTAAATTTCAATACTTTTAGGGCAAGGTCACTTTTCTGTAGGGCACAACAAATCTCCAAGGCCAATCAAAAGGGCATCCACGGCCATGGCCTTGGATTAATTTAAGCCCTGCTAAAGGGAACATAAAAAGATGATGTAATGCCTTCCAACACCCTTTCATTTCACACACCAGTGACTAGAGCCCTCCCCCTCCCCCTATTTCACTACGAATGTCAAATGGGGTCATAAGGTCAAACATGTAAGGTGAAGAACTGCTGGTCCATCATGTCGCACAGGTAGGTTACAAACATTCACCTTTACTCTGAAAGCTAGAAACCTGATCACACAAATGATCCCACTCATTGAGACCTTGCACTTATTGCAATCTGCAAAAGTTTCTGGTTTTGTACAACGGAAGGATTTTTCTATTTCCTTCTGGCTTAATCACATTGCATATTTGTAATATTTATCCTAGACAAATATCAACATTTTGCTTCATGTTCAACTCGATTCAAGCTCCCGATGATCGGACATTTGCTCTGATAAATTGGATTTTAGCCTTAGAATAGGTTTAGGTTCAGCATTATGGTTATGTATAGTGCTGGGTCCAGGGTTGAAATGCTTTAATTAAAATAAAAGTTTTAAACAAACTTATTATTATTATGAACTACATGTACACAGTACCTGAAGCTTTAATGCATATTTTAAAGCACTGGCCTGATTTTAATCACCAAATCACTTTTAATTACTTGTGCTTATTTATTTTTGAAATAAATATTTCAGTTTCGATTTGAGGCCCTGAAAAAAAAATCAGTAAATTGTAATATGAGTGAGTATACCATACACTCACGTACTGTACATGTAACATTAAAAATTTAAAATGCCTTTACAATGACGAAAGCAGGGCTCCCACTTAGCCGAGTTGGAGCCCCGAGTTGTAGCGAGCTAGCGCGATCTTATGGCAAGCCGTTTTATCATTAAAACATATTTCTTGATATCAAGAATTAATTTTACGTTGTAAAGCAATGGTAATTCTTGATATCAATAATTCGGTTTTGTGATATCAAGAAATATGTTTTAATGATAAAACGGCTTGCCATAATGCCATAAGATCGCGCCAGCTCGCTACAACTCGGCTAAGTGGGAGCCCTGCTTTACACTCAGCATTACATGTCAGCCCACTCAAAATAAATATATGCATCTGCTTTGTTTTGACATACATGTATATCCCAGAATTCAATGACCCTGCGATGGATTTTAAATTTGATAAAATTAGACATTTAGAACAGACTGAAATCTAAGCTGGATAATGGCCCAGAATATACATACATGTAAGTACTGTATGTAGGAAAATTTATTTTCATTTCAAATTGACCTCTTGGCAACTTCAATCAATATTTCAGCAAATGGACAACAATGAGGATTTTAGCATAATCTTAAGTGATAAAAACATAGTACATGTACATGTAGGTATGATTTTGCTTAATATAAATTAGGCTTACCTAGATAGGAGAAGTTTTGATTAACAATAACAGGATATTGGGCTGAATCTTTATCCCAAGAAATCAAAATTAAATTTTCTTCTTTTTTTGGGGGGGGGGGGGGGGGGGGGAGGGGGGGGGCACAGAGTACAACTTTGGGGGTGTTAATATGTACATCTATGTCTCCAAGCCCGTTACAGTCGAGCCCTAAAGGAACATAGTCGAGGTGTGCAATTTTTTACAAACTGATTACATATGATTATTTTTTATTAATGAATACAATCATCCTCTTAAAGTCCCACTGTCTTACTTGTAGCTACTTGCTCCCTCTATATAGAAAACTTCCCCAATCGTTGCCTGTTGGTCCCCCATGATCCTCTTTTTCTTATGTTAATTGAGAGCTGAGTTAATGAGAAAGCCACCTGACAGTGACCTCGCTGTGTGGTCTAATCCCTTCTGGCCCAGTAGTATTGACGGTCTTTAAAACTGACAAGCTGATATCACACAGCTATCACATGAATGATTTTACTGAACTGACTTCCCTATAAACTCAGCATGAATGTATGATAATAGTGAAACAACAAAAATATAAATTAGAATTCACATACAGACCATGTAAGCAGTGTACTAATTAATATTACAAGATCATGGTTCATGTACATGACAACCTCACTTCCTCAACCCTGACCAACTTTTCGAGTTGAATGTATGCCAAAGATCCAGTTACATGCATCTTTTATCTCAAATTGTGTAAAATTAAGTAGATGTAGAATCCTGTAGTTATGTAACAAACAAAAAAAATAAATAAATAATGAGTATCACACAAAACTGTTTTGTTCTCTCGCTTGCAATATATGCAGAGAACTACATGTATCATAAATTATAGTGAACAAAAATGACAATAACAAACATAAGATCATGATTACTTCTACATCAATGTACTGGTAATCACAATCTTGATCAGTCAAAAAAAGGAAATATCAAACAAATAAAATCTGTATGTCTTATGGCTCACAACAGACAAAGCTACAGCTCCCTGTGGTACTAAAATATATAATCTATGTGGCTGCCAATACTGTCAAAAGCTAAATCATCATACATACCTTGCACCAAATATATCCTTTTTAGCTAGGTCTTTTCCTTCTATTACTCTCACTTTCAAGATCCGAGTAGTTCCAGGGGCCTCCCCCTATAAAAAAAAGAGGAACAAATAAGAGCATTTGATCAAGAACTATAATATGGTGGTCCAGAAACAAAAATTCAAACATGTAAATTGGATCATGGAAGGAGTAAACAAAGCACAAAATGTACTTTGTGGACAGGCTGCACAGCTTTTCAAGGGCTCTAGGGACTAGGGTTCTTAGATGCACTCTGGTGCAATCAGATCCATAATTTGAAGCATTTTTTCAAATAAATTTTTCAACTGTTCATTTCATAATTTTTTTTGTTAAGAATGAATATAGATAAACTTGAGTTCTGGTCATGCCATTGCATTGTGAAAGAAAAGGTGTGGAATGGATCAGAAACAGTTGATCATGTAGCATGTACATGTAAGTATTGGTGTGCACTGCAAGGTTCTGGAGTCATCAAAATCATAATAAATTTGGCCGAGTCTTGGTAAAGTAACAAGCATTGTACACAGAAAGCTATATATGGGACAACACACATGGTGTCAGGGCTAGTACTACCTTGATTTCCTTGTCTTTTTATGCTCATTACTCAGCCAGTATACATTTTCTTCAAAAATTGTTTGGCACATGTCATTTATTTGTAATTTTAAACTTCCAGTGTAAGTTTCTTTTGATTCTGTGAGAATTGTTCTTTTTTTTTACCAGAACTGGAGTTTATCTTTAAGTTTAAGGGTGGCTGATTTTCAAACCTGTACAATCAAAATTCAGACACATGTATCCGATTTTCAAACCTGTAAAATTTCTATTCCTACCTTGTTACTTGTTTAAACCCCTTGTGGACCACCCTGCTATTATTAGAAAACATATTTTTGCTTAGAACATTTTTGTAAAGCCGGGCTAATACAAGTTTGGACATTTTGATGTTGTTGTTCAGTAGGAGTTCAGCAATGTTTTCATACGTACAGTATTGCGTACTATGGTACCCTGCAAGCAGACAATTTTTGCAAACAAGAAACTTTATCCAAATGCAAATATTTCATGTTGTGATTCAATCTAGACCTATTCAATATTTAGCGGCGTTGAAGTTATGCAAATCTCTACCACTTGTAAAATTAACAAAAATGTTAAGGGGAGGTGTCGTGGTATAGTGGCTCATTCACTTGACTCTCAATTCAAGGGTCAGGTTCGAATCCTACCCTGGCACTAATGTCCTGGCTTTGGCATGACATTAATCCACTTTTGCCACTCTCTACCCAGGTATAAATGTGCCATAGTCTAGTTAGCGCTACATAATTGGCTGCCAGCTAAGACCAGGGTAATACTTTTCAAGCTTGCTTGCATGTAAATAATACTCTTTGATCTGTTTTGGATTGAACTCTATGCAAACATTTTGGGGCTCTTTTATGACTCATCAGTAAGACAAAATATGAATGTATGATGCTCATCTAATTTTGACAAACAATCTTGACTTGGCTTGCACTGCACTCAGCACTGCAGTTTAATTTTCAACTCAACTTCAGACTGACAGAGTTCAATATTAGTATCACTATCACTCAGTATCACTATCAGGTGAACATGGTGAAGTTGAGGAAGTTTGCCTAGATCTACAACACACTGAACCACACATACACTTCTTTGGTTTTGAGGTTGAGCAGAAGTCAGTGGACATGCATAATCTAGTATACGACAGCACTTTGCATTGCATGCAGCATTGGACATGATCCCCCGAGCCCGTCCGCCAATACCCTGTTGTGTCTGGCACCTCAGCCGCAGCGCTGGACGAGTTAGACCTGTGTGCGGTGGGCTAGATATCTACGCGCGTTGACTACCGGAATTTCATTGCGAAGGCATATAAACTTATCTAAGCTACGGATTTTGCAATAAAAAGCCATATATATTTCTCTATACAGTACATCATGAACTTACCTGAATTTCGGGGAGACCATATATTGTTGCCATGTACAAATAGTATCTGTTGCAAGTATGTTGATATTTTTGACAATCTTTTTTTCCGTTCGTCCCACCTTCGCCGATTCTATAAATAAACCGAAGAAATATCAAGAGCGCTGGCCCGCCCTCATCGACAAGGTCCCTGATATCATAATTAGAGACAAAATAGACACCACATCACAGCAGAACCCAATGAATTTGGAAAAGAAAATGAATGAAAATTTTGAATTATTAAAATGCACTAATTGTAATACAACATAAAGGATAGATAATTATAAAAATAAAACTAAGATGATGCATGTGAGTATGTAATTGTGTTAATTATATTGGCCAGCCTCAGAGGGGCTAGCTTTAGGCTCCGAGGCTTGGCCGATGGCGCGCGCCTCGAGTATTGCGAAATCGGATGAGTCAACGTCATCATGAATATATGAAAGCTCTGTAAATTTCCCGGGAAATTTCCATTTACTTTGATTTTTATTACTTTACTTTATATTAATCCAGCGATGCTTTAGGACAATGCCTATTCATCGATCGTAGATGTCTCCTTCAGTGATTATACATTATTCTTTAGGTCAATTTAACCAATCAGCCAACTTTGTTGCCTCCAAACGTCATTTTCTTCTGTCTCGCTCTGATTTCGAGTTCTTTGTAATATTACACTAAGCAAAACAAAAACAATTCAAACTAACAACAAAACTACAATGGTGAAATTGTTATTATTAGTTGTAGTATTTGTTTGCATGCAACCGTCTGTCTAGAGAGACAAATGAAGTTTTGATTTATAAAGTCTGTCTGGTTGAAGTATACTTGCATCTCGCGGCTGTACCAGGGAGGTGTTTTAATTTGTACAGTCCTTTTCTTGAGAGACACACCTTCTGTCAATAGATGCAGGTGACAGTTTAATATGCTTTGCCGTTATGGTCCTAAATCAGCTTATGTAAGCATTTTATGTCTATTTCCTTCTTTTTTCCTTCAATTTGTCTTTCTATCGCTCATCTGCATACCCATTTTGCCATTGCTCGTAATCCTTTATGTCCCTCTAATTGCAGGCATCCTTGAACCGTAATAATGGTCTCCTCACATTACTACTACTATTCTCCTACTCCTACTCCTACTGCTACTGCTACTGCTATTAGCCTGCGTACTCATACTACTAGTCAGAGGCGACGCTCCCGGGGGAAGGGGCACAGTGCTCCACGGTACCCCAAAAGTGCACCTTTTACTTTGACAACAAGTGTCCTTGTTAATTTTTAAAAGTACCGCTTCCCTTTTCCACCTCTGATAAATGCTCCTTTTATTTTGACACGTACCCCTTTTCCTTTGACAAGTTGCCCATTTTCCTTTGCAATAAGTGTCCATTTTCCATTCTCATAAGTGCCCTAATTCTTCATCTCTAGTAAGTGCTCCTTTTCAGGTACGAGAAGCGCCACTTTTAACTTTTGATAAGCACCCCTTCAACCTCTGATAATTACCCTTTTGACTATTTGAGAGGTGCCCCTTTTGCTTTGACAAGTGCCCATTTTTCTTTGTAAGAAGTGCCCCTTCCCTTTGTAATTACTACCCCTTTTTAACTCGGATAAGCCACCTTATAGTTTCACGCGTGCCCCTTTCCTTTCTAATAAGAGCCCTATGATAAGTGGCCCCGGTAAAAAAGACCCTCTTCTCCTTCTCATAAATGCCCCCTTTCACCTATTAAAATAGTTAATTTTCATTCTCATAAGTGCCCCTTTTAATCTCTTGTAAATGACCCTATTCAATTCTGAGATATACTCGTTTTACGTTGACAAGTACCCCTTCCCCTCCTGATAAGTGCTCTTTTCATATAACTTAGAGCCACTAGCCTACTCTCTTCTCATAAAAGCCCTTACACCTCCGATGAATGCCCCTATTAAAATTTGATTGGTGCCTCTATTCCTTTAACAACATTTCCCTTTATTATTAGTGCCCCTTTTCACCTCTGATTAATACCCTTTTAACAATGATAGCCCCTTTTCCTTTCTAATCAGGTATCCCTTTTTCATAAATGCTCCTTTTCACTTTTTATAAATGCCCCTATCAAAATCTGATGGGTGCCTCTTTTCCGTCGACAAATGCCCATTTCACATCCCCATAAGTGCCTTTTTCATCCCTGGTGAGTGCCAGGATTGGTTTTTCCTCCTTATAAGATGTAATTTTTTCGCACTGCGACCTCACAAATTCCTCGCTCGCAAATGAATTTTCAGACCATTACACCCAACTGCAAAGTGTGATGCTTAAGCAATATCTTATGATGTATAAAGAGAAACAAAATATGAAATCATCCCTGATAATGTAATCACAATAAAAGGGGTATATACCAATCTCTAAAAAATTGTATATTTTCCTTTGAAGGTGCCCTTTTTTCTCCAGAAAGGGCCCTTTTTGTTGGTCCCCCCTCACTTTGGAATTCGCTCCGCCGCCTCTGCTACTCGTGCTTTTTTTTGTGTCTGTAATATTAAAATCGGACAGTGAAAATCCCACTGGTGAAAACCCGTCGGTGTCAGGACTGTCATTTCAGCATTTTGTTTTGGTAATAAGATCATACATCAGTGGCACTCACACCATGCAGAGCTAGGATGGACTACGGTCAGTCAGGCGCGTACGCAAGGGGGGGGGGGGGGTGGGGGTTAACTCCCCCTTTGCGATTTTTTATTTTTTTATTTTTTTTATATGTCCTCTTACCCCCCCCCCCCCCCCGCGCTTATTCAGCGGCTGAGCCGTTGCGAAATTTAAAAAAAAAAAAAAAAAATGTCCTCTTACCCCCCCCCCCCCTCCAGCTTATTCAGCGGTCGGCTGAGTCGTTGCGAAAATTTCGGCCCGATTTAAAAATGTTAACCCCCCCCCCCTTGAAAAAAACTCCTGTGTACGCTACTGCGCGGTCAGTCATATTAAAGCTTATCTGCCGTAGTTTACAGGAGGGATTAGACCGCTCTGCAAGGTCACTGGACATGTGGTTATCTCATCAACTCAGCTCTCAGTTAACATAAGAAAAAGAGGATCATGGGGGACCAATGGTCACCGATTCTGCATTTTTTGTTATATAGAGGGCGCAAGTAGCTACCAGTAGTGCAGTGGGCCTTTAAGATTTGACAACTACAGTTACCTAAACAAAATATATTCAGAGAAATAGACTAAAAACACAAACTTAATGATTATTTTATTAAACTGCGTTTGAACTCTTTCATAATCGCTCCTTTTTTTTGTAAACATAAAACACAATAAAAACCTCTTCCATAATGTTTGCGTATTACACATTTTACGTGCAGTTGTTTTTTAATGTTTTATAATGCTCATCTCCATACTATATCCACGTAGAGGCAAGAGTCCAACTATTGTTTGATCACCTAAGCGTGCTTTTCTATCCCATCATGCAGTTTCAGAGTTCACTTTGCATATCCGGTTTCAACCATGGAAGCTATACACCATGCGAAAAACCTTCTCCGGAAGGAGCTGAAGAAACGGCTGAAATCTCTTTCTGAGCCAGAGAAAGTCAGACAGTCTCTTTATATAACTAAAAAGGTAAGTAAATTGATGTACTTTGCTGAAATTTCGGGAAAGAGGCATGTATTTTACATGAGAGTTGTAGCAGACGACGCATTGTGATGCTTCGGTCCCAGCTGCTGCAAATCATGACATGTGTCCAGCATTTACAGGCGACCCCTCACTCTTTCACAATCTCTCTCTCAGTTTCATACTTGACCTCCATGTTAAACGTTCCACTACATATATGTGATGCCACCTTTAAACCTGCCTATCCTTTTTATATGTGTACTACCAACACCTGCACAAACTGCAGTTCTCCAAACTGGAGGAAGCAAAGCCAAGAAGAAGAAGCTAGACTACGTCACTCCAGCAAAGCATAGAGAGTCATAGACAGCAATAACCATCTGATTTGGGTCATTTCTTTAATAAAACTGACATTTGTTGTCATTCCCCAATACAGATGGCAACCCAGAGATCTCGTACCGTGGGGGTAGCTATAGCCAACAATGGCAGCTTTTTGTGTCAAAAAAATTTCTCCCCGATTTTCTTTATTTAGATCTATAATTTTCTGATTTCTAAATCAGATGTAAATTAGGTCGGTATGTCATTTGTCCTAATTACAGTTATCAAAATTTGATAACTTAATATTAAATGTATAATTTACCGACTTACTTATATGAATTATCCAATTTGTATTTCCGAACTGTGAAACGGTACGTTCATGCATTCGAAATATTACCCGGCGGCCGATATATTTCCGGTTCCACCTACCAAAACATAGCCAAATGGCCAATCAGAGCACTCGTTTCGTGGGAGTTCGTTGGTCAAGCTGGGCCGACTCGTACGTAGCTACGGTAGCTATTGGACGTTCGAAAAGAAAAAATGAATATTCATCAACTAAAACCAAGACGGATAATGTTGACGACGAGACTTTCTCGGATTAATCATTAATTTAGGATCTAAATGAGCAAGCTATCGTAAGTCAAATAAGCTATATATATGTTATTTTTAATTAGACTCTAAATTATTGTCATATTGCAGCATGTATGAGGATGTAAAGAGTGAAAATCTCGTTGCATATCTCATTCATCGCGGTCCGGTCGAACCGAACCATTTGTTCCGTACAGTGCCTCACAGAAAGAGGTCCCCAGACTTCAGTCTCTATAATCGGAGGTCTAGTGGAGCCAGACGTAGTCTCAGTGGAACAACCGACGATTAGAGAGACTGAAGCTTTCGGTCTAAGAGAGTCAATGCTAATGCATATTCGACTACATGTAGTACAAGTTGTAGGGATGTTACAAAAAAAATTAAATCTCAGAATTCAAGCTCTTGCTTTATGCCATTAGACAGAGCTTGATAAGACCTTTTATTTGATGCCTCATTCATCGTAATAGCCCCAGTAATAAGAAAGTTATGCCAATTTTAAACGCCTGGAAATCATGTATTTAATTGCTTTGTTTTCCTTTGTTTTTAAATCAAAAGTTGTGATCTCAAATGTGACCAAAAGATTCCATTTCATTACATAAAATCGCCCCAAAATGTATGTAAATACACAAAAACCGCTAATCGGGCCATCATTTTTGCATGACATTTTCACATTCCTCATCCAACAAAACATATTTCTAATCGATAGATTTTGCTGAAATTTCACCAAAAGCAAATTCACATGTTAACCAATCATCCTAGATACTTTTTTTCAAATCCTGTAGGTGGGATCAGGGTACAGAATGGCACTAAACACGGATCTTGTGAAACAGTGCAGCAAAACAAACTGCCGAAAACATAAATCATAAAAAATTTAGTATGAAATGAAAGATAACAATGTCATTCTTCTCATCCAATATAAATCATGAAACAAAAATCTAATCAGCCCATCAAAAGATCACATTTACCTAGGCTATCCAAATTGGTCTCCAATAGTGCATAACAGCCCCATGGCAGAAACCTTCATGGCGAAAGCACACACATTGTAACATACCTACAAGTTGAATTGAAATTGAAGCTCGGATCGTAAGACGGCTATAAACTACGTAGTCAAAAAACATATACACACATAAATGTACCACAGAGAATGGCGCGTATACTCTATATTCAATATGTTGTGGCAGATCGAGCGATCAAAATATTTTTAGTTAATTTACAAGTAGATTCTACATGTATTAAAATGGTTAAGTTGTATGGACAAAACAGAAAAAGATCACATTCACACTGTTTCATTTGTTCAACTCCAAACAAACCAGGGGAAGGAACATCTGATGAAAGAATAATCAAGCTTGACTTAGATCTTGTTCTCTGTGTAGAAGTCCCTCTTTTTTTGTATTAACCCATTCATTTTCAGGAAATTGTGAACAATCTCTAGTAAGTAGTAAACATATTTGTTTTTTTACAACGTCTATTGTTGGGTTGTTGTTCATATATTGCTTCCCAAATATGTGGTAGTTATTTTCTCAATTTCTATCGGTCAATGTTTTCATTTTCCAAGACGGAGGAAATCCCGTGTCTGTATCATCTGAGCAAGTTCAAGAACAGAACGATGTACATTTGTTTAATATTTTCAAATACATGTTTGTAATATTCATGTTTGTTTTTAAGTACAAGTATGTTTTTGGCTGGATGGGTCTTATGAAATTGTCTCCATATTTCAGTTGATATGTGATAAATGTTTTGTTTGATATAATTGTACTTAAGCTTAGACAGAGTCACTTTTCTGTTTCGATATACAGTGTACATATATCTTTATATTATAAAATATAGTACACGTTATCAAAACAAGAACAACTATATAAAAACACAATATCACTTTATAAATTGTAAAGTAGTAATGTGTTTTAATATAGTTGTTCTTGTGTTTTGATATAGTTGTAGCTAGATTTACTTATAATTTAAAAATAGTTATATGTATATTTTCATGTATTTATGTTTTGACATAGCAGTTTTGCCTATGTTACAGGAAGTGTCCTTCTTTTTTGTCTTGTAGTGTCACTTATGTTTTGATAAAAGCTAAACTTTTAGCTGTATTGTTAAACGCACAGAGAGACTTCCTAGTCTATTTTGTGCTTTTAAAGTTCATACTTTATATTATTACCTATGTTTTTATATGATTGTATTTACATGTATATAGCGGATGGCTCACCCTTATACAACAAAAGCTAGAGAATATGAGTCTACCTGACTATGAAGAAGAAGGTGTATTTATGTTTTTACGTTAACATGTGTTTTAATTATGTATTGTTCTTGTACTTGCATTGATGTAGTTATTTATGCTTTGATTTATTTACTTTCCAATACGTCGATCTTAATAATATTTTACTTGATGATAATGTCTTTTCACAGCTGGAAGGGCACTTATTCTGTGTGAAATTGTATGCCTTAATGCACTTCTGGCACCAAACATATAATAGAGTTATACACTTGTACTTATATTATTGTATAGTTGATGGAACACCCTGCTTACCAGAAAAGCCAGCGGATATCAGTCTACCTCGCCATGAAGAAGGAAGAAGTGGACACCGATGGAATCCTCCGGAAGATGTTCTCCCAGAACAAGCTATGCTACGTCCCTCAGTACATCGGACCCAAGATGAACATGATGAAGATGTCTTCCATGGAGGACTATGAGGCTCTCCCGGAGACAAAATGGAAGATCAAGCAGCCGGCCGATGACGATGTGAGAGAAGATGCGCTGAAGACAGGTAAGATGGTCTCTGGCTCATGAAGTATGGCTCATTTTTAAAGTGAAATCTACCAGAATGCTATTGGCAATTACTTCTTTTAATTTAATTTTCGTGAGAGGTAATTCACTGACTGTGAGAGAAGATGTGCCAAAAAAAGGTAAGATAATCTCTGGCTCACAAGGTATGGCTCATCTTCCAGAATGCTATCAGCTTGGCAACACAATGTCAAGTATTCTCTTTTAATTTTATTTTTGTGAGAGGTAATTCACCCACTGGTTACTTCCATATTATCCATGCTTCCCAATTTAGGGTATATGATTCATGTGATTCATTACCCTTTTACAATTTGCAAAACAAAATGATACCATAAAATGAAATATGTAGAATTTAGCGATTGATAGGAAGAAATATAAGGTACCGGTAAGTGTGTTCAAAACATGTTTCTTAGAATTTATGTAAACCCAATCATTTTGTCCTGCATTAGGGATAAAAAATGAAAAGGGTACACACTACTTCTTATAAAGAAAATATGTCAAAGACACTTTTACAATTTTCATTCTTATTCACCCTGATTGTTCCTATGTGCCGTGGCGGGACTTGAACCGCAAATCATGGGTTCCACCTTCTGGTGATGTATCTACTAGATCCATGACACCTTTAAATGATCATACTTTTTACATGATAATAATAATAATAATAGTTTGTTCTTACATATTGCATTTCGGAACTGCAGGTCCTCTCAAAGTGCTCTGCGGATATATATGATAGTAACTGTATCAGCACTGGCCTCCACAAACCAAAGTCAGATTAGAAAAGTGAAAGCATAAGTTATGTTACATAATTCATTTATTCATTCTTATTTCTTTTAGATTAGTCTGGAACTTTTCAATAATTTAAATAGCAACTCCACGTGTTCTGCACAAAGTAAGAATTTATTGAAACAAACCTTCAGCTTCTCGTAAATACAATTTGCAATGGAGGCCACCTGTATGTAGCAAAGTCCAACTATAGCTATAAAAATATAAGCCCAAGTCAAATATCACTATCATATAAACATGTATTCTTTACTTTTTGTCAATATTTAGGAGGGTTGGATCTGATTATTATTCCCGGCCTTGGATTCAGCAAAGAAGGGCATCGCCTTGGGAGAGGGAAGGGGTACTATGACATCTACCAGAACCGATGTGTGGAGGAGACGGGCGTCAAACCAGTCACCATCGCGTTAGCCTTCAAGGAACAGATCTGCGAGAGTATTCCCATCACCGAGAATGATGTCACAATAGACTATGTACTGTATGGAGACATGGATGACTGATTAGTATCATGAAGCTTCAAGGTATAATAGACCAGTTCACGGTTAGCACATGTCCCAAAAGGACCCAAATGACCCTGAATATCCACAAATCTTCAAAAAATGAAGAGGTCCCATTTTGTACATTTTGAAATGATCACTCCTGCAGCGATGGAGGTGCTACATAAATAGCCTTTGTTTCCCTTTTTCAAAGAATACTTCCATCAGTGTATCATGGAGTGCATTGCTTGTGCATAAATGAATAATGATACCATAAGTTTCATGAGCACGTATCCAGTATTTAGTCTCCGTGTATTTCACAATTTTTTCTGCAATGACCTATATCTGCTCATGCTCAGACTGCAACCGTGAACTGGCTTATTGAAGGTATAATCTTAGAGTATTATGATTACTGAAATTCAAAGAGAGATGAAGGGTGGCTCAGGTTTAAAAAATAAAAATGATAACAGAAATCTTCCCCTTGGTCACTATCACTAAATTTTATTTCCCTCCTGAATGAGGGAAAAGACTTTGGGAAGTAGATCAATTATGCATAATTATTTTCACGAAAAAAAGGATTTGTAAAGAATTTTGCAATGATCTACTGGTTTTGAATTAATAATCTACCTTTATGAATATTTCGTTTAGATGCTATCATGATGAGGAATGTAAAAATGGTGATATATTTTATTGTTTTTGCAATCTTATGCATATGAATGAAGAAATTAATGAAGTTGGGCAGGTCCTAGGTATTCTGTCCCATACATCACAAACTAAATCTCAAATTGTAAGAGGGTAGCTCTGCAATAGCTTGGATAAGGGCACTGTTTCATAAAATCTGTTATCCATAACAAATGATCAATTTCTAGGACAAATTTGCTCTCAGCAATTTTCTTTTCTTTTCAGAGTGTGTGATATTATTGCTAAAGGTTGGAAGTAGACCACTTTATATTAGTACAAGTGAAGTATGGAATAAAACCGTAAGTAATTAGATAAGAAAAAAGAAACTTTAACACTAAATATTATTTCACATTTACATGTGTGTAACATGATGTGCCTTTAAGGAGACTGCCAATGTTATATACTAGAAATTTATGTCATATATAGCTAGGACGAGAGCAATAATTCTGTTCATGATACTTATATCTTATATATGAATAATATCAATGTTGAAGAGTAATTTGTAGAGCTAATTGCAGTCTGATGTTCAATTGGTAGAGGAAGCTTACCAAGACTAGAGGCTCAACAACCTTGTATTGGTTGAAAACTTGAAAGTCAACTTCTTTCAGCAATAATCGCTATCATAATGTCTATTAGTCCGATGAAAGAATTTAAAGTTTCGTTAAATATCTAAAGAAGTTATCTTAAAAGCCTCTTGTACTAAAGGCAACTTGTGATTAAGATGCAACTTCAGAAATCAAACCCAGTCCTAACTACATGTAGTTGAAAGTCAAGTTGTGTTTAATTACTGGTGCCATGTGCATACAAAACTTTACAAATTCCAAGCCAAGTCCTAAATTTAAGATTCTGCATTAGACGAAAATCAACTTGTGTTTAATTTTGGACAACTGTTATGTAAGATGCTCTATATCTCTTGACTGAAATTTATGAGCAGGGGTAGATTAGAATTAAAATTACGGTTTCAATGATAGACTTTTGAATACTGGTATTTTTATGTATGTAATAACAGAGGATGGATGAAGTTTAATGTCATGTTTTATTACAATATTAAATGCAATAAAGTTGAAATACTATAAGAAACACTCGTTATGAAACACATGCTCATCAAAATGATCATGTTTATATGGTTTTATTCATCATGTAATGTACAAGAATATGAGGTTCTCTGAGATTGCATTTACATAACCATATTCAAAGTAATGAAAATATTTGAATAAAACAGTCAGGAATGATGAACTTTCATCGTGACCAACATTGTTAGCCAAAAATTTGCCACATGAATATGCAAAGATTTTACAAACTACCCACACTCTAAGAGAGTTATTTGCTTATCTGCAAGGATAGGGGATATGATAGCAAGAGAGAGAGAGAGAGAGAAATTAAGAGGGGGAAATAGAGAGATTGAGAGGGGGAGAGAGAGGGAGAGGGGAGGGAGAGAGAGAGAAAAAGAAAGAGGGGAGACAGAGGGAGAGAGAAATAGAGAAAGAGAGAGAGAGAGAGAGAGAGAGAGAGATATATATGGAGGGAAAACAAGGGTGAGACAATAGAGTGGCACAAGGTAATAGCAAACAAGGCACTCTACTTAAACAATTTGAAAGACAATGCTATTTCATAATGGAAGTGGGATGTATTTTGCTGCATGCTGCATTGTTAAAAAAATAGATAAAAAGTGAACCTATGTAAAAGATACAAATACAATAAGATTCATACAATAGGCTTGCGGATGTAAGATTCATGTTTTCAATTTAAGCAAAACATGTATTACAATATAACCATGAAACCCTTTCATGCTATAACATAACCACTCGAATATGACAGGTTGATTGCAAAATATTTTTATTTTAGTTATATCTGCTAAAGAATACTACATAACCTATTTCGGCTAAAATGGAAAGACTTCATATGAAAGACCATGCAATAAAATCTGTACTTTCTTTTCATCAGGTATGCTTGTCAAATAGAATAATTAAAGAAAATCTGGTTGTTGATTTCACTATGAACATGACTGACAAAGAAATCGGACAAAGTATACAGTTCCTCGGGTAAACAAAGAAACATCCCTTCACTGCTATTATGTAAAAATGTGCAGAAGAGGTGTGACATGCATATTCACTTTTTACATAATAGCAGTAAAGCGATGTTCCTTTGTCTACCTGAGGAACTGTATATTTTGTCCGCTTTCTTTGTCCGTTATATTCATAGTTTTTATAGAGTACCAAAGTGTGACGTCATACTGGGCAAGTTGTCAAGGTTACTGGTTTCAAACAATTTTGTGCTAAACAATGGTGTGGGGTTCACACCAGGCATACATACTGAATTTGCCTTGCTCCAGACCGTTGCTTGAATGATTTCGCGGTGAACCTCATGCACAGGCTCTTATGTTTAGAACCAGTTACCTGAACGACGAGCGAATATGACATCAGCACTTCGGTACTTCATAAGGCTCAATACTATTTTCGGAATGTACAACTTACATATAAATTATAGCAGAATACCGTTGTGTAGCTAAAGAAGAATGATCATTCCCCCTCTTTAACGTCTAGTTGTACATATTGTATTCAGTACTGAAGTAATGATGCTGTCGATGTTATCACTAAATTGCTCTTATAATAATGCTAATTTCCGGTTTAGATGTTACTGTTCAAAGTGATTATCAATTAACTATAATCCCTCTCATATACATATAATATATGTAGGTGCGTAGGTAATTTCCATTTTATTTGATCCGATAAAATTAATTTACTAAAGACATTGTGTTGAACTGTTACAACGATAAAATAGGTGAATTCAATGTGAAAGTTTTAAAAAAGAAGACAAGTTTTATGCAACTTGAATTGTTGTGGTAAGTAAATAGTACAGAAGACGGGGAAAAGATTAAACGCATCCTTTGTAAAGCAAGGAAAAATCTTAAGGACTGACTTATATATTTAAAACCCCTCACAAATGCATTACATTTTAGAATTCCATGATAATTTAAGGCAGTGAAATTTAGGAGGTTCTACCGATAAAAAAAAATACATTGTACATAATTTACCATATTATTATCCCCGATTTCTTTCAAAAAGACAGACAAACAAATCATTAATTCATTTGATTTGTTAAAATTGTCCTATAACACCTAATCACAAGAAGTAAAATAATATCCATATTTTGTGTATATTATTTAGTTTATTTACCAATGATAATATTGGCGAAAGGAGAAAGGTGTTTGACATACTTCTGCAGCTTTATTTTCATCAAGAGATATATTTGAATTAAAATATCTTTCTTTGTTAAGATGACAGAGTAAAAATTTTACAAAGATAAATTCCGGAGAGGTTTACCAATACATATATCATAATTACAATGGAATCATTGTATTGACAATCACGTATTTATGTATTTTTTGGAATACTTCTAGCATTACTGTTTTCTACAAAAAGCACCGTTTCTAAAGTAAATGTTATGTATGGAAGATTTTTATTTCCTCGATAAGTATTACAATCAGTATTACGTAGTGTCGTAGTATAAATTGAGATGTCTGATAATATGCCTATAACACGATCGCTACTCTATGTACTTTAGACAAATCAACCGTAAGTCAATTGCAGTGGCCTTGTTCGTCATCTATAGAAATGTTCGAACATTACATTAACGTATTAAGTAATTCAAGCATGATTTCTAATTTTATATTTTACAATGGGATATTGAAATTGTCCTTGAGTTTTTTGTTGAAAATAGTTGCGTTCGTGTTTTTTATCATAATTTATATCAAAATAAAATAAAAATGTTTGTTATTCAAACAATCAAAGTACTGGGGGCCTTTTTAAATGACATTGCAGCGTAGGGCCGAGGTTCAGCAATCATACTTTCAATCAGTTTAATTGCAAGGTTAACCGTGCCATACAAAATAGGCTTACTATAAGTTTATAGGTTTATAGCTTTTGTACTCTCTGGTACAAAGACAAAGTTCAATTCTGCACGACAATGTCAATGATCGCAATCGATTTATGTCATTCCAGAGACCGAAGATCTCCGAATTTCAACGATTGTTCTATCTTGCTTCTGACTCTTGCATCCAGTTTAACAATATCACGTTTATAACAGAATAGAATTGCCATACGAGGTTATTTCTTTCCATTTTCAGTCTCTCCTTTCGCATTCAGTCAAAACTCTTCTGCAGAGTATTTAGGAGAAAATGAATCCAAGGTCCAAGATTCGAATTACGAGTTCATTTTTGGCAACCTGACGCTACGCCCATCACGTGACCACTACATGATCATCTGGCCAGGAAGACGACGATGAGGATGATTACGAGTGCGAAGACGAGAAAAGCAATGATGGCGAGGAGGATGCATCGCCACCACCGTCGAATCCGCGCTTGTCTCATCACGTGTTCGACCTCTGCCTTGTCGATAGGTCGAGGTGTGATAGGCTCCAGGCCGGTGACTGATTGACGGGGCGTCATGAACGGACTCGCCGAAGGGATGGTTGGGGGAAGGTAACTTCGCGGTAATGTGTTCTATGGAAGAAGAAACAAAAAGCATTATCAAGAATCAACATGGAGTCTCCGCTTTGAGCATGCGCAAGATAACTATCAAAATGCAAGTAAAATATTTTGATAAATGATCGGGGAAGTGCCGAATTCGAATGATTTCTTTTATCCAATTTATGATAGAATTAAGTTCGTTTGCGTTATTGTTTTCAACTATATATTGATTAAGTCTTGTAATAGAATGAACAAGATTGACTTAAACCCGTCATATACACACTATAAGAATTTACCCTTTTTTCGTTACATTTAAATGTTGTATTCTTAAAATATCACAGCACGCTTTTTCCATTTCATAATGTTAACGATCAGAGTGATGTTTACATAGTTGATTACAAATTCATATTTCCCTATCTAAAGTCATATATTCATGAGAAAAAGATCTTCTAAGTTCTTTCACTGAAACTATCAGACTATATTATCATGACTAAAGGAGGTTCTTCATAATCTATTTCAGGGGTAAGAAATTCAAAATCTACCAACCTTCTGTACTCTTGCAGGCATGACTTTTCCATGAGTTGTCTATTAAATGGAAGAGAACAAATCAATGGTATTCCATTTTAAACTTAGTGCCTCAAATAAATTATATAGCTTCGCCGAGTTATTTTGCGTTTCTAACATGCAGATCATATCATCTTCGGCTTTATTAGAATAAATATTGTTTTCTTTGCCTATATCGTACAGAATTTTTTGCATACAAGGTCAAGCATTATACATTCAAACAATGAACATTTATACCGTCATCATCATGTGACTTAAATAACTTTTTGTCTCAGATGAACGTCAATGGTACCTATAAAAATTTCTTCAATTCAATCATGGAATGATTTAACTGTTCGGTAAAATATTTGGTTGCTCTGTACATCTGAGATAATGAGCACAAAATGATTCCATAATACAAATTGGTAATAAACTTAAAAGTGAATGAATCAGACTGTGATTTCTCTTTTTCAAAGATGGATATAATTAAAAGACATTTTAATGGAAACTCCCTATGCGTATTCAACAGATTTCAAGACACTAATGAAAACCAACAACACTTAATGTTTGCCTTATTTTTGTGGTATTTGCACGTTATCAATGTTTGCCTCATGGAAGTTTAAATTTCTACTTTTTTTTGAAATGTTGACTCACCACCTGATCCGCCGGGCCTCCTGCACTACTCTTAGGGGGTCCATCACGGTCACCCCTCAGCTGAAAGTTACCCCCGTACGCGATGGGAGGGGGGCTAGGTCCACCCATCGGGTCCCCCATAGGCACGTTCTGAGAGTCAAACAGATATGCGAAAAGAGTCATTGTATCGTCCAAACACAATCTCGTTGATCCAAATAAGTAAATTCACAATCTCGTATGAATATTGGAACAGTACTAACTCACAAAGTATCAGTTCAAATATCAGTTCTCCAACTTCAACTCACCAGGGCCCTTCCTGAACTCACTTACGTTCAGTGTTGAAATGAAGATACTTCCACTCTTCGTAATTACCCTTCCTCTTTATATTTGGGTGCAAGTGCACGGGAGACAAGGGGAGCTTGAACGGATGTTATACCTGTTATTGAACTGATTACTCATGTTATCTCCTACGAATTGAAAGAACGTATTGTAATCGCATTGAATCCGTTTCAAGAGCTCGTTACGAACAGGATATGGATGCCCTTTGTAGAGATGGCGTTTGAAAGACTTTCAGAATTCAGTCGCTTTTGAAGACACTTTAAAATCTTACATGAATGACCTTGCGTCTCTTCGTGTTTGATCCTCTTTATATTTGGGTAAAAGTGCATTGGAGACAAGATGTGCTTGAATAGATGTATACCTTTTATTGAACTGAAATAACCCATGAAATCTCCTACTAATTGACAGCACGTATTGTAATCGCATTGATTCCATTTCAAGAACTCGTTATGCAGACAGTGCACAGCTGGATGCCCTTCTGAGAGATGGTGTCTGAAGGACTTTTAGTAGCTTTTGAAGACATTTTAAAATCGAACATGGACGACCTTGCGTTTATTTGTGTCTTCAACAAAGTGGCATTGCATTAAACAAACGTGGACAATAATTGGTTTGATTCGTCGATCTTATTGATTTTTCTATTGATTTATTGGGAGATATTCATACCAAAGTACAATATAATATAAAAGTGGTTGAAACAATACACACAATAATAACACTGTGATTTATCATTGCAAATTACTTTAAACACACCACTGTAAGAAATTTGTATATTTTAAAGTCATTGTGAAACTGTGGGTCTCTCTTGAAAGGCCAATGACCTACACGGTTCTTTCCATTTTCATTCATTAACAACAAATATTCAGTTACTTATAATCGTGTGTTAATCTTTTTTGAAAGTCTGCAATGTTAGGACTGTTCATCGTGTTTTGCGCCTGTTATCTCTTCCAATGACATGTGTAAAGTAAAACTTAAAGTTGGAAAAGATCATTAGAACCTTCTAAGTAAAGAGACCAACCTGCGAAACTGTATGGACAGAACCGTTCGGTTGTTGATTCAACCTCGTCACACTCCCGTTCGTCGTCGAACCCGACTCGCTCCCTAATCGTTTTCTTCTCAGCTCGCTGGCGTTGACCTCTACCGTACCGTTCTTATCGTAGAGAGGGTTGACTCTCATAGGCGTCTTCGTTGACGCAGTCGTATCGCCGAAGACCGATGCCATTTTCGCGTCGGCGACATCTTTCTCGCTGAGTTTATTGAGCTGGACTCGCTGTTCAGAGTAAAAAAGATAATGAAAGTTTAAGGTATAATGCAAAAGATTAGGAATTTCATCGTTAACCATTGTTTTTTGTTAAATCTATGACCAAGTTCGTATAAACAGCATTGATATCTGATATTTGCAATATAAGACCGACGTTGCCGTTCTCATGAGATGGTAGCCTACTATGCGCCAGTTCGTCATTCTCTCATACTGGAATATTCACATAGTCATCTATTTTGATTACACATTTTCCTACTCACATTTTTTCGTCATTCTATAATCATGGTTTCGACAAGAACCTTTGAGAGACAGAAGGGAGTTAACTTGTATTTCTTTAATGCAGAATAAATGTCCTTTTGGCTTTCAGCAGAGGTAATAAAAAAGAGGAGATATTCCAGTTGTGATATACCACAGGCTTATATTATATACAAAAGTGTGCCACTCAGCCTTTCATACGTATGTTTGGAGCCAGAAGGGCAATATTATTAACTAATATAACTATAACACAGAGTTAACGCCCTTCTACCTCTGAGCAGGCGTGACGTCACGATCAAGCTTTTATTTTCCTAAGCACAAATCATCTGTATGCTTAATTGCATACGTACATATTACCATGATATTTTGTTATCCAAACATCTAAATACATGTATGTCCACATATTTTTTCGACAACGACTGCATGGGCGAATGAAATCGTGATTTCTTCTTTGCATTCAGTTGTAGTTCAAGTGTATATCATATTGTAACATCTCATACTGATAAATAGGAAAAGCGTTGTATGCTTTAATTTACTGTCAATAGATAATTTATACACGGTTAACTAGATAACAAAGATTATGCTTGTACACGAAGAGGTTCAGTAACGTATGTAGCCAAATTATCAACACAGCAATTCTAACGACCCAATTTCTTCTATACATGAACGTTGGGTCATGAATACAACAAAAGAGGGTCAAGGGCAAAGCAAAATGAAATTCATTTTTTTTTCTCATCAAAATTTATTCACTGTATATTATTTCGCTCAAGTCGTTTTCATGAATAGATTGGTATTCCGACCGCGCCTTGCACGGCAACATTACAATAACGTGTTTCCCTAATTGCCTTGAACCTTATCATAATACACAACGCCTAAATATGTACTGAGAGTGCTGAAGATTTTCTATTGCGAAAAGGAATATCTGGATGACACATGTCCTAGAAAATGTTTAATTTTCTTGTTTTGCTAAAATTGTGTAAGAATACGGTAATTGAAGTCACGGGTATCTCCATCATGGCATTCACTTCAAGTTATATTTTATCCTATTGTACATTACCGTCCACGTCAAAATATCTTATTTTCCAAACTGGTAGAGATTGGATCGGACAAGCATCAAGCAGAATTATACTTTTAATGTTCATGTATGTTCAATTTTATGATCCTTTGCAACTTACGAGGCACAGAAATGACCAAATACCTTGGGTGTGCTCAACAATCAACTTAAAGTTTACAGTTTAATTTCATAATAATAAAAGTTCATACAATATAAATTAATGATGAGATACAGAGGACATAAAATTGTTTCAGTATACTCCCGATTTTGACAGCGGTTTCCAAACTGTTCCACCTGGTATGTCAAATGAAAATTGTGGAGGTGTCATGGTAATAGTGGTTCGATGACTATCAATCCAAGAGTTGAGGGTTCGAATTCAAGCCCGGCACTACCGTCCTATGGACATAATTATATTGATCCACATTGCCACTCTATACCAGGTATAAATGGGCACCTGGCAATTGATAGGGTTTTGTTAATTGCAGGGCCCGCAAGAAGAGCAGTTCTAATACTGGTGTGGCTCCCCTGGGTAAACAAGATCGAATTATTATTATTAATATTATTACTACTGTTGTTGTTTTTATTGAAAGACTATATAATTGTCAATTGCCAAGAAAGTGATTTGATGACGTGGCGCCTATTTTACTATACACGGCTCAACGAATTCTACTGGCAGAAACCCTACAAGTTCAAACTGTTATCATTCCCTCCATGTCTGAAATGCCACGTAAACCATGATGATATTCATTGCCGCTACATAGTTTGAAATTTGAATTAATATTATTTCAACCAACTAAGTAAGATGAATTAATAAATATTTCCCCCAATACTCAATTTAAAAGAAACGACAACAACATTAACAATCCTATCTGTCTTTGATAAAAAAAGTGGAAGATTGCGTTAACTTTATAACATGAATGTGATCCATCGCAAAGAATTACAATTCAATGATTCCATCGCCTTCTACCATCCTAAAAACCCACAAATTATACTCACAAATAAATCACACCCCTTTAATTGACTCGCACTCAGAAAATCATAAAATCCTGTCGATAGGTAGGCCGTCGTTCGTCATTAATGTGTAGATGTCCAAAATACAATAATTTTCATGAAATATATTCCATGGTGGGAGATTATTTGAGTGGTGAGACGTTTAACACGCTGCATACAAAATGACGTAGTATACTGACAGAGGGAAGAAGGTATATACAGAAGGGTGCTGGGAGAGTATATATAGATGCGGGGCGGTAGTAATATTATGTAAATCCTTGTTGCAGGACACTTACGATGAGAAAATAGTCAAACATTGCTTAGCTCTCTAAGAATGCTACTTCTGTTTAAAGATATACTTGAATTCTCGTTAAAAAAAAAGGAAAATGAATGCTCACAGAATCAAATGAAACTTACACTGAATGTTCAAGATTACAAATAAATGTAATTTGCCAAACAATTTTGGTAGAAAATGTATACGGGCTGAGTAATGAGCATAGAAGGATAAGGAAATCAAGGTAATTAGTAGGCCCGACACCATTTGTGTAGTCCCATATACATCTTTCTGTGCACAGTGCTTGTTACTTTACCAAGACTGGGCCAAATTCATTATGATTTTGATGACTCCAGAACCTTGCAGTACACACCGGTACTTGCATGCTACATGTCTTGATCAACTTTTTCTGATCCATTCCCCACCTTTTTTCACAATGCAATCTCATGACCAGAACTCAATTTTATCTTTGAAAGATTGTTTAGTCTTCTTTTGTGATCCATCTCGGTCAAACGTCAAACCGTGCCACGTAAAGTTACGTAAGATGCACTTACTTCAAAGAGTATGTCATGAATATCTTATTAGCCAAGACACAATAAATTGATTTGATACCTTATGGCTATAAAATTAATTTGTATATAGGTAGAGAATAGAGGGGCCATTCCAGTAGATCGACGACCCACGAGTTTGAAAAAGCAAAGTAAAATACAAAATAAAAAAAAGTGGCTAGAAAGGCCCACGAGACCGACATTTTTGGACTATGGCCGAAATAGACAGGCCTATTTATCTCGCGATAAACAAACTTACATTGATATTTTTCTCAAAACCTACGATGATTAGTAGGCCTACATTAGTCAATCAAATTAAATATCACTTTCGGAGGAAAACGACCGGGAAATAATTATGTCCACTTTGAGTTCTATCACAATTTAATCCTTTATAACAAATCACAGTAGATGGAAGTAATATTCTTACTGGTTTAGGTATTATTATAATGATACTGTAGGATCGTTACCCATAACATGGATGTAATAATAATGCTACAGCATTTGTGATGCGACATCGATCTAGTAAACTATTCTTAGGCGCAGAGGGAGATTATAACCCTGGCTTTAGCACGGCTGCCATTATAACTCGATCTTAGGACGAATAACAAATACTTCTTCATTTTAGTAGCAAATTTATAAGAGGAAAAGAAAGGATTCCTGAACGAAAATCACGCCTACCGCTGTCAGGTGGCATGTAAATAATAGATTTTCCGTTATGAAAACGTATAGCGAGGTGTTAACGTTAAAAATCACTGGTTTTAAGACGCGATGGCATAAAGACTGTGTATTCTAATTTCCATCTGATGAAAGGACTCAAAGTTTTAGAAATACATGTAATATTAGGAACGAGAAAAATATCAACTCCTTATATCCATTTTTGGTTGTTGATTATATTGCCATAAAAAGGGTTTTGCAGAGCGGAAAGAACGGGATATATATTTGAAAATTTATGAACATTTTACTGGTGTTCATTTCGAGCCAATTTGTTGAATGTCAAGCATGTTTTCATGTACACATTGTACATTTTTGAGGTAAATGTTGTGACAATAATCACTTTGATTCCTAAATAAACGAAGTTTAAAAAAGGCAAATAATTATTATGGAAATGAAAACTCATTTGAAATGTATGATGCCAAGTGGTGACTTTTCTCATGAAAATAATTGTAACTAGCGACCAAGAATTTACAAATGCGGTTTAAGAAAACAGCAATTTGTGACACTTCAGTTGAAAAGATAATACCACAAAGGGCCTATAGCCCTCTTTATTTAAGAATTGTGTGATACTCCGTGCGTTACATAACCAGACACCGTAGCTTTTGAAAAAAAGGATATATAGCCTCTTCGAAGCTCAATGGAATGGAGCGCTCTTTTGTTGGATACAATACTCTTTTCTCCTCCTATCTATTTTCATTAGCGACCACTACAATTACAAAAGTGGGTGGATGTCGTGTGAAGTTGGAGGAAACAACGGGGGTTCGAGTGCGGACTGAAAGACATACTGAAACACTTACGAGCCGAAATGCATGAGTTGGCTTAAATAGGTAAAATCTGTTGCTATTATAGTTTAATGAAAAAGGAGAAGAATGGTTCACAGAAAGAGAAATTTCAATGACTATCATCATAATTATTATGACTATGAGTCATAATACAATATCCAACAAATACTAGTTACTTCAGCCTTTTCAATAACATCATTGCCATCAGAATTTATTAGCAATTCCCTTGCTACGCCGTTGTATGTGCATGAACTTAATTATTTGTTTTAATTCCAGAGAGATCCCTTCTTCAAATATCAGAATTGTAACAATATCTTCGGTAAAACTACAATATTCTCACATTATGTGTTTAACACACCTGTCTGTCCATGTCTGCACCTCGACAACATCATTCATTTTTTCTACTTGGATTTCAGTCCTTATTTTATGGAACAAAATATCAGTATAATTATATCAATTAAGCCTCCTTAAAAAGGGGATGAGTTGATAATGGTTAAGTCGTATTCGTGCTTCTGAGTCATAAAATCTGGTTTGATGTAGAAATTAGGAAAAGAGAAGGTGGTCTTGATTTAGTGACATAGCATGATAGTTTGCTACATGTATTGTATGAAAGGCATCAAAATAGTTTTAAATCCTTCGATGATTTAGTTTACATATTTGACTACCCAGCTGAGCTAATAATACTGATACGCTCTGCTTCACCACAATCAGAAGAAACAAATATGCAACGTAAAAGATCGATTTCTGGTCAGAATTTTCAGAATCATACACAGATCCACTGTTCTATTTGTTCTGAAAATGCTGTCATCATGAGGTCATGTTTGCGTGTGTGACTTCTCCAAAAAGCTGCACCTCTTTTTCATTGATTTCTTTTTGGAGACTTGGCAGGTCCTAAATTTATTTTGAAAACCGAAGGTATTCTAATGATGTTGGTTTACCCATGTTCTCAAATATATTTGGAATGTGATCTTTATTTGCTTTGGGTAACAGTAATATTCAAAGAGACATTCTGTAACCGACCACATTCTTTAACCTGTTTGAATGTCGAAACTTAGAGAGAAAAAAGTATAGACATGCTTAAAGATCAATATAGATTCAGATTAGCTCCAAATGCTCTCCTCAAAACTCGAGTAGAGTTACAGGAAATTTGTACAAAACAATAATGAAAAAATATCTTCTATTATATCATGAGCAAAATTATCTGATCGGCTTAGTTTACATGTAGCCACAATTTTTTTGTTGATATGGCCTAGAAAATAGTAGAATGGGATGCTATTTTCGTCATCCCGGGGAAGGACACTTTGTATTAGAATAATTTTGGCTAAGGACATGCATTTGCATGATTGGTGGTTATCCTATTAAAGTGGTAGTTGTCCGGGATGGCAGTCCAAGGTGAACGGTTGTCCTATAATTATTTGCAAAGCCATATTAACAGGACTGAGCATACACGGGTCGAGCTGTTTACATCTGCCCATAAAATTAGTGGTACATGTACCTTTGAGACCAAATAACAAAAATAACGTGTTTTTCGTCCGGACTTTAAAAAAGGAGAAGGCAGGGCATTACTATTTACTATTTTGCATATTTTTCCCCCAAGATGGCTGCCATGCTAAATATAGCTAACAAAGCCTATTTATTCACAGATATCGTGGTATGTTAGCATACTGATGCAATGTATGACAAAACAAATGATTTGTACCACTTTATTTAAACAAAATGTATATCACAGTTTTTTAAATTCTTTTTTCTGAATAGTACATAGTAAAAAAAAAAAGGAGGCGTGCGGGGACGAGAAACACTTCATAGACTTACCACTATGGCCTAATGCACCACGACAGTAAATTGCCCTGACGCTTCTCGACCTAGCATAATAGCATTTACTAATAGCATCTATACGTTACATTGTTAGTTGGTATATAAGACACGGAGGTCATGCCTGTATATCTAGAACTCCAGCATTACAAGACACCCAAGAACGTCAAGGGCATTATCATTATCATTATCTTTCCACAGGTCGATGCTAATGTATTGGACCGTGTGGGATATTGATTCTGAAAAGATCTATCAATGGTCGATTTATTTTGAATAAGAAGGGTGCGGCAATGGCGGCTTCGGAGAATATAGGACAAGGCATGCAGTATTATCTCATCACCACAACCCTTACAGGCATAAATTCGGTTTATATTTTGCGATGGAAATTATGTATGTACATGCATAACATATTACTTAAAGGTAGTGTAGCCCTTTTGCAGCCAACATCAAAGTCACTTTCTCAATTAAAACGCAAATAAAAAGATTATCTTTTAGAAACTGAAAAGTAAAAATACACATAAGTAATCTTGCCTTATATTGTTCTTTTGTATGTATTTTAATGTAATTGTAACATAATATATATATACTATTTTAAATAATTGGGAATCAACCACTGATTGGCTTTTCAGCCTTTGCTGATTCCCCCACATCCTCATATTTTACAAAATGTTGTTTTGATATGATTTTTGTGTGTGTGTGCGTTTGTCGAAACGTTTTTTTATGTAAGTTATCGTCCCATTTTATGTAACCACGTACTTTATGTAAATTTACAAAATGCATATTTTCTTTACTGTGTAATTTGCAATGTTTTAATATGTATTTGCTGTTTTTTTCAATGTGATGTGCAAAAAAAACTTGAAACTTAAAAAATGTATAGGTTTTTACATTCAAATAGAATTTAGATTAATTTCACTATTAATTTGGAGAACCAAGTGTTATCTGAAGTACATAAAAGAAAGAAATTATTTGTTTAGATGATATAAAAAGTTCATAATCATGAATGTGAAATTGTGTTGAAGGGCAGCAATCTTACCACAGCTGTAGTTCCCACGGATGGGGCCGAGACCTTTCTGCTCTCACTTCTCTTTCGGTAAGCCCTTCTGACACCAGCATCGGCATCAGATACCAAGCCCGCCTCCTCCTCGGCTCCTGCCATTGTTTCTTTGATCAGTCTCTCATCAAACAAAATTAGATAATTACTGTATCGCCAAGAAAGGTGTCTTCAGAAAATAGCGTGTGGGTGGCTTACTGGGTTTTGCCGTCGCGTGTCAATCAGGAATGGATATTTACGTTTGGGGACCGAATTTAACGTCACCATCTAAAAGACGTGGCTAAATTAGTTTTGAACCGTGGTCCTTCAGTCCTTTCGCTGTTCTTTGAAATGTGTCTGCTTTGTCTGTCGCCTTTAAATTCTGGTAGCAATTTCACATGATTTCTTCAGATCGCCTCTAACCTGGTTCAAAAGTACTTCAGAAGCAGATAAAGATGGCGAGATTCAATTTGTGCAGTGTTCACTTTTCCTCCGATTATCATACGGCATAAATACATTGAAGATGGAAGCCTTCGAGTTCTGTTGACTATATGTGTAAGCCTAAATGATGTTTGATCCTGCAGTTATGAGAGATTATAAGAAATTAAAGTATAGACCATGATTTATGCTCTGTTTCGGGAAATAAAGGGGTCAGAATTTAAAGAACACTCAACGCAAATTACATTTTGTATTTTACTGGTGCTGATCATTACAATTATATATATTTTGTCTGACCACGTATTTTTTACCATTGTGACAATTATTAATTATGTTCAAAGTGTAATACAAAATGGCTTAAAATCTTAAAATATATTTACTTTTTCCCGTTCAATACAATTAAATGACATTCAATTAAGGTTTACTCATCCATTCTTAAAAAGTAACATACTCATCATGCAACATGAAGAGCATCAGATGCTGGGTAAATGTTACATGCGGTTATAACATAGAAGCCATAAACAGCATCTTTAAACGAAATATGTGTATTAAAATACGTCTAGGCTTTAAAAAAAAATGCTAAGAATACTTACATGAATAACATCATACGAGTTCCTCATTGATTTCCATCAATTTATCAATAAAAACATCGATTTTTTGTTCATTCGAATACATACCAAATTACAGCATGTGACATCTCGCTCAACGCCCCCTTCCGTGCGTGGCGCCTACAGTGAATGCTGTACCGTTCAACACCACCACGATGATGGGTGAGATGGGGCCTGGCGCTGGCGCCGGTTCCGCTGATACCTTCGCGATGTTATACGCTCTGTCAACAGGTGTTTTTATACAGAGTATTATCCAGACAGGATGTTATACATACTGCAGACGGTAAATAACAGAAAGTATAATTTGTGATATTATCAAAATAAGATATAATGAGATGCAAATATGACTATTACAGCGATTTATAACACTAGTTGCTAACATCATTTACACCGAGTTTCGTGAGCATTGTATATATTAAATGTGTTTACGATAACGTAATCGACATACATGTAGTATGATGTATTGCAAATGATGCAAATATAAAACACATACATGTACTTGGTTACATATGATATTGATAAAATAACTAACAATATTGTTATGGTTGCTAACATTATTTACATATATATATATAGTTTCACGCGGCATTACGTTGAAAGTTTTCACGGTAACATAACGTCTGAGCAAATAAATATAACTTGACAACACAATATATCTAAACACATTCCATTTGTCGTATTTCTCCTAAAGCACGTTATCTTCAAAGTTCGTACCATCATCACATGTGTTTATATAATATACCAAAAAGATGAAATTTTACCATTTTGCTTGTTGTTGAGATGGAGGGAAATCGTCTGATTGATGTGTATATTCAAATAGTGAAGATATGATATGACTCGTAAACCGCTGCTTTCTCTTTCCTTTAGCCGGCGTTCGTGACAATTGCTCTTTAGTTATGGCCCGATGGAGCTTTGAACGGCGACAATAAACGACTGCAGAATGCTCGCATGCCACATATCTCTCCCAGCCAGTTTCCTCGCATGCCTGGCTTGATCAGTTCAAGGATTGCTACATGCAGGCAACAGGCTTGTAAGCTCCTGATCGCACCTTTCAGAGCGCTGGCATTGTTGCGACATGAATAGCGCAGCTTCTGTCAAATTATGAACAAGCGGTGGGTTCTTTTGTTATGTAGATGTGTAACAGGCATTCATACAGCCCGATATAAAATCAGTCCACCACCGCTGCAATGTAATGTGTTTATAATATTACGACGTCAAAGAAATGGAATTGAAACGTTCCCACATATTTTCTCATCACTTCTGTCCTCCGTTGATCAGTCCCCGCATCAGCTTGGATAGGCATATACAGTAAATATGAGAACAAAAAGAAATGATTGAGAGGCCGATTGCCATTTTCATCTTTCACCCTTAATTCATGATTCTATTTTCCCCAACCCCAATGGTATAATATGCCAGAAATATAGGTCAAATAGAGGTCTTTATGAGATTGGACGCACCTTTTTAGCCTTGATCCTTTTTTTTCAGTCTGGGATCAGTGACCTATAGCTAATTCCTCAGTTATTCCCGAAACTGAACAAAAAAATGAAAGCGATTCTTGGATATTTGGCGGGGTGTGGGCAGGAGGGGGGGGGGGGGGGGGGGGGGGGGGGGGGGATATCCATATAATAAAACTGTCGCCCATTAAGCTGGAATAATTTTTCTCTACCTTTATCATTAAATGTTTGTGACAATATGATTTATTCTTGACAAACTTTATATAATCTCAGAGCTTTATTGATCAATCTCTATGACCCTTTAAATTTATCAATAAAATTCGGAGAGGATATATTTTTGTTTTTTGTTTGTTTTAACTGGCCGCTGTAAACTTTATTTTTCAAGAATAAATCATTATGAATTTATGAAAAGAAGTAAGGAAAAATTATTCAAATGTTATGGGCAACGGTACGTGTCGGACATATTTGTTCATGTGTCGTCTTTTGGCTTCGGTGTCACCGAGTAATTTTAGAACTAAACAAGCTTAGCCAGACGGGGGAAAATAGCGTCAGCCAATTGTAAATAAAAAAAATTAACAACAGAGAGAATGTTCATAATGTTCATAATGCATGCCCCGATGCACTTGACGAAGTTGGTATACGTGGCACCACAAGAATATTATAGTGTACCTGTTAGAGACCATCCAGAAGGGAACTGTTACATCAAATCAAGCTGAGCAGATAACACCAGACATGAATAAAGAACCATGGAGAAAGCCAGGTATATCTACAATGCCAGTTGAATGTAGTTACCTGTCGTTACCTGTAGTTACCTGTAGTTACCTGTATAGTTACCTGCCTTCACGAGCTCAAATTTAAGACGTATAGTCCTATAATGCCCACCTTCTTTCATTCAAAATCCACTGCACGTGATATCGATATCATGTCTTACATTTGCAGATATCTATCTTAACATGGAAAACAGATAGCTTTGCTGTCTGCTTAGTACTTTAGTCAAACATGTATAGTGTCATACATGTTCTTAATAATCATACGTGTTGTACTACCGTCTTGGGGAGCATGTTCCAGCGGCCAATGTACTCAGATGAAAATCTGTATCCTGATATAATGTGTGTTTTGGCAAGATCTGAAGAAACTACTGATTCTGGAAATGTCTTTCCTCTTTGAAACAAATATACAGAAAACTCACGAATACAAAGAAAGAAAGTACACTCCTCTAATTTCTGATATTGCAATTACAAGTATATACTCTGTACAATACTTGGCTATCGAGGTTGGCTCCCGGGGTTTTATCTCTTTGGAAACTATGTAACGACTGAGAACTTACAAAGTTTTTTTCTCGGGTCAACATGTTTAAATGAGCAGTGACCTCTTCATTTGTTATTTATTGTGCAAAAGAAAAACCCAAATAGGAAACCTATACCCTTCTCCGTGTACCACGTCGCTAATGTGATTGTAGTAGACCAGGAGCCAGTAAACATGCCCATTATCTTTAATACAAATGTACGTTCCTTTAAAGCCTATCTGCATGAGTTTGGCCAGGAGGGATTAGACCTCCCTGCGTGGTCACTGACAGGTGGTTACCTCATTAACTCAGCCCTCATTTAATTCAAGAAAAAGAGGATCACAGAGGACCAACGAGTACCGCTTAGGCATTGTTTGCTATATAGAGGGCGCAAGTAGCCACAAGTAGTGAAGTATATGGTTGGTGGGGGTCTAAATACTAAGGGGACAGGGTCAGGATATGAATTACGAATCGTCTGGATTACCCCTGATTGTATGAAAAATGTGAAATTCGCTACTTTTCAATATTTTTTCAAAAATTTATTTCATTTATCACATAACGTGGCTACCTCATCTGTATATCTACCTATTGATTAAAAAAAGAAGCTATTTTTAATGATTTTTATCTTTTAACATTTACTACCCTGCATGGACCAATCAGGTCAAGTCCCGAGCTTTGCTTATTTCTCTACTTTCTTTGAATGCCTTTGTTATAATGTATCTATTCCTTTATTGCTGGAGCATCAAAAAAGTGATGTACGAACAGGAAAATTATTGTTAACTGCAATCATAATATTATATCAAAGAATAACACTTTTTTTAATGATCAAGTAACGAAGAGGAATGTTCAGGTGTTCAGTTAAGTGCTAGTGTGATGTATGGTATCGGTCTTGCTGGTGTGTTATTGATGGGGTATACATAGCGGGGGGCGGGTAGAGGGAGTATGATTCACAGGCGGGTCTCGAAGGGGGTGTTTAATAATTTTAAAAAAAAGAAAAAAGAAGGGGGTGAAGAACCTTTACGGTCCTTGACGATTATAACTCACGATCCAGGGCGAACTGCATTAGTAAAAATTTGGTTTCAGTTAACAGTACACATGGACATATTCTGAAGCGAAGTTCCCATGATCTTTGTTCAGGATTTCGTATAGCGCCCTCAATATTAAGACAAAGTGCAGAATATATATACATGTAGCATTTAATCAAAGATTCAACATTGGAAGAAAATCCTTGATCAAGTTGGTTTTACGCCCCAAATAAAGTGAGAAGTCTGAATGATATGCATGAATGTTTTTTAGTTGATTGGAAGATAACGGAAAGGGATATGTATGAAAGAGCGAGAGAGAGAGAGAGAGAGAGAGAGACGGCAAAGTGAAAGAGAATTGCAGAGACAGGAAAATAACAGAGAGGGAGATAGCTAGATAGGATTGTTGGCAAAGCACCAGAGGTGGCCCTCCGGGGGGGGGGGGGGGTACAGTGCACCACACTTTTTCAAGCACCCGAAAAGTACCCCTTTTTAACTTTTTAAGAAGTGCCCCTCTTTACATAGGAATAGTGCCCCTTTTACTTTGAAAAGTGCCCCTATTAATTTGTAAAAGTGCCCCTTTCCCTTTTCAACTTTGATAAGTGCCCCTTTTATTTAGACACGTGCCCCTTTTCCTTCAAAAAGTTCCCATTTTCCTTTGCAACAAGTGTCTATTTTCCATTCTCATAAGTGCCCGTTTTAATCTCTAGTAAGTGCCCCTAGTTAGGTACGAGAAGTGCCTCTTTTCACTTTTGATAAGTCCCCCTTCACCTTTTAATAACTACCCCCATTTTTACTCGGAAAAGCTCACCTTATATTTGTGCCCTTTTCCTTTCTAATAAGTGCCACTTTTCTTAATGATAAGTGCCCCATTAAAAAAAGCCCCTTCCCCTTCGTATAAGTGCCCCTTCTCTGGTAAATGACCCTTTTCAGGTACAAGAAGTTACTATTTTGGACTTCAGATAAGTGCCCCCTTCACCTCCGATAAATGCTCCTTTAAAACTGGATCGGTGCCAATTTTCTTTTAACTATTCACATTTTCCTTTATTACAAGTGCCCCTTTTTCATTCACATAAGTGCCCCTTTTCATATCTGGTCATTGCCCCTTTTCAGGTGCAACCTCTGATAATTTCCGTTATAACAATATATAATAATATCATATAATTGCCCCTATCAAAATCTGATCGGAGCCCCTTTTCTGTCGACAAATGCCCATTTCCTATTCTCATGACTGACTTTTTTCATCCCTGGTAAGTGCCTCTTTTTGAGGGTGTAAGAATTGCCCCATTTTCACCTCTGATAATTACTCTTTGTACTTTGGCACATGCTCCTTTTCTTTCCTGATAAGTGTCCCCTAGTTCTCTCATCATTAAACGCACCCTAGCTAATTTCAAGCGACTAAGAACAATTTTCCCCCAAAGCTCGGTCGCTACGCTCGAACGCATCTATAGATGATATACTTATGTTACTTATCAAAGGTTTTTCAGTCTTCTGTTATGAGAATGTGCTTATAACTCCATTATGATTGGTTTTTTCCTCTATATAAGATGAAGTTTTTCGCACTGCGACCTCATACATCTTATATTTTTTCCTCGCTCGCTTCGGTCGCTCGCAAACATTTTTTTTAGAAAATCAAACCCAACTGCAAAGCATGATGCTAAAGAAATATCTTGTATGGTGTATAAAGTGAAACAAATATTGAAATCATCCCTGATAATTGTAATTACAATGTAGGGGTATACCAATGTTTAAAAAATTGTATATTTTCGCTTTGAGATTTCCCTTTGTAGGTGCCCTTTTTTTTTCCAGAAAGTGCCCTTTTTTCTTGGTGCCCCCCCCCCACTTTTTATATAGAGTACCGAAGTATGAACGTTATATTCACTCGCTCGTCGTCCACGGCAGCGTGTCACGAAATCGTCATGTACAAGTTCACCGATATCCCATTGACATACGTGAATTATAAGTTTAACACGCGTTTCAATGGGATATCGGTGAACTTGTGCTATTTCACAGAACGATGCCCAGGTTAATTTCTGTTCTAAACAACAGAGCCTGCGCATGAGGTTCACCGCAAAATCAGTCAAGCAACGGGCTGGAGCAGGGTAAATTTGGGCTGGTGTGATCACCACACCATTGTTTAGTACAAAATTGTTTAGAACCAGCCACCTTGACTACTTTGGCATTGTGATGTCACACTTTGGTACTCCATTGCAGTGCTAAAAATCACTTGAGCGTTGTATTTTTCTTCTTTTAGGTATTCTATTTTGATTCCTGAATCATAATGATGTTCGCGCGCTCTCTCCCTCTCTCTCTCTTTCTTCCACTCTCTGATTTCCTCATTCTCTATGGTACGCGTGCACGTAAGCGGGTCATTCACGAGTACATATTAAGCAGAGGCGCCATAGGTATTGCACGTGAAATATGGCGTCGCCTGCTCGTGAAAAACTGGTGTGGAGTGGAAAACTATGGATATCGTGTCTCTTCGTTTTGTTCTTCCTAAGCTTCATACAATGCGGTAAGTCTCAATTGAGTGTCTTGGATTGAGGGCTGATGAATTTATATCTGTTGACTGAATTATTTCAATTGATATTGATATCACCAAGCCTTAACTGGCTCCTATAGACATGCGTGGAGAGGTATATGTAAACAAACCCTAAAATGCGGTATGAGAGTACAACGCATTTACATGTCATGATTATAATACATAATAATACAGAATACATGACATTATTATCCTTAAGAAGAGTACTAATTTCTTCAGCTGTCCTATACCTGAATACAAAAAAATTAACATGTGTACTCTGTAGAGGTGTTGAACTATTTCCTTTCTGAAAAGGGCATACAAAAACATGATGGAATTCATCAACAGACTCATGCATATCACAACATGGGCATTCAATACTAATTTCATTAAAAGCTTCTTTGAATCAGTAATTATTATTTGGTAAACGGTGCGACCTACATCTAACACGGCTCAATGTTATTATATCTTTTTTACTTAGCGAAATTAAATACCTTTCAAACAGACAGTCATTTTTAAAGATCCTATAATTTGGGCATACACTTTTGACCAAATTGTTGCCATCACATCTTGTTTTGAAATATCGTTTAATCTCAACTTCAGAGTGCTCAGTGTCCAACTATTGCTAAATCCTTTCCCTTGCTTTAGCCAAACAATACAGCATGGCTCAATATTTTCCTTCAATACAAGATAACCACTTGAAAGTAGACATGTCGACATTCTGACTAATTAACCTTTGCAAAAAAATAAAATTTGACTGAATATTTAGAGGGGGAACCTTTTAATATTCTTAACCAGAAACTAACCATTCGATGTTATATCCGATAATGGTTTAGTAGAAAAATACGTTTTTAATCTTCTTATTACACCTAGCTTTCGTTTCACCTTTAATGGTTCGTCCTGAGAATTGAGATGATTTAGTACACCCGTTGTAGATTCATTCAATAGTTAAATTGAATGATCTTAAAATCTTGAAGATCTAATGAGGTGACTATATTGGGCTAGCGACAGAATAATGGTATTGTATCTGCCTTTTGTTTCTTTTGAAGTTGCAATAGAGGGAGAAGTCCGCCTTGTTAATGGTCCCACTTCACACGAAGGTCGGGTTGAGATATACCACAATGGCACGTGGGGGACTGTATGTGATGACTACTGGGATAACGCGGAGGCTAAGGTAGTTTGTCGACAGCTTGGATACTCGGGCGATATTGGTGCAGCCAGAACTCTTGCTACATATGGAGAAGGATCTGGCCCGATATTACTTGATGATGTCGCCTGTTCAGGATCTGAATCCAGGTTGACTGATTGCAGTAGCAACGGATGGGGCTACAGCAACTGCGGACATTCTGAAGATGCTGGAGTTATCTGCGAAATAAATGGTACGTCCTATAAATAAAAACGATGTTTTGGAACCCCTGTTTGCCCATCTGTCCTCTAGATAGGCGAAGTTATTGTTACACTATTTTCTTTTAAATATCTTCAAACTGTTGCAGAAAATGTTCAATTTAAAAAAAAAGCGAAATTCTTCATTGACTAAAATTCACACACTTTAAAAAACATAACGAGTTTAGGTTGGGCAGCAAAGCTTGGTTTATGGGTATTTTGGGTGGTTTCTTTTTTCAGGAAAATGTAACACCCTCTTCTCGATTGACAATAATGCCAGTTCTTACATTTTTGTAATGCATAGCTATAACTATTTTCTAATGAGGAAAGTTTGGTCCAACAGCCTTAACCCTTACTGTACTGGGCTATTTTAAGCACCTCAATGACTGGGGCAGGCCCCCCTATGATCTCAGCCGTCGAATGTCCGATGAACATAACAATTTACATTTTTGTAGATATTTACGTAAGGAACATGATGGTATAATTTGTGAGAGCGCATATATTATTATAACATACCTCTTCCTGCTGAGATGGGGTGAAATTGACCCGGCTGTCGGGTCTGTTTCAGGGGATCTCGGGGCTAAATCCGACAACTACGGTCAGGTTTATAACCTTTTCGTCAATGAGGGGTACAATTTTACTGGAAAATCGGGGTGAATCTTTTGGGACAGCCTCAGACTAGTAGACTAAATTGTATCTGCGTTCTATTTCTTTTGAAAGCTGGATCACAAGGAGACGTTCGCCTTGTTGACGGTCCAACTGAGAGTGAAGGTCGGGTTGAGATCTACCACAATGGTCTGTGGGGTACAGTATGCGATGATTATTGGTATGACGCTGCTGCGATAGTAGTTTGTCGACAGCTCGGATACTCAGACAATGCTGGCCAAGCCAGGAGTGGTGGTACATACGGACAAGGATCTGGCCCGATATACCTTGATGATGTTGACTGTTCGAGTTGGGAATCCAGGTTGGAGGATTGCGGTAATCGTGGATGGGGCACCCACGATTGCGATCATTCTCAAGATGCTGGAGTTGCCTGCGATATTAATGGTTCGTCCTAAGCGATACGATATATTAGAACCTCCATTTGTAGATACATGTTTATTTTCCCTCTGTAAAGGTGAAATTTTGGCTCCAATACTTTTGAAAAATAACTTGAAAGCTGTCGCAGAGAGCTTTAAATATCTTCATACAGAAATTCTTCTTTGACTGATATGCATCCTCTTTCTTAACCTAAACGAGACCATTTTCGGGCAGCAAAGTTTGATTTAAGGGTACTTTGGCCTTTCCATTTTTCAGGAGAGTAAAATGCCCTCTTCCTGATGGATAATGTTATCAGTTCTTATATTCTTTTATTAATGGTCCTCTGCTTAGAGAGGAAAGAAATTGACCTTAATTTTTTAGGAAGTATCTGACATGCCATCCCAGAGAAAACTGTGTCGACTCTTTTTGTGTGTGTTTTGCAATGTTTAGTCATACTTCCTCCTGCTGTCAAAGTCTGGTAATTGGGGTAAATCGGGTGAAATTGACTTGGATTTTTGGTCTGTTCCTGGGGATCTCTGAGCTAACCCCAAATGCTACGGTCAAGATTAAAACCTTTTCGTCATTGAGGAGTCAAATTGTATGGGTATAATGGGATGATTATTTTGGGACAGCCTCAGACTAGAAGTAAAGTAGCTGCATTTTATTTATTTTGAAAGATGAAACAGGAGACTTACGCCTTGTTGACGGTTCCACTGCAGACCAAGGTCGGGTTGAGATCTACTCCAGTGGTGTGTGGGGGACAGTATGTGGTGACTTTTGGGATGACTCTAATGCGAAGGTAGTTTGTCGACAGCTTGGATACTCAGGCAATATTGGTGACGCCAGGAGTGGCGGTACATACGGACAAGGATCTGGCCCGATATACCTTGATGATGTTGGCTGTACGGGATCTGAATCCAGGTTGACTGATTGCAGTAATGGTGGATGGGGCAGCAACAACTGCGGACATTCTCAAGATGCTGGAGTTTATTGCAAAGGTAGGTCGCGAGCACTCAAACATTATTAATGCGCCCTAATTTCTATCATATACAAATTATCTCTGTTTGTAGATACAATTTCCCACTTTATCGGCGCAATTTTTGTTCAAATATTCTTTGACATATCTTCGAAACGTTTGCAGAGAGCTTCAATTATTTTCATAATTTTGTTGTTGTTGACTGATTCGCAACTCTACCTGTCCCTTAACGAGAGCGTTTTTGGGGGCAGCAAAGCTAGTTTTAAGGGTACTTTTGCATTTTTATATTCAGGAGAGTGCCCACTTCTCGATAGACAATATCGCCAGTTCCTACATCTTTGTATTTTTTAAAATCATATTTATGCTAACATTAGCTCCAAGGGGTTTACGAGAAAGAAAAAAAAATGACTTTAATTTTTAAAGGGGCATCTGACATCGAATCCCAAAGGAAATTTTATCGTTTTTTTTTGGTTGTGTTTTGTAACGTACCAAGACAATTTCCCCTCCGGAAAATTACCCCCCCCGGAAAATAAGCCCCTGACGACAACCACCCCAAGAGGACAATTACTCCCCCGAAAGACACCCCGATGACAATCACCCCAGGACGATTAGCCCCTGGACAATTAGCCCCTGGACAATACCCATCACACGAGGATAATTACATCCACCCCTAAAATGACCCCTAGGACACTTACCCCCGAAAATACCCCCCCCCCCCCTGTTTATTAAAGGGGAGGTTCACTCTGATAATAGGTTGGTTATAATGAAAGCAGATTTTTTTTCGGGGGGGTTTGTCCTCGGGGGTTATTGTCCACGGGCGGTAATTGTCATAGGCTGTCATTGCCCGGGGGTAATTGTCCTAGGGGATGACTGTCTTCGGAGAGTAACTTCCCGGGAGATAATTATCCTTGGGGGGTAATTGTCCCGCTGATAATTGTCCGGGGGATGGTTGCCCAGGGGTTAATTGTCCTAGAACCTTTTGTAAAGCTCAGATAAACTACTTCTTGTTGACAAAGTTTGGAGGATAGATTGGGTGAAATTGACTCAGCTTTGATGGGGTCTGTTTTGGGGGATTTGGAGGCTCAACCCGACGTATAGGGTCAGGCTCATATCATTTTCGTCAACGAGGGGTAACATTTTACGGGTAATATGGGGTGACTATTACGGGTCAGCCTCCGACTAGTAGTCTTAAATCTACTTTTTATTTCTATTCGAAAGCTGGAACGGAGGGAGAAGTTCGCCTTGTTAACGGTCTCACTGCAAATCAAGGTCGGGTTGAGATCTACTACAATGGACAATGGGGGACAGTCTGTGATGACATGTGGGATGACCTTGACGCGAGGGTCGTTTGTCGACAGCTTGGATACTCAGGCAATGTTGGTGTAGCCAGGGTTGGTGGTAAATACGGACGAGGATCTGACCCGATATATCTTGATGACGTCGGCTGCTCGGGATCTGAATCCAGGTTGACTGATTGCAGTAATGGTGGATGGGGCATCCACAGCTGCGGACATTCTGAAGATGCTGGAGTTATCTGCGATATTAATGGTACGTCCTATCAAGCAATACGATAATTTAGAACCCCCTTTTGTTTATATATGTCTATTTTATCCTCTGTATAGGCGAAATTATTGTTCCAATATTTTTTATCATAACTTAAAAGCTGTTGCAGAGAGCTTCAAATATGGTCGAAGGAAAATTCTTCTTTGCCCGATATGCGCATTCTTTCTTAGCCTAAACGAGATCATTTTTGGGAAGCAAAGCTCAATTTAAGGGTACTGTGGCATTTTACATTTCAAGAGAGTAAAACGCCCGCTTCCCGATGGACAATATTGTTGGTTCTTATATTTGTTTAATGTACAGTCTTAATAATCTCTTTTTACATTTTGTTCTTCTGCCTGAAGAGGAAAGAAACTGGCACTAGTTTTTATGAATCCCAAAGAAAACTTGATCAACGTTTTTTTTTGTTTTTTGTAATATTCAGTCATACCAATTCCTACTGACAAAGTTTGGTGATTGGGGTGAAAGAATAATATAGTAAATGGCTGGATAACCCACTCAGCTTTCTTTACATGACAAAACTATTTATACTTAGGGTCCAGAAAATTAAATTGAAAGTAAACTCACAATTTAAACAAAAAATAAGCAGCGATTTCACTTATACTGCAGTAGTCAAATTGGAGACTTCTATAAAACTCAAAAGACATATAAAACTGAAATTACCCCGCCACACTCTTTTCCAACTAAATTGGAAAAGGCAGGCATATTTCTTTCAATATCAAAGCCAACTAGAGTTCTTCTATTCAACTATTTGCAAAAAGATGTTTAATGTATTTGATAATTTAATATCTAAAGGTAGGCCAATGTATTGACTTGGCCCTCGGTATAAAACATAGGTAAAAAAAAAAAAGAAGACAAGTAGATGGGGTGAAATCTACCCAGCTTTTTTTTTTTTTTTTTTTTTTGGGGGGGGGGGGCTCTCGGGGTTAAACCCGACGGTGGGATTGATAATCTTTTCTTCAACGAGGAGTAAATCTTACAGGTACAATGTGGTAACTACCTGTATAATGGGACAGCCTCAGACAAGTATTTTTGTAGTTGCGTTCTATTTCTTTAAACAGTTGCACAACAGGGAGAAGTCCGCCTGGTTAATGGTTCCACTGTAAACGAAGGTCGAGTTGAGATCTACTACGATGGCCTGTGGGGGACAATCTGTGATGACAATTGGGATGACTCTGATGCAACGGTAGTTTGTCGACAGCTTAGATACTCAGGCAAAGGTGGTGTAGCCAGGAGTGGTGGTACATACGGACAAGGATCTGGCCCGATAAACCTTGATAATGTCGGCTGTTCGGGATCTGAATCGAAGTTGACTGATTGCAGTAATGGCGGATGGGGCAACCACAGCTGCAGACATTCTGACGATGCTGGAGTTATCTGCCATAGTAATAGTATGTCATAATCGATACGACGTTTGTTGATAAATACATATTTTTCCATTGTATAGGAACAATTAATGTTCCAATATCTTTTTGAAAATAACTTAAAACTGTTGCAGATAGCTTTGAATATTTGTATAGCAAAATTCTTCTTTGACCGATATCCACACTCTTTCTAAACCAACCAGAGCATTTTGGGGCAGCAAAGCTAGGATAAAGTGTACTCTGGAAATTTTATTTTCAGGAGAATGTACCACCCACATCCTGTAGGACAAGATTTTCAGTGTATACATTTTTGTAATGTTAGATCTTAAATATTTCTTATGATACAATTTTCTACAAGGGCCTAAAAAGGAAAATTTGACTTTAATTTTTAGGGGACATCTGAAATCCCTTCCCAAACGAAACTTTTTCAATATATCTTTGGAGTGTGCTTGGTAATGTTCAGATATACTAAATTCTTGTTGACAAGGTTTTTGACTGGGATAGATGGGGTAAAATGAACCCGGCTTTCGAATCTGTTTCGATGAATCTCGGGGCTAAACCCGACGGCTACGGTCATACTCCTAACCTTTTCGTGAATGAGGAGTAAAATCGTGAGGGTATAATGGGACGGCCATTACGGGAGAGACTCAGAAAGTAGTCTTGTATCTTCGTTTTATTTCTTTTGAAAGATGGAACAGATGGAGACATCCGCATTGTTGACGGGTACAGCTCATATGAAGGTCGGGTCGAGATCTACCACAACGGTCTATGGGGGACAATATGTGATGACCATTGGGAGGACTTTGATGCAAGGGTAGTTTGTCGACAGCTTGGATACTCGGGCAATGTTGGTGTAGCCAGGAGTGGTGGTACATACGGACAAGGATCTGACCCGATACACCTTGATGATGTTGAATGTTTGGGATGGGAATCCAGTTTGATTGATTGCACTAAGAGCGAATGGGGCATCAACAACTGCGGACATTCTGAAGATGCTGGAGTTATCTGCGATATTAAAGGTATGTCGAAGCAAAAAGATGTTTTAGAACCCCCTTTTGTAGATACATGTCTTTTTTTCCTCTGTATAGTCGAAATTGTTGTTCTAATATTTTTGAAAATAACTGGAAATTTGTTACAGAGATCTTCAAATATCGTCAAAGGAACATTCTTCTTTATCTGATATGCACCCTCTTTCTAAACCTAAATGAGATCAATTTTTGTGCAGAAATGCTTCATTTAAGGGTACTTTGGCATTTCCATTTCCAGGAGAGTAAAACGTTCGCTTCCCGATGGACAGTATTGTACGTTCTTATATTTTTTAAATGTACAGTCGTAACTATTTAAAAAACAATTAGGTCTTCTGCCTAAAGAGGACAAAAAATTGACCTCATTTTTTAGGGAATGTCTGACATCCATCTCAAAGTAAAATCTGTCAACATTCTTTTTGATGTGTCTTTTGTAATGATAAGTCATACCGAATCCTACTGACAAAGTTTGGTGATTGAGGTTACAAAAAAATATAGTGAATCGCTGGATAACCCACCCAGCTTGTTAATATGACAAAACTGTTCATACTTAGGGTCCAGAAAATTAATTAAAATTAAACTCACAATTAATGAAAAATAATCAGCAATTCTACCTTTAGTAGTAAAATTGAAGACAACTACAAAACGCAAAAGATATCTAAAACTGAAATTACCCCATCACAACCCTTACCAACTACATTGGAATAACAGGCAGATCTCTTTAAAGATCAAAGCAAATTGGAGTTCTTCTATTCACCTATTTGCAAAAAGATATTCAATTTATTTGATAATTTAATATGTAAAGGTAGGCCATTGCATTGGCTTAGCCCTCGGTATAAAACAAACAAAAACATAGGTAAATGGGGTGAAATCTAGCCGGCTTTCGGGTCTGTTTCGGGGGCCCTCGAAGCTGGTTCTCGGAAAATTACCACCTAGGCAATTACCAGCGGGACAATTATCCCCCAAGGACAATTACCCCCCCGGAAAATTATTACCCCCCAAGGACAACCACCCTAAGGACAATTACCCCCGGAAATTACTCTATATGGCAATAAAACCCGTGGAAAATGCCCCCTTCCGAGGGCAATTAACCCCTGATTTTTTTTAGATTTTATTGAAACAAATTTGTAATCAGGGTGAACTTCCCCTTTAATGAACAGGGGTGGGGGGGGGGGGGTATTCCTAGTTTTTTACGGGACTCTTTGGTTGTCCTGGGGGTAATTGTCCTTGGGGGTGGGGTGGGTGGTTGTCCTTGGTTGTCCTAGGGCGGGGGGGGGGGGATGTCCACAGGGCTTAATGTCCATGGAGGGTTATTGTCCGCGGGGGTAATTTTCCGGGGGTAATTTGTGCTCGGGGGTAATTGTCCTAGGGGGTAGTGAACCGAGGGGTATTTTCCTGGGGGTAAATGTCCTGATACGCTCGGGGCTAAACCCGACAGCTATGGTCCTACTGATCGTCTTTTCGTCAACGAGGGGTCAAAGCTCTCGGTATAATGTGTTGACTATAATTGGACAGTGTCTGACTAGTATTGTTGTATCTGCGTTCTATTTCTTGTTATAGTTGGAATAGAGGGAGAAGTCCGCCTTGCTAATGGTTCCACTGCAAACGAAGGTCGGGTTGAGATCTACTACGATAGTCAATGGGGAACAGTATGTGATGACTTTTGGGATGATTCTGATGCGACAGTAGTTTGTCGACAGCTTGGATACTCGGGTGGTGAAGCCAGGTTTCTTGCTACTTACGGACAAGGATCTGGCCCGATATACCTTGATGATGTCGAATGTTCGGGATTTGAATCTCGGTTGATTGATTGCAGTATTAACGGGCTGGGCAACCACAACTGCGGACATTCTCAAGATGCTGGAGTTTTCTGCTATATTAATGGTACGTCCAAAACGATACGATGTTTTAGAACCCCTGTTTGTTGATACATGTATATTTTTGTCATTGTATGGGCGAAATTATTGCTCCAGTATGTTTTTTAAATATCTTCAAAACTGTTGCCGAAAACTGCAAATATTTATATACTATTAGCAAGATTCTTTTTTTGACAGATATGCTCACTCTTTATATGCTTTAACCAGAGCATTTTTTTGGCAACAATAATAGATTAAAGGATACTCGGACTATTTATTTTTCAGGAGAGTGTACCACCCACATCCTGTGGGACAATATTTTTAGTGCGTACGTTTTGTAATGTTAAATCATAACTATTTCCAATGATACCATTTTTTCTACAATACCTAAAAGGAAAATTTGACTTCAATTTGAAGGGGGCATCTGAAATCCCTTCCCAAACGAAACTTGTCACTTCATTCCGGGAGTGTGTTTGGTAATGTTCAGATGTTGACAAAGTTTTGTGACTGGGATAGATGGGGTAAATGAACCCGGCTTTCGCGTCTGTTTCGATTGATCTCTGGGTTAAAACCGAGGGCCACGGTCAGGCTCATAACCTTTTCGTCAATTAGGGGGGGGGGGGGGGGGGTGGGTGGGGGGGGGGGGGGAGGGATAAATCTTACGGATATAATGTGGTGACCATTACGAAGGAGGCACAGACTAGTAGTCCTGAATCTGCTTTTTATTACTTTTTGAAAGCTGGAACGGAGGGAGAAGTCCGCCTTGTTGACGGTTCCACTGCAAACGAAGGTAGGGTTGAGATCTACCACAACCATCTGTGGGGGACAATCTGTGATGACTATTGGGAGGACTCTGATGCGAGGGTAGTTTGTCGACAGCTTGGATACTCAGGCAATGTTGGTGTAGCCAGGAGTGGTGGTACATACGGACAAGGATCTGACCCGATATACCTTAATGATGTCACCTGTTCGGGATATGAATCCAGGTTGATTGATTGCAGTATTGGCGAATGGGGCAACCACGATTACTGCGGACATTCTGAAGATGCTGGAGTTATCTGCGATATCGACGGTGAGTTCTTAACGATACGACGTTTTATAACTTCCGTTCGTAGATGTATATATAAATTTCCACTGTAATGGCGTAATTGCTGTTCCATTACACTATGAAAATATCTTTCAAACTGTTGCAGAAATCTTTTAATATCTCCACAAGAAATTTTTTCTTTGACTGACATGCACACTCTATGTAAATCTAAACCAGAGCATTTTGGGGCAGCAAAGCTTGGTTTATTTGTCAGTTACTATATTTTAGAAATGTACAATGTAGAAACTCAACTCTTCTGACAAAATTTGGTCCGTGGGTCTAAGGAAGAACATTGAAACAAGTTTTTAGGGGGCATCTGACAACCCATGGGGAAGGAAACTTAATCTGTGTTCCATGTGTGTTTTTATAATGTTCAGTCATACTACTGCTTACTGACAACGTTTGGTGTGTGAGGGAGATGGGGTGAAATCGACACGGGTTTGGGGGTCTTTTTCGGGGGTCTGATGGTAAACCCAACAGCTACGGTCAGGCTAGTAAGCTTTTTCTCAAGAGGCATCAAATCTTTCAGGTAAAATGGGGTGACTATAGTTCTGAGACTAACAGTCTTGTATCTTCGTTTTTATTTCCTTTGAAAGATGGAACAGAAGGATACGTACGCCTTGTTGACGGTTCCAGTGCAAACGAAGGACGGGTTGAGATCCACCACAATGGTCAATGGGGAACAGTCTGTGATGACTTGTGGGATGACCTCGACGCGAGGGTAGTTTGTCGACAGCTTGGATACTCAGGCAATGTTGGTGTAGCCAGAAGAGGTGGTACATACGGACAAGGATCTGGCCCGATATATCTTGATGATGTCGGCTGTTCGGGATCTGAATACATGTTTATTGATTGCAATAATACCGGATGGGGCAACAACAACTGCGGACATTCTCAAGATGCTGGAGTTTACTGCTATGATGGTACGATCTTAGTGATATAATGTTTTAGAACCCCAATTTTAGATTAGTGCATATATTTTCCACTGTATAGGCGAACCAACATTGTTCCAAAAGTCTGTTTAAAAAAGAAAATTATTACACATTGCTGCAGTGAGATTCAGATATCTTCATAGAAATGTTTTTCTTCCGTGGATAAGTCTGCTAGAAAAGATGATGAAAAACAAAACACCTGGGAATTCTACAAAGCTAAAAAGGAGGGGGAGTTGCGCGGAACTGATCCCCATCCCACCCTAAAAAGACGAGAAATGCACGGTTTATTAGGTTAAAAAAAATGAAAGCCATCTGACCAATTTCAAGATAAGATGCCAAATCAACATGAGCACCGAAAGGTGGACCTGTGGACCTACTATACAAGTAGCCACTATTATTATTATTATTATTATTATTAATATGATCAAATATGTATCCTTTCAATGTTAAACTTTTCTAGAATCTGGCATTCAAACGGCATTAAAAACCCAGCCTTTGTTGTTCTGTATCTTCGTTTCTTTTTATTTTAAAAGATGAAATAGATGGAAGAATTCGCCTTGCGGATGGTTTTATTGAAAGTCAGGGCCGAGTCGAGATTTATTACGATGGCCTGTGGGGGACAATCTGTGATGACAACTGGGATGACTCTGATGCAAGTGTAGTTTGTCGACAGCTTGGATACTCAGGCGATGTTGGTGTAGCTAGGAGTCTTGCTAGATACGGACAAGGATCCGGCCCGATATACCTTGATGATGTCGGCTGTTCGGGATCCGAATCAAGGTTGATCGATTGCAGTAATGACGGATGGGGCAACCACAACTGCGGACATTGGTACGATGTTGGAGTTAACTGCGCAGGTACGCCACAAAACAACGTGGCATAATCTCACATTATATTTACGATCATTTCCAAATTCTAGGACTACAATCTTGCACACCTGAACAGCTACCGTTGTAAAGTCCTCCCTAAGAAAATGACCCCGTCGAAAACTGTCCTGGACAATCCCAAACGACAACTATCCCTCGGATAATAAACGCCTATTCCCTCAAAACAGTTACATTCAAGGGCTTGTCTCCTTGGACAGTAACACTTTTATTTAAACCTACAGTAACCCGTCCAACGGGTTGCTGGGTTAACTTTTAAGTTTTAGGTATCCAATTGTAAGAGTAAATAACCTGAGGATCGTTGTCCTAGAGTGCTACATAGCTGTCCGGGGGTTATAGCCGGGTGTACTCTCCACCCCAATTATTGTATAGGCAGTTGTCTTATATAGAGGTTCACGTACTACAGTGGATGTTATCCGCGATAACTATTGGGGGCGGGGGATGGGGTAGAGGTTCCGGTGGGTAGATTTCCAAAGGGTAGTTGCTCTGATCTGGGGGATAGCTCTGCTAGCAGTGGCTGTCCGAAAAGGAAGTTTTCTGTGCGATAGCTGGTCCAGGGGGAAGTGTTCCGGTGATTTGGGTCCACGTGGACAGTCGTCGTGATACAATTTTGTCGATCCTGAGACATATTTCTGTTGATAGTTTATGCTGGTATTGGCACAAAATCCCATTGAAGATCTTGAAAGGGGTGGCAAGGGGGGGGGGGTAAACATCAAACGATGGGTCTGCTGCTTGCTTTTAAGGAAGTGTCTTGACGTGGTTCGAAAAGTATTATAATCTGCCACCTCTCTCATGTGTTCGAATTACTACGACGCCTCTATAACATCAATAACAACAGCAGCAACGAAATACCAATACCAATGACTGTTGAAACAAACTGGACAAAGATAGAAACTTAAGATTGGTTTTCTCTCTGATTTTATGCGCTTTGCACATTTATATTTTTGGATGTACATTCTTCTCTGCGATCATAGATATCTGCCATTTTTTACTAAAGCTCTTATGCTGCTAAATTAAATGTTTCTTTATCTGTTTTTGCAAATTGAACCATTACTATTAGTATAAATATGACGTTGAATATTGTTTCAAGGATATTCCACACTAATGCTGTCTTATTGTTTTTCTGTTCAAAGACGAAATAGAGGGAGACGTTCGCCTTATGGATGGTTTCACTCCAGACCAAGGTCGGGTTGAGATCTACTACAATGACCGATGGGGGACAATCTGTGATGACCGTTGGGATGACCTTGATGCGAGGGTAGTTTGTCGACAGCTTGGATACTCAGGCAATGTTGGTGCAGCTAGGAGGGGTGGTACATACGGACAGGGATCTGGCCCGATATATCTTGATGATGTCGGCTGTTCGGGATCTGAATCCATGCTGAGCGATTGCAGTAATACCGGATGGGGCAACCACAACTGCTTACATTATGATGATGCTGGAGTTTACTGCTATGATGGTACGATCTCAGTTATATGATGTTTTAGAACCCCAATTTTAGATTGGTGCATATGTTGTCCACTACTACAGTGTGAGTCAAAAAAAAGTTTACACCTAGAAAACTGCTAATTATTTTTAAAATCATCTATGAACAGTAATTAATTTACATCTTATGAAAGAGTGTTTTATCCCAAATCATTTGGTATCATTTTTGTGTGGTATGTGTTCACGCGTGAATGAGGTATTGTTTGCGAGAGTGCAACAATCGATTTGCGCCAAACTTCCTTGTTTGATGTTTGAATAAAACAATCGGGAATTGGGTTTTAATTCGGTCTTTGCAGATCCAAACAACATCTCTAACAACATCAATCATGTCACACATATCAAATACCGAATGTCAAATATCGACAACCATTTGTGCATGTGTGTGTGCGCGTGCGTGTGTGTGACTTTGCTTCTGCAAAAAGCATATGCAATGCATTTCATTTGATACATTCAATTCATTCTCTCACTCCGCTAATCCCAACATAATACATGCTGTAGGCATCACTTTGGCGCAAGTCGATTTTTGCACTCTCGCAAACAATGCCTCATGTTCATCCAAGCGTGAACACAAACCACACAAAAATGATACCAAATGATTTGGGATGAAACACTCTTTCATGAGATGTATAATAATTTACTGTTCATAGATGATTTTTGAAATAATTAGCAATTTTCTAGGTGTAAACTTTTTTTTGACTCACACGGTATAGGCAAACCAATATTGTTCCAAAAGTCTGTTTAAAAAAGAAAATTATTACAAATTGCTGCAGTGAGATTCAGATATTTTCATGGAATTGTTTTTCTTGGACGGATACGCACAATCTAGCTAAACCTTTTGTAATCTATCAGGTTAATTCAAATACTCTTTTCAACTCAATAAGAATATTCATGGCCACCAGACCAGGTATTCAAATTATTTTCATATTCCAGGGGTAAGGACACTAGTTACCCAAAACACAATTTTTTCCGGGGTCCCGAAATTTGGAATGATATACTAATATACATTACACTGAGCCCATCACTGAATAGTTTTAAAAGAAAATTTAAACTGTACTTATTAAAACAATACTCAATAGTGCAATAACCTATATTTTTAATGTTTATATGACAGATAAGTGTGTGTTGGTGTGCATGGGAGAGAGTGTATGTGTAAATGTAAACTATTTCCCCTTTTCCTTTCATTTATATAATTAATTTAAATAATGTACCAAGTTTCTTATACAATTACTGGAGACAGACTTTTACATAAGGCCCGGCCTTCCTGTCTAGTATCCAAATACTTTCATTAATGTACACGTTTTAAACGTTTTCCCCTTGTTCCTCATGTCTTCTCCACTTGTGTTATTCTTATGTTATGTATTGATACATTTATTATATTTTAACTTTTATATGTTTCTTTTCCTTCGTATATTTGAATGATAGTATTGAATAAAGTTAACTTGAACTTGAACTCAATCTTTGGGCCAGGTCATGTATATATAGAGAGAAGTCTTAAATACACTGCAGTATTTAAAAAAGCTGCATGTATATAATAAGAGATATAGAAGTGAAGATGACATAATAAAACAACCGTAGGAAAAACAACATTTGCGATTTTTCAGCTTTAAGCCTTTGTCAAGTAAAGACAAATTTGTGAAAAATCAGCCTTCTTCAAAACTTAAAAAATTGGCGAAACAGTTGCTACGTGCGAAAAGCTCAGAAAACAAAGAGGATAAGTCTGTAGAAAAGATGACGAATTAAAAAAAAAATTAACACCTGGGAATTCTACAAAGATAAAAAGGAGGGGGAGATGCGCGGAACTGACCCCCCCCCCCAAAAAAAGACAAGAAATGCGCGGTTTCTTAGGTTAAAAAAAAAATGAAAGCCATCTTTCCAATTTCAAGATAAGATGCATAATCCACATTCTTGATATGAACAAATATGTATCCTTTCAGTTTTAAACTTTTCTAGAATCTAGCATTCAAACGACATTAAATACCCAGCCTTTATTGTTCTGTATCTTCGTTTCTATTTAAAAAAAAAGATGATATAGATGGAAGAATTCGCCTTGCGGATGGTTTCACTGAAAATCAGGGCCGAGTCGAGATTTATTACGATGGCCTGTGGGGGACAATCTGTGATGAAAGTTGGGATGACTATGATGCAAGGGTAGTTTGTCGACAGCTTGGATACTCAGACAATGTTGGTGAAGCTAGGAGTCGTGCTACATACGGACAAGGATCTGGCTCGATATACCTTGATGATGTCGGCTGTTCGGGATCTGAATCCATGCTGAGCGATTGCAGTAATACCGGATGGGGCCACCACAACTGTGATCATTCTCTCGATGCTGGAGTTAACTGTGAAGGTACGCCACAAAACAACGTGGCATAATCTCACATTATATTTACAATCACTTCCAAATTCTAGGACAACAATCTTGCACACCCGAACAGCTACCATTGTAAAGTCCTTAAAGTAAATGACCCCGTCGAAAACTGTCCTGGAAAATACCAAACGACAACTATCCCTCGGTTAATAAACACCCATTCCCTCAAGACAGTTACATTCAAGGACATGTCTACTTGGACAGTAACTCTTTTATTTGAACCTACAGGTAACTGTCCAACGGGTTATTGGGTTAACGTGTGCAGTTATCGTGATATAATTTTGTCGATCCTGAGACATATTTATGTTGATAGTTTATGCCGGTATTGGCACAAAACCCAATGAAAGATCTTGAAAGGGGAGGATTGGGGGCGGGGGGGGGGGGGGGGGAGTAAACCTCAAATGATGGGTCTGCTGCTTGCTTTTAAGGAAGTGTCTTGCCGTGCTTCGAAAAGTATTAGAATATGCGACCTCTGTACATGTATCTCATGTGTTCGAACTACTACGACGCCTCTATAACAACAACAAACAACAGCAACAACGAAATACCACTTTAACTTCAATGACTGTTGAAACAAACTGGACAAAAAGATAAACACTTAAGAGGGGTTTTCTCTCTGATTTTATGTGCTTTGCACATTTATATTTTTTGATGTACTTTCTTCTCTGCGGTCATAAAGATATTTGCCATTTCTTACTAAAGCTCTTATGCTGCTAAATTCAATGTTTCTATATCTGATTTTGCAAATTGAACCATTACTATTAGTATAAATATGACGTTGAATATTGTTTCAAGGATCTTCCACACTAATGCTGTATTATTGTTTTTTTGTTCGAAGATGTAATAGAGGGAGACGTTCGCCTTGAGGATGGTTTCACTCCAGACCAAGGTCGGGTTGAGATCTACTACAATGACCGATGGGGGACAATCTGTGATGACCGTTGGGATGACCTTGATGCGAGGGTAGTTTGTCGACAGCTTGGATACTCAGGCAATGTTGGTGTAGCCAGAAGAGGTGGTACATACGGACTAGGATCTGGCCCGATATACCTTGATGATGTCGACTGCTCGGGATCTGAATCCAGGTTGACTGATTGCAGTAATGGTGGATGGGGCATCCACAACTGTGGACATCTTGAAGATGCTGGAGTTATCTGCGATGATGGTACGCCATAAGCAGTATGATGATTTAGAACCCCTTTTGTAATTACAAGCCTATTTTATCCTCTGTATAGGCGAATTTATTCTTCCAAGATTTTTGAATATGTCTTGACAGCATTTACAGAGAGCTTCATAGAATAATTATTATTTGAATGGTGAGCATACTCCTTTTAACCCTTTACCAGAGCATTTTTGGGCAGCAAAGCTTGGTTTAAGGGTACTTTACCCTTTTTTGTAGGAGAGTGTAACACCCGCTACCCGACGGACAATATTGTCAGTTCTTACATGTTTGTAATGTACCGTCGTAACTATTTATTAATTAACTGTGGTCCTCTGCCTGAATAAGAATGAAATTGACCTGAATGTTTAGGGAGCATCTGAGTCAGACATCCAACCATAAAGAAAATCTTATTAAGTTCTTTGTGAGTATGTTTTTAGTCATGTTCAGTCATACTCATTCCTGCTGACAAAGTTTGGGTGATTCATGTAAATGAGGTGAAATCTTCCTGGCTTTTTGTCGGGCTCTCGGGGCTAAACCGAGAGGCTACGGTCAGGCACTCAGGCTAGTAAGCTTTTTCTCAATGAAGCGTCACATCTTTCAGGTAAAATGTGGTGACTATAGTTCTGAGACTGACAGTCTTGTATCTTCGTTTTTATTTCTTTTGAAAGATGGTATGGGTGGAGTCATCCGGCTGGTTGACGGGTACAGTTCAGATGAAGGCAGGATTGAGATCTTCCATGAAGGTCAATGGGGGACAGTCTGTGATGACAGTTGGGATGACCTTGACGCGAGGGTAGTTTGTCGACAGCTTGGATACTCAGGCAATGTTGGTGAAGCCAGGAATGGTGGCATATTTCCGCAAGGATCTGGCCCGATATATTTTGATGATGTCGGCTGTTCGGGAAATGAATCCAGGTTGACTGATTGCAGTAATGGTGGATGGGGCAAGCACAACTGCGAACATTCTGAAGATGCTGGAGTTATTTGCAATATTAATGGTACGTCGTAAGCAATATGATGATTTAGAACCCTCTTTTGTAGATACAAGCCTATATTTTGCTCTGTTAAGGTAAAGCTATTCATCCAAGATTTTTGAAATTGTCTTGAAATCATTTGCTTTAAAAAGCTTTAAAAATCTTCATAGAAAAATTAATCTTTGAATGGTACGCATACTCTTTCTTAACCTAAACCAGAGCATTTTGGGGCAGACAAGCTTGGTTTAAGGGTACCTAACCCTTTTTAGGAGAGTGAAACACCCGCCTACCGAAGGACAATATTGCCATTCTAACATTTTTGTAATGTACATTCGTAAATATTTCTTAATAACCTTTGGTCACCTGCCTTAATAAAAAGAAATTGACTTAATTTTTTAAGGGAGCATCTGACATCCCATCCCAAAGAATATGTTATTAACTTGTTTGTATGAATGTGTTTAGCAATGCTCGGTCATACACATTCCTACAGACAAAGTTTGGATGATTCAGGTAAATGAGGTGAAATCTACCTGACTTTTTCGGGGGCTCTCGGGTTTATACCCGACGGCTACGGTCAGACTGATAACCTTTTTATCAATTAGGGGTCAAATCTTGAAGGTAAAATGGGATGACTATTTTGGGACAGCCTCAGACTATAAGCTATGTATCTGTGTCCAATATTTTTTTTGACAGATGAAGCAGAGGGGGAAATCCGACTGGTTGACGGATACAGTTCAAATGAAGGTAGGGTTGAGATCTTCCATGAAGGCCAATGGGGTACAGTCTGTGATGACAGTTGGGATGGCCTTGACGCGAGGGTAGTTTGTCGACAGCTTGGATACTCAGGCAATGTTGGTGAAGCCAGGAGTGGTGGCATATATCCGCAAGGATCTGGGCCGATATACCTTGATGAAAGTGGCTGTTTGGGATCTGAATACAGGTTGACCGATTGTAGGAATCGCGGATGGGGCATCCACAACTGCGAACATTCTAAAGATGCTGGAGTTTTCTGCGATATTAATGGTACGTCTTAAGCAATATGACGATTAAAACACTTCCTTTTGTAGATACAAGCCTATATTTTCCTCTGTTAAGGTAAAATTATTCTTCCAAGATTTTCGAAATTGTCTTGAAAGCATTTGCAGAGAGCTTTAAAAATCTTCATCAAAAAATGATTCTTTGAATGGTACGCATACTCTTTCTAAACCTAAACCAGAGCATTTTGGGGCAGACAAGCTTGGTTTAAGGGTACCTAACCCTTTTGTAGGAGAGTATAACACCCGCCTCCCGATGGACAATATTGCCGTTATAACATTTTTGTAATGAACATTCGTAAATATTTCTTAATAAACTTTGGTCATCTGCCTTAATAAAAAGAAATTGACTTGATTCTTTAGGGAGCATCTGACAACCCATCCTAAAGAAAATATTATTAACTTTTTTGTATAAATGTGTTTAGTAATGTTGGGTCATACACATTCCTACTGACAAAGTGTGGATGATTCAGGTAAATAAGATGAAATCTACCTGGCTTTTTCGGGGGCTCTCGGGTTTTTACCCGACGGCTAAGGTCAGACTGATAACCTCTTTGTCAATTAGGGGTCAAATCCTGAAGTTAAAATGGGATGACTATTTTGGGACAGCCTAAGACTATAAGTTATGTATCTGTGTTCTATTTTTTTTGGACAGATGACATAGAGGGAGAAATCAGACTGGTTGACGGATACAGTTCAGATGAAGGTCGGGTTGAGATCTACCACAATGGCCTTTGGGGGACAGTATGTGATGACAGTTGGGATGGCCTTGACGCGAGGGTAGTTTGTCGACAGCTTGGATACTCGGGCAATGTTGGTGAAGCCAGGAATGGTGGCATATATCCGCAAGGATCTGGCCCGATATACCTTGATGAAAGTGGCTGTTCGGGATCTGAATCCAGGTTGGAGGATTGCGGTAACCGTGGATGGGGCATCCACAATTGCGAACATTCTAAAGATGCTGGAGTTTTCTGCGATATTAATTGTACGTCATAAGCATTATGATGATTTATAACCCCCCCCTTTTTTTTTTTTTTAGATACAAGCCTATATTTTCCTCTGTTAAGGTAAAATTATTCTTCCAAGATTTTTGAAATTGTCTTGAAAGCATTTAATCTTTTATCGATAAATTAATCTTTGAATGGTACGCAAACTCTTTCTAAACCTAAACCAGAGCATTTTGGGGCAGACAAGCTTGGTTTAAGGGTACCTAACCCTTTTTAGAAGAGTGTAACACCCGCCTCCCGATGGACAATATTGCCATTCTAACATTTTTGTAATGTACAGTCGTAAATATTTCTTAATAAACTTGGTCATCTGCCTTGATAAAAAGAAATTTACTTTTTTTAGGGGGCATCTGACATCCCATCCCAAGGAAAATGTTATTAACTTGTTTGTATGAATGTGTTTAGTAATGTTCGGTCATACTCATTCCTACTGACAAAGTTTGGGTGATTCAGGTAAATGAGATGAAATCTATCTGGTTTTTTGGAGGCTCTCGGGTTTATACCCGACGGGGTCCAATCTTGAAGGTAAAATGGGATGACTATTTTGGGACAGCCTTAGACTAGTAATCTTATATCTGAGTTCTATTTCTTTTGATAGCTGGAACAGAGGGGGAAGTTCGCCTTGTTAATGGTTCCACTGTACATCGAGGTCGGGTTGAGATCTACTACAATGGCCTTTGGGGGACAATCTGTGATGACAGTTGGGATGACCTTGACGCGAGGGTTGTTTGTCGACAGCTTGGATACTCAGGCAATGTTAGTGTAGCTTGGAGTGGTGGTACATACGGACGAGGATCTGACCCGATATACCTTGATAGTGTCGACTGTTCGGGATCTGAATCCATGCTGACTGATTGCATTAATGACGGATGGGGCAACCACGACTGCGGACATTCTGAAGATGCTGGGGTACAGTGTGACGGTAAGTTGAGAGCAATTTCGTCAAAGAGATGCCAGCTTATAATCTCTCCCGTTAACGTCTTTCAATTTATTTTCTGACCGAATTTGAAATAGAGAATTAAGTTCCTTGTTTATTATACTTCTGAACCCTCTTCGTTTCCCTAGTCAACTGCTCCTCGAATCAACTGCTCTATCTTCTCGACCAATGATAGTTCTGTCAGTTGTCCCTATGCCTTTATGCCATGTTCGTATGTATGTCTGCTAGATCTAAGATATTTCATATTGCTTAATATGATAGAACTTTGTCATGTTGAACTCTCTCCGGTTTCCTTTCAAACTACACGAGTACACTTCCTTAAATACCAATAAGAACAAACAGTAAACTATCCTTTTCAATAATGACACAAAGTTAAAAATTGAAGTCTCCCTAAGTGCTTATTTTGTTTGTGTTAAAGATTCTCCAAGAACACAGCCTGCGGTGAAAACATCTCCACGTGTCGTAAGTGTCATGGCATCTGTAGGTGTGTGCTTGTCCTTGCTGACCATACTTGCCATCATAGCCGTATGTTGGACCATCAGACAATCGAAGACCAGCTTTACACCCCCGCTATCGGAACGAGCTTTAATTCCTCTCGATTCCCTGAGTGCTCAACCTGCATGCGAGACCGATTTAGAACCAAGCGGAACAATCATTTGAAAGGTTTATGATTTATGATGTAAAGCACAGTTGATGACATACCCTCCAATTATTTTCTTATTTAAATGAAATATGAGTTATTATTGTCGTTTTTGTTTGATCGAGGGTAATTTGTAAAGAAATTGACAAAATTGCTCCTTGTCCCTTAATATGTGCTTATGTCCTAACCCTTAATTTAGCCCTCAACCCCGACTTGCAAAACGAACACTAGCATTGTATCTTGGATGAAATAAAGCATGGACTTCGAGCAAAAGTCGTCGTTTCAAAATCTGACAGATTTTGTCACACATTGCACGTTTTTCTGGGCTGGCATATATTATCTCTCTTTCATCATCAATGCCTTAAAAACACATTTTCCAAAATTATTCTATATTTAAACAAAATTCCGTTGTGATGTCTCGTAAAGGCATTCAGATGATGATATACGTACATCCACTACCTTAGACCATGCTTACATGGATTTCATGTGTATGTTTTGGGGGGATTATCTGCTTTTGCGGTGATTTTTCCTACAACATATAATTTTTGTAACATGTGCTTTGAAAAGTTAGAAAATCTTAACATAGATACAAAACTGCTTTATTATTATATTTATATTTATATTTACTGAATACACTAGACCATACTATTGTGAATATTAATAATACGTAAATATGCCAAGGTTATGTTATGTTAACATTTACCTTATAGGCCTACTGATGTGTGATTAAAATATGAAATAATATTTACGCTGACAATTTCTTTCGTTATGTACATGCAAATAACAAAAAATAATATAATACCATTCAAAAATTCAATCAGAAAATAATAAGTTCTGAGATTTTAGATATATTGATGATGATGATGAAGATGAAGATGATAAAATAATAAAAATAATATTTATAGTAATCACTATTAAACTAATAGTAATGATGATAACAAATATATAAATAATAGTAATATAACAGTAATGATGACAATAATGACAATGTTAAGAATGCTAAAAATTATTACATAAATGATTTTGATAAAAAAAACACGATTTTATTGATAATGTAATAATTACAGTAATATTAATAGCAATAATAATAATCTCCACAGCAAGTTTTTTATTAGGATAAATTATATGTATTTTATAATTCCTTATTTTCATAACTTGAAACAAAAAATGTTTGATGTTTTACTCTGTATGGTTTTATCAAGACTGAAATATAACTTTAACAATTTGTACTGAAATCGTAGTAGAGCAATATTTTATACATATTTTCTATATCGTCCTAGCAAAGTTATTTTTCATACATAATATATATATACATGTTAATACACAGATTGTCTTTTTCCAACCTGACGTTCCTAGATATGTCCCAATACGTCAACAAGTGCTATCGTATTGTATCGCGGAATTATGAATACAAATTGGCATAATAATATAATTTCATTTGACATTATAAAGGATTCAAACGCCATTAGGGCTATCGACTTGTGAGAAAAACTAAGATTATGGTTGGTACCGTATTGTGACATAGTAGCCTGGACTTGCCCGATTCTTTTTTGTTGTTTTTGTATTGGTGTTCAGGTTTTCTCTGCTTTTCTTTTCCCTTTTTCCTTCTAAACAATACAGTGTATACTTTTTAAGGGGTTGACGTTCATAAGGCTAACTGCCCTTTTGTTAACCCCATATTCCCATGAAATTTTGTTTGCTCCTTCCCTTTGTATCTTTCTTGTTATCGATCTTTTATCCGTATAACATGTTTGTATGCTTTAATGTTTTTTTTACGGTGAATGAAATAAATGAATGAAATGATTCTGTTTTAAACAGAAATATCTTATTCTCTGTATGTAGAGGAGTAGAAATCTACCCTTTTATGAGTCATATGAAGGATCACTCCGTTTCGGACTAGGATCCACTCCGAAATTATGCTGGAATCCACTCCAAGCTAGTTGTTGAATGACTCACTTGAGAGCGGATTTCCACGGCTGTAAATTCCGAGAGTAGTACAGTTATAATTATTGGGTCTTTTATGGATTTTATGGATTTGGCAAAGGATCACATGCCTTCCATCTATCTACAACTGACGAATGTAAAGTCTGTCAAGCCTGTGTTTCAAATATGCCCATGCTGGCCATGCATGTTAATATTATATTTGGGGGTAGTACAAAGGATAGGCCTATGTATTCATCTAATAATTTACAAGTTGATGTGAAACATACACAAAATGTATCAGTCTTTCAACGATGAAAAATCGTGTTGTTTTCATGTATTTACAAAGTGCTGCGTTCAATTTTACAATACGCAAATATGGTATAATGATAAATAAATATTTTGCTATTTCTGATTGTAAAAGAAATAAAACGTTTCTAATTGACTATTCCTTGTTTAATTCATGGACCATTTACTCATTATTACATGTTTACGTAAATTTAATGATATGTTTACGTACTTATCATGATCTTTTGCATGCATGCAATCCTCTCGCGGGATTTAATAGTGAGCTTTTTGATCTGGGGTGTATTTTTACATTTTTCTTGTTATCTAAAGGGGGAAAAATAATTTAAAAATTAATAAATAGGATAAAGTGCAGTTCTATTTGCTGGAATGACTTGCTTTTTCAGCGCAAAATGATCTATTAAATGACACGGAAGAGAGCATCTGAAGAAAAGAAATTAAAAAAAATATGTATATATAGGATTTATTGTAATCAAAACACATCAAAAACCAAGAGCAAACAGTCAGAAGACTGATAAAAAGTAAAATTTAAATCACATATACATAATAAAATAGCAGTAACGAATATATAAACAAGTTCAGAAGTTAAAATATCAAAGAACTAAACTATGGAGGGATTTGAGAGCAGAAGCAGGGCGTGGAACCATTTTGTTTGGTTGGTTGGTTTTATTTTCCGTATAAAACAGATACATGTTACATCAATGATGACAGACGACTGGGCGGCACTATTAAGTGCCATACAATTAATGGCTCTCTTCTTCCTAGAGGTCGATCGAGGGGGGGGGGGGGTAGTCTTAATTTTAGTGAAGTGAATGAACAAGGCCATCGAATAAGGGGCCTGTGCAGAATGTGGCCCTATCCAGACGTAATAGTGGTTACCACCCCACCCCCCCCCCTCCCCAAAGAAAAGGGGAAAAAGGGGAAAACAAAACTAACGGGGTGAAATGGAACACGCGAAAAGTGGGCCAACCCATTTAACTCGAAAGGTAATTAACCTTATATAAATGTTTAAAATCCTACATACGGCTCTCTTTAACAGACCAATCACGCCGCCATTGCTAATGACGTAAAACATATCGGCCAATCAGAAGACCGGAAATATTAGTAATTGACAAACCTGGTTTGGAAAAAAAAATACGCGGCTGGGCCCGTCGGATCCTCGTGCATCCGCGCCTGGGCGGTATCCTCCCAATACAGTCAATGAATCAAAGGCCCTTTAAAGAGGATCCACATCAGCTTCACTGTCAAATCACCATCAACACCTCCATCATTGCAGGTGATGTCTTTCCAGCTCAGATCATCTGCATTAATACCATGTTTTGATTGGATAGTGTCGGAATGATTGAATCGTTCGTTCGTGTCTCCTTAGATCAAGATAGTTAAGTAAAATTTCTTAATTAAAATTAAATTAAGTTAAATTAAGTTCTTCCATCGCCCGATTGCTGCCAGGGCTTCATCTGTACAACCCGTTCCGCTGCACTGCAAGATGTGGTCCATCGTCTTAGTCTCTCCGCAGTCGCAGAGAATATCTTCTTCATGGGCATAGCCCCATCTTGCCATATTGACCTTACACCGCCCCATTCTCGTCCGCATTCGATTTAGGCATTGTCACTCCGGCCACTACGGGCTTGGCTGATGGTGGAGGATTCTGTTCAGGTGATGGGACAGAATCGAGGAAGCTGTGTCGGGATACAAGGCGTTTGTGGGGTTGTAAGTAGCCGTATAACACGTGTCTGTCATCTGTCGTCTGCTTCATCCGTTCCTTTAGGCAGGTGTTAGTGCGTCTTTGGTTAGGGGATCCAATGCCAGCGAGGTGATATATCTTCTCAACTTTTGTTGGTTTCAGGCAGAATGCATGGACACGAAGAGATCCTTATATTTACGTTTTTATGTTTTCTTCTTTAATTTTATAATTCATCTTTATTTCATAAAACCCCATAGACAAAATTTTGTATTGTGAATTAAAAATTCAGGAAAGAGAACACATTTATTGACAAAGATAATGCTTTGTTTTCTTCTATTAAACATGGGTGTGAAAGATATCGGCATGCCTTACCCTGCATTTTTTCCACATGATTCAGACAGCAACAGATGGAAGATATGTGGCAATCAAAGGAAACAACTTACTTGTTTAAAAATGAAATTGAACAATTTGTAAACATTACTAATTGTCGAAATTCTATAAAAACAAAATCGAAAATCAGAGCAGAGAATGCATTAATCTGCAATGTATATGTGCGTGTGCGTTTCGCATGTGTGTGGGTGAATGAATGTGTGCGTATGGAATGAGGGGTAGGAGGGTTAGTGGTGCACGACTACAATGTTATGGGCGTCATGTGTGAGTGTGTGTGTGTGTGGGGGGGGGGGGGGGTTGGGGTGTTTATGTTTGTGGGTGTGTGTGTGTAGGGGGAGTGAGTGTGTATGTGTGTATGCGTGTATATGTGTGGGTGTAGATGTATGTGTGTATTTACATTTAATTTTTTAAATTCTAATTGTTAAATTTGAATGAAAAAAATAAAGTACATTATATAAAGCCAGTTTTTTATTTAATGAACAACCTGAGACCAGGTGAGTTGAATGTGGAATAATTTTTTTGGTGGATTTTTTTTTATTCCGATCGTTTTATATCAAATATTCTAATCGACTGAACCTTTTATTTTTGTCTTGTTGCTCGTTAATCAAATTATATTCTGTCATAATGAGATATAACATTTGCTTACTATCCAAATATCATTAATCCACACGTTTAATTTTTATCAAAAAACAGTAACACACGATCAAAAATAAAGACACGTGAAATTGAAAATATTGAACAGACACCTGTAAACGTTTTAATTCTTATACAATCAGAAAATAGTATAGAGATTTATTTATCCTTACACATTTGCGTATTATACACAGCAATTCGATACATCAAAATAACAAAATTTCTCATCGTTGAAAGACTGATACATTTACGTGCATAGGCCTATCCTTTGTATTTCCCCAGAGTAAATCTTGACATGCTTGGGCAAATTTGAAACACAGGCATGAAAGACTTAACATTCATCCGTTGAAGATAGATGGACACACACGATGCATTGAAAAATTAATCTATGAAAGACCTGATAATTACTACAGTGGTACTCTCGGAATGTACAGCTCTGGAAATCGAGTCATTCAACCACTAGCTTGGAGTGGATTCCAGTACAATTTTGGAGTGGATTTAACTCCAAAACGAAGTGATCCTTGATATAACTCCTAAAAGATTGGATTCCTACTCCTCTACATGAAGAGAATAAGAGCAGAATCAGAATTAAATCTAATGGTAGGGATAATTACACACTTGTAAAGCAAATTTAAGTGTTCTGTCAAATTTCTCTGGAAATTGCTATTGAATCTCATATTTCGAAGGGGTTATCATTATTTCATTATAATTATTTTTGGTATTGTTATTATTAACATTATTATAAGTAGTAAAATCATTTTCATTATCATGGTTATTATCATGATTATCATGATTATTATCATGATTCATGATTTTTATTAAAATCATTGTTATTAGTAGTAGTATCAGGAGTATCATTCCTAGGAAGAATTTAGCCAGTCTATTATTTTCTACGTTGATATATATGTATATATGTTTTTGAAACGGCAACAATATAACAGACCAAACCAAACCAATCTTTATCTTTGTTATTATTACTATCATTATTATTACTATAATTACTTTCATTATCGTCATTACTATTACAAAAATTGTTGTTACTATTTAATCACCGTCGTCATCATCATCATCAATATATCTTTAATTCAAAAAGAAAATCTTTACTAATAACATACAGTTTCCCTTACAATTTTTTCAATTATAAGTATTATAAAACACTGATTATGAACCATTCAACAATAAAACTTCACGAAAACACATTAATGGTAATAACATTTAGCAATTATTTTCTTGATATACATAAACATAACGAATGAAAGTCTCACCGTAAATATTATTTATTCACAATATTCTAGCGCAATTTTTCTACGTTTTTTACGTTATAACTTTTCAAATAAGCACATTAATAAAAGTAATATGTTGTAGGAAAAAAATTAGCGCAAAACAGGTAATAAAAAACATCACACACGAAAAATATATAAAAGGATGTTCTAAGGTAGTGTCTGTGTATCATCTGAATATATATACGAGTATTATCATGATAATATAATTCTGCCAATATTTCAAGGTTTTTCAAACTTTCAAATTTTCGAATACGCAAATTTTGTATAATATCACAGCACGGGATATTTATTTACCTCCAGGAACTATAAAACAAATAGGCATAAAGTCTGAATTATCAATTCAAAATATAATTTCATAATCTAGTCATTAGAAGTAGTACATAGAAGTAATGGAGTAATTATGAAATGTATATAGAATTCTGTGTTTCGTTCAGGATAAAAATTACAGAATAATTCTATGTCCCTATGATTAGTCTTTTTTAATTTAAAAAGGACAACATGTACGTAAATTATTTAATGTTTATCGAGACCTTGATAACCACGTTATGTAATATGACATCGCATTTCAAAAAGCAGCAAAAGCATTACTTCAATTTAATTTAATCTTATAAGTTATTGTTTGTGAATGTCTTTACGAGTAATCACAACGGAATTTGTCTATGTATAGTATAATTTTTTGGGAAATATATTTTTAGGCGTTAATTGATGTTGAAAGGGAAAAATGTTATTGCCAGCCAAAGCGCATACAAGGTCAACAAAATCTGTCAGATTTCAAAACGATAGCATTTGCTCCGTACTTTATTTAACCAAAAATACAAGGTAAGGGTTAATTTTGAATGCTGATTGAAGGTTAAATTAAAAGTTAGGACATTAGCATATTTTTGAAGGGCCAAGGAGCTATATGCCGATCCTGACAAAATTCCATCAATCAAAGATAAACAATAATTATTACTCTCATTTCATTTAAATAAGGAAACAATTGAAGGGTATATGTCATCAAATGCTTTTGCAACCTCATGAATAGTAATCTTTTCAGATAACTGTTCTGCTTGGTTGAAAATTGGTCTCACACAAAGGTAATGTCGAGCATCGGTCATGAAGCCGAAAAATACAGAGAAACTAGGATAAACGTATCCAGATGCGCTCTTGGGTAAGGGTTAGTGTCGAGTAGAAATTCGATTAATGTCGTTAACTGAGCAATTGTTGTCGGAGCTTTTACTGTAAAGCCCCTTATATTAATCCTACCGCTAAAATGACACCATACCAACTCAAATCCGATTGATTCTTGGTCATAGGAGTAATTATGAAATGCCTCGTTTTAATATAAATTTCATCATTATCATTATTATTGATATTTAATTTTTAATTTTTAATTTTTTATTTATTTATTATTTCTTTGATTAATTAATTAATTTGTTAATTAATTAATTGATTAATTAATTTATTTATTTATTTATGCATTTATTTATTATATATATATATATATATATATATATATATATATATATAAATATATAGACCCTCTCTCTCTCTCTTTATATACATATATATATATTACTTTTTTTTTGGGGGGGGGTGGGGGTGGGGGGTTGTTTTGGTTTTGGTCTAGTGTTGGTCTTGTTGGTGTGACTGGAGTATTAGTGTGTTGGTTGATTAGGCAGTGGCATACAGTTTAAGTTTGCATCGTGTGGGTATATACGCATAGTTTGTTGACACGCCACACCAGAGTTTCCATTCGATGCAGTGGCTGTTTGGATGTTGGTGCCCGCAGGGTGAGTACTCAGGGTATTGAGAGGAATCGCTGGTTCCGATGGCCTGGGTGTAACGGCCGTCTTCGATGTACTGCAGGTCCAACATACGGCTATGAAGGATAGCATGGTCAGCACGGACAAGCACACACCTACAGATGCCATGACGCTCACGACACGTGAAGATGTTTTCACCGCAGGCTGAGTTGGAGTCTGAGTTGGAGAATCTGCAAGACGAACAATAAAATAAGCAATTGGAGAAACTTCAAAAAAAAGTTCGTTATTGAAAGGATATCTTGCTATTCGTTCTTGTTTTGATGTATAGAATTGTACTCATGTTGTTTGAAAGGAAACAGAAGAGAGTTAAACTTTACATAGTTGTTCCATATTACGCATTATAAAATTTCTTAGACCTAACAGACAGATGCACGAACAGGACATAAAGGCAAATGTACAGCTGCCAGAACTATCACTCTGATCAAGAAGAGGGATGGTTAAATGGAGAAACGAAGAGGGGTTAAAAACTTAGAACTAACTTGTTACTTGTTACTTGTAGAGATAACCCCGATGGCAGCTATCATACAGCTAAACTAGGATGTCCGTGCAACGTGCTGGCATAGAGACAGTGCATGAAGTAATTCAAAACAGTGAATGATGTCTATTATTTACAATAAAACGGTGGACGTGCAAGTAAAAACCGAGACGTGGAGTCTACAGTAGCTTGGACCCAACAGGAGGAGGCAACGCTCTGATGATGGGTAGAGCAGCCTCCTGGAAGATGGTCACTGTTGGAGATATTACCGCAGCAGCTGATAGGTGGTTCCATGTCCAGATGGTGCGAGGATAGAAGGAGTACTTAAAGCTATCAATGGAAGCTGGGGGTACTGCATACTTCAGAGGGTGATCATTTCTGCCCAGATATGTAGCTGGATAATGTGAGTGGGAAAAGGCATGTTGAGTTGATGATGGCGCATCTTGTAAAACAAAGTGGACTGTGCAAGAAGCCTGCGGTTGTGAAGGGTATCCCATCCCAGTTTGTTGACAAGTGCTGTGACTGATGTTACTCTCCGGTAGTCTTGTTATACAAAACGGGCGGCAGCTCGCTGTACTTTCTCAAGACTTTGTATTGATGTCAGAGTCCGAGGGTTCCAAGCTTCACTGCCATACTCAAGTTGAGGACGAACAAGCATTGTGTAGGCTTTGGATTTGATGCTCTTGGTGCACGGTGATAGAGTTCTGCGTAGGAGGCCAAGGGTTCTATTGGCCTTCTGGGTGGTGAGTTTACATTGGGTGTTCCATTTAAGGTCATGGGTAATCGTGACACCAAGATACTTGTATTGTTTTACTCGAGGAATTGACTCATTTAGTAGGGTGTAGTCCACTGTGACGGGGTGCTTCTTGTTTGTGATTGATAATATAGCACACTTCTTGATGTTGAATCCAATCAGCCATTTAGTAGACCAGTCTGCAAGAACATGAAGATCTTCTTGCAGTATATGAGTGTCAGAGGGAGAGTCGATACGCCGGTAGATGACGCTGTCCTCTGCAAATAGACGCATTGTGGACTTGATGTTGAGTTTGATGTCATTGATGTACAGCAGGAAAAGTACAGGGCCGATGACAGAACCCTGCGGTACTCCTGAAGTAACAGGCATCCATGTTGAGCGAGCATCATTGACGACGACAGCTTGATGTCTATTCGCTAGGAGTGACATAGTCCAGCGGAGAGAGTCTCCCCTGATTCCGTAGTAATGTAGTTTGGATCTAAGGTGTGGATGTGGTACGCGATAAAACGCTTTTTGGAAGTCGAGAAAGACGATATCAGTTTGGCCTCTAGATTGAAGAGAGGATGACCAATCATCGGTAGCTGTGACAAGTTGTGTTGTTGTCGAAAGATTCTGTCTGAAACCATGCTGTTCATCAATGAGTATGTTGTTAGCTGTAAGATGTTTAGAAATGTGGCTCAGCATAATATGTTCCATCACCTTACTGCAGATACACGTCAGCGATATAGGTCTGTAGTTACCTGGGCAACATGTATCTCCTGCCTTCCCAATAAACAAAATCACGTGAAAATCACGTCAATATCAAGGTATCGACTTGAGGAGAGTTACGTTCTTCAAACACCGGACATTTACGTAAATGTGTTAATACGTTTATTGCACTAGGTCACTTAAAACACACGTACACTAAATCACGCAATTGTCACTGCAATATCACCATTATAATAACGTGATTATCCCTACCTTGGAGACCATGGTTTGGAAACCTAGTACTCCCGTGTTTTTTTGGTTATGAAATTACATCTTCATAAACGAAATTATCGCGTCACAAAAACACGTGAAGCGTTAGTGATTGTTTTCGTCAAAATATCTGCGTGAAATTCACGTGAATATTACGTCGAAGAGGAAATATATTACTGTAACCCGCGTTCAACCCGATAATTACGCAAATGTTACACAATAAATAAACCAAAATAATGACGTTCTCATCCCGTTTCTGAACATCGTGTTTTGGATCTTTCATAATAAGGCGCGCCGGAAGCAGTTTGGAATTAGAGGGGTGGGGGGGGGGGGGGGTGGTTGCAAACATCCCAGAGGAGAAAGCTAGTTGCAACTGGTCCAGTTGATGAACCAGTTAATGCCAACTGGTAACCCCGGAAATTGAAATGGGCTAAATGATCCAGTTGATCCAGACCAGTTAGAATTCAACTGGTCTAGCTGAGCCATTAGAACCATTTGGTAAAACTTCCAACCAGTTGAACGGCAACAACACTTCAATACTGGTACGTCTGTATTTCCAATGTAAAGGCATTGGTAATAAGTAGACTTACATAATTAATTAATCGAAATTTTTTCATATACTTGTATTTTATTGAAATTATTTTAGTTCTAGTTAATGTTTTCCTTATTCATGTTTAATTAAATGTAATTTATACGAAGTAGCGAAATGTCCTAATAACTGGTAATTTATATTTGTAGTATTTTCGAAATGAATTGCATATAACTAAATCATCAGTAATTAAGAAATATGCTGTAAATTCAGATAAACTGTTTAAAAAACATAGATCTGCACGCACCCCATATTCAATATGCAAATTAATTTGTGTCAGCTGGTTCAACTGGAAACATGCCAACAGTCAGCCAGCAGTCATCAACTGGTGCAACTGGAAATATGCACACAGACCGGTTATCAACTGGTGCAATGAAAAGATGCCAACAGTCAGTTATCAACTGGTGAAAATAGAAATATGCCAACAGACACGGGATTATCACCACGGAACTTAAATGGTAACTGTGAAACCATCAAGACACCCAAGAATAACTCATTTTTCACACCTGGAAATCACGGAATACCCAGCTTAGATTAATAATCCGTTTGAGTCACGAGATCATCACCGCGGAACTGCTGGCAACTTTGACTACCATTTACATAGGTGTTTTAAGACACCTAATAATTACTAATTTTTCACACCTAAATATCACGAATTCACAGCTTAGATTAGTAATCAGTTTTAGCAACGTGATCATCACCAATAAAGTTATGGTAACTTTGAAACCATTTAAAAAGGTGTTTTAAGACACCTAATAATTACTAATTTTTCACACCTAAAAGTCACTTATGCCCAGCTTAGATTAATAATCCGTTTGAGTCACGAGATCATCACCGCGGAACTGCTGGCAACTTTGACTACCATTTAAATAGGTGTTTTAAGACACCTAATAATTACTAATTTTTCACACCTAAATATCACGGATTCACAGCTTAGATTAGTAATCAGTTTTAGCTACGTGATCATAACCAAGAAAGTTATGGTAACTTTGAAACCATTTAAAGAGGTGTGTAAGACACCTCAGAATTACAAATTTAATATAACCAGAGATTCACGGACAGAACAATACGACGATTAGCCGGTGTAAGTAACGTGATTATGACCATCAATCTTGGATAACCTGTGAAACCAATCGATTAAGGTGCTTACAAGACCAAATAATTACTTATTTATCACCACCATCGGTTAACGGACAAAAAACTCGTTGCTTGGTCAAGTGGTTATTTGGTCATAAACACGTGATTTACAGAGGTACGTGGAATCACGTTACTCCAGTCGCGTGATAAATTGGTGGTTTTTAGGTTAGATGCAAACGTGAACAGGAGTACCTTTTTTGTTTAAATGAAAGCACGTGTCGATAACGTTTAAATTTAGTTCAAAAGGCACCATACTTTAAAATCACTTAAAATACACTCCCAAAAGAGGTTACTTTTTAGTGTTTTGTTTATTGGGTTATGAATAGGGGCTATAAGTGCACGTTTCCAGTCTAAAGGCACTTCTCCGGTATTGTAACTCTGTTGAAACAGAAATGACAATGCAGGGGCTATTTCGTGTGCTACCATCTTCAGAAGTCTTGGATGTATCTCATCTGGGCCACTGGCTTTGGATGGATTCAGTTGAAGCAGTTGCTTAACTACACCAGACCGGTGGATGTGGAGATGCCCTATGTAATTGTATAGGGAGGGCCGGTTTATGCAAACTTGATCCACGTTGCTCTTGGTGAAGGTAGAATAAAAGTAATTATTCAAACATTCAGCCTTGTCCTTGTTTGTGATATGGAGCTTGTTATCATTTCTCAAGGGTGGTATACCAAAGTTTTCAGATCGACGCTGTTTTACATATGACCAGAAAGCCTTGGGGTTCGCATATAGGCTCTCACCTATTATGTTGCAGACGTAATTGTGATGAGCTTGGCGGACACGTTTGGTCAGTTCGTTTCGAAGCTGCCTGTAGGCCTTCCAATTGGATGCACTAGGCTGACTTCGTGCCCTCTTCAACAAACGATCCCGCTTCCTCATTTGCTTTTTGAGGGAAATGGTGATCCATGGCAAGTTGGGTCTGGCTCTTGACATCTTGGATGGGATGAATTCATCCTTGCACTTGTTGATGAGTGATGTGATACAGGTCCAGTTTTCATCAACTGACTTCAGCTCTGGTGAAGATGATAGAAAATCCATTGAGAATTTCGCAACAGCCTTGCGGGGTTTCTGAAGATCAGCTTTGTGGAATTGGTAGATTTTTCTTGGCGGAATGCGGCAAGTTCTTGGATTCCCCGAGATCGAAAAAGCAACGATGTTATGGTCCGATATTCCTGGATGGACACAGACATCGGACACCAGTGTTGGATTTGACGCAAGAAGAAGATCAAGTGTATTCTCAGATACAGGGCGGGTTACTTCATTAACAAACTGGAGAAGAGAGTTCTCTAGCAGGATATCAAGGAGGAGTTGGTGGATGCTAGTGCGATTGCTGTTTTTAACAATGAATTCCTTCCAATTGATATCTGGTAGGTTAAAGTCCCCGCCGATTATAATAGTTGGATGATTGCGTCGGTGTCTAGACATCAATGTGGCAATTGAGTTGCGTAGTTCTTCGAGTCCTTGTTCTCGGCCAGAAGGAGGGCGGTAATAGCTTGCAATGAAGAGAGGCTTGGCATTTGTGAATTGAAGGTGACACCATACTAGCTCGCAGTCTGTGTCAAACTCTGGACAATTTGACACGATGAGGGAGTTGTAAACAGCTACAAAAACTCCTCCGCCATGTTCATTTCTGTCCTTTCGAAAAACATTGTAAGAGCTAGGAAAGACGCTATATGTCGGGCAGGTGCCGTCTAGCCTCGATTCACAACCAAGTATGATATCAGGTTTGTGGTGATCGATCAGAGCCTGAAAGTGGGACTGTTTCGTAAAACTCTTGAGGCCATTGCAGTAAATTATGACTGCTTTCAATGCCTTCCTTCTATTTTCCTTGGTGAAGAGAACTGTAGGGGTGGTGCCTTGTCAGTGGGAGTGGAGGCTTGAGGACCACTTGCAACATCAACCTCGCTTGCATCGTCATGGAGAGCTGAGTAGCGGTTAGGACTAGTGAAATCAGCATCCAGAAGGAAAGATGATAATTCTGCATTGATGCTGTTACACTTACAGCATATCCATGAAAAACTGCTAAGACGGGTGAGAACACTGTACGAAGAAGCCGAGATGCCTACACATGAGATGTGACACCAGGCATCACAATTGTCACACAATATTGCTTTATCATTGACAGAGACATCCGACTTGCAGATAGCGCATGTAGGAGTGTCCGGACCTGGGTTGGGCTCAACTTGCCCACTGAGAAGTAGTAAGATGGCCAGGTGGCTGGTGGAACGAATGTTGAGGACACATGAAGAGTTACTGCGCTTCTGCTGGAATCTGAGAAAAAAGCAGAGGCTGCGTACACCTGCATGACTAAAATCACGAGAGCTGAAGTTAGGCAATATCAGAAGATGTTCCTGCTGATCTGGAAATCGTGTAGCACCTTCTTCAATGACGTATGTCTTCACAAGCACGTGCATAGAAGACATAAGGACAAGTAAGCTGATGAAGAGGTGATGTTCCTGCATGATGTAGGAAGCTAGGTTTCAGAGACAAACAGCTCGATTTTGATGGACTATAGATTGGTGCAAATTTCGATAAAATGCTAGAGACTATAAAACAGGATAACAACTGAGAAAAAGCTGGTTTGGTCTCACTTGAATTGAGTTGAATTTGTGAATGTAGGTTTTACAAAGTCCAGCAAAAATAACTGGAAAATAACTGGAGATAAAACAACTGGATTGGTCTTACTTTATCTTGGATGGTTAAGAAATCTAGATGCTTGTAATAAAATATCCACAGATCATGATGAGTGATAATGAAAAGTTGACTAGAAGACTGGGTTGATGTGTGTGTAGTTGTTCCTAAGTCCAGCAAGAATCTCAATGCATGGGACCACACTGTAGAACTTATACTGGGCCCCCTAGACCAAGCTTGAAAACTGATGAAAATATCACTTGAAGTAGGGTGTTACATGAAGATCAAAATGATGATAGGGCGCGCATGACAAATAACTTAAAGATTATAGTAAAAAGTGAGATTTAATTTGGTAATGACAGGAGTACATGCACCACACTATGCCAACACTATGCACTAACATAGACAAAGAGCTTCATTCTCAAAGTCGATCAGAAAAATAAAAGATGTTATGGGAGAGATTATATGCCGGCATCTCTTTGAAGACTTTGCTCTGAACTTACCCTCACACTGTACTCCAGCATCTTCAGAATGTATACAGTTGTGGTCGCCCCATTCGCTTTTACTGCAATCAATCAACCTGGATTCAGATCCCGCACATCCGACGTTATCAAGGTATATCGGGTCAGATCCTTGTCCGTATATACCACCACTCCTGGCTACACCACCGTTGCCTGAGTATCCAAGCTGTCGACAAACTACACTCGCGTCAAGGTCATCCCAACTGTCATCACAGACTGTTCCCCATTGACCTTCATGGAAGATCTCAACCCTGCCTTCATCTGAACTGTACCCGTCAACCAGCCGGATTTCTCCCTCTATGTCATCTTTAAAAACAAAGGAAACGAAGGTATAAGAACTCTCGTATGAGGCTGTCCCGAAATATCCATTTTACCCGTAAGATTTGACTCTTCACTGCCAAAAAGGTTATATTAAGCTCGAACGTAGTCGTCGTATTTAGCCCGAGAGTACCCAGAACAAACCCCAAAGCCAGGTCGACATAATGCCATGTACCTCAATCACCAAACTTTGTCAGTAGAAATTAATAGGAATGAACATTAGTAAACACACACGGACACAAATTTCCTGGGTATTGCATGTCAGATTCCCCCTGGAAACTGGCATCAATTTTTCCTATTAGGCCCAAGGACCACATTTTGTCATGGGAAAAGTTGCGACTATGCATTAGAAAAGCATAATAACCGAAAACTATATCACGTTTTGCTTCCCGCCATATGGCTCTGGCTTAGGTTTAGATACATTTAGTGATTAAGTCAAAGAAGTAGTTTCCCATGAGGATATTTGGAGCTCTCGGCAACAGTTTTGAAGATATTTTCAAAGAATATTGGAGAAAAAAAACTCGTCTATACATTAAAAATGTACATAGAAAAACAAAAGCTCGCGACCTACCTCCACAGGAGATTCCAGCATCTTCAGAATGTCCGCAGTTGGTGTTGCCCCATCCGCGATTACTGCAATCAGTCAACCTGGATTCATGTCCCAAACAGCCGACATCATCAAGGTATATCGGGTCAGATCCTTGTCCGTATGTACCACCACTCCTGGCTACACCAATATTGCCCGAGTATCCAAGCTGTCGACAAACTACCCTCGCGTCAAGGTCATCCCAACTGTCATCACAGACTGTCCCCCATTGAAAATCATGGAAGATCTCAACCCTGCCTTTATAGGAGCTGAACCCATCATTTGCATCAACCAGCCGGATGTCTCCATCTATTTCATCTGTAAAAATAAATGGAACGAAGGTATAGGACTTCTACCGTGTGAGTCAAAAAAAAATATACACCCAGAAAATTGCTAATTTAAATTTTTTTTATCTATGAACAATACATTATTATACATCTCATGAAAGAGTGTTTCATCCCAAATCATTTGGTATCATTATTGTGTGGTATGTGTCCACGCTTGGATAAACAGGAGGCATTGTTTGCGAGAGTTCAAAAATCGACTTGCGCCAATTAGTGGTGCATACAGCATGTGTATTATGTTGGGATTCGCGGAGTGAGAGAATGAATTGAATGTCTCAAATGAAAACTGCATATGCTTTTTGCAGAAGCAAAGTCACACACACACAAACACGCGCGCACAAATGTTCTTTGATATTCTATATTTGATATGTGTGGCATGATTAATTTTGTTAGGGATGTTGGATCTGCAAAGGCCGAATTAATACCTAAACCCCAATTGTTTTATTCAAACATCACATAAGCAACTTTGCCGCAGGTCGATTTTTGCACTCTCGCAAACAATGCCTCCTGTTCATCCAAGCGTGACCACAAACCACATTTAATGATATTAAATGATTAAATTTACTGTTCATAGATGATTTTTAAAATAATTAGCAAATTTCTAGGTGTAAACTTTTTTTTTTGACTCACACTGTAGTAAAAGCTGTCACGGAATAGTCACCATATTTTACCCGTAAGATGTGATCCCTAATTGCCAAAAAGGTTATAAGCTCGACCGTAGTCGTCGGGTTTAGCCCAGACAGTCCCATTTCATGTACCTCAATCACCATTTTTGTTACTAGAAAGTAATATGAATGAGCATTACTAAACAAACACGCACCCACACACATAAACAAAAATCAGACAATATATTGGATGTCAGATTCCCCTCGAAACTGGTATCCAGTTTCTTTTTAGGCCCATAAACCACATTTGGCCATGAAAAGTTTGTGCATATACATTACAAAAACATAAAAGCTGAAAAATAAAAAACACTCTTGCTTCCTGCCATATGCCCTGGTTTAGGTTAAGATAGAATGTGCGATTAAGTCAAAGAAGAAATTTCCCATGAAGATATTTGAAGTTCCATGCAACAGTTTTGAAGATATTTTTAAAGAATACTGGAATAATAAGTTTGCCTATACATTGAAAAAACGTACATGGATATACAAACGTTGGTATTTTGTATCTACAAGGAAAGGTGCTGTAAATAAATATGATTGCTCGCGACCTACCTCCACAGAAAACTCCAGCATCTTCATAATGTCCGCAGTCGTGGTTGCCCCATCCGGGATTACTGCAATATCTCAACCTGGATTCATATCCCGAACAGCCGACATCATCAAGGTATATGGGGTCAGATCCTTGTCCGTATGTACCACCACTCCTGGCTACGCCAACATTGCCTGAGTATCCAAGCTGTCGACAAACTACACTCGCGTCAATGTCATCCCAACTGTCATCACAGACTGTCCCCCATTGGTAATCATGGAAGATCTCAACCCTGCCTTCATCTGAACTTAACCCACCATTTGCATCAACCAGCCTTATGTCTCCATCTATTTCATCTGTCAAAATAAATGAAACGAAGGTATAAGATTTGACCCCTCATTGCCAAAAATGTTGTAAGCTCGACCGTAATCGTCGGGCTTATGCCCGAGAGTCCCCCAAAATAAACCCCGAAGCCGGGACGATTTCCTGCCATTACCTGAATTACCAAACTTTGTCAGTAGAAAGTAATAGGAATTTACATTACTAAACACACAAACACACAAAAACAGACAACATTTTTTCGGTAAGGGATGTCCGATGTCCCCTATAATCAGGTATCGATTTTTTTCTTTTTAGGCCCAAAGACCACATTTTGTCATGAGAAAAGTTTCGACCATACATTACAAATACATAAGAACTGAAAAATCAATCACGCGTTGCTGCCCTCAAATTAATGTTCTGGATTAGGTTAAGATAGGCTAAGTCCACTCCAAAAAAAGAATTGCTTTTGGTAGATGCAGAAAAACAAGAGAAATAGAGCCAGCAAATTGAGTAAAATCGGATAACTAATAAGGAAATTATGAATTTTTGAAAAAGGATGAAAAAATATGGAAAAATTGAAATCAATACACAAATTGCCAAACAAATTGCCAATTTGGTTATTAGTTTGTGACGTCACTGCCTCACTATTTATCGATTGCTTATTTTTGTCCCATTAATTTCCCTTTTTATCCCCCAAAACTGGATTTTCTCATGCCTTTGCCCAGGTTATATGATTTGTATGATATTGCGAGCATGACATTTGACAACATATTCTATGAACTTTGAAGAACTGATACTAGTTTCTGAATATTGTAAATTCATAATCATTAATTTTCATATATTAAATAGTTTATAAAAATTCACATTTTTCATGATTTAACTGAACAAAATAACTCTATATTTAGCGTATCCACACAAACACATACCACTTTCAATTTAACTTGGATGCTGGTGTGAGGAAATAAATTTATTAAGGGGAAAATGGAAAATTGATATTATGAATATAAAGAAAACAATTAGTGGATAATGAGGCAATGACGTCACAGACTCATGAGTGAGTTGCAAAATTGTTATGTGATTTTCAAACTTTTTCATGTCATTAATAACTCATAATTTTCTGATTAGTTATCCGATTTTGCTCATTTTTTTTATTGGCTTGTCTGATTTGTCTGCGTCTATCGAAAATTAGTTATTTTGGGAGCGGACTGGCCCTTTAAGTTGAAGAAGAAGCCCCCCCCCCCCATGAAGATATTTGGAGCTCTAGCTCTCTGCATCAGTTTTGAAGATATTTACAAAAAATATTAATATAAAAAGTTCACCTATACATTCGAAAAATGTACATTTATTTTCAAGGTTTTTTTTTTTGCATCTACAAGAAAAGGCGCTGTTTAAGGTACTATGTTCCATTTGCAGGCCCAAAAATGAGAAGGTTATATTCCAACGGCATTTGAAAGATATTACTAATTTAGAACTTCCCCCCCCCCAAAAAAAAAGGGGGCTTGAATATGTCTTTAAGTGGGAAAATAACGACTATTAGTTTTCGAATCGACTTAAGAGCCATAGAGCCAGTAAGTATTAGTCTGATTTTCAGACCATTGTACCGAATAGTCGTACGTTTTATGCTGCGCAAAGATTCAATCAGTTTCATTTTTGCCATTACAAAAAGTGGGTTATTGATGTAGACAAATGGTCATGTACCCTTTACAGCTCATTTTATGTATGTCATTACCAAAGAAGAAAAAAGCCAGTCAGTCACTCAATAGTGTATGACAATGAAGTCTAGCAAGTAAACGGGTTTCCTTGCATTATTTGGATATTAGGACACTGCTAACGTTTACATTTCACAGATAGGACATTCATGACATATTCATAATTCATAGAAAATTCTACAGAGTTTGATGTTGGCTGCAAAAGGGACTTCGTATATTTAAAGCCTATCTGCACTAGTTAAGCCAGGAGGAATTAGACTTCCCTAGCTGCATGGTCACTGACAGGTGCTTATCTCATCAAATCAGCTCTCAATTAAAATAAGAAAAAGGGGATCATTGGGGACTAACGGGTACCGCTTAGGCATTGTTTGCTATATAGAGGGCGTTGAAGTACCTACAAGGTGTCAGAGCCATCTATCCACAGAGTTTGTCCAACCCGGTTCGAGTTGGTTACAATTTGGCGACTACTGCTTTGTACGGCGAGCACAAAACAAAAGAATATACGCCATTAGTTTGAACATATTTGTGGCTTACACCAAGTAAACTATTGAAATTTCTCCCAGGAAGCATTACATTTATTTAAAAAATAAAAATAAAAATAAATAAATATACGCCATGTTGTTAACCAGTGAAACCAAGTTGGCCAACCTCGCCTAATCAATGGTACTGCAAGTAGTGCAGTCCTGCTTTAATAAATATGAGTGCTCGCGACCTACCTCCACAGTAAACTCCAGCATCTTCATCATGACCGCAGTAATAGGTGCCCCAACTGGTAATACCACAATCGGTCAACCTGGATTCATATCCCGAACAGGCGACATAATACAGGTATACCGGGTCAGATCCTTCTCCGTATGTACCACCACTCCTGGCTTCACCAACATTGCCTGAGTATCCAAGCTGTCGACAAACTACCCTCGCGTCAAGGTCATCCCACAAGTCATCACATACTGTCCCCCACTGGCCATCATGGTAAATCTCAACCCGACCTTGGTTTGCAGTGGGACCGTCAACAAGGCGGACCTCTCCCTCTGTTCCAGCATTCAAAAGAAAAAAAAAAACGGGTGTTTAGCCTTATATGGTTATCTGACTATCTGGATGCTTATTACATATCTACACCGCTTAGCAAAACCTAAATCAAACCGACTGGCGATTCGTCAAAATTTCGACCATTTAAGGTGATTGTGATTTTTTATTTTATTTATGACAACCTCGTAGTTGACGGCCTGTTTTAGTCTGTTCCCCAACATTTACTACCAATCAATCCTAGGAGCATTAAAATCCCTTTTTACGTAATGAAATAATATATCAATGAAAGATAAGATTCGATCTGGTTTGTATTTTGACCTGATAATTTTAACACGGGCGCAATTCTGGAATCAGCCCCGGGCGTTATGTGAAGGGGGTAACATCACCACCCTCCCCCTTAGTTTGGACGGATGGCAAGTCTGTCCTTTGGTCCCTTCACATAATCCGTCCATAATGTTCAGAAAGCAAGTACCTTTATGTCACGCAGTGCAAGCCGCGAACCTTGACGTGGTTATTCCGGTAAAGCCCATAAATGTATAAATCCACCGCATAAATAACAACAATTATAAAAATATTGCACACGCAAATGTCAAAACATCCACAAATATAAAAACATTTCGCCCACATGTTAAACAAATTTTAATAACCATGAAATGCAAAAACATGTTTCTTACAAACTGTAAAATGTGTACATTGTCACCACATATGGCGTAGCATGGCAACGGCAATGGTAAAATTACATAATTACAACTCATAATCATAATGACGTACACGCTACTAATACTGATCGAAACGATCCTTTCACTATCTGATCATTGGAAGGTCATTACAGTGCCATTCCAAATATTACACTCTAAGCGTTTACGAAATGCATCACGGTAATTTATTCCTCGTTGTTTAGAATGTAATTAATTAGCATTAGGAAACCCCTTCTCTCTCTCTCTCTCTCTCTCTCTCTCTATGTCACAGTGCTCGAATACTATACAGCATTATCGCTCCCGCTGAGAACCCCATTGTTATATTTCCAATCAGCTACAGTATTGCCATAATAACTATGTTTCTCAGGGATGATCTTACATACTTAATTTAGAAGTTGATAATGGTAATGAGTTTTCTCCTAAAGTTGCCGTGACTTAAATTCATTATTGCATCTTTGTGTTTTCTCTTTCTATTGTATTCCATCACTGTGCTAACCTACCTGGGGGAGGCTGCTATTTACCAAGTATATTTTTGTTGTAATGATTCGATTGTTTCTATGAGGTATACATGGTATATACAGTGCGTCCCCAAAAAACGAAACCGAGAATTATCGGTGTTTTATCGTAATTTAATCACAATTTTAATTAAAAAATGACACATATTTGGAAAGCTAGATCCTCCTCTTTCATTTGATGCAACTCATATAATACATATTTCAAGCATGAGTGATTAAAATGAATTTGAAGAGAGGAAACCAAAAAATCATTTGGCGGACGGTATCTGAATTTCAAGGAGAAAATTACATTTCCAGAAAGTTGAGTTCCTGCCCTTTCATATGACACCTCAATCAGGAAAAATGAGCAAGGAATGACGTTTTCATTGGGTGCCTGCCGTAGCAACAAACAGAGTTGACAAAAGACTTAACTCCATTTCGTTGACAATCAGCCGTAGACAAAAGACTTCATCCTATGTACATTATATAGGTTTAATTCATCTGAATGCAGATATTTGTTTAATCAAAATTCTCCTATGGTGGAGTTATCTTCATAATTATTATGTCGTCACTTCTACCTCGCGATAAACATTCCATTTCATTCTTGTTATGGGGCAGGAAACAAACACAATCTACCAGACACAATTCAATTTTATGTCTCATCCCTCGGATCGTTTTTTTTTTAAAGAAGGAACTGATTTGCTGCTCGAAACCAAATATGTTAGGTTTAAATATACTATTTAGCCCTTTTAAAGGCCCATTGCACTACTTGTAGCTACTTGCGCCCTCTATATAACAAACAATGCCTAATCGGTGACCATTGGTCCCCCATGGTCCTCTTTTTCTTATGTTAACTGAGAGCTGAGTTGATGAGATAAGCACATGTCCAGTGACCTTGCAGGGCAGTCTAATCCCTCCTGTAAACTACGGCAGATAAGCTTTAAGCAGATATTTAAAAAATCAGCTCAAAAGGTAGTGATAAATCCAGAATGTATGTAATAATTCGCAATTACTCGCCTCATCTCGCACATTAGATAATTATATTCGCATCACAATACACATATAAAGTCATACCAGTCGGGTTGATGACACATTTTTTCTTTCCATTAGCAAATGCTGGTTAATGTTTCTCAGAACATCTATTTACGTTGTCTTTTTCATATTGACACACTTTAACAATTATTGTAGATTCAGCTTCTTTCTCGGCCATGTACAAATATTTGAGCAGAAATTTTCTCTCAACATTGCGAGTTCCTTCATGGCTGAACATATTTCTTGTTTAGATATTGGAACTTGCTATATTTCATCAAAACTCTGTCGGCCGGGTCACTGAAATGCATCACTTTGGACAGCAATTTTCCAACTACTACACGTGATTGTAAATTTTCCAAAGGTTGTTGGAGAAGTTTGAATCATACTCGATTATACATCATAACATATTCATGGAATTGAATTATTATTATTATTATTATTATTATTATTATTTTTTTTTTTTTGGGGGGGGGGGGGGGGGGTCGTTTTCGCTGTTGTTCTTGGTTTAATTTTGTATCAAATTTTGATATCGAGTCCTTTTAAAGTATTCAATTCTGTACGAGGCAATGATTCAGAATTAACATGATTAATGTGTTATTCTTCGAAAACAACCAATGATATTTGGATTTATGTAGAATCACATAAATGTTTTAGGGAATACGATCAATAAATTATAGATATAAATGATTTCATTCACCTGTTATGAATAATTATATTTTAATAGTCAAAATGCAAATTGCATACATTAATATTGTTGCTAGCCTCCAAGGCAGGACAAAGTTTATGGCTTGTCCTACCCAGCACCACGTAATGTATGCAATTCGCATTCTGAATATTGAAATACAATTATTCGAAACAAGATTGAAATAATTTGTAACGAGGCACTTAACAAAGATTTTGTGCAATAAATTTGATTACATGACGAAAATTGCGTTTTAAATGTTGTAGTTGGTAACCAATGGTTTGGTAACCATGACGTCAACTCCTGGTTGCCAGAGAAAAATGCATGAACTGAAATTAATCAGCCAACAGGTATATATTCACCACCCCTCAATCTAAGACATTGAATTGAGACTTACCGCATCGTATGAAGTTTGGAAAGAACAAAACGAAGAAACACGACATCCATAGTTTTCCACTCCACACCAGTTTCCCAAGAGCAGGTGACGCCATATTTCACGTCCAATACCAATGGCGCATCTGGTTAATATGTATTCGTGAACGGCCTTATGAAATATAAATGAACCGCTGTAAACGTGCACGCGTACAATACAAAAAGAGGGTACCATTGAATAGAAAAGAGGGAGAGGGAGTATGACTATGATTCACGTTCTCACTGCTTTTTTCCTCGCCCTCTCTCTCTCTCTCTCTATATATATATCTCAACGTCTCTCTCTGTTTCTTTATCTTTTTTTCTCTCTCTGTTTCTGTATCTTTTTTTTTCTCGCTCCCCCCTCTCTCTCTCTCTTACATATTTTACATTTTTTCTGTGACGTCATATCAACTCAAAAATATTCCTGCTTTTAATTAAGAAATTATTGCTCTATCTGAAAATAAATTCCTGTGACGTCATATCAACTCAAAAATATTCCTGTTTTTAATTAAGAAATTATTGCTCTATCTGAAAATAAATTTTTAGGCAATTAAGCTAGGAGGTTCATGGTAACCAAAGTTACCTTAGGAGCAATTATTCTTCATACCTGAAAAAGAAATAATTAGGCATAATAATCCAGCCAAGATCACCATACCAATGTTAACATTTCCATTTCATCTCCGCCTTGACTGTTGCGTAAAGAAGAGACATAACTTTAGCCGTGAAAATGTCGCTTCATTAAAAAAAAAAACGTCAGCAACGTTCGCATTTTTTGAGTTTTCCCGGCAGAATGATATTCCACTCCATTATGATGGTTTATCACTTGTTACAAAATGCAACAGTACGTTTAATTATTGTATGAGATTACTTTTCCATAAAAAATCATATAAATAGATGATGAGGGCGATTAACTGAATACTGCGGTATAAAAAAATTTAATTATCTGCATATCAATATTTAATTGCATTAAAATTTTAAGGTACTACATTGATATAATTAGCTTATTTTATGAGTGCAGTTTTTATCTCTGATTTTTATGAAGTGAATGAACAAGGCTATCGACTAGGGGGTCTGTGTAGGATGTGGTCATATCCAATCATTTATAACAAGCCCCTTTTCGTAATAGTGGTTACCTCCCCTCGAAAAAAAAAATCTAGCTACCTGTAGGGGCGAACGGGGAAAATGGGACACGGAACAATTGGGCCACCCCATCTAACTCGAAAGATTTGTATAAATGTTTAAATTTCTACAAAAGGTCTTAAATATCTATGTTCACAAAAGCATTTACAGCTATACCACGATCTTGCTCGTAGATTTTATTATCACTTTTTTTTTGACGATTCTTTTTCCTCCTGTTTTCGAAATTCACTGTCAAAGGTCTTACCAGTAAACAACTTAGCTGTTTTAGAAGATCTGAATACAGTTAGATGTTTGATACAACAAATTGATTAACTTTTTTAATGACAACTTTAAAATCATATGTTGGGGGTACTTCGTTTTTTTCCCCTATTTGGTGTGAAATGGGACACTTTGTCCCATTTAATCCAAGCTACATTTTGTGTCCCCCTTCTCCCCGTTCAACAGCTCTTTTTGAATGATTAATTGCATACACAAAATAAGCATGTAGGGAGTGTGTTTTATGGATCAATATATAGCCCACTGTCGATATTACATACCATATGAAAACGGAGAGGATACAATAACTATTCAAGAAATTATAAAGTAAAAAGTCCCGCATCATGATCATGTCCCACTGAAATATAAAATCCATATAGCTTATTATGAGTATTACATACCATATGAAAATGGAGAGGATAAAATAACTACTCCAGAAGTTATAAAGTAAAAAGTCCCGCGTCATGATCATGTCCCACTGAAATATAAAATCCATACCTACGTGTAGCTGTGCATACCCCATTGGTGTACCCATAAATTGATAAAAGAGATTCAATGTTTTTGGTAAACCTCTTTATTGCACCCCATGCCTCCGATATACGGATTTGGAGGAGAGTAAACGAGAAATGGGAAGGAGAGCTATAACGATTTCATTGTTTACTCAATCAGTAAATTTGGCGGACATGTAGAGGGCCGATGAGGGGGGGGGGGGGGACGGGGAGGGTTTCACATCATCAACTTTGAAAACTGTCCCAACTCTATGCCCCACTCGATCGACTGCCCCCATTCGGATAATAAAATACGTCTAGGCTTTTGTGTCCAGTGATAGTTTGCAGATACAAACCTTATTTAGTCGTTATACACATGTAGCGTATAAATATTCCACTTGGTAAATGATGAGTAAATAAACATATATTGTGTATTTATAAAAAATATTATTGAATATAATTTAGCGTTAATTGAAGGTAAAGAAGAATTGAAGATAAATAAGCCTATTTATGCATTTTATTATTCCTGCTTTCTTTTTGCAGAGTTTAGAGTTGGTACTTGCAGAATACATTCCAAGCAAGTGATAATGCAGCGCATGTATTTGGCATTAAATTGTTTGTATTGCATGGATAATTTCATCTGCAACTAAAGCGGAATTAGAAAGAGTTAGCTCTCGATCATGTCACTGTCTCCTGGTCTTAGTTAACGACTTAATCCATATCACTTTGAAAACTATTATTTAACCTACAATCATGATAATAAAACCCTTTGACTATATATTTATTATTTAATTTAAAAAAAAATTGTTTTGATTTAGCGTAATTTTACATTTGGTCTTAAATTTCCTATCACAGTCGTCAGAGTTATAGTGGGCATGTTTAAAAGTGAATTTCGATGTATTTAAGAATTTCTCCGTTTTCCCCAATGGTAATCGTATGTTCAGTAGACCTATACAGTGAAAATATTTTCTGAATGTTGTATTTCATTATATCTGCATGAATTTTTTCTAAGAAATTTTGGATAAACCGGAGTCTATACAGTCAAATTGCACTAAAGGTATTAACAATATAATTTGACGTTATGGTGAGCACTGGCTAATTTCGAAAAACTCGCGAATTTTTTTTTTCTCAAAAAAAAATTGCTTCAGCCTTTGATTGGATCATTGTGCAAATCAGGCAGTTATTGCATAAGTTATGTTATCTCTCATTAATTGATTTGAACTATCATTTGATCTTAAAACATATATACCTAGCTGTACATACCCCCGTGGCGTAACCAAATAATGATAAAAGAGAGGGACGGAATCCTCCCAAGACAGCCAGTGTATCAATGGCCCTTCAAAGAGGATCCACACCAGCTTCACTGTCAACTCACCATCAACACCTCCATCATTGCAGGTGATGTCTTTCCAGCACGGATCATCTGCATCAATACCCATTTTTGTTTTAATAGGACCGGAAGAGATCCTTACGTTTACATGTTTTCTTCTTTGAATTCATGATTCATCTTCGGTGAATTAGAAATTTAGGGAATTTTCAAAGAAAACACATTTATAGAAAAAAAGATAATGCTTTGTTTTCTTCAATTAAACATGGGTGCTGTGAAAGATATCGGCATGCCTTACACAGTATCACTGCATGTGTTCAACATGATTCAGACAGCAACAGATGGAAGAGATGTGGCAAACAAAGAAAACAAAGTATTGGTTTAAAAAAAGAGATTTCATCTTTCTTTTAAGAAAATTGTACATTTTGTGTACATTACTAATTGTCAAAATTCTAAAACCAAAAATCACAAGTCAGAGCAAAAAATGTATCAATCTGCAATGTTATGTGCGTGTGCGCCACGCGCGAGTGTGGGCGCGTGCGTGTATGTGTGTGTGTGCGTGTGAGGGGGGGGGGGTAGTGAAGCACGACTGGAGATGTAAGGTCAAAGATCATCTGAACTAAAGCCCTTTTATTCTTGCCTCCTCACTTAAAACGTTATATTTCATTGTTTGAAGAAGACAAAAATATAGTACACTAAACTAGCCAGTTTTTCATTTAATGACGTTTCTTCAGCCAAGTGAGTTGAATGGGAAAGATTGTTTTGGTGGACTTTTTAGTCCGATTGATTTATATCAAATATTATAGTGGACTAACTTTTTATTATTTGTCTTGTCGCTCGTTAATCAAATTGGATTCAGTCATAAGGAGATAAAACATTTGCTTACTATTCAAATAACAACAATCCACACGTCTAATTTTTACAAAAGACAGTTTAGAATATAAATATTATAGACCCGTGAATTTGAAAATCATTAACAGGCACCTGTAAACGTTTTATTTGTTGTACAATGAGAAAATAGCAAAAAGAAAAATATTTATTTATTATTATACACATCAATTCGATACATCGAAATAACACAATTTATCATCGTTGGAAGACCTGATACATGTTTTGTTTGTTTCACATCCAGTTTCATAGTATTAGATCAGTATATAGGTCTGTCCTTTGTATTACCCCCCTAAGTCAATCTTAACATTCATGGGGAAATTTGAAACACAGGCATGGAAGAATTTACATTCATCAGTTGCAGATAGATGGACTGCATATGATGCATTGAAAAATTAATCCATGAAGACCTATTGATTATAACAGTAGTTATAACAGAAACCCGCTCCCAAGGGAGTCATTCAACCACTAGCTTGGAGTAGATTCCAGTATAATTTTGGAGTGGATTTAACTCCAAAACGAAGTGATCCTTGATAAGACTCCTAAGAGAGTGGATTTCCTCTCCTCTACATGAAGAGAATATGAACAAATCCATAATTAAATATAATGATAGGGGTACTTACACTCTCGTATTAAAAAGCAAATTCAAGTGTTCTGTCAAATTTTTCTGGAAATTGCTATTGAATCACAAATTTCGAAGGGGTTATCATTATGTTATTATAATTATTATTGGTATTGTTATTATTATCATTACTAGTAGTAGTAGTACCATCATTTTCATTATCATGATTATTATCATGATTATCATGATTGTTATTAACATAATCATTATTATTATTAGTAGTAGTAGCAGTAGCATCACCCTTAGGAAGAACTTAGCCAGGTAATAAATGGCTCTAAATAGAGCAATCAAACCAATTTCTTTTTAGAAAATTTAATATTTGTTTATGTTAATATTTATATATGTACATATGCTTTTGATACGGCAAAAATATAACAAACCAAAACAATCATTATCTTTGTAATTATTACTACCATTATTATTACTATAATTAGGCCTACTTTCATTATCGTCATTACTATTAAAAGATTTGTTGTTACTATTTTATCACCGTCGTCATCATCATCAATATGCCTTTAATTAACAAAAAAACTTTACCAATGATAACATACAGTTTCCCTTACAGTTTTTTCAATTACAAGTATGCCTTAATTGCATTATAAAACACTGATTATTAACCATTCAACAATAAAACTTCACGACAACACATTTAAAAGTTATGACATTTAGTACTTATTTCCTTGATATACATAAACATAATGAAAAGCTCACCGTAAATATTGTGTATTCACAATATTATACTCTAATGTATTCAAACCAATTATTGCGCATTTTTAAAACGTTTTTCTACGTTAAAACTTTTCAAGCACATCAACAAAAGTAATATGTTGTAAGAAAAATCAGCGCAAAAGCAGGTAATAAAAAACATCACACACGAAAAACATGTATGGATGTGCTAAGGTAGTGTATGTGTATCATCTGAATATATACGAGTATCTTCATAATGATATCATTTTGCCAATATTTCAAGGTTTTTCAAGCTTTCAAATTTTCGTAGACGCAAATTTGTTATAATATCACAGCACGAGATATTTATTTATCTCCAAACGCTTTAAAACCAAGAGAATACGCTTTGCCAAAAGAAGCCTAAAGTCTGAGTAAATAATTCGAAATATAATTTCATAATATAGTCATTAGAAATAGTACATACAGGTAATAGATTAATCATGAATGTATATAGAATTCTGTGTTTCGTTCAGGATAAAAATTAGTAGAATAATTCTATGTTCTAATATATGATTAGTCTTTTTTTATTTGAAAAAGACAACATGTACATAAATTATTTAACAACGACGGATAGTCAACCTGTTCGAAACGTCGAGCCACTCATCCTCTCCAAGCGCTATAGTTCTCCTTATAACTATAAGCTAAGAAAGATAACCGACAAACAGTCCTTTTCAGGACTACACACCCCCAAGAAAGATTACCGAGTCAGAGTCCTTTTCAGGACTCCTCAATCCTCTCTCTATCTCTCACATGGTGCACCCGCAAGCCTACTGTTTAAATTATTTAATGTTTATCGAGACCTTAAAAACCAATTATGTAAAATGACATCGCATTTCAAAAAGCAGCAAAAGCAAACTACTTCAATTTAATTTAATCTTATGAGTTATTGTTTGTGAATGTCTTTATGAGTAATCACAACGGAATTTGTCTATGTATAGCATAATTTGGGGAAATATATTTTTAGGCGTTAATTGATGTTGAAAGGGAAAAATGTAATTGCCAGCCAAAGCGCATACAAGGTCAACAAAATCTGTCAGATTTCGAAACGACGGCATTTGCTCCGTGCTTCATTTTACCAAAAAATAAAAGGTTAGGGCTAATTTTGAAAGCTGGTTAAATTTAAATTTAAAGTTAGGACATTAGCACATACTTGAAGGCCCAAGGAGCTACGTGCCAACCTCCTGACAATTTTCCAACAATCAACAATAAACAATTATAATTATTACTCACATTTCATTTAAATAAGGAAATAATTGGAGGGTATGTCATCGAATGCTTTTGCAACCTCATGAATAGTAATCCTTTCAGATATACTGTTCTGCTTGGCTGCAAATTGGTCTCACACAACGATAATGTCAAGCATCAGTCATGAAGCCGACTTATAAAAAATACAGAGAAACTGGGCCGGGTTTACGTATCGAGATACCATAATGGGTATAAAGGGTTAGTGTCGAGTAGAAATTCGGTTTAATGATAACTGAGCAATTGTCGCCGGAGCTTTTACTGTAAAGCCCCTTAATCCTACCGCTAAAATGACACCATACCAAGCTTTTACTGTAAAGCCCCTTAATCCTACCGCTAAAATGACACCATACCAACTCAAATCCGATGTATTCTTGGTCATAGGGGTAATCATGAAATGCGGCTTTTTAATATAAATTCCATCATTATCATTATTATTAAAATTATTATTATTATTATTATTTTTTAAAAATATTTTTTTAAAACTAATTAATTAAGTAATTAATTAATTAATTTATTTATTCATATATTTATTTATTTATTTATGTATTTATTTACTAAAATATATATAAATATATATATATATATATATATATTTTTTTTTTTTTTTTTTGGGGGGGGGGGTTGTTTTTGTTTTGGTCTACATGGTGTTGGTCTTGTCAGTGTGACTGGACTATTAGTGTGTTGTTTGAATAGGCAGTGGCGGAGGGTTTAAGTTTGCATCGTGTGGATATATACGCATAGTTTGTTGACACGCCACACCAGAGTTTCCATTCGATGCAGTGGCTGTTTGGATGTTGGTGCCTGCAGGATGAGCACTCAGGGTATTTAGTGGAATCGCTTGTTCCAATGGCCGGGGTGTAACGGCCGTCTTCGATTTACTGCAGGTCCAACATACGGCTATGATAGCTAGCATGGTCAGCAAGGACAAGCACACACCTACAGATGCCATGACGCCCAGGACACGTGAAGATGTTTTCACTGTAGGCGGAGTTGAAGAATCTGCAAGACAAACAATAAAATAAGCAATTAAAGAAATACAAAAATTTAAAATCGTTATAAAGGATAGTTTGCTATTTGTTCATGTTTGAATTTAGGGAATTGTACCCGTGTTTAAAAAAAAAAGGAAACAGAAGAGAGTTAAATGTGCAGGCGCGTACACAGGGGGGGGGGGGGGGGGGGGGGGGTTACCCCCCCTCAATTTTTGTTGTGCTAAAGGGGTAAACAATAGTGTTCTCCCCCCCCCCCCCCCCCCCCACTGAACGAAAAATCTGACGACGTAATTTTTCCAATTTCCGGCACGATTTTCAAATTGTAAAACACCGCCCTGAAAAATTCTTGCGCACGCCACTGTAAACATGACATAGTTCTTTCATATTACGCAATATGAAATATCTTACACCTAACAGACAGATGTACGAACGGGACATACAGATACACGTACATCTGCCAGAACTATCACTGATCGAGAAGAGGGATGGTTCAATGGCAAAACGAAGAGGGGTTAGAACTAAAATAAACAAAGGCTTCATTCTCTACTTCAAACTCGATCAGAAAATTAGACGTTGTGGGAGAGATTTTATGCTGGCATTTCTTTGAAGAATTAGCTCAACTTACCTTCACACTGTACACCAGCATCTTCAGAATGTGCGCAGAAGTGGTTGTCCCATCCGGTATAACTGCAATCGGTCAACCTGGATTCATATCCCGAACAGCCGACATTATCAAGGTATATCGGGTCAGATCCTTGTCCGTATGTACCACCACTCCTGGCTACACTTACACTGCCTGAGTATCCAAGCTGTCGACAAACAACCCTCGCGTCAAGGTCATCCCAACCGTCATCACAGACTGTCCCCCATTGGAAATCATGGAAGATCTCAACCCTGCCTTCATCTGTACCGTATCCGTCAACCAGCCGGATATCTCCCTCTATGTCATCTTTAAAAAATAAAGGAAACGAAGGTATCATACCTCTAGTATGAGGCTGTTCAGAAATAGTCACCCAATTTACCCGCAAGATTCGACCTCTCATTGCCAACAAGGTTAGAAGCTCGAACGTAGTCGTCGGGTTAAGCCCCGAGAGTCCCCATAACGACCTTCAAAGCCGGGTCGACTTTTTGCCATGTACCTCAATCACCAAAGTGTGTCAGTAGAAAGTAATAGGAATGATCATTACTTAACACACAAACACACACAAAAACAGAAGAAATTTTCTTCGGATGGGATGTCAGATGCCCCCTATAGAATCTGGTATCAATTTTTCTTTTTAGACCGAAGGACTACAGTTTGTCACGAGAAAATTTGTGACTATACATTACAAAAACATAAGAACTAAACAATAAATCATGCTTTGCTGCCCCCAAATGCTCTGGTTTGGGTCTAGATAGAGTGTGTGATTAAGTCAAAGAAGAAGTTTCCGATGAAGATATTTGGACCTCACTGCAACAGTTTTGAAGATATTTATAAAAATATTGGAATAATAAGTTCGCCTATAGATTGGAAAAATTGACATGTATATAAACACGGGTTATTTGTATCGACAAGAAAAGGTGCTGTAAATACGTATGAGTGCTCGCGACCTACCACCACAGTAAACACCAGCATCTTGAGAATGTTCGCAGTCGTAGTTGACCCATCCGTCATTATAGCAATCGGTCAACGTGGATTCATATCCCGAACAGCCGACATTATCAAGGTATATCGGGTCAGATTCTTGTCCGTATGTACCACCATACCTGGCTACACCAACATTGCCTGAGTATCCAAGCTGTCGACAAACAACCCTCGCGTCAAGGTCATCCCAACCGTCATCACAGACTGTCCCCCATTGGAAATCATGGAAGATCTCAACCCTGCCTTCATCAGTACTGTACCCGTCGACGAGCCGGATATCTCCCTCCATGTCATCTGTCATAATAAAGGAAACGAAGGTATCAGACCTCTAGTATGACGCTGGCCAGAAAAAGTCTACCCATTTTACCCGTAAGATTTGACCCCTCATTGCCAAAAAGGTTATAAGCTCGATCGCAGTCGTCGGATCTAGCCTCAAGAGTCCCCCAAAATACCCTCAAAGCCAGTAAAAAGTAATAGGAATGAACATTACTAAACACACAAAAAGCAAAAAAAAAGACAAAAAAAGACAACATTTTCTTCGGATGGGATGTCAGATGCCCCCTAAAAACTGGTTTCAATTTTTCTTTTTAGGCCCAAGGACCTCTGTTTGTCATGAGAAAAATGTGACTATACATTATAAAAACCATAAGAAATGAAAAGTTGATCATGCTTTGCTGCCCTCAAATGCTCTGGTTTAGATAGTTTAGATTAGAGTGTGTGATTAAGTCAAAGAAGAAATTTCCCATGAAGATAATTGGAGCTCTCTGCAACAGTTTTTGAGGATATTTTCAAAGAATATTGGAATAATAAATAAGTTCGCCTATAGATCGGAAAATGTACATGACTGTATCTACAAACATTTTTGTTGTTGTTGGTATCTACACGAAAAGGCGCCGAAAATAAGTATGGGTACTCGCGACCTACCTCCACAGTAAACTCCAACATCTTGAGAATGTCCGCAGTAGCGGTAGTTGCCCCATCCGTCATTATAGCAATCAGTTAACTGTGATTCATATCCCGAACAGCCGACATAATTAAGGTGTATCGGGCCAGATCCTTGTCCGTATGTGCCACCACTCCTGGCTTCACCAACATTGCCCGAGTATCCAAGCTGTCGACAAACTACCCTCGCATCATAGTCATCCCAACTACTATCGTAGGCGTAGACACAGACTGTTCCCCATTGACCTTCATGAAAGATCTCAACCCTGCCTTCATCTGAACTGTACCCATCAACCAGTCGGATTTCTCCCTCCATGTCATCTGTCATAATAAAGGAAACGAAGGTATCAGACCTCTAGTATGACGCTGGCCAGAAAAAGTCTACCCATTTTACCCGTAAGATTTGACCCCTCATTGCCAAAAAGGTTATAAGCTCGATCGCAGTCGTCGGATCTAGCCTCAAGAGTCCCCAAAAAGACCCTCAAAGCCAGTAAAAAGTAATAGGAATGAACATTACTAAACACACAAAAAGCAAAAAAAAGACAAAAAAAGACAAAAAAAGACAACATTTTCTTCGGATGGGATGTCAGATGCCCCCTAAAAACTGGTTTCAATTTTTCTTTTTAGGCCCAAGGACCTCTGTTTGTCATGAGAAAAATGTGACTATACATTATAAAAACCATAAGAAATGAAAAGTTGATCATGCTTTGCTGCCCTCAAATGCTCTGGTTTAGATAGTTTAGATTAGAGTGTGTGATTAAGTCAAAGAAGAAATTTCCCATGAAGATAATTGGAGCTCTCTGCAACAGTTTTTGAGGATATATTCAAAGAATATTGGAATAATAATTAAGTTCGCCTATAGATCGGAAAATGTACAAGACTGTATCTACAAACATTTTTTGTTGTTGGTGGTATCTACACGAAAAGGCGCCGAAAATAAGTATGGGTACTCGCGACCTACCTCCACAGTAAACTCCAACATCTTGAGAATGTCCGCAGTAGCGGTGGTTGCCCCATCCGTCATTATAGCAATCAGTTAACTGTGATTCATATCCCAAACAGCCGACATAATTAAGGTGTATCGGGCCAGATCCTTGTCCGTATGTGCCACCACTCCTGGCTTCACCAACATTGCCCGAGTATCCAAGCTGTCGACAAACTACCCTCGCATCATAGTCATCCCAACTACTATCGTAGGCGTAGTCACAGACTGTTCCCCATTGACCTTCATGAAAGATCTCAACCCTGCCTTCATCTGAACTGTACCCATCAACCAGTCGGATTTCTCCCTCTATTTCATGTTTCAAAAGAAATAAAAAGAATATACAATTAACACCTCTAGTATGAGGCTGTCTCGAAATAGTCACCCCATTTTTACCCGTAAGATTTGACCCGTAATTACCATTGCAGAAAGGTAGCTCGACCGTGGTCGTCGGGAATAGCCCTGAGAGTCCCCAAAGCTCAGCAGCCTTTGACCTAGCGGCTTCGATTTTTGACCTAAATCGCTCGACGGTGAACGCTCGATTAGGTCGGTGCCCGGACGGCGACCGCCCGGGAAGCGTTATTTTTTTATGCGGCACAGATTGGGGCTTTTTTAAAAAAGGGGTCTTGACGCAATGTTCCCGGAACCACCGGTAGGTGGCGCACCACACGACTAGGGCTTTAACGGAATACTCTCAATTACTTTCGTAGTAAAATACCAGGTAATGACCTAAAATGCCCCAGATATGTATGTTGTAGCCAACATTTTGACATTGTATCGCATGGAACGCCTTAGAATGGTTTCAAGAGGGTTAAAACGCTGAAAAACATACGAAACAGTATATATCTGAGCCAAAAAGTGAATTTTATTATTTTATTTAGTAGACCTGTGACGTCACACAGAACGTCATCTTCGGCATCATAGGTCTTGGAAGCAACGTCTTCGGAAGCATTCGGATGCTCGGAATGTCACCCAAACAAAATTGAAAGTTCAAGATGATCATGAGGCAAATGGCATCAATGATGGGTAAGTGAAAATGTGATTTTTTTCTTCAAATTGATACAAAATTTGAGCGATTTTGAGCGAGTAACTTTTTAACTGTTTAGATTTTACACTAGAGTCTACTCGAATCATTATTTGCTACGCAAAAGTGTAAATGTAGAAATCGCGTGAACTTGACCAGATTATTTAGCATGTTGGCGCTTAAAATTAAAATGCCATGCACATGGTCATGGGAAAGTGTACCCACGTAGATCTAGTCCCTGCACATGTTATGATTCTTATTTCGCGGCGCTGAAAATCGACCTGTATTGCCGGACACCGTGTTATGTCTATGGCGAAACGCAAAAGTCGCGAGTCGCGCGAGAAGAAAATGCACGGAAAACAAATAGCAAAATGACATTCTTAAAACAAACTTGACAGCCATTCACTTTGCACGGGCATTAGGAAAATTGGATTATTTCATGAAAAAGGCATGTATTTGTCACTCATACGTTAGGCTAAGTTAGATGTGTGGTGCCGGAGGCATCATGTTTTCGGGTTGTCCGTCCGTACGTCCGTCCCGTTTGACCGTTATCACAATATCTCAAGAACCATTTAAGATTTAAACTTAAGACTCGGGAATAGTATTTATCACCATAGGAAGACGATCTGATTAGATTTTGGAGTACGTAGGTCAACTTATGAAATTCCTTGTATTGAGTTTGTCAGCGATATCTCAAGAACCATTTGAGATTTAAACTTCAAACTTAAGGATAGTATGTATCACCATAGGAAGACGATCTGATTAGATTTTGGAGCACGTATGTCAAAGGTCAAGGGTCACAGAGGTCAACTTATGAAATTCCATACATTGAGATTGTTATCATAATATCCAAGAACCACTGGAGATTTAAACTTCAAACTTAATGATAGTGTGTATCACCATAGGAAGACAATCCGATTAGATTTTGGAGCACGTAGGTCAAAGGTCAAGGGTCACAGAGGTCAACTTATGAAATTCCATACATTGAGATCGTTATCGCGATATCTCAAGTACCACTGGAGAATTTTCACTTCAAACTTAATGATAGTATGTATCACCATATCATAATATCTCAAGAACCACTGGAGATTTAAACTTCAAACTTAATGATAGTGTGTATCACCATAGGAAGACAATCTGATTAGATTTTGGAGCACGTAGGTCAAAGGTCAAGGGTCACAGAGGTCAACTTATGAAATTCCATACATTGAGATTGTTATCATGATATCTCAAGAACCACTGGAGATTTAAACTCCAAACTTGTTTAAATTGCTCTATGGCGGAGGCATCATTTTCGACTGCGCGCAGTCAAAATTCCATCTAGTTTTTTGTGTTCTTACGATGCGTCATACATTTCTTGATCACCCCACTCGACTTGCACATTCGATACGTGTAGTCCCGAGCGTAGAACGCGCGTCCGGTAATTCAATAGTGTCCGGTAATACCATGTGTGGGCATACGTGTTCATCTCGTATGACGGGGGCCCTATTACCATTACCCTATTACTATTACACGTACAACAACCTGGCCTACCTTGATCTGGTGACATTATGCCCATGTGGCCAACATTGGGAAACTGGACCACAGTTCAAAGCTGGCATATGGCACTATCCAGCCCAAATTGGTGAACACTTTGTTCCGACTGTGCCTCGCCTCTTTGTAGCGATGAAGTCCAGCACAAACGTACAGGTATGTAATAGGAAGTTCCAAGTTTAATACTTGGCCAAGTATGCTGCAGGCGTAGAAGAGAGACGCCCTGTGCAGCTTTCCACAACCACAAGCCCAGGTCAGGTATTGGTACAAGCACACAACCTCATCAATACAAAAATATCAGGCCAGCGCATGCACCCTCTCAATGACACATCTGCAGCCCTTGCCAGAGAACTGGCGCTTACTGAAATGATATGGTATGCACTTCGCTTCCCATATGTCATCTCCAGCACCACATACGTCCATGCATCCACTAAATCACCCGAGTGTCGCTCTGCCATCTTCAAGCACAGACGCCCTAATCTTCAAGATCACCAACGAGAACAAGATGGTGGTGGCCGCTGACCGATTGGCCCTACCGCGACCGTGGCGGCAATTCACACCATCTCAGGTTACTGCCATCTGTAGTCACCACCAAGGCCAGTACTACCTAGACAACACCACCGCGTTTTCAATTAGACCACCAGAGCTCCTTCTCATTTCCACTTTGGAAACCTACTTACGCTGGTTCACGTGGAAAAAGGATCCTAAAGCACATCTCGATCCAATCCTAAACGCTTCTCATCTTATTGACGGTGTTGGTCGTTGTGTTCGCATTCGTGCTGCTCATGTCTCGCATGCGGCATCCTACATCCATGCCCTCACAACCAGCCCTGATCCAAATATCGCTGTCATTGCTATGGATCTATATGCCCACATATTTGGCCCTGTGCAACAACAACAACAACAACAGGAGGTTCCTGCAACTCAACACTACCAGCGATTCGTTGACATAGCAGACATGAGACGCAATGTAGTTGTCTTCAAGGCACCATTCCCATCAAATCTACCTGAATTCTTTGTCCACATCATCTTGACCATGGGACAATTCAGTACTGAACAAGACATATATGGTCAACCAAACATGACTGCAGCCTTAAGGGCAGCGAAACTAATTAGTGATAATGGGCGTAATGAAACTGATGTCAAGAACATCGCCCGTGCATATGTCACAGACCAACTGCTTTGGTATCCTTTTGGTTCACAAACATTCAGCAAGCACCTCAGTGATGCCCTTCATACGTTGCGCACTATACTGCTTGACCCGCAAGTAAACATTGCGCTCCCGTCAACTACAGAAGAAGACATTGCAGATTCTGTTAGACATGACCTTATCCGGCATGAACGTTTCCTACGAGATACTGCTATAGATGCCTTGGGAGGAGAACCTATTCCCAATTTTCCAGACATTGAACACTTCAAAGAAGGAGCAGTTGAGTTCCTACCTCAAATTACACCAATCAGAAATCAAAGTGCAGCATCATTAGAAGAACAGAACAGGGCACTCAATACATGCATTACAGCAATAAACACATTACACAATAACCAACCCAGTAGCCGTAATTGCTTCGTACTTGTTGGTCCCCCTGGAGCAGGGAAAACACACATTTTGCTCCTTGCAAATACGTATGCCCTCTCCAAGAATATGCCATCACTCTTGGCAGCCATAAACTCCGAACGAGCAAGACGCCTTGGAGGCACCCATATCCATATGCTCTTTCACATTCCGGTCTTAAATGCCAATGTCCAAACAGTGCAAAACATCGTGTCCAAAGCTCTCTTGAGTCTCTCAAAGAAACCTGTACAACTGGCTATGCTGCAGCGACTAAAAGTGCTATTCATAGAAGAAATAGGCCTACTTTCAGCTCAGCTCTTTGCTGCTCTTGACAACATCCTCAGATATGTTACAGGCTCCAACAAGCCAATGGCAGGCATTTTGGTCATAGCCACTGGAGATCCATACCAGTTGGCTCCAGTTGATGGCACACCCTTTTGGGCCAGTCACCATCTTATGACCTCTTTCCACATTATCACAATGAGCCACTATGTCAGAGCATGCCAAGATGCAGACCTACAGCAACTTATACAGATACTGTGCAATGTCAACATCACGAATGAGGACATTGAGAAGTTCATCCACATCATTGGAAATCGATGCCTGCCTCATGCTGTACCATCATGGGATGATGTACCACAATATGCCTTGAAAATCGTGGGTACTAAGGCTGCCTGCGAAGAAATAATTGGCAGATACATTGCACAAAAACAATCTGACCCAACTGTACAATGCAAAACATTCCTTGCTACTGATGAGGTTGAGACTACTCAAGGGGTATGGGGCCATGCCAATGCCAATGTTCAATTCCAGCTTGACAAAGCCTGTCTTGAGCCTAAGAAGTTGGTACTATTTAAGGGACAGGTACTTCGACTGGCATACAACAATACTGTTGCAACAAATGAACTACCTCGCTTCTCTCAAGGTCAACTCTGTATTGTTATGGACTTGCCAAATGAAACTGAACAGCTACGTTTGATGCTTGTTGGGAAGGGTCATACTAAAGCACGCCGCATCCAATTCCGTGTAACCTACTATGTTTGTAGCACGGTGCACAAGGCACTCGGGGAGACATGTCCACAAATTGCTACTCAGATTTCAAGTCAACAACGAAAGTACCGACTTTGGGAAAGAGACCAGTTATTGGTCCTCATCAGTCGAGTCAAAAACTTGGACAGCATAATATTTGTGAAGCATGATCGCAATGACACCATCATGGGCATAAGGAAACTGCTTCAGAATACTCCACAATGGTTACACCACATCAAAAACATTCTCTCTGCACTGGACAATACAACCCCATCAGCCACAATTCAACATACCCATGACCCCTATCCCCCTACAATTCGAATGCAACAGTTACCTGACAGCAGCATTGGCTTTGTTTACATGTTGGTGAGCAACACCCATCGCAACTTTGCATATGTTGGTGAAACAGCATGTATCCAACGCAGACTCCAACAACACAACACTGGTCATAGTTCGAACTTTACGAACAACCCCCAACTTCGCCCTTGGATGTGCTTTGTGCTAGTGTACCGATTTCCAGAGAATGGTGACCATCAGGCAAACATCACTGCCAGGAAGAGCTTTGAATATCAATGGCACAAGATCCCCTTCCAAACACTCGCACCATCTACACGAATGGCTTAATTGTCTTCAACCGCATGCGTCAACGCTACCCAAATCTAATTTGGGAGGACTTCGGACAATTTCACCCATGAACAACTCCAGCCAATGTGAGTACAGACACTATCCCAACATTCACTTCCAACATCAAAATCAGTAGGTGAGAGGATGTATTCCCCGTATGGGTAATGCATCCTCTCACCACCAGAATCCTTCATCAACAACAGTCATCCTCCAAGCACAGGAACATTACACAAAATTATGTGCAACATCAAAACAGTTCAAGACATGTACCAGTAGGCCTACATTAAAATCCCTTCAGCATGCCTTCAACAAACACTGCATGTAGCCAAAGTAATTGTACCTGTTGATTTTGCTAACACCTTAATCTTTTAATTATTGTCCAACACTAGCATTAACCTGTAACTCATACCCCCAAATCTTCATATCAGAAAGATGTAATATATAGATTTCATTCTTTCTTATTCCAGATATCACCATGCTAGCACAATACCTTGAAGCAGGGGACCTTGATGCAGCCATGGCAATATTTAATCATCCCACGGTGACTAACGTGACATTATCAGAAGTCTTGACCACCACATCAGAGAACACAAGGTTGACAGCCCAAGTGCTCTCAGTGAAGAAACCCAAGCCCAAGAAGTTCCAAAAACATGGCAACAAATTTTCCAAAGTAGAAAAAAAGTATGACCGGCTTGTTCTCCTCAGGTAAAAACATAACATCCGGGGGGGGGGGGGGGGGCAGTGTCATTACAACGTGTACACCATGCACGTGTGAAAAAAAACGCGTAAAAACGGTTGTTTTTCATAGTAGGACGATATACGCGCGTACATTGAAAAGGGTATCAAAATCGCCAAAATCACGAAAAAAGGGTATACTTTTAACGGATTGTTTACTTTAAAAGGGTATCTTTTCAAACTTTAATACTTGTTTAGGGTATCCTGAGATTGACTTTCAATTACGTGTTTAGGGTCTATTTTGAAAGTCCATACACGCGCATGGTGTACACCTTGTAATGACACTGCCCCCCCCCCCGGGCATAACATTCCAACTACCAACCAATTGTAATCATATCTTTTATGTCAGTCAGCAGGCTTCCCCTCAAAACAGTACTTATCAACCAGAATTGTGAGGCCTATTGCAACAGGACACCTCTACTATGCTTGTCCATCTCAAATACCACCAACATTGTAACATTACGTAGTCACAGTTACAAACACTATAAGTTTCACACACTACCTAAATATCTCTGTATCAATCTTTCAGAGAACTCACCGAAGGTGACCTCTTCTATCTCCTCACCGAAACACCCATGGATACAAGACAACTCTTCAAAATCCAGAACTACACTTGGATTGGAGCAACCGTTGGGTTATTTGAGGCTGAATACAACACCATGCTGAACCACGTTCCCATCATAAAGCTCGACCAGCCACTTCTGCCCATAATACCTACAGTTATCTACCACATCACAAGACCATTTGTCGCAGAGTACTCAGATAAACTCATCCCAAGACCTCTTTACATCAACCAAGCCAAGTACACTTACTGTCACCAAAGCTAATGTTATCATCGGTTGTGGAGCAGACTTTTGTGACAGCCAACATAACGTCAACACTCAATGCCCAGCTACCGTCACCCAGGACATAGCGAAGCGAGTGATACAATGCCGCATTACATCCACAGAGGCTAATATAAGCAACTCTCCATTCACCTCTGCATCCTTTTCAAGACTCTTCCTCTCAGAACATGCAATGAACATGCACTGGTATATCTGAAAGAAATGTGCTCCCTGATTATTACCGCAGTGCGCTTAACTGCGCATAAATACGGTACAACTCAGTTTATGATAACTTCCGTCCCATGTACATGTGTATGTGTAATATTTAATAAAGCATTATTTCATCACACAGATTTCTCAGCCATCCTTATGTACATCTACATGGACTATTGCTGCACTCTGTTCCCATACTGCTGTAGCCTTGTCCAATCTTCAATATCACCCTGCCTCTGGTTTTTCACTTGCTCCCATAATCGCTTCACTGGTAAAGAGATACAATGCACTCTCGTTATAAAGAAGTCCTTGGGACCCATGAAATTGTTTCTTTATAACGAAATTTCTTTATATCAGGGCTGCCAAAACAATAGAATACAAAGGAAATCCAAGATATGGGACCAGAGATTTTACTTCTTTAAAATGAAATTTTGTTATATCAGTGTTCTTTATAACGACAGTGCACTGTAAGTGAATGAGGGAACAACTTCTTGAGGGGAGTGTACCTGTAAGGGCATTCCAATACTGCCACGACACTTCCCCCTATACTCCTCTCGAGAGGCTGTTCCCTTGTTCCAATACTTGCTTCACTTGAGAGTGATGACATACATCATATGTGAATGAGTGAATCGCCATTGTGAAGGGAGTGTACTTCCTCCTGGCCCATACATGTACTCCTCCACCAATGCTTCACGTTTGGACCATCATTGATAAAAAAAAAAATAGTAATTATCTTAAATACTGTATATACTTTGGAGGTCAACAGACTTTTCCTAAATATAAACGTTACACTTATGTCAGACCACTCAACACACGGTCCATGGTGTCATTGTCTTTTATTGGTCACTGCCACGGGCGGGGAGGGATATCTTATCCACATTCTTAACATCCTGCATATCCTTCACTTCTAGAACACCATGTACAGTGCACTCTCATTATAAAGAAGTCCTCGGGACCCATGAAATTTCTTTATAATCAAATTTCTTTATACATGTATCAGGGTTGCAAAAACAATAGAATACAAAGGGAATCCCACATATGGGACCAGAGATTTTACTTCTTTATAATGAAATTGTGTTATATCGGTGTTCTTTATAACGAGAGTGCACTGTAAACGTTTCTCCACCACATTATCGCACATCAAATAAGCACAATTCCAACACGTAAAAAAAAAACCCGAAGCGCCCTACGAAGTTATTTAGAATTTTCATTATTGTTGGGATATCCATGCATAATAGGATTTGCACATGTCTATACCCATCATGCTTCCACCCCCCCGGATGCACCACAACATGTATAAATCTACAAGTAGCCCCTTTCATCTGGCCAGACGCAACACATGGCATCTATCTCTAGTTCCGAGCTGGATTTCTGGATTTACAGACTAATAGTGGTCGTGTGCGTAATAGACAGTACAAGTAGTCGAGGTCTGTTTTTCTGTGTTATGGAAAATCATTACATCAACAATTAAAATGAAATTGGAAATCTGAAGAGGAGGCAGCACATCAATAAGGAGAACATCACAATAATTAGTCAATAAAACTTAACTAACTTAAACGAAGAGGAATGTTATCTAAACACATAGTTCGCGATGGATATTCAAACTTCTTCGCAGCGCTAATGCGCTAGCGAACATGACTAGTCTCACGTACGTGCAGACACTATTTAGAAGGGAAAGAACGTACTTCCCATAGGCTCAACACGCGCCATGCCCCAATCTGTGCCGCATAAAAAAATAAAGCGCCCGGGAACTGAGCGTACTTTGGGCGGCGAGTGAAATCGAGCAGGCGCCGCCCAAATTTTAACTCCGCGCTAAATCTTCAGCAGCGACCGAGCGATGCCCTCAAAATCAGCGCCTGGGCGGCCGCTGCTCGGTGCCTGGGCGAAATTGGCTCAAAACTCGCCGCCCGGCCGCCGAGCAGGCTACTTTTAGGTGATGTGACCATAGTTTACCCTCCCCCCCCCCCCGCCGTTTGGATAGATGGCAAGTCTGTCATTTGGCCCCTTCACATAATCCGGTCATAATGTTCATAAAGCAAGTACCTTTGTTTTACGCAGTGCATGCAGCAAACCTTGACATGGTTATCCCTGTAAAGCCCAAATCCAACACACATAAATAGCAACAACAGATTGCAAACACAAATGTCAAAACATTCACAATATAAAAACATTTCGCCCACAAGTTAAACAATCTGTAATAACCATGAAATGCAAAAACATGTTACCTACAAACTGTAAAATTTGTACATTGTCACCACACATGACATGGCATTGCAACGGCAATGGTTAAACTACTAATGTATACAATAATAAAATTGAACACCATACACATATCATGGTAAGTTACCGTACATCGGATATGCAAACATTGAGTTTTTACTTTTGTGGTTGAAAAATTAGACTTTTGAGGGAAAAAATGAATTATTTACATTTGTAGGCAAAAAGCTCTTAATTCATCACATGGTTAAACATATTGTTACATTTGTTGTATAAAGAAAGATATTTTGTGGTTATCTTTTTACATTTAAGGTTCAAATGTCAATGGTCATATTGACATTTGCGGGTCCTCTGTTTGTACATTTGAGGTAGTTCTTTACTTTCATGGGCTCTAATCCCACAACCCCCCCCCCCCCCAAAAAAAAAAAAAAATCTGCCTGGCACCACTGAACTTTTGGTTTGGTGTTTTGTCATTCTTTTGTTGTTGTTGGGGGAGGGGGGGGGTGCATGTCAGATAAAGTAACAAGAAAAAGAAAAATGACTGCAGCCAGGCTTTAATGAAACGGCTAAATGCTGGCACATCTGACCAAGCACTTCCAATCATAATTACAACTCATAATCATAATGACGTACACGCTACTATTATACTGACCCCCCAAAAACAATTTTCTGCCTACACCACTGAACTTTTGGTTTGGTGTTTTGTCATTCTTTTTTGTTGTTGGGGGGGGGGGGGGTGCATGTCAGATAAAGTAACAAGAAAAAAAAATGACTGCAGCCAAGCTTTAATGAAACGGCTAAATGCTGGCACATCTGACCAAGCACTTCCAATCATAATTACAACTCATAATCATAATGACGTACACGCTACTATTATACTGATCGAAAAGATCCTTTCACTATTTGATTATTGGAAGACCATTACAGTGCCATACTAAATATCACACTCTAAGCGTTTACGTGATGCATCAAGGCAATTTATTCCTCGTTGGTTAGAATGTAATCAATTAGAATATAGCTCCCCCCCCCCTCTCTCTCTCTCTCTCTCTCTCTCTCTCTCTATATATATATATATGCATATGTACACACTCTGCACAAAAAGAAAGTAGCCTAGACACTAATTTTCAAATAAATTTATAGTATAAACTTATCATCATGTTTATCCAAAAAAAAAAGAGAATATTATTCTTTAATAATATATTCAATTAGAATCATTCAATTCTTGCATGACTAAATATGTAGTTCTTTGTAAGTGTTGATATGTTTGTTATTGATGTTATTGTAATGCCTAACGCGTTCATTTTATTAAGTTTCTGTTTCCACACACAGTTGAAAAACTGTATTGCAACACTTTATAACACAAACTCCCACACACACAACAAAAAAGCCTACAGTGCTGGACTACTACAAAGTATTCTCGCTCCCACTGAGAACCCCATTGTACTATTTACAATAGGCTATTGACATGATAACTATGTTGTCATATCTACCTCGCAATAAACACTCATTTCATTTGTGTAATAGGGCAGTCATTCGTGGGCAGAGAATCGGTAAAATACCCACATCAACATGCAATGATGAAGTTATAAAAAATTGACTGCGAAGAGGGCCACATACAAAGGGACATAGTGCATTCTCGAGATCACCGAGGAACTTTAGTTTTAACCCTGACCCGAAAACTAAACAGTCAATATTTGTTTCATATACTGCATTTCTGGTGACATATCTCAAAAAGATATATTTTAACAAAATATGCATGTAAAAGTGATTTTTTTTTTGGTCGACTCGAAGGACGTTACCCGTCTAAGAGCATTCATTGAGCGTGTGATGATCAATAACATGAAAAATTGTTAACTTTCTTTTCATTGTATATTCTTTTCATATGATGTAAATAAAAATAAACAAACAAACAAACAATAAGCACACTCTTCTGGTATCGTTCGTTAATTCTATAACTGGAAGGATTGACATTGTGCAACCCTTATATAGAACAGTATATAGGAACATGGAAGAAAAGTACACACTCATCAAAGTTATTTAGCATAACCCACCACTGAATAATTATTTGATCAATACAGTCTTTATCCCGGATTCTCAGGAGTTATCTTACATACTTAATTTAGTAGTTGTTAATGGTAATGAGTTTTCTTCTAAAGTTGCCATGATTTACATTCATTATTGCACTTTTATGTTTTCTCTTGCTTTCGTATTCCATCACTGTGCTAACCTGCCTTGGGGGAGGCTGCTTTTTACCAGGTAAATTTCTGTTGTAATGATTCGATTATTTCTATGAGGTATACATGGTATATATATATACTGTCAAGCCATTACGGTACGTAAGGCTAATTGCCCTTTTTGTTAACCCCACATTCCCTTGAAATTTAGTTTGCTCCTTCCCTTTGTATTTTTCTTGTAATCAACCTTTTATCTGTATACCATGCTGATATGTTTTAATGTGTTTTATGGAGAATGAAATAAATGAAATGAAATGAAATGAAATGAAATGAAACTTCATATACTTATATACAGTATATAGGTCTAATACATCCGAATGCAAATATTTGTTTAATCAAAATTTCTTATGGTGGAGTTATCTTCATAATTTGTATGTCGTCACTTCCACCTCACAATAAACATTCTATTTCATTCTTGTAATGGGCAGGGAACAAACACAATCTACCAGACACAATTCAGTTTCATGTTTCTCCCTCATGGATCGTTTTTGTTTAAAGCAGGAACTGATTTGCTGCTCGTAACCAAATATATTAGGTTTAAATATGCTATTTAGCCCTTTTAAGCAGATATCTAAAAAGTCAGTTCAAAAGGTAGTGGTAAAGCAAGATTATAATGGTGGTTAGAATTGTATGTAGTAATTCGTAATTACTCGTCTCGTCTCGCACATTAGATAATTATATTCGCATCACAATACACATATAAAGTCATACCAGTCGAATTGATGACATATTTTTCTTTCCATTAGAAAATGCTGGTTTCTCAGAACATCTATTTACTTTGTCTTTTACATATTGACACACTTTAACAATAATTGTAGATTCAGCTTCTTTCTCGGCCATGTACAAATATTTGAGCAGAAATTTTCTTTCAACACTGCGAGTTCCTTCATGGCTGAACATATTTCTTGTTTAGATATTGGAACTTGCTGTATTTCATCAAAACTCTGTCGGCCGGGTCACCGAAATGCATCACTTTGGACAGCAATTTTCCAACTACTACACGTGATTGTAAATTTTCCAATGGTTGTTGGAGAAGTTTGAATCATACTCGATTATACATCATAACATATTCATGGAATTGAATGGATTTTTTGGTTTTTTTTGGGGGGGGGGGGAGGGTGGAGGATGGAGGGGAGGGGGTCATTTTCGCTGTTGTTCTTGGTTTAATTTTGTATTAAATTTTGATATCGAGTCCTTTACGGTATTGAATTCTGTACGAGGCGATGATTCAGAATTAACTTGATTAATGTGTTATTCTTCGAAAATAACCAATGATATTTGGATTTATGTAGAATCGTGCACATAAATGTTTTAGGGAATACGATCAATAAATTATAGATATAAATGATTTCATTCACCTGTTATGAATAAATATTTTTTAATAGTCAAAATGCAAATTGCATACATTAATATTGTTGCTAACTTCCAAGGTAGGACAAAGTTCATGGCTTGTCCTACCCGGCATCACGTAATGTATGCAATTCGCATTCTGAATATTGAAATACAGTTATTCGAAAAAAGATTGAAATAATTTGTAACGAGGCACTTAACAAAGATTTTGTGCATTAAATTTGATTACATGACGAAAATTACGTCTTAAATGTTGTAGTTCGTAACCATGACGTCAACTCCTGGTAGCCAGAGAAAAATGCATGAACTGAAATTAATCAGCCAACAGGTATATATTCACCACCCCTCAATCTTAGACATTGAATTGAGACTTACCGCATCGTATGAAGTTTGGAAAGAACAAAACGAAGAAACACGACATCCATAGTTTTCCACTCCACACCAGTTTCCCAAGAGCAGGTGACGCCATATTTCACGTCCAATACCAATGGCGCACCTGGTTAATATGTATTCGTGAACGGCCCTATGAAATATAAATGAACCGCTGTAAACGTTCACGCGAACAATACAAAACTAGAAATGCAATCGTATCTCAACGATGTGCGTGCAATGACGCCATGTTTCTACGTGTCAAACGAAAGAGCTTTTCTTGGACTATCCAGAGCAATTTGTACGAAGTCTGTAGCTTCTGTGTTACTTGAGATAGGTGGGGCGAAAGAAAGGCCACACCAGTGACCTTGATGGGATGGTATTGACTACACCTACGAAGTTTGAAAGAAATTGGGATAGGGGAAAGAACATAGAAAGGGCTCACAAGCACTGCGTGCAAAAACCAATGGGATTTGGTGCATGTTCGTCATTGCAACAAAGATCGTTCTGGGGGTCACTAAGCGTGAACCCGATTTGCCCCATAGACAATGCGTGTAATGCATGGGCGGAAAACGTACAGGATCTGTATTATGACGGGAGTTAAATTGTTTTTTCTCTCTCTCTTTATGTCTCTTTATGGGCCGTATTTGGTATCATTGGAAAGAGAATTTCATGGTTGCTATTGTGAACCACTCTTTTTTCTGTCTATGATGATCCTATCGAAACACGTGATGTAAAAGAGATTTATAGGACAAAATGGCGTCTTAAATGGCCCCCTTGACCAATTTCAAAAATCTGGCCACGAGGTGCCCTGCGTATTGCAACTCGGAATGTCACTGCAAATTTTCAAGGAAAGAAAAGGACGTTTAGGGGGCGAAAAGTAGTCTGAAAAAAATGACATTATAGCCGATATGTGTTATAATTGGGTGAAAACTCGGGGGAATTCGTATAGGTACCCTTGTTCAAATGTGATTTACTCAAAATTGTCTGTGTGAACATATACCATACTTGGTATCATTCGAAAGGGCACTTCATTGCGGTCAGTTTGACACCATCGTCATCTGCGCGCAATGTACTGCACGTATTCAACGCGCTATTACGTAATGCATAGCAAATTCATCATTTTTGGCGATAACTTTGCGAAGAGGGCATTAAAATTTATTCAACTTTGCAGACAGTTGTCACGTATATGGATACATGTGTCTGCCAAGTTTCATTGATGTAGGTATAAAGATCGCTAATTTAGAGCAATTTGAAGTTATTTCTCAATTTTCTTGAAAATGGCGAATTTGGAGGGCATTTTTCGCAAAGTCGGTCAGTGTTAGGGTATATAATTTTGTATATGGCTGGAAAGGGCATATGTTCAGGTATCTAAATCCAAAAAAGGGTACGGGTCTGCCAAGCCAAAATGGAGATAGGGCCACAGAAAGAAATCCCATTCCCAGAAGTTTAGAGGGCGCTATTTATATTTTGCATAGACATTGGAGCGTGAAATTTGGCATGGCTATGTGCAATCATGAGATAAAGATACTGTGAGATTTAAATACAAAACGGAATTTATATGAGAAAGTTATGGCAGTTTTAGATTATTTAGTGGTCCATTTTTCAAGAACTTGAGAGATTTTTGACGGAGTCGGTTTTAGATTTGAATTTCGAGTATGAAGATGGCATTTTGAAGGTCAAGTTATACGTCGCAGATGAAAGAACATCTCTCAGCTTATCTAGAGGAATTTGTTAGAAGTTTGTAGGATCTAGGATAGTGAGATAGGAAGTAAGGTATAAAGGCCTTAAAATGGACCAGAAACGGACAAAATGGCGCCTGGACGGTCATGCATGAGTGATTTCCAAAATCGAAGAATGTAGTGACCTTGATGGGATGTTAGAGACTATGCCTATGAAATTTGAAAGGAAAAGGACATGAGGAAAGCACCTAACTAGGAATCACAAACACTACGTGCAAAACGAATGCGATTTCCTGACGATAAGGATAAGGATAAGGACTAGAAATGCAATCGTGTCACAACGATGTGCGTGCAATGACGCCGTGTTTCTACGTGTCGAACGAAAGAGCTTCTCTCGGACTATCCAGAGCAATTTGTACGAAGTCTTTAGCTTCTGTAATATTGGAGACAGGTAGGGCGAAAGAAAGGCCTCAATAGTGACCTTGATGGGATGGTAGTGACTATGCCTACGATGTTTGAAAGAAATTGGGATAGGGGAAAGAACCTAGAAAGGGCTCGCAAGCACTACGTGCAAAAACAAATGGGATTAGTTGCATGTTCGTCATTGCAATCAAGATCGTTCTAGGGGTCAAAAGCGTGAACCCGATTTGCCCCATAGACAATGCGTGTAATGCATGGACGGAAAACGTACAGGATCTGTATTATGACCGGAGTTAAATTGTTTTTTCTCTCTCTCTTTATGTCTCTTTATGGGCCGTATATGGTATCATTGGAAAGAGAATTTCATGGTCGTTATTGTAAACTACTCTTTTTTTTTATATGATAATCCTATCGAAACATGTGATGTAAAATAGATTTAAAGGACAAAATGGCGTCTTAAATGGCCACCTTGACCAATTTCAAAAATCCGGCCAAGAGGTGCCCTGCGTATTGCATCTCGGAATGTCATTGCAAATTTTCAAGGAAAAAAAAGGATGTTTAGGGGGCGAAAAGTAGTCTGAAAAAATGACGTCATGGCCGATAAGTGTTATAATCGGGCGGAATTCGTATAGTGACCCTTGTTCAAATGCGATTTACTCACAATTTTCTGTGTAAACATATACCATACTTGGTATCATTCGAAAGGGCACTTCATTGCGGTCAGTTTGACACCATTGTCATCTGCACGCAATGTACTGCACGCATTAAAGGCGCTATTACGTAATGCATAGCAAATTCATCATTTTTGGCGATAACTTTGCGCTGACGTTATTAAAATTTACCAAACTTGACAGACAGTTGTCACGTATATGGATACATGTGTCTGCCAAGTTTCAACGACGTAGGTATAAAGATCGTCATTTTAGAGCAAGTTGAAGTTATTTCGGAATTTTCTTGAAAATGGCGAATTTGGAGGGCAATTTTCGCAAAGTTGGTCAGTGATAGGGTATATAATTTTGTATATGGCTGGAAAGGGCATATCTTCAAGTATCTAAATCCAAAAAAGGGTACGGGTTTGCCAAGCCATAATGGAGATACGGCCACAGAAAGAAAGCCAGTTCCCAGAACTTTAGAGGGCGCTATTTATGTTTTGCATAGACATTGGAGCGTGAAATTTGGCATGGCTATGTGCAATTATGAGATAAAGATACTGTGCGATTTAAATACAAAACAGAATTTATATGAGAAAGTTATGGCAGTTTTAGATTATTTAGGGGTCCATTTTTCAAGAATTTGAGAGATTGTTGACGGAGACGGTTTCAGATTTGAATTTTGAGTATGAAGATGGCATTTTGAAGGGCAAGTTATACAGCGCAGATTAAAGAACATCTCTTAGGCTATCTAGAGGAATTTGTTAGAAGTTTGTAGGATCTATGATAGTGGAGATAGGAAGGAAGAAAGAAAGGCCTTAAAATGGACCAGAAACGGACAAAATGGCGCCTGGACGGTCATGCATGAGTGATTTCGAAAATCGAAAAAGTAGGTGACCTTGATGAGATGCTAGAGATGATGCCTACGAAATTTCAGAGGAAAAGGACATGAGGAAAGCACCTAACTAGGAATCACAAGCACTACGTGCAAAACGAATGTGATTTCTGGACGATAAGGAGAATATTAATGGGGCAGAATGTGAACGAAAACAAGGCAATGACGAAGGTTCGTCATTGCAAAAAGGAGGAAAAGGAGAATATTAATGGGGCAGAATGTGAACGAAAACAAGGCAATGACGAAGGTCGTCATTGCAAAGAGGGTACCAATGAATAGAAAAGAGGGAGAGGGAGTATGACTATGATTCACGTTCTCACTGCTATTTTCCTCGCTCTCTCTCTCTCTCTCTATATATATATTATATATATATCTCAATGTCTCTCTTTGTTTCTTTATTTGTTCTCTCCCCCCTCTCTCTCTCTCTCTCTCTTACATATTTAACATGTTTTTCTTTGACGTCATATCAACTCAAATATATTCCTGCTTTTAATTAAGAAATTATTGCTCTATCTGAAAATAATTTTTTAAGCAATTTAGCTAGGAGGTGCATGGTAACCAAAGTTACCTTAGGAGCAATCATTCTTCATACCTGAAAAGAAACAATTAAGCATAATAATCCAGCAAAGATCATCATACCAAAATAACCATTCCGCCTTGACTGTTGTGTATAAAAGAGACTTAACTGTACCCGTGAAAATGTCGCTTCATTAAAAAAAAAACCGTCAGCAAACGTTCGCATTTTTTCAGTTTTCCCGGCAGAATGATATTCCACTCCATATGATGGTTTATCACTCGTTAAAAATGCAACGAGACAGCACGTTTACATATAAATAGATAATGAGGGCGATATATACAAAAAAAAAAAATAATAATAAAATCTAGCTGAAAGTAGGGGTGAACGGAAAGAAATGGGACATGGAACAAGTGGGCCACCCCATTTAACTCGAAAGATAATTAAGCTTTTGTAAATGTTTAAAATTCTACAGAAGGTCTGAATTATGTTTGTTCACAAATGCATCTATGTATAACTGTACCGCAATTTTGCTCGTAGATTTGATTATCGCTTCTTTTGGTCATTTTTTCTCCTGTTTTTCGGCATGAATTGTCAAAGGTTTTACCAGTTTTTAGAAGATCTGAATACAGTTAGAGGTCTGATACAACCCAATAAATTTTAATAACACTTTTAATGAATCTTTACAATTATTTGTTGGTATTCCATTTAATCCAAGCTACATTTTGTGTATAACAGGAATGTCAATTTTAACCAATCATAATCCATAGACATTTAAAATAAAAAAATATATCAATTATACCTCTAATAACATTATAAGCATATGTCAAGTAATACCTGTTAATAGTGATCTATTACCCTTAATCTCTCCAGCGATTAATTTGGGACAATCATCTGTAAAATTGTTATATTTTTTTCATTTTCACCTCCATCATTGCAGGTGATGTCTTTCCAGCACGGATCATCTGCATCAATAACCATTTTTGTTTTAATAGGTCAGGAAGAGATCCTCACGTTTACATGTTTTCTTCTTTAAAGACCGTCAACACTACTGAGCCAGAAGGGATTAGACCACTCAGCGAGGTCACTGACAGGTGGCTATCTCATTAACTCAGCTCTCAACTAACATAAGAAAAAGAGGATCATGGGGGACCAACAGGCACCGATTGGGGAAGTTTTCTATAAAGAGGGAGCAAGTAGCTACAAGTAGGACAGTGTGGCTTTAAATTCATAATTCATCTTTATTTTTTAAGAACCCATAAACAAGGTATTGCAAGGTAAATTAGAAATTTAGGAATTTTCAAAGAAAACACATTTATTGAAAAAGATAATGCTTTGTTTTCTTCAATTAAACATGGATGTGAAAGATATCGGCATGCCTTACGCTGCATATTTTCCACACGATTCAGACAGCAACAAATGGAAGAGATGTGGCAATCAAAGGAAACAAAGTAATTGTTAAAACAAAAATAATTAATATCTCTTTTAAGAAAATGTGTGTAAAAAAATTCTTTAAAAAAAAAAAAATCGAATGTTAGAGCAGAAAATGCACTAATCTGCAATGTTATGTGCGTGTGTGTGATGTATGTGCGGGTATGGGGGAGGGGGTAGGAGGGTGGTGTACGACTGTAATGTGATGGGCGTGGGCGCCACGCGCGCGTCTGTGTGTGTGTGTGTGTGTGTGTGTGTGTATGGGGGGGGGGGTTAGTGGTGCACGTCTGCAATGCGATGGGCGTGGGCGTTACGCGTGAGTTTGTGTGTGTGTGTATGTGTGTGTGTGTATGGGGGTCATCTGTAAGATCATCTGTTGGTTCAAATCAATTGCAATAGATACCCGATATGCACTTTGCTCCTTTTCAAGACTGAAACATTTTTGCGCGAACCATCTTTCGCAACATTTTTGAAATTAGGCAGTGCTCACTCAAGCATAATATGTTGTCAACGGTTTTGATGCCATCCGAATGAAAAGACCCTCAAACATACATTCATAGATAGACAAAAATGTAGATATCGTTAAATTATAATTTCACGAAAATATTTTCAAAATGTTCCAAAGTGTTAAATTTGAAGGAAAACAAAATATAGTACACTATATAAAAGCCAGTTTTTTTTCATTTGATGACGTTGCCGCAGCCAGGCAAGTTGAATGGGGAATAATTATTTTGGTGGATTTCCCCCCCCCCCCCGATTGTTTTATATCAAATATTCCCGTGGAATAAACCTTTTGTATTTTTTTGTCTTGTTGCTCGTTCATAAAATTGTATACGGTCATAATAAGGAAATATAACATTTGCTTACTATTCAAATTCATACGTCTAATTTTTATCCAAAAAACAGTAACAAAAGAAAGAAATCAAAGAACCGTCAATTTGAAAATATTTAACAGACACTTGTTATCTTTTTATTTGTTATTCAATCAGAAAATAGCAAACACGTTTATTTATCCTTACACATTCGCGTATTATACACAGCAATTCGATATACAAAAATAACACAGTTTCGCATCGTTGAAAGACTGATACATTTTTTGTGGATAGGCCTATCATTTGTTTTACCCTCCAACGTCAATCTTGACATGCATGGCGAAATTTCAAACACAGGCATGAAAGACTTAACATTCATCAGCTGAAGATAGATGGTGTGTGCCCATGCCTTGAGCCATAATGCATGGCCGTCCAGAGGATTTTTTATGTTGGGGGCCGGGATAAAATGCAATAAATTATTGACAATTTATTGCATTTTCTTTGTTTTTTTTAATTTATGGAAACTGCCCCTACCCTAGCCCCCGCTGCGTACAGTTATGGTTCAGTGACAAAGCAATGGCCTCGTAACTGTGAGGCCCCAGGATCAAAACCGTGTCGATGTGCTATATTAGTGCCCTTTTGTGGGGCATACACATGCTTTAGCAGTCACGCAAAACACACATTGGCAAATAATTATTCAATATTCTGAGAATGTATACTATTATCTAGATCTATTATTTTTAAATTATTTTTTAAATAATTCCATAAATTGGGGTAAAACAAAAATATTCCACCTATATGAGCGACAGTGTATTATCATACCTAGGAAGGACTGGGCCAATTAACAAATGGCTCTGACTAGAGCAATCCAGCCGCTTTTTTTTAATAGATAATTATCATTATTTTTTGTTAATATGAACAGTGTATGTATATATGCTTTTAGTACTGCAAAAATATAAAATACCACACCAAACCTAACCAATCGTTATCTTCGTTATTATTATTACTATCATTATTATTACTCAAATTACTATCATTATCGTCATTGCTATTAATACATTTGTTGCTACTATTTTATCACCAGCGTCATCATCATCATCATCAATTTATCTTTAATCGACAACAAGAAACTGAACGAATAGTAACATAAAGCTTTCCTTGCAAGTTTTTTTTCAATTCTAAGGATGCTTATTTGCATTATTATTCATCAATAAAACTTCACGACAACGCATTTAAAAGTGATAACATTTGGTCCTAATTTTCCTTGATAAATTATACATATACATAACGAATAAAAGTCTCACCGTAAATATTTTTTCATGTCTTATTCACGATATTATATATATTTTTTGTCTACGTTTGTTTACGATAAACTTTTAAAATAAGCACATTTACAAAAGTAATATGTTGTAGAAAAAAATCAGCGCGTAATAGGTAAGAAATAAACATCCCACACGAAAACCATATGTAAGCATGTTCTTAGATAGTCTGTGTATATACGAATATCATCATAAAGATATCATTCTGACAAAGTTCAAAGTTTTTCAATCTTTCAAATTTGCGAATACGCCATTTTTTAATAAGATCACAGCACGAGATATACATTTATCTCCACAAACTATAACGAAAAACCAAACGAATACGCTGTGCCTAAAGTACGCCTAAAGTCTGAGTAATTAATTTGAAATATAGTTCAATGATATAGTCATTAGAAGCAGTACATAGAAGTGATAGAGTTATGTTGAAATGTATATATAATTATTTGGCTCGTTTTGGATAAAAAATAATATAATAAATCTATGTTTCTATATGATTAGTCTTTTTGTAAAAATTTGAACAGGACAGCATGTACGTAAATTATTTAACGTGTATCGAGACCTTGATAACCACGTTATGTAATATGAAATCGCATTTCAAAAAGCAGCAAAAGCATTACTTCAATTTAATCTAATCTTATAAGTTATTGTTTTTGAATGTCTTTTCGAGTAATCATAACGGAATTTTGTCTATGTATAGTATACTTTGGGGAAATATATTTCAGGCGTTAATTGATGCTGAAAGGGAGAAATATAATTGCCAGCCAAAGCGCATACAAGGTTAACAAAATTTGTCAGATTTCGAAACGACGACATTTGCTCCGTGCTTTATTTAACCCAAAATACAACGTTAGGATTAATTTTAAAAGCTGGTTGAAGGTTAAAATTAAATTAAGTACATTTAGCACATATTTTCAAGGGCCAAGGAGCAACATGCCCACTTCCTGACAAATTTCCATCAATCAAACATAGACAATAGTTACGACTCACATTTCATTTAATAAGGAAATAATAGGAAGGTCTGTCATCAAGTGCGTTTTCAACCTCATGAATTATAATCCTGTCAAATAACTGTTCTACTTGGTTGCAAATCAGTCTCACACAACGGTAATGTAGAGTATCGGTCATTGGTTATACCTATCCAGATAAACCACTGGGTGGGGGTTGGTGTCGATTAGAATGTTTGGTCCAGGGCTAAAGTTAGGAATTCGGTTAATGTTGGAAACTAAGCAATTATTGACGGAGCTTTTACCGTAGAACCCTTAATCCTACTGCTAAAATGACTCCGTACTAACTCAAATCCGATAGATTCTCGGTTATAGGGCTAATTATGGAATGCGGATATTTTATTTTTATTTTTGAATTATTATTATTCTTTTTTTTGGGGGGGGGGGGCGGGGGTGGGGGGTATGTTTTTGTTTTGGTCTGCATGGTGCTGGTCTTGTCGGTGTGACTGGAATATTAGTGTGTTGTTCAATAAGACGGTGGCAGAGGGTTTAAGTTTGCATCGTGTGGGTATATAGTTTGTTGAAACGCCACACCAGAGTTTAAATTCGATGCAGTGGCTGTTTGGATGTCGGTGCCTGCAGGGTGAGCACTCAGGGTATTGAGAGGAATCGCTGGTTCCGATGGCATGGGTGTAACGGCCGTCTTCGATGAACTGCAGGTCCAATATACGGCTACAATGGCTAGCATTGTCAGCAAGGACAAGCACGCACCTACAGATGCCATGACGCTCACGACACGTGGAGATGTTTTCATCGTAGGCTGAGTTGTAGTCTGAGTTGGAGAATCTGCAAGACGAAGAATAAAATAAGCAATTGGAGAAACTTCAAAAAAAGAAGTTCGTTATTGAAAGGATATCATGCTATTTGTTCTCGTTTTGATTTATGGAATTGTACTCATGTTGTTCGAGAGGAAACAGAAGAGAATTAAACTGTACATAGTTCTTCCATATTACGCATTATGAAAATTTCTTCGACCTAACAGACAGATGCACGAACAGGACATAAAGGCACATGTTCACCAGAACTATCACTGATCAAGAAGAGGGGTTAGAACTAAAATAGACAAGGAGCTTCATTCTCTATCTCAAACTCGATCAGAAAAATAGAAGATGTTATGGGAGAGATTATATAAACTGATTATAAACTGGCATCTCTTTAAAGCAATTGCTCTCAACCTACATTCACACTGTACCCCAGCATCTTCAGAATGTCCGCAGTCGTGGTTGCCCCATCCGGTATTACTGCAATCGGTCAACCTGGATTCATATCCCGAACAGTCGACATCGTCAAGGTATATGGGGTCAGATCCTTGTTCGTATGTACCACCACTCCTGGCTACACCAACATTGCCTGAGTATCCAAGCTGTCGACAAACTACCCTCGCGTCATCGTCATCCCAACCGTCATCACAGACTGTCCCCCATTGGCCATTGTAAAAGATCTCAACCCTGCCATCAAGTTCATTTGCACTGTACCCATCAACCAGGCGGATTTCTCCCTCTCTTTCGTCTTTCAAAATAAATGAAACGAAGGTATAGGACTTCTAGTATTTGATTTGATTTGATATGATTGTTTCACATTCCACAAAATAACAGTTTACATATATATATTATTAAAGGTCAGCAAGATAAAGCATAATGACGAAAAACAACGATGGCAGTAAATATGCAGTAACGTGAAATATGAGGAACCTATTCAAAGGCAATGCGTGTATAACATAGGTTCCCATTTTACCGTAAAATTTGGACCCTCATTGCCAAAAAGATTATAAGCTCGCCGTGGTCGTCGGGTGCAGCCCCCGAGAGTCCCCCAAAGAAACCCCACAGCCGGGTCGGCTTCATGCCACGTACCTCAATCACCAAACTTTGTCAGTAGAAAATAATAGGTATGAAAATTACTAAACACACCCGAAAAAAAACAGACAAAATTGTCTTAGTTGTGGGATGTCCGATGCCCCCTAAAAACTGGTATCAATTTTATTTTTAGGCCCAAGGACCACATTTTGTCATGAGAAAAGTTGTAACTATACACATTACATAAAAACTTAAAAATAAATCACGCTTTACTGCCCTCAAATGCTCTGGTTTGGGTTCAGAAAGAATGTGTGATTAAGTCAAAGAAGAAGTTTCCCATGAAGATATTTAGAGCTCTGTGCAACAGGTCTGCAGATATTTTCAAATAATATTTTAAACACTAATTATTTCGCCTATACTAACAGTGAAAAGATATACATTAATCTTCCGTTTGGGGTTTATTATTTCTATTAGAAAAGGCGCCTTTATTAAGTATGAGTGCTCGCGACCTACCTCCGCAGTAAACTCCAGCATCTTCAGAATGTCCACAGTTGTGGTTGCCCCATCCGCGATTACTGCAATCAGTTAACCCGGATTCATATCCCAAGCAGCCCACATCATCAAGATATATCGGGCCAGATCCTTGTCCGTATGTACCACCACTCCTGGCTCCACCAACATTGCCCGAGTATCCAAGCTGTCGACAAACTACACTCGCGTCCAGGTCATCCCAACTGTCATCACAGACTGTCCCCCATTGGCCACTGTGGTAGATCTCAACCCTGCCGTCATTTGAATTGTACCCGTCAACCAGGCGGATTCCCCCCTCTATTTCATCTATCAGAACAAATAAAACAAAGGTATAAGACCTCTAGTATGAGGCTTTCACGGAATATTAATATATTTTAGCCGTAAGATTTGATCCCCCAATGCCAAAAAGGTTAAAAGCTCGAGCGTAGTCGTCGGATTCAGCCCAGACAGTCCCCAAAACAAACCCCAAAGCCAGGTGGACTAAATTTCATGTACCTCGATCACTAAATTTTGTCAGTAGAAGGTAATAGGAATGAACAATCTTAACACATACACACAAAAAAACAGACAAAATTTTCTTCGGAATTGGATGTCAGATTCTCCCTACAAACCACATTTTGTCCTGAGAATAGTTTCCGACTATATATAACACCCCCCCCCCTCAAAAAAAAAAACTGACATTTTTTTTTGTTCACGATTTGCTGCCCTCAAAGGTTGTGGTTTAGCTTTAGATAGAGTGTGTGATTAAGTCGAAGAAGAAATTCCCCGTGAAGATATTTGGAACTCTCTGCAACAGTTTTGAAGATATTTTCAAAGAATATTATAAACACTAGATATTTCGCCTATACTAACAGTGAAAAGATATACATTTATCTTTAGTTGGGGGTTCATTATTTCTTTTAGAAAAGGCGCCTTAATTAAGTATGAGTGCTCGCGACCTACCTCCACAGTAAACTCCAGCATCTTCAGAATGTCCACAGTTGTGGTTGCCCCATCCGCGATTACTGCAATCAGTCAACCCGGATTCATATCCCAAACAGCCCACATCATCAAGATATATCGGGCCAGATCCTTGTCCGTATGTACCACCACTCCTGGCTCCACCAACATTGCCCGAGTATCCAAGCTGTCGACAAACTACACTCGCGTCCAGGTCATCCCAACTGTCATCACAGACTGTCCCCCATTGGCCACTGTGGTAGATCTCAACCCTGCCGTCATTTGAATTGTACCCGTCAACCAGGCGGATTCCCCCCTCTATTTCATCTATCAGAACAAATAAAACAAAGGTATAAGACCTCTAGTATGAGGCTGTCACGGAATATTCACCATATTTTAGCCGTAAGATTTGATCCCCCAATGCCAAAAAGGTTATAAGCTCGACCGTAGTCGTCGGATTTAGCCTAGACAGTCCCCAGAACAAACCCCAAAGCCAGGTGGACTAAATGTCATGTACCTCAATCACTAAACTTTGTCAGAAGAAGGTAAAAGGAATGAACAATCTTAACACATGCACACACAAAAAAACGGACAAAATTTTCTTCGGAATTGCATCCCAGTTTCTCCCTAAAAACCACATTCTGTCCTGAGAATAGTTTGCGACTGCATATTACACCCCCCCCCCCCAAAAAAAAAAAACTGATTTTTTTTTTCTCACGATTTGCTGCCCTCAAAGGTTGTGGTTTAGCTTTAGATAGAGTGTGTGATTAAGTCGAAGAAGAAATTCCCCTTGAAGATATTTTGAGCTCTCTGCAACAGTTTTGAAGATATTTTCAAAAAATATTTTAAACACTAATTACTTCGCCTATACAGTGGAAAGATATACATTTATCTTCAGTTGGGGGTTCATTATTTCTTTTAGAAAAGGCACTTTTATTGAGTATGAGTGCTCGAGATTTACCTCCACAATAAACTCCAGCATCTTCAGAATGTCCGCAGTTGTGGTTGCCCCATCCGCCATTACCGCAATCAGTCAACCTGGATTCATATCCGGAGCAGGCGACATTATCAAGGTATATCGGGTCAGATCCTTGTCCGTATGTACCACCACTCCTGGCTACACCAACATTGCCCGAGTATCCAAGCTGTCGACAAACTACCCTCGCATCAGAGTCACCCCAACTGTCATCACATACTGTCCCCCACAAACCATTGTGGAAGATCTCAACCCGACCTTCGTTTGCAGTGGGACCGTCAACAAGGCGGACTTCTCCCTCTGTTTCATCTTTCAAAAGAAACAAAACGAAGATACAAGACTACTTTTCTCAGAACTATAGTCACCCCGTTTTACCCGTAAGATTTGACCTCTCATTGCCAAAAGGTTATAGCTCAACCGTATTCGTCGGGTTTAGCCACCGAAAGTCCCCCAAATAAGCCCCCAGACCTAGTAGACTTCATTCCATGTATACGTCAACCACCAAACTTTTTCATTAGACAGTGATAGGACTGAACATTACTTAACACAAACACACAAAGGAAAAAGATATTTTTTCTTCGGTATGGGATTTCCGATGCCCCTTAGAAACTGGTATGAACATTTGCTTTTTTTGCCCAAATTAAGGACAACATTTGGTTATGGGAAAAGTTGCGACTGTACATTAATAAAAACATAAGAACTAAAAAATAAATTACGCTTTGCTGTCCCCTAATGCTCTGGTTGAAGGATTAGATAGAGAGTGTGATTAAGTCGAAGAAGAAGTTAACATGAAGATATTTGGAGCTCTCTGCAACAGCTTTGAAGATATTTATAAAGAATATTGGAATAACAAGTTCGCCTATACATTGGACAAATGTACATATATTTTTAAACGAGGGTTCTTTGTATCTACAAGAAAGGGCGCTGTAAATAAGTATGAGTGCTTTCAACCTACCTTCACAGTAAACTCCAGCATCTTCAGAGTGTACGCAGTTGTGGTTGCCCCATCCGCCATTACTGCAATCAGTCAACCTGGATTCATATCCGGAGCAGGCGACATTATCAAGGTATATCGGGTCAGATCCTTGTCCGTATGTACCACCACCCCTTGCTTCACCAACATTTCCCGAGTATCCAAGCTGTCGACAAACTACCCTCGCATCAGAGTCATCCCAAAAGTCATCACATACTGTCCCCCATATACCATTGTGGTAGATCTCAACCCGACCTTCGTTTGCAGTGGGACCTGCAACAAGGCGGACTTCTCCCTCTGTTCCAGCATTTAAAAGAAAAAGCAACGGGTGTAGAGCTCTACATGATTATTTGATTATCTGAATGCTTATTACATAATCCACACAGCCAACCCTAAACCGAAGCGGCTGGCGATGTGCCGAAAACTCGGCCATTTTAAATGATTTTGATTAATTGTCTTTCTGATGCCACCTGTGCATCAAAATCCCTTTTCACGTAATGCAATAATTCATGAATTCGATCTGGTTTGTATATTGACCTTACGATTTTAATACGGGGTTATCATCAACAACACACCACCCCCCCCCCCCCGTAGTTTGACCAATTTCGCGAGTCTGTCCTTTGGTCCTGTTTAGACAGCATGTATCTTTACGTTACACGGTGCAAGGCTAGCTTTATGAATCTTAATGATTAAACAAAAATGAAAACGATACGTATGAATTGACTACTACAAAATTACAACAATCATAAAAAATTACAACCGCAAATGTCAAAATATCCACAAATATAAAAACATTACGCCAACAAGTTTTAACATCTGTAATAAACATAAATGCAAATACATTTCGCCTCCAAATGTGAAAATGTACATTGTCACCATAGCATGGCAACGGCAATGGTAAAAGTAGTAATGTATAAAATAATTGAATAGAACACCCATACACATCTGATAATAAGCTACTGTACATCGAATATGCAAACAATAAATCTTACCTTTGTGATTGAAGTTTTGACTTTTGCGTTAAACATTGAATTATTTACATTTGTAAGTGAAAGGCTGTTAAATTCATCAAATGATTAATGATTCGTCAAATGGTGTTGTAGAACATAATACAATGTGTAGTACTTCTTTACATTTGAGGTTGACATGTAATTACATCTGTGATTATTTTGACATTTGCGGGTCCTATGTACATTTTAGGTGGATTTTTACATTCATGAGCTCTAACGTACACCTACCACCAAAAAAAATCCTATTTCCTTCCTTTACCACAGAACTTTGGGTTTGGGTGTTTTTTCCTTGGGGGGGGGGGATGGTGGTTGCATGTCAGATAAAGTGATCAAGAAAAATAAAAATTATTTCAGAACAATTTGCGTCCATGCATACGCTGAACATGCTAAATGCTGGCACATCTGAACGAGTACTTCCATTCATAATTACAACTCATAATCATGATGACTTACACGCTACTATTATACTGATCGAAACGATCCTTTCACTATTTGATTATTGGAAGGTCATTACAGTGCCATTCCAAATATCACACTCTAAGCGTTTACGAAACGCATCAAGGTAATTTATTCCTCGTCGGTTAAAATGTAATTAATTAGTATATAGCCTCTCTCTCTTTCTCTCTCTCTCCCCCTCTCTCTCTCTCTCTCTCTCTCTCTCTTTATATATATATATATATATATATATATATACACGCTCTGCACAAAAAGAAAGTAGACACCATTTTCCAAATAAATATTTAGTATAAACTTGTTATCTTGTTGATCAAGATGAAAATAAATTAATCATCTTTCATATTATATTCAATTTGAAGCATACCATTCATTCATGAGTGAATAAAGCTAATTAACTATAAACGAGTCTCTGAAAGGAAGTTGCAAAAATGGGGCATCTGGCCATTCGTATGTTGATGGGATTTTGAAGGTATCCTATGGCTTGTCTACATGCTTGGCTGGAGGGGCGAGGCATCATGATCGTGCTTGTCAAAACCATGTAGTCCTGAGACTACAGTTGACATCCAGAGCTCAATCCTCCTCGCTGGATCCCATTCTTTGTTTTCATTGTTGAGCTAGAATGTCTTAAAGATGCACATGTTCTTTAACGCTCTATTTTTGCATTTTTTCTTAATCAGACCTTCTAACGGTTAAATGAATGACCTAATCCCAGCGTAAAAGTTCAAATCTTTATCGTAATTGATGTTGGTAGAGTATAAATTTCTTTTAATATATTTCATTGTATTTCACTGACGGTTTATATAGAAATTTGGAACAGTGAAGAGTGTCCACTATTTTGTTTTGACCGAGTGTATAAATTATTCACATAATACAATATATACTTTTAAGTCTTGGTATTTTTGTTATTGATGTCATCGTAATGCCTAACGCGTTCATTTTATTAAGTTTCTGTTTCCACACACAGTTAAAAAACTGTATTGCAACACTTTATAACACACACACACACACACACACACACACAACAAAAAAGCCTACAGTGCTGGACTACTACAAAGCATTCTCGCTCCCGCTGAGAATCCAATTTGTACTTTTTCCAATTAGTTATTTCCATAATAATTATGTCGTCATATCTACCTCGCAATAAACACTCATTTCATTTGTGTAATGAGGCAGTCATCCGCGGGCAGAGAATAGGTAAGATAACACACATCGACATGCAATGATGATATTATACAAATAATGACTTCTTTAAAGGGCATTGTTCAAACTATTGCCCAAGGTGATTCAGAAACTGTACCGTTTCCCGAAACAAAGCTGAAGGGCATAGTGCAATCGAGGAACTTTAGTTTTAACCCTTACCCGAAACTAAACAGTCGATATATACCTCATTCCTGGTGTCATATCTCAACAAGATATATTTTAACAAAATGTGCATGTAAAAGTGTATAATATTTTGAAGAGGCGAAGGAAGTTACCCGTGTAGGAGCATTGCGCGCGTCTCATTGCACGTGTGATGATCAACAACATAAACATGGTTTTACTTTCTTGTCATTGTATATTCTTTTCATATGACGGAAATAAAAAAAAATTAAAAAACAATAAGCATAATCTTCTGGTATCTGTCGCTAAATTCTATAACTAGAAGGATCAACATTGTGCTATCCTTATATAGAACAGTAAATAGGAATATGAAAGAAAAGGCTTATCAAAGTTAATAAGCATAACCCACTACCGAACAATTATTTGATCAATACAGTCTTTATCCCAGATTTTAAGGAGTTATCTTACATACTTAATTTAGTAGTTGTTAATGGTGATGAGTTTTCTCCTTAAGTTGCCATGATTTAAATTTATTATTGCATATTTGTGTTTTCTCTCGCTTTTCGTATTCCATCACTGTGCTAACCTGCCATGGGGGAGGCTGCTATTTACCACTATAAATTTCTGTTGTAATGATTCGATTGTTTCTATGAGGTATACATGGTATATATACTGTCAAGCCATTAAGGTACGTTTTAAAGTCCTGGCTTCTTTAATGTAAAGAATTCATAAAGTATGTATATAAAGTTACCCTAGAAAATGCATTTTCGTTATTATAGGAGGCAACATTTCCAAAACATCGAAATGGCTAAATATCTTAATTAAACTCCATTCCTATGTACATTATATAGGTCTAATTCATCCGAATGCAAATATTTGTTTAATCAAAATTTTCCTATGGTGGAGTTATCTTCATAATTATTATGTCGTCACTTCTACCTCGCGATAAACATTCCATTTCATTCTTGTTATGGGGCAGAAACAAACACAATCTACCAGACACAATTCAATTTTATGTTTCACCCCTCATGGATCGCTTTTTTTTAAAGCAGGAACTGATTTGCTGCTCGAAACCAATTATGTTAGGTTTAAATATGCTATTTAGCCTTTTTAAGCAGATATTTTAAAAGTCAGTTCAAAAGGTAGTGGTAAAACAAGATTATAATGGTGGTTAGAATTGTATGTAACAATTCGCAATTACTCGTCTCGTCTTGCACATTAGATAATTATATTCGCACCATAATACACATATAAAGTCATACCAGTCGGGTTGATGACATATTTTTTCTTTCCATTAGCAAATGCTGGTTAATGTTTCTCAGAACATCTATTTACGTTGTCTTTTACATATTGACACACTTTAACAATAATTGTAGATTCAGCTTCTTTCTCGGCCATGTACAAATATTTGAGCAGAAATTTTCTTTCAACATTGCGAGTTCCTTCATGGCTGAACATATTTCTTGTTTAGATATTGGAACTTGCTATATTTCATCAAAACTCTGTCGGCCGGGTCACTGAAATGCATCACTTTGGACAGCAATTTTCCAACTACTACACGTGATTGTAAATTTTCCAATGGTTGTTGGAGAAGTTTGAATCATACTCGATTATACATCATAACATATTCATGGAATTGAATTATTATTATTATTATTATTATTATTATTATTTATTTTTATTTTTATTTTTTTTTTGGGGGGGGGGAGGGGGGTCGTTTTCGCTGTTGTTCTTGGTTTAATTTTGTATCAAATTTTGATATCGAGACCTTTTACGGTATTCAATTCTGTACGAGGCAATGATTCAGAATTAACATGATTCATGTGTTATTCTTCGAAAATAATCAATGATATTTGGATTTATGTAGAATCACATAAATGTTTTAGGGAATACGATCAATAAATTATAGATATAAATGATTTCATTCACCTGTTATGAATAAATATATTATAATAGTCAAAATGCAAATTGCATACATTAATATTGTTGCTAGCCTCCAAGGTAGGACAAAGTTTATGGCTTGTCCTACCCAGCACCACGTAGTGTATGCAATTCGCATTCTGAATATTGAAATACAATTATTCGAAACAAGATTGAAATAATTTGTAACGAGGCACTCAACAAAGATTGTGTGCATTAAATTGTATTACATAACGAAAATTGCGTTTTAAATGTTGTAGTTGGTAACCAAGGATTTGGTAACCATGACGTCAACTCCTGGTAGCCAGAGAAAAATGCATGAACTGAAATTAATCAGCCAACAGGTATATATTCACCACCCCTCAATCTAAGACATTGAATTGAGACTTACCGCATCGTATGAAGTTTGGAAAGAACAAAACGAAGAAACACGACATCCATAGTTTTCCACTCCAGACCAGTTTCCCCAAAGCAGGTGACGCCATATTTCACGTGCAATACCAATGGCGCACCTGGTTAATATGTATTCGTGAATGGCCTTATGAAATATAAATGAACCGCTGTAAACGTACACGCGTACAATACAAAAAGAGGGAGAGGGAGTATGACTATGATTCACGTTCTCACTGCTTTTTTCCTCGCTCTCTCTCTCTCTCTCTATATATATATATATCTCAACGTCTCTCTCTGTTTCTTTATCTTTTTTTCTCTCTCTGTTTCTGTATCTTTTTTTCTCTCCCCCTCTCTCTCTCTCTTACATATTTTACATTTTTTTTCTTTGATGTCATATCAACTCAAACATATTCCTGCTTTTAATTAAGAAATTATTGCTCTATCTGAAAATAAATTTTTAAGCAATTTAGCTAGGAGGTGCATGGTAACCAAAGTTACCTTAGGAGCAATCATTCTTCATACCTGAAAAAGAAACAATTAGGCATAATAATCCAGCCAAGATCACCATACCAATGTTAACATTTCCGTTTCATCTCCGCCTTGACTGTTGTGTATAAAAGAGACTTAACTGTACCCGTGAAAATGTCGCTTCATTAAAAAAAACGTCAGCAACGTTCGCATTTTTTGAGTTTTCCCGGCAGAATGATATTCCACTCCATATGATGGTTTATCAATCGTTACAAAATGCAACGAGACAGCACGTTTAATTATTGTATGAGATTACTTTTTTTCCATTAAAAACATATAAATAGATGATGAGGGCGATTAACTGAATACTGCGGTATAAAAATGATATCATCTGCATATCAATATTTAAAATTATTACAATCTTAAGGTACTACATTGCTATAATTACTTTATTTCTGTGTGCCCTTTTTTATCTCTGATTTTTATGAAGTGAATGAAGAGGGCCATTGACTAGGGGGCCTGTGTAGGATGTGGTCCTATACAGTCATTTATAACAAGCCTCTTTTCGTAATAGTGTTTACCCCCCCCCCCCCCCCCCAAAAAAAAAAAAAAAAAAAAAAAAAAAAAAAATATCTAGCTGACAGTAGGGGTGAACGAAAAGAAATGTCTACAGCTGTACCACAATTTTGCTCGTAGATGTGATTATCACTTCTTTTTGATCATTTTTTTCGGCATTCATTGTCGAAGGTCTTACCAGTATACAACTTAGCTGTTTTTGGAAGATCTGAATACAGTTAGAGGTCTGATACAACCCAATAATTTTTAATAACACTTTTAATGAATCTTTAAAATCATATGTTGGTGTCCCATTTAATCCAAGCTACATTTTGTGTATAACAGGAACGTCAATTTTAACCAATCATAATCCATAGACATTTAAAATAAAAAAAATATATCAATTATACCTCTAATAACACTATTAAGCATATGTCAAGTAATACCTGTTAATATATTGTTCAAAATCTTTCATTTATATTACAAATCGGAGTCATTGTTGAAATTTACATTTGACTTGACAAAACAGCTCATCAGTTCATTCAATAGTTTTAGGACAGTTTAGCGATCAACTGTAAAATTGTCTTACTTTAATGTGATCTATTACCCTTAATCTCTCCAGCACTTAATTTGGGACAATCATCTGTAATTTTTTATATTCTGTTCATTTATGACTGCCCCACTTCACCCGGGGGATGGTCCCCTTCTCCCCTTTTAACAGCTCCTTTGAATGAGTATTGCATAAAAACTTAACATGTAGGGAGAGTATTTTATGGATCAATATGTATATAGCTTATTATGAGTATTACATACCATATGAAAATGGAGAGGATAAAATAACTACTCAAGAAGTTATAAAGTAAAAAGTCCCGCGTCATGATCATGTCCCACTTAAATCTTAAATTCATACCTAGCTGTGTATACCCCAGTGGCGTACCCATAAATTAATAAAAGAGGAGGGCGGCTGCCTCCAAGAAAAGTCAATGTTTCTGGTCAACCCCTTTTTTGCACCCCCAGCCTTCAACCTTGGATTGAATCATTGTGCAAATCAGGCAGTCATTGCATAAGTTGTGTTAACTCTCAATAATTGATTTGAACTATCATTTGATCTTAAATCATATATACCTAGCTGTACATACCCCCGTGGCGTAACCAAAAACTGATAAAATAGAGGGGCGGAATCCTCCCAAGACAGCCAATGTTTCAATGGCCCTTCAAAGAGTATCCACACCAGCTTCACTGTCAGTGTCAACTCACCATCAACATCTCCATCATTGGAAAGACATCATCTGCAATGATGTCTTTCCAGCACGGATCATCTGCATCAATATCCATTTTTGTTTTAATAGGTTAGGATGAGATCCTTACGTTTACATGTTTTCTTCTTTGAATTCATGATTCATCTTTATTTCATAAGACCCTATAGACAAGGTGTTGCATGGTGAATTAGTAATTTAGGAAAGAGAACACATTTATTGACAAAGACATTGCTTTGTTTTATTCAATTAAACATGGGTGCGAAAGATATCGGCATGCCTTACACTGCATGTCTTCCACATGCTTCAGACAGGAACAGATAGAGAAGTTGTTTCAAACAAATTATTTGTTTAAACATGAGATTTCATCTCTCTTTTAAGGAAATTGAACAAATTATGTATATCACTATTTAGTACAGAAATGGAAAGTCAGAGCATAAAATACATTAATCTGCAATGTTATGTGCGTGTGTGCATAGGCCCCGGAAGTTGGGGGGGGGGGGGCAGTTCCCTGCTGGAAAGAACACACTCATTCACACTCATTCACAGTGTGGATCACAATGTGTTTCACACTGTGAATCACACTGTGCTCCACAATGTTAAATTGGGCGCTTCACACTGTGCTCCACAATGTTAAATTGGGCCGTTTCACACTGTGCTCCACACTGTTAAATTGGGCGCTTCACACTGTGCTCCACAATGTTAAATTGGGCGCTTCACACTGTGCTCCACAATGTTAAATTGGGCGCTTCACACTGTGCTCCACAATGTTAAATTGGGCCGTTTTATCACTGTGCTCCACAATGTTAAATTTGGCGCTTCACACTGTGCTCCATAATGTTAAATTGGACCGTTTTCACACTGTGCTCTACAATGTTAAATCGGGCGCTTCACACTGTGCTCCACAATGTTAAATTGGACCGTTTTCACACTGTGCTCCACAATGTTAAATCGGGCGCTTTCAGATCACACTGTGCTCCACAATGTTAAATTGGGCACTTCACACTGTGCTCCACAATGTTAAATTGAACCGTTTTCACACTGTGCTCCACAATGTTAAATTAGACCGGTTTCACACTGTGCTCCACAATGTTAAATTGGGCGCTTCACACTGTGCTCCACAATGTTAAATTGGGCCGCTTTCACACTGTGCTCCACAATGTTAAATTGGGCCGTTTTCACACTGTGCTCCACAATGTTAAATTGGGCGCTTCAGATCACACTGTGCTCCACAATGTTAAATTGGGCACTTCACACTGTGCTCCACAATGTTAAATTGGGCGCTTCACACTGTGCTCCACAATGTTAAATTGGGCCGTTTCACACTGTGCTCCACAATGTTAAATTGAACCGTTTTCACACTGTGCTCCACAATGTTAAATTAGACCGTTTTCAAACTGTGCTTCACAGTGTTAAATTGGGCGCTTCACACTGTGCTCCACAATGTTAAATTGGGCCGCTTTCACACTGTGCTCCACAATGTTAAATTGGGCCGTTTCACACTGTGCTCCACAATGTTAAATTAGACCGGTTTCACACTGTGCTCCACAATGTTAAATTGGGCCGTTTCACACTGTGCTCCACAATGTTAAATTGGGCGCTTCACACTGTGCTCCACAATGTTAAATTGGGCCGTTTCACACTGTGCTCCACAATGTTAAATTGGGCGCTTCACACTGTGCTCCATAATGTTAAATTGGACCGTTTTCACACTGTGCTCCACAATGTTAAATTGGGCGCTTCACACTGTGCTCCACAATGTTAAATTGGGCGCTTCACACTGTGCTCCACAATGTTAAATTGGGCGCTTCATCACACTGTGCTCCACAATGTTAAATTGGGCCGTTTTCACACTGTGCTCCACAATGTTAAATTGGGCGCTCCAGATCACACTGTGCTCCACAATGTTAAATTTGGCACTTCACACTGTGCTCCACAATGTTAAATTGGACCGTTTTCACACTGTGCTCCACAATGTTAAATTGGGCCGTTTTTGTAGGTATATTAAATTTATGAACATACATTTTATGGCTAGTCACATTTTCCAAGTATAAAATATCCACACATGATAATGTAACTTTGGCAATTGCAACGTATCAGAAAATCTTTGGCACATACCGGTTCCTTATAAACCTATTAAGATGATAAAAAGTTTCAAAATATTTCTGTCAATACATCTTGAAAAAGTTGAAAACATATCTAATTTAGGCAGACACGTTTTACTTTTATGGCTACATAAATCTCTACAACTAATACTAATAAATACCTGAAGATGAGAAAAAAATAGCTTTTGCTCATTTTTTTTACAAATAAATAACCATACACTCTATATACGGTATCAAAGAAAAAAGCAGAATGGCATATATGTACTTCCTAATAACTTCCTAGACTACGTAAGTAACTTTTTTTGTTTTGTTCTAGCGATACTATACTGATGTTAGGATATTATAACTAGATGGAACTTCCGACTGTGTAGTCAAAAATAGTACCTCCACTATCATGCAATTTGTTAAAGCCCGAATTGTCATCCCCCAGATCTTGAGATATCACTTCAGTCCACCGTATGGTGTATCACGTACGTCAGGTCTTGTGTCGCGAATATACAGTGCAAATTTAAAACTTTCTATAATATTCTATGTGCAGTTAAAAATTCTTCTTCCCCTTCTAATGGAGATGGACATTTTGTACATCTTGCTTAAAAGCTTTAGCGGAGGTACAGTTGACAAATCCAGCAGGTAGCAAGTTCCAAAGCATGATGAAATCAGGAAGTCCTTGTAAATTGTATTTGGAATTGCTGCGTATGACCATGGTTGGATGTTAACACCGATAGAAGGTAGATTTTGAGAAACTCTGAGTGCAGGTTGACAGTCCCGTACACCATCACCATCTTAAACCATGCCCTGCGTTCTCGGAGAGATGGCCATTTGAGATGTTGCAGCATTGGTGCGATGCTGCTGAGGATCCCACACTGTGCACGCATACTCCAGGATTAGGCGAACAAGAGCAAAGAAGCACAACGTTTTTGTTTTTCTTAGGCAAGGCCTAATGTTCCACTGCAAAAATGCACCGACAGAGCTGGCTTTATTTGTTGTTGTCTTTATGTGATCTGTCCAATTCAGGTTGCTCTTGAGGTGAACATCAAGATATTTAGCAGTTTCCAGTCTCAAGAAGTTGCCCTTGGATGCTGTATGACCATTTGACAGGCTTTCTCCTGCGTGCTACCCTGGTGTCCTTCAGTTTTTGGCCCATCTTCCTCTTATTTCTGCGGAGGTCACTCCTAGCAATCTTCCCATAGCATATTCTATCATGAAGGAAAAAAATAATAATAAATGAGAGAAATGTTACAACTTCTAATTCAATGATAACAAAACAACAACACAACAAAACAATGATAGGTGATAAATACAAAATATGTAAAAATCTGCATATCTACCCTACATTACCTGAAAAGAAATATCATAAAGTAAATGTTTTCCTAAATGACACTTTGCCCTCCCAGACATTACAAATTATTCGTTTTTTGTTAACAAGATGCCACGTAAACTAACGTACATTGTAAACAGTTGTTAAAGATATGCTTGAGTAAAAGTATAGGTTCGTAAATCATAAATTTGCAAATAAACATGCTGTTTAGCATCGAATATGAGAAAATATTGCTTAGATACCAGATTAAAGGTTATAGTTTCATATTTTGGTCTACATATAATTAGTCAAAGTCTGAAATCAACTGAATTTCCCATTAGCATTGTTAGTACTATGAGCCAAGGGGCACTGTCAGTATATTTTATAGTAAAATGCCTCACCAATGATGGCATCCACCTTGTCTTGGTCAAGCAACTGCTTGCCTTATTCTCCTCCTTTAATCTAAATGCTGAAACTATGCTGTCTGCCATCTCCGCATAGGTCAAGAGCATACCCATTAGTGAAAGAACAGCACATGACCAGGATTGCTTGTGTAGCTCCAGCATTCCCAGCTGCACTTGGGTCAAGTATGTCCGAACCTCATGTATGGAACTGTGGAACTGAAAAGAAATGTCAAGTATTACTGTAAAGAAAAGCATGTTTACAGATTTAAATTTAATCAGACATACGCAGCCTAAATTTGACATACTCGGTATGCCACACTTCGCAACCCTACGCAGATCGAGTGTGAAAGTTGTAGTACGACACAGTTCACAACCAAACATTATTCATACTACTCCTAGCTCAAGGAAACGCTACGAAGACACATTTTCATACATTTTTTGGACATTATTATTGAACATAAGTCATTTCTAGTGAGCTAGGCCTATATCTTATTTTTTCGTCCGACTATTTTTTGCCGACAGAAAGCATGTAATAAATTGTAGCAAAATTTGTTTCTTACCTGAATTTTTACATGACTCGGAATATGGGATCATTCTCTTTAGAATCTAGGGTTGATTTGGTTCAGATATGCAAACAAATTGGAAATATCTGCACTTTTCTCGGCAGAGTATTGTGATATAGGGTCTAGTCCAGAGCCTAAATGCCGACATGGGTCCCCTTTTCATAAAAAAAATCCTTAGACATGGGTCCTCTTTTTCATTTATTCCTTTCCCCTCTTTTCTCCCTCATTTTCTCTGGGATTTTGGGATTTGCTCCTAAATACTAGAGCCTACATTGTAAATGCCTAAATCTCTCCCATCTCTAAATAAATCCGGGGCCTAAACAATGCCGGGGAATCCTTCTGTGATTGCATTTCCAGTGTGTACGTAGCTCGTAAACTCAACTAGACCCCGGGGTACCACATATATCAGGACCCCGTTCGCCCTATGGCGGGTACTCATATGGCACAATGCGCGCTAGGTATATGGTATCCGCCCGTATAGGGGTCGTACCCCCGGGAACTTGTAGCGCTTCGCGCGCTGAAAATGATATGATCGGCAGCTATACCCTGCGTACCCTCTGCCCAGCAGCCGGGCAGCAGCGGGGCTCAAGCGGGGCTCAAGCAGGGAGCTATATAGCCGATGCTTGAGAGCTCGTGTACGGGTACGTTAATTAAAACAGGAAAAGTCCTTCAATTAAAACAGATGCTAGAGGTGCCAGCGCAGTATAATTATGTTGCATGGTGTTTTCATCTTTAATATGTGTAGCCTACTTGTAAACTACATGTAGTATGGTATAGTTTACTAATAAAGAATTTTATCGAGAAACTGCAAAATGATTGGCCATTGTATTATTACACACATAGGTGCATTACTATCCTGGCTGTGTATTAAAAGCTGTGCTATTGATTCTCAACATTTCAAACACCACTGTACAAAACTCAACCGATTTCTCTCAAAATTGGTACTTTAGTGACGATTGAGGACACCTAAATAGCAGTAAGATACATTTGTCAACTTTCTGATGGTAGAAGGAATAATTTTAAAAAAAAAATCAAATTGTGAGTCCACTGTCAAACTTGCCGATCAGCTGCATCGGCATAATTGTGTGAATCTGTGTGTTATGAGTGTGTTGACTATTCATGTATTTAAATGCTGCCTATTAACGCGTAAAGCAGTGCTAAAGGTAAAAACGCATTAGCGTTAACTCTCTATATGCTTTGCTGGAGAGTTTTATTACACATGGGTCCATTTTTCACCAAAAAAATCCTTAGACATGGGTACCTATTTACAGCAAAAGGACCCTTGGATGTGGGTATGGGTTCGGAGGTCTCAGCCGCACACCTCCGTCCGACTATAATCTGAGTACCCCCCCCCCCCCCCCGGGCCTAAAATGACCGATATACACTACTTAAAGCTATGGTCACAAATCTGAGCAGCGACCGACCGATCAGTAGCCTGCTCGGTCGCTGCTGGAATTTAGGCATCGCCCAGCAATTAGGTCGGTGTCCGGGCGGCGACCGCCCAGGCACCGAGCGTATTTTGGGCGGCGAGTGAAAAGTGAGCAGGCGCCGCCCAAATTTTAACTCCGCGCTAAAACTTCAGCGGCGACCGAGCGATGCCCTAAAAACGAGCGGTGCCTGGGCGGGCGCCGCTCGGTGGCCGGGCACCCGCCGGGCAGAATTGGTTAAAAACTCGCCGCTCGGCCGCCGAGCAGGCTACTTTTGGGTAATGTGACCATAGCATAACAGTTTGTGTGTTTAACAAGCTCAATTATAATGTCAAAAATGTTTGAAAAAGGGTCTTCCTAGCGTTCCCCTGAGCGAAGTACGTACAGCAAAAATGATACTCACCATTCAATGACAGCCACACAGCAGCTCGGCAGCAGCCCGTCAGCACCCTCGCATGATAGCTATCCTAGCCGTTGGGAAACTTCACCATGCAGGCCATGTCCGCCATTCCAATTATGTTCTCATCCGTCAACATGTCTTTGTAGTTGTACATATTCGTCTGATATCACGGAAACTTGTTTGCCGGCCTCGATCCAATACACGAGTATTCGATTTTTTTCTTCAGTTGTTGTCATCTTATTTAAAACTATACCGAAACAAGACAAATTACGAGCACAATCGAGGACCACATTCCTGCCACATTCTTGAAAACGAAGAGCGCTGCATGCACGCGCACGTGGTATGCATTTTACGCTATACGGGTAGAGGTCAGTGTATACGTACACAACAGTATGCTACGCGTGGTACGGTATGGTCTTTGAGCAAATACATATGCAAAACAAAACTGTTAATGATCAGGATTCACAATGTGAATGAGGAAATTCATTATGTGTACTGTATTTATAACACTGACCACACTATGTAAATCTACTGTTTCACACTGTGAAATATTTGTCACAGCTAGAGTGGCCATACTGTGAAATTTGTACAAGGCGGCCACACTGTGAATTTTACTTTTCACACTGTGAAATATTGTCCTCAGGGTGGCCACAATGTGAATTCTATTTTTCACATTGTGAAATATTTTTCACAGAGCGGCCACATTGTGTATTTTATAGTTCACACTGTGAAATATTTTCCAAAGGGCGGCCACACTGTGAATTCTATTTTTCACAGAGTGGCCACACTGTGAAATTTACTGTTCACACTGTGAAATGTATGTCGTAAGGTATTCACACTGTGAAAATCTATTTATCACTGTGTGAAATATTTGTCACAGTTTGGTCACACTGTGAAATAATTTTCACACTGTGAGCGGGTACATTCACACTGTGAAATCGAATTTCACAATGTGAATACTGTGTGGTTTACCACATTGTGACAGTGTCCACACTGTGAAAACACTCCGTTCACAGTGTGAACTGTGTGTTCACACAGTGTTCACAGTGTGAGCTACGTTTTCACACTGTGTTTCACACTGTGAATGAGTGTGAATGAGTGTGTTCTTTCCAGCAGGGTTGCCACCCAACCAAAAAAATGGGGGGCAAAACGCATTTTTGCCCCCCCCAAAACCACCCCCCCCCCCTCTCCAAAAAAAAAAAGCAGTAAAGTGGTAAACATGGATTGTATTTTTAACCCAAAAGAACATAACAATAATAAAAACCTGAATTAAATTTACATATACAATTCCATTCAAAGGAAAGGAAAGTTCACAGGAAATAAATTTCATAAACATTGCGTATGCCACCTATACGGTATTTATCAATGGAGGTATATATAACAGCGATACGTGTATAGCGTGGACATATTGTGCGAGGATGGGAAAGCGTGTCTGTTTTTTTGTTATAGGGGTGAGACTGAAAAGACATGAGCCCCTGAACGCTGGCGTACTGATGGGGGGGGGGGGGGGAAGGTGTATTTCTTATTCGATACCAGTGATTTACAAATGTTGCTGTTATGACATGATTTTCCGGTATTTTTTCTCCATTTTTTCGTAAGTCTTACCTTTTGATGCGTTTGTACGAAAATAAGAAATTCCTAAATTACAGTCGGGCGAAAAATACGCTAATTTAGAAGCCTTTATGTCATGGTCTGCAAAGTAGCTAGGCTCGAGCCCCCCCCCCCCCCCCCCCTCACTTTTTGAAAAAGTATGTTAAAGAGAAAAATAAAGAAAGACGAAGAGAAAAAATAAGTGACCTGCCAATGTCACAAATAAGTCATAACAAATGCTCATCTGACCGTAATTAAATGCCCAAAGCCCCAGAGCTTACGGGGGCTCCGCCCCCGTACCCCACCAAAGGCCTTAAGGCGGTCCCCTGGATGCTCATCGGGCCGTAATTAAATACCTAAAACCCCTGAGCTTCCGGGGGCTCTGCCCCCTGGATGCTCCTCTGACCGTAATTAAATACCTAAAAAACCCGAGCTTCCGGGGGTTATGCCCCCTAACTCCCTTCAAGGGCCCTAAGGCGGGCCCTTGGATGCTCATCTGACCGTAATCAAATACCTAAAACCCCCGAGCTTCCAGGGGCTTTGCCCCCTGGACCCCATCAAGGGCCCTAGGGCGGGCCCCTGGATGCTCGTCTGAACGTAGTTAAATATTAAAACCTCTGAGCTTCTGGGGGCTCTACCCTCCCCCTGGAACACGTCAATGGCCTTAAAGAGGGCCCCTGGATGCCCATCTAACCGTCATTAAATACCTAAAACCCCTGAGCTTCCGGGGGCTCAGCCCCTTGACCCCCTGCCGAGGCTCATGCCCTGGACCCCACGCCAATTTACGCTCTACCTGATCGTTAATACTCCACTTTGAAAAACGTTCAGCGGGACCTGCATGTAACGTTTAAGACTGGTGGTGATGCAGATTTTTCGTCTGCCCCCCCCCTACCGAACGTTTTTTTCTCATAACGTCACTGCCCCTGGAAGGTGAGCCCCCTGGAATGTTTGCCCCCCCCCCCCTCCCAATCCCAAACTGCTTCCGGCGCGCCTGCGTGTGTGTCACGCGTGAGTGTGGATGTATGCCACTATGTGTGCGTATGGGGGGGGGGGGGGGCGTTAATCGTGTTTGACTCCAGATGTAAGGTCAAAGATCATCTGATGGTTCAAATCAATTGTTGATAATTAATAGAAAAACTGGAATTGATACCCAATATGCACTTTGCTCAACAAATTTTTTTGCGCAAACTATCTTTCGCAAGATTTTCGAAATTAGACAGTGCGTACTCAAGCGTATTATATTGTTAACGGTTTTTAATGCCATCCGATTGAATAGACCTTCAAACATACTTTCGTAGAAGAAAATCATATAGATATCGTGAAATGATATTTTCGGAAAATATTGTCAAAGTGTTTACTTTTTTGTATATTCAGTGTTATCTTCCTTGCTGAAAATGTTTTTCCTCCACATCACTCAGTCTTATAACGTTATATTTTATGGCCTAAAAGAAGAACAAAATAGTGCCCTATATATAGCCAGTTTTTGTTTGTTTAATGGCATTGCTTCAGCCAAGTGGGTTGAATGGGGAATAATTATTTTGGTGAACATTTTGATTCCAATTGTTTTATATCAAAGATTATAGTGGACTAAACCTTTTATTATTTGTCTTATTGCTCGTTAATAAAATTTGATTCAGTCATAAGGAGATATAACATTTGCTTACTATTCAAATAACAATCATCCACACGTCTAAATTTTTCAAAAAAGAATGACAAAAGAAAAAAATTAAAGACCCATGTATTTGAAAATGATTTACATACACCTTTAAACGTTTTATTTCTTTTACAATCAGAAAATAGAAAAAATACAAAGACTTATTTATCATAGTACAATATTTGCGTATTACACACAGGAACTCGATACATCGAAATAAAAGAATTTTTCATCGTTGAAAGACTGATACGTTTTTTGTTTGTTTCACATCCAGTTTCATATTATTAGATCAGTACATAGGTCTGTCCTTTGTATTACCTCTAAGTCAATCTTAACATGCATGAGAAATTTAAAACACAGGCTTGACAGACTTTACATTCGTCAGTTGTAGATAGATGGAAGTCACATGATCCTTTGCCAAATCCATGAAATCCATAAAAGACCCAATAATTATAACATTAGTACTCTCTGAATGTACAGCTCTGGAAATCTCGTTCAACCACTCGCTTGGAGTGGATTCTAGTATAATTTTGAAGTGGATTTCACTCTAAAACGAAGTGAACGCTGATATGACTCCTGAAAGAGTGGATTTCCACTCCTCTACATGAAGAGAATAAGAGCAGAATCAGAATTAAATCTAATGATAGGGATAATTACACACTTGCAAAGCAAACTGTTCTGTCAATTTTCTCTGGAAAATTGCTGTTAAATTACATGTTTCAAAAGGGTTGTTATTATTATTATTATAATCATTAATATTATTTTATTATCATGATTATTATAAACATTATTATTATTATTAATAGTAGTAGTATTATCATCCCTAGAGCTATCCAGTCGATTTCCTTTGAGATAATTATCATTATTTTCTATGTTGATATGTATATATGCTTTTAATACGGAAAAAAATATAACATACCAAACCGAACCAATCATTATGTTTGTTATTATTATTACTATGTCATCATACTATAAGTATTTGGTGTTACTATCTTATCACCGTCGTCATCATCATCATCATCATCATCAACATATCTGAAATCTAAAAAAAAAAATGTGTATGATTATATATTATTAAAAAAAAAGATTCCCTTATAATTTTGTTTAATTTTAAGGATGCTTAAATTGCATTATAAAACACTGATTGTTAACCATAAAACCATAAAAATTCACTGCAACACATTTAAAAGTGATAACATTTAGTACTAACTTTCCTTGATACACATAAACATAACGAATGAAAGTCATACCGTAAGTATTATTTCATATCTTATTCACAATATTTTGCTTGAATATATTCCAAGCAATTATTGCGCATTTTTTCCTACGTTTTTCTACGTCAAATAAGCACATTTTACAAAAGTAATATGTTGTAGGAAAAAACATCGTAAGAGCAGGTAATCAAGAAACATCACACACGGAAACAATATGTAATCATGTTCTAAGGGTAGTGTCTGTGTACCATTTGAATATATATGAATATCTTCGTTCGTAAAGATATCATTGTGCCAATATTTCAAGGTTTTTGAAACTTTCACATTTTCGAATACTAATTTTTGTATAATATCAGTGCAAGAGATATATATTTATCTTCACAATCTGTACCACCAAGTGAATACTCTGTTTCAAAAGTAGTCCTCAAGTCTGAGTAAATAATTAGAAATATAATTAGTTAAAGAAGACGATTAGTTGTATCGTCTACTTTGACGTTTCATTTGATTATTACTCTTAATCCACGTCTGAATTCAGTTGTCCCCCTAACAGCTTTGCCCTGTTCGCTAAATTATTAGAGAAAGAGGACGATTCGTTGTACTGTTCTCTATATTAATCCTTGTCTGAATTCAGTTTCCCCACTGAAAATAAGTTGTGTCACAAATTAGTTGTGACATAATAATCTTTCTCCAAAAATGAAAAATGTTTTAAGAAATATCAGGAAATAAAATGAGTGAAAAAAATAAAATAAAGATACAATGACGTGAATTTTAAAAAGGGTGAACGGAAACAACATAACAACTAGTGAACTATTTTATAAGTCATACTAATGTCCGAAAATCTTTCTCCTTGTCTCCGATCTCATCACGAAATCGTCACAGAGTTCATCTATGTTTACACTGTCCAGGATTTTCTGATGTGCATTGCAGATTGCTACTTTTGTGCTTCGCGCTTAACATTTAGCTCGTTGCTTTTGATGCTGCGTCTTTGCATTTGGCGCACTGCATTTCTATGATGCTGTTGATTGAACAAATTGAATAAATTCATCAATTCCTGATGAAGCCGTATGAGCGAGAATTCAATTTATTCTTGTGTCATATACGGTTGTATTATTTACTTCGTATATATGTATGTATTATGAAAATGAGATAGCAAAATGTGTATATTGATGGTCATCTTGCGAGTAATAACCATTAACTACTCTCATCGGATTCTCATCATTAATTTTTCTCTTCATTTTTTTTTTTTTTTTGGTGAATTATTGGGGGGGATGATTGTACAGGCCATCCCCCCCCCACCTGAAATATTGGGGGGGGGGGGATATATCCCCCCATCCCCCCGGGATCGACACCCATGATCCTGGTTAGTAATTACATATATAAATATATCTAATTTTACGTCTTAAATTAGATGAAAAACATGATCAGACATGTGTAATATATTTGTCAATATTTAACTAAGAAAATATAAATCACAAAATTTATGTGCATTGTCACATTTGGTTGACAGATCATGATAGTTATATTCTTTGTGCAAAAATACAAATTAATCATTAATATGCATAACATACATTGAAATGGTTTTTCAACTGGTATATCAACTGGTATTCTACTGATTTTCAACTGGTAAATCAACTGGTAATCATTTACTGGTTTTCAACTGGGAAATCAACTGGTAATCATCTACTGGTTTTCAACTGGTAAATCAACTGGTAAATCAACTGGTAAATAAACTGGTCTCAGATTTCAATTTCGAACTCGAGAGCCTCTCTCACACGAATGACTCGTCTCGATGACGGGCTCGTTTTTGACCGTCGTGCAAAGCAGTACCCGCATACGAGGATGAAGAATAACGCACCTACAGATCCCGCGATGATCTTGAAACGTAAATATTTGTCCACCTTAGACCGATCTGCAAGGCAAACAATAAGATAAGCAATTAGAGAAAACAAATAAAAAATCGTTAATGAAGGTATAATGTACTATTTGTTCTTGTTTGAATTTAGGGAAGTGTACTCGTGTTGTTGAAAGGAAACATAAGAGAGTTAAACATGACATAGTTCTTTCATATCACGCAATATCAAGTATCTTAGACTTAATAAACCGATGTACGAACAGGACATAAAGGCACATGTAAAACTGCCAGAACTATATCAATGGTCAAGAGGAGGGATATTGACAGGAAAACACGAAGAGGGGTTGGAACCAAACTAGACAAGGAGCTTCATTCTCTATTTCAAACTCGATCAGAAAATTGAAAGACGTTATGGGAGAGATTTTATGCTGGCATCTCTCTGAAGACATTGCTCTCAACTTATCTTCACACTGTACCGCAGCATCGTCAGAATGTCCGCAGTTGTGGTTGCCCCATCCGCCATTACTGCAATCAGTCAACCTTGATTCATTTCCCGAACAGCCGACATCATCAAGGTATATCGGGTCAGATCCTTGTCCGTATGTACCACCACTCCTGGCTACAACAACAATGTCTGAGTATCCAAGCTGTCGACAAACCACCATCGCGTCAAGGTCATCCCAACTGTCATCACATATTGTCCCCCACAAGCCATTGTAGAAGATCTCGACCCGACCTTCATTTGAACTGTTCCCGTCAACCAGCCGGATGTCTCCTTCTCTTTCATCTTTCAAAATAAATGAAACGAAGGTATAATTAAGACCTCTAGCTGTCCCGAAACTGTCACCCCATTTTACCTGTAGGATTTGACCCCTCCGATTGCCAAAAAGTTTATAAGCTCGACCGTAGTCGTCGTCGGGTTTAGCCGCGAGAGTCCCTAAAACAAAATCCCACGCCGACCCGTACATGGCATCAAGAGGACACTTTTTTTTTGGTCTCGAAATTTGAAAATTTGACATTTTGCTCCGTTGGGGGGGGGGAGGTCACCTGTTTTAGGTCAGCCATGGGAATATTTTTATTTTTATTTTTTTATTTTTATTTTTTTTTAATAATAAAAAAAAAAAAAAAAAAAAAAAAAAAAAATCCAAAGGGGGGGGGTTAGTTTTTTTTTTTTTTTTTTTTTTTTTTTTTTTTGGGGGGGGGGGGGGGGGATTTTTTACACGCATAAAAATACCAAAGGAGGGGGGTTTTACCCCCCAACCCCCCCCCCCATGTGTACGTGCCTGTATATATATATATATATATATATATTGTCAAGCCATTAAGGTACGTTTTGTAGGGTCTGTCATGATTTGTCTTTCGGGAGTCCTGATTCTTACCAAATGTAAAGAGGCTAACAAAAAGTTAAACACATGAATTTAACTTGCCATATTACTCATAGCACACACACATAACAAAAAGCTGTATACAGTGTAAATGAAAACTGCAGAAACTGCCTAAGATTTGTGGTCGAAATTTGTGTGAAGTGTCATATCCCTGGATACAAAATGACACTCGGTTACTTTTTCCCTTTCAACTCAATTAAAGATTGTAAAAATATCACACTTTTCGTGGCATGTTCAAAATATATATATAAATAAACGTACCAAGATGTGCCTATAAGATAAGAAAATGTCTAAAGTTTTGTTTATTTTGTGGTGGACTCGGTGTTATGTGTGAGTATTGTGAAATTGTGTATGCTGATCTGAGGATAGGTGAAGTATACTAATTATTGTAGGGGGTGTTATCCGTGTTTAATAATGCGTGATTTCATGAGCAAAGTTTATCTTTATAGGAAGTGTCTTTGTTCTTTGGATCCATAGGTGACGGGTATTCCGCTTATCATATCTGATTAGGCCTACACAAAAGAGGTAAGAGTTGAGGGAGAGAGATTGGAGAGAGACAGAGAGCGATAAAGAGAGAAGAACAAATACAGATAACTGGTATATATACATCAGAACACTTTCTTTGAAAAAATCTTTTCATTCAAGTTTGTGGAAATGCATTTAAAAGTAATTGACTTTTTAAAAAATTGATAGAAAATGCATTTCCGCAGTACTATTTTTTATGTTCTAAACTCTACTAATGTTTCCAATTATGTAGAACATGTATACATATATATTGAAAGAACGGTGCAGTACAGGATATTCATGTATATACATACAATTATCGATATGATTATCAAATACATGATCAAAAGGCAACAATTATTGTCAGATAAACAATGAACATTAACTAAAATGTGGAGATTTCATTGTGTAACAGTGATTAACAATAAATTCAAGTAATCAATTTAAAGAAATCAAAGTTTCCCTCTCATCTGGAATCCCTCTCAATAATATACACTAAATTGAAAGCACGTAGTAGGAAATTGATCACCCAAAAATGAAATTGAATGCCCAAAACCGGCTTATCGCGAGCGCCGCGTTAATTTGAATGCAGGAAGTAGGAAATTGTATGCACATTCTCGAATTTGATTTAACTGAACATGCATAAGAGTGCTGATAAATGATTTTTTTGCCCGGATTTTTAATTTGAATGCCCGAATTCACCTGCGAGCGACCTCTATGTGAATTTGAATGCACGTTCATAAATTTGAATGGAAAAATTGCGAAATTGGCCGCAAAAACCTATATTTGTTTAGTTAAAATTTTCCCCGTGGTGGAGTTATCTCCCTCATTATTATGCCGTCATGTCTAATTCGCAATAAATATTCCTTTTATTCTTGTAATGGAGCATTCAATAGACACAAATCGATTTTATATTTTATCCTTCATGGATCGATTTTTTAATATTTTTTTTAGCGGGACCTGATTTACTGCTCGAAATCAATTCTGTTAGGATTTAAAGATGCTATTTAGCTTTCTTAAGCAGATATTTAAAAAGTCAGTTCCAAAAGGTAGTGGAAAAAAAGATTATAATGGTGGTTAGAATCTCGTCTCGTCTAGCACATTAGATATATTCGCACTACATTACACATATAACATCATATTATTCGAATTGATGACATTTTTTTTTCATAAGCAAATGTTGTTCAATGTTTCTCAGAATATCTATTTACGTTTTCTTTTCCATATCGACACATTTTAATACTTATTTGTAAATTCAATTTTTTTTTCTCGACCATGTAAAAACATCCAATATTTCAGCAGAATTTTTCTCTCAACATTGCCAGTTCCTTCATGACTGAGCATATTTCTTGTTTAGATATGGGAACTTGCTGTATTTCACCAAAACTCTGTCGGCCGGGAAAGTGAAATGTATTACTTTGGATAGCAATTTTCCAACTATTACACATGACTGTAAATTTCCCAAAGATTGTAGGAGAAGTTTGATTCATACTCAATTACACATCATAAACATATGCATGGAATCGAATGGATCTTTTGGGCTTCGTTTTCGCTGTTGTTCTTGGTTTAAATATTTCTCACATTAATGTTGAGTCCTTTTAAGGTATTAAATTCTCAATGATCCAGAATTAACATGATCAATAATTTATCCTTCGAAAATAACAAATAATATTTTGGATTTATGTAGAGACTTATAAGTGCTTTAAGGAGTACGATTATCTTAATCAATAAATTATATATAAAAATCATTTCATTCACGTGTTATGATATTTGTATTTCAATAGTCAGAATGCAAATTGCATACGTTAATATTGTTGCTAGCCTGCTAGGTAGGACAAAGTTTATGGCTTGTTTCACCCAGCAACACGTCATGTATGCGATTTGCATTCTGAATATCGAAATGCAATTACTAGGAATGAAATAATTTGTAACGAGGCACTTCACAAAGATTTGTGCATTAAATATGATTACATTACGAAAATTGAATATTTAGTTTGTAACCTATGGTTTGTTAAAGGCTAAGTCCACTCCAAAAATAATTTACTTTTCATCGATGCAAAAAAAAAAAAGAAGAGAAACAGAGCAAAAGAAATTTGAGTAAAATCGGATAATTAATAAGGAAGTTATGAATTTTTGTTTAAAGTATGAAAAACTATGGAACTCAGAAAATCACTACACAAATTGCCGATTTGGTTATCAGTTTGTGACGTCATTGCCTCACTATTTGTCAACTGCTTTATATATTTTTATCCCATTCATTTCCCTTTTTATCCCTAAAAATGATTTCCCCATGCCTTTGCCCAGGTTATATGATTTCACAAAATCTGTTATGAAGTTTGAAGAATTGATACAATTTTCTTGATATTGTATATTCATAATCACTGATTTTTATATAAATAGTTTATCAAAATTCACATTTTACATGATTTAATTTAAACAAAATTACTTAATATTAATGCATCCACACAAAAACCTATTACCATCAATATAACCTGAATGCTGGTGTGATGAAATATGATTTTAAGAGGGAAAAATTGAAAATCCATATTATCAATATAAAGAAAACAATAAATTAGTGGATAGCAATGACGTCACAGACTCATGAGTGAGTTGCCAATTAATATTGTGATTTTTAAAGTTTTTCATGTCATTAAACAATCATAACTTTGTTATTAGTATCAGATTTAGCTCAAACTTTTTTTTATTGATTTTTCTGATTTGTATGCCTCTATTGAAATTAAGTTATTTTTGGAGTGGAATTACCCTTTAAAGAAACATGCATGAATTGAAATCAATCAGTCAACAGGTATATATTTACCAGCCCTGAATCTAAGACATTGAATTGAGACTTACCGCATCGTATGAAGTTTGGAAAGAACAAAACGAAGAGACACGATATCCATAGTTTTCTGCTCCACACCAGTTTCCCAAGACCAAGTGTCGCCATATTTCACGTGCAATACCAAAGGCGCACCTGGATAATTATGTACTCGTGAATGGCCCTATAAAATATGGAAAAACCCACTTTAAGTGCACGCGTACAATACAGGAAGAGGAAGTCAATGAATAAAAGAGAGGAAGGGGAGTATAACTATAATTGATGTGTAAACGTCGAAGAAGAGGAAAAAACACTGTTCAAGCGATTTCTAAACACGGCATGTCACGATCCATTGCTAAAGATTCCGGAAGTTGGAGGCACTGGAAATTTGTTAATAATCACAAGATGTAGAAACATAATGTTAAAAGGCGAAATTTTCTCAGTTATACAAATATGCCCTGATATATGTTTTCGGTTATCTTTAATGAAAATGTGAAATTAGATACTACACGCTATTTTAAATTTCATGATCTTGACAAATGCAGATTACATTTTAGAATCGAATAGGCCTACTAATTTTACATTTACGCATTTTCCACGCATGCCGGTTTTGAATTAAAACGTATTGATAATGTGTGCATGATCAAGAACATATCAACTTTTTTAATGTAAGTCTGATATACTTTATTTCGTGTACACAATCAAATGGATAATGACAGATTTTGCCGAACATTTCAAATATAACGATGCATGTTGAAACAAAAAATTAGTTGATTTATGTATAGATAATAATGAGGCTACACCTGTTTTGACACTTTTAAACGAATGCATCGCAGAGATATTAGGTCAATAAATATTATTGTTAAAAATATATGCTACGTTTGTTTTGTTTTATCTCTCCCAAAAAGTAAATAACAGTCCCAAACCAGAAATATATGTTGATTAAAAATAATCTATATATACTTAATTATATCGTTGTCACTGCGCTTTAACTGCTATTTTTCCTCTTTCTGCAATTCTCTCTCTCTCTCTCTCTCTCTCTCTCTCTCAACGTCTCTCTCTATTTCTTTATCTATTTTTCTCTCTCCCTCTCTCTTTTACATATCTTGTTTTTGTTGTTGTTGTCAAATCAACAAAAAATATTTCTGCTTTAACTCAGAAATTATCGCTCTACTTAAAACACTTTACCTATAGTATAGGAAGTGCATGGTTATCAAAAAGAGTATTGACTCTGTTGACTTTGGTAGAAATTCTAGGTCAAATGTTTATATAATCATGACATTTTATTCTCATGAAAAATATATCAAAATTTCACCCCCCCCCCCCCCCCTCTCCCCGATGCGCCTCGAAAACCATTTTGTAAGATTAACCCAATATTTTGTAAAGGACGCAATAAATAGCATAGAATACGCTGAATCGAAATCAGGATTTTAGACTAGTAAGGATGAAGCAGGCGCGGATCAATGATTTCTTAGGGGAGGGGGGGGGGTCCAAATTTGAAATTATGCGAGCCAAATATTGGTCCGTAATGATGACCAGGAGTGACAAAATGAGCAAAAACGTTTGGGAGGCAGACAAAAAAAAAAATCCGCATCACCCCATTCTCTTAAATTGGCGTGGGGTCTAGGGGCAAAGCCCCGGCCGGGGTCAAGGAGCGGAGCCCCCGGATGCTCAGGGGGTAGGGCATTTAATTACGGTCAGATGAGCATATTTTGATACCTTATTTATGACACTGGCAGGTTACTAATTGGCGTGGGGTGATGGGCGCTGAACTATTAATGATTTTAGTCATTTTATAACGGTCAGATAAGCATTCAGGGGCCCGCCTTAGGCCCGGCTAATGGGGTCCAGGGGGCAGGGCCCCCGGAAGCTCAGGGGTTTTAGGCATTTAATAACGGTAAGATGAGCTTATGTTGATACCTTCTTTGTGACACTGGCATGTCACTAATTGGCGTGGGGTCCAGGGGACGGAACCCCCGGAAGCTCAGGGGTTTTAGGCGTTTAATTACGGTCAGACAAGCGCGTAGTTAGGATTTTATTTTAGGAGGGGTGGAGCGTGTGAATCACTTACAGAGCGCGCATAGCGCGCTCCCTAGAAGGGGGTGGTGCAGGGAGGGACGAGTTTCCCTCCCTCCTACGCAAGGCGCGGAAGCTTTGACGTTTCATTAAATTATTAGAGAAAGAAGACTATTCGTTGTACCGTTCTCGACTCTTTATCCTTGTCTTAACTCAGTCGACCCCCCCCCCTTACTGCGTGAAAACTGCGCGAAGCGCGGAAGCTTTGACGTTTAATTGAATTATCAGAGAAAGAAGACGATTCGTTGTACCGTTCTCGACTCTTAATCTTTGTCTGAATTCAGGCCCCCCCCCCCTCCAGCGCGAAGCGCGGAACCTTTGACGTTTCATTAAATTATTAGAGAGAGAAGACGATGCGTTGTTTCGTTCTCGACTCTTAATCCTTGTCTTAACTCAGTCGACACCCCCCCCCCCCATCCTGTGCGAAAACTGCGCGAAGCGCGGAAGCTTTTACGTTTAATTGAATTATTAGAGAAAGAAGACGATTCGTTATACCGTTCTCGACTCTTAATCCTTGTCTGAATTTCAAAATTGTTTTTTGTCTGCTCATTTTTCTTTCTACGTCCTTTTCCTTTTTCCCCCTTTTTTTTTTTTTTTTTTTTTTTTTAGGGGGGGGGGGCGTTTTTGGAGAGGCCACCGACCCCACCGACCCCTCCCCCCCCCTGGCTACGCGCCTGCGGTCAGATTAGCATATTTTGATGCCTTGTCCGCCCCCGAAACCTCAGCGTTTTAAGGCATTGAATTACGGTCAGATAAGCATATTTAGATACCTTATATGTGACACTGGCAGGTCACTAATTTGCGGGGGGTACATGGACAGAGCCCCCGGAAGCTCAGGGGTTTGGGGTATTAAATTACGGTCAGATGAGTATCCAGGTCCCCCCTGAGAGCCCTTGGTGTAGTCCAGGGGGCAGAGCCCCTGGAACCTCAGGGGTTTTAGGTATTTAATTACGGTCAGATAAGCATATTTTGATACCTCATTTGTGACATTGACGGGTCACTTATTTTTTTTCTCTCTCTCTTTCTGTCTTTTTCTCTGTAACATACTTTTTCAAAAAGTGAGGGGGGCTTGAGCCCCCGAGCCCAGCCGTCTGCAGGCCCTGGTAACTAAATTACCAAGGCTTCTAAATAAGCATATTTTTCGCCCGACTGTTTATTTGGGAATTTCTAGTTTTCCAACAACAATAAACGCATAAAAAAGTATGACTTTAAATATTTCAGAAAATCAAGTAATTTCAGCAACATTTGTAAATTACTGGTCTCGAATTAGAAATACCCCCCCCCCCCCATCAGTACGCCAGCGTTCAGAGGCTCATGTCTTCTCACCCCTATAATAAAAAACACACACGCTTTCCGATTCTCTCACAATATTTTCACGATATGCGCGTATCGCTATAAAAAGCTCCATTGATAAATATAGGTGGCGTGCGGAATGTTAAGGAAATTTAATTCCCGTTAACTTTGCTTCTCTTTGAATGGAATATAACATTATATATGATTTAGTTAGGGGTTTTATTATTTTTATGTTCTTTTTGGTTAAAAATACAAACCATCTTTACTTTTTTTTTTTTTGGAAGGGGGGGGGGGGCGTTCTTTTTTTTTTTTGGGGGGGGGGGCAAAAATGCGTTTTGTCCCCCCCCCCCCCACTTTTTTTTGTCAGATGAACATATTTTGATATCTTATTTATGACACTGGCAGGACACTAATTGGCGTAAGGTCCAGCCGGCGGAGCACCCAGAAGCTTAGAGGTTTTAGGCATTAAATTACCGTCAGATTATCATCCAGGGTTCCGCCTTAGAGCCCTTGGTTGGGTCCAGGGGGAGAGCCCCCGGAAGCTCAGGTGTTTTAGGCATTTAATCACGGTCAGATGAGCATATTTTGATACTTATTATTTTGTGTCACTGGTAGTTCACTATTTTTTCTTTCTTGCTCTCTTTTTTTCTATTTCTCTTTGATATACTTTTTTCAAAAAAAGTGAGGAATTTGTCATTTTCTAACAAACGCATAAAAAAGTATAATTTACTAAAGAGTGAGGAAAAATCTCGAAAAATTATGTCATTTCAGCACCATTCACCGTTATGGAATTAGAAATAAACCAGGTTTGAACGTTATTCCCCCAAGCCCCCCTCCCTAACAGCACTATCAGTGCCCCCCCCGATCTACACCTTGTTGACTTCCCCTACCTTTCTTCTTTCTCTTTTTGTTCCTTTATTCCCCTTTCTCTCCTCTTTCCCTTTCCCTTCCATTCATTCTCTCTCTCTCTTTTAGGTTTGCTGTGATGGGGGGGGGGGGGGGCAAGGGCCTTTCGGTACCCCCGATCTACACGTTGTTGGCGGGATAAACCGCAACTGATCTTTCCTTCTTTCTTCTTTTTACCCTTTTCTTTTCTTCTTCCTCTTTTTTGTTCCCTTTTAGATATCCTCTTCCCCTTTCCCTTCATTCTCTCTTTTTTTAAGCGGGGCGGGGCGGGGGGGGGGGGGGAGGCAAGGGCCTTTTGCACCCTCCTCCGATCCACAACTTGTTGGCGGGAAAATTGCAACTGATATTCCCCTTCTTTTCTTTTCTTCTACCTCTTCTTTCTTTCCTTTCTCTCCTCTTTCCCTTTTCCTTATTTTCCTTCTCCCTCTCTCTTTTTTTGCGGGGGGGGGGGGGGAGGGGGGCAAGGCCAGCTCGGCCCCCTGGATTCGCGCCTGGGATGAAGTATTGGACAGTTGTTATTATCCGGCTGCCTAAGAAGATTATTTTATCTAATTAGATAAATAAACTTATTCCTTCTCACCCCCCCCCCTTTCTTCACCGTGGCCGCCCAAGGGGGGGGGGGGGTTAAACCGCCGACCCCCCCCCCCCCCGGCCCCGTAGATCCGCCCCTGAGGATGACATTGGAATGCAGTGAATGAACAATGCCATCGACTATATGGGCCCGGTGTAGGAGGTGTTCCAATCCAGAAATTGATATTGGCAATTTCGTAATATCCGTACTTATGCCATATGAGTATGGCATGCCGCCCCGATAGGTTAGGCATATATAGTTTGTCTCCGATTTACATATTTGGAGGAGAGGAAAAGAGAGAAAGGAGATGGACATATGGACTGATCGAATTGTTTTTAAAGCAGAAAATTGTGGGGCGGAAGTGGGGGGGGGGGGGGTCATATTATCAGCTTTGAAAACTGCCCCCAACTCTCTCTCTCTCTCTATATATAGAATTGCCCCCACTTTATAAATACGTCATTTGCGTGGGCTGTACATGCATGGTGTCTAGACTTTAGTGATAGTTTGCCAATACAAACCCTATTCAGTTCCTCCTAAAATATAGCGTATCATTATCTTTATTTGTTAGTTTATGATCATATACAAATAAATTTGTATTTTTAAAAATTGTATAATTAAATCTAATTCAGGTTGAAAAAGGCCTAATTAGGCCTACATCTGTTATTATGCCTATTCGTTTTATTTACAGAGTTTGTATTTCCAGACTACTAGCAAACGATAATGCACGTATTTTGCAGTTTTATGTTGCATGGAGAATTGTAACTTCAACTAGGCTACAACTGAAACGGAGTTAGAAAGAACAGACGGCCTGTTTGATATTGGTTTTTGACGAGATATTGGAAGGTACTGTTTTTCTAATTTTGTAGTTGATACAAATCTAATATCTTCTCTACTCTGTACAATTGGCATGAGTGGTGTAGGCCTATGTCGTAAGTGTGTATTCAGTAAATTTTCCTTTTGTTTTTGTTGCGGGTCGCGTCCTCGTTTGTGTAGGTGGCAATGCATGTAGCTGCAGCTGCAGTGCAGTGCAGTGTGTGATTGTCATGGGCATGATTGTGTGAATGATGAATGTGGTTCGAGAAAATCCCTTTTACAGTCATCAATTCAATATGAATTCCCAGTTTGTCTCCGCAGTCCTACAGTATAGCGCTAGCAGTATTTAGTATTTATTTATTGGGCAATTGCGTTTCCATATGGTGTTGCATGATTGATAGAATGAATTTATAATGTCTGATTGTCATCGTGACGTTGGAAATGAAATGATCTTGCAAATAATCATATTCTGTCATAGACCCTTACCTGATTACCACCTGAGTTGCGAACATATTAAGTGACTTAATGAAGTGTGAATTCACAATATGAAAATCCTGGCGCTAGTTCAGAACTGTTATTCGTTCAGGTAGAGTCTAGACAGTCTATGTTATTGTTATTATTTTGTTTGGTTGGGGGAAGGGATCTTTAAGACTTTATTTAATAAAAAAGCAAACAAACTAAAATTTGAGCCGGACGTATCATGGTAAGAAAGAGTAAGGAAGCTGTATTAAGCAAGCCCCCCCCCCCCTTCCCCCATGGCTACGCCAATCTCATTTACTCTTCTTCTTCTTCCTCGGTAAATGCTACTTCATACAACGAAGATTATGCACTGCAGTGTGGTGTGTGCCATTTCCAAAATGTGTGTAGGCCTCAATCCAGGTGCAAAGTGAAAGGGTGACCAAAGTTCATGGACATTTTAGAATACATTACAAAATATGATATTTGATCTATGAATTCTCATATTCTACACAAATTTATTTATTTCAATTATTACCAAATGGACGGCAAAGTTTTTTACTACAGATTGGTTCAACTAGAAAAAATTTTGTGGAAGGATTTCGGAGATATCGCGATCTAAAAATTTGATGTCCGATCGTGCATGTGTGCTGCATCTAAAAAAATCATAAAACAACGAGACCTAACTTCATGCACGGCGGTTTACAGTTGATTTATCAAAAATGTGATCCATCAAAAATAGGTAATATCATAATTTGCAAGGCAAGATAACATACAATCAGTTGCTACCACTTTTTACTTACAATTTTGAGGAAATCTGCTCTCTAATTGAAGATTTTCAGACCCTCAACGGTATGTTCATAATCTTTTGTCAATTTTTTCACAATTTCGTACCCAATTCCAAAGAAAACTTCATCTCGGGGTGATTTTATGTTCCTCTTTCCATTGGTGATATCAGATTTTCGAAATCTTACTGATTTTTTTGAGATAGCGAACTTAGGTCATGTGTGAACTTTGGTCACACCACCATATACAGTGATGTGCTGTTAAAAACGTGGACAGCGATGTGCTGCCATCAGTTGGACGCTTCCTTCAATGCCTTTTACTCTTTCTCGATATGTACATTGTACGTCGGGCGCTCCACTTACCGGTGCCGGTACCGCTTCTAAACAGAGACTGAAATGATGTACATTATATGGGTTAGTGAGGTGAGATTACACAACAGTGACTGTTGTAAAGTGGCTTCTGTTGGCAAAAGAGGACAAACCATCTCTTTTAAGAATGCCTTCAGGAATGCCTTGATTTGTATTGGTAGGAGTCTAGAGATCTATGTGTACATGTAGCTAGTATGATAGTATCAGTTACTTATTCTTTTCATTGATTGTTATTTTCTAGATTATGTGAACAACAGCAAGAATATGACTTTCAGCAGAGAGAAAGTATTTGTGGGCATCAGTAGAAGATGTGGCTTGTTAAAGATGAATTAGTACTAATACAATCATTTAATTTGTTGCTATTATTCTAGATTTCCTGGACCAAAGAATTTTAGAAGCTTGACTGTCAGCCGAGATTCAATTTGTGTTTAATACTTGGTAGAAGACATGGCCAGTGAAAGCTTCATCGGTAACTACCTGTCCCTAGACTGCGGGCCAGCCCTAGGGACATTCCAAGGTGAAGTGTCTTCTGTGTGCAAAACAGGACAAACGATCTCTCTCAGAAATGCCTTCAGGAATGGTGTCAAGTATGGTGTCCCTGAAGTAACAATGAGGTCAGTTGTAATCTAGTTTTCCATTTATTTCTCTCCATTTTGAAGTTGAACTAAAATTATTATAACTTTGTTTAATTTTTTAATTTTTTAATTTTTTAGAATTTAGAATTTCCATAAATATATTATACGGGTAGAGGCGTGAAACTGAAATGTGCCATTTTAAATTTGCAAATGTGACGTGCAATCTAAAAATGCTCATATTTGTTCGAAACACTAATTGACAACACAGTCACAGAAATAATTATGAATTTGTGGCTTCAAAGTCTTATTTTGGTGTGTAAGTTGTTAGAGGTTCAGTAGAAGTTATTAGACCTTTATGCTTGAATTTCTCGGATATCAAGTCATTAAAAAACCTACACAGGTATGTAAACAACAAATTCACAACAAATTCAATTTGGAAAAAGGTACTTAACATGTAGATTTTAATGGTTCTTTTACCCAACCAATAATAAAAGCTCAATTAGATCTCCAGTTTGTGAACGAGTGTTGCTCATGCAAATAGTAACCAAGTTTGATGATGCCTTTTTAATCCAGAGCTTCAGACATCAAAGACCTGAAAATCCTGAAAACCAGTGCAGATTTGAAGGCGGAGGCGGAAAAGAACAGAGCGATTATCAAAGCTGTCAACAGTAAAGGAAAGTCAGAGGCAGTGAATGGAGATGCCGTCTCTAACAAAGGTACATGTAGGTTTAATATCACATGCTACAAGTTTGGCCAGGGGGATTAGACCACCCTGCAAGGTTGCTGACAGGTGGTTATCTCATCTAGTCAGCTCTCAGTTAACATAAGAAAAAGAGGATAATGGGGACCAGCATTGTTTGCTATATGGCGCAAGTAGTGTAGTGTGCCTTTAATATCACATGCTACAAGTTTTTGTCAGTATAGAAGGCAATCATTGTGCAAAGTTTAATAAAGACAACAAATGTGTAAAAAAGGGCTTTCTTGTATGAATTGATTTAGCCTCCCTCAAGTTCAGATCAATTTGAATCATTCTAATTTGAATCTTTATTCAACCTTTATAAAACAATTTACAATGACAGTAATCAATATAATGGTTAGGATCTCATAAGAAGCAGAAATCTGCTTGTACATGTAATTGGGGCCCTGTAACAAAACAATAACAAGATAATGAACATAAATATTAAAAAGTAAAAGACTGGCATAATACAAGCACGCCCATACATTCCAACAACACATACACACACACACACATTCATAAAGAAAGTTTCACAGAAAGAATAGAAGGGAGCGAAAAATAGGAAAGAAAGAAATAAAAGTCGAAGAAAGAAGGAAAAGACAAAAATGTAAAAGAGGGATTCCTGTTGTTGTTGTTTTACTGTTTACTGGCGTGTATCATTCATTTATGAGTATTTACGCCTTTCTTGTAAGAAATGATATATAGCCTCCCTCAGAAGTTCAGAAATACATGCACTTTCCAGATATCAGACTTCCTCTGTATCATCTGTATTGTATGGTATGCAAGATAACAAATTTGGAAGCTTTCTATTTTGGATTCATTGGTATCCTTGTGTTCACATTCCCAGTGAAAAGTTTCTATGTTAAGTATTTTATTTATCAGAGCATGAGTGCACCCTTTCCAGGGCCAAGTAATCCTGTCAAAAGAATATGTGGTGTAAAGGCAAGTTTCGCCAAAAAAAAGGGGACCATGGGGGATCAACGGGTACCGCTTAAGCATTGTTGGCTGTATAGAGGGCGCAAGTAGCTTCAAGTAGTAAAGTCCTGCTTTAATAGTGTTAGACTTCGATAAGAGTTATGTTGGACAAGAAATACATTGTATCCACCTCAAGCCATGTGTAAATATATATATAAAGTACCAGTATTAAATTACCTTTGATCCTGTTTGTACAGAAACTTCCAACAACAAGGTAAATGGGGAGCTGAGTAAAAGCAGCCTAACTGCTGTCAGGAGATCAGGAAACACAGAACGAGCTCACAGCAAGTCACCGCACAGAAAGGCCCCAACAGGAGACAATAGAACAACCAATGAAACTAGCGCAGAAGGAGGACCACATAAGAACAAGCACCAGAACAACCTCAATCACAGCCAGCGGTCCGCCTTTCACTCGCCCAACCGGAATGAGAACGGAGGAGTAACGGACTCGCAGGCGGGTTCGGAGAAAGCGAGGGTTGGGTTCAAAGCGAAGCGCTCTGCGTCGTTCACGATGCCCCAGGGGAAGGGGGATGACGGTGGGAGCGGGAAGTCTTCTGGTAGACCGGGGTTTCAGAGGGTGCACAGCATGGATGGACTGAGCAGACAGGGTGGCAATGAGAATGGTGGAAGAGACGAGGAAGAAGGCAGGCAAGGAGGAGGAGGAGGAGAGAAGGGAAGGAGAAGAACTACTTCTGGTAAGAATACACCTTTTGCTTGTCAAGACTCTGTTGTACCTAAAATGTTAGATGAATAATCTTTCATATTTATCATCTCACTTTCAAATTTTCAGGGATCTCGTTGAGTTTCTTCTATGATTATTGTACTGGCATTTGGCAATGATAATGATTTATCTGCGACGAAACCATAGATGTGCTGCAAACTTACTGTACATATATGTAAATGTCTAACATTGGTACAGGCATCAATTTCCTTGTATGTTTTTTGCATTCGTGGTTATGTACTGTATATGTAAGAGGGGTCGCTGCATCAAGTGACAATAAGAGGAAAATAACCTAACTCAGGGATAGAATTTTCAACACAGTCTTTGCTGAAGAAAACAAAAGAGAGCATGGGAAAAACACATTGAAAGTTGATTATCATGCTTAAAATTTTCTCAAACAATATTACAGAGTTTAGTATTGATTATGTTTGAAGTAAAATTTGAGGTTTATTCAAGCAAATATCAAGGGATAACGTAACATTCAATTAAATATAGCATCATCATTTGCATTATTTTGCTCTATACCTCTTCCCCTGCTCTTCGATGTAGGAAACCACGAGAGCAACCACACACGATCCTCGCCCGTCAAGATCAGCGGAGGCAACACGCGCAAGCACAACCGCGGAGGATTCAACTCCCGCAACGTTGAGTGCTTCAGTGCCCCTGTGGATACCTTCCTCAACGATGACTTTGACTTTGATTCAAACTTTGCCTTGTTCGACAAGGACAATTTTTACGAGGAGTTGGACGCCATGGGGGATAATCGACCTACATGTAAGAGGCAGGGACCAAGGAACCTTCGCTTTGATGAGAACATTTTAGAGAGGAGAGAGTCAGAAGAAGGGAAGAGGATTACATGCCCAGATGTAACAGGCAGGTGGTATCATACAGGTAAATTTGTCTCTCATTAAAAAAATCCAAACATTTAATTAATTCCTATCAAGAGTCAATTTATAGGAAAAAAGGATGGAAAGAGAACGTGTATATTGATTCTTTAACGATGACAGTGGCAAGTCTATACAGTATGATAAAAAATATTTTACATGAAATATCCTACCCTAAAAAATATATTGATTTTGAGCATGGTGCTATTTGTCGTCCTTGCATATTGGTAATGGGCCAATGTATGTAAATTGTATGTGATATGAGATCACAAAATGTTGTCATAAATGTCTCTGTATTTACAGAAACATCTACATGAGGGATGCCACTTTTCAGGCTTTAGACCCCCCCCCTCGACATTTTTCGCGATAATTTTTTAACGCAAGAAAATCTTGCACTGAAATTTTGTGAATTTTTTCTTTCGAGTCTTGCGCATCTTTTGAAAGAAATTTTTCGAAAATCGGACCTACCATTACAAAGTCACGTGTTCTTTTGTCTTTGCATGTCAGCCCGAAAATCGCTCATTTTTGTGATTTGTGTACAAAACATATGGAAATCTCATTTTTCAAATAAAGAGATAAAGCATTGGTTATTTGGTCTTGTTTATAGTTGAGGTGTTTATTTTGGGGTCAACATAGTTGAATTATAGTTGGAAATGAAAAAAAAAACAAAAAAACAATAAAATACATAAGTTAAAAAAACAAAGAAATACATAAGAAATTATCAAAACAATAGATAACATAAGGAATAACCCTGGTTTTTCAATTTGTTGTGTTATATTATTATTCCAAATGGTCTAACAAATATATGTAGTGAGAAAGAATGCTTAAATATGAATAATGTCTGATTTATGGGCAAAAATGTGAATTTTATGACCTTATTTGCATAAATTACCATAAATATGCAAATGAGTGAATTTTTCAAAAAATTGAAATTACCATAGTATTCTATACACTTCACTTGACATGTATGCAAATTTTCGAGGCGATCGGGCGTTTCACGGCCGAGATCATACATGTAGGGGGGGGGGGCCTTAGAACCCCCCCCCCCCCCCCCCCCGGGCAATGCAGTTTCAAAATAGCCCGGGCTAAATAGGGTTAAGGCCCAAGTGCTCAGTGACACATGAACCACTTTTTCTCAAAATGCCAAAAATGGAGATACGTCTTTGTGTCACTGACCCCTCGATATCTGTAATACTAACTGTTAAAATGTATGGATTGTGTAGATACAGACATGCAGATTCCAGGGATAACACCCGAGTTGAAGGCCAGACTGATGTCATCAGCGACTAAAGCTGGTCTTACTGTAGAGAGGAGACTTGAATCAGTAGGACTGTGTGCAGCTCAAGTCGCTCTACAGCTATTAGATAAACAAAGAAGGTAAACTTATAGACTTGGTATGTAACCCCGAGCCACAATGGTTGTTCTGTTTACTATTTTTGATAAACAGGGGGGGTTTCAACATGAAGCTCTCCCAATGAACATTTCAATGAGTAGAATATGGGGTGCATCAAAGTTTACTGGTATTGTAAAAGAGTAATATGATGTAATGATGTATTCAACAGTATGTAAATTATTGTCAAAATCTGGCATGTACATCATGTAAAACGTTTGTTTATAAAGGATATAGAAGATACACAAACTGGAGACAGAGACAGAAAGAGGGGATGGGAAAGAGGGAGGACGAGGAGAGAAAGAGAGAGAGAGGGAAGGAGGGAGGGAGGGGCAGGCGAATGTAGATAAATGTCTTGCTAAAGATTGTAATAGTGCAAAACTGGTGCTTGAACCGACATAATTGTAACCCCTATGTGTATGTTTTACCTATTGGACTATGCCAGAATTGAGTAAATGGAAAATGTTCAAACACTGCCCTGATTTTGAATACATGTAAATTATGTAGGCATCTGATCATCGTTCCTCTGTTTTTTCAATCATCTCAGAATACACAGCAAGAAGAGAGCCACGGAACCATCGGTTGTAGTCCTGTGTGGTCCTCACCTACAGGGTGCCCAGGGGGTCAGCTGCGCCCGTCACCTTACCCATCACGGGTGCACAGTCACCCTCTTCGTACCAAACTTTGTCAAGATGCTGGAAGAGCTGAAGCAAGAGATTGACCTGTTTGATGTAACCGATGGAGTTAAGCTACAGAGCTACAAAGGTAATTCATACAGTATGCAAGCAATCTGTCCTTATAAGACCACCTGTATGTAAAGGATGACTTTTTGTGTATTCCCCTAATTTGGACTTTTTTCAGGTTTGACTCTGTGTATATAAAGGCCCGGTCACACAGAGAGGACGCATGGGGAACGCACGGCCAGCGCATGGGAAATTTGCAATTTTGGCCAGTGCGTTGTCGTGCGCCCAACTTTTGACACCAAATGCATAGCGTGTTGCTAGCGCGCTGAGCGCATACAGGGCGCATACAGTACGCATACAGACCGTACCCAGAGCGCACATGATAACAACTTCCACGAATGCACAGCGTGTTGCTAGCGCGCTGGACGAATGGTCCACGCATGCACCGCGTTCTACGACGCACGGCCAGCGCATTGGAAATCGGAAAAGGTCGTGTGCCTAACTTTTGTCATGATTTTGGAAAAGCTAGCGAGCTGACACAAAATGCACAGCGTGTAGCTAGCGCGCTGTGCGTATACAGGGCGTGTGCCCCGCGTATGTCTGGCGCTGGTCTAGCGCGCTCAACGCACGTCTGGCGTGCCTTTGGCGTGTACATTCATGCGTCGAGCTCCGCGCACACTTTTGAGCATGCTCAAAAAATCCTGACGCACACAGCGAATGACGACGAATGCATAGCGCTGGTCCAGCGTTGGTCCAGCGCGCTCGACGAACGAGTAACGAGTGATGACGCACGCCTAGCGAACGACAACGCACTGGCCAAAATTGGAAATTTTCCATGCGCCGGCCGTGCGTCCCGCATGCGTCCTCTCTGTGTGACCGGGCCTTAAGGAAGACATTCAAATAGGGGAAAACTTAGACCCCGTTCTCACTCACTTTGAAAGTGGTCTTAGTTAGACCGCTCCAGAGGAACGGGTCTTGAGGAACGGTTTGCGAGCGTTCACACTTCGAGCAGTTTTTTATGGCTCAAACCGCTCCACGAGTCAAAGTGGTCTTGTTGCTATGGCAGCTCAGGTCAGCAGATCAATTTTTTTGCGCGCGGAATACAAACCGTATGTACCGTACTACATGTTTCGCACGGAACGTCACTAGCTCACTTCCGTTCAAAGTACGCTTCCGTTCACATTGCACGTTAGAGCGGTCCAAACCGCTCTTAATAAGACCCGTTCCTCAAGACCACCTCGGAAGGTGGTCTTCTGGAGAGGTCCAGAATTCCACTTCCTGGACCACTTTGACCGTTCTCACTCACCTAAGAACCGCTCCTGAGGAACAGGTCTTAGTTAGACCGCTCCAACGAAGTGAATGAGAACGGGGTCTAAGTGATGCAAATGCCTTGTATTTTTTGTGTTTACGTGTTTACATGATTTTGTTGACAATTACTTATTTTTGAGAATGAACTTTAGTATTCAGATCGAATATAACACACAGGCAATCGAAGATGAATATTACTTGTTTTTGTCTCTTGTCTTAGAAAACAATTGAAAATTCAGGTTGAAATTGTCTTTTAAATTCATTACCTGGCCATTTAGAAATAAGCAAATGAATAAGTATTTAAATTCACATGCTGGTTTCATAGTTCAATGTATACCACATGCTCCTCCATGTACATTGCATGTAGATACTTTTTGTTTGTACGAAAATACTGCATGAATGTGTACAAGTGTGTCTTTCTTGGGAATCTGACGTTTAATGGAGAAGTTTTGCATTGCTAAAAGAAGTGTGTGATAAGTGGTTCACTAGGGTAAAGCAAAACTGTGTAAGCTATTCTGCGTGTCTTCCTGGATTTAATGAATGAAATCTATTTTTAGTGTAAGCTGTGTTGGTTTGGAACTTTGGATACTTCCATTAGATGTAACACTGTGTATCTCTCTTCCTCAGATCTTCCCAAGAGCACTGACCTAACCGACATCGTGATCTGCGCCTTGGACAGACCCAATGACACCATCACCCAGGACCAAGCCTGGTACCGGGGAGTCCAGCAGTGGCTCGCGGACACCAACAAGGCCCCCATCCTCTCCCTGGACCCCTCCAACACCCAGTCCTTCTCCAGCCAGTGGGGCGTTGCCGTCGGTCTCCCCCTGGACTACACCAGCAAGGTGGGTGAGTTGTACCTCTGTAGTTCAGGTATCCCCAAGAAGGTGTTCGACGAGGTCGGTATCCGCTACATGTCTCCCTTCAGTCGGGGACTTTTCGTTCTCCTGGATGTCTCTTAGCAGACGATGGTGAGGCGTGTTCAAGTGCAATGCAATGAGAGAACGAACGGATGCATCATTGATCAGGGGCCCGTTTCACCAAGCCTTTTTTCAATGACAAATGACAAAAATCAGTGACATATCTGCTTGATAACCAATCAAAAGCAAGGATTTCGGTAGCTTATAACAAAAACTGTCATTTGTCACTGATGACAAGTTTTGTGAAACTCCCCCCAGATATATCAGGGTTTCGGGTGCTGCAGTTTCTTCTGCTACTCACATGCATGTTTCTTACCAGTTAAAGTAAAAATATAATACAGAGATCCTTTAAAAAAGTTAAAGGTTGTACATTAAATCAAAAGAAGGTGTTTTGAGGGAAATGTGATATTTACATTTTGAAAAGTGACTGTTTCAGAGCAAAAATGTGCTCAGAATTGACAGATAATCCCTAAGTGTGGAAGCTATCAAATAAAGATTGTCAACTAGGGCTCCAGGCTACTCTTTGTAGGGGTACAGAGTGACGTTTTTAGGATCTGGAAGCAATGGATCCTTGACAATATGAGACATTTAAGGGGTCTGTGGTGACTTCCTGTGTTTCCATGTGTACGTGACCGCTCTTTGTGTCAGGCCTTGCATTGACATTTCAATTGGACGTTGATGATATATGCCAAATGTAGACATTAAGAATTTATCACACTTTTTCTGTGTAATGGATACATGTATATGATAGCAGAGAGAGATGGCTCTAATATTTAGATACATTGTGATCATCTTACTCCAGATGAATACATTGCATTCATTCATTACGGTCGTTTTTCTACATATTACTTTTGTCCATAATATGATCCGTGTCTATGATGTGAGTCTTGTGAGATGAAACCAATTTTATGTTTGAATATGTAACAAGCTATGCTTTTTTTTTATATTAATGTCCAAGGAAGGAGGAGGAGTGTCAGTTCAGCTTCCTAAGATTTAGTTTAAAATAGTCAATATTTTTTGCATGACAATATGAATTAAAGGCATAATGTGAAAGCTCATTTGATGATAATGATCTTTCACATAAAGACGGAAAAAAGGAGGAAGATGCGGCAAATTTGTGTTACAACTTACTGTACAAGTAAACTTTGTACATGTATGTAACCCTTTGTACTCTGTAGCTGAAATTTGGGGCATTATATTTTGTAATTTCCATTTTATAAAATGCTAAAATTTATATTTCTTGACCAAAAAAATGTATGTGATGTCTCCTTGTTGTATTCACTTGTGATTTATACATAATGGACTTCCTGAGCTATAGTGAGTATGTAGGTACTCACTGGTTCAGATATCGTCATGCTATTCAATGATTTATCTTTTTGAAAGATTTATTATTTTAATACATTGAATAGTTGTGACAATACCTCACAAGTTATTTTGTGTACCATGTAAGGAGTATTGTTGTATTTAGTTTGTTTGTTTGTTTGTTTGTTTTGTTTTGTTTTTAGGGGGAAATGGTTGTCTGTGATTTAATCTGATATAAGGAAAGTGAATTCTACGGTGCATTAAATGTAATTTTTTTTAAAGTATTTTCGCTCCATAAATTAGTTGGATTTTAGAGATAGAACATACCGTCGACAGCCTGCAAGAAGGTCATTCCTGCAGCAATTGACATTACATACCTCTAAGTTCCTTCTTCCCGGCAGCTGACGATACATAATATGAGACTGCAACAATAATCATTGACTTGCAAAATAGTTTTGAAGGTATTTGTCATCAATTGTCACATACCAAGGCTAATTTTGAGTTCTTGTCATAGAATTTTAGTTTGATGGAAAATGATCTACAGTCGTTCTAAATTGTTAATTCATGGAGCAGATGGGTCGTCGAACAACTTGTTCTGAACTGTAGACCAGCAAAAAAAGAAATGCTAGAAATCCCATCCACTGATCAGCATATTTGCAATCGCACCAATTCCATTGTGTGTTATACACTTTGTTAAGACTACTACACCTGTAACTTTAAATCTTTCTTTCTGTGCTGGTGATACATTTTATGTTATACATTTTCTACCAAAGACCCAGTATCATATCATTTATATGTAATATTTTACAATTCTCGCTTGATTCTGTAATAATTTACTTCCATCATTACAAAGACCTACCTGTACTGTACCAGAACTCAAGATTATTTCTAGTTCTACTAATTCATTCTTATACATTACTATTTTTGTTTAAAGGAGCTTGCAGATTTTGTAATGTATGAAACATATGTTTGGTATTTATCTTCTTTAATGAAGAATACATAGGAATGATGGAAGAGAATAATTTTAGTGACTATATTTGATGAAAGATTTATGCAAAACATGAGAACCAAACCTTATAATGGTCCAGTATTATAGTTATACTTAAATGCGATGGTAATATTTTGTGTCAAAGTTTAAATACTATTTTATATATGAGCTTGTTATTCTTTTTTTTCTTTGAATTTCTTTCTTGCTCATGTACCAGAATATACCTGATTAGACTCATTTTCCTTTAATCTGGTATTTTGACTTACAAATTAGAAATAACAAGTATTGTGTATCTTCTTATCATGACATATAGCCAAACAGAATATGTTTGGTCTCACATTTCAAGACATTAATGTCAACACAATATATGATATAATATATGCCAAATGTGTATTTTTGTCATGTTCCTTCTTTTTCTGGAAAGGTTATTGATTTTTTGTTTTGTGATTCATATTTTAACAAACAAAACATATTTTGGGTTTGTTTGTGTGTTCTGAGCAATTGCTCTTTTCGTGTACAGTTAACAACTAAATTATTTATACCCTTACCAAGTTTTGTAATTTGTTAAGTTTGTGAAAAATGTATTTGTTCCAGTTTATCTTTGTAGAGAATATGACATTTTGAAGCTTACATCTAAAAGTATTCAATAATCCAACCAGTCTACCTTTCATTGAAATTCATTCTTGAGTTAAAGGTAAAGACCAGTATTGGAAACGCCCCAATTTCAAAAAATGAAATGGAAGCTCTCATTACCAATCGTGTGAAAGAATATGTTTTGACTAATACATGATGATAAAAAATTTGCCGGGAAACCGCCTACTAATTCATATATTTGGTAAATTTGTTTCTCTCATGGTCTGTGAGAGATATAGGGTAGTCCCATATACATCTTTCTGTGTATAGTGCTTGTAACTTTACAAAGAATGGGCCAAATTTTTTATCATTTTGATGATTCCAGAACCTTGCAGATGCTAGATGATCAACCTTTTCTGATCGATTCCACAACTTTTCTTTCACAATGCAATCGAATGACCATAACTGGTCTTTACCTTTAAGCAAAATACAAAACATCAAATTTACGATGGGTGTAAATAATTATGTTGGTACCGGTATATGTATTTTCAGAATTAGAACATGAATTACCCAAGTCTCACTGGCGAGACTGAACCCAGACCAAAAGAAAAAAAAACTACCGGTTTATTGTCCTTGATGGTTTGTTTGAAATAAGAATTTTCGCTTTGCAATCAGTTTATCTGTGTGATTGAGGTCCACATTTGAGACCATACTTGTTTCACAGATGCACTTACATGTACCTTGTAATGCATGACTAGGGGGACGATGTTCTACAATGTTGTTATTGTGCAATTAATGTATGGGCATGGAGATAATTGCATAAAACTTGATGGTACGTTTTTAAAGGTAAAGACCAGTTATGGTCATGCGACTGCATTGTGAAAGAAACGTTGTGGAATCGATCAGAAAAGGTTGATCATCTAGCATCTAGCATCTGCAAGGTTCTGGAATCATCAAAATTATAAGAAATTTGGCCCATTCTTTGTAAAGTTACAAGCACTATACACAGAAAGATATATATGGGACTACCCTATATCTCTCACAGTCCATCAGAGAAACAAATTTACCAAATATATGAATTAGTAGGCGGTTTCTCGGCAAATTTTTTATCATCATGTATTAGTCAAAACATATTCTTTCACATGATTGGTAATGAGAGCTTCCATTTCATTTTTTGAAATTGGGGAGTTTCCAATGCTGGTCTTTACCTTTAAGTATGAAGTAGGTAATCTTGAGAACACTACCTAAAACTATGAAATACAGTGAACGTGTAGGTGACCTACATGTAGTAGGAGAGACTGGGTGGGGATTCAGGGAATATAGCTGTAAAGCTTTAGGGCAAAATAGTGTACTTCTGGTATTTATGTAATCAATCTAAATAACAGTTCGATGTAACTATTAACATTCCAGTGGTACATGAAGTTGGTGAGCTTGCAGTGCAATAAGTTACAAAAATCATTCACAATAATTTTGAGCCAGTCAGTAAATGTGTTTTGATTAAAAACTAGAGAGTAAACAACGCAATGACGCGTAAGTTAGGATGAACACAAATTTTGAATATGGTAAGCTATTGAAACCGTGGCATGTGATTGACTGAGAGCATCCTTGCCATAGAAATCTAGCATTTGTTATTGATAACAAGTTGTATGAAACGGGTCCTAGATTCTTCCAATCTTTAATAACAGGGAAATAAGCCAAAGGTTAACAGATTTATATATTTCAGGAAGTAAAGGACCATAATATGTGTTTTTATGTGTAACAACAAGCTTGGGATATAATATTGTTTCAAGTAAAAAGTAGGAATTGAATTGTGGTAAATGAAGGTAATATTGCACTGTTGGCCAAAGCCTAAAAAAACTTCTAGACATGTTTGCTAAGATGCAAATGAAGTCTAGTTGTTGTATTCAGATTTTGATCATCATTAGATAATGGACCTCCATGTATGTGTACAGTAAGCCCATATGATTTGCTACTGTCCGAAGAGGTGGAGACACGGCATGTTCATAGATATGCATGCATGTGATATAATCATGTTGTGCTAACACGCAAGAAGTTTAACATCATCTGTTATTGTTAAGGACCAAAAGGGCGTTAACTCTGTGTTATAGTATATGAGTTAACGCCCTTCTGGCTCCAAACAGATGAAATGATAGTTGTGTATGTGTATCTCCCCCAAGGCCCTAAAAGACCTAAGAGAAAACTATTGTGTGTTTATAAAAGAGTTTTCTTTGTGGTTCAAATGTGACAAATGTATGATTGACTATGGCTGCTGTGCAGAGCATGTTGTTTATTTTGTATTTCTATGTTCTTATGTTCATTGAAGCAGCCTTTAAAGTTACTAACTTTGACTGCATTGTGCAGGAGAGGAATCACTTTAATCTGCATTTAGTAGGGGTAGAATGGTGGGGAAGGGGTGGTGGGGATAGGGGAGGGGTAGCAGAGCTTTGTTTGTAAGATGCAGGGCTGTGTTAAAAGATAATGTTGTACACATTGTTCCAAGAATACGCCAAATGGACAAATGAATATAAATAGTCTAACTGGGATGATCGGTTTTATTTCATGTATTGGGGATAAAGTGGTGGTGGTGGGGGGAGATAAAAATGTATTTAAGAAGCTTGCCATAAAATTATCCATGCTGCCAATTTTCTGCAAAGGTACATGTTTACTGACTGACAAATAAGCCACTTTCAATAGATTTGTGGCAGTTTTACATGTACATTGTACATGTAGGCATTTTTTTATCCCTTTTTTTCTGAGGATTTAAAATAATATTTGTTTCGTTTAGGCAAGTACTTCTTATACATATGTATTGTCTTTGCATTGTCAATTAAACATGACGTTTTGTACCATGTAGCATTTTTTTCAATTTTTGGTTGATACCACCATGATAATTTTTGTTGATTTTGAGCCATGTATGTTCCATGCTCAAATTGCATTAGATTTGAACCTGTAATGTACATGTATGTATTGTCTGGTCAGTGCTAACATTGTTCTGAGTGACCTCTGAAAGTTGTGTTCATTGTCTAAATCATGAGTCATAACTTGTCTCTTCATATTGCCTTCCATGTACAACTGCGATATTTCCTGAATCTTTCCTGTAGCATTTTTTTTTTTTTTTTTTTTTTTTTTGAGGGGAGGGGGGGGGGGGGTCATGATTTGGATCAGTCGTGAAATGGTATTTAGAAACAAGAAACGATCAGTAATTAATTTGCCCCTCGAGTCTGAATATCGTTTAATGAAACGCCTGTTTAAAAGCATCATTTCGAATATACTGAACCTCGTATTTTATGAAAATCATATACATGTAACTGGGTGGGGCTTATCGTGAGTGTGCAAAACTGCCCGCTGATATTGACCAACTGTTGTATCAATCGACCTCTTCACAATTTGTTTCTTTATACAACATTTCTTAATCTGATGCTGCTTTTTAGTCTGCACTCTCCTTTCTTTATACGTTTCTTTATATAAGTTTTGTATAAATTTCAACAAGTTTAAACAGGGCCGCAGGCTATGAGTTATTCCACAAACCAACCTACTTACTAATGTCAAGGGCAGGTACATGTTTAAGTTGTCCTTCGCCCTTACAAAATCTCCATAGGGAGAGGAGCAAATTGTGTAAATTCAGCTGCCGGTCACATTTTGTATTAAAACATTGGTAAGGAGTGAGAAAACGTAACAGTAATCGCTCTGGTTCTGAAGATGATAATTGGAAATTATATCTTGGCTCTTCCACTATTTGTTGATTTTGTTGACAAGAAATCCTATGCCTAGGGAAATTTTGAAGGCAGCAGTTCGTCAGTGGCTCTTTCATTATTTCACGTTTTAATGTCACAACAAACTGGTGCATTGAAACCTGCTTTAGCAACCACCAGTATAGAAAACCCACCTGTATAAAGTACAGACCACCTGTCTACAAAAACCACATTTTTAGTTTCCCTTGAATACCGTTTCCCTTGAGTGATCTGTTTTAACAGGTTTCACTGTATATGAATGTTTATGAGGTCAGCCGTATCTTGCCCTTTTGATAACAATTCATATGGTACCAAAAAAAAATCAGGTAAACCAGGAAACACCTCCCTGGGTAAACCTCTATCGGTAAGTGTTTTTGTACAAGTAATATACATGTACATGTAATGTGATTCAGTCTTCGTAATGCTAATATTAGCTCGTACACACGTGGTCATTTACAGTCGTACCTCAGTACCGCATATTTCCTGTTCAGGATAGTATAAACGTGATTTTGTTTAACGATTGGGTCTATTTTTGGTTTGATGTTGGTCTCATGGGTTTAACCGGGGTAACAAAGGAGGTTAAAAAACAGTTGACTTTAATGTTATTATTGTTTAAATGTCAAATTGGAAGTCTGTATTGTATTAGGGAGATTTTTTTTTTTTTTTTTTGGGGGGGGGGAGGGGGGAGGGGGAGGGCAGGGTAGGGGGGGGGGGGGTGACAACAGACAATTTAAATGTTATTATTGTTTAAGTGTCAAAATGGAGTCTGTATTGAAGACTAGGGGGGGTGAAGGGATGATGAAAAGTATTAGCACCTGATGAATATTTGGTTTTATCATTATTGGGTGCTATCATTTTGCATTGAGTCAAAGCGTTTGTTAATCTGAACAGGTGATATAACTCAATTAATCTTGTTAATCAGTAAACAAATTAATTCAGCTACTGTGTATTCAGTTAACGTGTTTGGAAACAGTGCAAGAGGTATTATACGTAAGGATTCAAGGATTAGTATTTTTGTACTTTGAATACATGTCCACCAGTTTAATATGTTGTTATATTATGTTCGCTGTAAGAATATTGTTTGATTTTATGAAGTTATTATATGATATATGTGATGTATGACATGCACATCCGCTGCAGGTGTCATGCTGATGATAAAGAACACCTGTTCTGAATAACTTGCAATTTTTTCCCAATTTATTTTCCAAATTTTTTGAAAAAATCTTTGTTAATGGAACGGGGCATTAAGTAGAACGTGAGGAACCGTAACACTAAATAATTGTTTTCAAACTTTTAATGGGAATGGTTATTTCTTCCTTTATAAGTTATAACCATACTGCATACTCGGGTATCAACCAATTTCTCCTCAACTGATATTTTGTAATATATTATTTGTTATTACTTTTTTTGTTGCTTTTGCTAGTACGTTCTATTTCTTCCCATCGATTTATTTCTTGAAACTTTCTTCAGCGTACCTTTACTTTGAAATAAAGAGGTTAAGTTCATAAATACTGGTAAACGTTCTTAATAATATTCTGAAGGGGGGGGGGGGGGGGGTAGGGGTCATTTTCAGATATTAAGTGATTGTCAAAAGCTTGCAACTTGGATTTATCAGTGATAAGTTCATTTGCCAATTATGAAAGTTCATTGTCATTGCATGCATTGGTGACAATAAATAATGAACTCGGTTACAATCAGTTCTTTCATTTCATTTGTGTGTTTTTGTTGAAACAGAGAAGAAAACTATGTATAGATGGTTGGTAGGTGAATGAAAAATTTTGGTGAGGATTGTGATACATGGATGGTTGACGACAGGCGATGGAGGATGATGTCGAATGAGAGATAAGGAAGTGGAGGGAGGGAGAATAAAGGGATATAAAGGGGATAGAGGGAGAGGGGTGGAGTTTGATTATAGAGTGAGTGAGAGAGGGGGAGAGAAAAAAAAGATGGAGAAGAGAGGGAGGAGGGGAAAGTAATCAGAGAAGGAGGTGATGACAGAGAGAAAGAGAGAGAGAGAGAGAGAGAGAAAAAAAAAGAGACTGACAAAAGAGAGTATGAGATGGGATGGAGGAATTTATTTAAATTAACTCCTCAAAAAGTTATGCAATTCCAAGTATTAGCGTTGATATCTCTCTTGTTAGTACATTATCGTACCTTACGTTGGTATCATTGAAAAGCATGTTTATATTACCCTTTACAACGAAGCCCATTTGTAATGATTATGTAATCACGGAATATGCAGTACACCTAAATATGGGCAAAAAGTCAAAAGAGCAATGTTGCAAAATGCATAGTTGTTGTTGACGGTAAATTCTTCATTTGTTTGGAGGATGGATTGTGTTTTGAAGGAATAACAAATGCATTATGCAACATTTTTAAAAAGGAATTTATCTCTGTCTGTCTCTCTGTCTCTGCCTCTCTCTCTCTCTCTCTCTCTCTCTCTCTCTCTCTCTCTCTCTCTATATATAGAATGACCGTGACATTGCTCATTGGGAGTAAGAGAAGGGGATGGAAGGATGGATAAAAAGAAAGAGAGTAGAGGGGAGAGAAGGAGAGAGATGGAAAGTGAAGATGTGATACCGTTGGTTATTAATGTGCATATTTTTTCTTCTTTTTAACCCATGGATGGCGCACACATTGAAGGTTGTGAAATATCATCGAGTCTGACAAAAGCTGATTAACACACACATTTTGATATTTTCCCATGTTTGATTTCATTTTCATTCCTTTTCATTCGTTAAGACACAGTCATGACACAATTAACATGATTCAAATTCAACAATCATTTATAATGTCTCGAGGAGTGTGGTAACGCTCATTTTTGAAGTGTCAAAGCTAATCCTATTCTACTATATCATTTGTACAATGTCCCCAATAACGAGACTAGACTATTCTGTAATTTGCCCCGTTTGGAAATAATAACTATCAACTTGTGTCAAATTTTTTAAACACTATTTGGTGCGTCCACAAAATAGCCACAATATAGACAAAAACATTTATCTTAAACATACATCATTCCGAAAAATTATTCCCCGAGACCCCGACTTTATATATTATGTAGAACTATACAAAAAAGCATCATTTACAGAAACTCTCGCCGTTGGAGAAGAACAGTCAAAAATTCTCTCAAAGAGGGATATCGAAATTCACATTCTCGAATATCACTCTGCATGTTAACATTATATTTCTGACATAACATTGTTTAAAAATCTTGCAACAAATTTCTCCGCAACTCAAAAATAATAATAACAAATCATAAGGAAGATATAAAAAGTAATTATATTCACATTTAACTGCGCTTCATTGAATCTACTTGACCGCTGCAATTGAAGGTACTGTATATCAGCGAAATATCTCCTACTTTGTTATTAATGATATAATTCTAGTCAAAATGTTATTAGCATTATGATAATTTATAGTATTTCTGCTCCACCGCTGCGACCTAGTATTTTCATTAACATTATGCATTGAGATGGCCCATGAAAAAATAAGAATCCCTTTTCCAACAAAAGATGTTCCTTATGCTGTGGTTATATACCTTAAAAAGAGTCGTCTTATTTACATATTTTTCGTCATGATCTGTTACATTCACCTTAGTCTAAAGACAAGGGCGTCAACATGCTCTCAAACGTAATGAGGGTGTGGAAGGGGGCTGCCCCCTCCCACGGAATGAAATTTTACAATTTTGGGGTGTTACAAAAAGGCATTTAATGCATTGTAGAGTTTTTTTTAATAAAACCCACACAAATTAATTGTGTTTGTGACTGTGTGGTGTGTGTTTGTGGGGGAGGGAGGCAAATGCTATGTTGTCTTTTTTTTTTGAAGTGGGGGGGGGGGGCAATTTCCCCATGCCCCCGCCTTTTGACGCCCCTGTCCAAAGACAAATAACGAATGATGTACGTCACAAGAAGAGTCATAGCCCTACATTTCAGCCATGATAAGAAACAATCAACGGGTATAAATCATAAACGGATATTCCCGAAAGTGATATCCTCAATTACATTCATACCGGTACTCTGTACATTACAGAATTAACGAATGCATTTCATAATCCGTATGCCAACGCACTCAAAATATGCCATTCACAGATACAATATTCGACCAGCGAAACATACAGTTTTCGGAAAACGGAGAACAGTAGTGTTAAATAGAATGATAACGAAGTACACAATACAATACTCAAAGATTGAAACATCTATCTAAAATATATTATTGTATCTAATAAAATTTGCCGCTACATGTCCTTGAAGATATAACTTACACAATCGTATCAATCCAATCTAAAGATTATGTATGAACTACTGTAGAATGGCAAGGTTCTCAATTTGATATCTTTTGTAAGTTAATCTTGAAACCTAGTTGAAGAAAATAAACGCTGTAGTAGTTTATTAACTCAATATTTGATCATTAAATTTAATTTGTTAGCTCTAACAATTTTTGATCTACTTTCTTATAAGTGTAACCATATTTCTTTTTTTCAAATTGACTTCTGCTATTATTGTGACTACTTGCGAGTTGCTAAAACAATAAAAAAACAAAATTAAATGGAATTTCTAAGTAAAATGCTATTTGATGTTTTTGTTCTATTTTTTAGTAATTTTCGGTAAATATGATATATATATATATAAAACAATGCAAATTGATAACAATCAATAATTACGAGAATCAAATTATTATTTGCTTTTGGTAGAAAATGCACACATTTAACAATACGTTTCTTTTTCAACAACGTGAAATCATCACATTTCTATTCTAACTAAATTCCAAGAGAGAGCAAATCCAGCTTCTATTTTATACTCGTAATTTTTATCTCAAACTTTCCGTTATAAAAAAGACAATGCGTTAATCAATAAGCGATATGTATACATTAATTTATGATACAATACTGAAAGATTGTATAATATATCAATAAAAGTTTACAAGATACACAAAGAAAGTCTTCAAATAAACTTATGATATCCACGTAAATAATTATTATGTCTAAAATCGTACCCCACGCATTTATGATTTTTAGATAACTACATTAAGACCTGCTCAGATTCATCACTTTGGAGTATGTTTGAAAGAAGAACATGAACAATACGTACATTTTTCCCTTTTAAAAATACTTTACTCAGCAAAATACACAATTGGTGAAAAGAAGCAATCTTGTTATAATAGCTAAAGTTATATATACATCTACCACTATATCCACTGAAAAGCAATAAACACCTTTTTATCAAGTTCGCCAAGCAGAAGGTATTTCAAATCACGTTTTTCAAAAGTATGGTTATTTCCCTCAAAGTTTCCCCGTAGTCTGATGTTTGTCTCATTTTTTTAAAGGCCAACGTAATATTTGAAATATCTTTGCCTTCCATATCATTAACAATCAATCGAGTCATAACCTCTCCTTGAAAAGGCTTCAATTCGTCGATCAGAGCTGTCTGGAAGACACTTTGTTGCTGACACAAAGGTATTCCTCGACGAAGACGTGAATGAGCTCGAGCTCGAGCATGAATGACATCGAACCATGTCCGCATGGCTCGAGACGATGATGTCCAGGGATTTACTCCCCAATGAAAGTGTGCAAACGTCTTTTTGGAAACCGTTGTAATGGTTGTCGAGCTCGTAAGTGTTGAACGTTTCAGATAGTTGTGGCGACAAATATTCAAGACTTAACGATTTCCCAATGTGCTCGGATGGGGTAAGCACGACAAAGTTCCGAACGACAAAATGATGCAATCTACCGCATCTGTGTAATTTTCGACAATGGCAAGTAGAGATCAAAAAGCGCGACAACTAACGGTTCTGCCTTTCATCATAAATCTCTTGTTCAGCATGGTAACCAGTATTTCCGAGTCTTCCCCCGACATCGTCCGACTAGGGGTGGTCGGAGAGGATGACGACGGTGGCGACGACCGTGAAGATGGTTAGGAAGACCATGGCGAAGCGGTCGATGACCATGGCCGCGAACTTCCAGTCATGGATCTCGTCGTCTTCCATGTCCTTGAGTTTGTAGCGTTCGGTCAGAAAACGGACCTCCCTTATGATTAGATCCAACTGCTGACGATAAAGAGTAACATAAAAATCAAGATAAAGATGGGCACTTCAGTTTTTAAGGTCATACATGCAATATGGATACGCCTTTGATGCCCTGTGTCCCAATGGTCATGTTGGTTCTATCTTTGGGAAGGGGCAACGTTACAAAACTCCGACAGGGAGGGGGGGGGGGTCACACCCCACCTCCTCTAGCAACGACCCTGCCAGCATATATTCCTTCTTAATATTGGGCGGTAATACGACCAATGGGATGCATTTTATAAAACCTATTTTTGTGTCCAATTTGTCTATATTCCTATCATGGTTAGAATTCGAGTGATGGGACTATTATGGCTAATTGCATTTTTCTTTCTATACAGTTCTTGGTCCTTTAGCTCGATTTTTGTTTTGAATTTACTGGAGATAAGGCATTTAGACCAATGTGACATAACTATATACTCGAATACTTTTAACAGAACTTTGTTTTTCCTGTTCGTGCGCAACTGATCATACCCATGTTTTGGAATTAAACAGATATTAACAATGAGAATATCTGTTATTTAACCGATGTTACAAAATCTTTAAAAAATATATAAGAAACCTCGAAACAATTTGCGTCGCCAATCAAACTGTTTATTAAAAAAGAACGTTTCCACATACAGAAATGGTGTCAGTACAGAAGAGTTTCTCTGTCAATAGTCCATCGCACTATGATCATGATGATAAATTAATCTAACTAGTGTTTAGTCCCCGAAGGAAGAAACATAATATACAAAGTGCAAATTGAAAAACAACATCATTGAATTTATAACATTATCATGAATTAACATAGAGGCCGAAGTTATACAAATAATCAACAAATCTCACAACTATTCTTCGTTTTCAAACTGTAAATAGAGAAAATTGCATATTGAAGACAAAATTCAGATAATATGCAATATGGTAGTGATTTCCATTTTAGAAGCGTATAGATGTAAATGCTATACATGGATGTAGGCTCTACTCAGAAACAGAATAATTATGTTCCTGTTGTAGAATATATTGGCATGAAAGAGACTAAAATATGAAAAAAAATAAGTGCAACAGGCAAAATAAGATAATTTGTGATAGTTATAGATAAATTTGTTCCATCGAGGAACTTCCAATGAAAGAGAAGGAGAGAGAAAAACACCTGCCAACTAGAAATCACATGCGGTTGATGCAACGCACGACATGGTAGTATGTGCTGAAAACAAACACCGCAAAAACACACGAGTTATAAATTAAAAGTAAAATTTTATAACACTGCCAATCAGATGCAATGCATTGGCGTGTCCATAATGGTTAACGGGAGGGGGGGGGGTGAGGTCGTTTAGGCAGCGCCGCTTTCTGTTCACCCATTGGGTTGTATTTTTTTCCTTAACCTTCAAACAGAGAACGGGAGGTGAACCCCCCCCCCTCCCCATTTCACCCCGACGATGGACACGCCTCTGCTATAAAAAGATAACAAGATTCTTGGACGCGCCAGTAATACTAATATAGGTGAAGAACTCTATAGGAACAAAATTTATCATTGTATAAATTATCGTACACCCGTGCAGCGAAAGAAACGTGCGTGGGTCACATTATACTCGTAAGATAATTGAACAATTAAGAGAAGAGTTTATTCATCTTTTCCCACAAATACTCGTTTTGCATAGCCTGCCTGCCACTCCATAAAAAGAAGCAGCAACCCTTTATTTACGAACCTCATTTACCAATTAATATGTCTGATATTTTGAAATGTATCCAATTCTCGCGCGTTTTTCTATTTCCGATTTGAGTTTTAAAACTAAGCTAATACGGGAAGTCACCAATTTTTCATTTTCGTGTGAAAACAGTATAAGACCTTATTCGACATCATATCATACAAATTGTGTTATTCGGTGTCATGTAAATATAGCAGAAACTTTAGAAATCCATTATGAACAGCCACTGGGGAATTTTCCCAGAAAAAAAAATCATCTATATTGGGATAACCTGGTGTACTGGTGCCGTACGATTATATCTTATTAGTGTGTTATAGATCAACCAATGAGAGGTAAGCTTTAATGCAGTAACCATGGCAACGAGTTTGAGATATGACTGGTAGAGAGGTCACTATACGTTCAATCATGGGCTTTTGATATGCCTAAAACACCTGAAAGAGGGTGAAAATAATAACTAAACAATCTGCGCAGCACCGGTTTTCAGACACCTGATTTGGAACGAAATTGAAGGCATGCAATATATCAAAGTTCACTGCGGTTCAGAATCTGTCGTGTAATTACATATTCAGCTGTACATAAATGGGTGCATTTTGGCCGAACATGACGAGTAAGGTCGGCTGTGAAGACCTTTTTTCACCTTCTTTCTTTAAACTGTGTTAAAGCTATCAGATGACTTGATGAAAATGCTCGGTATGAGTCAGGATACTCAGGAATAACCCGAGTCTTGGTATCCATAAGTATCAATTGGTATCAACTAAACTTTCATACAATCATTGCAATGATGGAAAGTCATTAAAGGTAACTAAAAGGGGAAAATGCACTGCACTCTCTTGTTCGATTATAAACGACATTGAAGAGTTTGTCGTAATCAAGGTTTTGAGGCTTGAAATATTCAAAACCTTTGCAAATCATGCATGCTGTACAAGAAATAGTGCCTTGCAGAGAACAAGAAAGAAATGGGTATGAAAGAGTGTCGCCATAATGTGTGCAAAGTGAGGTCAATGGGCAGTCGGAGAAAAATCCGCTTTTCAAAGACAATGAATGTCCCCCATTAACGAGACAAGTTCCGCATGAGTGAACAATTGTGACGATTAGGCAACGTCGCTCGCCGCAATCTTGCGTAGAATATTTTAGCATTGACATTTCCGATTTGAAATCTGTTTCGTAATTTAAAAAAATCTCCATAGAAAGTGGGCTATCATTTTTTGTCATCGACTTCTATAATTATCGGAGATATATTTCAGGGTAATATGAAACATAGCAGGGAATTTTTACATGACTTTAAAAAAAAAAATGAAATCGGACAAGACACTGCCATAGTGCAAAGCGGCTCAATGATCGCGCGTGTTCACTGATCAGTACGGAGCTTGTACCGTAAACGGAGGACATCCGATTGTCCTCAAAAAACGACCGTCTCGCAATGACTGATGGGGGAAAGTTGTCCTTACCTCACGTGAATTACCCTCTTTGCATGCTTTGTGATCCAGCATCATGGGCTCACTTTCCTCGTGGGCATAATTAGCGTACTTGATGCCTATCGTCTTTGCGTCATTTAAATACGTGCCCTGGAAAAATTATCAAATCAGAGAGAAGGACGAGTTTTTTTCAGTCATGTACGTGTGATTGTGATTAAAGTACATACTTTTAGGACTCTTTTTTGTCTTTGTGGTTGGAGTTATGTGCATGAACTTCAAGCAAAATTGGGTATGCTTTTTATTAAATCATGCTAAACGGTAGGATCACTCCTTTTAATGTTATTGTTGCAATCGTTTTGTATGAAGCATTGCAAAACATAAAACTTATCGATGAGATAAAGGAGCTTATTATGTACCGTTTTGTATAATTTTCTTGAGAATGTTACTGTTCATCTTCCATTCTATTTTCACAATATGAAAAATGAACATGATTTGTGTTCAAGGGGGCAACTAGTTTACAATAATTTGACGCTATCTCAATTTCATTTCTTTGCTATTAATGACAATACTAAAATGATCACACGTACATTTACGGAGGTGATTTGATAATTTTCCCCAAAAACTTGACCATATTACCTATCGTAATATAGCTAATTTTTTACAAGGGCAAAATCCTTATGGTTACAGGACATAAAAGTATTACAGTCTGGTTATGCTTGTATCGTCAACCCAAATAGTCATGCCAGTTAAGGAAAGTAGTAATCAAACGACATTCAAATATAGTCTTGAAGGGTGATTTGAAAATAGTGCATTACTCTGTTATACATCATCATTTAGTAATATCATTCCAAGTGATAGTACGTGCTTGACAGCATACTGTTGTTCTCTGGGGTATATCAGTTCCCCAGGAGAGAAAGAGTATTATAATTAAATTTCCAAACGTGCATAGATTTGTTTCTTGACCAAACTCTTTATCAAAAACATTACGAGAAAAACACTTCAAAAAACACCACCTGGGGGTGGGGGGGGGGTGTTATTATGGACCAAATCACTCTGTTAACAATTTACTCAAATGCTACATCCATAGAGATGATAAGAATGTTGCAAAGTAAAAATCAAACATCTTCTTAATGGCAGCATCGGGGGGGGGGGGGGCAGTCAACTCATATGTGAGAGACGGGTGGAGATTTGTGTTCCCTTTTTTGTTTCGTTATTGTTGTTGATTTAGTATAGGTGTAGAATATAAATAGGTCGACTACAGGTGACTTTGATTTGTCCTATTACCACCGTATAAGCATCTATTAAATGACGGATCAAGAATGATCATGATCAATTCCTTGCCCTAAACTTGTCTCTCCCTCCTAAAATCCTGGAACACCGATTGACATTATTAAGTTACCTAGGGGTATTGGTGGTATGGAGAAGTATATGCCATTCGTGATCTACTTTTCTATTTGAGCTTCCTTACTGGTGTCAGTGTCAACCTGATCAATGTAAATATCAGAACGAAAATCTCACACACTCCCACCCACGGACAACTATACTCCTGTAAAAGTACCATTAAGTAAAATAACGCCTCTATCGAGATTCTCCGGGAGTATTTGTCCGGACAAATGGTTGTTTCGGGGGTAGTTGTCCTCTGAAAATTATCTGATGGGATTGTCACGGCGGTAGTTGTCCTAGACTACAAAACAAAATCTAAAAATCCTATAGTATAACGAGGAAAAAGAAAAGAGTAGCACCCACCTGAGGGACCATCCCATTGGTGCCGACTTTCCGTTTGGGCGATCTGTCCATGAGCTGAATCTCTGTACTCGGACCGACGTGGCTGAAGACTGGAGGACCCATATCGTCACGAGAGGGCTTCGGCTGACACGGCGACCATTCCCTTCCGGGTCGCTTCATGTATAGTAACCATGGCAACCATTCTAGAAGCAGGCTGCGTTGCTATAGGAGGAGTGGATAGGGAAGGGGAGTGGATGGATATACTTTAGAAATACTGTGGGAAGAAAGCAGTGTGCCATCAGCAGATAAAGACGATCGCAAAGGCTTTCGAGACATGAACTCAAGGGCAAATTCAATACCCTATACGGTATATCCCATATGGTTCTAAATCACGTTCAGATTACGTAATGTGTTTGCGCAATAGTTTGCAAATTTACTATAAGATATGAACAAGGTTATCAAAATTGCCAAAGGTCTATTTTTCTCGAAAACCTTTGCTTTCGTGTTCATTGAAATTTGAATATTATTACCTCTATCAAACTATCGTAAATACAGCTGATATACTACTAATACTATTACTACTACTACTACTACTACTACTACTACTACTACTACTACTACTACTACTACTACTACTACAACAACAACAACAACAACTACTACTACTACTACTACTACTACTACTACTACTACTACAACAACAACAACTACTACTACTACTACTACTACTACTACTACTACTACTACTACTGCTATTACTATTACTAATACACGTACTACTACTACTACTTCTACTTTACACAATCCAAGGTTTGATTTTTTTCAACTGATATTACTACTTATATGTTAACACAAAACTCAGGAATCTAACAGTTGCAACATTTTTTGATAAATGTGTTGTTGTACATGACAACGATTGTTTTAATGGAAAAGACTTACACCAAAACACAACTCTAACTATTGACTTTGAACGAGACAGAACAGAAGATAATTCAATACCTCAAACGTTCTAGAACAACCTAAGGTATATAATCCTTAATTCGATACTTGTATTGTGTTCAGTTAGCTGAATAACAAAACAATAAACAACTTATATAACCACAGACACCACATATGGATTGATAATTATAAACGGATTTTTTTTTTCTTCACACAAATTCAAGCACAATTGGTTAGTATATATCATATAATGTCGGTGAAAATAATTTGGCAATTGGCAATGGAAAAAAGGAAAACCAGTCGACATACACCAAAATTACAAAGGTCAGTATAAAAGATTAGTCTGCAAAGCATCATGAAATGTGGACGAATGATTGTTAATTTAGGGATACATTGCGAAACACACCAAAAAGCAATGAAGATGATGAACCAAAATATTAGAATGATGTAAAAAGACATCCAATGATAATCAGCTTGAAGTACTTCACCGTTTTTATACATCATAACGGAGATGCATTCTATAAATATTACCTGTATTTACATGAACATTCTAAATAGTGCACTATTTTAGCAACCGCAGACTGAATTTCGATGGGAAAAGCTCAACGGAAGCAGAAATTCAAGACAAATATATATTATTCAACTTCATAATCATGATATACTATAGTGACTTCATTCAGCTCGTAGATGTAATGGTTAATAAGATATTAAAATTGCTAAATTTCATGACATATGAATCATACGAAACATCCAGGCAAGAAACTGTACAGTCCAAAGGAAAGGCATTATTGTGACAGCCAAGAAGAAGAAATGCATAAGATTAGCAGAATTTGTGTAAACGTAATGCCAAACATGTGTAAATAAGCGTGTTAGTGCAGCTTGTGTTGCGCGAGGTATCCCCGACATGGACTATCTAGACTTATTTTTCTTCTTCTTACCCATCTGCCCATGACGTGCGTTTCTGGGTGCCTGTAGTGCACGTTCAGAGTTAGAACCGTACTCACAACTGACATGGACACCATACATAGTACTGCGGTGAAGTACTTGGCTGCAAAGTCATGAAATTTAATTTTTTTTTCTCAATTAAAAAACAAATTTGATAAACAAATAAAATGAAATCAAGGGGGGAAAAAAAGAAAGAAAGAAAGAAAATGTTATGGTGATGAAGATGTGATGATGAAAATCATAGAATGATGCAATGCAGTGTATAGTGGATGCAAAGGGAATTAATGAAGGGCTGTCCGATGCAGAAGGAATTCAAGCGAAGTTTTGAAAGAATTCATTCAAGAAACAAGCGAATCTTTCTCTCCAACTTTGCTCAAGAGTCATTCTTTTATAATTTCTTAATACCCTGACGATCATTTTGGATGTTCTTTTTTTTTGAAAAAAAAAGGGGGGGGGTCGAGGGATTACAGTGCAAACGGGCCTTGTGAGTGATTCGAGGTAAATTTCACGAGATTCCTTCGAGCAAAGTTGAAAAGGGAGATTCGCGTCCCGTTCAGACGACGATGGCGGGTTAGTAATGTGAGCAGGCGGGTTAATTAGGTCATGATGGGTGTTTACATCTCGAACTCTCTTCTTTTTTCCTTCTTATATTTCCAGTTTCTTACCCAGGACGCCATAACATGAGAGTTGGGATGCCGGTAGTGAATGTTGAGGGTTATTACTGTAAACACGACCGATACAGCCACCATCATCAGGACACAGTCGAAATATTTGGCTATAGTTGGTGTGGAAGCGACAGAACGATATATCAGAATAAAAGGGTGTTCCATAAGAACTCGTAGATCATGTAAAGATTGTGACTATACGGTAAGAATGCCCGATCAACAACAAGTTCGCTAACAAATGAATTTCGTAATGAAATATCATTCTACGAATGCGTCCATACAGAGATTTTCCCCGCGATGTAAGCTTTGAATGAAATGCATTCGTTGTGCTTAGTCGATGAGTTAACGCTGTCAGTACAGTAGAGATGTCACACCGTGTTTCTCAGCACGATGAGAAATCTTGCCCCGGAGCTTTCCATATGCTATAAATGGTTCTAGGACACCTACCCCCTGGACATCCACCCCCGGATAACCACCCCCAGTCAACTACACACTAGGATAACTACCCCCTAGGGCAACCACCCTCTAGGACGACAACCTCCCGGGACAACTACCCCCCAGACAACTACCCTCGGACAACTACCCCCTAGGACAACTACCCCAGGACAACTACCCCCGGACAACTACCTCTAGAACAACTACCCCCATGACAACTACCACCCAGACAACTACCGCCTAGGATAGTTGTCCTGGGGGTATACGTACTAGAGGATGATTGTCGTAGGGGTAGTTGTCTGGGGGTAGTTGTCCAGGGAGTAGTTGTCCTGGGGGGGGGGGGTTGTCCTAGGGGGTAGTTGTCTGGGGTAGTTGTCCTGGGTGGGGGCACTCGTCCTAGAAGGTGGTTGCCCTAAGGGGTGGATGTCCAGGGTGTAGGTGTCCGGATACTGCTATAAATATTTCAGCTTGCTAAGAAACCCCCAGGTATGATAAATCGCACTGTAATATCACCGTATGAACAGCGAATTCAGATGGAATTATGCTGTCCATGCGGTATGAGCTATGTTTGCTTGCTGCATTTAAGATCTCGTTTCTATGACAGCGCAACCCTATCGAGTGAGGCCAACCAAATCAGGAGAATAAAAACTCGTATGAACGCATTCCGTTGCAAAGCCGTCCTCAACACAAAACAAATACGTGTAGAAAGAGTGCAAGTCTTTAAACTGAAGTATAGTTAGTGTCAGAAAACAAGACGGCTCAGAATGGGGATCTGCAACATAAAAATAAGAGAAGCCTGGAGGAAGAGCTAAAAGGTCAAGTGAATAAGATGAAATGTTAGAAAATAACCAACAATTAAATTTATTGGAACATTAAATTCATTCTGCAAGAACATGCATGATGTTATGCGTCATGAAATGTCAATAGGGTAGATATTTGATCTTGTCATTAAACCATACAGGAATCATATTTCATGGCAGAATTTGGTTTGCAAATCGATTATTCACATCATTTACTTCATTGGAAAAATAATATAGCTACTTAAGTAAGCATGTAATTGCGTTGTCAAGAAATATATTTCTTCTAAATCAATCAAAGGGATACAAAAACTCCAAACTAATCCAACTACCCCCATGACAACTACCACCCAGACAACTACCGCCTAGGATAGTTGTCCTGGGGGTATACGTACTAGAGGATGATTGTCGTAGGGGTAGTTGTCTGGGGGTAGTTGTCCAGGGAGTAGTTGTCCTGGGGGGGGGGGTTGTCCTAGGGGGTAGTTGTCTGGGGTAGTTGTCCTGGGTGGGGGCACTCGTCCTAGAAGGTGGTTGCCCTAAGGGGTGGATGTCCAGGGTGTAGGTGTCCGGATACTGCTATAAATATTTCAGCTTGCTAAGAAACCCCCAGGTATGATAAATCGCACTGTAATATCACCGTATGAACAGCGAATTCAGATGGAATTATGCTGTCCATGCGGTATGAGCTATGTTTGCTTGCTGCATTGAAGATCTCGTTTCTATGACAGCGCAACCCTATCGAGTGAGGCCAACCAAATCAGGAGAATAAAAACTCGTATGAACGCATTCCATTGCAAAGCCGTCCTCAACACAAAACAAATACGTGTAGAAAGAGTGCAAGTCTTTAAACTGGAGTATAGTTAGTGTCAGGAAACAAGACGGCTCAGAATGGGGATCTGCAACATAAAAATAAGAGAAGCCTGGAGGAAGAGCTAAAAGGTCAAGTGAATAAGATGAAATGTTAGAAAATAACCAACAATTAAATTTATTGGAACATTAAATTCATTCTGCAAGAACATGCATGATGTTATGCGTCATGAAATGTCAATAGGGTAGATATTTGATCTTGTCATTAAACCATACAGGAATCATATTTCATGGCAGAACTTGGTTTGCAAATCGATTATTTACATCATTAACTTCATTGAAAAAATAATAAAGCTACTTAAGTAAGCATGTAATTGCGTTGTCAAGAAATATATTTCTTCTAAATCAATCAAAGGGATACAAAAACTCCAACTTTTACTAGTCCCACTCCTTCTAATCGATGTCTTGTAAACAGTTTTTGCATATTACATCCCAAGATTCTTTACCTTCGACTATCAAAATGGGATATGTCCCAAATAAATCGAAACAACGTATTTCAAAATTATTGTAGGCCTATGAGTCAGCTTATATAACACTTTCCAATAATTCATATATAGGAAAAGATTTTGATATGTTTACCACTTAAAATTAATCGCAACTCCTGTATCTTAAGTTCCACACTTGCGATTAATTTCAAGTTGCGATTGATTTGAATCAATCGTAGCTCTTTATAATACAGTTCGCTAACAAAATGAATTTCGTAATGAAATATCATTCTAACTACGAATGCGTCCATACAGAGATTTTCCCCGCGATGTAAGCTTTGAATGAAATGCATTCGCTGTGCTTAGTCGATGAGTTAACGCTGTCAATACAGTAGAGATGTCACACCGTGTTTCTCAGCACGATGAGAAATCTTGCCCGGAGCTTTCCATATGCTATAAATGGTTCTAGGACACCTACCCCTTGGACATCCACCCCCGGATAACCACCCCCAGTCAACTAAACACTAGGATAACTACCCCCTAGGGCAACCACACTCAAGGACGACAACCTCCTGAGACAACTACCCCCAGACAACTACCCCCGGACAACTACCCCCTAGGACAACTACCCCAGGACAACTACCCCCCGGACAACTACCTCTAGAACAACTACCCCCATGACAACTACCCCCAGACAACTACCGCCTAAGATAGTTGTCCTGGGGGTAGACGTACTAGAGGATGATTGTCGTAGGGGTAGTTTTCTGGGGGTAGTTGTCCAGGGGGTAGTTGTCCTGGGGGGGGGTTGTCCTAGGGGGTAGTTGTCCTGGGTGGGGGTAGTCGTCCTAGAAGGTGGTTGCCCGAGGGGGGATGTCCAGGGGTATAGGTGTCCGGATACTGCTATAAATATCTCAGCTTGCTAAGAAACCCCCAGGTATGATAAATCACACTGTAATATCACCGTATGAACAGCGAATTCGGATGGAATTATGCTGTCCATACGGTATGAGCTATGTTTGCTTGCTGCATTTGAAATCTCGTTTCTATGACAGCGCAACCCTATCGAGTGAGGCCAACCAAATCAGGAGAATAAAAACTCGTATGAACGCATTCCATTGCAAAGCCGTCCTCAACACAAAACAAATACGTATAGAAAGAGTGCAAGTCTTTAAACTGGAGCATAGTTAGTGTCAGAAAACAAGACGGCTCAGAATGGGGATCTGCAACAAAAAAATAAGAGAAGCCTGGAGGAAGAGCTAAAAGGTCAAGTGAATAAGATGAAATGTTAGAAAATAACTAACAATTAAATTTATTGGAACATTAAATTCATTCTGCTAAGAACATGCATGATGTTATGCGTTATGAAATGTCAATAGGGTAGATATTTGATCTTGTCATTAAACCATACAGGAATCATATTTCATGGCAGAACTTGGTTTGCAAATCGATTATTTACATCATTAACTTCATTGAAAAAATAATAAAGCTACTTAAGTAAGCATGTAATTGCGTTGTCAAGAAATATATTTCTTCTAAATCAATCAAAGGGATACAAAACCTCCAAATTTTACTAGTCCCACTCCTTCTAATCGATGTCTTGTAAACAGTTTTTGCATATTACATCCCAAGATTCTTTACCTTCGACTATCAAAATGGGATATGTCCCAAATAAATCGAAACAACGTATTTCAAAATTATTGTAGGCCTATGAGTCAGCTTATATAACACTTTCTAATAATTTATATATAGGAAAATATTTTGATATGTTTACCACTTAAAATTAATCGCAACTCCTGTATCTTAAGTTCCACACTTGCGATTAATTTCAAGTTGCGATTGATTTTAATCAATCGTAGCTCTTTATAATACAGGGCTCTGATCGTAGAACCGATAGGTTCCGGGTTCGAAACGTAGTCGGTGCTCCAATGCAATTTTAAGTCACTCGTTCTCAATAACTAATTAAACGTTATCTAATCAGTTCATGAAAAATCACAATAAAAAATATTTAAAAAAAAACACATTTATTTTACTATCCCATTAAGAAAGTCCCTAGGACAACTACCCCAGGACAACTAACCCCGGACAACTACCTCTAGAACAACTACCCCCATGACAACTACCACCCAGACAACTACCGCCTAGGATAGTTGTCCTGGGGGTATACGTACTAGAGGATGATTGTCGTAGGGGTAGTTGTCCAGGGAGTAGTTGTCCTGGGGGGGGGGGGTTGTCCTAGGGGGTAGTTGTCCTGGGTGGGGGTAGTCGTCCTTGAAGGTGGTTGCCCTAGGGGGTGGATGTCCAGGGGGTAGGTGTCCGGATACTGCTATAAATATCTCAGCTTGCTAAGAAACCCCCAGGTATGATAAATCACACTGTAATATCACCGTATGAACAGCGGATTCAGATGGAGTTATGCTGTCCATACGGTATGAGCTATGTTTGCTTGCTGCATTTAAGATCTCGTTTCTATGACAGCGCAACCCTATCGAGTGAGGCCAACCAAATCAGGAGAATAAAAACTCGTATGAACGCATTCCATTGCAAAGCCGTCCTCAACACAAAACAAATACGTGTAGAAAGAGTGCAAGTCTTTAAACTGGAGTATAGTTAGTGTCAGAAAACAAGACGGCTCAGAATGGGGATCTGCAACATAAAAATAAGAGAAGCCTGGAGGAAGAGCTAAAAGGTCAAGTGAATAAGATGAAATGTTAGAAAATAACCAACAATTAAATTTATTGGAACATTAAATTCATTCTGCAAGAACATGCATGATGTTATGCGTCATGAAATGTCAATAGGGTAGATATTTGATCTTGTCATTAAACCATACAGGAATCATATTTCATGGCAGAATTTGGTTTGCAAATCGATTATTCACATCATTTACTTCATTGGAAAAATAATATAGCTACTTAAGTAAGCATGTAATTGCGTTGTCAAGAAATATATTTCTTCTAAATCAATCAAAGGGATACAAAAACTCCAACTTTTACTAGTCCCACTCCTTCTAATCGATGTCTTGTAAACAGTTTTTGCATATTACATCCCAAGATTCTTTACCTTCGACTATCAAAATGGGATATGTCCCAAATAAATCGAAACAACGTATTTCAAAATTATTGTAGGCCTATGAGTCAGCTTATATAACACTTTCTAATAATTTATATATAGGAAAATATTTTGATATGTTTACCACTTAAAATTAATCGCAACTCCTGTATCTTAAGTTCCACACTTGCGATTAATTTCAAGTTGCGATTGATTTGAATCAATCGTAGCTCTTTATAATACAGGACCCTGATCTTAGAACCGATAGGTTCCGGGTTCGAAACGTAGTCGGTGCTCCAATGCAATTTTAAGTCACTCGTTCTCAATTACTAATTAAACGTTATCTAATCAGTTCATGAAAAATCACAATAAAAACAATTATTAAAAAAAAAAACATTTATTTTACTATCCCATTAAGAAAGCCCCTAGGACAACTACCCCAGGACAACTAACCCCGGACAACTACCTCTAGAACAACTACCCCCATGACAACTACCACCCAGACAACTACCACCTAGGATAGTTGTCCTGGGGGTATACGTACTAGAGGATGATTGTCGTAGGGGTAGTTGTCCAGGGAGTAGTTGTCCTGGGGGGGGGGGGGGGGTTGTCCTAGGGGGTAGTTGTCTGGGGTAGTTGTCCTGGGTGGGGGTAGTCGTCCTTGAAGGTGGTTGCCCTAGGGGGTGGATGTCCAGGGGGTAGGTGTCCGGATACTGCTATAAATATCTCAGCTTGCTAAGAAACCCCCAGGTATGATAAATCACACTGTAATATCACCGTATGAACAGCGGATTCAGATGGAGTTATGCTGTCCATACGGTATGAGCTATGTTTGCTTGCTGCATTTAAGATCTCGTTTCTATGACAGCGCAACCCTATCGAGTGAGGCCAACCAAATCAGGAGAATAAAAACTCGTATGAACGCATTCCATTGCAAAGCCGTCCATAACACAAAACAAATACGTATAGAAAGAGTGCAAGTCTTTAAACTGGAGTATAGTTAGTGTCAGAAAACAAGACGGCTCAGAATGCGGATCTGCAACATAAAAATAAGAGAAGCCTGGAGGAAGAGCTAAAAGGTCAAGTAAATAAGATGAAATGTTAGAAAATAACTAACAATTAAATTTATTGGAACATTAAATTCATTCTGCTAAGAACATGCATGATGTTATGCGTCATGGAATGTCAATAGGGTAGATATTTGATCTTGTCATTAAACCATACAGGAATCATATTTCATGGCAGAACTTGGTTTGCAAATCGATTATTTACATCATTAACTTCATTGAAAAAATAATAAAGCTACTTAAGTAAGCATGTAATTGCGTTGTCAAGAAATATATTTCTTCTAAATCAATCAAAGGGATACAAAACCTCCAACTTTTACTAGTCCCACTCCTTCTAATCGATGTCTTATAAACAGTTTTTGCATATTACATCCCAAGATTCTTTACCTTCGACTATCAAAATGGGATATGTCCCAAATAAATCGAAACAACGTATTTCAAAATTATTGTAGGCCTATGAGTCAGCTTATATAACACTTTCTAATAATTTATATATAGGAAAAGAGTTTGATATGTTTACCACTTAAAATTAATCGCAACTCCTGTATCTTAAGTTCCACACTTGCGATTAATTTCAAGTTGCGATTGATTTTAATCAATCGTAGCTCTTTATAATACAGGGCTCTGATCGTAGAACCGATAGGTTCCGGGTTCGAAACGTAGTCGGTGCTCCAATGCAATTTTAAGTCACTCGTTCTCAATAACTAATTAAACGTTATCTAATCAGTTCATGAAAAATCACAATAAAAAATATTTAAAAAAAAACACATTTATTTTACTATCCCATTAAGAAAGGAAGTCTTACCTATCAGCGGGACGGAAACCGAAGTAGCAGGCATAGCTTCGGCAACGAGCAACATAAACACAGTCAATGACAGTAAAATGGTAATTCCTGTTGAAGAAAAACAAACCCATTAATACAACATGATCTTATACAACTTAGATATGTAATGACTCGCATCGCATACTTCCTCTGTTTCTGGGTAATTGGTAACACAAAATGCCCTACAACCCATAATATCAAGTTGTTATTGTCGTTGATTGCCCATCAAAAGTTCAACATTTTGTAAAAACCTAGAGGATCATTAGAGTGTTTTGAATGGGGGCAGAATCGTCAGACGAAATAGTCAGCTAGCAAGGGGATCTAGGATTAAAGAGAAGGTTGAGTTCTGGGAAGAGGTGAAAAATAATTTGTGAGCATTACTCATTCTTATTATGCAAGTATGGAAGAACATCAGTTAAGACATGTTCCCTGAAAAGCATGGCTCTTCAAATGCCTTCATATTTTAAATATGCATGTAACATCGTAAAAATCGGGGGGGGGGGGCGGCTTTTTACGCCACGTGTTCGTGTAGTCCCATATACATCTTTCTGTGCAAGTGTTTGTAACTTTACCAAGACTTGGCCAAATTTCTTATCATTTTGATGATTCCAGAACCTTGCAATACACACAAATTCTTATTGTTTGTTTGTTTTATTTCCACTTTTTCATATCAATACAAAGAAACATACAAATGAATATAATGAATAACATGTAAGTTTGACAAAGTTTGTTTCTAGTTTAAATAAAAGTTTCATACTGTTACAAAAGGAAAAAGCAGGAGACCACATGTCGTAAGCGTAAATGCTTGAACATGACCGTGGCCTCTGCCGAGTTAACAAAATAAAAGAACAACCCATGCAACTGCATTGTATTCAATGTTAAATAAGATATAAGTGAAGTGATTAAAAGTGAGCATGGCTGATTTAATTTTGAGTGAAAATAACAAAACAAATTTAGTGAAATATTTCGTGTTGAGAAGTGCATTTGTGCAAGGTGCAAAAAATTTAGCTTGGTGGAACAAAAAGAGACTAATACCGTGATATTTAATTGTGTGTTGGTTTCAGTTACGGGTGATAATATTAAAATGTATGCAGGGTCCATTTCTGTTGACAAAGACAGAACAATTCAAGACATAACAAACTAGATAATTTTTAAATTTCTATGTTATAAGATCTAGTAAACTATACTGAGTTAACAAATATGCTTTCATATAAGCTTTAAAAGAATAAAGGGAGGTCCTAGTTTTAATATGGTTCGGTAAGTTATTCCAAATATCTGGTCCATGGTGTCTAATTGATCGTAGGGCTAAACTAAGTTTGGGATTATTAAGATGGTAATCATGAGCATGTCGAGTTAAATATGAGTGTACGTTTACATTTAATAAATAAAAGTTTAAGAAAGATGCTGGAAGAGTTTTGGAAGTGTACTTATACATAAAAATGGCAGTTTGGAGCGTATGTATATCATAAACCTTTAATGTTTTTAATTGACTAAATAACGGGTTCGAATTTGCAAGATAGTTAGAGTGTGTACAAATACGAATTGCTCTCTTCTGCAAAAGAAATATTGAGTTTATTTTAGTTTTACTACAGTTTGCCCATATAATATTACAATATGTTATATATGGTAAAATTAAAGTATTATAAAGCATAAACAAAGATCTATCATTTATCAAACATTTCATTTTATACAAAATACCAATATTCCGGGATATCAAAATATTTATGTTATGAATGTGTTCGTTCCAAGACAAATTTGAGTCAATAATAACTCCTAAAAATTTCGTTGATTGTTTTTCTACCAGGGATAAACCATCTATAAACAAATTACATTGTGGTTGGTCTTGGGAGTTAATAGTTCTAAAACGGATAAAATTAGTTTTACTTATATTTAAGGATAATTTATTACATTTAAACCATATTGAAATATTACACAAATCATGATTTACAGTATCAACGAGTGTATCAATATTTTTGTGTGAGTAAAGTATATTTGTATCGTCGGCAAAAAGAATGTAAGTTAGAATATTTGATGATTTTATTATATCATTTACATAAATCAAAAATAAGAGCGGGCCTAAGATGGAGCCTTGAGGAACTCCACATGTGAGGTTCAATTTTGAGGAACTATTAGAATGATAATAAACATACTGTGTTCTATTTTTAAGATAGTCCTCAAACCAGGATAGAGCAAGGCCTCTGATACCATAGTGTTCTAGTTTATGAAGTAAGATTGTATGATCAATGGTATCAAAGGCCTTACTCAGATCCATAAAAACACCTATAACATGCTTCTTATTTGCGAGAGATTCAATTATTTTATCACAAAGTTTAATTAAAGCAAAATCAGTTGAATGATTTTTCCTAAATCCAAACTGGTTAGGAATCAAAATATCGTGCTTATTCAAAAAAGAAATCAATCTTTTATATACCAATTTCTCAAAAACCTTTGAAATACTTGATAATAATGATATGGGACGATAATTTTGAAGTTTAGATGGGTCATCTTTTTTATGAATCGGTATAACCTTAGCAATTTTTAATAAGTTAGGACAGGAACCAGTAGAAAGAGAAATGTTACATATATGAACCAATGGAGAAACAATAAAGTGTATTATTTGCTTAATGAGATTCATACTTAACCCATCTGGTCCTGATGACTTGCTTGATTTCAGTGATTGAACTATACTAACTACCTCATGAATTGTTGTGGGAGTAAAGAATAATGAATTTTCAGAGGGTTCTAAAAGATATTGAGAAAAATGATTGTTGCCAGCATCTATCTTAGAGGCTAATGTGGGACCTACATTAACAAAGTACTCATTAAAATAATTAGCACATTCATTCAAATTATTAATGTCTTGTCCATTAACATTAATGGTTGTATTAATATGTTTTTTCTTACCAGTAAGATCTTTGATAATATTCCAAAGAGAATTATTGTTTTGAGTACTCGCAATTTTATTTGAGTAATATAATTTGCGGGATAGCCGAATAATAGATGTTAACTTATTTCTATATTTTTTATATTTATGTAAATCAATATGATCTTTACTTCTTAACGCTTTCTTATATAATCGATTGCGAGTCGCAATCGATCGTAAAATGCCCCTCGTTGTCCATGGTTTCTTAGCCTTTTTTTTATTTAACTTAATTCGAACCAAAGGTATATTTTTGTTGTAATAATACATTAATTTATTCAAAAATATATCGTAAGCATCATTTGCAACTACTAAATTAAATACATCAACCCAAGATTCTGATGCTAAGTCCGCCCGAAAGCTCTGAATGTTAGCATCCGTTTCTTTCCGAACGTATATATACTTCATGGACTCATGTTTAAATAACTGAATTGTAGGGGAAATAACAAATATGGGGAGGTGATCAGAAATATCAGAATACAATATTCCATTCTGACTGTTTTCATTAAAAATATTCGAAAATATATTGTCTATTAAAGTTTCAGTTATACTAGTTATTCGGGTAGCTTTGTTAATATGTGGATGGAGGGAATAAGAAGAGAGTGTAGTTAGTAACCTAAGTCCAATATTATTCAATGCAGGTGGTAGAAGATTAATATTATAATCCCCCATAAGATATATGATTTTATTTTCACGCGATATTAAAGAAAGACTTTCTTCTAATCTATCTACAAACGTATCAATATTACTATGAGGAGGTCTATACATTACTCCAACAAGTATATTTTTAGCTTGTTTATTTATAATTTCAATAAAAATATATTCGGAGCCATCTACACTTAAGTCAGGTCTCTCTTTAAATGTTAAGGAATCATGAATGTACAAGGCTACTCCACCCCCTCGTCCATAATTACGATCAGCTCTAATTAGTTTATAATTTTCAATATTAAATATATATGCTAGATGATCAACCTTTTCTGGTCGGTTCCACACCGTTTCTTTCACAATGCAATCGCATGATCAGAACTCAACTTCATCTTTAAGCTGGTCAGAAGACAAAAATTTGCTCGATTTCCCGTCCCCATCTTCATTTTCTCACTTATTAGTTACAATCACTTGCTAGGCATATATTAAAGTCATTCAGGATCTAGGATTTATTCGTTAGTCTTGGACGTTCAGTGTAAGTTCTGCTGGACCTTTATAAAATCAGGATACTGAAAACGCCTAGAGCGTCACGGCGTGCGCACGTGAGCGCTATACAAGAAGTCTATATCATCAACCATTATCAACATTACCACCTTTAAAGCCTCACTGCACTTCTTACAGCTACTTGCGCCCTCTATATAGCAAACAATGCCTAATCGGTGCCTGTTGGTCCCCCATGATCCCCTTTTTCTTATGTAAATTTAGAGCTGATTTGATTAGATAACCACCTGTCAGTGACCTTGCAGGGAGGTCTAATCCCCTGGCCAAACTAATGCAGACGGGCTTTAAGTAGAAATAAAAATTAGTTTAATTACCAAAGGACAACTTTTCGCCGCTCTCTACGGGTAGTGTAAATCCAACCAAGGCCAGAGAAGAGATAACCAAACATGGCACCAAAATATTAAGCGTATAGTATAGCGCCCTCCTGCGGATGGTGATATAGAAATGCAGGGATGGGTATGTTTCTGGGCAGCATGTGTAGTTCTTGATCTTTTTCTCGGCTGGCATGCCTAAGAAATTAACAAAAAGAAAAGAAGAATTAACAAATATAAAGTCAATGAAAAAAGAATGAATAACATAAGTATCAACTTTTAGCCATTACTGGTAAAGGTAATAAAATAATAATGCTTTTAGTCATCAATCCATTGTGTTACGTTTCGTAATTAGGAATTCACGATGTATCCATAAAATCGTGAGGAGGCTTCACATTTACTTTGGCTTGTATTTGTTCAAATATGGCAAAAGATCATTTCTGATTCGGAATAATAAAAGTAGTCTAAGTTGTAAGATGAATTATTTCTCTAGTGAGATCCTTGCTTCTGATTGGTTATCAGCAGATTTGTCTCTGATTTTTGTCATTTGCCATTGAAAAAATGCTTTGAGACCGGGTCCCTGAAAAGTAATTTTGAAACAGAATTCCAAACTACAGTATTCTTTCGTGTAACCTAAAGACGCGTTTCGAAAAGTGCACTCTGTTCATCGTCAGAGTACAATCTTTAAGGAGGCGCGATAGCTCAGTTGGTAAGGCATTAATCCTTATTACCAGGTCTTTCGGAGAGGACCTAAAGCCGTCGGTCCTCTGGTTGCTTACTAGTCTTAGCAGTCAGGTAATACAGTCAAACCTGCTTAGTGACCACCTGTATATAAAGACCACAGTTCTGTCTACAGAGACCACATTTTCTGTTTCCCTTGAAAATGGTTTCTCATTGGAACATGTACTAAAGGAATCCGTACATAATGAGCACCTGTCTATAAAGACCACTTTTCATGTCTCCCTTGGATGGTCGTTATAGGCAGGTTTCACTGTATAACCACGACTATTACTTACCAATCAGGTTCCATTCTCCATTCTTGACGAACTCGCTGGTATCATTCATGGCTACCTCATCAGACAGGAGCTCAAGGTCGACGGTGAACCCGCCGTAGGTCCAGGACCCAAACTTAATCTCGCACTCCTGGATGTCGAAAGGGAAGTACGTGACATCGATGGGGCAGGAGGTCTTGAAGATACCCGGTGGGATCCACTCACAGAGCCCCTCGCTCGTCACCGTAACCTTGGTGTGGAATGTCGGGTCGAACTTGGGGGCGGCACTAAAAAACAAATGGTCATTGTTCTCATTAAAAGGGTACAATGTTTAACAACATAAATTAATACAGTAATCATTATAGACGTCGCGAACGCCAGAGTTCTATTTAGTCACACTGACGAACCGACTCCAAACCGGCTATTCCGTTTAATGTAATAGTTGATTGGTTCGTCTGGTGTCGGTGTCAATCGTGTGACTTAATTGGGTATAAGATCTCAAATCTCCATATTGACACCTTATAGCAATGCATAACTTCCACAATACTCCAAAAACAATTACGACAAAAATTCTTCTAAATATGGGTGAGGTCCTTAAACCTTGAAATTTATGCCAGAAAATTTAAATGGGGAGAATGGAGCCATGCATGTTCATTGTATGTCCAATTTACCAGGAGCAGTATGGTGCGTCATATTGTCACCCACATATCACCTTACCCTTTATCTACACTACGACACTCTTTCCATGCCAATAACAAGCGACAGCGACTAACAAAATTAACATTTAAATTTGTGTAAACTTCTGAAAGACATGCAAAAAATAGCCCTTGATACATATCAGTTTACACTACTTAAGGCCATTTTGACTCTCAGCAGATAAAAGTTAAATTCATCTAATGCGATGCATGTAAAAGGCCCTTGATTCTTATCACATTACATGGAGTTAATGTCCTTCTGGGTCTCAGCAGTAAGTTCAATTTGTCCCCTGAAGGCCATGGAGAAGGTCCTTAACTAAAATCACTTTGCATCGAGTTAACGCCCTTCTGGCTGTCAACAGATGAAAGTCACATTTTGTCTACTGAAAGCCCGGATGGAGAAGGTCCTAACCCATATCACTTAACATTGAGTTAACGCCCTTTTGATTTTTAGTGGATAAAAGTTAAATTCGTCGACTGAAAGCCATGCAAAAAGGCCCTTACCCGTATCAATTAAAGGTATAGGCCAGTTTTTGAAACACCCCCCTCTCACAAAAATAAAATGGAAGCTCTTATTACCAATCATGTGAAAGAATATGTTTTGACTAATACGTGATGATACAAATTTTGCCGGGAAACCGCCTACTAATTGATATATTTGGTAAATTATCATATCGATCCGGCCTGGATAGTTATCGCGAAAGCACTTAAACATTGAACATTATTTTGGTATATATTTCTGCTTTTTTGCGAATTTAGGTTGAAGTATTGCCATCTTAACCTCTGAAGGCAATATTTAAACAATACTGAATGGATATTTTGCACCCAAAACCGTTGAACCGCAATTTTACCACTACCGGTCTATATCTTTAACATTGAGTTAACGTCCTCCTGGGTCTCAAGAGCTGTAATTTCATCTAATTATCTGAAGGAGAACCTGGCGCAACCTTTACCTGTTGTACACCAATATGTCTGGTCGCCATATCATGTCCGGTAAAACACGAATCTTATCCAATCCTCCGTACTCTGATTTGTTCCACGCTAACGTCGGATCAGTCCATCTCTGTCTCATCCAAGATGAGGTAAGAAAGGAAAGGAAACCAACAAAACATAAATGGATAAACTCAACGGATGGGTAACAGAGTTTGCCTGTATTCGAAAATAGTAATTCAAGACAATTAAATGATAATCATATGAACAAACGTTTAAACGTTAGCTACAAATGTGATTATCATTATTATTGTTGTTATTGTAACCATTTTACCTATAGAGTGGGTCTATTATATACTAGGCATAATTGACACCTATTCTTTACAGTGATTTAAATGCAATTTACAGTTATATTAAATAGAAAACATGGCGTGGTCATATTTATCAAAAGAGTAGGTCTACTATGATTGTGGCCGTATTGAGTATATTAACACTATTAAAAAGAAGTAGAGAAACGGTCTATACTTCTTTTTCCTCTTCCTCTTCTTTCGTTTTGGGGCAACGGACTATTAGCTAATGAAATTAAATTATCATGTGCATTTCAAACAATAATTAACATATGTTATCTGATAACTCCGATGGAATGCAATAAAATCAAACCCCTATATAAGAAATATTAAGAAAGAAAAAGGAAAAACGAAGAATAAATCTTCGCATAAAATACTATGCCAATTATTCAATCTGGTATTAACTCACCACTGTCATCCACAGATTCGAAATAATTTGTTGATTCTTTTCATCCTGTTATAAAAAGAAAAAAGAAAAAAAAAAGAAACATCAATATCAAACACAACAAACAATTTTAAAATAAAAACTGTCAAACTCGAAAGAAAGAAAAACAGAGGTGGCTTGATTGTCAAGAACAAGAAGTTGTATTAAGTACAGGCAATTTATTTGTGAACGACAAACTGCAAAATTAAATGTTTCAGTATTTAACTCCACTTTCACACTTCATGCACATGGATTGCTTTTCATTCAATATTCCTTTCACATCGTGACGATAATAAAAAAATCCATCGCAAATCTATAAAGCAGAAATTGTGGGCTTGAAAAGAGAAGGAGAAAAGAGAAAAACCGAACAAAATGACCTTCAAAAATATGATGCACTTCTCTCATATTTTTATCACGTTGAGTACTTACAAAATTAATGTAGTATAATAAATTTCAATAAATCCTGGTTTGTTTTTTAGTATTTGTGAAACAACAAGCAGAATCGTTCCTGGAAACAGGAGGTCTTTTTTGCCTAGAGTAATCTCCGAGTCGAAAGAAAGTTCATCATCAGAATGATAGAGCTAATTTACAGAGTAGCGGCACGTCAACTTGTGAGCGAGTCCTGAATATTAAATAATGCACATGAAAGGGTGATCACCGACAAACTTGAAGACGGCTCAGCTTTATATTTCGGAAAGAAAAAGTCCCGCGAAACACTTTAATCTCTCAACCATCTACCGGTTCAAGACATACACACAACCTCCGCGCGCTCTTTCTAATCGAGTCTTTTGTTTTTTATTACAGAAAAATGTTTGACGCAGATCATTTGATTCTTGTTTAAATCCTGTCTGTACTAGTTTGGCCAGGAGGGATTAGACTACCCAGGGGGGCCACTGATAGGTGGTTATCTCATCGACTCAGGTCTCAATTAACATAAGAAAAAGAGGATCATTCATGGGGGACCAACTGTCACCGATTAGGCATTGTTTTCTATATAGAGGGAGCAAGTAGTCCAAGTAGTACAAGTTGGGCTTTAAACTATATTCAAGGAGAGCTCTCTGCTATAAAAGGAAAATATGGACATTTCGTTAAAAATGCGTCTAGTGCAAAGATCGAGCAGGTATTCAATAGCAAGCTATCTTAAAAGATATGCTTTTGAAATCAGTGCATATAATTGGCTATGAGCAAATTCGTTTATAATGGAAATATGGCCCGGTTACATTCATGAAATAATGAAACAGGGCTCAGTACGGTTAGACAAACATAACATGGGATAGAATAATAAAGCAGCCATTGATAATTAATTCAATTATGTATAAAAATAAATGATCAACACTCTACCCTCCTATTCGTATAGGATACAGAGCTATTTTGAGATATGTTTTGAACCAGGTTGCTGAATCAAATAATAGTGATTGACTTTAAAAAAATTGACTTGTATAAAAAGTATAACACGACCCCAATGGAAATCAGTCTTGTAACTGTTTGGGATTTTTCGACCGTGTATGAATAAAGATATCAATTCAATTCAATTCAATTCTATTCAATTCAATTCTATATAATCTTTTCAAATGTAATTCAATTGCAGTTATGATTATTGCTTTTCGGCCACTCTTTATGATCCATCACTTAAAATAAACGCCCCTCTGGAGTCCACTTATTGATGGGCCACTGGTTTCACAGGGGGAGGGGCATGGCGGACATCGGTATATAATGACATGCGAGAGAACAGAGCGATCAAGAAGGAAGAAGGTGTCGGAGGGACTTGATCATTATTATCCCCCCTCTCTCTCTCTCTCTCTCTATCTGTCTCTCCCTTCTCTCTCCCTTATTCCCCCTCTCTCTGTCTCTCTCTGTCTCTCTCTCTCTGTCGCTCTCTCTCCGTCTCTCTCTCCCTCTCTCTTTCTATCCCACTCTCTCTCTATCTCTCCCTCCCCTCTCTCTATCTATCTGTCTCTCCCTTCTCTTTTTATATGTTTTATTGCGCCCTATTTTTAGACGATCGTCTTTAATTCATTATGGCTCTTGTGCCTTAGCGCCATTTATGTATCGTAAATTTTGCGAAGGATTTAATATATCAAATTATTGATAGATTGAATTATATCATAATTGCAGCGAAATGCCGTATGATTACCAACATTATGGAGATGGAACTATTTAGAACTATACTGCGTGTAAATTTCACAGTGCACTGCTATAATATGTTCATTGCTATGTGCATTGCATTTACCTCTCAGTATTTAAAGCCCTACTGCACTACTTATAGCTACTTGCGCCCTCTACATAGCAAACAATGCCTAATCGGTACCCGTTGGTCCCCCATGATCCCCTTTTTCTTATGTTAATTGAGAGCTGATTTGATGAGATAACCACCTGTCAGTGACCTTGCAGGGAGGTCTAATCCCCCTTGGCCAAACTAGTACAGGCGGTCTTTAAATTACAAATAATAAAAATGTTCCACTGTATTACATGTATGTTTGCAATACCCGGAAGTGTTCATTAATTTCATTAACAGGAATATAAAAGTACTCTCGTACGAGACATAGTCTTTCATTATTCGATTTGTAATGTACTCTTGTTTTTCATAATATCCCAATGTCTGATTATCCTTCCATTTTTTGCCAGAGATATGATCAATTCCTGTAACTGTTTAAATTGTATTAAATAGATACCCCCGAGCTCTCATATCCACGTACACAATTCATTGGCTTGAAGCTAGAATCGCCCCATTTCTTTCCCAACAATACCTTTACAATACACTAATCGTTAATATATTTCTCTTTCCTCAATTTTGTTATCAGTATAATAAAAAAAGAAGCTATTTCAAGCGCACTCTTGCCATTTTCCTTCGAGGCACCAATTAAGTTAATGAGCGCGACTAACGCAGACAAGAGAAGAGACTGTTCAAAGGTTATGTATACAATAATTGGCAATACAATGGCGGCAGGTATTGTCCATGAATTCCATGCAACGCCCTCTATTGTCAAGCATCCATTCTGTCTGCAAGGTAGAGAAAGGTGCTCATGAACTATTGTAAATGTTTTGGAAACACCCAGAAAAAACAAGAAGACTTCTCAGAGTGCGAGAAATGTTATGTCGAATATCAAAAGAAATTATAACATTCAGTAACTTGGCATTCCTCCTTTTGTCATGATTAAACATTAAAGGTGATGTTATAAAATGAAGTACACTAGGCGGAAATTAAAAAAACGATGGTATAAATGAAAGCAACTAAAAATAAATGGTGTAGTGAATCGTTCCATTTCGGTGCCCTGCATATCTCAATCTCTTACTTTGTAGCATTGTAATGATTATGTTATACGAATAAATTTCCTTTCCGAAGCCAATCATAAGACTCTATTCAGTCCGTCTACATGGATTTTCTTCATAGTAATGACAATAATGCTCATCGTGGAATCGTGGATGTCTTGAGCCAATTTGAAAATTGTAACAAAATGAAATAAAATCTAATTGTATGAAAGTCAAAAAATCATTTCGCAGTCTATGCTCTAAGCTAGGCGGAGTATAGTAACAATGGCCACATACAATCACCATCAAAATGTTGAAATAACATTCATGCACATATCTTAACGTAACCACTTTCGCACATCCCGACCGGTGTAAATTCATGCACCACTCAACCAGGGAACCGAGATGCTGCTCTATGACGTCACAAAGGGCCCGAAGGCACACAATTTGCAAGGTCAAACTGCTGTAGTTGGTTGGATAGGGTGTGTACTATTACTAGCCTAGGAGATTGAATTAAGTAGAGGCTAGATTCAGTAGCCAGGGCCCCATTTCTAAATTTTCAGTTCTGAATAAAATTGAGCTCGTTTTTGAAAATACATTATTTTGATTAACCCGTCAGTCCTAATTTTGTTTTGCGCTCGTGAAATAATTATTGAGGTTGGGTCTGAGAGGAATGATGGATATATGATGAGCGGATATCTTAAGAATTCAAGTTATCTGTAATAGTGGCAGAGGGGGCGACTCCCATGACCTTTCACTGTATAAAAAGAAAAATGGAATATGTGTTACTTAATCTTGAATCATCATTCCATTATGAAAATAAATCTAACTCAATAATCAACGGCTTTGAACTGTGGAATATCTAGCTCTGCCCCTGAATCGGCAATGATAAAGCGAAATAATAATGAGACTTTTGAGTGTGATGAAATTACTCAAGCATTGCCATTGTACTGTATGTTTACTGGCAGAATGGCAGAAAGTTCCCTGACTCGTGAATTAAGAGAGGAAATCCGAAAGAAAACGTATCCGATGGAATGAATGTATTTCTACCATCCATCACGAAGATGAAGCTCGTATTCTATAAGCGTGGAAAGGTTGACCAATTTGAATAACTAGATTGAGACAGCTGTATACACAATATAATTTATTCCGAGAAATAAATATCAGGATCTACTTGGAAAAATAATCACAAAAATCTTTTTGGTTTATGTAGACCTGCTGACAAACGTACCATAACGCCAGTATGTGCGATAATGTTAACAATTATGATGATGACAATAATAATAATGATAATAAATAACAAATATGAAAACAACAGTAATAATAATTTGTTATAAGTTTGAAGACATTACATTTTGTTGATTGATGTCCTAATGTGTGTGTCAGACATAAACATTTATCAAACCTTTATGTGTTCAAAAAAGCAACAGTGAATTAGGCATCGCATCATGTATGATAAACAAGTCAAAAAGATAGAGCGATCGTCCCGGAAAACATGAAAAGGGCATTTCGGGGGGGGGGGGGGGGAGCGTTTCACAAAACTTGTCATCAGTGACAAATGACAGTTTTTGTTATAAGCTACTGAAATCCTTGCTTCCGATTGGTTATCAGCAGATTTGTCACTGATTTTTGTCATTGTCATTGAAAATGTTTTGTGAAACGAGTCCCTGATATCCATCTTACCACATCAATAATCTGTTGGAGAGCGATCCCCATCTCGACGCGGACGGGTTCGGAAGGGTCGTTGGATGGTCGAGTCAAATCTCGATAAGGGCAGTCATCGAAGAGGCTTCGGAGTAGATTGCGCTCATGAAAACCAGCTTTCGTTTCTGACAAATAAAATAATAAACTTTGATATTTGACGTTGCTAACATATCATTATATACACCATTGTCGACAAATTAGAAGACTTTACAACATTTTTTATAAGACGCCCAATGTCATCAATGATAAAAGATCCTGATTTACTGCAAGTAAAATTATGTTGATAATGATCAATATGAAATATTAATCTACACAACATATAGAACAGAAGAAATATTGAGTTGCAGATTAGATTGTTAGATCTGTATCTGAAATATTTAAACTGTCGAGAAAAAAAATCACCATAAAGGGGTAACATAATAGCCATAGAAACCGAATTTATTCCATATTTTGGCATTTCATATGCATTAACAGAATAGCTCTTTGAGTTATGACGCACACATACACACACGCACACACGCACACACACACGCACTCCCACACACATACAAATGAGTATAAATAGCATACTTACCAGGCTTTTCTAGTTTATCGGATGTTACTGTAAGAGAGAAAGGAGGAAAAGAGAAGAAAAAACAAAATTAGTGTAAATAGGATTAATATAGCTTTACTCTGAAGCAAAGTGAATTTTCCCCGTTCTCCTTAATTGATAAACAGAGAAACCCTGCCACTTCTCTGAGAAGAGCATCCATCGCAATTCCTCTTTTTAGTATTGTTATCTACTCCAAGTTTCATTTTCTCTTCGATCAAGCACACACTTGAGTAGAAATTGCTCGGAGCTAAAAAGTGCACTCGACTCTTGGAATAATATGATTCTTAATTCATATATTAATCAGCCTCTTGCAAATTCGTTTCTCGCCGCGCCCTAATTTCATTCTTAAAATACGCTTTCCAGTCTTCTGAAAATACAACAACAAAAAAGGGTTGGCTTTCTAATGGTGTCTTTGAAGAGGAAAGCTGGAGCATGAGTCGATACAAATTCATATCATTTTCATTTGTGTAAGTGATGCGTTTAGTAAAAAGGTGTTGGGTGTATCAATTGCACAGGATATGACTGTAACGAAACGCAGGCGATACCTGCGTCTGGTAAAGAACTTTCACATTGGCGTCAATTTTTTGTTGTTGTAAATGTGTTCGAGAGAATGTCATAGATACATTTGTTATCAGTTTTCCATGTCTGGGAGATAATGTGAATGGTCATATTGGGCCTTGCCCTTTGAAAACTAGGTCAGTCATACTTACGTTTGTAATTCATGAAAAGTTCAATGTGTGTCAGGTTTAAATGTTCTCATTGAAAAATAAATAAAAGACAAGAACATGTGGTCGAAAACAGACGATGATGGACAAATACATAGATGAATAGACGCATCATGCAAATATAATTTTTGTATTGATATCCATTGTTCAATATATCTGAAGAATATCCTTTTTCACGTGTATCTAATGGGGTTTTGTGTGTGGTCATGATTAGAAATTAAAATAACCATTATTAAATTGTGTATCTACCAAACTATTCATGAGGAATTTCGTTTTGATGATGGAAAGTATTGATTATAAGGCTCTACCTAGAGGCCAAAGTCGCTCTCGCAAATTTCTGTTAAAAAAATGTTTTGAGGGAAATATGTATGATTTAATCAAGAATTAAGACTTGCAAATTAAAGAAAAAATGGACTAAAGACCGCAATGGGTTTATTGATGCCTTGTAATATGAATTTTGGTGACACGATTTTTATTCCACTTCTGGGTCAAGACCACATGAATTAATGTATTACTCAAGAGAAAACACTTTCTAAGTATAATCCATTCTGATACGATGTGTGGTTAAAGAAGCACACAGTTGTATACAGAATAATTGACTTGGATGGTCATGATAGTTATTAATATATGAATAACATAGCATCGGTAAAACGGATATTGGCGTACGTACATAAAGACCAAAGCGTCGCATTCTCGCTCATCAGTATACAACTCTTTAATATGGAAGGAAGAAACCCCGACCTCCAAATTCATCGGGAGTGGTAACACCACTTAAAGATGTAGATAATGTTTGAAATACAAATACGTTTTGGTGGCTTGGGGCTATTGGGATGCGCAGGTGACGGGTTGAACGTGTATTATATTATGATGGGGGTCCTGTTAGGATATACATCGCGTCTTTATCGAAAACTAAGGGTGAGCACACCACCATCATCAAATTAACTTAGTGATATATTAGCGCCCGATAACGGGGTTCTAATGGCGCCCCCAGGCTACCTGCAGATGAAATGACGACATCCTAGGGATGGGATGGGATGAGGAGGAAGAGAGGAGGAGGGAGGAGAGGGAGGAGGGAGAGGTGAGGAGGGAGGGGTTGGAAGGGGGAGGGAGGGGAGGAAGGAAGGGGAGGAAGGGGAAGGAGAGGCGGGAGAGGAGGGAGGGAGAGGGAGGGAGGGAGAAGGAGGAGAGAGGAGGAGGGATGAGGAGGGAGTGGGAGGGAAGGGGAGGGGGATGTAGGGGGAGGGAGGGAGAGGGAGGAGAGAGGAGGAGGAAAAGAGAAGGATGAGAGAGGAGAAGGGATGAGGAGGGATGGGAAGGAGGGAGGGGGAGGGAGGGAGATAGAGGGAGGGAGAAGGAGGAGAGAGGAGGGATGAGGAGGGAGTGGGAGGGAGGGGAGGGAGGGGAGAGAGGGAGAGGGAGGAGAGAGGAGGGGGAAAGGAGAAGGATGAGAGAGGAGAAGGGATGAGGAGGGGGAGGAGGGAGGGGAGGGAGGGAGATGGAGGGAGGGAGAAGGAGGAGAGAGGAGGAGGGATGAGGAGGGATGAGGAGGGAGTGGGAGGGAGGGGAGGGAGGGGAGAGAGGGAGAGGGAGGAGAGAGGAGGGGGAAAGGAGAAGGAGGAGCGGGAGGAGAATGGATGAGGAGGGAGGGGGAGGGGGAGAGGGAGGGACAAGATGAGAGAGGAGAGAGATTGAAAGACAGAAAGAGAGAAAATTAAAAAAAAAAAGATGATGAGAAGAATAGAAAGATGTTTAAGAAGAGAGAGAGAGAGAGAGAGATGGGGAGGGGGTGAAAGGGGCTAGAATGTTATGGAAATCATACATGTATATCATACAATATTTACTATTTTGATTTCATTAATACGTTTAACCCTATCATAATCATTTGATTTTTTTTTTCTCAAAATGCAAGAATCGTGGGGCTTGATGAATTCCACACCCTTCATTACGAAGAGGTATTAAGAAGGGGAGGTAGAAGAAAAAGAAGAAATAGAAGAAGAAGAAGAAGAAGAAGAAGAAGAAGAAGAAGAAGAAGAAGAAGAAGAAGAAGAAGAAGAAGAAGAAGAAGAAGAAGAAAAAGATTCCTTTTTTTCTTCGGATTTAACTGACACCGTACATTTCCTTTGTATAAAAGAACACTCTCAATCTCGATTTGGTTTGGAATGAAGTTGCGATTTGGTTGTTAAAAGTGCAAATGTAATCAATCTAAAATGCAGAATAATTTCCAAATTTCAAGGGTTACAGTAGCTAGCGCTGAAGGACAAATTCTGAAATCAAATTTATTTGTTGATGTATGCGCATCAATGATTTATGTCTGATTACAGCTATAGCTTATTGCCAACAACGTTGATTTCGATTTCGGTTCTGTCCATCCGTTTTTTCTTCTTTTTTAGGATCTGTATTAAACCAAACATGCAATCTTTTCTGGCCAGTACAGCATTGCGGTTCCCTTTAAAGCTATCGTTTAAAACATAGACTGTGTCTGAAAGTATCACTTATAAGTTTGTCTTAGAATGTGGGGAAATATCACTGAGAAAGTTGTATGCCCCCAAAAAAATGACATGAGCAATTAATGAAAATTAAACGAATTCCTGTTAAAAAAAAAATAAAATAAAATACGAATAGCCCTAAAAATCAAAGATGTTATCGTATCCAGAAGAATAATTGTAAAGGACTTCGAAATCATCGTTGCCATCCATATAATATGGCATGGTATGACCAATTCTTAGTAGGTCCATGGTATGACAGACTGCACGACTCCATGCCTTCATTTGGACTGATTTCACGAAGGAGGTGCGTAGACAAACCTACATTGTAGGTTTATGTGCGTCATATCACGCGTTTTGACGCGTTTCAGACCAAGGTTTGTCTGAACCTCGGTCTGAAATACATAAAAACGCATCATATGACGCATATAAACGTAGGTTTGTCGACAAACCTCCTTTGGATCTATGTCTCTAAAATAGCGACTCAATGCTTTCAATTTCACAAGACCATTGTTTCAGCTTCAACGATTGTAATCTTCACAAACAGACAAAATATTTTAAGTTGAAAGCATCGTATGGTCGTCTGCTTGATCTAAAAACATGTGCAGGTAAAGGTGTTACTCTTCCCCACCTTCACAATACATTATTAAATATGCTAAGCAAATTAGACTTCAGTCATCCTCCTCTCCGTGGAAAAGAAAAATATCTTGTCTCGCTACTCCTGCAAACTCGACGTCCGATCACATCATCTTCAACGGGGCACAGTCCCGACAGGTTGTGTTACGCGCTGTTTGTTTGAGGACAAGCGCTCCAAAAATGTCACAATCAATTCTGTCTTTCGTGAAGGGGTCGAATCTAATCGGCAAAGAAGCTTTCAAAGAGAACATTTCTTGAGTTCAACCTGGTTAGGAGACACCTGAGATATAATCTTGAAACCTTATCTGTGTATGTTTCAGACAATGTGTATTGCGATGTTTTGCAACTGAAGTCAAGATTAATTTTAATATTAGAACGATATAGAAATTGAGCAACGGAAGACGCAAGAGTACACTATACGACCGGGGTGAATGAAAAGTACAGATGTCTGAGACCTGGGAAAATTCTCCAGGCACGCCTCATTAGGCATCTTTTTAAATAAAATCCTAATCATGAAAATGTGCGTGAACAAATAAAACTAAAATGTTCACTAAAATAGTGTTCATACCCCGAGAAAATGAAAAGCACGTTTTGTGCCATTACCTATCAGTCGATAGTGTCTGATTATTTATCTGTAAGCGTGTAATTTCTTCCATTTTATGTACTTCAATGCAGTATCATAGCATTGCCTTTCTTCAATGAAATTACCATTCAACATTTCGACATGGAATGATACGATTTTACCTTTTTACAGTTTCACCGTGACGGTTAGTATTACAAAACATCATTTCAACATCGTGACGTTTTGTGGCGCCAAATTTTCGTAATACCAGCATGTGCGGGAAAATTTCGTCATGGTGCCTTGTGTTTAAATGATAATAATTATTGTGAATGATCACAATCATGTCATTTCCAAGTTTAATGATCCGAAAATGACATTCCCTAATCGAGAAATCCATTCCGGGAATTTTTACATTGATATGGCGTGCGGCTAAACCGAGATTCTCAGAGAAAAAAGGCCCTGGTAAATTTACCTTTAAGGCCAAATGTTTGTTCTATCCATACTGCAAGTCTAGATTATGCCATTCCGTATTCTGTTTATGAAATACACTTTAATGTTAAATGACTGGAATTGTCCAATAACGCACTGCTCATGGGGCAAAACCATTCTCCATGACTTGGAAAAACAGGACTTTTGAAATTAAACTTGGCGTCTTTTATTGTGATTGCCACTTATCGTTATATTCAGAATGGTCATGCTAGCAGACTTGAGTACTTCTCTAACGTCCTCATGCCATACGTAATGGGTCTTAGAGAAGGCAAAATGTCCCGTAAAGCCATCCCAGCATCGCTATGTCTTCAACTACGGCATGCTAATTTACGTCAATTTCGAACCCCATTACGACTTTCCACAAGACAAGACGCGGAGACGCATTCCTGCATTTGGTTGGAAACCTGATGGCCATTATCTAATTTCCACTGTTTGCTTCCGATCGAAAAGTCACATTTGGAAAGTCGTCTGCATGATTTTGGTAAAGGTAAGGTACCCGTGCGGACTCTGATTTGATCAAGATTATTGTCTTGGTAAGCAAAGGTGGCTGGCTACTCCATCCAGACCGGCCCCTAGCATCCATCAGGTGTAATGGCAGACAAAGCAGATAAAAGCTCCGAGTGAATTGTGCAGTATATGCACTGTACTTATATGAGACAATGTAAAGAAGTTGTGACGTGATCAATGTTGATCAGTTTTTGGTTCGTTATGGAAAGAGAGAGGGTTTATAGAGAAAAGAGGACGCAAAAAGTTTTACACATTGGAAAACATCCATGGATAATTCTTTTGAAAACTTATGGGGAAACAATCTTCCTAAAGGAACGAATCGTTCGATATTGTGTACGCCACTGGGAAAGAGAGAGAGAGAGAGAGAGTTTTCCGGCAAAATTTGTATCATCACGTATTAGTCAAACTATATTCTTTCACATGAGTGATAGAGCTTCCGTTTCATTTTTTGAGAGGGGGGCGTTTCCAAAACTGGTCTATACCTTTAATACTAATAGTCCAATGCACCGCCTTTCCAGAAGGCCCCTCTCTCCATTACTCAAATTCCCTCTCGTCCCATGCATCCTTACTCATCCCTCATAAAACCACATTGATAAATACATTTAACATGAGCGGCGTATCCAGACCTCGGTCTCGGGAGGGGCAGAACTAGGTTAGGTTCAAGAAGAATAGTTTGATGAAGAAAGGGGTGGGGGCTTGGGAGGGGGCTCGGGGTTTTTGAAGGGCTTTATAGGGGGCTTGTGGGTTCTTTCATTAATTCCGACATTGATTTGATTTATTTACCAACAGCAATACATTTCATACAATGACTTTTACATACAAGAAGAATAACTATTGGTTGGTAAAAGGGTTAACATGTGCCTCGCTTAAATTTCTTTAGAATCAAGAAACCTTTTTTTCTTTCCTTGGGAGGGGGCTCGAAGAAATTGGAGCTGGGGAATCGCACAAAATTACTTATTTTGCAATCGTACAATGTTATTGATTTTGAACTACTAGAAAAGGTGGCTGCTTTATCAAAATTAAAAAAAAATGATGGATACCTTTTTTTCTTTCCTTGGGAGGGGGCTCGAAGAAATTGGAGCTGGGGAATCGCACAAAATTACTTATTTTGCAATCGTACAATGTTATTGATTTTGAACTACTAGAAAAGGTGGCTGCTTTATCAAAATTTAAAAAAAATGATGGATATTCTGTCAGTAGGGCAACTTGCCCCCTTTACCCCTCCTCCAAATATACCACTGTTAAACATTAGAACTTGTTCCACAGTGTCTATTATGTTCATGATACGAGCGGATCAGGTTCGATTAAGGAAGGTATACAGGGATTCGGGAACGTAACGGAGAAAACACGCAGATTGATTTGAGAGAATGGAACTGATGGAGGAAGCATTGATGTCTAGAAGAAATAAGATTTAGACAAGTGTGAAGTATTCTGTAGTATGAGTGAGGAAAATGGAGAAAACATAAGGATTGTTCTAAAATTGGAAGATAATAATTACAAAAAAACATGGAAGTAGGCTTAAAATAAACTTCCAGAGGAAAGGATATCTCGGTATAGATCCTAAGATTATAAATGTAAAGGAAATATTGACATCAATGACGCAAACTTGTAGAATTAAGAATAAAATGAGAACACGGGATGGTATAAACCCTTGTTTGAATATTGCCTAGAATGTATTAACTTTTTTTTAAATATCGATTTGAATTTCGACTTTAAAAATATATAATTCCTTCATCGTTATTACTTTCTGTCCTGTATTTCTATAAGTGTGACTCAAAATCACTGAAGTCCTAAATTTGTCTCTTTCTCCTCTCTCGCTCTTTTTCTCTTGTCTCTGTCTCTCTCTCTCTTTTTTTTTTTTTTACTGATTCTGGTATTCTTATTATGCTATTCTCCCCTCTCTTGTTAGTTGTATTACCCATTCTGCTACCCCCTACTCTCTCACTCTCTCTCTGTCTGTCTCTCTGTCTCTCCCTCCTCTCCTACCCATCCTTTCTCTGTGTGTCTGTAGGTTTGTCTGTCTGCCCCCCCCCCCCCTCTCACCCCATCTCTCACTCTCTCTCCCCTTTTCCCCTCTCATCCCATCTCTCACTGTCTCTCTCTCTCCCTTTCACCCCATCCCCCTCTCTCCCCGATCTCTCTGTCTCTCTCTCTCTCTCTCCCCTATATCTCTCCTCTTAAATCATCATGCCATCATATTCCATCTCGAGCGATGGGAGTGAGTGTGGGTGACATGCGCTATGGAATGTGAATGCATATATCAGATACGATCGAGACGAGCTCACCACAGACACCAGGGACTGATACATGGCTTCAGGTCGCCTGCCTGGTCGACGTCACAATGACCATGGCCTTCCACCAATCATGTCAATGGCGTATTTTATCTTATCAGCTTGTTGTGACCTTTCAAATCGATTCACTTCGGATTTAAAGTTCTAGTACACTCTACAATCACAGTCACGTGATTTCAATTGAAGAGATATTGATTTTACAATGGAATGTTTTACCTGTGAAAAGTCTTGTATAGGCTTCTTGAACACGGTATTATTTTATTAGATTGCTCTTTCACGACCGCAATCGCAAAGCCACATTTCTAAACGATGTTATGACGCCAAATCTTGCATTATTTTGTTCAAAGATTCAGATTCAGCCTGACTTGAAACATAGCTTTACGATATGGAGGGGTGGGGGGGGGGGGGGGAGGGGTGCAGAAGCCGAGAGATTTTGAAATTATTTATAGGCCTATTTGGCAGCCGTCAGGTCATATTCGAGCAGCGAGATGACCTATTTCTATTTTTCATATATCACTGTTATATTTTGATGTCGAAACTACATTCTGCGTATTATATAATATCAAACTTTCAAGAGGAAAGACAATATTCGGCCAGAAAGAGCAGCCACTCCAAGTGCTTTCGTGAGCAGACGACCGCTGTGTAAACGGCGGGAAAATGAAAGACCGAAGTGGAGTATGCTCCACGAAGGAACAGGCTCGTGTAAACACAGCCTGAGACTTCTTGTTAACCTTGAATTGGCTAATAATAATCTCTCATCGACAATGAATGAAATCCTTCCAAAGTTCCATACATGCATGGTACTTTCCGGATTTGTAATTTCGACTATTATCATTTTGTTATACAAATGTGAACGTGGTAATGAGTTATATCTATGTAATCTGATCCTGGGTTACACCAGCATTCACAGTGATGATGTCAGCATCCGGGTAATTCATGTTTTTCGTGATTTTAGTTTGTTAATGGAACAAGATTTAAACCTATACAGTACAACAAGGGGAGTGTTAGATCTCAACCTATTTAAATCAGTGTAGGAATGCAGTAGGTTACATTTAAACGAGTATCTGCGATCATTTTGCTAGGAAAGCACGTCTTAGTTCCTCATTTCATTTTTCGTTGTATAAAATAATGTGTAATCAACTACGAATGACATTTCTCAATTTACTTAAATCATTTTAATAACATAATATGCAATGCAATGAAACATGAACGTGAATTGAAGCATTCGATGTAATCAGTGAGGGTGGAAACTCAATGAAGGTTCATGATACAAAATAACACCCCCCCCCTCTCTCTCTCTCTCTCTCTCTCTCTCTCTTTCTCTCTCTCTCTCTCTCTCTCTTTAGTTGTCTCTTTATCTATCTCCACATACTGTCTCTAAACTTCTATCCCTTTATATATATATATATCTCTCTCTCTCTTCGTCTGGCCTTTTCTCCCTGTCTGTCTACCATCTCCCTTGACCCCTCTCTTTCCCCCTCTCTTTACCTCTTTCTCTCCCCCTCTCTTTACCTCTTTCTCTTCCTCTCTAAATGTCTTGCTCTCTCTCCTCTCTCATCTTATCTCCCTCTATTCTTTCTCTCTCACTTACTCTCTCGCTTTCTATTCACTCTCTCTATCTCTCCCCCTTCCATTGTTTCAGTTTATAATGTTCTCCCTCTTTCTTTCTATCTGTCACAATATACACCTCTCTCTCTCTCTCTCTCTCTCTCTCTCTCTCCCTCCCCCTCTCTCTCTCTCTCTCTCTCTCTCTCTCCCTCTCTCTCTCTTTCTACCTCCTTTAGAGCAACCAAGCAAACCAGAACCTTGATTAGAAGACGTCCCAGATTCCGTCGCGTCATGCAGCCACTATATCGGCAGAAGAAAAAAAATTAAAAGAGAAAAAAAAAACACAACCACAACCCCCTCGTCACTTTGATATCGAAATGAAGACACCACTATATAACCAGCATTGATTTGTAATTTCACGCGACACTGTTGATTATTTTGGGTTCAGAGCGAGATTTTCTCACGGAATATTCACACGGTATATTGCCTAACACACGTATAGTCGGTGCCCTCTAGTACTGGGATGATGTGCCAGGTAATATATTGCGAAGCACACTGCACGACAAATTAAAAAGGTCATGAGACATGAGCATTTAAAGAGACCCATCATTTTTTGAATTGTAAAAGAATGAAGAAACATGATCAGAACTAAATATAATTGAAATACAGTTGAAATTAATGAACAACAACAACACCAACAACAATGATAATGATAATGAGAATAATAATGATAATTATAATAATACTAGTAATAAATATGATGATAATAATAACCATAATATAACAATAACAATAATGATTATCATTATTATAAAAATGATAATGATGACAATACTAATAACAATAATAACAACATTAATAATAATAATAATAATGATAATGATAAAAATAATAACAATAATATTAATAAAGATAATGATAATTTATGGTTCGTTAGTCTCATGTTTCTTTTATTACAGATGAATACCTAGTGCATTACTATGTATTTTTCATGGAAGGGTCCACGGCTTTACAGAGGCCGTTGAATATTAGAATAATAAGTTTTATGGTAGTAGTAAATCAAATTAATTCCTCAAGACAGCATAATTATCCACGACCCTGAACTACCGCCCACATCAACTATCCATGGACAACCGGAATTACCATCTCACAGCTCTGAGATTTGTTTTCTTCTGTATGTGCTTAATATTCAATGGGAGTGGGAAAATACCCATCCATAGGCTTCTAGGTCGTATTATGAGCCATTTTTAAGGACAGTGTCAGAGTGCATAATTATAGAGATCTCCTCTATAGATGTCAAACAAACAAGATGAGGAGAGTCTAAACGAGTTCTTCATCTCGTGTTTGAATGAGCTATGAACGCTGTCTTGGAGTGTTGATGCGACCTTTCACCAAACTGGATCCTCTTTCAACAAGAGTTAGTTTATATTCAGTTATAATAATACTCCAAACGCAGTTATCGCGTCCTCAAGATTTGAATTACCAATATGATGAAACGCGGTTCCCTCCTACGCAAAAAAATGGCGCCTCTGTTTGAACGCCATTTTGTTTCCCATATTACGCAACAATTTCATTTCAGTGTGCATGGGGAGCTCCGGTATGTTCTGATTAGAAAGATTTTGTGCTTCATTTTCTCTCCCCCTCCCCCCCCCCCCAAAAAAAGGCGAAGATCCATATTGCATCGGTTTCTGTAATGGACTCTATTGTCCCTTCCATAGTCATTGATAATGAGAGTTTGGCCAACCCGGATCGAGTTTGATACAGTATAATGGAGAATATTGCTTTGTTGAGCAAGCTCAAAATAAAATAATATACACCATAATTTGACCAAGTGAAACCAAGTTGATCAAACTCATTATATAGATCTTTAATATATCTCGATGGTATAGATCACTCCGGTCACTTAATGAGACTAGCGCCCTCAATTATTCGACGACTATACCACTACCAATCATAATTGTGCCAGCTTTTATTGTGTGTTTTGTATTGATAGAACGTGATGACTCATTATTTTGACAGCAAAATAATGATGTTGATTTTCAACATATCACCACAGTCAAAATAATGCAGTGCCTATTCAAAACGCGTTTGTTGATATCATTTCGACCTTTACATTCTACCCAACTCAAGTTCATAGGAAAATACTGAGCAGTCCATGTCACGTTGAAATAACGAATCCATACATATATGTGGTGTTGGTGTCTCTGTTTGTAGACCGCATGTTAACAAGTTTAGGGGTTAACATAACACAGTTGTATTTCAGAAATCATTTCAACAGGTTTAAAGTTGCTTCTGCATTCGTGGCCTAACATTGAATAATGAGAAAGATAAACAATAATCGGCACTAACAATGACTGTTATTCAGCTTGATGAAAATACATACATAATGTATATACATTATATATGAATACTATTTTTACTACTATTATTATCATGTAAACATATACTTTATAGCTTGGATATAAGTCACATTTGATGCATGGCCTGGAAAACTACAACTTCATGAATTTCCGAAATGATTAACAAATACATAGGTTCCACATGGATGAATAATGTTGTTACCTTCACCTTTAAGGGATCCGCCCCCACTGCCATACATTCCTACTCCATGGAAAATGTAGACGTGTGGCGGATTATAAATATATATACCTGTATATATAAACTGTGTCTATGTGAACAATCTTTTAAGCTGGCGGAAAGCACAAACTGACACCCCGGTCACGCTGACTGGGCACCTGAAATAATCAGATGGTCACCTTAGAGAATTGGACTGGTACCGCGGCGCTAACACCGCCTACCTCTACTCTACAAAGTTAAGTATACAGCACTGCAGTGGATCACAAAATGTTATAAGCTCGTCGTAATATCGTAATGCAGAGATGTCATATCAAACACGGTGCCCTGAGCATACGCCGCTTCGAATCCACATTTCGATGTCCACCAACGATTCGCGATACGCATTTCATTCATGAATAAGAAGTAAAGAATTACCTGTACATGTTTGTATATGTAATAAAAGAATGATATTTGTATTTATAATTCAAACATAATATTTTGTTTTACAACGTAAACGCAAGTTTCTCACTATTTTAAAGACTAGATGCACAATACATCCGCGGTTATATTAATCCATTGTTATCATTGAACCTCACGGACAATTTCACATAATTAGGAATAGTTGAACTATTTAATGATAATTGATTTCACTTTCGATTACAGAAAATTCCTCATCCACACTCTGAACTGATGATATTACGCTTTTTTATAATAATTCTATGCATTCAAGATCGAGCTTTCTTTTCCAATTCATTGATTTACAGAAATGATATAGCTGACGGCCACTAACGAAATTTTAGTAAGAAAGATAAACGCCAAGACGAGATCAAAGCCATGACTCATTTCACCTTAATATGCCCTTTTCCATTCCATCTATCTGTCTCTCTGGCTCTGTCTCCCTCTCTGTCTGTATGTCTGTCTCTCTCTCTCTCTCTCTGTCTCCCCCTCTCTCTCTCTCTCTCTCTCTCTCTCTCTCTCTCTCTCTCTCTCTCTCTCTCTCTGCCTCTCTCTTCTCAGGTCCATGGTCTTTCCGTCTCCTCCTTAATCATTTTTATTTTAGTAATTGGCAATAACGTTTAAGGATTTCGGTAAACAATTATAGAACGCAATAGTATACAAGGCCGTAAAACATTGGAGGTAGTTAGACTGATGTCTGTATTAAAGTGGCATAATATGACAAATTCAGACTGACAGTGCTCACCAGCCGAGAGAATCCGTTTGGTAAACACCAGAAAGATGGAACGAATCGCTATCACCTAATTATCGGATACTTTAAATCGATTGACAGAAGTAATTAAAAGGTTTGTATGAGCTTGTAAGTCAACGTCTCTATCTAACTAGCTCACTTCCATACAGAGTGGATTGTTTCCTATCTTAGGAGGAGGAAGAAGAAGAAGAAGAAGAAGAAGAAGAAGAAGAAGAAGAAGTAGTAAGAGAGAGAAAGAGAGGCAGAGAGTTTGGGAGGGGAGAGGGAGGGGTAGAGGGGGAGGAGTGAGAGGTAAAATTATTTTCATGGCAGTAACTACGTTGAAGGCACGGTAAATATTAAAAGACTGTATCAAATTGGCATTTTTTGTTTCTTATTTTCTTATCAGCAATATCATGAACATAAATAGTAATTCCAAGCACCTGTCAAGAAATAAGATGAAATCTTTCAACTTGGCAACTTAAGTGTATGACAAATTATTACTTTGATATAAACTACCAACTGAATTGAAGTAGATATGGTGGCTATAAAAAAAAAATAAGAAAAAAATGTCCTTTTCACACAGCAATCAAACTGATTGTTATGTTTCACGAAGAAAACAAAATCAGCACAACATGGGCGACATGTGGGAATTTTTCCAATCCCACAAATCATATAAAATCAATAACATCTGTGAACGAGGCTCGGTTATGACTGTGTAGGCAGGCAGGTATGGGAGTATCATTGTGACGTGGAGAGGAAAAAAGGGTAATCGATAAATTAAGAAATGTCATGGCCGTCGAGAAACACAAAAAGCAAAGCAAATTCTGAACCGAGTGGAATCGGCGAGACGGGACCCTCAACATTGGTGCGAGAGATCTTGGCCTGCCCATTATTCAATTGCACTTGAGTTTCGTTCCTATTTTATTGATTTATTCGCGTTTTCATTTTGGTCCCGATTTTTGTTTATCATTCATATTCATGACGTACAAAATGAGGGAGGAGTGTTGAGGTGCAACGGAATTTAAACCAGACATGCTGGTTGGTTCAAAATAAGTGACAGTGTTTATCACTACTGATTCCTATCATTAAGAATCATATTTCAGGTCGCTTATAAAAAAGAAAATATATATCAACAAAACAACATCAGACTGATTTTTTTTAGTAAGATCGCTCTCTATCCTTGGATAAGTAGAGAGATGATATGTTTTAAAAAAAAATATGTAATTGTTCATTCCTAGATACATCCTACCTACATTCATGTGGCGGATGCCGTTCAGTGTCTTTCATTACCATGACTATCTTCATTCATTTAAAAATTCGTATGAACCTTGGATACACACAGTACGTTAGAGAAAGAACAAAATACCACCCCCCCCCCCCCCCAAACAAAAAACCCCAAAAAGAAAGAAAAGGGATATAGACATGAAAGAAATGACGGGGAAATGCAGATTAAAGGATACAATGGAAGATTTCAGTCCATTTCAAAGGGAAAGTTTGACAGGTATTAAAATATATTGGCTTGCGTTCTGAATTTTAGATAAGGAAAGTTTGTCGTCTGCAATGCATTCATCCCAATATACACCTACCATGTATCACTACGTCTTTTATACTGCAACTGCATAATGAAAGATGCCGTGCAATAAACTGATAATTTATGCGATATGCCACTATTTAATGCCTGTGTGGTGCACTAAAGATAATGCTATATACCTATCGTACTTTCATTGAGGATATATATATTGTAAGAGATGGCGGCTAGTTTGCCTTTGAGGGGCGTCGAACAGTGCCCCTTAGCATGTTATGTGTGTCCAGCTTAGTAAACAGTGCCCAAACCAGTAGTGATGATTGTAAAGCTTCCGTTCGAAAGCAAAATGTATTGTCGAGGTAGGGGATAAGGGATGTGTGGTATATAAGCAACGGATGACAAAATATCATTCTCTATATGGTATCAATTATTACATGAGAAGGAAAAGAAATATCTGAAGAAAAATTAATAAAGAAACAACCGAATGATTAAACACATTACCTCATATACTTTCTTTTAGGTATATTAGTTACTGCATGTTTTAATTGTTTTAATTCAACATGGTAGACGTTCAGGATTGATAGTCCTCCGAAGAGAACTTTTTTGTCGAAAGTGGGTATATTTCATACAAATATAAAGCAAAAATTATATTTCCAAAAACAATATACTCGTGAACCAAACATAATTATCGTTCAGACTAAATCAAAAAAGATTATTCTACTGTGTAGACAATAATATAAACCCTGCGTATGGTATATTCTAGAAACCGGCAGAAGTCTCATTTAAAAAACCGAGTACGAAAAAGAAAAATATGGCTATAAATTGTGGTAGGATTCAGACGTCAAGAGACACCTGAAAATTTGATTTATTTGTTTTTTTTTAATTTTTTTTTTGCTTGTCATAGGAGATTCAGACTCGTACCCCCCCCCCCCCCCCCCCCCCCCCCCTCCCCCCCCCCCCCCCCCCCGCCCAAGCATCTTGGTTTCGCCACTGAACTGTTTTTGAAAGGGGGCCACATGAACACGACAATCCCCTTTTTACCGAGGCAGAGGAGTCTCGAAAAAAGTGTTCTTCCTTTAAACAAAAATAGAATCTTGAATCCTCACCGAAATGGAGTATAAATAGTTAGAGTGTGTCTGTTCTATCCTCATGATGTACACTGACTATATTCTGAAGTCATAATTGTAAGAGAGAAGGAATTATTTCAAAAATATTTTGACAAGTCGGAAGATGAAACGTGCATGGGAAGAGGAAAGAGAGTGGAGATGATAGAAGAAGACACTGAGGAAAGAATTTATCATGCATCTTTGAGCATATGAACAAGTAATAGGGACATCGTTGTGACATCGCCTATCTACGTGCAGGGCTATATGAGCTCCACCGGAAGCAAGCGCTAGGGCTCTTCTGCACTTACGACAACGCATGTGCAACCTCAGTTTCAGTTAACCTTGAAATATCGGGCAATTGTGAATCACAAAAAAGTGACCACCTCCACCACATCAATAGTCATCTCAAAATTTAATACATTGTTCTCTTGCCAGAGTATACGCTAACGTGTTCCCCTGCCTCCCCCTTCCCCCTTCCCCCGAGAATCCTGTATCTGCCACTGAACTGTATGATTCGGTTGAAAGGGGTTCATGAGTACACTAGCATGGAAGGCACATAACGCGCTAGCTGGAAAGAAAACTATTTACATAAATCTTGTCACCAAGAATAACTGATTTATGAGATGACATTCTATACGTGCGTCGGCTTCACAAAGAACCAAGAGAGGGAATAAGGAAATAGTACTTCCTACAAAGTTCGTGAAGGGACGGATATAGCGATGTTGTCTAATCTGTATAGCCATTTTATGACACGCCGAATCAACAGCGTTGGAAGAAATTGACAGGACAGTGATTATCATGATGATGGTGCTCTCTGAATGAAACGATAGTTTCATGAAATATCAAAATCTTCATCATCAAAATCACCTAAATTACATTAGCTACCCTTGTAGTCTGTTATAGCAGATACAAATTATGGTCGTCATCGTAATAGTAGCAGCAGTATATATAATAGTTGTTGCATTAACAGTAGAAAAATATACATGTAGGTTTTTTTTAATGGCGCCGAAACATTTTTACATTTAGAAGATCTCTATTCAAATATGGTATTTTCATTCGGTTATTAACCCAAGCTGAATTCACTTCCGAATAATTATACATGCTACACACTCGCAGAAAGAGATAAATGCCTTTTTAATGCTAATGCAAGCCGGTGCACTGGCATGCTGGCAATAAACCTTGATCTTCAACGGTCGTACAGTGATTGCAAGCCGTGTAAACAAACGATAGCCCATAAATACATTATTGTAGCCGAATATAATCTGCGTCTTGTAAGACGGCAGAGTTCAAGGTAACGGGCTGATATTTCTATCCCAGTGCCGTTAATTAGACTCCATCAAGCCGCATCATGATCATTATTTAATTACCGAGAATTCTCCATGCACGGGAACGGGACGTCGCTTCGTAAAAACTATGCCACTTATGTACGGTAAGCATGTACATATACAATGCTTTGGTATACTATTTCCTTGTTCAGGAGAAGGCTAATAACTATAATTATGCACGGGTTTAATAATAATTTAGGAGTAAGGGCGTATCCAGAAAATGATATAGGAGGGGACGGTGTATTCCTCATCACCGAGGGGAGAGGGAAGGGGAAGGGGGTATCATGTTTCTAGGGTAACCCCATTCCGGGCAGTAGACCCATTGCAAGTTATATCGCCCTTTTTTTTATAAACCTCATTCAATAGTAATGTGGCTTGTGTTTTCTTTTCTTCTTTTGTCGAAATCCAATAGTCCTCTTTAAAAAAAATTCTGATGGAGTATCTGTTGTTTTGAAAAACGCACAAAAGTAAACGAAAACAACTAATGCAAAATGTTAGACTAATTAAGTTTTGTCCATAGTGTCATTGTATATCGACTCCTACGCACTTTTCTTTCACACCTACCGTTCAAAATTACAGTTCCCTGCTTGTATCATCAGTCAGTTGCTTACTCAAATAATAATTTAAGGCGAATGCGTCTGCCAGTCGTAGGGAAATGGACAGATAAAGTGCAGATGAGATAACGAGGTGGACACAAGGTTCTCTGGCAAGAGGGAGAGGGGGAGGGAATCGGAAATTCTCCGATAAGCGCCCCGCCCCCTCCCTTATCTCCCTCCCCAAGTGATCAGAATATTAACTATACTAGCAGGACCCGCGGAAATCCGCGGGATTATAGAGGGGGGCGGGGGGTGTAAATAGATATATAGAGACTGCCTAAATTAAAACCACCAAGAACTTTATTTGCCATTCAGGCTATAAAAAAAATATACATGTTTAGCGTCCCCACCCGCTTCCTTTTTGGGGGCCGCCTCCTATTTTTTTTTTGTTGAAATTTTATTGAATTTTTTTTTTTTTTTTTTTTTTTTTTTTTTGAAAGAAAAAAAAACAGCGTCCCCGCCTGCTTCCTTTTTGGGGGCAGCCTCCTATTTTTTTTTTTTTTTTTGTAATTGTTTCATATTTTTTTTTTTTTTTTTTTTTGAAAGAAAAAAAAACAGCATCCCCGCCTGCTTCCGTTTTGGAGGCCGCCTCCTATTTTTATTCATTTATTTATTTTTTTTTATTTTTATTTTTATTTTTTTTGAAAGAAAAAAAACAGCGTCCCCGCCTGCTTCCTTTTTGGGAGCCGCCTCCTATTTTTTTTTATTTTTTTTTTATTTATTTTTTTTTTTTGAAAGAAAAAAAACATGAAAAGCACTGCTAAAATGTATTTCTGATTTTAAAAAAGAAAAAAAAAAAAATTGTCGGTTGCCATCTTAAAAAATAGCCAGAATGTCAGGGAAAATGTACGGAGCGGCCATTTTGAAAAAAAAAGGGCCTCCTCCTTCCCATTTTTCGAAAAAACAGGAAGCTAAACATGTTTTTTTTTTAATTTGGCCTTATATAAAAATAAAAAAAACGATCCAACTGTACCGGTAGTTATTCTTTAAGCCACTGGAACTGCGTAGAGTTCCGTAGTGTGGCGTACCGACTACGCAGAAATTAGGCTGCGTATTAATGGGGAAATAGTCCCTGCGTAGGTTATGCGTAGGCTGGCGAAAAAAATTAAACAGGTTGAATTGTTTTCGTTCATCTTGCGTACCCCTTTCCGTCCCTCAGCATATAGTAACGTAGGCCAGCGTAGTTGTTACGCAACTCTACGTATTGACCCCACGCCAATTAGTGACCCGCAAGTGTCACAAATAAAGTATTAAAAATATGCTCATCTGACCCTATACGCCTAAAACCCCCGAGCTTTCGGGGGTTTATGGCCCCTTGAAACCCGTGGACCCCACGCCTATATTATATATACACTCAACTCAGGACCCGCGGAAATCCGCGGGATTCTAGAGGGGGTGCGCAGACAAAAAATTAAGTTTTTCATTTCGGGGGCTCCATTTCAAAATTTAGGGAAATTTTCGGGGGCTCTTTTTTCTTGGGCTACTTTTTCATTAATTCATATAAGGATAGGCCTACACTTTGTTGAGATTTGTTTAGTAGGCTATTAGGTTTCAGGCTTCCTACTTCATAATTGCCTATTTTTAAAAAAACAAACATTTTTCTAGTTCAATAACTAAGTTTTCATGCATTGATTTGATGCAAGAACTGTAACATAATAGACCCTAGATTGTGATTATTTCTGACCATGAATTTCGATAATCATTTTTCAAAGTAAAATTTTCACAGGAAAATCAAACAGTCTTTTAAAAACGTAGACATTAGAGTCTAGTAATACTTTTACTAATTCTAAGCTCAGGTTTCGTAAATCTATTCACGAAACTATATTGAAATCGCGGCAATAATGATGCAAACCAACAGATAACAATTTCAAAGTGTCAAATCTCTTCGACTCGAATTCAACTCACACACTTTCAACTGCAACTCAGCTCATCTCACACACACTACACAGTGGCAATGCACTGTCAGTTACGGTGATTTTGTCTGATTTTCTTTACTTTGAAGAAATGATTATCAAAATTACGTAAACATGGCGAGAACATCACAAAATAGGCTTTAATTTCATACCTCTATTTATGGAAACTTTATAATATTGCAGCAATCGTGAATTCGTGATGGCATTTGATTGCAGTTTCGCGATGCCGATGTTTAGTGGTTCATGGTCTAGATTCAGCTTCTACCAAAACAAAATCGACCGCCAAAAACTCGAGCCCTACGCTCCGTCTCGATCTCGCAACTGCGAAAATGTACGTGTTTCGGCGTACTTGCGTGCGACATGGTAAGCCAGGTAAGGTATGGAATATGGTTCGAGTTCTTTTTACGACCGATTTTTATACGGATAGTCATCGGTCGTGTGTCTACGGATGCAATGTTGAATATCCATGAGGTATCTCTGTCGTCACGCATATCCTGCATTATGCATGTCGCGTCTGTTTTCGCCCTGGACGTCGACACGGAGGAGGACCTCGGGCGGAGTATAGCCAATTCGCTAGAGTAGACTCTCCCGCGGACGACGGCACCGGTCACCGGTACCCCGAGGGGAGGGTTCAGGAGGAGATAGCTGCACCAACTTGGGTCGGCGATCTCATTAAAAAACAATAGAATACAAAGGCCGGCGGAGACGTCATGCCCCCCGCGGAGCCTTAGCGTATTACTATTATAGATGTGCCTTTTGGCGCCTAAGATTGCTGATGGGGGAGTGCACAAACGGTGGGTGGGGACACACCACATCCTAAAGATACTTCATATGTATTTGAATACATGAATATACATGAATGTATTTGAATACGAAATTGGGTTTTGCCTGTGGGGCGAGGGGGGGGGGGGGAAGCATTTTACCAACTTCCCTCTCTTATCCGCGACTGATTACAAAAGTAGGTTGGATGAATAATATTGCTCCCCCAAACAAATCAACCTGTAGCTTTGAATCATTCTGTATCCCTATCTCAGCATCATCTGTCGTTTCATCTCCTTCCTATTACACTTTTCGTGTTGCTTTTGTGCTTCGTGTCGCCCAAATTAATCGACATCTAAGAACGCTTTGTCGTCACCTTTTTTTCTAGAATGTAAGATGCTTGACGTCTTCAGAAAGGTTAAGGTTTAATATAGGAAGTACCATCGAAAACAATCACTGAAAACCCCGAAGCTGATAAGACCCGTTTGCACTAAGAATAAGGCTCATCATAGGCCTACTCACAAAACCTCAACAATATTTCGATAAGTATGATCCAGCCAAATTGCTTTCTGAAGGGCGATACAAAGTAAGGTTTGATACCAAAGCATAAACTAAAAGAATATCGTGTTCAAATGTCTGGATGTTTGTGAGAACTTACTGTTGACATTGAAAGGAAAATTGAAAATAAATGTATTTATGATGCAAAACTATAGTCTCTTTGCAGAAATTACTTCATGCATCCAAAATTAGCGCATTCATTTTCAGCATGCATAGAATAACAATTGTAAAAAATGAAATTAAATAGCAACAGACAATAACAGAAACTCTAACTCAGTTACTGGCCAACAAAGAAAATAAGTTGAAGTCTCAAATGCACTCTTTTTAATTTGGTCGAATCAGTGAAGACCCTTTTGTTGATCCCTCATTCTAATAATTTTGTTTTTGTCTAATTGCTCTTTATTGATTTCTTTTGATGATACCCTGTTGCGTATATATTTTATGTATGTTGTTTTTATTGAGAGTGTAATATACTGAACTGACTGAAGTGTAGATCAATTTCTGATAATTTGTATGAACCTAAATCACTTACAGCTATAGAGGGGAAGAGAGGTCATAATAATAATTGTGACCGGAGCAGAACTTGCCAATTGTTTTGCTAGAGTATTTCCCATCAATCAACGCGAGGTGAATAAGCAAGCCTAGTTACAGGCACAATCAATAGCAAAAAGAAATGACGACACCGTATTTTCACATCAGTTTTATCCACACCCAACAACGTGACGCCGATATTTCAAAATGTCTGCAGTGAGGCCGGAATCAAAAAGAATAGAAAGGAAAAGAAAAATGGTGTAGTTCTGTCTCTCTTCGGTCTGTCAAGCCGTTCATTGACCATACACCAACGATTTCAAGAGAAACGGAACCAGTTTATGTTTGCTTTTTCATTATTTCGTATTGATTTTCCCTGAGAAAAAAAATTGTGAATACATTTTCCCCCTTCGCTCATATTATTTTTGGCGACCTTCGTATCATATTTGATTGACTGTACCAAACCTGTGCATAGTATAATATATCAGAATAATCGTTTTCATGTTCTATATTTATTGTACAAATCTTAACGTATATCAACAAAGTGATTGCCGAAATAAAATCTAAATTGCGTTTTGCATGTTTTGATAAGATTTGTTATTCAAATGAATACTTGTAGGACAAAATGCATTCATGTAATTATCGTTCTGAATATTTCTTGACCTCGGCCAATAATAATACACAAATTATATGAATGCATTCTTAAAGCCTATCTGCACTGGTTTGGCCTGGAGGGATTAGACCTCCCTGTGTGATCACTGACAGGTTGTTATCTCATCAAATCAGCTCTCAATTAACATTTAAAAAAGGGGGCAATGGGGGACCAATGGATACCGCTTTAATAGGCATTGTTTGCTATATAGAGGGTGCCAGTAGCTACAAGTATAGTGCAGTCCCGCTATAAAGGTAAACAATAGGTATCCGTCAGAAGAAGAAGAAAAAACAAACAAATAACAACAGTATGTCACGTTATAGAATATAAACAATAATTCAGCCTCAAAAATGGAAAGAAACGCAAGGACAATTATTGCATAAACAGGCTATGAATGTTATGAATAAGAAATAGATCTCATGATTTGAAGTAAACCTTGATATTTTCCCAAGGCCGAAAACCACACAATCATCTGCATCAGCAACCCGTCTAACCTCGACCTCTATAGGTGGGACTACATCATCGCGGTCCACATTTTGGGATATACATAAGATTTGTAAGGTGCCAAATACACTTGACAATCAAATGTTCAAGGCGCATCTTGTGCAAAAGATGAAATACATGATAAATATACAAAAGGACAATAGGAAAAGGTAATGATAGGCTAAATTAAATAGATATTTCTTAAAATTATGCATTACAAATACAGAGAGTGACATTTGATCTAGTGCACATATTTTGTTGTTCTGTAGTGAGAGACAACAGAGGGTTACTAACAGATATATAAATGAGTAGGCCTACATATTTCATCTGCTTGTTTCTTTCTGTGTTTTGTTATTTCATCATGAACTAACGCATGGAAACCCTTTTCTCTTACAAACATTTATATGTAACCATTTCTTTTTAATGAAAGCTTCTTTCAAATATGTTACTGTAGTTTATTCTTCATATTGAATCTCTCATTTACATTGGATATAACATCAAAATCATAAGAAATGCATATCCCCAAAAAGCCTTGAGGTCGACACTTTTCGCCATGGAGCACCAGGTGGTGTTCACACTTAGTCTAGCTCCTATTTAATTGCGTGATTGGTGGTAATAACTTCCAATTGGGAAATTGATTGGGTTTCTGCCATAGTGAATTTCATACATTACATTTACACCTTACACAGAGTGACATACCATCGTAATATATGAACTTTACATGCACAGCCTACTTATGTACAAGCATCACAGATCATAAAATGTGACGCCGTTTTTGCACAACTTTCACCAAAATTTACAAGGCCAAACACACAACTTCATGTTGGAGACTGAAATGTTCTTCTTAATTTGTTACATATCTTAATTTTTGAGCCCCTTTTCTCGAAATTGTTGAAAACGAATTTATACTGATACATGTAGTTTCATAATGCAGCGTACGGTTTATTTACACTCCTCTGACCCCCTCGTGCTTATTGGTGCATGCAATTCGTCAATCAAACGAGGGAGAGGGAAGTAGGCCAAGAGCGTCATTCAAAAGTAATTATTACGTAATACATCATTGTTTGAAATTGATCGCTTGGTCATGGTACTGAAGGCTAATCTTTTAATAAAGCGCTTTGCTTACATTCAAAGCTATAGTAGTGGAAACTTTTTTGAATATCTGAAATGACAGAATATTGTCATATTTACGTAGAGATGATGCATTGTGTAATGTCACTAATGATTTTTTAAATTTTCTATTAAGTTACAGCTGTAAAGGATTGATGGAATGCTGAACTCCAGAGAATGAGACATGTAGAAAAAAGGGAAGTCCCAAGCAAAAGGAAAAACAAACTTGCAAGAAAGAAAGAGCAAAATAGCCACAGAAAAAGAGAAAAAAAGAGTAAGACAGGAAGAAGACAGAGAAGGAGGAGGAGGAAGAGGAGGAGAAGAAGAAAAGGGGAATGAGGAGGAGAATAAGAATGAGAAGATAACGTAGAAGAAGTAGTAGAAGAAGAAGAAGTTTAAGAAAGCTAGCGGGAGAACATGAAATACGAGAAGATGTCTTCAAAATAATAATGGATCCTATCTGTAGGCCTACTAACGCAAATTGTATAGAAAATATAGACTTGGCGGTGATTCGTGCATGCTCAAGGCTGGAATGAACTAGATTCTCTTTGACCTACATACTACACTGTTGCCCCTAAAGTTGGACTGTTTTCTTACCTCTCTTCATGAAACGATTGTCACAAATTCCTGATAAATAAAGTTGATAATACCTTCTCAGAACTTTATTGGTCAATATAACTCTGCAGATTGATCCTTAAAGTTCTGATAATACATAAAAAGGCCATTTTGTCACAATCATTTCACGAGAAGAATTTAGAAGAGAGAAAAAAAATCCCACTTTATTGTAACTTTGGGTGCACTTCTCACTTCTGCTGAACGATAATAATAGGCGTACCGAGTAGAGTAATGTCCAAGCTCTAAACACTTTCTGAATGTAAATACATTCTCTTCGTAACATTACAAAAATACACAAAGTGTTGAAAAATGGAGAAGAAGAAGTCAAATGCATTGGGTGATAGAGAGAGAAAAGAGAGAGAGAGAGAGAGAAAGAGAGAGAGAGAGAGAGAGAGAGAGAGAGAGAGAGAGAGAGAGACCGGGGGGGGGGGTATTCTTTTGTTATTCCGAGGCGAAACTTAGCACCGACCTTAACACCAGTAACTGGGGACGCACACAAAAAGCGTCGGGACGCTCTGGCTGTGCAATGTCGTCATAGCAACATGCACTTTGCTTTCTTCTTCTTCCGTGTACAGTTCAGTTTGAGTGCATTTGATCACGTGATGGTTCGATGCACCATGGTAACAATGCTTCCATCACGAATAATTTGCATTTTTAAGCGGAAATGTACATTCATAAAGAAATAGATATTCTTTTAAAGAAAGTCAAAGTGTTTAATTTATTATAAATTATATGCAACAAGGGCAATAAACTGGGATACGAATATTCTTTCAATGTAATATATAACGACATATTATGATATATGTATTAATATATTGATTATTAAAAAACAAACATATTCCCCCTGTCACAGTGTTTACAAAAGTAGAAAAGATCGACGTTTTTGCAACAGCGTTGGCTTGGGATACTTTTAATGTACATTTCTATGTACTGGACTGGACTCAAAGGCAGAAATTGTGTAGATTACCTTTCACAAACCGGCTTTCAAATGCGAGTTCGGTGTTTTTTTAATGTGCTCCGCAAGAGTCGCGTTCCCAGTAAAACAATTTGTATTTCTATTGCCTCTTGTATTTCTATCTTCTTTGTGGTACTTTCCACAAAAACCTATTACATAATTGAATCCCAAATTTCATAAAACTTTCACCGGGTCTGGATATACAGAACATACTGTGGTCACTCCATCGAGGCTGAAAGAGCTACTGTATTATTTTATTCGCCAATCATTCCTCGGTGCGGTGGTTTTCCAGAAATAGTTTTGTTTTCAGTATAACTCTTTTATACAAACATGGACCGACCGCGAGCTGGAAAAAGTACTCATTATTTTATTCATATTTTATAGTTCTGTGCCGGTCATCCCTTCCAAGAAAAGAAGGAGAATAAGAAGAAAAGAAAGAAAAGAAAGAAGAAGAAGTAAAAGAAGAAGAAGAAGAAGAAGAAGAAGAAGAAGAAGAAGAAGAAGAAGAGAAGAAGGAGGAGGGGGAGAAAAAAGAATTAAACACCATTTGAGGTTGGAATTTCGTTTAGTTTCATTTGTTCGATTCGACTAACTGCATAAATAATTAAAGCTGACTCGGATACGTTTCAATACATTTCAATAGGGACTGGCAGATAGAATACGGAGAAAAGGAGGGATTGTAAAAAGAAATTCACGGGTGGTTTATACACAAGAAGAAAAAGAAGAAGGAGAAGAAGAAGAAGTAGGAGAAGAAGAAGGAAAACAGAGAGAGGGAGAGAGAGACGGGGTATATACTTCAAAGCAAACTGATTATAACTGCAAACGCCCCTCAACTACTTGACGAGACGGAGCGTGGCTATATAGAGAGATAGGGCACTTCAAGTTAACAAAAATGTCTATTTAGCTCAAAATACAGTATATAATTTAATTCAATTCAAATTTTATTGATTAAAATCCAAACAAAAAGGATTATTCTTATTGTTTTTTATAACATTGGATAACAAATTTCAAAATTATAGTGTAAGTTAGATTGAGTGCAAAAGTAAAGATTACAATAACCAGGTATGACAAAAATTAACGTACTATTGCATGTCTCTTAATGTAATACAGGGATGAAAATATATTAAATTACTATATAACAAGTGAAACAATGATAGTTATGATGGTTTAAGAATTTATACTATCATGTGGTATGGGCCATTCATTTATTGTTGATCAACACAAGAAACACTCGTGATCACCTATATTGGGTTGATAAAGTAATATCTTGATAGTGAATTTATAATGAGAATTTCGCAAAATAAGTTATAATGATGATTATATAAATAAGCTTTAAAGGCTTTTCACTAGGCAATTCCATCGCTTTGTGGAAAAGATTTAGTGGTGCCGGGATTTACAAACTTCTTTTCTTGGACAAAAAGTTAAAAATCCTTACCCAGCAATACACGTTGTGTGCAATTAAATTCTAGGATAAAGACCTCCCTATCAATAACATAAACACGCTCAACTTTGTCAGTGAGCCTAAATGAGAAAAACCCATATAATAATATTCTTTGTTATGATATAATAATTTTATTGAAATCAATAATTAAATAAAATTTCTCTGTCAGTAGAGATACATCTTCCATTTTTCACAAATCCATGAAACGTTCATGATCCTCATTCTGACCGTACATTCGAATATGATGGGCAGATGGGGGAACTTATCATGATAAGCTGAGACATGATACTATTTATAGCGTTTAAATTGCATAATATTCATGGTGATCTGCCAATATGATTTCATATAAACTTATCCTTACTTTACTGGCTTTGTATCACAATTCTACGGGCCTGAAATTCGGATGAAAAATGTTAGGTCAGCTTTGATGCACGCAGATACCATTCACATTTTCTCATAAAATTCACTATTAAGTAGGTAAAAGAAGTTAAACTTATTTTTTTTTAAACTTTAGGCCGGATCATTTTTTCTTTTTTTCTTCTTTTTCTTAATGTGCTGTGATTATGTTGAAAATAATTTATTCACTTTCATTTGCAATTATCAAATCTATAAGGGCTATTGAAGGGTTGATGCTCTCAATCGATACTCATAATAGCTTCGACCATACATGAATACACTATGTCTAAATTTGTTTGCGGGCTTTTTAGTGACTTGCCAATATGCCTAAACGAGTTCAATTTCATTGTCCAAAGTCGTAATAATTATTTTACAAATGATGAAGATACATGATATTGATGCAAATTTAAATAAGATAAGGGTATGGGACCTTTAGCTCAATTACAAATTGATTTGTTTATAATTATTTATATGTGTCATTGACTATAAATCACATCGTCATTGACTGAATTGTTGAGCGACGACAGACGCTACGCTCAACTATGAGGTTCTAGTACTTTTCCACGGAGAAACAACACAAAATATCAAGTAATTATTCATTATGACTGAACGTTGAGACCAGAAATCTGAAATTAAATGAAACTAAGTGAATGAAAACACATGACAAAATCTAAATAAAAATAAAAATAAAAATCTAGCAATTCTATAGATATTATGTTTGCTCTAAAATCGGAATAGGTTTCGAGGGAAGGTGGCTGCCGAAAATAAACACGTCACCCTATGCCATCAGCCTACCTTTGCTATTACTTATTTACTTTTTCTCTGATAACTTAAGTCAGTTAAATAAAAAATCATTTTTTGCTATGTCAATCTATTAATCACAACATTTTCTTTCAAGTGAATGTCATGATTTTTCTTGAAAAGTGATATTTTGTTTGAAAAATAGATATTTGTACGATAATTTTCATGGCAAATTCGGCAAAGAGGCGTAACGCTACGGTCAAGAGGCGGCGAATCTTGCGAAGGCTCTGTGTTGTAAGCTATTTTTTCATCGAATCGCATAGTAATAAAAAGTTTTCAAAACAACTAAATAGCTATATGAAACTGAAGATGGATATTTTTTCTATATATTCGTATATCTAAATTTTCGGAAAAACGTTTTTTAATATAAGATATTGGCGTTTATTTTCGGATTTTAAAGTGCATTTGTCAAAGTGTAAGTTTCGTGGTAAATTTCTCTATGATGAAATAATTATGTATGACTTTTAAGGTGCCAAATGGAAGATTGAAAGCTCCTCTTTGATTTGAGGGTATTTTCACTAGTTCTGCTTTAGCCAACAAAAGAGAAAAACAATATTTTCCAACACCTTACTAACACATTTAAAAACACGATTGCCAAAATACACGCTACGTGCACAAAACAAGCGGGCTGTACACGTCCTACGGGCGACCTCACCGTACCGTTTTCCCCCACGTCCGCAAGAACGTTATGTATAACCGTGAAGCCGCGGAAATCAAACATTACGATTTTTGTTGAACTCTGTAATAGACCAACCAAACTACATCATGTCTGCCGCTAAGCCTAAGGTCGCCAAGAAGGCCCGTGTTGCACCAGCACACCCACCTTCCTCCCAGATGGTGGTCGCTGCCGTCACCGCCCTGAAGGAGAGAGGTGGTTCATCCACCCAGGCCATCAAGAAGTACATCGCTGCCAACTACACCGTTGACATGACCAAGCAGGGTCCTTTCATCAGGCGTGCACTCGTCAAGGGAGTCGCCAGCGGTGCCCTCGTCCAGACCAAAGGAAAGGGAGCCAGCGGTTCTTTCAAGCTCGGAAAGAAGAAGGAAGGCAAATCCGATGCCCAGAAGGCCCGCATTGCCGCAAAGAAGGCTAAGCTCGCCGCCAAGAAGAAGGAGCAGAGGGAGAAGAAGGCTCTGAAGACCAAGGCCAGGAAGGAGAAGGTCGCCGCCAAGAAGGCAGCAAAGAAGGCTACCAAGAAGACCAAGAAGGTCAAGAAGCCCGCCGCCAAGAAGGCCAAGAAGCCTGCTGCCAAGAAGCCAGCTGCCAAGAAGCCTGCAGCCAAGAAGGCCAAGAAGCCCGCCAAGAAGGTAGCCAAGCCAGCAAAGAAGGCCGCCGCCAAGCCAGCAAAGAAGGCAGCCAAGCCCGCAAAGAAGGCCGCCAAGCCAGCAAAGAAGGCAGCCAAGCCAGCCAAGAAGTAAATTTCTTTCGCTACTTGGTATTTGAGCCTACCACAGCTCTAACCCCAACGGCTCTTATCAGAGCCACCCAAACTTCAAGAAAGAATTCAGAGGTTTTGACTCGTACAATTTCTTTTTCTTCTTCTATATTCTTGTCTTTACTGATCTAGATTATGTCTTGTATTGTTGTATTCGTTTTTATCGTCAGTCCTGACTGTTATTTGGATACTGGTTAAAACGATTAATATACAAATACTTGTTTTCCTGAAGTTTTCATTTTTCACTACCTGTCCAAAGAATTTAATTTGAGCAAATTATGCCTGACAGAAAATAAGTGTCACAGATCAGTGCGAAGTTTACAATTTTTACTACCTGTTCATTGTCCAAAGAATTTAATTTGCGCAAAATAATTATGTCTGACAGATAATAGGGTCACAGATCAGTGCGAAATTTACATTTTTCACTACCTGTCCAAAGAATTTTAATTTGCGCAAAATAATCTGACAGAAAATAGGGTCACAGATCAGTGCGAATTGCTCTACTATAGGGGGTAGCTAAATTGAATGACCCGCCAAACAAGTCGGTAAACAAAAGATGAAAATAAAGGTAGTAAACAAGGTCTATGAATCAAAAAGGCGGGCGTGGGGGAAATAAAGCTAGGGGGCACTGGAGTAGAACCGGGTTGGGGTACGGTTGTAAAGATGGGTCGTATCGATTGGTATGACATAAAGCGGGAGAAAGGTACACGTTAAATCCAAGGTGAATCATATGGCACCTGTGCGAGTTGGTAGTACAACGTTTCTAATCCACCTACTAAACCCCTCCCTTATATTAATTAGGCATGTTATAGCTTTCCTATATATAGCATTCGACAATAATTAGCAGAGCCAGGTGCAGAAGTTCGTAAATACAAAATTGTAATATGTATAATCAGATGCAATAAACCTAGAGACCGACTAACGAATAGAAAGTTGTGGTGCCATTTTCTGTAGCACAGGAGCATATGGGGGGGGGGGGGAGTCTAAACTCTGAAAAGCCCTTCCTAATAATGATAGGGAAATATTGTATTGGATTTCGGCTCTTGTACTGCCATATTCTAACAGCATTTCATAATCATAATATACCGACGGTAATATGCACACGTATTAGAAAATTAGAAATGTTCCCCAGTGTAATTAGTTTAAAATAAATTTCTTACATTTCATCTATAATTTAAGGTTCATTCAATACTCCCAGGCACCTATCACCTAAACTTAACCGGACAACTCCTCCCGGACAGCTACCCACAAGAGAACCATCTCTCGGGCAACTACCTCTTGCACGTCGACATGTAGTGGACTGCTACGTGCCCGGCCCCCCCACTCAGTGTTATTTAGGGTACGCATATGCTCGTACCCTCTTTTTGAAAGCACCCCCTATCTGAGGACTGCCAACATTTCCGAACCCCCCTTTCGCGGGCTTTTTGCGGGCTTTTCCTGCCTTGTAGACCCCCCTAAATCAGGAAAAATGCTCAATGTACCCCCCTAAATTCGGAATAATTTCTCAGGAGTCCAAAGAGATGAGAGAAAAAATGAAAAACACCCCCTTTTTAAAGAATTCTCCGGGTGAAAAGTCAAATACTCCCCTTTTTTTACAATTCTCGGGCCGGACTTTGTCGCACGAAAAGTACCCCTTTACCGGACATTTTGGCAACACGCATGCGGTCATTCCGACCTCTGAGTGGGGTGGGGGGGGGGCCGGGGCTACGTGTGACTTCCTTCAAAGTAAGGCACTGTGACTTCATTTTAAGGCACTGCCAGTGCCTTAAATTTTAAAAGGACGTCACACGTAGCAATCCACTATGTCGAAGGGCAAATCTAAAAGTCCCTGATTACCACTCGACAATGACGCCAAAACAAGTACCTACTCCACGGACAACCACGACACACAGCTATTTATGGATAACCCACAGAACATCTATCTCAGACAATCACCCACTTACAACAACTAACGGACAAGTACTACCCAACAACATTACTGTCATTTAAGACAACTAAGCTTTAGGACATTTGCCTTTGACACCTACCCCTGTGACAATTACCCCCCGAACCACTCACCCGGACAAGTCTGCCCGGACAACTACCCCAAAATCACCTTTTAAGATGTTATCCCCGGACATCAACCCCTAGGACATCTACTACCAGGGACAACTACCCAGGCCAATTACCCCTAGTAGGTAGATACTCCGACAAATACCCCGGATATCTATCGCAGCTAGGACTACCTCTGAACAACAACCCTAACGCATTGGATAACTTTCGCTAAGGATAATTACCCCCATAAAATGAGGAACGGTAAACTAATCCACATAAAGAAATAGATTAGATACTAATACAGATAAAACTAACTAACAAAGTTACTTTCTAACTAATGCTATGGTCACATTACCCAAAAGTAGCCCGCTCGGCGGCCGAGCGGCGAGTTTTTAACCAATTCTGCCAGGCGGCTGCCCGGCCACCGAGCGGCGACCGCTCGGGCACCGCTCGTTTTTAGGGCATCGCTCGGTCGCCGCTGAAGTTTTAGCGCGGAGTTAAAATTTGGGCAGCGCCTGCTCATTTTTCACTCGCCGCCCAAAATACGCTCGGTGCCTGGGCGGTCGCCGCCCGGGCACAGACCTAATCGCTGGGCGATGCCTAAATTCCAGCAGCGACCGAGCAGGCTACTGATCGGTCGGTCGCTGCTCTGATTTGTGACCATAGCTTAAATGAATATAATACATATACAATATATACATAGATAAATAAATAAATAAATATAAATATGTAGATAAATAAATTGATATAAATATGTGGATAAATAGATCAATATGAATATATATATCTATATTTTTTAATTTCGGTTTAAAAAGATACATGATTCAAAGGTCCAAGGACCAAAACTGATCTTGTTTACAAGTTATACAATACAGTTATAAATAGAGTAAATATACACTAGTGAGCCAAACGAACAGGTATGACAAGTACAAGATGGTAATAAAGATGAACAAAATAATACATTTCAATTAATACAATACCAAAATAAACTAAGAGAAAGTAGTGGTCAAGATCGTCAAATTACTAAACTGTTATATGGTAATGGTAGCAGATAAACAGACAATAATATATAAATGTTGAGTAACCAAACAATCAAAGAAAAAGGGGGAAAATATATTTTGAAAATAGGCAACGATAAAAGCCTTAAAATATATACAGATAAATAAATCAATATAAATATGTTCGGAGAAGGGCGTAAACTTAGTGTAAAGATAGGTGATTTAAAGCAGTATATCAACAGATCTAAAATTGCGAGCCCCTCTCTTCGTAATACGTTTATTCACCGCGTTGCATGCAAGGGCCTGCAGAACGATTTCTCCGGGGATTAAGACACAGATAATATTAATTCAATATGAAATTGCCAGGCCTAGCTTGCTTGTCTAACAAGATCGGTGCAGACTTTGATCCATTACCTTATCTAAGATCTGATTTATTTATTTTCTCATAAAAAGCACAACATCACGGATCCTAATGAAAAGTAAAATTAAGAATAGTCCTTAGCACAATATAATTATATACACCGATGAAATCATCTTCATCCATACAAGTAATCGAAGTATCTTTCCCATGCGTAATCTCGTTCGATATCCTACAGGACATTTTTCAGATGGGTTATCGTCAAAAACATTTTAGGCTTATTCCTTCTTGAAAGTTAACCAATGCTGTACGGGGATGGGGTATCGAGGGCGTCAGCACCCCCCCCCCCCCCTCTCGAGAATTATACAGTTGCCTAACATTAGGCAACATTAAAATATTCGGGCCGCGAGGTGCCCGTATAATGTAATATTTGTATTCATTTATTATTTGGATGAAGATTTTTTTTTTTTTTTTTGGGGGGGGGGGGTGAGGGGGAAGGGGGTTGTATGAACAATCATTTATTCACGTCACACCACTACGATGTTGTTTTCTGTCATGACAACACCTGCATCAGCTCTTTTCAATCATCTCATTTCCATTGCATCGTTTCATCATTGTCATCACAATCACATCAAGATTAATGGGATATATTCGATGACAATACCAGAAGGGTGTCGGTCACAAGTATCCTCGAAAGAAGATACTGTCACGTGATATAAACTGAAGTTAGCAGACTGAAAAGAACTGCGCGGGTAACACTATTCGTCACCTTTGCATCAACCCTTATAGTCAATAGCGAAGAGTTCGCCAGACACATACGGTATAGCGCTATCATATCAAGCATACCTTTGGCATTTATCTGAAGGTAATTGACCTGTTGTCGAGTGACCAACAGTGTATAGCACCAATGGCGTAGCCAACTGAGGTTAGAGCCGGCGTATATGCCCCCGGGAGAAAGAAAAACAATCAGTAACTGTCTCTGAGTATACAGCACGCGGGGGCTGCCAAAGTACATTTCCTCTCCTAAAGAAGTCCGCCCCCTGTTTATTATAATCATTTGAAACACGCCAATGTGGTTCTATCGGGATCGAGGGCCATATCATCTGATCATAGCGCTGTTACAAACAGCAATGGCGGCACCTGGCTTAAAGATAAACTCGAGTTCTGGTAAAAAAAGAAGATGAATTCTCACAAAATCTAACGAAACTTACACTGAATGTTCAAGATTACAAATAAATGTCATGTGCCAAACAATTTTGGAAGAAAATTTATACTGGCTGAGTAATGAGTATAGAAAGATAAGGAAATCAGGGTAGTACTAGCCCCGACACCATGTGTGTTGTCCCATATACATCTTTCTGTGTCAGTGATTGTTACTTTACCAAGACTCTGCCAAATTTATGATGATTTTGATGACTCCAGAACCTTGCATTACACACCATTACTTACATGCTATATGATCAACTTTTCTGATCCATTTCACACCTTTTCTTTCACAATGCAATCGCATTACCAGAACTCAAGTTTATCTTTAAGCATTGGGATGGAGCAAAATAATGGCATCAGGGATCGACGTGGGGGAGGAGGTATAAAGTTATACATTTTCGACAACAAGATGACTGACTGCATGGCGAGGCAACTGATAAACTGGGTGATGTTCCTTTGGCACCTCCCCTTGGCCATCCCTGGGAATCGAAAAAAGAAACTCAACTAGTAGAATGGAATAAGCAACGTCCAGTACTCTTTATTACATCCCTTCTTGTTTACTCCGATGATGTGGTATGAAAGAAAGAGAGGAAGAAGAAGGACTTGGACTGGACTTGGACTATATTTGGACTTGGCTAATCCCCAAACCTTATCCTAATCAAAGATGGAGTAAAACATCTTGTGAGCAGATTACGCGCATACCGACCGTAATGTTCCGTACTGATGGAGACGATATATATACGCCATACATTAATCTTTTTAATATATAAGCATCAAACATTCCCGGAACGAATGCTGATATAATGTTGCCGATCTAACCTTTGAGAAACATGTCAATTATTTCCAGGAACGCTTCAGTGAAAACGAGTTGGCGTGATTGACAATGCATATAGGGGGCGACTGAAGACTTCATCATAACCATCATCCAAAGGGCAGGGGCGTCGGCCCAGGATTTTCGGGACAGAGAAGAGGGGGAGGGGTGTACACAGTGACCGAAAGCATATAGTTCATAGGAAAAGTCCTTCAGGCTACCATATGACAATAACAATATTATTATTATTTTCACAGAACACAAGTCATAATTAGTCCGGAAAACAATTTTGAGGGGGTTGACGACTCTAATGGACCCGGATGAGGGGGTCTAGGTCAATGTGTATTCTCCTTGATTCTCTCCTCTGGCTTTGGGGGCCCTATGTCCACAAACAATGACATAGGGCTTTGAACTTATTCCATAAACAGATTGTCTTTTAAAGACTTTCCAATGGCTCATTCTCACACTTCCTTCTTAGAAGACGCGATATTCAATGCAGATACTCCTATAAATTCAGTGTAACACTTGCCGTTCTTAGTACTTAGCATTGGCAATTCGATGTGACTGGCTATACTGGATGTTTAATGTTAACATTACTTCAACACATTTGTTTCACTCGTCTCATCGATCCATAGTAACATAAACAACGGTGACAATAATATTTTGCGGAACTAACATTAGCAGTACACATGTAATATCTATATACTGCAGAGGGCTACTGTAAGAAGCGTAGCCGCAGGAATGCCCCCTAAAATATTGTCAAAAATAATAAATGGGAGAGAGGGGTATAGGGTAAAGGAACGTGAAAAGGAGATGATATGACACATTCAAACACAACCCACTTTGTGGCCTTGTTCTCGAGGCGTTTTCAATTATTATTCACCGCAAGTAAGACTAATGAACCAGCCCGGGGGGGGGGGATGTCCTCAGTGCATGCCCCCGTATTAAATGGCCGGACATATTCTGTTAGTCATTATTCAAGGTCACACTCGACATGATCAATATTTTGAAGAGTGATCAGCAACAAGTTAACATATTGTTTAGACTGCACCCGAATACAAATGCAGACAGATTTTTAGATACTTTTTTTTCCGTCATTTAGTCACTAAGTCACTGGGATTTCTTTTGTCCATGATTTCATCTTGTGTCGTAGTCGAGTGGTATTAACACTTGATTGGAGATGAGAAGGTCATGGTTTCGAGCCCCGGCGCGGCAATAGTGTAATTTGGTAAGCATTAATCTACATTTGCCACTCTCCATCCAGGTGTTAGATGGTTATGGAAGGAATTCCTAGAATGTTATGAGCACCATAATCGGTATAGCCTCGCTAGAGCAGGGATAAAATTGGAGTGCTTCGAGCACCAGGAGTGGTGTATATGAACATTTAAAAAAATATCCACATCATTATCAGAATCATTAATATTCCAAATCTAGCTCTATCTGACACATTTTCACACAACAGCTCATGCAGCGCTACTAAAAAGGCAAAAATAAAAATTCACCGGGTATAAACCATGCACAATATTTATAACAATTTGAATAAAATCTTTATAAAGACAAGACCTACGAAAGCAGTGCTGGATTATGTCAAAACAATCTTTAGTCTTTGGTCAATATCATCATGACATTAAAGGGCTCTAGATATACCATTGTTTTCTGTTCCAACGCAACAATTCATTTAGCATTCACATCAAATATCACGATGTTTCGGGTGATCAAACCCATGGCACACATTTTCGCAAGATGATTAAATTATATAATCACATCTTCCTTCTTCTCCCATTGATTCTTATTTCGTTTTTCATCCCTCACGTCGTTTTCTATTTGGACTAAGCAATCAAGCTTAGCAATGGGATTTTGTAAATCCAATTTACACGACCGGGAAGGAAATTACTGTATACGTTAATCTTGTACGCACCAACTGAGTCCAAACCAGCGGAGCATCTAACTCGCTTGGAGAAGGATTGGAGGAGGACTCATTCGAAACGGACATCTATCTATGCTAAATGGCGATGCTGCTTTAAAAGTCAACAGGGTAAGGGCTGTAGGGAAATACAACTGATGGAGGGAGGTGATAGTGATGATGGTGGTTTTTGATTATTTTGTTGTTGTTGTTGTTGTTGAATTTTTTTGAATAAGATCGCCAAGACTTTCAAGAAATCAACATAAGGGCAATTAATTAACACTTTTTATTGTCATGTTTGCACACTTGAATGGATAACGAGCAAAGTCTATCGAAGGCGCCATATAATATATATATATATATATATATAATATATATATATAGTAATCGTGTTATTGTGGTTTCCCCACATTATGTTTCCTTATCTCCAAAAACTTGGATTGCCTTCTTGAAAGATAAAACATATCTATTAATGTTTATTTAACGAATTCTGGTTCTTGATATTGTAAAACGTTATTTTTCCATCATTTTTTATGTGTTAAATTTGTTATTGTCTGAAAATGTGTTCATAGGCCAATATATTTCTGTCATATTCCATTATTATGTATTACGATATTGAGCGCAGAAATAAAATAAAATTGAATCAAATTAAAACAAAATCATGATTTTCCCTTTTGGGGGGAGGGGGAGGCAGGTGTGTCCACGACTACACTGCCTGTCCCGGCGCCGCCATGGAAAGGGAGCTCATGCATCTCTCAGTAATATATCACCCCGCATTTCATTAACATTCGGAGGAAATCACGTCCATTTACAGGTCGGCCAGTTTCCGAAGAGTCTGTTGTTTCCCAGAATAGCCTGAACATCCCTTAACACAATTAGGAGGGTGTGTTAAGGAGCGCGTTAGGGAGCGAGGGGTGGAAGGGGGGTGGTATACAGGGGTATCCCAGTGGTCCCCTGTCTTCTGGATGACATGGAGATGATTAGAGATGGGTCGAATTTGCGTGGCCAGTGGTTGAAAGATCACTGTCTAGGATACCCAATAAGCTGCGGTGTGGACAAATTTGTTCGGGAAAATTACATAGATATCAACAATATTGACAGCATAGAAAACAGAGTACATAGGAGGTTTTAATAATCGCATTCGTTTTTCTCATATTCCATACATAATGTTTATCTTTGGCTCCATTCAGTGATCTTTACTTCTTCGTTACTTGAAGAAGAAGAAGAAAAAAGAAAACAGCGTGTATAGTTAAGTTTTCATTGGCTTCGCGGTATATCCAAAGTTACGCTCAAAACACTTAATAATTTTCCTGAACTGGTAAAATTATCAATATTATTAAACTCCTTCAAATTTCTGCATCGCTGCGACATTTACCAAGTGAAAAAGTCCATACTTGACTTTAATTTCTTAGTCGAGTTGTGTTTGCATAGAATAAAACGTAACATTTTCAAGATCCTTCTCTTCCAATTTAATTTTCTTGCTCTCTCCTTTTGCCGTCACCCAGACCTTTCAAGTGAAGTAAACATGCCTATTATCTAATGTTTCCGACCTGTATGACATCCGGTAACCCACCTGGAGGCAGGAGGTATACACATTCTACCTTACTCAACGCCTTTAAAAAGAGGCTGTTGGTGGGAAAATGAGACAAGAATGCCTCCAAACCGTCGCAACTTCAGACGACACGCAATACAGAGCTCGCAGAAATAGGATACAAGATCTACCAACATGTGTTCTTCATTCTCTTTAATAATAACCGTTCTACGGGAAGAAGAGTAAAATGTGTAACTGTAACTGTCCGACAGACAGCTCGATTTCGCTTTCATTGATATCTTGAGGGCATCGCAGGTCGAGAAGATATCGACAACGAGCTCGGATTGACGCGACGTCGTTGGCAATGTGCGCCCCGATGTATCATCATCCAACTCATCATCATATCTTTGTTTGGATTCGTCGCGAGACAGCCGCGCAGCGTGAATCAACCAATCTCATTAGCTGAAATATAATTGTTTCTCTCAACGCCCGCCTCGATACGATATCTTTCTTTCCACTCATACCATGCTCTGGTAGCGCACTCCATCAGGGTCGAAAGGGAAGCCTATTCCGTCTGGTTTACGGCAGTAATATCATGCGGAAAAAGGACACGAGTCTAGGTCTAAATTGCTGCTGATCAGATTAAACCAAATCAGGTCTCTAGATCGGTTTACGCCACGCTCCTTCCGATTCTAATTTGAAGGCTAGATCCAGCAACATTGCAGTCCTATGAATCTTTTAGCAAGAATTAGATGTTAATGATTCGACCAGTTTCACAGAAAACGTCATTGAATATTCATGGTGTCATTTCTAGCTTACAAATCGACAGTTCATTATAGGATTAGACCCAGTAATGATAAATTATTCTGTTGGTTGGCAGTCAGCCTTAATGAGCGCGGATCAAGACCGCCATTTTCATATGCGGACCTTTTCTATAAACAACAACAACAACAACAACTGTATCGCGTTTTTAAAATATTTGTTATAAGTTTTTATTTCCATTCCGTGAAATAGTCATTTCTGATAATTATGCGTGTACATTTTTGTTTGTTTGTTTGTGTCCGTAATGAACGGACTAAGGATTTCCATAGTACATCTACATCATGCGTAGATTTGATAGCTGTATGGCGGATGGCCAATTTCGGCTAGTTGCATAATGTGCCAAAATGTCAAAGTTCTTCACGGACCCTTCATACAGCCCTACTTAACAGGCAACAATCTAGGGCATCAGAAGTGCATGGTGTTCGGGTCCTGTTGGCCCAAAATATATTCATAATTCCTCAGCTAATTAGATATTCCGACGAGTACCCTCTTCATGCCAGGAAGCGAGGGTTGGTAAAGGAACGCCCGAGGGGCAGCATCCTTCGCATCCCTGGCTGAAGGTATTATGGTCTTCCATCGGGTGAGCTAGACAGGCTCGCTCGCGTGTCTTGTTTACAGAGCATGAAACAATTTTAGCTAAATCATGCATAATGAAATCTCTGTTCCTTCCCTACCGCCCCCTTTCAAGTTTCAACAACCCCTATATGGTTTACGAGTCATCGAAGTGACGGGAAGGTCCGATCACTTGGAAAGAATGGTCAACTTTCTCGGAATGAGGCCTGTATACTGGTCACTATAGCTCAGAGGCGCCATTTGGAAATGGCCACTCAGAATTTTTCGGGGGAATAAGGGGGAACAGAAGGTTAATAGCATATGTGTAACCGGTAACCTTCTAAAAATGTATGACTCAGACTTTGATAACTTTTCATGGGAGATTCAGAATGACACATAATTTAAGAATTTGGAACGGGTAGTATTACGAGGGGGGTATATATAAGTGAACTTTATCTCGCTGCTAAAGCTATGTCAAAACTTCAACACAGCATCCAATCATTATCATTAAGAAAAATAGTAAACGTCATAAAAGGTTTACCTCTATTCTTTTTATCAGCTTCTATAACATCATCTCGCTGTTACAACTTCAACACAACGTCTAATAATTATCATAAGAAAAATAATCAACGTCATAAAAGGTTTACCTCTATTCTTTTTATCAGCCTCTATAACATCATCTCGCTGTTACAACTTCAACACAACGTGCAATCATTATCATAAGAAAAATAATCAACGTCATAAATGGTTTACCTCTATTCTTTTTATCAGCCTCTGTAACATCATCTCGCTGTTTAAACTATGTCAAAACTTTAACACAGCATCCAAACAATATCATTAGACAGACAATTGACGTCATAAAAGTTTTACATCTATTCTTTTTATCAACATCTACATGTATTTGGCGATTGGGAAACTCCAGTTTTATCAGTCGAACGACTGCAGAATTATGCTTTCAATATTCATGAAATAGTGTTCAATGGACATTAAACCGCACTTTCATAAATGAAAAAAAAAAGAGTAGGAGAGACCGTTCCATATTTGGGGGGGGGGGGGGAGGGGTAGCTACAGAGAATTCCTAGAAAGACAATGTTGTGATTGGAGAATATGTGCACTAAAAATAGCAGGTTCGCATGTCATCGTGAAAAAACAACCTGAAGAGTAATCTTGATATGCCTTGAGCTGAGCACATGATACAAATTCTACACATTCAAATACGTAACGTTAAACGACAGGCAGTGATGCGGGTTAGGTATGCACATACTGGTCTCCAATTTGTGTATTACTTTCTGAGTAAGATTTAAGAAGACACTCTCACCGTCATTACTAGAAAAGCTTATCACACAAACTACCTTTTTGTGGAAAACAAAAATGATTGCCATAATGGAAGCGAAATCGGACCATTGACTGTTCGAGGGTACATTATGCATCCATTCTATACCCCTCTGATCACTACTCATTTCACTTGTCCTATTTTCATGCTTAAGATAAATAGCAAGGTTCTATACAAAATACGTCTTCCACTTCCCAGATCTATATACGCTTGTCTCCAAAGTCTTGATATTAAGATTATTCAAGCGAATGTCTTTTATTTGAAACGTTGTCAATTGTCAAACACCTTGTCATAGAAAACAAAAATAATATAAATGGAAAATCAATTCAACTTCAAATTCACTTAATTTATGTTTCGAACTCAACATTACAAATCAATTATATATAAAAATTAATAACAAATGTAAAAATACATATTGGAAACAGAGGGGTCCACTAAAAAGCAGTGCTTGTACAAGTGTGAACACCTCAAAGCCATGTTTGTGTATTCAGCCTGAATATGAGGAAGGCGACTCAACCCTAAGAACGCCTTTTTGTGTGTGTGTAATTTTTAAAAGAAGGTGTAATGGCTTAGTGGTGGAGCAGTGGTATCGTAACTGTGAGGTTCCGGGTTCGAACTCAGTCGACACGCTAGTGCCCTTTTGTAACGCATTCGCCCTCATTACCAGGGGAGTGTTTCACTACATAAGATCGACTTAAATTGGACTTGAACTATCGCAGGCCTTTCATACCACTAGTTCCTCTAACCATTCCTGGCATTGGTATCCCAAGGGACGTACAAATCGTGATCACAAATCTACAGAATTAACATTTGTTGATAGTTCATTACGGAAAGAAAAATATTATCTAAAGATCATAATTAAGAGACCAATGGTGAGAGCAACCAGTGGCATGAATGACCTGCCACAGTTCAAGTCCAACTTAAGTCGATCTTAGTCTTTATATAGCACCCCATGGTATTCCGGAGAGGACTGAACGCTGTAGGTCCCTTGGTTATCTTCCTACAGGTATATACTTGCTTCCTATGAGTGAGGTTAGATAAGTCACGAATTATTCTCTATTTACGTATTTAAATTACAAAGCTTTTATGCAAACAATACCACTGTATATAGGCCTACCTCTCACACTACGCATTGTTTAGCTCAAAACGGAAGGCCTGGCTGCACTTTGTTATATTGGAAATATACAGAATGGATGACTCATTCATCAATATGTAAATCAAGCAGTCGCATTTAACCTGTTGAATACTGAATTGTTTAATTCCAAATGGCTTAATATAGGAGCCAACGGGTTTCAGGAGTCAATGGATAAGGATTAAAAAAAACTGAACAGGTTGCTAGAGATCCATGCTTTCATTCAACATGCATAGGTTTGGTTTATCCTATACAGTGATAACGACTGATGTGACAGACAGCTTACATGAAATGTGTCTAAACTGTTTTGGCGCCATGTAGATGAATCACGTGATGTAACGGTAATCACGTGTGTAGTGTGATACTTTCTTCCATCAAGCGAATTCGAAATCAGCTTCCTTTGAATCCATTTAAAGATATTCAGCCTCCGCGAAATATGTTTGAAAACATCTATTTTTGTTCTTGTTTGAAATGTTTAAACGATGTATTACAGCGTTTAAACGCAATTCAATAAATCGTATTTTACCCACGGTTTACGAATCTCTATTGTACGCCCTCAGGCCTGATATACTGCAGAATGAAATGTTCAACTGCGTTTGGTATTGTTCATACGAAAGTATATTGAATATTGAGCGCGTTATTATATTATCAATGATGACGACATTTCGATATTTGCTGAAACACAAGAATGAAATCTGCCTTCATCATTTCGATACAGATTCCTCAATATTGCTTTCTCAGAAAATGGTTGAGGGATGCAGATGCCGTAAATATGCATCATTTTCCTTGTCAGTTCTGATATCCCCTGCCTCTAATAATCAAGTTTGATAAGCTATTCTGCCTGACAAAGTACTACGAACCTGACATTTGCGCATGCACGTATTTATCTGGCAAATGATTCAGAGTAAGGAAAAGCAAAAAGAAGGAAAGAAAAGAAATGAAGAAAAAAAAATCCATTTTGTCAGATTGTTATTACCTATAGCTAGTGTTGTTTCATAAATCTAAAAACACGTCTCATCAATATCCTCTGATATCAAATATTAATCAAGAAAATGTATGGCTTCATGATATTATGTTAAAAACACATGCCACAGAATATTCCATATACCATAGGGTGACCGCTAAATATAATCACATCCATTTTCTGGTTAAAAAAAACAGGTGTTTTAAATTGCTTATCAACCAGCAAAATGTAAAATATGACATCTATCACAATCGCAAAAATTGGCACCCAATTTCCTTGCTTAACGTTATTTACAAACTAGCTTCCAGTTGTATAGCTAGTAGACTAAAAGGCTTTTTGTCTTGTACTTGATACACGAAAATAAAAAGAGATTCCTAAAAGGTCGTATTATTAGGAAAATGTACGTTTATTATACGACTCCTTACTTTACACTGGTATAAAGGATATAGCTGGCATGTTACTCGTTATTGATTTCGAAAAGATATTCGACACTGTGTCTCATACATTCCTCACTAAAGTTTTTGGTTTCTTTCAATTTGGCCCATCTTTTCAGAAATGGGTAAAATTGTTTCATGAAAACGCTTCTTCGTATGTCCTATGTTTTGTAATAGGGCGTGGGTGTCGTCAGGGAGATCCATTGTCTCCGTAACTGTTTTTGTTTAATAGTGAGTGAAGTACTTGTTATCCTGATGCGTCACTTAAATTCTTTAGATGGCTTGCATATAAATAGGAAAACACTCAAATGTTGCAATATGCAGATGACACCCTCTTTACACTTAATGGCACTAGACAAGATTTACAATGTGCCCATGAAATACTTGCTGACTTTGTAAATATGTCCAATCTCAAAACCTACATATCAATAACGCAAGTTATATGGATCGGGCACATGTCTCTTAAAACTGAAATTGTACACGATTACAAATTGAACTGGTTATTTTAGGTACCTAGGTATAGACTTTTCGCTACATTTATCACAGATGGTTGAAAAAAATTTGTGAAAAGATCAAAGGTTTAATTTTACCAAATGTTTTTGAGTGTCTTTGTTTAGTTTGCTTGTTCGATATTATGGAATTGGTGGACAGGTTATATTTTGTCATGTTTAATATATTATATGTCGTTGTGTCGCCGAGTTTATTTTGTATAATTTCATTGTTTGAATATCATATGACAAGTCATGGAATAGTGCATGCATGTACCGATCTTTTGTGAAAATGATTACGTTGATAATTGATAAGTGAACCCTGTGGAAGGGGAAATAGAAGGAAAACAAATATTCGACACCAAGCATCAATAGTAAACGGGTAAAGAATTATCATTGTCAACTTCAGTTGGATTTCGAGAAATCCTTTGGAAGATACTTATACTCCTATAAAATAAATCGGCAAAAATTATCAAGTTTCCGCTGGGATTATATGGAGAGAAATTTTGATTTATTCCACATCCACCGACTCTCTAGGGTGTACGTGGCTGGTTCCTGTCGGCTTACATCTGTGGTTGGTGAGGACCATTGATTCGCATTCTCCTGACGTAACCATAATCTTGTTTGTCTCTTTGGGATCGCATCAACCTTGATGAAAGATGAAAGGTGTCCTCACTTTGTCTCCTAAATCTACATCACAGCCACCGATCTTCTTTCCCTGATTGTCTAATGGCCGACTTGGACAATTATTCATGAGCAACGCGCGGACCCTTGATGTGCTCCTCGTTAGAACATTAATCAATGCAGTTTTACATCATGAAGAAGATCATTCTTATGGACGTGGTGTCATTAGTAACCGGACGCTTCTTGGTATGTAGGTTAATCTTAAGGAAGGGGGTAGCCAAGTATTGATATCACTTATGCATCTCTTTGATTCTTATTCATCAACAGATTAAGGGGGAGCGTGACCACATCGGTCCGTTCCCCTATTAAAATTAATTCTGGCTTACCTTAATTAGTTACCTCAATTACATGGGACCCCCTCCCCCCCCCCCCCCCCCACATTGTGCTTCTTGTCGGGTCTCGAATCCAAGACCCAATCGGCAGCGGTACAAATGTGATAACCTTTATTTTTCTGCACTTCTCAGAGATTCTGCGCGAATTGTGCCCCTCCCATTTATGTTGTTGCAGATTCTGCCCCTGTACATCATTATGGGGTGCCTGGTAATAATGCAGACCTGGGTGATATGAACATCTGGATTAAAAACAATACTTGCTGGTCCTCAGACTGTATTCTTACTTCGTAACAGCACGTCATTGCAATGGCGTAGCGAGGATCCAACCATTCAAGAGGGCACTGGTATTATGGGGAGGGGTGCCGCACTACTCTTACTAGATAGATGAAATGCAAATGAATAGGGCAACTGAATTGGTGGGGGGGGGGGGGGGGGGTAATAAAAGCGGCCATATCATGTCCTCCATTTTCTCCATATCCTTTTCTTCCCCTCTCCTTATCGCTTTGTCATTTTATTTCGATAAGGTGTGGGGGGGGGGTGTCCAGTGCCTCTTTACTTAACCCACTTCTTCCTGGATCGTATGGCTCTTTGTTTACAAGATTTCATTGAACCATCATCGTGAAAACATGTCTGGTATAATAATGCCCATGATCATTATCATCGACCCTGAGCCGTCATCATAGTCATACGGAGATAAATACCTTATCTAATCCTTTTGTAAATTATCCTTCTCATAAAGTAGGCCTAGGTCTACTATATCTGGAATATGACAGACCGTGTTAGCCTTACAAGTGTTTTGCAAAGCAACGATTTCCACTGCGTCACGCAAGAGTTCTTCGTCAACATGCGGCATAATTTTGTACTGCTGGAGCAAGTTTGCATGATGTAACAGACATTGATACCTGTTTCACGATTTCTTATGAACGTGATGAATTGTATAGTTTACAGAGAAGGTTGAGTTCTGGGAAGAAGTGAAAACAAATTTGTGAGCGTTACCATTGTTATTATGCAAATGTGGAAGAACATAAGATTCAAAATGTTCCCTAAAAAGCATGGCTCTTCAAATGCTTTAATATTCTAAATATGGCATGTAAAACGTATCAGGATAATTACCCCCTGGGCAATCTCCCCTCGGAAAATTACCACCCGGAAAACTACCCCCCACGGACAATTACCCCCAGAAAATTACCCCCCTGAGAATTACCCCACGAGGACAATTACCCCCCAAGGACAATTACCCCCTGGAAAATTACCCCCGAGGACAATTACCCCCGAGGACAATTACCCCCGAGGACAATTACCCCGAGGACAATTACCCCCGAGGACAACTACCCCCGAGGACAACTACCCCCGAAGATAATTACCCCCGAGGACAATTACCCCCCCCCCCCCGAGGACAATTACCCCCGAGGAAAACCACCCCGAGGACAATTACCCCCCCCCCCCCCGAGGACAATTCCCCCCAAGTACAACTACCCGCTCCTCCGAGGACAACTATCCCCAAAGACAACTACCCCAATGACAATCACCCCCGAGGAATTTGTAAGACATTGACAAATGTTGCGAGCTTCTCTCCAAATTGCTCTTTACAGAAAATTTCATAAACTTTCAATTTCTATGTTATTTGTGAAGTTCATTTTAGTGTTTTCAAATTATTTACTTCGATGTGGGGGGGGGGGGGGGTGGCTGGGAGTTGCCTAATTCCCCCGAAGTTTTGCTACTGAGTAAAGAACAGAAATTACATTTTTTGAAGAAATTCAACAATACATTGCGCGCAGATGAATACACTTTACAGCCTCTTTCACCAACAATGGCAAAACAAAGAAATTAGGATGTAATATTTCATTCATGTATCCTCTGTAACTTTTTTAGTAAGCTGATCGTGTATTTGTCTTTGTATAATGGGCCCTCGTCCATGATCCGAAATTAAGGTTTTCTTCACGTTATCTATATATTTCTGTTGCGTAGCAAGGATTTTATTTTAGGGGGCGGTGGTGAGCACGCGAAGCGCGCTCCCTATAGGGGGTGGCTGCAGGAAGGGGGGGGGTTTCCCCGTCCCACGCGAAGCGCGGAAGCTTTGATGTTTCATTAAATTATTGGAGAAGGAAGACGATTCGTTGTACCGTTCTCGACTCTTAATCCTTGTCTAAATTCAATTACTTTTGACGTTTCATTAAATTATTAGAGAAAGAAGACGATTCGTTGTACCGTTCTCGACTCTTAATCCTTGTTTGAATGAAGTTCCCCTTCCTCCGCGCGTAGCGCGGAAGCTCTGACATTTCATTAAATTGATAAAGAAAGAAGACGATTCGTTGTACCATTCTCAACTCTTAATCCTTGTCTGAATTCAGCTCACCCCAGGGCCCTGGGAACGATTTTTTCACCGGGGGTGCTGAGATATATATATCCAGAGTAGGAAGCATTTGCAACTTTATAACCACCAATTAGTCGCATTTTCACACACTTCCTTGAGTAATATGATGTAAAATTGGTTTCTCCTAACCCCTCTAAGAGTAGGGATCTTTTGCAATTTGAAAACCACATTTGGCGCATTAATGTCCACCTGCACTTCCTGGAGAGAAAAAACGAGACCTTCTGATTAGTTAGAGGTTAGAGAAAAGTGATCTGTCACGTCTCGATACGTTGCATATGCTTCGTTGCTGCACATTGCACAAAGACGGTGGTCTGGTCAGTGGCGGATGCAGGGGGGGGGGGGGGGGGGGGGGCCCGCCCCCCCCCCCCCCCTGGGCAAAAAAAGAAGAAAAAAAAGAAGAAAAAAAAAAGAAGGAAAAATAAAACAAGGAAAAAAAAGGGGGGAAGTGTTACTTCCCCCAAGCCACTGAACGAAATATCTGACGACGTAATTTTTCCAATTTCCGGTCCAAAAAAAAAAATGTGGAGAGAAATTAGGGAAAGAAAAAAAAAAGAGAAAGAAGAAAGGTTGCGATTTTTCCGCCAACAAAGTGTAGATCAGGGTGGGGGGCGGGGCACTGGCGTCTTGATCGGGGAGGGGGTTTATTTCTGATTCCATAACCGTTACGGTGGTTTACACATAATGCTGAAATGACATAATTTTCTGAGATTTTTCCTCATTTTTTAGTAAATTATACATTTTTATGCGTTTGTTGTAAAATGACCAATTCCTAAATTTACAGCCAGGCAAGAAATATGCTTCTTGAGGTGCCTACATTTCAGGGCCCGCGGAACAGCGGGGATCGGGAGCTTCCACTCCCCCCCCCCCCGCCCTCACACTTTTTTGACAAAGTATAAAGAGAAATAGAAAGAAAAAGAGCAAGTAAGAAAGAATAGTTAACTGCCAGTGTCACAACAATATAAGGTATCAAAATATGCTCATCTGACCGTAATTAAACGCCTAAAACCCCTGAGCTTCCGGGGGCTCTGCCCCCTGGACTCAACCAACGGCCCTAAGGCGGGTCCCCTGATACTCATCTGACCGTAATTTAGTGCCCAAAACCCTTAGGCTTCTGGGGCTCCGCCCGCTGGACCCACGCCAATCAGTGTCCTGCCAATGTCAAAAATAAGGTATAAAATATGTTCATCTGACCGTAATCAATGCTTAAAACCCCTGAGCTTCCGGGGGATCTGCCCCCTGAACCCCGCCTAGGGCCCTAAGGCGGACCCCTGGATTCTAATATGACGGTAATTTAATGCATAAAACCCCTGAGCTTCTGGGGGCTCCGCCCGCTGGACCTCACGCCAATCAGTGTCCTGTCAGTGGCACAAATAAGGTATAAATGTTCATCTGACCGTAATTAAACGCCTAAAACTCCCGAGCTTCCGGGGCTCTGCCCCCTGGATTCAACCAACGGCCCTAAGGCGGCCCCCCTGATACTCATTTGACCGTAATGTAGTGCCTAAAACCCTTAGGCTTCTGGGGGCTCCGCCCGCTGGACCCACGCCAATTAGTGTCCTGCCAGTGTCAAAAATAAGGTATAAAAATATGTTCATCTGACCGTAATCAATGCCTAAAACTCCCGAGCTTCCGGGGGCTCTGCCCCCTGGACACAACCAACGGCCCTAAGGCGGCCCCCTGATGCTCATTTGACGGTAATTTAATGCCTAAAAACCCCGAGCCTCATGGGGCTCCGCCCGCTGGACCTCACGCCAATCAGTGTCCGGGCCAGTGTCACAAATAAGGTATACAAATATGTTCATCTGACCGTAATCAAATGCCTAAAACCCCTGAGATTCCGGGGTTTCCGCACCCTCGACCCCTAAGGCGGGCCCCTGAATGCTTGTCTGACCGTAATTTATTGCTTTAATCCCCTGAGTTTCCGGGAGCGGACAAGGTATCAAAATATGTTCATCTGACTGCAGACGCGCCCCCCCCCCCTCCAAAAAAAAAAAAAAAAAAAAAAAAAACACCAGCCCAAAAAAAAGAGAGGGGAGAAAGAAGAGGACGTAGGAAGAAAAATGAGCAGACAAAAAAAACATTTTTGAAATTCAGGCTTAAGGATTAAGAATTTAGGATTAAAAAGCGAGAACGGTACAACGAATCGTCTTCTTTCTTTAATAATTTTAATGAAACGTCAAAGCTTCCGCGCTTCGCGCAGGAGGGGGGGCTGAATTCAGACAAGGATTAAGAGTCGAGAATGGTAATACGAATCGTCTTCTTTCTCTAATAATTTAATAAAACGTCAAAGCTTCTGCGCTTTGCGCAGGAGGGGGGGGAGTGGGACTGAATTCATACAAGAATTAATAGTCAAGAATGGTAATACGAATCGTCTTCTTTCTCTAATGATTTAATGAAACGTAAAAGCTTCCGCGCTTCGCGCAGGAAGGGGGGGCCAAATTCAGACAAGAATTAAGTGTCGAGAATGGTAATACGAATCGTCTTCTTTCTCTAATGATTTAATGAAACGTAAAAGCTTCCGTAAAAGCTTGGGCGCTTCGCGCGGGAGGGGGAGGGGTAAACTAAATTCACACGAGGATCATTTTCGAGAACGGTACAACGAATCGTCTTCTTTGTCTAATAATGTAATGAAACGTCAAAGCTTCGGCGCTTTGCGGAGGAGGGAGGGGGAAATCGCCCCTCCCTGCACCCCCCCCCCCCCACTACGTCAATGCAGGTCACCATTACGTACCGATATTTGGGTCGCATAATTTCAAATTTGGGCCCCCCTAAGAAATCCTGGATCCGCGCCAGGTGTAGATCTTCTCAAGAGTTGGGAGCCCCAAAGTTTGATGGTAAAACTTGACTAAAATTATTTCATAATGTGAAAGAGGATTTAATTTAAGACATATTTCTGAGAGGGTTTTCAAAACAAATGCGTTTAAAGTCGAATATTGATGAAAGAATACAAAAAAATTCTGCGTACAACAGAAACCCAAATTATTGTTCTGCTTCTAATGAAGCTAACTCAATATCAGGGTGGACTTCCCCTCCCTGTATTCAATAATGAGCAGAAAAGTGTAATCTATTCCTTTTTCCATTAGACCATTTTTCTTCAACATGTCTCAGCAACAATTTTTTTATATTCTCTCAGCAAAATAAACCACATTTCAAATATATACAGGGCGTCTATAGGTGTTTTTTTGTTAACAAAACTTTAAAAGTTACGCAAAACGTTGTTTGAATATAAAGCTAAAATCTAACCGAACGTTGCCTGCCCCCAAATATCGATTTGCACAATCATGGATTGTATGTACTAATTCCAATCATGTTTTCACTCCGATGGATTGATTATACTCCTTAGCATATAAAACAAGCTACAATAAACACACCGTTTGGAATAGTAGAATTGTAAGCAGGTAACCTTATATAGGTTCTTGATTAGTGCACGACAATCAAACCTTTCTGATTATCATAATAATTAAACACCATATGGAATAGAATCGTAAACAGGTAACCTTAATTTCTTGATTATGTGCATAACGATACAAACTTCATGATTAAAATATTACTACAAACATCTATTTTACAATCTTTTTAGGTGCTCTTCAAAAAAAAAAGATTAGAAATAAATGAGGTAAAAGTATTACAGTTGTACAGGTTAATGCACAGAGAACTTTCAAGTCCATTGAATTGAAAGAGTGTATAAGCAGGCTAAGGTAATGAGAGTCTTATGGAAAGCATATTATCTAGGAACTCTAAAATGCAAAGACTCTCCGGAGTCATACATTTTGCACGATATAAATTTTAGTTATTTTGTGGAAAATTGTTGGACACCAGTGGTGGATCCAGGAGGGGGGGGGGGGGGGGGGGGGGGGGGGGGGGGGGGGGGGTGGGGGGGGGGGGGGGGGGGGGGGGTGGGGGGGGGGGGGGGGGGGGGGGGGGGGGGGGGGGGGGTGGCTGAGCGAATTATCGGCCGCCCCGATTTTCAATTTGCGGGAGCCAAAAAAAAAAAATTAGTGCTCACTACCCCCCCCCCCCCCCCCCCCCCCCCCCCCCCCTGTTACACCCACAAATGTAATAACGCCCACAAATGTAATAACACTTTACCCACAAATGTAATAACACCCACAAATGTAATAACACTTTACCCACAAATGTAATAACACTTTACCCACAAATGTAATAACACTTTACCCACAAATGTAATAACCACTTTACCCACAAATGTAATAATTTCACCCACAAATGTAATAACCACTTTACCCACAAATGTAATAATTTTGAATCACCCACAAATGTAATAATGACTTTACCCACAAATGTAATAATGACTTTACCCACAAATGTAATAAATTTGAAGGGATATTTTGTCGAATTTGTTCAAAACTAAAACCCTGTAATAAAGCATGGGTATAGCGCGCAGTCTTTACTCCAGACCCGGTTATTTCAAAAATTTAAAAAATCTTCAAAACTAAGACCCCATAATCCTTTTCCTGTGGAATAACATGATAATCGAGCGTAGTCTTTCCTCCAGACCCGGTTTTTCAAAAGTAAAAAAGAAAACAAAAATTAAACTAAGACCCCACCATCTTCCAAACTAAGACCCGGTAATAAAGCATGGGTTAAAAGCGTAGTTTTTCTTCCAGACCCGGTTATTTGAATTGAATTGTTTGGGGGATGATTGTACAGGCCACCTCCCCCCCCCCCCCCCACCTGAAATATTGGGGGATATATCCCCCATCCCCCCCCCCCCCCCGGGATCGACACCCATGAACATAGAACTTGGCGGGTGCCTGAGTCATGCAAAATAGATAGTCTGTGAAGACTTTGGGATTTGGGAGAAACTTTTCATTTCTTAAGAGGGTACCATGACTCAAAAAGTTTAAATAACGCTGCTCAAGAGAAAAGTATTTCTATGCATTTTGAGGAGCGCTTGACATTAACCTAAAACTTACATCCTTCGTGGAAATCAGCAGCCGCACTGCCGTTGTATAACTTATATGTATTAAAGGGAAATGTTTAGTATCGAGGAAGACAACGTGCTAGTATTTGAACGAATATGGGTTCATGAAGGGGGTCTTATAGGCTCGTAGCCATCTCTCAATGTATCAGATCGTCTTTTGCTATTGAATCCTGATTGTCCACGGGGGGAAGTTGTCCTCGGGGGGTAATTGTCCTCGGGGGTAGTTGTCCTCGGGGGGTAATTGTCCTAGGGGGGTAGTTGTGCTATGGGGGTATTTCACCGGGGGGTAATTTTTCGGGGGGTTATTGACCTTGGGGGGTAGTTGTCCTCGGGGAGGGGGGGGGGTATTCTCCGGGGGGTAATTTTCCGGGGGTTAATTGTCCTTCGGGGGTAGTTTTCCGGGGGTAAATTTCCGGGGGGTGATTGCCCAGGGGGTAATTGTCCTAGAACCCATGTAAAAGCATAAAAATCGAGACGGATTTTTATGCCACATGTTCGTGTAGCCCCATATGCATATTTCTGAGTACAGTACTTGTGACTTTACTAGGACTGGGCCAAATTTCTTATCACTTTGATGATTCCAGAGCCTTGCAGAACACAACAATACTTACACCGTTTCTTTCACTATACAATCGCATGACCATGAACTCAACTTTATCTTAAAGAAACTGACGTATACAAAACTGAGGCTATCACCCTATACTTTGTGACGGTTTAAGCTCACGGAATAGCCATGCACAGAAGTTGTAAAGCTCTCAATTTGGTGGACGGTATTTAGGGCTGAGTTTAACTTTTCAGCGAAATATTACTTATCACTTTCAGATGGTGTTACCACCTGATTATAGGCCAATATACTATCACCCGTACCAGTTCGTATAAAAATAGTGATGTTTAAATCAATACTTTTCAACTTTGCGCCGTTATTGTACTTCATCATAGTATGGTAATTCGTTATCTACATAAATAATATAACTCGTCGGAATAGTAGATGCAACCATTACAGTTACCATCTGCAATGGTCAGATTCGGTTTTGCCCGGGATAGTCCATTACTCACCAGTACATCAAAACCCAGATTATGCTCCTTATAGAGTGGATCCTGGCATTTGCACTCACGTGATATCTGGCATCCTAATGAAGAAAAAAAAAAACAAAGCATTGTCTTGCATGCTTGGCGCTAGTATCCGACGAAAAAAAATCAGAGCGATGTCTTGCATGCTTTGCGTTTGCTGATGATTAATTTGAAGCGCCATACGTATACCTGACGTGCATGTAACCCGACCCTTGTTGAACGCGGCGCAACATTATTCATCCGTAGGGCTACACTGTAAATGGACGAACGGGGTTGCACTGGGCGTTGTTAAAATTAGAGGCATGATAATAATAATAATGGAGCGGAGGGAACAAGAAAACTGGGGCGACGGTCAATGAAAGGACCCCGAGATTCGATGTCTATTCGTCTGTGAACCTTTGGAAGAATAGATGTGGACGTCTGCTTACAAATTTGAATTTGAGTTGGAAAAAATATTTTTGGCGCCATCTTAAGTTTGCGCTCGAATGCATATAGACAAATAAATTGTCGATCATTATGCTTTTAATTCCTTATGAACAATGTGAAAGTCTTATATTTGTGTATGATTGCATACAAAAGTTGTCTGGTCTTTTTTTCTTTCTTCATTTTTAGAGATCACACACTCAAGGAATACAGTGTCAGCTACAGTATATAAGGATTACGAACGTTCCCTTTTATAAGCAATACTTTTAAGATTTGCGATTCCATGTCTATACTAATTTGTAATTCATGTGCAACCTGCTGGGACTGTGACCAGAACGTGAGTGAATGGCAGCTTGATGTTATTTGTCCGTAATTATCCGAATAAAAAATACGATAATAATTCGCTTTCCATTACTGTAGGCCTATATGTTATTTGGACTGTGACCCATCAATGCGATACAAATTAGTGTTTCATCTGAAGTCAATCAAGCATGATTAATCATTGATTTTTTAAAATACTTTGTTTACTTCCGCTACTCACCAAAATAAACTCTCATACCGATAATGCCCTTGCCCTTGTACCGGACGAGTATTTCAAGATCTACTGCTGCAGATCGCGCATCCAAGCAGTGCAGACTCGGAAATCCTACTGCCGAATCCTGACGGTTGTGTGTCCGGATGTTTATACAAACATAAAAAAGTTACTTTTAGATTTTTTAGGCATCAAAATAGTCCTAACCATCAAAATTATTCGTCATTTATAATATTTTTCCAGCGCAAATCTACAAGATTGATGAAATATTGCGAGGAAATGTTTCAAATTACGGTCAGAAATCAAATAACCAACTTGTCCTGTAACCTGGAAACACAACGTGTGGGTATACGAATACAACTGATATCTTAGTGCGCTCACAAGAAACAAGTTCCTCTCATGCAGGCGCTTACATTGGGGGCTGTACACAGGATGTAGTTTTGGGGGTATTCATTTACTATTTGCCCTTGCTCAGGGAGCTGTGCAGAAAGACAAAAATCGATCGACCTATTTATGATTTTTCTTTATATATTTCATCGCGATGAACAGGGACCATGATCTTTGGGAGTCGGGGGAAAATGATCCCAAAACAGTCGTGTAACATATGATCTTAGTCTCTTCAAGCACGTTCGCGTATGGAATCGATAGTAATGGATGGAAATCAGGGAAATGTCTATGTATGTGTGCTCATGTATGCTTCATGTAGGGAGTTCACGAACTTTTGAAAGATCTGGAAGTAGGCGCAGATTTTAGGGGGAGGATGGTGAGGTGGGGGGGGGGGGGCACAACTCCATGCAACGCACCAGTCCATGTCTAAATTTGAAACAAAAAGGCCCTAAAATATTATAACTTATCTTCTCACTGTCTCTGTTTCTGTCTCTCTGTCTCTGGATGGTGAGGTGGGGGGGGGGGCACAACTCCATGCAACGCACCAGTCCATGTCTAAATTTGAAACAAAAAGGCCCTAAAATATTATAACTTATCTTCTCACTGTCTCTGTTTCTGTCTCTCTGTCTCTCTCTGTCTCTCTGGCTGTCTGTATGTCTATCTCTCTGTCTCCGTCTCTCTATGTGTCTGTGTGTCGCTCTCTCTCTCTTTGTCTCTCTCTCTCTCTCTCTCTCTCTCAGTGTCTCTCTCCCTCTATCAATATATCTATCTCTATTAATATGTCTATCTTTTTATATATACGTCTATATTATATGCATACTTATCTTTCTTGCTTGTCAGACAGTTTCATACTTATGCCACCCCCACCCCCATATTAAAAATCCAAGCTCCTCCCCTATCATGTAAGTGAAGTTTTTTTTTTTTTTTTTTATTATTCCTACTTAATAGTGAAGCCTGTTTGGAATACTTCTACAAAATCATGCTCTTGGACGATCATCATATATAAAGTACACTTACTAGGAAGAAATTCTGAAGATAACTATATAATATCAGATATTGATGCCTTAAAATAAAATAGAGTGGTGATAGAATGAGTGCATGGAAATTGGAATCTAAAAATAAGTCGAACCCTTTGATTTTTCCCGTCCTCAGAGGATTTTCCATTCGTAAGCCATATCGGTGTATTGAATGAATGCTATTTCAATATCATTTTTTTTTTAATATTGCCGTTTGTTTTTTAGCATAGCTGTTCAATAGGACTTTTAAAATGGATTCTAAATCCGGATCTGAGGAAAACATCTGGAGGATGAAAGTGATCTAGATTAAAAGCTTAAAAGCATTCCAAAAAGGAAGGCAAGAGACAATCTGAAATACAATAAGGTATATAATGTGGATCTCTTATCAATAAAACCGCCCCCGCATGGAAAACGTTCTCTCCTCTATACCTTAACCATGCTAACTATACACACCCCTTTCCAGTTCCATCTTCTTCTCCCCCTTCTCTCTCTCTCTCTCTTCCTCTATCTCCCCCTTCTCTCTCTCGCTCGCTCTCTCTCTCTCTCTCTCTCTCTCTCTCTCTCTCTCTCTCTCTCTTGTTCCCTCTCATTCCGTCTTAATGACTGTCTTTCTCTCTACACCTTTGTTTTTTTAAATCTAGGTCTTTGTCTTTCTCGTAGTCTGTATCTGTCTTTGTACCCTCTTTCTGTCTCTCCATCTCTCTCTCTTTCTCTATCTCTCTCTCTCTCTCTCTCTCTCTCTCTGTGAATCTCTGCCGCTACTTCTTTCTTCTGTATCTTCACTTCAGCTCCATTTCCCCATCTCTAGAATGGTTAGAGTGGTACTGGTAGAGATTGCAGATGAGTAGATGAGGACGTTGGCCGGTGAGGTGCCCCATATCGTCATGATAGAGGGTAGTTTCTAGTTTTCTCTATCTCTGTCATCTCTCTGTCTCTGTCTCTCTGTCTCTCTGTCTCTCTCTCTCTCTCTCCCTCTTTTCCCCTCTCTCTTCCCCTCTCTCTCTCTTCTCCCTCTCTCTGTTTCCCTCTGTCTCCCAATCTCTCTTTCTTCTATCACTTCACATCTCCATCTCAAGAAGAGTGGTAGAGAAGATGTATCAGTAGAGGAAGATGCAGGGTCGGTGAGTTAGACTGGTATATACCCCAGTTCATAATGATCATGATGATAGAACCTTTCTCTCTCTTTCTCTCTCTCTCTCTATTTCTTTCTTTTTCTCTCTCTCTTTCTCTCTTTCTCTCTCTCCCCCACCTACATCTCTTCTATCACTTCACATCTCCATTTCAAGAAGAGTAGTGGAAGATGCATCAGTAGAGGAGGATGAGGGGTCGGTGAGATAGACTGGTATATAACCCAGGTCATAATGATCATGATGATAGAACCTTTCTCTCTCCCTCTCCCTCTCTCGCTCTCTCTCTCTCCCTCCCTCCCTCCCTCTATGCCCCCCCCCGTCTCTCTCTCTCTCTCTCTCTCTCTCTCTCTCTCTCTCTCTCTCTCTCTCTTCTATTACCGCACATCTCCATCTCAAGAAGAGTGGTGGAGAAGATGCATCAGTAGAGGAGGATGAGGGACCGGTGAGTTAGGTAGACTGGTATATACCCCAGGTCCTCGTGACAGACCCTTGGAATGTCATGTCTCGCCAAACGAGTGGCAATTATCCTGCTACATGCTCTCCCGATGACGGATGACCCCGCCAAAGATCGGACAAGACAAAAAGGTCACGTGACCGGGTCTTCAAAAAGAGTCTTGGGTGATGTTGTTTATATGCTTAGCAGTCTTATCCTTTCCTCGGATACATTGGATCAAGAATGGTTATATACGACCGACAATCGAGTAATAATACTTTGTTTTGTCGAAGAAGCTCTATACAGATTCTAAAATTGCAAGAGTCATTTATCAGAGTCATTATTTTGTAACACGTCCTGAAAATTCTGATGGATCTTTTGTAGATCGAGTAACGATCGCATCACTACATTTATTCAATAGCGAAAATATATTTCTCAGAGGCATACAAACGTACATATGAAGAATGTTTATTAGCCAAGTTTGGTCGTTAAGCTATTAAATTTATAACGATGTACATTATTTGTAACACGGGTGGTTTATTAGAGGACAGATATGATTTATCAGTTAATAGACTACCCGGCAATAAAACAAAATGACCTAATTTGGTATTCGTTTGGCAATCAAGATTCACACGAAACTCTGACGAATGATAACTACGAACACTCGTCGACGACATTTTTAAATTACTTAGACTTGGATATCAATTAATCTGTTTTCAGGCAACAAAAAAAGTAACAATATTCCATCCCATCCCTTTTATCCCCCTAATGGAATTTGTGTCTCGGTACGTGTTTTAAAAGAAGGCAAAGAAAACTGTCAGCTCTTGATATGTTTAGACTGTATTTACTTTAAAAAGGCGACATACTGGAAGATGCATCTTACATACGTGATAATAAAGTCATGATCTCAACCATTTACATCCCTAAGAGACCAGAGTACGTATAAATATTCACTAAAATCCTGATTATTAAGGATCTAAAGAGATCGAGAAGTAGCATGAATGACACTGCATTTTTACTGAACAATAGAGCAGGGGAATGCAGTGTTCTTTCCTCGCTAATTACTGGTACTTTTATTCTGTACGAGGTAGAAAATTAATGAACAACTTGAAATCAAAGTAACTAGCTTTTTGAGGGGCTCCAATCGCCGACGATTCCATCATCTTGACATTTCGTGGCGCTTCTCCGTCTGACACCGCTCTTTCATTTCCGTTTGAAAACAACCAGCTTCAATATGTCTACCACTTCGCTTTTGACAGACTTTACAAAATCTCTCTCTCTCTCTAAGGTAAGATGAAAAGACGGCCAGTAAGTCAAAACTCTTCACACAATACCATTTCAAGTGGTATATATACTGTCCAAGGAAGCAGTCGTGGTGCCGATTCGAAGAGTTGATATTTAGCCCAAATCAAACATAAGGTGAAGCGCAATGGGTGTTTGATCACCGCTTCAGAGCACGGTTCGCCACCATCGAAACGAGGTCCATTTTTTATCGCTCATTACACAGCTATATGTATTCATGAGGTTGGTTGAGTGTTTGCTATCATTCTGTTAATGAAGCTATCAATTGTTTTAAGGTTGTGGCTTTTATTGGGCACGAGGCCATTCAAACTTATCAAGTGACACCGACGGGATGGTGATGTAAATCAAGAGGACCTTTAGCCATCACCTCTGAAACGAGTCAAAACAAACTTGAACAAAAGTATGAACCAAAGCATATCATAGATAAACATCAGAGGTGTGATGAAACTGGCGTCATATAGAAAATTGATTCAATGGAGGTAACGGGACGTGAAGGGTAGTGGTGGTGGATTCGATGGGACGGGTGTTGGATGGGAACAGCAGTTTCACACAGATAATCAGTCTCTTCGAAATCTCAAGAGCATTTGAAAGGGTGGAACAGTGTAATAGATTATTCAAAACATTGTAACTCACCTTGTAGATTGATGTATCAAAAACTATTATAAAATCATTCTTACTCATTGGCCCTTTCAAAAGATTAGGCCTGTCTGATTTATTATTTTTTATATTTTTTGGACTTTACTCATTTTTGTTGTTAAACTAGTTTTCGCAAGTTTGAGAGATTTTCTCCAAAGGTCGGTCGATGTGTGATGCGAGGGCTAGTTGATATGTATCGGGGGCCGGGCACATCGAAATGCCCCCAACCGAATTTCACTCCCAGTCCGCCCCTGGATTTGTTGTCTTCTAAAGGAAATCATCGCCTGAACTCTCCCGTTAGGTCACCCCTCATCATAGGTGTGAGGAGACCGTCTGCTCATATCTGACATCAATATATCAATATTACTTGGTTAATGAACCTTATCACGACTAGAACAGAAGCTAAGGACATCATTTCAAGATTTGATGATGGTGCTTACGACTGATGATAGTGATTATATCTGAGGATGATTATCATTAATATCTAAAAAGCTGCCGATGGCAAGTTTTGAACGAAAGATAACAACTTCAAGAACAAAATTGATGGTAATTATGCGCATGCCCGAAACACGTTCTACATCGCTACTCTTTGTTATGATGTTTTGATTATAAAATGTCGTTTAAACCATATTCCACTGATATTGGGGTTGCACGAAGGAGCAATCATTATAGCTGCCATGTCAGAAACCTTTATAACGTTCTTTGTTTGATCTCGTGTCAGTATTAGTAATTCTATTTCTGCATTGTTAATAATAAAACATGACCTGGGTATTTCTCTTTTCTACTTTATATTTGTTTGTAGGTGTGGTATCTATACAAGTGTATGTACTTTAACTACCTTTGTTAATAATCATGATAGTTAATGAAGTGATATTGAAACAAAGATATTTCAAAATTATAGCAATTGCTGTTATTCGCTAACAGTGCCCTTTGGCATGTGAAGCATAAACAGTAAAGACAGAGAGAGAGAGAGAAGGGGGTGGTGATCATAGGCCAATTTTACTTCTTCTTCTTTATTCTCATTCCCTTCAAGATTTTTTTAAATGTTAGCATTATATTTGGGGTGACAATCCCCATTGCCCCTGCATGCCGCGGGCGATTCATTTTCGTCACTGTCCGTTTAAATAAACCATCTGAAAGAACACTAAACATGGATGTTGAAACACCGTCATGCTACTTTTGACATAACACATATATTTGTTACATTTGACAGTTCAAGTGAAATCATGTATCATGTCATAATTTTCGTTTGACACGCTACATTTTCCAATTATGTTATTTATAATTATACAGTGCGTCCCAGAAAAAACGAAACCGAGAATTATTGATGTTTTATCATAACTTAATCACAATTATAATTAATAAATGACATATATCTGTAAAGCTTAGATCCGCCTCTTTCTTTTAATGCAACTCACATGATGCATATTTCACGCATAAGTGATCTAAAATGATTTGAAGAAAGGGTACCAAAAAGTCATTTGGCGAAGGGCAGAAAATGAACTTTGTAGAAATGTGATTTTTTTTTTCTTTGAAATTCAGATATCGTTCGCCAAATGACATTTTGGTATCCTTTCTTCAAATTGTTTTTATCCACTCATGCATGAAATATGTATCATATGAGTTGCAGCAAATGAAAGAAGAGTATCTTAGCTTTACAAATATGTGTCATTTATTAGCTATAATTTTGATTAAGTTATGATAAAACATCGACAATTTCGGGTTTCGTCTTTTCAGGGACGCACTGTATACAGTGCGACCCAGAAAAAACGAAACCGAAATCGATAAAAGCTAAATTCTGCCTGGAAAAGATACCCAATTCGGAAATGATATATCAATACCGATGAATACTTGATGAATTCAATTCGTTACTTGAGGTTATAGATTTAAATGGATTATAAGTACCTGTCGTGACGCACAAACAACAATTAATATGTATGCTTACCGCGCCAAAAACCTCCTTGATTTATGCTGAGTGCCCGCCCCATACTTTGTAGGCATTGTGCAGTCATTGGCATTAAATGTAATAACTTAAACAACCCTATATGCAGACGACTTAATAAAGCACAATTAATCCCGAGGATCTCTCAGAGCTTAAGACCGTTCCACTTTCCCAATAAGACCCGACGCAATGTTAGAGGGAATCTCCTCTAATTAAATTGACGTCACATAATGTAATTATGCAAGCTCGCTTTGTGGCATGGCTCGCGCCAGAGACGGAAGTCGATTGTATTTAAGCCGTGAAGTGCATGGTGACAATGAATATATAGTGCGCCCCAGAAAAAAAAAACGAAACCTAGAATAATCGATGTTTTATCATAACTTAATCACAATTATAATTAATAAATGACACATATTTGTCAAGCTTAGATTCTCCTCTTTCATTTGATGCAACTCATATGATGCAACTCACTGGCTGCCTGCCGTAGCAACTGATTGACAACGAAACGGAGTTAAGTCTTGTGTTAATTATGTTTGTTGCTACGGCCTACGGCAGGCAAAGTTTCCAAAATGATTTTTTTTTTCTTTTCTTCAGTTCAAATCAAATTAGGGTTAGATGTGATGAAAAATTAGTATTGTGCATTATTCAAGTTGATGTGTATGAGTGGTTTAAACTTATGAAACAATAAAGAAAATGTCATTGATCATGATATTATTTCTTTATACAACATGAATTTGACGTATGATAGTGAAAATCAAATAAAACTTTCTGTCGATATTATTTTGTTCACGGTTGCTCATTATTAACATTCAGTGATTTATTTTTTGGTGTGAACATAAGCATGTGATCCTTTTCCTTAGATAGAGAGCAAGAGTTTTTTTTCTTCCCCCCCCCCTTCTTTCTTTCTTTTTTCCCCTTCTTTTTAGCCGTTGTCGACTTACAGTCCTCTATTTAACCATTGAGGTTATAGTAAGAGTTTCTATCTAAATGCAAAATAACTGACTTGAAACTTTTGCCAAATATGTTATTCTTCCTCGCAGTAGCCAATTATTAAAAAGAAATTCTTTCTGAATTATATTACGGTCACAATTGACTATAATTTATGCCTATCTTGAATTGTTATAATGTGCCATATATTTTTATTCAAAAAATACAACCATGCGACCAAAACACATTCTCATCGTGTATGCTCCTTTTCTTCGCGAACATGTGTACAGAATGTAGATTAAATGCAAGCGACACCTTACATGATCCAATACCAGAACAGGCAAATTTATCGCTCTATAATACAGCGACACGCCTTTAAGCTCGCAGCACAAACAGAGAATTATATATACAAGAGGTCAATGATTCATCAGCCGGATCATTCTTTAAACTATTCTACATTGGTTGTCTTTTTCACTTTATTTACTCCATTCAAAATAATAATCACGTTCATAAAAGTAAACGATTATTCAATATTTTCAATTGCCACAATGCCAATAACACGACGAAATTCGTCGGCATGAATAAAAGATTATTTGCAAATTGGTGTTTTCTGTAGTCTGTATCATCAATTTTTGTAAAATATTTAATTACTTAAATTCCTCAATTACATGTATATTCTTATCAGTTTCATCATCTAAACAACTGAGCAGAATTATTCATGTCAATAAAATTAATGAAAATGAAAATAAAAAGAGGGGAGCATATATAGTTTACATATCATGTTTTAATCGATTTCATAAACATTCACAATATAAAAAAAAAAAGAGAAATCTAGTCGGATAAAGATGGAATAAAAACATTATCACCCGAATATTTTTTTCTTCTTCTCCTATTTATTCCATAATTTCAACACATATTTACATTAATTACATTAATCACCCGAATATAAGAAGGGCTACTGAAATCACCAAAGGGCTATACGATAGAAATTTGCGATCTTACCTGCACCTTGACATACGAAACACGCCTGTACGATAATCAGATACAGCAATAGATTGAGATCCATTATTCTCACTTTGCAGGAACGTCTAACCATCATCAAACTATCAATCAATTCCCCTGAGACGGACGAGCAACGCCGGGTTATGAAGTTTTCAATCAAAATGATGAAAAAAGGGCGAGCTGTTGCTTGCCTAAGTTCCTTTTAGACTTAGAGTCAGCACCGCTGCTTCGTCTTGTTGAAGAACAGTACTGTTCTGCGTCTAAATACCAATTATATTCCAAACGCTGAATGCACCGGCTACAGAATGGTGTGGAACTGATTTTTGTTGCTGGCTACCAGAGAAATGAAGCAAGATTTTAGTCTGTAGCCGACATGATCGAAATATGTTCTCTCACTCTTTCGTTCTGTCTCTTAGCGAGTGTGGCGGTCTTGTTTTGAATATGAAGATGGTGCTGGTGGGTTGGTGAGGAGCCTGATCTATCTCTCTCTGCCCCGAGTTGGAGGCGCGGACGGACAGGGTGCACGCGCTCGAAGAGAAAAAGGAGCACATATCATGACGTCACGAGAAGCAACGAGTGCACGGCGAGGCGAGGATGGTATATCAAAAGCCCTCTATGGGTAAGTGATGGCATAGTTTCTAACAATGCTTTTTATCATCATTATTGATAACACATATTTCCATTATCACCTTGGGCAGAATAACGATTGTGGATTGTGGAATGTGGATTGTTGGGAAATTACCTGATATTTCATTCCAATTACCAAGAAGACAATAGAACATAAAACAAATTATCCTTGCTTTGTATGCTCATACATGCAGCTCCAGAGTTGAAAATCTACTTTAAGATAAAGCATAAACATTTCTTTTATTAAAAATAAAAATGGCATCGGTATTAAGTTAAACCAGTTAATGATACTGTGTTGCTGACTGGGTCTTGAAACTAATAAAAACCTGCTGGCTACCAGTCTATTCTTCTGTGTTTGGAAATTTATTTGCTTTCCTTGTAAATGTCATTTTACAATATGTTATGATTAGGATATTGTCGCAGAAATGCAGATTCCGTGTGAGACAATTATTAATTTTGAATTAGGTCAATTATTGTCGAATTCTATTAATTATTTGTTTTAATCAAAGTAAAGAGAAGAAAAGAGTGAGATATTGGATATCTAGAGATGTAGAAAAGGAGAGGAAAGGGGAGCAAAGATATAGGGAGATAACTTGAGACAGAGATAAAGAGTGAGAAAGAGAGAATATATAAGAGATAGAAAGATAGGGATATAAAGAGAGCGAGGGTCAGAGATGAAGGGGATATTAAGATGCTTAGAGATTTAGGAAAAGAGAGAGAGAGAGAGAGAGAGAGAGAGAGAGAGAGAGGTAGAAAAGGGGGAGTAGGCAGAGCCTAGAGAGAGAGAGAGAAGGGGAAGAAATAGAGAGACAGACAGAGAGACAGAGAGAAAGACAGAGATAGACATAGGGAGAGAAAAACAGAGCGAGAGAGAGAGGGGGAGGGAGAGACAGAGAAAGAGAGAGAGGGAGAGGGAGAGGCAATTGTTTATACCTCCAGCAAAGACCTGCATTGCAGTGTCAACAAAGACGGTGCAGTAATGTGAAATAGCGCCATCTAGCGAAAATTTGGCAAGTGCATTCTATTTTTGATTGCATCGGGGAAATACAGATCTTGACAGATGCAACCGGTCAAATAGTTTTACGATTTTGAAATCGAATACAAAAATGTAGCATTATAAAATGTATCGTTTTTGTTATTGTTGATGTAAACGGCTTTGCAAGAAATATCATATATCGTGTTAAATCCGGGATGCATGGCCCTACATGTTATCAGGGTCTGTGATATGGTGTAATATTGAAACCCTAAACATATTGAGCTTCAAAATTACCATGAAGTGCCTCAAAAAAGTAATAATTTGGAGTAACCGGTTTTACCATACTCATTTTCCCTAATAGACTGTAGTGTTATACAAACCGTTAGAAAAACGAAGAATTAAATTTCGATTTCCAATCATAAATATCTTGATAATCAGACAGGCGATCGGCTTTTAAAAGTCATGTACGTAATTCCTGACTGACCTAAAGGTTTATAATTATGATTGCAGCATGAGCTAAAACCAGGATTTTGTTTCAGAATCTGAGTCAAGGTTACCGATTCACTTTATAGCGAGTGACCTGATGTCATTTTATTTTAGTATGTGTAAAAAGGATCTGTAGAGAATGTACAGATGCTTTTATACTGCTATATCAAAATTACCATCATCATCATCATCCTTCATCATCATCATCATCATCATCAGCATCATCCTCCTCCTCATTATCATCATCATCATCATCATCATCATCACATTCTTTTCCGTCCACGTGTAATGTATATCGACCATAATCATTATCACTTTCGGTTTCTAATCTTTTGTTTAATGTTCCGCATGTCCTAGAGAACATACGTAGTAGTAGTTATTGCTGCTGTGTTGAGAGAAAGAGAGAGAGAGAGAGAGGGAGGGAGAGGGAGAGAGAGAGAGAGAAAAGAGAGAGATAGAAAGAGAGAGATAGAAAGAGAGAGAAGTAGAAGTAGTTGTTATGTTGAGAGAAAGAGGGAGAGATGGAGAGAGGGTGAAGGGGAGGAGAGCTCTTTGTCACAAACATTGGGAGTACAAATTTATATTTCAAATGTTAAAACTCAGTACAGTAATTATTCTCTTTTCTACTCGTAAATTGTATTTATGCTTGCAGCACAGAATCTAAGCTGTATTGATATTTTGTAAGCTATAATAATTTGTGTAAACAAATTGTGATGAAGACTCTAACGGGGCGTTGCAAGAAAGTTGCGATTGATTGCAGGTTGCAAAATTTGCAACTGATATTTGCAATCGATTTCAACTCTATTTTGTTGCAAAGCCCCACTAGTCTCCCAAATTTTGTAGGATTTTGTTACTAGGATTCAAGTTTTAACAATTAAATTAAGTTAAGTAGACCTAGCTTTTATTCTCCCGTCTCTCACTCTTTCTAATGGGACGTTGCAAGAAAGTTGAGTTGCGAACAATTGCAAATTTGCAATTAAACACAAGACTTACACTTGATTTGGGGGATTCGCAATTGATTGCAGCTTTCTTACAACGCCCCATAAGACAATCATTATACTACCACGTGACAAAAAATCTGGTCAAAGACAGACTCAAGAGGTCGAGATTTATGTTGTATTGTGTCAAAACGTATATTTAATTCAGTCTCCAACAAAACGGATGGAAGTGGAAATACATTTAAATATACAATGATAATCAGAGTATCGATTATCAAGCTGTACAGTATCGCTTGTAATCGCAAACGATTTGGTTATTTGAAGACCAATAAGAGTTATGCTTATATAGACATGTAGAAAATAAGAAAGGAAAGAAAAATAAAAACAAAATAAACAAGGAGTGCCCGATAGAGCATTAAATGAAAATATGCAAATAGATTAATACAGATAAATTTGATATTTAAAATCACAGCAAGTCATATTAGCATCCAGCACTAGCTGCGAGATAGTCAAAGTAAGGTTCGTTTTTTTGTTATAATATAATCATAATCATATCTTATCATCTCTATATTATATAGACTCTATATTTCAATGTACACGCAATTCAAATGAAGAGAGACGCGCCCTCTTCGGCGACTTTGCGGACAGCATGAACAGCAAAAATGAACTACCACTAGGTGTACATGATTGTAAACTATAATAATGCTTCCCTTATACCAGTAATATGAAAAAACATGCAGGAAATTACATAGAATGCAGGACCAGCCGCAGATGATCTACCCTTACCCCAGTCATACTGTCCAACCTACGCCAGGGGCCCGTTTCATAAAACTTGTTATCGATAACAAATGCTAAATTTCTATGACAAATTTGCTCTCAGCCAATCAGATGCCATGATTTCAGTAGCTTATAACAGTAGCTTGTAACGTGATATCGATATCAAGTTTTATGAAAATGAAAGTTTTATGGTGTGGGCCCAGGCCCACACCAGACCGACATTTGACCGAACAAAAATAGCTTGCATTACCCCGAACGGGCGACCAAGATCTTGTCGGTGACGTGTCGGCTTGGAGTCGGTTTGTGGTGTGTGACTGAGGTTGTACCCATGAAACATAAAGATATAAACATGAATAAAGAAAGACGTACGAGTAAGTAACCGTGATTTCACTTAGTTTTCTCTGTAATTCCAATCACGCTTGAAATATTCGCCCAGTACCGTCCATCCGTCTCACAATACGTCACCATTTTTTCTTTCTATCTGATAACGTATAGACAGGGAAAATACGATGTCCAAATGCGTTAACACCACATGGGGACAGAGCTTAGAAAGACTGTCGCTATTCTCCCATAAAAATGGCACAACGTAAGGACAGCAGAAAACGTGATGGACAAATCTACGTCTGAACACGGATTGACTCGCCAATAGACGAACAACAGAAACAACATACTTGCAGTCTGTTGATAGATATAGAAGGACGTTAACACTGACTTAAAGTGTTATTAGTTAACTCCTTTATGGCTCTCAACAGGTATATTTTAACACAGTACATGGCGTTTTTAGGCCAGAATTATAGAATATTCGGCTGCATTCCAAAATAGCATACATTGATCGTCTGTTCAGAGCCAGAAGTGCGTTAACTCTGTATGTTAACGTACATGTATGTGAGTTAAATCCCTTCTGGCGTTAAGCTGACGATCATATTCATTGCTGTACGGTCACTGGATGGGGGGGGGGGGGGGGGACTATTATTATTAACCGTACTAACGAAAGATACTTCATAGCTACATGTATACCGTTTATGAGATCGGTTAACCCGTCTCACGGAACACGCATTATTTGGACATTTTTTTAAAAATCGATTTGGCCCCTTTTTATGCAACGATTTACCATTCAAAAGGTCACCAACAAAAAAGTTAAGCACGATTATGCAAAGAGCATGAATTCATTACTAAAACTGCATAAAATGGTACAATTCTTGAGATACGTGTAATTGAAAACTGTCGTAGGATGCTATATTCTTTAGTAACACTGAACAGAAAAGGTTCGGCTGAATATAGTTTCTGGGGTTTTATAAATAGTTAATTAAAAGTATATTACAAATGATGCGAATACTTTAAACTTGGTATTGAATCGTGAAATGAAATGATGTTGGCCGTCATGTATTACACAGACAGAAACAGAATAACACACATAGAAATATACGGCAGAGTATATTTTTGTCTCTACTTAAGAACAATTATTGCATAATGATATATAATGTACACCCGAATCTACAGAAATAATAATAGATTCATAGGGTTATATTTTTCATGAACACATATATGTCATAATGGTATAGAGAATAGTATCAGTTTCTAAATAAGAGCGCTTAGGAAAATACCTAGTTCGTCAAAAAAAAAAAGTATGGGAGAGAAAAGAAATGTATTTAAAAGAACAAAACTGACTACGTTTGAATAGAATACAAAATGTTATGTATGGCACATATATTATATTTTGGTCTAACCCATGGCGTGTGAGTGTGAGGTAATCGACATTTTGCTTCGCGCCATCCAGAGAAAAGAAAATTACGCCTTTCTATTTAAAAATCGAAAATCTCATCTTGGAACTGAACGAATATTAAGACTGAAGATGTAGAGAGTGCAAAATTGCAACGCAGGGAAACATATCATTGCCTAGTGTTTTTACTATATGAATAAACACATACAAATATCTGCATCGTGTAAATAATATTTTCACTTAAAAAGAAAAGATAGGTGTGTTTAGTACTTGAATGAAAATGCCATCATTTTCTCAAAAAATAATTTTCTTGAAAATTAATTTTGTTAATAAAACAAATTTATTCGGCTTTAGCTCTTCTTGGATATTAGGCCGCTAGCACAAAATTATCAAGTGGACATTTAAAAATATATGCTTGAATTCTCACCAAAAACCCTTGGTCTCAATTTCATATCGTACACTCCTAATCGGTTATAGATAACCGTATTTATCATTTTACTATTGCTTCCATTCGATATAATTAAACTCTAGTCCGTTTATGGTAAGTCCAAAAGTAAGCATGCAGGTTAAGAAGTCTCGAATGAGTCTTGTTCACATCGGTATCGTCTTATTTCGGAACAAATGTCATATTGCTTACAATTTTAGTATGTCGTAATGACCGTTTTCACACCTAACATGCTTACTGTCTTTACATTACATATATGTTGAATACTTATATCATAATGAAAAATTGGTAATAAAAATAAAAGTGATGAATATGATATCATTGATAAACAATTTATCAGTTTACTTACAATAAGAAATAACATTAAAAAAAGAGTTAATACGACGATAAAGTCCAACGCCAGCGTTAAGAGATAAACTTCATATCTACAGTCAATTTACCCTTATCGCATTTTTTTTGTACTCAAATTCGTATAGATTTGATGTTTTCAGCTAAATAGAGAATATCAAAAAATGCCTTTTTACACTCAAAACAAGATCACATGTACAGGAAATATTCACAGTCAAAAGTAGCGTCAAACAAATGTAGCTATATAATTATCATGTCGATTATAAAATATACAAATTATCACTTTTGTTCATTTTGTTACATTACGTGATCTCAGTCTCACATTTCGTCACGTGTTAACCAAGATGTTGTTGCCATGTCAGTAGTGGCTCATACATCAGTTGCTCGAGCCCATCGTAACTGCTGCACTGGTGATGTAGTCGTACCTTTGTTCATCATCATCATGTCAACATATCACCTCGATCGTAACCCGCATATTTCTTGAAAACATGGTTCTGAGAAAAAAGAACCCGTCACTGGTAGGATGGTCCCAATTCGCTCCTGATATTGTAAACATGAGTGAGGAACATGCAAAATGATCGCAAGGGAGGTTCTGGCGCCAAGGGGATGAAGGGTGCGGTACAAAATTCCATCACACTCATCACCGATGGAGATGTGAAGGTAGTAATTGAGCTCTATAAAGGTACCCTAAGATTGAAGCAATGTTTCGTTCGAGATCCGATGCTATTTTGAAAATTAAGATATGAATTCAGTAAATGCATGCTCTTTTATTTCACACCTATCTCGTAAAACAGGATGATATCCGTCAAAATGGTGAATTCAAACCGCCATTTCTTCTAATATTATTGACTGGTGTAATTATGTATCATGACAGTATGATATCCAGTGATCCTCAAGATTCAAAGAAACAAAAGGAAACACAATGGGTAAATTATTAACCGTATTACCATTATTAAGTATGCATAGGGTTACCTGTGCCAGGGAGGGAAATGGCGAACTGAATAACTGAGACCGGTCGAGCCTCTCCTAGTCTGCAACTTTTGAAATTTGAACGTTTTTTAAAGGACTGATTTACTTTAATGATAATTTATCAAGAGAGCATACATTTTGCCATATTTGCTGTGTCGGCTTCGAATATAATGTCAACTACTATCGGTTATTTGTGGCTCCATCTACTCGAATCTCATTGAAAATATCGCCCATCGGTAATTCTTTTTTCACCAGAGGCATTGATGGTTGCAACGTAATACATTCCTGGTTACTTGGGTACCATTCAGCACTTCTTGGGCCAGAACGGAACACGCCCTTCTCGGGAGAGGGGCAATAGTACCCAAAGCTTCTTCTCCACTAGGCGGGGTTTGCATAAACGCTATCCTACAGTTGTCATCGAGGATTTCATCCATCGGATCATCAAACCTTCATCGCAAGAAATACCATCATCCACTGTCCTCTGTAGGATGCGTCATCGTCATCATGTTCAACCACGAGTTGGAACGAGTACCATCTCACCGAGAACAAGCATACAGCCCTAGGATGAAAATAAACATGGCTTCCATCACTCACGGCGGCGGCAAAAGTTGCATTACTTTCGTTTATAAAAGACTAGTCACATCAGCTAGTTTTAGTGCACCTCTAGTTAGTCTGTAATTGGGAGATCGGTGGTAGCTGACATGGTCGGGGCCGCTGTCATCGCAGCCTCGTCCCGTTCTATCTGCGTCACCACGGGCTCGAAGATGAGGGGCGCCGATAAGATGATTCCAGATGTTCCGCAAATTACGCAAATTAAAAAAATCCAGAGAAATATCCGGTCGATAACCATGGCAACGTATTTCCAATCTTCTGTTACCTGTTGGAATAAACAAACAAAAATAACAAATGTTTATTTCAAATGTGAGTTTCATCTTCAATTGAATGGGTGCATTATAGTTAAACAATCCTTTAATAAAAATGTTTAAATATATATTGGCGTCACGCTGAAAAATAAACAACAATGTGGACTGTGTGATGTTATTAACATCCCTTCAAATCATGAATATTACGCGATAAAATGATTCACATTATTGTCCAAAATAAGCCTGCCCTAGTTTCATATTTGTGATTGGAACAAAGTTAAATAGCGTTATCTCCCCTTTTGGAAAACCTTTTCATGAAAACTCGGATGAGCCGGCTTAGCATATGCTGTCACATATTTGAGCGTGTATCTGAAGCGACAAAATGCACTGCACGTATGTGAGTACGCAGACATGTGGCCTGTGGCCCTAATTTCTTGATTAAACTCTCAAAGAATTAAACCGTTTTAAGTTTCCTTACATATTACTTTCAATGCAGTAATAACATTTGTTACATGTCCTTTACACAGGGAACCCAACATTTGCTCCGAGAAAGGGTTTGGACAAGAGCTGAAATTGCGGCTGGGTTTGAGGCTAGGTTTAGTTTCAGGAAAAGGGTAATGTAAAGAGTTTGGTCCATGTTTAAAGTTTGGAATATTATTAACGTAGGATATTGGAAGCGAAGCAACTGTCATCGGAGCATGAGATGCAGAATCTTGCACAAGATTCTTAATTTTAACTCTTGGATAAGGTCGTACATACAAATCCGCTATTTCTTACATTTGCCATTGTGGTCAAAAATGTATTTAACAATTTGGCCAAAGGAAATGTTGAAAACATCTATCCCATAGAAGCCACAAACCCCAAACTAGCCATCATCTCATAGAAGCTACTACCCCGTATAGAAGCTACTATCCCATAGAAACCATCACCCATAGAAGCCACCGCCCATAGAATCCACAACCCTAAAAAAGCTACTGCCCAATAGATGCTACCACCCCCATAGAAGCCACTACCTATAGAAGCCACAACCCTAAAGAAGCTACCACCCCATAGAAGCTACCACCCCATAGAAGCCACAACCCTAAATAAGCTACTACCCAATAGATGATACCACCCCAATAGAAGCCACCACCCATAGAAGTCATTACCCTAAAGAAGCTACCACCCCATAGAAGCTACTTCCCCATAGAAGCCACCACCCACCCATAGAAGCTAACACCCCATAGAAGTCACCCCACAGAAGCAGGCACCCTGAGAATGCTTACAGAATTAAACTCATCCTCGCTCTTGAGATGCTGAGCGATGAACTTGACTCCATCAACAGCCTGTTTGAACTCCTTCGAGTATCTCCCTCCTCCCTTCGACATCGAGGGCGCGTCGATGTTCGGATTACCGACATCGTCAGATAGTGTCCGGAGTTTGAAACTCGGGTGGAGGTTGTCAAAGATGTCCCGCCCGTTGCTGTGTGGGTTCTCTCCTTCTTTGTGCACCACCTCCTTGAGTTCAAAATAATTAAGGTCCTTCTCCTTATTGGGGTTCTCTCCATGATTGTACCTCTTGGGCCTCTTCATGTAGAGTAACGGCGGCAGAACTTCGAGGAAGACTTTACGCACCCACGGGCGCATCGTATGCGTGCTGGGTGCTCTGTAATGAATGTTCAGAACAATAACAGTAATGACAATGGAGAGGGTAACGAGGACCATGGTGAAGAGAAGGTAGCGACCGATGAGGGGGATGAGCAGCGATGTCGGGGGAATGATCTCTGCAATCAGCAAGAGAAACACAGTCAAGGCCAGAAGCACTGATATACAGAGTGTGATCTTTTCTCCTGAGTCTGAGGGTAGATAGAACACGAGAACGGTGAGGAACGAGATGAGCACGCACGGAAGGATGAGGTTCACCGTGTAGAAGAGCGGCTTCCTGCGGATATGAAGCGTGAAGGTGATATCCGTGTAGATCTCATCGCAGCACGGATACTTCAACGTGTTTTTGTTGGCCGGTGTTCCAATGATGTCCCACTCGCCGCTCTGCCAGTAGTCTTCCAAGTCGACGTCGTTGCTCGAAGGAATGAGGTCGATCAGGCTTCCGTCGTACGTCCATGAGCCGAATTTCATCGGGCAGAACTGTTCATCGAAGGGAAAATACCTGACGTTGATCTTGCAGGAGCTTTTGTAGATAGCAGGTGGAAGCCAATAGACAGTACCGTCGCTGTACACCAGGGCCTTGGCCATAAGAGTCACTTCATAGTTACCATCCGCACTGTGTGGGAAAGATCAAAGATATTACACCTTAGAAAAATACAACAAAATAAGTATTTGCCTAATGTTAAAATTGTATTCAAATTTGTGTCTTCAGCTATTATTGTGCACATTCTTACGATTGTTGTAACGTCAAGTCTTTTCATAATAAAGGAGCGAGATGGCCGCCCCTACCATTTGAAAAAGAGGAAGAAAATGGAATGTGAGAAATATTTGGCCCTTTTCTGAGAAAATGTGGGACGCATGATCCTAGTCTTTCCTCCCCAATGAGCGAGTCTAGAAGGGTTGGTCTGACTTCCCATAATAATAAGCCAAGAGGAAAAACATTGACTCTTCCTTTTTTGTTGACATTTCTGGCTTTTAAGTAGATAAAGAGGAAAATAAAAGAAAACGTATAGAAATGTGTACTATTCCTTAGTTTAGTCAGGTACTGGTGTTTCAAGATCACATGTTAATTCACTGGGAAGACAATGTAAAGTCTTCTTAGATCCGTTCGATTGAGATCAACGTCATATCTTTAAACAAAAATCAAGGTAACAAATTGAAAAATGATGTGGTCCTACTATATAGTTACGACTACGAGTTAATGGTGAGAACAAGTTAAGAAATCCCAACACACAGAAAATCACAGATGACTATCTATGGGGAAAATTCATGAAAACTGGTTTGGAGCACATGTCTTGAGAGGGCAGGAATGATGATCAACTGGAAGAGGCAGATCACCAGAGAAACTTCGACGTCAACTTGGAATTTGGTGTTTCAGACGTGATCGTGATTCTCGTTGACTCCAACGCAGGCTGTTACCATGGTAACAATGGTATGATGAATAGTGGGTTAGTAGATGAATGTAGGGATATTAAGGGGTGTAACTTCATTAAAATCATGTCATACATCAGAATTATGGGTAAACCCTACGATAAAGCAAACAATATTTTTAGAAAGTTCTTTATGAGCTATCCAGCCGTCTGTTTTCTCTGTCTTTCGTTCCTAATGTTTTTTTTCTTACTTAATTTGTCTTGCTCATGTACACTGTATACTATGTATGCGTTTATATAGTTCTTTTTATGACGGAAATAAAAAAACGAAACGAATGAGCGATTGGCATCGCAATGTATTTTTTTCATCGAAGTTTTTTTTTAAGGATGTTAGAAGTACAGGGTGTAGTTTGAATTGTAGCTGTTCTAAACGTATTTTGTGAGTCATTGTTAAATTAATAATATGATTTAGACTGAGCTGATAACGATGCATTCCCTCTCTCTGCCCATTAAAAAACCATAAATAAAACTGTAAACTATTGCACATCGACAGTATCCTATGATGATCCCCCCCCCCACAAAAAAAGAGATGAATAAAAATGAAAATAAAAGTTTTAAAAAACATCAACAACAACAAAAGAATGATCACAACCAAACGAACAGGCAGTCAGGTTGATCGCATCAGTGCAGGATCGATGGTTAAGATCGTTCAGATCCCACATCAGAACTCAAACAACATTACACCCCATATACACCGATGAGAGCGACACCGGACCGACATCTGAACGAATGAAAAATTGCATTATCAAGAATCGCTAAGTTTTCGATCATCGGTCGGTTCTGGGGTTCGGTCTGGCGGTATGACAGGGGTGTAATACCCACGGCAACACCACCAAACCAAACCCAGCCCGACTCGAAACCGACCGATTCTTCACCATAGGGTTAATGTAATTTGTTCGGTCTCTTTTTGGTCTCGTGCCGCTCTTGTCGGTGTAACTGGGGCATAACAAAATTCACTACCAACACCAGGCAGTGGCAAAGATTAGGAACATGTCCATGCGATGAAGGGGTGAGGTCAGTGATTCAAATCTCGTCCAGCGTTCTCGTGTGTCAATACCTCCTCAACTCAAACCATTCCTGTCTTACTTGTTGTACAGAATTAGACCCGGTGTCCAGATCTTGTGAGACGGTAACCTTACAACCGTGATATTCTCGTAATCGGATGGAAGCCATTTGAACCGATAGTCAATCCATTGCTGCTTTGAAAAGAAATGATAGTGTCAAGCCACAATTCTACCGAAATAAAATCCAGTACTTATGGACTGATATTCTTGAAAGCAGCCTAAATCTAGCTTAGCCCACTGATCTAACCTGCCTTATTGAGCGCCTAAGTTCCGTATACAAAGCAGATCAACAAGTCTTATTGATCAAGTAACAAAAGAAAGTAGTTTCTGAGTGACAAGTTTTGCATTGCCAATAATTACAGCCTACTTTGGTTTGGTACCGGATGCAGAAGGTGGCCTCGGCGCAAGGTTCAGTATATATTATGTTAACAAACGTAGAAAAGATCAAATTTATTTGACCAAGTATGAAAAGCCAGAATGTAGTTTCAGAAATATTTTTTTCTTCATCGTCATCAATTACAAAACTACTGTAGTTTGTTCAAGGATGGCAGGATTGACAATGGACGCGCCGTGAATCGGTGGACTCACTCTATGCACTTATAGCCGGCGTTTAAACCTGGCTTAAACTTAGGCGGCTTTCAAGAATACGGTCCTTCTTAATTACACACGTATACCCCCAGAGTTGTAAGGGGGTAATTAGAGCATGCTTACTTGTTGTACAAGACCAGATCAGGGGTCCAAATCATTTTGGAGGGAACGCGGAGAATGGAGATGTTGTCGTATTCCGCTGGGTTCCACTGAAGCTTGTAATCCATCCATAACTGCTCAATACAGTAAAAACAGCACAAGTTAATCACGGGTTTAATCCTTTTCATTTAAAAGGCTTCCGTTTCAAATTGAAACTATTCACAAAAAGATAAGGTGTATATGTACATAAGTCATGGTACATAGCAAATAGCCATTTTAACTGCTGAAAATTAGGAGTTTGAATATTTTGTAAACATGTTTTTTGTTTTCTAAAGTTGACTAAGACTTCTTTCATTTCTGCATATTTTAATAAATACAGATTAAGAAAACATAAATATTCTAGGAATGGAATTACACAGAAGATTTTAAGTAATTTTAAATTATCTTCAGGGGTTATCAGATGTCGGTTATTATCCGGAAAGGCGGTCATTTCCCACGAAATACAAATCCTAGGCACCGTGTTTAAAATATCAATACGAGGAAAGACAAACCAAACCAAAAACAACTCGCAACGGAATTCAATCAACATTACCTGTTTGAGCCAAACGTTGGTTGTCATAATTTGGTTCTTTTCGTCCTGCAAGAAGAGTAACAATTAGAAAATAATAATTAATTTACAAATTTCCTCTTATTTCTATAGGTGTGCTAATAAATTTTCAATTGACTGCTGGATCCACCGGATTCTTCATCTTTCTATGCTCGTACTCAACTATCTACCACATTAAACCATCCTCGTAATTCCTCGAATGCTCTGAATAACAAATTATACTTGGGCAGAAAGTGCAAAGTTCTCTGAAAACTTTGAGTCCCTTATCCGGCTCATGAATAAGAGCGATTTGATGAAAATAATCACTGAAGTCTGTAAATTGGCGAGGTGAAGTAAAATCTATGATCACTATTTCCGTGTATATTTTGGCAATTTCTTTTAGATTTTATTTAAGAAGAATAAATTCACATTGGTTAATTTAATATACATTTACCTTTTCAGGCTATGAAAGAGTGGGAGAGATAAATCATTGGTTCCAATGTGAAAAGGAGGACCTGATTAATGTAGACCGTTAGAAAGCCCTGAACTGCAATGGGATAGGTGTGCCCGCATGCCCGCCTATATACCGGTCACTAGTTTTTTTAGAAGGTGCCCGCTGCCCCGGGTAACGGGCCGTAAAAATAAATTTTTCTGAGATCCCCATAGGTTTACGAGTAAAAAGTTTCTTTGAGCGAACGCGGATACCTTACAGTGCTTTTTGTCTGCGATCGCCGAATGATCGTAACATTCAGGGAACTTTCAAGCGAAGATTTACAGACAGTGTCTCAGATTTTCTGTGATGTTTTAACCAGTCATTACTCAAGAAAGGAATAAGGTAAGAATACTTCGTAGATTTGTTTGTCAATTCGGTATATAAATGATATATCGACTGCTTTAATATTCGAAGTATAGCTGTTTTTATACTGGCTCTCGGGGACGTTACATCTTGATAACAGCGATGCCTCTCTTAGCAGTCAATATATCTATAATAACTCATACTCACCACGTCGATGAGTTGGGACATTGTTAGTCTAAAGTTGACATCTAAGACCTCCGAGTTGTTCTCGACTGGTCGAATCAACCTGTTGTACTTGTAAAATAGTTTTGTGAAGAGTCGCTCCTCAGCCTCTGACGATGTACATCCTATGGTAGGATGACAAAATATAAAAGATAGAATCAAGAGAGATAGATAAAATAAGAGTTTATTTAAAGAAGAATTAAAACAAATATTTCACATATCTAAAAAAGGATGACCCATTCAAGAAAAATGTGTTTTAATGGGGTCTTTGAAAAAGCTACATGTACACTAAATTTGAATAAAAAGATACTGAAACAACAACATCTTAACCAAAAAAAGTAGACGGTTTTATATAACATGTAAACAGACAATATGAAGTTAAGGGACATTCCATATATGAAAAATATACCCACAATAAATGGCTAAATATTTAGTTCAAGTCTATAATAATTGATACAAATACTTTGAAAAAAAATGTATCTAGATGATTTGATTGTAGAGTATCAATTCCCTCGTTTCATTATTTGAGAATTATTTAGTCCGCATCTAAATTCCGCCGAATCCCCTGAACGTCTAATAACAAGTGGATATAATGATGAGAAAAAGAGGGAAGGGAGAAGGCAAAATGCGATTCTTTTGTTAAACTCAAACGGGATGTTTATCACAATAGGAGATGATACATTTAAATTTTACCAAGGCATTTATTCATGATGATCACGTCATCAAATTGTGCACCATCCTCACTACAATCAATAAGGCCTACTTAGTACACGTAGAATTCGTGTTTATATATATCTTGATACTTTTAAAACCAATGTAATAAAACAAGTCATTGCATTTACAGCATTCAAGCTATTTTATAGTAGCTTAATACAGACTTTAAGAAATAAATTGTGCTTTGACGTGTGATACTTTGGGTAGAACATTATATCGAAGAAGAATAATATGCGTATTTCATATATCAACAAATATTATAAACCAGATGAGATAAAGTAAAATGGACATCCAGAGACAATTTCACCGATAGACTGATGCCTCTTGTCTGGAATAAATATCAAATTCCCTGGTTCTTAAAATATGCAAGTGAGCATTGTGATCGAAGCAAAACCACATTCCTTGACTATTGTAGCCTTTTGATGTAAATGCGTTATCAAAATATCCTAGATAGGATATACAAATTACAAAGAGACCCTCTTGCCGTCCGAAAATGGTATGGTACTTTCCACAATGTTGGTTGTTGCATATTTCAAGAGGGGGGGGGGGGCACGTATTCGACCAATCTCTTATGCCTATGTGCAGAAAGCAATTGTACATGAGCCAGTCCCGAGAGTACATGCATGCTTTCTTCCCATCCTGCGTTGTTTTCATTCATAATCTCTGATCGATTATTTCCACTGTTGGGCATTGATTTATTTGTATTCGCCTCAGGTCACTACGTAATATTCCTCTCGCAATTTGGTTCGTCTGCAGGACTGCAGAGCTCAGTCGCTGATATCATACTACGAGCGTTCTGCTCACCCTCTTTATTCAAGATCAAGTTCTCTCTATATACTAAGTATTGTTGTGTACTGCAAGGTTCTGGAGTCATCAAAATTATAAAAAATGTGGCCCAGTCTTGGTAAAGTAACAAGCACTGCACACAGAAAGATGTATATGGGACTACACAAACGGTGCCGGAGCTACTTACCTTGATTTCCTTATCTTTCTATGTATGCTCATTTCTCAGCCAGTATATATTTTCTGCCGACATTGTTTGGCAAATGACATTTATTTGTAATTTTGAACATTCAGTGTAAGTTTCGTTTGATTCTGTGAGAATTCATTTTCTTTTTCTCACCAGAACTCAAGTTTATTTTAAAATTCATCTATAAAAACATCTACCATCAGCGTTATGTAAAGGTTGTTGCACACGATACGTTGCTTGACTGACGTAGCCTGTGATGCCTTGTGTGAGAGTGACATTGTACAGAAAGTAAATGCAAAATGCAAAATGCAAAATTACATCGAATTACTAGCGCATCCACTGATTACCGTCATTGCTTTGATTAGTGAATGAATAATTAGTCTACGTGATAATGTCATCGGATGTGACGTCACGTATGCAACGGGCATTACCTTAACAAGGCACAGCTACAATGCTTCATTCAACCTTTATTTTATATCATACATATTTACTGTAAATATATATGATATCACAAGCATCGAGTACAAGTTAATTTTTATTCGGTGCAACGTATAGCACAACAGTCTATGTACGTGTCCTCTGTAACAAATTGTGTATCAGATATGTCTGAAAACAACAACATTAATTTCATTCTCGTTATAGATCTTATAGGTGAAGAACAAGCATTGTTCATCTACGTCTCGTGAAATGACATACGTGAGATCAAGTCGCGGAGTTCATCAGCAATTGTTGCCAGTTTAAGGTGGATCACCAGTAGCATATATAAAAGAGCACTACCCATGTCTTGCTTTTTTAATTCCATTCTATTAGCGTTGACATTTCACTCCCAACAATCCGCATCTCTCTAGGCACACCACGCTGGTCAGCGTGCGCGGAATATCATCACTATACAGGGTGTGCCATAAAAAAATTACCGAGAAGCAACATCTCCATGCGCTAAGCATAGCTGATAAAAAGGATTCGTTTTTCAAAGTTGATGTGTATTCATGCAATTATTTTGTGAAAGAAATTATACGGATTATGATTGTCTGGAGAAATAGGAATGCTGGTTTACTAGCTGTATTTTAAAAATCATCACTATCTATAGAATTGAGTGGATCTCGCTGAAATCACAAAAAACATACTGTAAAGACGAAACAAAATGATGTGTTAATGGAACTACACAAACATAATGTGATCAACATATTGGTCCAATAGTTTCCATTCAGTTTTAATCATATCAAAAATATTAGAACATTTTCAAGAGAAAAAAGGTTTTGAAAAAATTGTCATCTTTACTGGTACTTGGCCTTTTTTTAAAGACTGAAAAGGGTTAATAATTTCGTTAAAAAGACATTTTTCTTAGACAATGTCGATGTCAGCACCCCCCCCCCCCCCCGCGCTACCCACCCGAGGCTAAGCAGAGGAGGTGGATACAAAATAGTTCAAGGATTCGGGAGTGTCTGTTTGGTGAAAAGTATCAGAATAATGAGAACCGACAGAAGCAGGGCATTGTCATTTATTGTAAATTAGGTTGCATGTCTGATTTCATTTAAACAGGCCACTCTCGGAGTGCAGTGAATTTCTGTCACAAAGTGAACTTCATAGGTTAAATAGGTTAGCCATTTAATTGGGCACCTGTATTTTCCGCGAAATGTGCCCCAAACGAGCTTTAACAGTAAACGTACTCATAAAGAGTTGTCCGCTTGCTTACTTTGTTCTCACATTTGAACTATTTTGTTTTTGTTATATATATATATTTGTTTTAATTTATGCCAATCTATGTTAATTGTCATTGACATGTATATTTTTTTAATTTTGCATGTTTTTATCTGTGAACTACATGTATATCGTAATTCAGCCATCAATGGCTGCGAAGATATATTTTGATAAACCTTGAATTGAATTGAATTGAATTTGTTCGTTACCTAAATCCAGACAAGTAATTATAAATAGTTCTCATGAAATGCCCAAGTTATATTTTTAAAAAACTATATGTTTTGTGATAGACATGTATGCACATTCTTAGCTCATTTTGTTTTCATGAAAAGTAAAAGGAAACTATTATTTTATGAAGTTGGCAAATTCATAGATTTTATCGTTTCTTCATGTTGGGTAAACTACAATTGAGTGTAGATTTCGAATATATTCAAATTACGTAACAATATCTATTTGCATCCTACGACTTTCTCATTTCTTTCCTGGGTCTGTAGTGTTAAATGTATATTAAGAACTTTCAATTTATATTGACACTGATGGGATTTGAACCCTGGACCCAGGTCAAGTTATCTATCCGCCAGACCTCGATACGATGTCATTATGCAAAGACTGTTAATGTGAGGTCAGACGCGTAATCCTTGCCACAATGGAGAGACTAGTAAGGTTTAGATATTAATCTGCATTACGGTTGGATCATAATGTACCCTAATCAATTGTACTCAAGAGCTTAATCGTTGCATTCGTAAACAGATAATTAAAATCTTCATGGCTATCTTTACTTAAAGTAACTTAAAGTAAATCTTTAATAAAAGTCGGTGTTTAACATTGTACATTTCATACGTATCGTGAGTAATTCCATTCCGCATAATGTCTACTGATTTCGATTAATTAGCATACATTTATATTTAACCTACATACTCTATCATAAAAATACACAACAGATACTCCTATTCTACGATGAATATTTGATATTTATTGGATGTAATTCTATTCCACATTCTATTTGTGTAATGATTAAACATTTATACCAGAACCAGAAGTAACGTCGTGTAAACGTCTGCGTCAGAAACGGATTTTGAATTTTAAAATCGTTTCGCCTTAGTTGCTGATGATGAATGTGATTACTAACTTGTTTGATATTTCTAATTTACACTTCCCCGACAGGATGGAGCGTTATGCCAATTCAGGTTTTTTTTCTTCACACACCTAAATATATCTGTATACCTGCGTCCCTTTCAATTAATTCATTATTCGGGTGCTGGTGATAGTTGCAAAGCATGAACATGCTACATTGTATTCTGAGACAGATAACCACTGAAAACTCGGGGGAAAAACAACAATATTATTCAAAGTATAATTGTTGATACGTCTATCCAGAATTACACTTTAATCGCCACAGTTTCCATAGGTTGTTTAAAGATGATAGAACATCCCTATGATTTGCATCTACTAGATGTATTAGATGTATGGATAGCATTTTTAAACGAACTGAATGATCATGCCCTTGACCTAAGAAAACACAAAATATATAAAGCTCGGAGCGCTCTGTATTACCGCAATCTCGCTGAAATAACACAATTTAAATGTAAATATACGTAGCAGCGTGTGCCTTAAGCCACGCGTGCATACAATTTCGTTATCACATAGTTTTGTGTTCCTTAACATAAAGAAGACTATAAACATGAAGAATCGTAAATGGTTGCATGGGGCTATACAGTATAGCGAGAAAATGATGAAATGGGATGACAAGTAGTAAGAGAATGAAAGATATTTCATTGTTCCTTTACCATGTTTAGCTTGTTTAAAATATTAAAATTACATGTTTCTTTCGATCTCTGTTTAATGTTCAATTCGCCTATTCTTTACCTTACTTCAATCTTCAAGTTTTGCACAATATCGATAGCTATTTTGCATAAGACAATTAAGAGCTTTTCCTTTCTGAGAAGGCAAGTGTCATAAAATTGGTACAAAAGGTTAAGTGGATTTTCAAATTAAAAAAATGAGACGACAGTTGATTGCAATTGTCTTGCTTTTACTGGGAGCTTTTTTCATAGAACATCTGTATTAAGGCGCCAAAATGTTTTAATGTCAGATTTCTATGTGAGGTAGTCCATCATGGCCGGCATCATGAAAAGTACCATAAACATCATGTTGGTTATAAGCTAAACCTGTTATCGTCCAATCGATAGATCATGACACTCGGCGAACTAATACATGATATTCCGGAACAGCTCTGCCTGCTTTTCGTCATCCATCACCATCGTAATTTCTTCTTGTGGGGTTATGACCAAGTGTGATGTAACAACAGTGTATGACATGGTGTAAACCTTCGCTTTCATTAGAAGCATGTCTGTTTGATTTAGTTTAAAATGATTGTGACAGTCATCCCCCGCAGTAGAACTCTCTCATTTCATGCCCAAACAATGTGATTCCCAATCAAACGAAAGGGCTCTACAGCAGCTTCAGTATCATATCACTAATCCAGTCAATGTATTACATGTGTGGAAATATTTCTATTAGAAATGACATGACTGTCACGTCCTAACAACAGACATCTTGTTTGTAAATGTGACATTTGATTAGGTATGAGTAACATGGTTGATGTTCTTAGTACCGAATCACTGAGGAGGGGCGTTTCCGAAATTGTGACCCATGCATATACCGGGCATTATTTAAGGACATCCCCGAAACGAAGACGATTCTGATGGCGACATTATCCCTCCCCAATCTCTCATTTCCAAATACTCATGTTGTTCTGTTTTAAGTGCCGATTAAATGGAGGGGGTTCGAGGCCCCCTTCCTAACCCTTTCTCTACGCCATGATAGCCAGTGAGTATTGAGGGACTCGCCGCAGAGACGCGGAATCTCCGAAGGATATCGGAACACCCCGGGAGATTTTATTTACCAGGAATAAGACGGACGCATGAGTCAAATGCTAAAGTGTCATGTTAATTAAACATGGCGATATATGCTTGCCTGTGGGAAGCATGTTGAATGTTCAGGGCTCTTACCAGAGGAAATTCCAACATCGCAATTGTATGAATTATGTCAGCCATTCTTAAGCTGCACCGCTTTTCTTCTATTAGTCGATGATCTATCCAATTTTATTTTAGACGAATGGGTTTGAAAATCATATCGAAGATGCTACATTGCTATATATTACAAGAAATTAAAATAGAGGGTAAACCAGTGTTTGTTTGTGCAAGTAGTCAAAGATGGCGATTATGAATGATTATTGATGGCCTAAAGTTTGAAAGCGAGACAGTTTTTATGATTTTCATTTGGTAACTAGAAAATTATATTTCAGTAATGGTGTTTTCTGACAAATAAAATAAAATTGCAGTCTTGTCATCTTCAATTGTAACAAAATATAAATAAGTAATTAAGGGATAAAGTAAGATAAAGAGAGATAACAGGGGGTAGACGGAAAGTAAAAGAATGGTGAGACAGCTACAAAAAGAAAGATATTACTTAAAAGATATGTATAAGCTCAAGTCTGTTCATGAAATTTTTGTGTGGTTTTTATTTTGTTTTGCTTTTACTTCGATACTTAATTCGCAATTCCAGTTGCATTTGATTCAACATTCTTGTTAATATTATATGAGATAACAGTGTTAATATGACCGACAACAATACCGTTTTTGTAAGTAGGAAAATATACTATTTCCTCACATATCTCGCTGCTTGCTACATTGTAGAACTAACTTACCAATTTATGCGCCTCATAATAACACTACATCATTATCTTTTGATAACTATATACCAGTTGGTCGGCAGATGGTAATAGAAAGGTGCAAATTGTTTATGTCACGTTGCTCTGGCACGGTGGGAAAAACATATTGTGATATATTTTCCGGGATGGAAATTCGGGATGGAAATCAACATTTCTGAAAGATGTAATCTTTCATATAAGATTAAAAAGAACAAAAGGTGTAATTTTAATGAGAATTCGTAACAGCTCATATGAAATTCATGTTTTTGTGCATAAAAGGTGCCACGATAAAAAATAATGAAATTATGACAAAAAAGATGTTACGAGCTCTCTCTGCAGCAGGGGCGAGTGGGGGGAGGGGGTTAGGGTTGAAACATTCCTTCGGTCAGTGTACATGACTTTCTTGTTTTCAAACAATGAATTTATTTAAAGAAATATTCCCCTTGTGATGTGAAGATTTAGATTGATACCATCATTTAAATTAGATCTATGTATTTCAAATTATTGTCTATTCGTGTGTGTTTTTTGCATCACCCGGTGTTGCACTTCAAAGTTTTCTAGACTTACATTTTGTAAAATATGCAATTGACCATTTGGTTGAAAGGTAAATACGACAAATCTATTTGTTCAGAATTGTTTGGGAAATGCATAAGCGTAAACTAGGGGGCATCCGGAACATTTTTATTCAAGTACAAAACAATCGACTAGCAAGAAATTGTATTCCCGTCGTAATGGACCTCCACACTTGCTGTTAGATCACGTGACATGTTAAGGTTATATTTGGTATATTGGTTGTGCCTTTAGTAATGAAGTTTGGTACCCTGGACGCGAGGTAGAAAGGAAATGAAAGCTACGGTCTGTAATCTTACATTGAACCCTCTCTCTCTCTCCCATGCCCGCTTATAAAGAAAAAGGAAAGAATCTATTTAACTAATCCAATGACGTCACTACAAATGTTTCGCCATATATGCGGTGCGCTATCGGTCATTTAGTGTGTTTGGGATATAGACGAAGGCAATGGGGTTTTGCTCGAAGCGTCGTGGATGAAACAATCAAAGGTAAATAAGAAAAGTGGTGTGTCTTGTGGAAACATCTTGCAAACGACCATGCTCTATTACTTTCCAAGGTTGAAGAAGTCCGTAATGGTTGTCTAACGATCGCCTCCTTTTCTGAAACGGCATGCACGTGTTTCGAATATTAAAGGTAGCAACATAATAGTTGTCGGCCACTACAACAGTATATTAAATAGACCACGCAGATATTATCCTTCTTGCGTGTCTTGGGTGTTTTTTGTGCGCTAGGTCTTTCCATTAAATGTGACTAACTATTAAGGGTATATTGTATAGCCATTAGTCCTTTCTTTCTAAGCTCTATCTATAATGGTTATTCGACAGTATCTATCGAAACCCAAAACATATAGCTCTTTCTATCACATAGTGGTGTATTCACCATTGAGGGTGTAGCCGGTATGACCACCCATTCGTTTGAAGGACCATGACAAAAAATCAATACAATTTGTTTAGTGTGTCACGGAACACGGCTGATAAGGGCAGGATCCGCCGCCCCCTCATTATCAATTTTTGGATACGCCTCTGTCATAAACCATTCATTTAGTCCTGTAAAAAAAACATAAACATCTCAAAATCTAGTAAACTTTGCTTACCTTGTGCAAAGGCGAGGATCATGATGGCTACTAGAAAGGATTTCATGATCAAGCTGAACGTAGTTCCTGTTCTGCCCGGCCTATCTCCACTGGTCGATGTGTTTCGGCATATCTTTATTTGTTGGCCGCAAAGTGAGTCCAGCCCTGCAAGAACAAAACAATATGAGGCGATAAATTAAAGCATGTGTCGAACAGTAATCCAGGTAGTATATATTCCATGATACATTATATCCAGATGTATAAACCTATAGAAACACATTACTTCGAATTTTTTTCTCCAACATGGTATTATACAGGCGTGTTGTTAAGTATTCCATAAGATCCGTATGAAAAAGAAAACGACAGGATGTATGACATGGTCTATCATAGAGTTGCTCTCTGTGAAGATTTATCCATATTATGTAGTTGTACAGCGCAGCTTCGTTTGATTCAGAATGTTATCAATTTTAACCACTATAGCTTTTATGTCTGCAGTATACACACCGGCTTTCTAATGCAACAGTCACGGTACAGAAGTGATATTGGAACCAGTCTGCAGCGCCACGACGGTGGTCCATCATTGTACACAGTTTGAGGTTATTCTCATCAACGGTAGTGAGATGCGATCTGTCACAGCATCAACCGAGTCCGCTGATTCACCCAACCCCAACCTTTCTACGTCTTACGGGCACTCCCTTTACACATTCATTTATCAAGGCAATGCTCTTACGTCCAGAGACATAAGGGCGTTAACTCTGCGTTTCACTGTACCCGCTCACGCCCTTCTGGCTCCAAACAGATGTCGTCATGAGTGCTTCATTTCCAAGAATCTAGCAGGCAATGACGAGATTTAACCTTGACCCCGGTATGGTAAATTTCAAACTTGTTCCTATATAGAATTGCCATCATTAAGCATTTTGTCAGATCCAGGCTGGGATGGGGTGACTCAGAAATTATCAGGAAGAAGGCCGCTCGATCCTTATAGAATGATAGCTTTCTAGGCATTGACCTTAAATATTGCAGTGAAATGTATTTTAGCAAGTTCATGGAAGCCCTTTTCGAAAGAACAAACATAATTCTTTAAAAAAAAAAATCCTACACGAAAAAGCTGTTTAATGGCAACTATAGTTTCAAAGTTAATGTTCGTTTCTGTTATAGAGTACGACCACTACCAACTTGCTTGTTGTGATTAGAAAGAATGACACGGAATGCAAATTGCGATCCCATTAAACGGGCGCCTTTATTTGCACAACTCCACTTCATCCAATCGATATCAACAATCATCTGATGACTAATAATTACTTGTTACGTGGAATCGATTGCCAGCAAAAAACTAGTACAAGCGCTAGCATATATTTCAATGTGATTGAAGCTGTTCGTGTTCTTAACCTATCCCCTTTCGTAAAAGTACTACTCGGTTAAGTCACAGTGCTTGCATCTATTTATCCGCATAATCGTCTGCGTAGTGATATTCTTTCAATGACTCGACCCGTTAAAATATTAACATGGTCGCCATTTTGTATTGATTGATATCCATTAAAAGATCAGTCACTCAAGAAGACGAAGGAATTGTCTTCTGTCGTCAAATGAAGCGTCAAAAACTGTCAGACAAACAATTGCAGAATATCTATTGGGACTACAGAAAGGCAAACACCGTGAAGATGCAATGTATCTAAACAAAACGTCTGCAAGACAAGTCGATCATCTCTGGATTTCGATGCGCTTGGAAAGGAATGAGGCGTGTTTTTATGTCTTTTGAGGGAAGGGTGATCTATTTCTAATGCATCGATCAGTATCATTTGAAAACATTGGGAATTTGCTGGTTGAACAGTAGTGAAACGATCTTACAAAAAATAATCAATGCATATGACCTAAAGCGCAAGAGCTATGGGACTACAAAGTACATACAACGAAAAAAGTACTGTGACTTGGACAGAAGAGAAAATCAATCAGTAAGGATTTAACATATCAAAGACAGTAAAGTTTTTATTGCAAAACCATCTACATGTGTAATGAGAAATGGTATTATTTGTTTAGGATCATATTAATACGTTCATTTTTGCTTTAGAAAACTGGTACAAAATTGACCCACAATCATAAAATGGCGTTGAGACGATGCTAAGCAACTGTGCAAAAATGAACGGGAGGAATGAAACCTGCATCTAGGCCTACTATACCCTTCTCGCTTTTCAACCTTTACAGACTTGGTTATATAAATGATTGTGTTGATATTTTAATCGTGTAAAATCTCATTTCTAGTCGTTTTCGAATATTCTGGCAGTAAACCAGAAATTTATCACTTCACACTTCCCTTAAGGCGATCCTACAGTCACGTCTCGATCTCTCCATGCATGTGTGCTTCCATATGCCCCTCTCTTCATGGCTCGTGAACCCCTTCATCCCATAAACACGATAAAAGTCAAGGTTAGGAGGGTGTCACAAACCATCCATCCTGGCCCTTTCCTCTACAGTCTCAGAGGTCACGTGATAACCCACATATAACATCGCAAGGTGCGAAGAACATTTCCTGGGGGCCCGAACATTCTGCACAACATGGACTTCAATTTGGACGGCCCTTTTTTTCTTCGGAACAAAGACAAACCGGGAAGATTGAAAGGTTGCATACAGAATCAGAGACACTACATTTGTTTTATTCTAAAATTTTCAGAAACTTGATGTTTTCTTTGGTTCTCTTCTCTCAACGTTTGCCCTTCTTTCACATTACCCAATACAAGTTCAGAAGCAAACGTGCATGCGGTAAGAGAAAACTTCAATGTTGTGTATTCTAATTTGGAGAAGTTTACATCTTTTCGAGTCGAAACTCTGCAAAAGCACTTGGTGTTCCGCTCTGCCGCAGCTGCTCGTGGCTTCGATGGCAAATGATCTTCAAAATGGCAGTTGCCTCGTTCTTCATTTCGCACATGACTGCTGATTCCCTCATTAATGTTCCAGAATTCCGCTCTTTTCACTTCAATACCCATCGTGAATTGCTCTCTTTTTAGCACCTTTTTAGGATCGTGAGGGTTAAGGACTCATATCATCCTTTAAACCCCGACGATTTCGGTGAAAATTGAGTGTTTAATTACCGTGTAAATGTGAAATGATGATTATCATCTCAAGCAAAGTAATAAAGCCATTTGTCACGGTTTACTTTGAATTTTGAAATGTCGATTCGTAAGAATTGTTTCTTAGGATTGGAACTTGGCGTAATCCTTTTCTTTTGACGAGCATGAATTACAATCGAAAAATAGAATGTGGAATATAAGATGTAATGTAAGATGAAAAACGTGACGAGGCGGACCAAACACATTGGTCTATTGCCTTTTTTGCACGTCATAAAGATGCACCATGAGTACAATATTCACATTGCACATATTTATTAACGCAGAATAAACGAATTATGGGGCTGCTTGGTGATCAACATTATTGTTCAGGTGACATGTATTGATGTATTGATGAACTTATTTTGTATCTCTAAGGATATGAATCGTGTCTATCGACGAAACAGTCCACGCTCTTCACAAAGATAGTGCAACTTTTTAGACGTAATTTTACATCTGAATGGGTTGTATAATCGTTATATCCTCTCATCTCTAAGACTTGTTAATGCACTCGTTCAAAATGAATTATTAATGTTCGATTGAAAATAACGTGTATATAGATCCTGCCATATTATTTTGAAAATTGATATCAAATAAAGCCGTGTTTTCAACGGTTTTCATTGCACAAAAATACATTACATTTGAGCTGACATGATCTACAAAATACTGTTTCGTTTACCCACACTGTCGACAAAGCTGACTTAGCGAACTTAATTTCCTTGATATCACAATATAAATTCGAACGAACTGGATTCCTTTTCTTCACCATCTATACTGATGCTGATGGTGGTGCTGGAGAAATGGTTTTTGAGTCGATCAGCAAGGCTTGATCGCTCTTGCAGACTTCTATCTCTGGTTATGGCAGTGAAGAAAAGCAGTTGATAACCTAATTAAAGTTTCGATCCATTAGTGCTTCTTCCAGGATGATCGGTGATGACAGACAGGTGAGAATAGCTCTATGGATCATGAGAGCTGCTTAAAGGTATAGTCTCGAGTTCGGGTATTTTTCCTGGTTTAAAGGGAAGGATGAGTTAGTTATATTAAAGAGGATATATATTGTGAGCTTTTGAATTCATTGTACGTCAGTTTAGAGTGGTATCAAAATAAAAATGTTCCCTGAAAAGGAATTCCTTGAAATTCGAAATATGAAGAGAAATAGCTAAAGTTTGGTCAAACATTCATTCCACTTGTGTATATGTAGTCCCATTTACCCATTTCTGTGTGCAGTATATGTGCTTCCAGCGAGACTGAGTCACTTTCCTTTGATTTAGATGATTAAAAAAAGTACACAGGAATTCTCTTGTGCTACATGATAGACCTTTGCAAACTTTTTCTAGACAGTTTTTTTTTCACAATGTTATTACATAATTAACCTTAAGTTAAATTAATCTTGTTGCGTGAAAAAAAAACATCTATGGATCCATTGATTTTTCTAGTTGAATGAAAATAGTTCTGGATCATGAGATATGGTTAATGGTATTAATGAGTTCTCGAATTCGTTTTCTTCCATTAGCAGGCTCATAGCGACTGTCTACACAAGTTTTTCATGACACTTATTCATGTGTTAAATGACAACATTGATGTATTATGGTGTTGTGAGAATTTTTTATGCGAATCGAGTTTTGGAACTTGCCGATAATCCCATGAAGTTGAGAATAATCAGCTCCTACTGTATAATATTATGCACATTATTGTGGTCCGATGTATTCGTATGGCAGGATATCAAGTTTTTTATATATGTCACATGATAGTAGTAGTCCGGAATGTAATTCGAGAGAGTATAGTTGTTTTGTTTTAGAATCATTACGTACATTGTAACCACTGCTTAGGGAAATTTCTTTCATCAAGCAGTAACAGGCTGCCAACATCTTCAATCATCATCACTATCACCACTAAAAACGTTTGTAGTCACCGTGAATCTCATTATTGTAGATTAATACACTTTTTGACTAGCAGAGAATACAGGAATATGTACTGCATCTTAATAGGTCATGCAACCAGCTATACGATCTACGGAAGATGTTGACTGCTTGGATAGATCTACAGGCCAGGTGGTAGAAACAGCAGGGCGCCACCATCTGATAGCCTTGTCAGCATCCGCAGGGGACACATTGGGGCTAATTCGATACAGCTTCAAGGTTCTCATTCTTCTGATGAGCTGAGTTAAATCTTCTAGACAATGGATTTTGTCATCATAACCATCATGACCATACTCAAAGGCGTATCCAGCATAGGATGGAGCCCGTCGACCCACTACCCCCCCCCCCGCCCCCCTGTTTCAAGGCCTAGAAGATGACCATGAAATCCGCCATGTTTTACCAATTTCTAGATGCGCCACTGGAACACCCCCCCCCCCCCCTCCCTCCAGAAATAAAAATGTCTTCTTCTGCTATAATAATAATTAATTTTTTGTTTTCATTTACGGATTTTTAAAACAATTTACTAGAGAAAATGACATGAATGGAAAAGAAGGTTCACTTGTAACTTTACATCTGTAGATAATGAATAACATTAGGAAATGAGAATTGGAACATTTCAAGCACGTTAAAAAAAATGTGCATAAGAATCATACTTTTCGTTGCAAATGGCACATCAATTCCGTGTGTGATTGTTTATATATCATTCATGACTATACGATCAAATGTTCGTCATCAAACATTCAAGCTGATAATCTATCGAATACCGTTTAATCAAGAACTAGCTGATGATGACAGGTTCATTTGAATAAAGACAGTGTTGTCGTTTCACGGACTGATCTTTATTTAGTTTTAGAAGAAAACAAGAGCTAAGCTGACCTGGCAGAATCTATTGAGTATTGACCAGTGTACACAGCCAGGGTAGCTGTATTTCCTTCGCATGCAAGGCAAGGGCAAGCATGTGAGTATATATAGCGGTCATCATAAGCATTGCATACTAGGAGGCCTGGCTAGCGGGCCGACAGGGCAGCGTAGCGTTCGAGGTGGATATTCAAATCAAACAACGTCATTTCGATCGGCTCTGCTCTATACGCGGCCAATGGCAGCCAAAAGCGCGAGATTTCCGCGCCCCATATCGATCACTTTGGCCCAAAATCTAAACATGTGTCAGCCTACGTTAGACAATACATGCATGCACCTTGTTTGTCGCTTGTGGTTTTCCTCCGTTTCTTATTTTTTAATCACAGGCCTTACACACTCAAGATCATGAACATGCAACGATTGGGTATATCCGGGACTGAAGCAGACAAACATGCCAAGAGCTACTATGGTGTGTGTGGTAAGGAATATGAAAAAATGGTGGTGTTGTTGGAGTCCAACTGTTTCCCTTGTCATGCTAAGCCCTTTCTAAATCAAATGAACTTATTGCATCAAAACTAAAGCACACATTTTCATCAGAGATAACGAATCTAAACCAGTAGGTTAATTTTTTTTTTATACATAATGCTTTTACATGCCTTAATCTTACAAGGGATTAAAACAAATAGGCTAACACCCCCCCCCCCCCCATCCCAGAGTCAAAGGCCCTCTATAATGATCTCTCTTAAAAGAATAATTTAGGTCCTACAACCATTTTAAATTTTCATGAATATTGTGCCAAGACACATGTACATGTACATGCATGTAAGCCTCACCTTTGAACATAAAAAGGTCCTATGTTTATCTAAATCTTTTGACTGACCACGATCTAAATAAACATTACTTTATAGGAATAACTTTACAATACATGGAATTACACCACCACGAGACGTTTGAAAGTGGTACATGTTACCAACTTTGTTATGCTTGAAACAAAAATATATTATAGGTTTATGTAAGGTTAAACGACCTTTCTCCGCATTCATTCGTGTCAAAGAACAAAAGAAATCATTACATTTATCATAGATTTTTCATTATTAACAGCCTCAGGGTGATCGAATGTTAAAATACATTGCGCAATTCGTTCGTCTACCTCACCACATTCCACTACATGAACTGTACATAACCCCCGAGCCAGGATCAGCATGCACCCGCAGAGCACTCAACGAGCACTCAAGATGGCCGCCATTATGTGTGTGCATAACAGAGGTTACACAAAAGGGCGAAATCAATAAACATCAGCTGTTATCAATAGCTCACTGTAATCAACAAAACACGGCCCATCTCTTCCTTGCTTGGACCAATGAATGGACACAATGAATCATACGATATGCTGTACATTAGGCATATTACTTGGGCAATACTGTTGCGAAACTTGTAGCAATATACATTATGTCGAAATTCAGTACAGCTACGTTTCATTAGTATAACCTCTGTATTACAATTTGTTTTGCATGTACAGATGATAAGCCAATGGCTACATTCACTTATTTTTTTTACATGTACATGTATGTAAATACAATACCCCAGTGATGATAGGTACATTGTAAAATATTCAAGTCTAGGACATTTATAAGCCAGATTACCAACCATTGAGAACTATATACAAAAACCAAATCGGCAATCATATTAAGAGTTCTCTATTGATAATCCACATTTACCAATAAGCATTCAAAAACTGCAATACAGCATAGGAAACGAGAATATTCTATCTTTGGTTGTAGTTGTTGTCTCGCCAAGAACATGAGATAAGATATTGAACAAATATTCGTTCGAGAATAACTCCCATTTTTTCTTGGAAAGCGCTCACCAGGTTGAAAAGGTAAAACAAAAAAAGGGTCAGAATCTAGTTTTTATGCACGAAATGGCAGCCATTACAAATTTTACTGTAAGAAGACAAAATTGCACATTTTAAAGTTTATTTATATGGAGAACACTCAAAGCAATGAGTGTTTAGTTTCAATGAAGTTAGGCTTATTCGCATACATAGTTCAACACACATCAACATAACCCTAACATATTGATTATCCTTTGGTATGTGAAGCAATATAATATATAAATCAACGTTCTCTGATATTACAAAAAGATTCCCAAATTTCTATTCTTACACCTAAAGTAAGTGTTTTTTACAGCGAAAAAATACCTAAAAGACTATAAATTGCCAGGTTAGGAAATGAATCTACAGAAATTGTTGATAACCATCCATTAACAAACCCACGACTCTGTGTTTATTTTAAATACAGCATTATTCGGAGATAGTACAGGCTAGAGAAATGAACAAGACATTAAATAGGGTGAGTTCAATGTCTTCATCTTCAGGTGATAATCCTCTGACGTATACTTTCCCAATTTCGCTACCTTGTTAACTGGAGCGTAACACCTCTTCCCAAACAGCCTAGTTCGATTACGATTCGAGATGCATTTCCACTGCATACAATGTATCTCACCCCCAAAAAACAAATTTATGACAACCTCACATCTTGGGTTGATCAAACCATATTATCGCCCTGAACTATTCTGTCATTTTTTAAGAATATAGCTTCGAGACAACGAGACTGAAAACAACTACATGTGGCTCTGAGATCTAAACGGTTAACAAAAAAAAGGGAGCAATCATCAACAAAGAGCGTTCGTTTCAGGGATGGATTACCCCTGAAGGTATACCACATGTGCATATGAGTACCTCCAGTGGCGTATCCCGAACTTAGCCTCATGAGGGGCGAAACATCTGCGCGAAGTTCCATCCATAAACTGTAGTTCAGAAAGGAAATTACTTTTTGAGGGCCCTGGTCCGCTTCCGGGGGGGGGGGGGGCGTCGCCCAAAATGAATTACCATGGAAAGAAAAGCAAGTCTTTTGAGAACGTGTCTTAAAATTTCATTAGTTTCGTGTGTAATAATTGAGAAAACAGCTACGACAATAGAAAGGAATGTGGCCACTTTATATTTTGCTGGATCTGAAATCTGTCAGGAGGGGGGAAATTGTCTATTTGTCCCCCCCCCCCCTCCCTCAAATACGCCAGTGCCCACCCCTGCCTACCAGCTCCATGGACATGTATCGGAATGGGTGCACCGACGTACATGGCATTTTACACCAAGTTAATCAAACCCTTCACAGGAGGCTGATGAAGCAGAAAGCTGCGATTGAGCCTAGCCTAGCTCTACATCCAGATTAGATGGTCCGTGCATGCTCCTCCATCAAGCTCGGCTCGGCGCGCTCTACTTGAGACGGGGACCTCTCCTTTTTCTCTCAAGCTGGTAATTTTCTGACACTTAATTTAGAGATATCTGACACTGAACAGACTTATTTTTTCTTCTTCTCCTTCTCTCTTTCTCCACCCATTCCTCTCTTGTAAAAAATTGACGAGGCGTGTGATCTGAATACAATACTGGTAAAGATTTGAGTCAAATAACAGTGATATGTTATATGTCGTGTAGAAGATTTTACTTTTCAAATTGCAATCAAACGTATATTAACTAGATTTTTTTTTTATGAAAAAAAGGATCCTAAATACTCCCCCTCCAAATGAGTTTAGGGTGGTAATGGTGAGCAGAGGTTATTGCATCCGTTTTAGAAATGATGTATGCTCGCGTTTTCCCCCACCCCTCTTGAAATAAAAAAATTATCTCTTCTTCTTTTCTTTAATTTCTAATACAGTGCACGTATACACAAGACTCTTCCAAGAGAATGCTATGTATATACTGTATTGGAATTTTAATATATGATGAGGCCTCACAAATTATATTTAATACAATAATTTATATTGTCACCATATCAACTGAAAAAAACAACATACCTGATATGATATTCATTATCATTACAGAACATGGTACACGTGCGGGGATGACAATGTTTTGTAAAATACCATGTTAACAGTGCTGGGTGTTACCCTATGACAGGGCTATTACCTGCTATTATAACGCTGTCCACCCCCCCCCCCCCCCCCCCCCGCTTTTAAAGTAGGTCATCACCCCTGTCGGGCATCATTATGATGGATTATCAGAACTGTGGGCTACATTATTGTGACATTAAATTACTAATTTCGACCATGCTGCCTGCATGCGATCATCTGTTTCCGAGTCTCATTTTGCCTCAGATTAATTCTCATTTAAGCATACCGGAAACATGCATAACGGGACGTCGCCACGCTCTCTCACGACTGAATGGGAACGTCATAAAAGGAGAATGAAGAGACTGAAAACTATGTTCTCGAACATTTCGGATCGCATCTTCTTCCATTGCCAATTTTGGGCTTTTGTTTGCCTTCCATCCATCTTACATGAATCGAATGTGCTCGGTTATAACCCGGCAGACGAATGACATTTAACACACTCACGACTCTCTAAGCCTGTGATAAACATTTAACTGTAAACAGGGGCGTATGCGGGGGTTTCAAAGCGTCTTTTAGGGGATAATATTGAGTGCCAAAGTGCTTAAGATTATATGTATTCCTGTCGGCTTCCTTCACATTAATACAGTGCGTATTACTATTCCAATCTCTCTTAATATTATTATAACGGTAACATGCTCAATATCAATTTCATTACTTGTATGTCATTCTTGCACATTGTTCTCCCCATAAAGTCTTTTACTCATTTGTTCACGATGGCATTTTGCTTGTATTTTTGTTAATGCCATCCTATCCTTGCACTTGTTTATATTATACTATTATAGGCCGTTTACTCACTTGTACACCTATTTTATTTTATTATTTTAGAAAATGAATGAACGTATGAGCTCATGGTCATGGTCATCACGAACAGCTTCGTCAACGATTATGGTGCATTTTGTTTGCCAGACAACAAGAACACACTGCTCAGAATAAGGAAACACCGCTGCGAATTCTTTTGGTTGTCCAGCTATGATGACCTCCAAAGGTCGTGAGATTACAGATAATGGGAGCATCGATACAATTATTGATGCATATTAATGATGAAATCGGAAAGTACCAGGGTCAGTGTCCCACCAAAAGTCAATATCAATTTCTATTGACGGATGGTCTTTTGCTAATCATGTTAAAGACGTAATTTAATTATTTAGGATTTCTACGCATGTATGGATAGGAGTGATAAACGGTACATTTTGAGGAAATTGCCAAGATAATCTTGTATCATAGGAATGCATACATCCTAAAATCCACATTAACATGATTGTCAAATCTTCTGAGAAATCAAATTAAGAACATTTCAAAATTATATCATATATTGTATTTCTTATAGAAATCATTTTCTGAATACAAAATACGTCATTTTCATGTTCGCACAGTTTAGTGGATGACGTACAAAGCTATCGAATAGCATGAGGTTGGTAGTTGTTTTAAAAAACAACTATTAATACAATTTGCAATGTACGATGGTAAGTGGATATCTCTGTAATCATAGTGTGACATCATACTTGTCTTGTGTTATTTTTATCTTTAATGCAACAACGATATATCCGAGATGACACACGTTGTGTAGCGCAATAATGACATTACTTTAAGGGGTGACTCAACCTATAATATATTGCCAATCTTCACTGATTACAAAACGAGCTTTGCCTTCAGAGGGATGATACGATTGGAACTCAGTCTCTTAGCTTAATGTTTCTTTGTCAGGGGGAGGGGTACAACATTTTAAAGGTTGCATATCTTTGTGACTTAGACAGTTCAAAAATAAACAATAATAGTGTTAGCCTTAAGGGTACATACTTTTACTGTCAATGTCGATGTAGAATATAAAATAAAATATCACCCTGAGCATTTGGGGACTGAGCAAAACCAGCAGCGAGCCACAGGGTAAAACCATGGACTTAAGTTTGTTGGCGCCACGACGATGGGTGCAACTCTGCATCTTAATTGGTTGCCGATTAACCACATTTCGTATATTTGAATTTTTGTAAAAGTTCTTTTCCTCATTTTTATAAATTATGCAGTGTATTATGTATTTCAATACAGCAATTTAGCCTGGATATGTCTGTTGCGATTAAAATCCCGTGCTTTATTATAATTATAATTCCACTCCCTACCGATGGCAGTCGACGGTAAGGAGTAAACGCCTAAAGAAGGGCTGAAGTGCGTAATTTTTCATGAATCGAAAGTTATCAACACCCCTTCAACAAAATATATCAGGAACAATGCCTAAATTTAAAAATACAATTCGAAACTCATCTATAGGGTACGAGCTACCATCTTCGGACAATAAAGATCCATGACATCTGGATATCACCGTTCGATGAGGAACGCAAACACGAGCCTTTATTAGGGTAAGTAGCATACATACTGGATTGTTTTACTTTAGGATTACACCATGTAGACAGTTTGCTCTAAATCTCGAGACAAACACGTTCAGGGCACTTGTCAGTTTTCTACATGCCGTATCGTGGGAAGATACAGACATTTGTTTTCGATTTTTTTTTTTCTTCTTCTTGATCTTTATAATAATTTCTCGTTGAATGTAAAACTGTGTTCTGCATTATAATGGTGTAGTGAAAATGATGTATGCCATGTATTTATGATCAGTGATTACTCTGTGTAAAACAAAATGTGTAGGTTGATTGCATCAATACGATATCACCTATCAAACATTGTCACTCTTTTTATATTTTCTAGAGGTTGTTGTTGTATTCAGCATTATTCGGTCATCGGTCAAATTTGCCTATTGTCACCAACTGTTGTTGAAATACTTAAATGAATTTGGAAACAACACACTTATGAGTAGTTTTTCCCAGATCTCAACTGGGTTTGTGTTTCTTCTTTGTAACTACAATCACATTTTTATATATTCTAACAAAAACGTAACTTTGAGTATTTTACTGACCAACGTCCCCGGTTGGTCGTGATTGTGACAGGGGTACTCAATATTATGTTTTAATACAAGAGGTCTGTCTGGTCATTTCATGATTAGTAACAATTACTGCCTTTCAATCAAGATCGATAGGGCATTATGGCAAAAACTAACATCGGACGTTAAGAGTTTTCTGCAACGTGTGCTAGTGAAATTATCCCATTAGCTTCATGAGTAATACAGTTCATGTTCATAATAGTTTTTTTTATGGTATGGTTTTGAAAAATGTGGTAAAATGAATATATGAAAGTCTGTTTCTTACTCTATTTTGAAACGAGAATATTATATTCATATTACGATGGGTTACTTCTTGTTCCAAAGGGAAGCTTACACCCCCTCCCCTTCACAAAGAGCTATTTTAAAACGGTGTATGCTATACCACAATGGTGCATTTTTTGTTAGGGGTGGTGGAGCCCTAGAGCCCCACCTCCCTTACCAGGGCCTAGGCATAATGACAAATATTTGTGGATGCAATGGCATCATCTTGTCTGTCGATGCCTAGGTCTTAAAGGGTGTAATCAAACGAACAACTGGAGACTAGGAGTGTTAAGGAATATCATTTAAGTTAATTATCGGGGGTCAATTATAGGTTTCCAAACCATGTGTGAATAGATAAAGTTTGAAATATCTAATCAGAGCTGACCAGCAGCATTTTATCTGTTCAGAGTCGGATGGACATTAACTTAATATTGAATGATGAAAATGATTTGACATTATTCTGGCTCTGAGCAGACGATTTGAAAACCATAGAGAACAAAACAACGACATGTAGTAAGAAAACAAAAATAAAAACTCTGAAGGCCATATATTTTATGCTCTAATAGTTTAGTAGTCAAATTAATTTGGAAAAACAAAAAAACAAAAACAAAAAAACCGGAAGATAATTTGTCACCTGTTCTATTACAAAATACCTTCCTCATATTGTAAAGTTTGTGAATCATTGTAGTTTTCAGCAGTTTATCTAGTATATTATGCCAAGAGGTATAGATTTCCTCGTTATATCAATAACCAGAATGACATGATCAATCTTCGGCCAACAAAAATGAACGAGTTGATAACATTTATTGGCCGAGCTACATTCATCAAAGACTTCATGATATTCTGTATAATGTTTAGGTAAACGATTTATATAAAGTAGTAGGTATTATTACTACATATATTAATGCATATTTTATCCCAGTTTATTACATTGCTGTAAAGTATTAGAATTCACGCATACTATAAAAACTTACACACACACACTCTCTCTCTCTCTCTCTCTTCTTCTTCTTTGGGTTAAGTCTACCTCCTTCACAGTTGAAGATTCTTGCAGACTGATGAGTGTGTGTGTGCTTACGAGAGCAAGGTGCATGGTGCAATGCTATTTACATGGTGCAAGTAAAAAGTTCCCGGACTTAGTTGCTGCCTCCCGTCAGGCATTGACGGAAGGCATTGACGGATGAGGCACATACTGTTTCTGATGGCAGATTGTTCCAACTCCTCACAGTCCTGGGAAAGAAGGACAATAGACATGTATATATTCGCCAGTGAACACGGTATACATTTTAATCACCATCAACCGATCTCACTCTTCTCTCCTCGGTAAACCGAGTACATCTTGTAAGGGATTACACTTGGTTCCTTATAAAGATACATTGTACGTGTACAAACATAGCACTGGCGATTATTTAAATACCGATCCTTAAATGACCCAGATCAGATAATGTACTTACCTGACGGGCTCCCCATTGGTTCTTGAGTAGTATTTCCTTATTTTATTCCTGAAAATGTTTTAACATCGAGAACTTTCCTCGATTTGTAACGGCGACGAATCAACGAAGTGATATCTTACGTACGACTGTATACGTACACACGTATTTCAAAAAGTTGTTTTTAAAAATAGGCCTTACGTCCAGTGCTAATTCGTTGGCCGAATGAAAGAGGTGAATACAATAGATGAGTGGCGTCCCGAGATACGTAGTAACGTACACATGGTCTGCAAAAGTTATGGGACTCACCCTCGAACCAGGAATCCTAGACTTCTCCACCAGTCGTTTACGAGTTGGACAGAATGTCTTCTGAAAAGTATGTTGTTACTTTTGATTGATTAAGACCAGCTGTGTGAGTGATGCTTGCATATGCTTAATTAACACCTGTTACCAATTGTTAAGATCGAGCTGTTTTGCCGATTTATCTTTTTGTCATAAAAGTGTTGCGCCTACATTATAGGCCTAAATATAAAAAAAAGAGTTAAACTTCCCTCCTAGGCATAAATACAACAGTATACGTAAAAAGATTATACTATAAACCATCGAAAACCATGTCTATTAAAATGACTGAAACATTTATAACAACACTCCTATATATTGGCACGAGAAAGCATTTATGTTATTTTAGCCCACGAATCCAACGGGGAAGAGACTAGAAAGAGACTATAGCCAAATAGCCTGTAAGGCGATTACCGAACCATTAGTTCACGAAAACTGTGATCTCCCTCTGAGCAATGACTCCTCATCCAAAGTAGATATTCAAATCAATATGGATTAGTCGCCCGTTTTTCTTTTTCGGTGGAGTAGGTAAGATAATCTTAAAAGAAAGAAAGGAAAAGTGGGCTTTGAAAGCCGGCGGGGTTCTATTTCATTACCAGAGTGAATAGTCTAATGGGGAAAGTATCGGTAAGATGTAAAAGTAATGACCCCAAAATGGACAGGTATAGATCATTGAGGTTTGCCCATCCGTACACCTCGAGGAGTTACCTTGGACGATTTACCTTGGCTTGTGGGTGAGGCTAGTTATACAATGTTTATTGAAAGATCCAATCGAATTGTTTTGATCGTACCATACTTTCTAACCACGTGACGATTTTTTTTTTTTGCATGACGTAACGTTTTCTGGTGTTTTTTTGAGATGTAATTTAGATGTAATTAAGATGTAATTTACCCCATGCTAAGGGGGTGTCTGAATGAGCGATTAATCCATTCTTATAAATCTCACGCATGATAGATCTCCTTTTCAAATTGAGTCTCATTAATCTCTTGTATACAACCTAAGTCTTCCCTAGGTCGTTACTCTCTCTCTCTTTCCTACTATTCTGATTTCAACAAAATCAATTTTATTATGCTCTATTGCTTTAATGCTTTAATTACATTCTTACGTACACGGTCTCATCTGTTTTCGAACGACATAGCCCCGATCCAAAGGAAAGCAAGGAACAAACTTCTTAAATAAAAACTTCTTAAAATAAACCATCAAAAGCCATCCCCGACGCAAACAGAGTCATTAATCGTCGCTGTTTTCACGAAGTGACGGTAGTGAGGGAAATCGTCACGCAAAGTGAATGCAATTTTTTTTTCACTACCGTCTCTTCGTGAAAACAGCGATTTTTGTTTATAGCGCGCCTGTAGGACTTCAACTCTTCCTTTGAAGAATCTTCTTCAATAGGTGCTTTCTCTTTTCGTTGATGCCCTTTTAAGAAAATAATGCGCATTCTCTCTCCCCGTTGGTCGATTCGCTTTGTAATTCGTTTTCACTGGAGGGGACAATGCGTATCTGAGAGGTCTTACAATCGAATGTTTGGGAACCAATTGAGCTCTATACTAAATAAGATTGGGTGGAGGAGATGAAAAGGAAGAGTGAATAATGGAACACTCAAACACGAGCCTTTCGCTCTGATTTTGGTTGTCGGTTGTATGAATGATCGAAAGTATAGAAAGGAAATTATAATTCGTATCAAAGAGAGGGGGGAGGCGAATATGAAAATATGAAGTTTTAAAGTTAAATTTGAATTTGTCATGGTTCATCTATTTTATAAAAAAACTTTTCAATCATGACAATTAAATTCCGATTCTTTAAATAATTTGTTAATATATTTTTAGTAACAATAACTGACATCAAATAACTGTTAAAACGATTTAGTTGGATGTCATACTCCGAAAAGGGGGTCGAAATAGTTAAGACATATTATAATATACTATGAAACATGATGCTACCATGTGGAGGAAAAAATGATATTAGAACGGGGTAAAATATTATTTCTTACTATGAGTGAAATCATCTACATGTATTTTGTTTCTGAGTAAGCTTAGCTCTGTGAGTTTTATGAGAGCTTTAAACTTGGTAAGTAAGAGTCAGGATAACAATGAATTTATTACTTTGTGTCTCGTCCGCATGTCTCCATTTCAAGAGATGTTCTCAAGACCAAGTACATCATAATCCTTCCTGAGCCATGTCGAGGAATGTGGAACGGTTAATTAAGTCATTGCTTGATGAAGTCATCCGCGACATTCAAGGATCTTCTCTTAATAAACCTGGACTTGGGACGGCACAAAAAAAAATCAGGGTTTGCCTCGTCTCTACACCGTGTAATGATCCTCAATGTCTCACACCAATAAGATTGTCTTGCCGTGCAGAGAAAAGCGTGAAATGCAAATGACATTTGGGCTTAATGAGCAGGAACATTGCGCCAGGTCAATGTGGTGTGAGGGTAATCATCGAAGTACAGGTCTTTAATTGCCGACCTTCAAGTAACACCCTACATAGGATTCCTTCATCAATGTCGAATGGAGAACTCGACTGGTTTAATTTAGAGGGTCGTGTAAAGAAATGTAAGTTTGGCAATGATAATCGACATGATCATGTTCATCGATTAAAGTCCCGAAGCAGTGGCGTACCTTTGGGGAGAGGGGCACAGGCCCTCTTTCACAGGGGTGAAAAAGGGGCAATAAAAAAGAGAAACTGAGAGAGAGAGAGAGAGAGAGAGAGAGAGAGAGAGGCATAGAGAAAGGAAAGAAAGACTAGTGGAGGAGGAACAAATTGATGGGACTTCCTTAAATATCCCTTAATCAATGGCATTGTTTTGCACCTAGTATTGTGACTTCCCCCTATGCCCCTATCCCCCTAATGCCACTACCCCGTTAATGTCTGGGCCCACGCCATGCCAATGAATTTATATGAAAAAGAAATGAACACAACATATTTATGTAAGACAGGGGGGAAAATGACAAGAATGACAGTAGATGATCTATTCAGTATAGTATTTCTCCACTCTACTAGAAATACAATCGTGCAACCGCATTAGAATTTGCTAATAATCTACTTAGAGAACAAAGATGTATTTAGATGTTTTGGGGAGCTAACCTTCACTTCAAATCGGCCTGTAATGCATGCTCGAATTCTCGACGTGAGGGCGAGCGATACAGCATCAGTGCTCACACCACAACAGGCTTGAACCAGTCGGGTATATCATCTCGGGTATGACATGGATGCAAGTTAGTGGGAATGGGTGGATTCAAATTTCTAATAAGCACTCAAACCGCATCATGCATTTTCATATGGAGCGCTTAAATCTTGTTAGACATCCGCGGGCGTTTTAGGAAGGCTTTTAAGTTCACGGTCGTCTGCGTTAAAATGGAAGAAGGATTCATAATAGCATGGAAGGACGAAGGGAATACTGATGTATACAGCTGTTTCATGAACTAGTTGGGAAGCAACGATTGACAGTGAAGATTCTATTTGTAGTTATCGTGTTCAGCTTGTGTATAGCTAACATGAATTTGCACGTGTTTTGTGAAGGCTTTTAAGTGCGACAAGTTCATGGTCGTCTAATAGGAAAGAAGGATTCCCAATAACATGCAATGGTGTACAGCGCCGTAATGGTAATTTAGCATAAAGCGGAGGAAAATTATGTCTATGCTTTTATTCTCAGCTTGCTTTTAGGGAACAGTATACACCCTCACGTGTTTGAGCAGGCTTTAATGGGTTACATTTTAATGGCAACATCGCCTGATTCGAGATGGAATAACAATGATTCAGAACAAAATGAAAGGGCATGCTGAGGTGTACAGCATTAAAAAAACATTTTGGATTGTCGTTAACAATTCTCTATGCTGGCTCTTTTTTAAAAAGATTTTAGCTGATTTATACAAGATTTGCTTAGAGCATTTCGTATTCACTCTCATTTGTCTCATTCTTTAACATTATTCATGAATTCATTTTGATTAATATGATGTTTTATCTGTATATTATATTTCTGGTACATTATTTATTTTGTTTACAAAGTGGCAAAAGACATATAGGCCTAATAAAATATAATTCCATAAAGGAAGCACATTCATAATGAGAATTAGACATATAGATGAATGCAGATTGAGATCTGTATTTCTGTGGAAACAAAATCGTTATTCAATAAAATTTCAGAGTGGTTTTGGTCCATCAATACTAATCCATGTATATTGCATGAACGTCAATAGTTTCTATCGATTAACCAAGCTCAATTAAATCATGCTTACAGATCATATTATTCAAATAAATCGGATAGAGCAAAATAAATGCATATTTTGGAACTTAAAGGGATCTGGTGTCGATTTAGATTCAGATCCTTAGGGTCTATCCCAAGAGGGATGGAATATTTCACGAATGCATTCCCAAATACGGTCACCAAGAACTGGCATTAAAAAAACATTGCTTTTGGCGCTCTCTCGCTCCACATATGCTCATGGTGGACACACTCGAGAATGTTGTATGTGATATTTCAAAGATCCATAAAATGGGGAGGAAAATCTCAGATGTTCCTTCTCCTGAAAAGCGTCAGCCTTTTAATTGTGTATGTATTGCCATCTTGTACAAAGGTACACTTAATTCTGCAGACTATATGTATTTTGGTTGCATCAATTTCTAGCCATTCGCATGGCGGTCAGTAAAAAGATCTGGATTTCCTCCGCCGGACTTTTTTGGCAGGTTATTTCCATCCTTCCAACATTCCACAAGCAATACACTGGTGATTAAATTGCACCCAATAGCGATTTGATGGAAATACCCACGACCACATTATATATGAATACCTGTATATGAAATCCACATACATTTATACCACAGATGGAAGGATATTCGACATATAGGGATAGAATAAATTAGCTTCATATCTTGTGAACACAAATCTCCACACCCACCCTCGTTCACACATAGTACACACAAAACACAGCAAGTAGACAAAAGTTTAAGAATATCCAGACCGAGAAATGTCAAGATGTAATAAATAATGCAGACAAAGAATGTGAGGGGAGATTGGGCCGGTAAGAGGGTGGGGGGGGGGGGTGCGAAGAGAGAAAAATGACATTGTACATGACAGGTCCTCAATTAGTTTCAAGTGGCGTATCATTTTTTTTTTTGGGGGGGGGGGAAGACAGTGCACGAGTATCGGCTAAGCTTTTCTTTTTACTTTCACTGATGCATATTGATGTCCCCTCTCATAATACCCAGACTCGGGTCAGATAAATATTAAAGGTGTCACATTTGGTCAGCTGTAGTCGTTCTTACCATTGTTACGAACGTATACATATTTATATATGTTAATGTTAATAATGAGCATGCGCATAGGACTGAATTGTAGAATTCTTTTAAATTAAAACACATAAGACCGTCTGCACATGTAGGTATTTCATTATTTTTGTTTTTAATTCATGCTGTTAATACTGCTGTGTGGTTATGATTTTAGGATGTGATTTTTAAAATAAATATAATGTCACCTTGTTGTGGCACCATTATGGCTATTGGGGGCTTTTATTTGTAATCTAGGCCTACAACTAGCTTTTCTTTAACGCGAGAACGACATCATAAAAGGCCCTCTCCCGTCAAATTACGAGTTCGAGTTTAAACACTCGATCATTTCAAATGGAACAGGAAAATAGTTACAATCCAAAATGAAATACAGAACTGCATATCGATGGATTACAAAATTAATTTTTGCTTCAAAGTATTACATTTTTCAAGAAATGAAATTGGAGCTGTTAAATGATGGTAGTGGGTAGGCAAAAATGGTCTCTGGCACACATAATACATGTGCATGTCGGCCTATAATCACAATGCAATGCTTGGTCAGTCTCATCATAATGTATATGCGCGTGCGTGTGCGAGTGTGTGTGAGAGAGATAGAGAGATATTCAATTACGCAATACATGATTTCTCTGGGTTCATGTTTATTTAAACCTTAACACTTCATCGGACATAACTCCTTGATCATACTTACGCATACAAAGCCGCCATGTTCACGTCTGTACGATCATACATGTCCAAAGGGTGAGAGTTGGCGTCTGAAAGCTATTACCAATCTCCATCATTCCTTGTCTCCCGTGCTTCCACATCATCATACACTTACAGCGTGTCATAGCTATGTACACCAACAGTACATCGTTTAATACCCTAGTCACGTATCTGAACCAACTCCAAATCCGACTTATAACCGACAAAATATGGGCCTGTAAGATATTTGTTTGTCTGTTTATTTGTTTACCTTTACATTTGTGTTTGTTTTTATTTTTAATCCAAACGATACTTTATTTTATTATTTAACAAAGATTTTTTTTTTAAATCGAGCACAATTTAAGTTTGTTCTGTCAGCTGCTGGTCGGGCGAAGGTCTTCTTGGTGTAACTGGGGCGCTTCAATGGCATTAGACCGAAGCAAATGAAGTTGCTTTCCCTGTACACGGTTGACTGATGATATATATAAATTATGGTCTTTGTTGATGTATTGGACAGTCAAGAAATTATGGCTGCAAGCCTGGTGAGTGGTTTACCCGATGCTGGTCCAATCAAATAGTCTAATGATTAAACCCTGGACAAGCACTATATGATCGGTTCCAATCTCAAAGGGAAATCAAAAAGTGATGAGATTCCAGAATAACTGATGAGATTTTTGGAAATACCATGGACATTTTTCAAGGACACCGTATACGAACACATCCATGAATTATATAAGTATAGGTTTATTGTACATCGCGGTACGCACAGTAGCTTTGCATAATCGCCTTACTCAAATAATTGAATACATTCATGTATATTATCATCTTTTTTTCCGAGGACATCGTACATCCGTACGAACACATCCATGCGTTATATATCGGTATGGGTATTCTCAATCGCTGGTCGTAAAGCATAGCTTTGCATAATCACCTTTCTCGAATGACTGAATACAGATATTATTGTCTTTGAAATTGGCAAGTAATCTCGGAACGTGTTAACGGGTACACAGGATATAGTCAAACGAAAATACAAATTCAAACTGCAAGTGCTCAGGGTATAGATGAGTGAATCAAAAGAATTGTGGATTCAAAAAATACAAATTGGCTATGTATCTAAACCTTACCACCCGAATGAGAGAGCCATTCGGTTTGTAGTTTCAAATGTGTTACTAGTACGCTGTAGTAGATTCATGCCAGTAATATACACAAAATTGATCCCTTTGAGAAATGGCACATTTTCTTCACCATATAAAGACAAGGACATATTGTCTACATGAATCTGATGTAATCAATATAAAATGCGTCAATCATAATAGAAGTATGTGAAGGATGAATAATTGATTTTTTTTTTCCTCAACATTAGTTCACGGGATGCGTTCGTTGTTAACTGCCATGTTGAAAAGTAGCTTCTGGTTACATCCGGGTTTCTGCCGTGATTTAATAAAAGCAATACAAGACAGCATACAAATATTCTAAGCATGATTTTTAAAAGAAATGTTATGGTCATAAAAGAAAAACACCGGAATTAAAAGTACTAATATGGTAAATGATAGTTTGTCCTCATTTTGCTATCTTATTTGTATGGAGATAAATGTGAAAACTGCGTAATTTAACGTATTAATATGAAAAATGAAAGTTCGTTTTCATGTTGCTTTTTCATTTTGTCTGGAAATAAAAGCTCAGACATACCGTACTAAAGGGAAAAAATAAAAGTTTGATTTAATTCGGCCTCCTACTACCAAAACCTTATTCGTCATGTTTGTTAGATATAAGTGGATATTGTACGATGAAAAGCAGGAAGCGAGATGTCAGTCTAACTTCTTAACGAGATAAGGCAGAGAAGTGCTATGTAAACAGGAATAAGAGGCCATCAAAACTATCTTCAGTTTGTTTGCTTTTATTTCCTGTCACTTAACCGAGAATATTGAGGTAACATGAGCGCTTGAACTCGTCACAATGGCATCAAACAATCTTTAGGATTGGGGATGATGGGGGGGGGGGGGACTCTGTAATCAAATAACACAAATGCCCCCCCCCCTGCGTACTGACGCCCGTGCATAATGAATACTGTCAACATTCAAAAGTCTTATAATATTATTATATACCGCTAAAACTTCATCAACTTTGGAAATATAGGCACAACACAGAGATTTAAAATTTGTGTGTGGTACGGTATCATTCATGAAAATATGTAAGTTTATTTATGGAAAAACTCATTTGAGATTTCAATTTTTTCCCGATCTTATTTATTAAAACTATTTAATACGATCTGCTGCATATGTCGTGTCCTCCATATTGTGAATTCACAGTAGAATAACAAATATATTGGTAATTTTAAAATAGTACCTTCGAACTCAGATAATTGATTCACATTCTTCAAGTAATATATTTACATTTTTTTCCCGATCTTATTTATTAAAACTATTTAATACGAACTGCTGCATATGTCGTGTCCTCCATATTGTGAATTCACAGTAGAATAAAAAATATATTGGTAATTTTAAAATAGTACCTTCGAACTCAGATAATTGATTCACATTCTTCAAATAATATATTTACATTTTTTTCCCGATCTTATTTATTAAAACTATTTAATACGATCTGCTGCATATGTCGTGTCCTCCATATTGTGAATTCACAGTAGAATAACAAATATATTGGTAATTTTAAAATAGTACCTTCGAACTCAGATAATTGATTCACATTCTTCAAATAATATATTTACATTTTTTTCCCGATCTTATTTATTAAAACTATTTAATACGAACTGCTGCATATGTCGTGTCCTCCATATTGTGAATTCACAGTAGAATAAAAAATATATTGGTAATTTTAAAATAGTACCTTCGAACTCAGATAATTGATTCACATTCTTCAAATAATATATTTACATTTTTTTCCCGATCTTATTTATTAAAACTATTTAATACGATCTGCTGCATATGTCGTGTCCTCCATATTGTGAATTCACAGTAGAATAAAAAATATATTGGTAATTTTAAAATAGTACCTTCGAACTCAGATAATTGATTCACATTCTTCAAATAATATATTTACATTTTAAAATCTGTAAATCTAACCATGTTTTATTTTAAGTGTGTGATGCTCGAATTACAAGATGGAATGACTTACGTCATAAAGAAAGCAGATGGGGATAAAATATTATGCAAACAAAATGCATTTTCATAGTTCAGACTTCAGAGTAAATTGTAATATTCTCCAATGTCATGCCTGACTGAGCGAACGTGAAGAAGATAATACACGGACGCAGAATAACTCAAGAATAAATATTATGCGTATTGTCGTAATCACATGAATTAATCATGTATTAATCCAGGGGTTTCCGAGGATGCAGGCTAAAAATATGACCATTCAGTACGTCACGAAGCGTTATATAGAAGGGAGGCGAGGAATAGCACTGGGTATAATGTCATTAGTGAAGTAATGACTGTGCGTAAACAGGCCTGACCCAGGTTGTGATCGAGAAGGGTGTAACAAGCAATGTGAGATTAGTGGGGCGGGGAGGGGAGGGGAGGAGGGAGGGTGGGGGATCAAGGATGATTTGAGATTACAGGGATCTATTTCTGTTTAATCGCGTCATACTCATTGATTGGTAGTGACTAAGTGTGTATAGAGCATTAAGGATATGAAAACGATCTCCCAATGAATTCCTGGTCATTAAAATTCTACATGCATTACAATGGAGGGAATGCACTTTCATGCAATAGAGGGAGTGCGATACGCATATAAATAGGTCTTCTCCTTGAAATGAATTGACAACAAAGATAGCGGTTATTAACCCTTCCTGCACTTTTGCTCAGACTTTGCATAAAATCCCTTATCAACATATATCATTCAGCATAAAAGGATTTAAGTTTCTTCAATGGATAGTCCAACCGCCAATTCATATTTAACCCAAAGTGAACCCGAAGGATTTGGGAATGGGAAGAGGGGGTAAAAGCTACCCCGATCCCCGCTCCACCCAGTTTTAATATGTCCTTCCACCGGTGTAAATTGATGCGGGATGAGGATGGTCTCTTGATGAGCGACACTGATGAAGGCCGATAAATAGGGATGATTCAGGAGCAGAATGCTTGATATGCCGACAAATCACTTAAGTGCTCTTCTCATTGATGAGATAGAAATAGGTGAGGTTATATCGATTTCTTCGCACTCAGATCATGACGAGAAAATGCAAGATATTCCGAGTATTCATTCACTTAATGTACCTGCAGCAATTACCTGTATATCTCTCCTAGCCAGTATTAGGTGCGGAGAATTATCGCTTCACCTTAAACCCATCAAACAAAGAAACAATCATTCGAATGGTGAAAAATGAAAACAGAATAATATGAACTGTACTGTTCTTGATCGATGTTACAATGGCTCCCATGAATAAACTGCCCAACACAATGAAAATGATCGTATAGGAAATATGCACATGATTTCATGACAATCTTAACAATCCTAATTCATGAAGGATTTTTTTTTCCTTTAATTTTGTTTATAGCAAGTATAATCTTAAACATGTTCTTTGGCTTCAAAAAAGAAATCTGATTAAAATATTTGAAGCTATAAAAAAAATGTGTTATTAACAAAGAACCGAATGGTAAAGAAATGTCCACAGCTCATGGCCATGGGTGAGACGAAAGAGCATAAGAATAAGGAATGTTTGTACAACCTTTTAGTAATCAGCTCTGGATGAGAGAAAGAATGATGCCTGCGTGTCTCAGGGCACATGATATACGGTAGCATCCGTAAATTTGTAACTCGAAACTTCGCTTCCCCTCTGAAGAGGTTCGTTGCAAGTTGAGGTTTTTATTTAGATCTGTTTTCTTTAGAAACATAATGATTGTACAGCTTCTAGCTCATGTGTTAGGAAGATGTAATGCACTCTATAAAGTCACAGCAAGCATGTTAAACAACACTCGGTAATACATCGTGCATTTTGCACCATAGCGTTATAACATTGTGAAGTGCATTTTCTCTTTAACATGACGTGTGTAACACATTCAGGACCATGCATAACTAACATACGTCCCTAATTGTGTATAAAATACTATGCAATAAATATATTTAATGAATGAGAGGGTGACACCAGTTCACTGATAGCACCATTTTCGTCATAATTATTATTCTTTTAATAAAATGCTTGATAATTTATGATTGACTATGCAATAATTATATTTAATGAATGAGAGGGCAACATCAGTTGACTTGAAACACCATTTTCGTCAAACTTATTACTCTCATATTATTACGATTGATGTATTAACAGTATATCTCTGGGGAGAGGTACACCACGAAAGAAATATCTTCTCATAGCTGATATCTCATACGATATTCTCCAGACGTTGAAACCCCATTCGATCAACCCTTATCGGAGTATAATATCCGTGACTAAAATGGAAAGTTCTGATGAGATCTTTGAGTGCGGCGATCACGACCCATGGAGTTATGATATGAATCAGGAATAGAGGTCCTAATGAGCATTTCGGTCATAAGATATTCACGAATGGAAAAGAGCATCAAGCGAGAGGGTGAATGAATGGGTAGAGTCAATGTAGACTCATGAATGATAAACAACATACGGTCATATATTATTGATACAAGGGTTGTAGGCATGCTATATTTCTGATTATATTTTAGGAAACGTGATAACTGAGTGTTAGACGACATCTTGGTTCGACACCAGGTTGCTATTCGATGTACCATAGTATTATTTTCTATCAATACCTGATTACCAAGTCCATTTAATAGGACTTAACAGTACCAGATCAATCGGTTTTTTAAATAGCAAAGTTTTGCTTTCTTTCGCAGTCAAACGAAAATATATCAGATAGTTTGAGCAAGTATGGTCTATCATTTTCATTTAGAAACAGTTAAAACGGTGTAATGTTATAAAATGTGATGATCTTCAATAAAAAAATTATTGTCCCTCTCTAATTTTTTATAAATGTATGAAGAACATTCCCCATTTTGTAATAAAAACTGTGCTCTCGTCTGGGCAAACAGACTCCCCAATACATTTTGATCTGGTTATTCCTACCCTGGCACGTAAGATAATTCCCAGGCAAAGAAAACAAGAGAGAAGGAGATGAAGAGAACAAACTCATCATGACGATACATTGTCATGTTTCCTTTCATCCAGGTCAAGTCTCGCGAAATGGCGCCAAAACCACTCGAAGAAGAACATTATATTTAGCAGACGACATAGCATCTGCGTTCGCGCGCTCTTCGCAATCGAAATCAACTACTGACACTGACAGTCACGTCGTGATGATGAAAGTCATGTTGAAATTAACATCCACATACTGCGAGAGTAAAGCATGTACATAAATATGTGTACTTAGTTTCGACGACCTGAACTAGTTTCAAGATCACGTGTGAATGTTGATTATAATAACAAGATGTATTGTTTTATTACGCCAACGCTGTGAAATATAATTTCGCAAGGTTAGATAGATTTTCCACGTGTTTAGATAAGAAGGTGCATACTCTTTTATCAAACCACGCAACAGAATTATGATTTGCCAGGCTTTGTTTCGCAAGTTTAGATAGATATCCCCAAAATCGAATATTGAATATATAGATTATGATGATGTTTTCTGATAGTGAAAGTGTAATGAATTAAATACATTATTGTGTTTTATTCTTCAATATTCATAAAGTTAAATTCATAAATATCGTGCCGAGAAAAAAATTAATACAAATAAAATGTGAATTAAAACAAAAATCAAATATAATTTATTGGCCACTGCACAATCATAATAGTCAATATCAGCATGATCAATGGGTACACTTGCGAAAAATCTTCACGTATTCAGACCCTTTTCATGCGCCTCACATACCCAATGTACGCTGCACAACACAGCGAAATGTTATTCATGAACACTATTCACGGTGAAGTAAAGTGATTGTATACAAGACATCGGGGAAGGAGTCATGCGATACTCAAGCCTTTAAAGATGAAGTTGAGTCCTGGACATGCGATGATATTGTGAATGAAACTGTCTGGAGACATTTTGGAAAGTTTCATTTTGTGGTGCATAAGAAGTGATGTATACTGTGAGGTTTCGGAATTATAAAAATGTAACTAAATTGACTTTCTTGTTGAGAATCACTTACACTACACACATGGAAATGGGTATATGGGACCAAACACACACACACACACACACACTGACACATGCGCAGACAAGGTGGCATGAACATTTTGTCCAAACGTTTCAGCTACTCCTAATCATATTTCTTTCAATTATCGGGGTATTTTAAGAGCAATCATGTTGAATGGAATCTTCTTCTTTTATATTCTTCGAAACCGACATCAAAAGAATGGGAAACCTCACAAATAGTCTCCCATCGTTACTAAAATTGAACCTTCTCTTTAAACCCACCGCGGGGATTTGGCGAGGCTGACGATATTATGTTCACCATCATTCGATTAAACATGGCCCGGTACAAGGCAGGTACGTAGAGGTGTACCATGGGGAAGACTCTTCTCATCTTGTTAGGTTGGGTTAAGATAATATTATGTTTACACGGTGTTAAAGAAAATATACGCTGTCTGAGATGTGATTAAGAGTAAGAATGTGTCATCCTCTTCCTAAGATGAATTTACACAAGTAATTACATGTTCATTACTTGGCTATACTCAGCATTTGATCTGCAGCAGCATTATCAGAAGCAGTAGCAGCAGTAGTAGTACTTGTACTCGAGTTATTGCAGTAGCGGAAGTAGTAGAAGTAGCAGGAGTAGTAGAAGTAGTAGAAGTAGCAGAAGTAGCAGAAGTAGTAGAAGTAGTAGAAGTAGCAATAATAATAATAGAAGTAGCAATAGTAGTAGTAGAAGTAAAAGTAGTACTAGTACTAGTAGAAGTAGAAGTAGAAATAGTAGTAGTAGAAGTAGAACTTAGTAGTAGTAGAAGTAGAACTTAGTAGTAGTAGAAGTAGTAGAAGCAATAGTAATAGTAGAAGTAGAAGTAGCAATAGTAGTAGTACAAGTAGTAGTAACAATGGTAGTAGAAGTAGAAGTAGCAATAGTAGTAGTAGAAGTAGAATAGCAATAGTAGTAGTAGAAGTAGAAGTAGCAATAATAGCAGTAGAAGTAGAAGTAGCAATAGTAGTAGTAGAAGTAGAAGTAGCAATAATAGTAATAGAAGTAGAAGTAGAAGTAGTAGTAGTGGTGGTGGTGGTAGTGGTGGTGATGGTTGTGGGGGTAGTGATAACAATAATTATTATAATTCAGCTGATAGTAAAAGGCAATGCGTCTACAAAAGTTGTTATACATGGTACCATACCTACGAACTTAGATACAGTCGGTCACGTTAGAAACATCCAAACAGTCAACTAGGAACGATTTAATTCAATAAATCAAAACGGACAGCAATTGTCTTTCATGACATGGAAAAGAGATAGAAATATATTTAAAGGACGGACGAATACCTCTATCCTTTCTCACTTTTCATCTCTACTTAGATTCACGCGGTCACGTTAGAAACATCCAAACAGTCAACAAGAAACGATTTAATTCAATATATCAAAATGGAGCAGCAATTGTCTTTCATGACATGGAAAAGAGATAGAAATATATTTATAGGACGGATGAATACCTCTGTACTTTCATCATCATCAATGAGGACTCATGAATTCTCATGTTGGCTGACGCACGTGTTTCATAAAGTGAACAGACAATACGTTCAATAAAGAAATATTAACCACACCATCCCGAGTATTTGCGATCACAGCAAGAGCTTCTCATGACGAAATAACATATCTAAATCTTCATTTGCATCTATTGGTCGTGAGGAAACACTTAAAACCAAAAGACCGTCAAATGCCCGTCACATGAGACCGCAAGGCCAACGTCATCGCCTCGAATTTCCTCTGCTCTCTCTGGGTTATTTCCCGCCAGAAATCTTCCCGCCAGAAATCAACATCCCACACGTGATGCAGTTTTAATTGGCGGCGTCTTCTGCCATTATTCTTCGATCCTGTGTCCCGGTTGGGGGTCTGACTGGAGCGACTCCCGACCCGAGCAAGGATGGCAGCACCTGTCCTGTCCTGTTTCAATGTCGGAATAACGACCACACTAGACCTGACAGGGCCCCCAGAACCCTCAAGGGTATAGCCAGGAGTGGCAATGTGGAAGGGGCTTCCTTTCACCTGGGATGTCAAGAAAATAATTATGCTGGCGGATGAGCATCCGAGAAACCTGCGACTAAAATAAAGGAAGATGAGCTCTGAATGCAAGTCGAAGTGCTCGGGATCCCTTCTTTCCAGAGATTCACATGACTGTTCTAATTAGAAGTGCACATAATTTAATAAGAAGATAGACAAGTACCGAAATGCAAAGCTTCGAAGATGATTTTGATTTGAAGTATGAAAAAAAAATAAAAAAATAAACGTAGTCTACAAATCCTTGACATTCCTAAGATCTGTTCCATTTAATAGCGTCCATGATGGACAGGGTCGGCCGGGACAAAATAGACTGAGATATTTAAGGGTATAAAAGACCAGTTTATTCGATTAAAGTCATAAACTAATTTAAGAACGAATTCTTGAAAACTTTTCGAAAATAAAAAAATAAAATAAAAAAAAACGTAATACGTAACACGTTGAAACTGTAAAGAACTTGAAACAGCTTCTAAAGTCGACATCAAAGCATGTGGAACGCGATTTTAATGAAATGAGGGTTTGACGGAATGCCATCGGATCCAGGATATGTGATGATTAATGATCAGTGTGATAGGTTAAGGTTGAATTCTCTACTTCCTCCATCACGTATCAGCCCTTGTCTATACCATAAGAAATAGAAATGAAGGCTTTCACATATTGTACAACTGCGAGTTCGAGTTGGAGTTCATCTGTCACGTGGTCTGACAAACCAATGGAAGAGTTCCTAGCATAGAAAGGGAAATTGAAAGTTATTGACATCGGTTCCTTTGGTTTGTTTCTTTTCCAAAGCATATCCTTTCAAGCTGAACAGATTAAAAAGCCAATTATTTGCAAACTGGTCATGAACGTGATGAATACAATGCATGTTCTTCATTTTAGTAAAAAATAATGCATGTAATACATTTACATTCTACCGAGCTATCAAAAATTTAAGCGATTTCGATTTTCAAGGAGATTTGAAGCACAAACTTCGGGATTTCTTTTTGTTGTCTGACTGCTGATGTAATTAAGGTATTTTAACTTTTCATGATCAAACCCGGTCATCTCTGAAATTTAAAATCCCCCTTACCCTTCATATAAATCAAAACTCTCCAGCAGTAAAACGATGGTCATATAAACTTGATAAAACATATCAGACTTTCAATTTACAAATAACATACGCCAGACGATCTTCGTGAAGTTAGTTATTTTTACGGTCCGCAGAATGGTCGAGAAAAAAAACGGAATTTACAGAGAATTTTTCGACGAAGACAATACAAGCGCATCGGACTTCGTTTGATACATTACCATGATACCGAAATAAACCATGATTTGTTATTACCCCCGCTACCTCTTGCCCCATCATCAGGGGCCATAACACAGTCGTAAAATGAAATGGGCGCCAGAAAGACCTCCACAAAACCTCAGCTGTGTGTACTGAGGTGAGTGGAGGAGGAACAGACGGAGCGCCATAATTTCAACATGTTTTACGACAGCACATCAGAGATTGAGCACCAAATTGATTCACGTTATTGGAGGACTTTCACCTCCCGTTCGCACCGGATATCCCACATCTGCCCATTTTGGGTTTACCAATCTTTATGAAATACCCATCCTACCTTTCGTTGTTGCTTCAGTAACGATACTCAAATTAATCCCATTGGAATATATCTATTGATCCGTATAAATTAAAATCATCAATTAAAAAATAAGATTTGACGTACGTATTTTTAATATGTCACCTTACAGCAAATCTGGAAGAAAAAAAGTTTGTCGAGCGCAGCAACTGTTTTCCTTGTTCTTCTAGTTATTCGAGACGGTTCGAGCAAAAATAGATCATTAATGCTATCATATAAAGTATATAAATGTCAATCGTGGACTAGGAAATACTCTATCCTAAAACACATGTTACATTTTAAGAGTTTGTTGTGGGAACTAGGGTAATATATCCCCACATCATTAGTGATCAAAGGGGACTCAACAATGAGCTAAAAAAAAAAGCTGACGATCCGTCAGTCTGGCCTTTATCTATATTAAGACTATGCAATGGTAAACGCCTTTGCTTTTCATCTCAATTTTCCCCGAAATCCTCAACGATTTAAAAGTATATCGGCAACTGGCAATACAAAAGTAAATACATTTCCTTTCCTGAGTAATATTCTCGCCATGTCCCCAAACGAATACCAAAGGAATTGTGTGACCAAGATAGATTTATTTCAAGCTGAAGTTAATGGGTTAACCATTAATTCTGGTGTATACCAGGGATCTTGGATATCCCGGAAGGGAACATTATTATCCCATACCATCCAAAGAACATTGCCTTTTCATCTGTTGAACGCTCCCCCATTAAAATGTAATCACTAACCAAAAGGAAAGCCATTTTACAGTTAAAGGCACTATATAAATTCACAGGTCGTGAGAGAAATTGAATATTCAACGATTATTTGTCTTATAGTTTTAAGAAAAATATGACGACCTAGTATCGAAAAAGAAGAGTTCTTGTTTATTTTCAATTTGAAAACGATTATATCTTGACAGCAATTTGGATTTCGTTGGGCATTCAAAACCATCTCGGAAAACATTTTGACTTTAATGTTCAACAATTTCAAAAGTTTCATAAAACAGGACTAAAACTTTTATATGCTCGGCTTGATTCATTGACGTCTTACTTGTTTGTTAAGATATGATATCATTAAAGAATATGATTTTTCAAATTTTGATTCGTAACATTTTAGAGCTACTGCAACCGTTAATGAAGTTCGTTTCTCAACTAGCAGAAGTTTGATTGTGGCGACGTTCTGTTATTGTGTGTGTGTGTGTGTGTGTGTGTGTGTGTGTGTAAGACACTGCAATGCTCTCCCGAAGCTGGTTTATAGCCACTTTAGCTTTTATACATTCGAAGGGCTCTAGATTTAGCCCCAAAGAATAATTGGTATCACACAGTTGTCACAAAATAACAGCCGGTCCAGTTAACAGTCCGTTATCATTCCATACTGTGCTACATTGATGAACCTGGCTTTAATCTTCGTGTTCATGATGACAGTTATCTTCAGTAAACTAACAGCAATTTATCTTGCGATAACTACCGTTGCTACACGCAAGGAGGGTTCCACGAGATACCAATGCACGTGCATGGACAGTAACGCTCTATCTGATATTGTAGAGAGAAAAGTATTGACCTGTTTCACAGGTATTAGGCCTTGCAATATTTAGAACAAATACAATAAATTGGACAAAGGGTGACGAACAAATATATTAAGGAGAGAGAAGATCATAGAACATAAACATACCCACATTTATCGAGAAGATGAATGGTTGCAGGACAACGGTATTGCAAGAAGAATATAGTCAAACGAAAAGAAATTTATTTGAGAAGAAGATGTATAAAATTGATTTGAGAATGGGAGAGTTCTTCACAGATATGAAGAAAGAGAATGGGATAGAGGAAAGGGAGAATCATACAGCCTATCTGGAGACGAAAATTATTCATAGAAAGGGAGAGAGAAAGGAAGAGAGAAATGAAGACAGAGATATGAAAAAGAAAGAAAAAACGAAGATAATGAAAGAAATATCCATGCACCCGTTGGTACTCAATCATGGAAGAAACAACAAAACGCATAGCATAATCTTGAATATACCTCCTGAATACTAACTAATGTAGAAATATATATTTTCTAGGTCACATCTGTCCGAAATAACTGCCGGGAATAATAAATGAGTTGGATCGGATAAACTGACCGGAAGGATTACCTAGGAAAAGTGTGTTAACATCTACGGTAGACGTCAATTTGGAAGATGACCTACGGTTGTCCTTTTTGGCTTTTTTTTATCTCTGGATTCTTTGATATTCTCATGCGTTTGGGGAAAAGGATTACATATTCTGTTTAAATAAAGTAATATTCTTTACCGTAAATACCACGTGACAAATTATTTTCAGTTTTGATGGTTACTATAGTAAAGATTAAACATTTGTGATTTAAACAATTATATTGCCAATTTGTGATGTATCAAGTAACATTTTGCATATGAAAATTGAAATCAAGATTCATCACAATAACTGATCCCCCGAAAAGTTAATCAACACGATGAAAAATAATATTACGAAGTACATTACTTTACAAGTCATAATCTTCAAGTGCGCTATATATTTACCACTTTCGAATATTGCTGCAATTTAATGAAATTGTGGAATTGCCTAAAATCGCATGCATTGATATATATGGAGCCGAACAAGATTATGGTGGGCTTCTGCGCGAGATTCCATTTTTTCTTCTTTTGTGCAGTCGCATTTGATTGTTTGTCTCAATTGCATGGCTGATTCTGGGAAACTGAGATTACAGGAGCAAAGCCCGTGATACCCTCATAATGTCAGGAGTTCAACTATGTCCAATCTGGTCCAGAAAGATTAATAGCGGCTTCTTCATGACCGAGACACGGCTGACACTGCAATGAAGGACGGGCAATCATTGATAGCCCCCGCGGAGGTGGGTAAGGGGCGCAGGGTCTTTCGCCGATAGGCCGGTACCACGCGTTCATACTAGTGTGCAATATTCAGCAACATATTTTATTATATGTGGGACCATTACAGATTTATCATAGGGATGGACAAAATCAGGTAATTTTTTCCAGTCTAAACAATTAATGCCTCAGTTGAATCGTAGATATTCAGCATAAGAGCATCATAATCTGTATCTTTATATTAAGACGAACTAAACTGTTAAGGATTCAATTAAATATAAAGTGACTGAGTTTGGGGTGAACAGATTTTCCTTGTTGGATCTTATTCTCAGGAGTGTGTTTTAGAAATATAAAGAAAGATATTTTATACGATTTTGGCTTAAAAAGAAGAATGAAATAAGTAAGTCTCCCCACGGATTGAAGGTGTCTACTAGGTGATGGGAGGAGACGACGACACCATTTGGTTTTACCGAAACATAACAATACCAAGTATCACAGATGGGAGAGAGATTCTTTAATGATGAAAGGTCCCAGGAAGTGGGCTATTAATTCCGATGCCAAAAGATATTGATAACGTATATAAGTTCTAGAGGGGCTCATGTATTTAGATGCCACACGATGTTGGCAACCGAGACAAATCGGGGAGGGATATCTAAGTCGAAGGGTAACCCCTATGGTCACCACCATTTTAATCTTGTTCAAGGAGAACTGCTCCCAACGACAAGTACGACGTCCAACAAATCAAAATAATGAACTGGAATCCGAGAGGGGGTTGCTGCTTTGATTTATCCATTCCAATTGCGAGTAATGCAAGCGGGCATGAGACATGGTCGTCGTAAATTGTGCATGACAATTTCACTTAATGGCTGCCATAGACTGAGTGCGGACTGAAAGTGGTCTGCACGGGTGGGCAGCTAGTGCGCCAGAGCAACGATCTACAAGAAGGACTTCGTGTGCATACGTACACTCATATGCATCATAAGCGAAGTGGCGTTTCTCTAAGCCAAGGGGATAGCAAGGTAAAAGATCTTGATGGCTTTTAAAGAGAACAGAAAGTCCTCTCAAGGTTACATAAAGGTTATAAGTGGAATAGAGAGTGGGAATGGGAGGACCCATCACTTTATAGGAAATTGGCACTAGCCTTGACCAAGAAAGAGGGGGCAGTGGTGCCCCTCAGGTTCCCTTGCTCATGGTATGTAATCCAGATTGTGATACATTTATCTCGTAGTGTGGTATTACCCTAGGGTCACATATGAAACATTGATCAGCTATTTGGGTATGTATACCACCCATGAAATCAAGTAAATGTGCATGTGAATTCGGAGACCGACTAGCATGCCTGGTAGGATCATATATTACGGTATTGCTACATTTACTTCTTTCTTATTTGTCTCTTTATCAAATTCTTAATTTTAATGTTATCAACATTTCTTTTTGGTGATGTTACATGTATATAAACCAAACTGCTATGGAATAAATGCGTTTGTTAAATGTGTTGACTTCTTTTTTAACTCCTTAATGTCATTTGTCTAGGCTTTGACTACAAAGTGGGGTTTCAGAGAGCTCAGTTAACTTTTTGGTCTCTAACTACGATTTCATTAACAGTCCATCACAAGCCCGTGTTAATGACGACTCAAGCTGAAGATGAAATGAAATAAAGCGCCTTTGAGAATAAACCGAAGAATTCTACTACAGCATTCCCTGGCCCTGCGTTTTTTAAACCAAGTGTTTCATATCGCTAAGGTGAGGTAGAGCAATAGTGACACTCTAAATGAAAAAGATGATGAAAGCGAAATTGAAAATGTTTCGAATTCAGGGGATGGTTTGTGTGAGTGGGAGCAATGACTGCAGATCTTGCGATCCCCAATATTCCCATATTCTCAATCCATATCGCTTTATTCAAATCAATAGTTTGGCGTTAGATCATAATGGTAGGTGCAGAGTCAAAAGCTTTAAGTCCAACATAAAATATTCCTTTACTTTCAATCACTTGTTTCACGACTTCACACGTATTTGGGGGTTTCAAAATGCACATGCAGTTGGAATGTAAGAGCCGAGAGGTATGTGGGTTTAAAGGGCACTATAATAAGTGTAAGATATGGTTCAAAGGGACAAATGTTTTATCGGCATAAATCAAGTGATGCCAACTTCTTGGAAATCATGCAATCATCTTTGCATGAATTACAAGTGTCAGAATATCAATCAAAATATAATTGCAAAAATCTTTGTAGGCGTAATTTTCTTACTAATGAATTAGATTTTAAAAAAAACAAGAAACACTGAATGTAATTTACTTGTTTTTGATGTAAAAGTTGCTTTATCATGGTGAGTAGTGGTCCCAAATACTGCCTATTTATAGGGCTTTCCTGTTGCTACTACATCATATATATTTGTGACACACTTACATCTTGTAAGTATTCATCGGATATTCTTCACGACTAGGTTTACGACAAACATACATGTATATCTCGCAGCAAGTCACTCGATGATGATACCTATTTTCGTCTAGTCGTGAAACCGCATATATTTACGACAAACATTCCGCTACATTCAGACAAACGGCATGGCACTTGATCAATGTGAGCAATAAAATGCGAGACACGATGCCCGCTTCGAAACGACTGTCTACAAAGACTACACCTATTCCATTTTTGGGTATCGGTAACAGATATTGACTTTGGCACGCCGCAATTACGGGCAGTGAGCGGCGAAGAAGACCGATAATTACCCGAGTGGTGTCTCGATGCTCAACGTCAATCGCTCCAGGAATAAGTAGAAAGTATGGTATTCAAAAAAGAAAGAAAGGAAAAGGAAAAGAAACACTATCGGTTGGGGTGGTCAAATATACCCACTGGCTCGCCTAATAGAACCAAAATTTAATGTGATGGGCTGTAGCTATCATTATGATGATGGGGTATCTCTGAATCGAGGACTCTAAAATATACAATCAAATTAACTGCCATAGTTGGCAAACGGGCGAGTTGGATAATGTCAATGTTGCGCTGACTACCACAGCAGGTCTTCTCTGTGCTATCACTGAACATCGTGACTATGATACATAATATTTAATGATTGTATGCTGTTTATACAACCGACCATTCAATTTATCTCGTCTGTTTTCTTTTAAAGTGTTCCTTACAAGCATATGAACACACAAGCCAAAACCTGACTCTATCAATTCGACAGCGGACTCTGATATTAAGCTGCTCATGTGAAGAAAAAAAATGTACATAAATAACTATAGCTTGTTCCTCTATACGTATAAAGCAACTATTTTGTTTGAAAATTATTATTCAAATTACATCATCGAATGATTCGTATTTTTAGTTTCATATATAAGATTGATTAATGATTAATTTTCTTAATGATTTTCATTCCTTGTTTTGTATGGTTTGTTTTTCTATATATGTGATTTTTTTGTAAACACTTTGTTTTGGCAAATAAATGATAATAATAATGATAATATTATTACTAACAATATACAAAATATCTTTTTTTACCTGTGAAGCATGTTCTCCAAACACTCTTGCTCCTTCCAGCTAGAGAATGCCAGACACCCAACCCTCTCCCTGTCAACAAAAAAGGAGAGAATAAATTAATGACATGTAACGATGGCTTCAAAAGAAAAATTTGCTAATGATTATTCAACTTATTAATTCATCTCCTTAATTCCATTATAAAGTTTGGTACAGGCATGCAAATTATTGTATTGTGAAAATAAAAAAATTAACGTGAAGTTATTGTGTGTGGTGGTTTGTGTTTGAAATATGGAACACGTTTAAAGCTTTGGAATCATCAAAACTTGATCAAATCGATAAAATTCGCTGAAATGCATGTGGTAAATAATGGACACGGATAAGTGTACATGGGACTACACAAAAAATGTCGCATCAGAATGCAGCCCAAAGTTTTTTTCGAATCATACTTGAAATATGAGAGCATATAGGCTAAAGATCAATAATTTTCGTGAGACATTGATACTGTGATATCTATCCACAAGCAAACAAAAAGAATGAGGAAGGCGACTTGTTATTTTTACACATTCTATAAGAACTCAATTTTCTCGTTCTCTACCCTAAATATAATATACAAAGCTTGCTTATGTATTTTGGTGGTAAATTTCCTTTTGCAGTTTCACAACTACCTTCCATAGTCAAATATTAACCATTTTCTGCGCGATGATATGAAATCTGAAATCTAGGTCATATTCCAGCTTATGATCCCAGTGAACCTATAGGTCTTGGAAAGGAAGAGATGGATCATTACTCCAAAGAGTCATTTCAGAACGTTTGATGGAGCAATATGAGGTTTTGATGTAGCGAGACGAGTATCACCTGCCGTTGTACTTTCTGGAATATCAGAAGCAGCTATAGAAGTAGGGTGAAATACGCAATTCGCTCGTTTTATAATGCATTCAAATGTTTATGCATAGGCCTATTGATTTTAATTTGTTCTGCATGACTGAAAGCTTGTTCGAGTTTTATTTTGCATAGCGACAACCAATACCTAATAGGATTCCATCCGTAGTCATCACTAATGTTAGGTACGTGAATTACATCGTCGCTACCGTTACAAATTCGGTCTATGTATGGTTTACATGGGCATGTGGTGTGTGGGTGTGTGTTTGGTCTGGTGTGTTTTGTCTCCTTCAGACAAAGAACATATCGTAATTCAATGCTCATAAGTAATTTGTTAAACTCTGTCAGCAAGGCGAACCCAAGGGCAAAAAAGAATGTAATGCAAATAGCTCATGACCACCAAAACACAATATTTTATTTAAAATTTAAGTGTAAAGCCAATAGATATGATTCACTGACATCAGAATATTATGAAAGAAAGAAGGAAACAGACACTCTTACTAGTATATAGAGCAAATCCATTCGATTGATATATTCTTCATTGTGGTACGGAAAATCCGATTTGCTTTGGAATAAATAATAATACGCAGAATGTAATTTGATGCCGTGGAATATGAAATGAAAACATTCAAATCGACCAGTGTCTGGCTGAAATTGGCAACGTGCAGTATGGCCTGATTTTTGAGCCAGGGGTTGACCTTTTGGTAAGTACCAGCATATGTAATGGGACGAGGAGAGAGAGAGAGAGAGAGAGAGAGAGAGAGAGAGAGATAAAGAGAGGGAGAGAGAAATGTGTACAGAGTCAGGGAGAGAAAGAGAGAGAGAGAGAGAGAGAGAAAGAGAGAAAATAAAGACGTACATAATGACAATTATAAATAACCTCCAGCAAACATATAGCGAAAAAGAAATTGAGAGTTTTAAAAACACCCGATGGCGAAGAGAGTGAAAGGGTTCCATAATAAAGAGAATAAACAACGAAAACTATAAAGACAACTATGATGAGACGAAATGACTGAATATGAACAGAAAGAGATCACGTATGTTCAAATACCCAGATGCAGAAAGAGAAAGATAGAGAATAAGAGGGATGGGGGATATAAGAGGTTGACCTTCAAATTGAAGAACGATGCTACTTCGCCCGTACACTGTAAGTATCTCCATAATGATAGGCACTGTGCCGTGACATTTCGCTTTCAGCCGCGGACGTGAAACGGTATATCGCGAAAGGCCAATAATAATGCTGATCACATGGGTGTGCGTCAAGACTCGAAATGGACGAAATCATTCTTCTTGTAACAGTTTTGCTATTTTGACAAGCTCTCACTTCTCATCTCAACATCAGTCGAACCATCTGAAATCTTGTTTGCTCAGGCCTTGTCGGCAAAATTAGCCGTCCGCGAGATCCAGTGGCTGTATTTGCAGTCACCTACCCGCGGGTTGCTTGCAGAAACCCAAAGTTCAGTTTCTTCAAACATTCCAGCGGCAAAAATTCGTTAAAGGGATTTCTATTGCTGCATAATTATTAAACCATCAAAAATTTAGTTCATTTAATCTCTTTTTTTATTTAGCAACATAATAGATGAAATACACCTCTTGGACCGCTAAAAGAGATGTGACATAGAGGCTGTTCACACCGGCAGAGATAGCGCGCGCTAGACCGCGCTATCTCTGCGGTTTGGAAGGTACAACGTCGTTTCGGTCCGCCCAACAGCGAGCCGCGGCGAGCCAAAACGGCGTGCCACTGGAGCACCTCTTGGGGGTGGTCCACGAGAGAGAGCGCGGTCTAGCGCGCGCTAGAAAAAAGGGGGTGCTACGATAGACCGCGCTATCTCATTGCGGTGTGAACAGCCTATAATATTCACACCTTTCTTCTAAACCTGGTTTTAAATAAAAACGAATCTAATCCGGACTTTAAGTCATTTTCGCTCTCGGGGTGAAATACCTTCCCGTTGATTTGGGTAGTAATTTGAAACGGATGATTTTTTTTCTTCTTATTCTTCTCCTCTCGTCCTAGTCTTTCTCACATGAAAGCCCTTTTCAATGTAATGCATGTCTTCGCGAACGCGGCGCTGGGATTAAACATACAGTAAGCTCTCGTAGGGAGCATTGGAGTTTCGAGAAACATGACCTTTCGCGCCTTAAAAAAGGGTGGAAAACCCATGTCAATATGTATAACTCGTAGTACCGATGCAGTGTAAATATGAAGGCATGATATTGGGGTGTCATTCGATGCGTTGGTTTTCTTTAGAATGGACTTTCCGAAATAAAGGACAGGGAGGCGGGAGGATTTCGTGTCATGCCATCTTGGACGTATGCTAGATATCATGAATGGTCTGAGGAACCATAGTGATGGGAGGAATATGCTAGAGAGAGAAAGAGATAGAGAGAGAGAGAGAGAGAGAGAGGGGGGATATATATATGGGAATGGAGCTATAGTCTGTATAGCATCAGCTTAAAACCTAATACATGGCCAACACAGACAATTTGATGTTCTTAAGGATGTTTAAAGATGAAGTTGAGTTCTGGTCATGCGATTGCATTGTGAAAGAAACGGTGTGGAATCGATCAGAAAAGGTTGATCATCTAGCATATAAGAATTTGTGTGTATTGCAAGGTTCTGGAATCATCAAAATGATAAGAAATGTGGCCAAGTTTTGTTAAAGTTATAAACACGGTACACAGAAAGATGTATATGGGACTACACGAACACGTGGCGAAAAAGCCGGCCCCCGATTTTTACGATGTTACATGCATATTTAGAATATGAAGGCATTTGAAGAGCCATGCTTTTCAGGGAACATGTCTTATCTGATGTTCTTCCACACTTGCATAATAAGAATGAGTAACGCTCACAAATTATTTTTCACCTCTTCCCAGAACTCAACCTTCTCTTTAAGCAGTGAAATGATAAGTGGTTCTAAATAAGTTTATAAATATTTTCCCTGATTATCCCATGAAACATATATTCTGAATATGTTTCCATAACTCAATTAACAATATACATCATGTACACGATATGTATATCGTTATATATTTATAAACATGCGAATGATATGATGAGATACGAATAAAGGAAATGAGAGATAAGTGAAATGGACTTTGTCTAAAGAAATTTGAAAAGCATGACATTTAAAAGTGGGACACAACCGAGAGGGAAATTCAATGTTGAAATACGAAATAAAAGATGTCGGAAATGCTTTATCTCGCTAAGCCTCTTAATGCATAACCAAAATGAATGCCTCAAAAACTGATTCACCATCAGACGACATGTATACCAACACGGCAATTTAATGTTCAAAAATGGCGCGAGGACGACTGGGTGACGTTCCTACGTCATTCGTCAACCCAATATTTCTTAACGACCTTAGACTTGGTCAATCACCTCTCCCTCTCTCCTTCGAGATTCTCTTCAAGGAAAGAGGAATTCCGTTCGATCGGGTCGGTGACCCTAGCAGACAATTTTCGTAATGGCTATAAACTTCATCAGGAGTATATACAAAGGAAGGTAATTACGGATATAGCTTTGATATTCTGTGCGGGACTTGGGGGCTCGTCACCCGTGTTAACTGCGCGCCGGTGGTTACCATACGAACGGGATAGATCTTATTAACAGAGAGGCCATACATGGAAGTTATTAAAGAAACATCACTTCGGAAGTGTGAGAAGAAAAAAAAAGGATAATGAAGAAATTGAAATTGATGATAAAGAAATGGGACGAGTTGAATGGATGGGACGAGTTGAATGAATGGGACGGGGTAGAGAAGGTGCAGAAAACGCACACCAGAATGGCAAATAGTACCTTCATAGAATGAAGAGAGGGTTAATAAAATAGAGAGAGGTAGAATAAAGGAAGAGAAAAGATAAAGGAAGGGGGAGGCATGGCATCTCGCTCTCTCTCTCTCTCTCTCTCTCTCTCTTTCTATCCCAATTCTATTTATACATCAATATAATTATGTATAATATACATTTACATAATTTTATGTACATACTTAATTTATGTAAGCAATGTAAATAATATAAATACATTGTTTGTAGAAAGAGTTGATATAGAGGGCGAAGAGAGAAAAACAGGAAGAAATAAAGATGAAAGATAGGTGAGAATAGGCGTCGGGGAGTGAGAGAGAGTAAAAGTGGGGAGAAAGAGAATAAACGCGGGGAGAAAGAGAGTGAACGCGGGGAGAAAGACAATCAAAAGTGGAGAGAGAGTGTAGACGAATGTGAGATAGAGAGAGAAATGGAGAGGTGGAGGAAGAGATGGAGGGAGGGAGGAAGAAAGAGGGGAGAAAGGAGAGGCTGATCGAGGCGTGTACATCGAGGGAAGCAAAGCGAGATGAAGTGCGATGAATACAAAGAAGTGATACCCGACACCTCGTCAAAACACGAAGCTGGCGTAAGTCGCGACCTACATTTTAAAAATTCATAGCAAAGCTACTTCACTACATTTGTTTGTCCTACGTGTTATGGTGAATTGCTTAAAGCAACAAAAGTCTACAGTATTTTGTAGAGGCATGTTTTCCGAATCCTCCAGCCTCTTAATGTTAGTTCGTTGCAGTTGATAAGTACAAATTTGATAATGGTGTGACAACAAATATTGGTTTCGTTTAATCAAAATCAACTCCTTTTTCAATCAGCTTTTAGTTTTTAAAGGAGCCACAGAATAAAATATTATATACGGTCCAACCTGTCTTTTGATCCCATCGAAAGGAATTAAGAAAGGGGCCGCTGAAGACAGGTGGCCTCTCTAGACAGGTAACATGCAACACACATTTTTTTCTAGAGGGAAGCAAAATACATGGCCGTTATAGACAAGTGGCCTTTCAGTGAGGTTGCTACTATGACAGGATTGACTGTACTCTAATTATATATCTAAATGTACAAATACAAAAGCGGATTCATACATGATTGTTACCAATTACAGCATATAATTGTCAGGTCGTACAGGCATTATTGGCAAAAGACAGAAAATTAAAATCATTCTTATGCCATTTTGAATCTATGATCAGTGCGGTATTAAAGCCATCTATTCAATCCAGCATTTTGCTCATTATCATGAAAAATCAATTAGACCTTTCGAACTTTTTCTGTCCAGTCGATTCTTGCTGCATATTAGCTTTTACTTCCATCCATTCGTTTAGAACTCCAATCACCATAGCAGCATTTATAACGCATATACAAAAATACACGTGTATCAACATTATCAAGGATTTAATTTGAATGACAAATACTGTTTATACTATTTTGGCTATCATTGCACTCCTATTCCATTAGCAATTAGTCCCAATCCATCTATTGTTACGAGTTGAAAACCGGAAGGACACTCCAATAATAGATTCATCTGTGTTATTATTTGATCATCTGAATAATTCAAACATGGTTTCTATTAACGAAGTGTTTGTGCATGCTATATTATGTGATTCTGCAAGCAGTTATATATATATATATATATATATATATATATATATATATATTTATAAAATCAAGAACGAAAATATTATTCAACGATAGTCGTTACCTTATTTTTGTATGTGCGAAAGGAAACATAAACTACTGGTTCACATAAATAAGTATCACATACATACATGCGATCGTTGTTAAACTATAGCGAAATGCAATACATAACTTGCAATTTCAATGTTGCTATTCAGGTGTTTTTTTAAAGAATAAACCGGAGAAATTTTGCTTGATGTACGAATGAAAACGCAAATCACCTAATGCTCTATTCGAATACCTTAGAGCCTGAAAAACTAGGAATTGCCACGTCAAAATCTAATGATTCGCGATTGATATTCTTCGTGTAACAAACAGTAATTGTCTCATTAACACATAGTTTCTAGGGTTTGTTTACAATAGGCATCAAACTATTACACGGTAACTGATCGCTTGCCGATGGATAAAGTACATTTCTGTCGAAAAATGACCATAATTATGACGGAGAAAGATAGGGGAGGATGTGGACTTACTTAGGATATAGCTGCAATATCATACAAAACACAGCAACGAGGGCATTAGTAAGAATTACCCGCACAAGGTACATTTGGAACAGTCTAACACGCCCGAGGCGATAGCCCGATCACGCAAAATGATGTTTTATAACAAGATTTTACTAATGACCGGTCATAAGTATTTACTAATGACCGGTCAGTAGTAAAATTCCGTGTTAGGCAAAACAAATGCCTGGTCACGTGTACACTCTCAACCAATCATTTGATCAGGATCCGCTTTATCATCCTATAACATGCTCTATACAGTCCCTCATTTTGCTAGATTGATACACTGTCTCGAGCAACTCCATGAAGCTGCGTTGGTCAATGAAGTCGAATTCAGTGGCGGCACTGCTGCAGAGCTAACCTGCCTGCATTAGACCGACCTCATTACACCTGTTTCTACACACTCTGCACCCCTCGGGCACTCCTGATGGCGGAACCCTACACATAATGAAGTTTTGCGAGGCAACCGCCTGTTCCGGTGAACCCGAGCCAGAAGGAGGTTCAACCGAGCACAGCTGGCGATGGAGAAGAAGAGCAGTACATCGCTCAAATGCTCCCGATCGAATTTTTAAAGGTAGTCTTTATCTAATATTCAAAGAGAGTCTCGATTTCTAGTAATGAAAGGTACAGTTTTTACATAACCCGATAGAAGCTAGGTTTTGCGGCTGCAGAAGGTCGCGTTGGGTTCAATGAACACTGATCATGTACATGAACATTTTAACGTGCTTAGACCAGGGCCACCTTTCTGCTTAGACTAAGTCTAGTTACACATCAGTCCGTACACCGTCTTAATGTGAACAAGATTACTATGTAAGGCTTTCATAATAATGAAGAAAAAATTGTGTTCATGCACCTTCTTATGGGAAAACGTTCCTTGTGAATGTTCAACAGTTCAAGAGCACAAAATCATGGACTAAACAAACTGGAAAGTATCGATGGCTAATTAGCAATTAGTAAGACGAGAGGGGTGGGGGTAAGAATCAAGCTGATAACCCCTAAATTTGCTTACTTAGTCCCGTACGTATTCATATAGATATTTATATATAAATTATATGCGTTAGTACTAAGTTTATGATTTTCTCGAAGTTTGCGTAAGTTGGTTTACATTTTGCAGTTCCACAAAATAATTACAATATGCAAGAAAACCAGTTTAAAATAACTTTTGAACAACTTTCTTTTCGTAAGGTAATTCAATGACAAGAACTCAAGAGCACCTTTAAAAACCCAGGCACTTGGATAGGATGCCTTCCCCTTCCACTGGGGAGAAGCAAATTAATGAGTCTGATTTGATGACGTCAGAATGGAGGAGAGGTGCGGCAGCCGGGCATGGACCCCTTGGGAAGGTGATGATGCATGCCGGTGGGACCGGGTGGATTAGAGGTCGACAAAATGAGAAAGTGTTAAGAGTGTTTTAATGATAATATGACACATTACCCAATACCGTAGGATATTGAAAGATGAAGCAATACGTATGGGATCAGTACAGGCCTACACCAAGGAAAATGAGAGAGTGTTAAGAGCGTTTCAAGGATAGATGACACTTTATGCTTATGCAGTAGAATAATGAACGATGAAACATCACGTTATGGGCTGTACACGACGCACTGTTATTGATTTGATAAAGAATTTTACAAAATGAGAAAGTTTTACAATTGTTTCAATATTAAATAGAATACTAAAATATGAAGCAATATTGGATGTATTCTTGGAACATCTTGTAGCTAATCGTTTTAGCTTTACGGTGATCTACTTCAGGGAAGGGTGATTTCTAGGTAAGGTTTACAAAAATTGAACTTTCTCATTGATTTGTTTCCATATTATAATTATGCTAATGCGGAAGAAATATAAAGCAGCACATTCACATGAACGGTCCCTTTTTCAAAATGCCCTCGTCATGCTCATATTCCTAAAGAATTATGGCCAGAATGACGATAATAGTATTTTAAAAAAAACTTAGCACCATATTTGTGTATCGCGTGTGTGTGTATGTATAGTCCCGTAAGCCCTAATCTGTGTGAGTTGTTCTGCACAATATTGTGATTAGGTTGATTTCCCATTTAAGCACTCTAACAATACGCAATTTTGTTTTCGGTATTTCATACACATCCTTTTTTAATAATTTCTATACAGTTTCTCTTACAATTGAATTGCATGACCAGCACTCAACTGAATCTTTCAGCAGCTAGTTCAGTGAAATGCAGGGCGAATCAGAAGGCCTGTTTCTCTTCCAGCGTAGACTGAATAAGATGCAAAACATGGATTGATCGATTTGCACATGACGTGATCAGAATGTCAAACAAGTGAAAAAAGAACAATCACAATGTTTTCATTAAGTCGTGAAGATGTGAAGTTTTGGGAAATCTTATGGGAAATCTTATGGGAAACACCCTCTCCTGATATTATTAATAGCTCTAATTCTCCAACCCCCATTGCCGGCCTCCCCGCCCGCTGTATTAACAAATAAGAATAGGGCCTCAAAAGAAAGTTGGACAAAGAGAGATTTAAACTTCCACATTATATAGTGCATGACGGATTAAAAAAGTGTGACATCTTTGTATTTAGGGAGGGGAAGGGGAGTGAAAGTTCGGGTCGTGGAATTCATATAGCCGATGGGCTCTTCAACGGATCTAGACCAAACGACGGAGGGACATGCGCGCCCTGCCCTACATAACCCCGCCGCGCGCTTCAAAAAACCGACAGAAGCGGCAGCCAACCTCCTTCCCCAGGGGGGTGTAAAATTGACAACGTTACTGGGACAGCGTCGGAGGCTACGGAACGGACGTTAATCAAACGCAGAATCCCCAACAGTACGGGTGTCTTTTGGCTAGCGGCCATCTTGGATCAATGTACGCTGCCTTTCATCAACAGGCACGTAGAGAACTCGTCTTCATGACTCTAGTGCTGAACGGCAGACTCATTTAAAAAAAGTCGATGAAGGAATGAAATAAGGCCATGGGCTTAACTGTAAATCTTTTTTATTCCTCTAATTTCAATTTTACATTATTAACCGTTGATTATTCTAGACGTAAAAGAGCACAAAAGTTTCTGATAATCGTATCTGAATCATAATAATTATGATTATGATGAAAAAAATCACATCGGCCCTGCGTCGAAGCCAATGTTGCAATTCCAGATTGCCACATAAAGCCTATACAAATGCCTGTAATCTACTGATGAAAATCATTTTGATTAGCAGCCTAACTTTGAATCCAATGTTCCTGAATGAATCGGATCGTTAACAGACACCGTAGTTTTGACGTATGCACAAGTTTGTTTTAAATATTTTTAAAAAAGAGAGAGATTGACGACTTTAAGTCTAACACGTAAAAGCCGGTGGTGGATCCCTGTATGTCAAATATAATCTTGTAACATGTTATGTCAATATATCTCTTACTCGAATGTACTCGAGTCTGATATTGGAGATTAAGGTGCTGAACAAGCAAGTTATCAGTGGCTCACGGAAAGGACAGGCAGCATTTTTTCTGTCACAGGTTTTTACCACCCAATTGAATGCTTGGGGGTTTAATAGCACGACATATCTCATTACTCTGCTACATTATTGACTGTCGTCTTTCCTCCCTCGCCCTCTTCATCGTGTGTGTGTGATTGAAAACTAACACGTGAGTAATTACTTTTTATTCGCTTTGAGGACTTCCTCTTTCTCCCACCTCCTGTCTCTATTCATCTCTCTTTCTCTCCACCACTCTAGGTCTTTCTCTCTCTCTATCTCTCTCTCTATCTTTCGTTCTCTCTGTCTGTCTATCTTTTTATATCTTTATCTCTCTTTCTTTCTCTCCCTGCCTGTTTATGTTTTTATATCTTTCTCTCTCTCTCTCTCTCTTTCTTTCGCTGTCTGTCTGTCTATCTTTCTCTATCTATCTCTATCTCCCTTCTACCTGTCTCTCTCTTTCTCAGTCTCACTTTCCCTCATCTGTCTCTCTCTCCCCTTTACTTTTTATTTCTCCATCTTTCTCTCTTTATCTTCCTACCATGTACCCCTGTCACTATCTTCTCTTCCACACCCTCCTCTACTTCCCTTGTGTATCTATGATTCGTGATATAAAACAAGCCATCAATTCTAAATGACTCAATGGACATGTTGAGGTAAAGATTTTGTTTTTAAACGGATCTCTCACTTAGAGTTTGCGTGAGCTATTAAGCTCTTTACCAAAACGGCAACTACGCAGGGTAGCTACTTTGTTCACATCTAACGTAGATATCGGATAATGAAATTTCGATAGCCTAGTGCGTCAGCGTCACCTAGTGAAATGTGCGAAAACAACAATGACGTCTTAAGTAATTTGAACATGATTTCTATGGGACATACAATAGGGTATTGAAATTGGCTTTGAGTTGATTTACGATCGTTTTCTTCGTAATTTATCCGTTTAAGACTGGCCCCATCCCCAACATACCGATGCAACCCTAGTTTCTGCACCCATGCTACGCAACTGGTGTGGACTGACGTAGCATTGGCAGTGAACTTCTTTGTCTTACAGCGTCCAGATGACAACGTGATTGATATATCGCAAGGTGATGCATGCATGAAGAGCTTCCATCCTCCTCTTATGATGAATCGGTGACATGATCTTGTTAAAGGGGCCCCTATAAACTCTCCCCTTGATTTGTTACATCACTGACGATGTTGATACGAAGACAGTGGGGGCCCCCAAGCAGGAGGAGATAGCCAACGGATAAAGATATCATGTTAACTCATCATGATGGACGCATGGGTTGGTATAAGACATGATCATGAACTAGACATTCCGCATTCAGTGTGAAGGGGGGCTTTGTGGGTAGTAGTAGGGAATCGTGCTTCTCAAAAGGAGGCGGATATTAGTTCAAGTTAACCCAAGAGTACGGCGGGGTAACGAATTTAGGGGTATTCAGGGAATTCACACCTTGTCATATCATGATAAAAAGTTATATTGGCATATATTCACCAAGATCGAGAATTTATGGCCGTCAATATAGAATGCTTTCCAAAGATGGATTAATATAAATCATCTGTAAAGCGCTTAGACACATCGTTGTATTGATGTATTGGGCGCTATATAAAAGCGGAATATTATTATTATTATCATTATTAACAAAAAGTCTGCCAAGAATTAGTTACCAAATATCTATAGAAGATGTAGAAACATTGATGATTGCGTGAAGTTGACGATTTAAACTCACTGCAAATTACAAATACGTAGACTAGTATTAGATCTACTGCTCTAGGTATCATGGACCATTATCTAGATAAGAATAGATAGCGGTGTTTGTGTGTGTATGACGTTTAATTAAAAAGCACCTGAACTCCCAAGCATCTGTAAACAACATGTGAGAACTGCCCCATTATCCTGATAAGCACAAAGGTTATCATGCTTAATTGATTCCAAATGAAAGAGATATAATCACAAACATCTGCAAATTGTAAACTTCCATTAGGCTCGGATACAGTCTAGATAACTGAAAATATAGACATTAAAATGTACATACAAATAGTGGGCAGTATACATTTCATAATTTTCATCATCATTCAGCAACTGGTTTCAATTATCTTAAGCATGTTAGCATGAATAATGTCGCATACTAGGGATAGATGATAAATCTTCTATCCTAAATCTTTATAAAAAAATATATATGAACAGAATACCGCTACTGGTACCTCTCTAAAAAAAAATCGAGTGACCACAGACGTCACTCCTCTGGAGAGTGAAAATGTAGTGAAAATAGAGTGAACATTTACTCTTTTCTTCTTAGAGAGCACTCTAAAATCAATCGATTTTCACTCCTAAACAAGTGATCACGGACGTCACTCCCAAGAAAGTGAAAATAGAGTGAAAATTCACTCTCTTTTTTTAAAGAGAGAACAGCAACAATTTACACGGCCAAATGTGGAATGCGTTTGGTTTCAACTTGCTAAATGGCTTTCTTTTGAAATATCATGTTTTAGCCATTAAAAACATCCCATGATTGTGTTTTGAAACTTGTAAGATCTTTCTTAGACACCGTTAGAAGCATAGATGTTATTCATACACGATCAAAACACTTTTTAATATATACTAAATTTTCACGCACGGAATTGGATAAATATATCTTCCCGCGCGTTAACGTGAAACAGCGATTGGGAACAGAACCCTGCTATAAGTTTTATAATTGTAAGCAGACCGCGATTTCAATTCAGTTTGGTAAATCCATTTATATATTTACCTGCTCACAAATGGCAATATTATGCAAATGAGAAATGGTAGCCTTGAATTAAATTGAATAGCAATTGAGAAAGCCAGATGGGCCAAGGTCATTGTTAAAAGGCACGTTTCATGATACTGTAGACTACTGTATATAATCCTCTGATTCCATGATCTCTCAGGCGCATAAACAACAAGGGGGGTAAACCCTGACATAATGGAAACGAACTTGTGATGTACATTGTGATAAATATTCCCGACAAATGAATCTCGAATTATCCCCAAGAGAGTGCTTCCATGTTATACAAAACCCTTCCTAGTAGCTGTAAATCTTCATAATAGACCCAAACCTAAATCACATTAATTTCTATCGCTCGAGCTCACGGGCAGATATCGCTTTTGAAACGTGGAGGGGACCCACATTTCCCTTTCAAGGGGAAAAAAGAGGGAGCCACATTAATGTTTGGGGGTCACTTTCCTTCCCTCATATTTCTCTGATAACCCCCCCCCCCCCCCCAAAAAAAAAAAAAAAAAAAAAAAAAAGGTATCTCATATCTCTCCTTTTGGGGTGTGTGCCTTTTTACTCGAAATATTCTCGGTTTTAAGTGATTTTGTTTTTCTTGGGAGGCATACCAGAGACTAAAATCATGAAGGAGGCATTGTATACATTATTGTCGCCCTTTCCAAAGCGCAGGGGCATACGTCCACCTCCAGTCCCCCCCCCCTTCCCTTCCCCCTCTCCCATCTTCCAACCATCCCCGTCTGGGTGACGAAATGCCACATCACCTGCGGTCGGTTGGTACACCGGCCCAACTGGGCCAAATTAATTTGTGAAGACTCATTGGCTGATCAGATGTAATACGAGGGGACATGTTCGGGGTGTTGACGACCTAGATATGGCCGATGTTATATCATAACCGGTGTGGTAATAATTGTTGCAGGAATGCTGGGGCTATAGACTTACATGGCCTGCTAATCAAGCACACGGCAACTGCTCTTCCGGTCTCTGTTTTCGCATCAAATGATTTAGCTGCGCACATCCGTATCTAGTTTCATATCTACCACCGATGTTCAAGATCGAATCAAAAAATGGACGATGGACTTTGTAACTGGTAATGATGAATCATCGGTATGAAGAAAAAAAAATATAAACTGACCCTGTCTTCAATTTCAGTGTGTTTTTCTCCTCTAGAATTTTTAATCTAATATAATGACTGATATCGGTGGATGCTTAATATATATTTTTAAATACTGTAATGGTAACTTTGCATTATCATACTCTATGCGGTATGAAGCTCTAAATGACAAGAAATAAATTTCGTTGATTAAAAGAAAAATCTACACAGGCTTTTATTTATCAAACACCATCGTTTGCACCATGTCATTTGGAGTATTTAAAATAGGTAAGTGAAGATTATTATGTGCATTATAATCATCATGGGGCAACCCACTCTTCCCCTTAAAAGACATCCATATAACACAAAAGAACGATTCCATATCGCACGAGTTATTTTGACCGGGCAAGAGAATCGAATTGAATGCTGAATCTACATTTCAATCAGCCTCCAGTCTTACAGAGCATTAACTCTTCATGAATGAAGAGGTAATATCCTGCAAGGTTCACCGTTCACTGGCTTTTATCAAAACAAGGTTGTGAGGCAAGAATGAACAAAGAATTCCCCCCCCCCGAAAAAGAAAAATAATAACAATCTCCCCGCGTGACCATCATAGAAATACTATAGTGTAATAGTATACCTTCCATACACAATCCCAAATAATATGCATTCCCCATCAATATTCAACCCCGAAATAACACTTTCTTTTTTATTTGCGCCCCGGGCGAGGGAATGACTAGAAAACGTGAGTGGAATCCCTATTTGTCCCGGCCCATCCTCCTCGGCAACACTCGCAACTTCAAGTGGAGTGGATGAGGCACTGTGAGAGGGGATATTTCGAATTTAAAAGCCCTCCCCCCCCCCCCCCCCCCTCCTATCAGCATCCGACGCTGTTCAAAGTATAGCTTGTCATAACTATGTGTTTAGCTATGCGAGTGGTCATTGGGTGTTTTGGGTGAAAGAGTACTCTAAGCGGAATGAACATGTCATGAATAGTACTATCTTGCTATCTAAGAGACGTTTGTGTATGAGGTGTAAATGCTTGTTAGGATATGGCGCGTTGACCCGCAACAAAATCTGCCTTTAAAAACCTTTAATTGAATGGCAACTGCGCGCAACAAAAGACTTTAACGTATTCACTAAGCTCTGTGATAGAAGATAAAGAAATGTGAAGCGTATTATACTGTACGTTTTGCCGCATCATAGCTCTCCTTAAGAAAAGAATTGAATGCATCTTCTTCTATAAATATTTTCTTCAGGACGAAGCCAATCTTGGAGGATTTATTTAGTATAAACATTATATTCATGAAGCATTAAAATGCATTACATTAATGAATGTTTATCATATAGATTAGATTGTCATTTCGAGTGGACACGTGGACACCTTACTTAATTCATCTGCCATGGTTGACAGGTATATACCGAGAAGGATAGGCCAATGAAAAGAAAATAGATAGGAAACTCACATTTTTTTCCAGATCTGTAGTGCTAATCATTAATGTAATAAATTGGAATTTGTAATATCGTAAAAGAACACCGCAACACTCATAGATCATTACTCAGTTTTCAGTTTCTACATGTCAGCAGAATTCAGCTACTCTGATATTTGATATCATCTCAGTTCAAAACAGTAATTCTTATCTAAAAATGTGTAGATTCCGGCGAAATGGAATATGATATAAAATAAACAGCTGAAAATGACAGCTGTAGTATAGACCTACGCATGACACCAGTAAGTTATATATGGACATCAGCAATATACACGCACTAAGTAACAAAACAAAAAAAATCCCAATATCCCTGCATGTCAATGGCTGCATATTTGTGGAAAATCCAATATTTAATGCTTCAGATACGATTGCAATTTTACTTCTACTTCATCTTCTTCTCAATGGCGAACGTGGAGATGTGGATAGATTCGACAGAACCAAACAATGAACAGCTTCCAACGGTTGACGTTAGAAGCTAGTCATGATATTGCTCGTGAAATATGATTATGGAGGCAGCTGGATTAGAAGCAATGTCATGGGCGATGGGGGAATCTCAAAACGTTACCGAACACCACTAGGAAGCGGAAGAAAATCGAAGAATGAAGAGTTCTTGAGGAGCCAAAAAATGCTATATTTGTAATCAACTATTGTTGTGTTGAAGTATCGTATCATATTGCCTGTTTGAATGATGATAACATGTTATGAATGAAAATGGAAGACCCATGCAGTTTTATATGAATATTTTGCTTCGAGATTCACCAGAGAATGAGCCATGGTTCTCTTTCAAACTAGAGTCTCATTTTATTATGGTTGGGACGTTTCCCCAGGGCCATGTCTTGTGATAAAGAAGTCATTCTTGATGTGCAAAGTAAATTGACAAACTAAACCGCAAAGCCATAATCCATGATAAGCAATTACAGATACCATTCATAAAAAACATGGAGGATTTTATCGACTATCTAATGTACTATCAGGAGACATGTTTCTGCAAACATGGTTTGAATTCATGAGATAGACCGGCTTATGAACCCGAGGAATCGTTCCAAAGATCGATGGGTTTATGGTTCTGTCCGGCATGCTGTTAATACGTCTCTGGAGAACTTAAACGGGTATTTAGCTAATGGAACTCAACCTAACTGCATAGTCAATACTTATTGCTATTTTAATGGGTTTGACGTCCCAGTCACACGACGAACGAGATCGACAACCGACCAATAATAGACCGAACAAAAAAAAACTACATTACCTCTAATGGCTAAGAGTCGGTTGTGTTGGAGTCGATTTGTCGGTGTGGCTGAGACTTCAGTATTGATGATGTCATTGACTGCTGGCTACATTTTAAACACCATGTTCTAAAATGTTTCGAATCATTTCAAATAAAACCAAAAATATATATTTCCAATTGAATTTTTGTAAAAGCTTTATAAAACAACATATGCTATACGAAATCAGAAGAGCCCATAGTATGATGTTTTATCGACACGTTGTCCATCGACCACGGAGTTTACAAAAAAGTGGTCTAAAAGTTATCAATTTTAATTACTTTTCAACCGCAACATCTGGAATGTGGTTATAGTTGGCATACCATCCCCAAAATGATGAGGAAAATACTTGTACCTTATTGCCACACAAGTCTAGAGTCCATTGTTCAGTCCATCTACCTGAGAATTTATGCCTTAGACAAGGAGGTATTGCTTTAAAAGACACTTTAAGTCTTTAAGATCCAGAAAAGCGATAAATCTGCGTTAAAGTATATGAGTTAATGCCCTTCTGGCTCGATACAGACATTATACAAAAAATAACGTGTACAATTTTTCTCGTAATTTAAAAAAAAAACGTATCTTTGGTTAATTTTTATCGAAGTTATCATGGTTATGTTAAATATCTTAAACAAATAACATAAGAACTTTAAAAATACATACCTTCTAAATCTCCCAGGTCCTAATCTCATGCGCTCACTGACCCCACATAAAAAAAGCCCGGGACGGACCTGTATGAAAATTGATACAGGCTCGCCATACCGGGCGCCATTTTGTTTTTCCCTGTACTAAACGCTAAAACCCCCTCCAGTTTGAAATATGAGTGCCAAGCGTATGGTGATGTTTACAGAATGATCTGATTTACGATGGAGCAAAATATGTCTCCTCGGATAAGAGAGATCGAGATGGTAATTAGGAATACCTTCCCAGACGCAGAAGAGACCCTCGTAAATGAGACGCTGTAGGGGCAGAAATGGTTCTTTAGTGGGGGGGGGGGGGGGCTTGGGGCCGAAGCCCCCTCCAAATAAATGTCTATGTATCATGTCTAACCCTCTCTTGATTCTTGATAAAAAATGGATTTAAGCGAATTTAAGAACTCCAAGCCCTCCCCCCTTCACAAAAACAGCAAATGAAAAACAAATCTTGTAGAACCGAGCCTGCACTGCCGGGGTTTCAGTTCGGTACATGACTCTACGTTCGGATTCTGGTGATTTAAGACGTAAGCTAATCTCAAATTGCCAAAGGAAGATGCTTCTAGCAGACGATTGCCAGACTTCAATCAAGATAAAATATTGTTTGTGACTCTCTTTTAGGTATTGTTCACAAAATAAACATGTACTTCCGAAAGCTTACCCATTTGAATATCATGTATCTCAAGTACCGACTATTAAATGTTTAGAAATCCACCATTTGAGAGGTGAGAATAATAATTTTCAGGTAATAAAATGGAGAAGGAATGGGCAAGCGGTACGATTCTATCCTTAGTATTTAAACAATATTCAGAATTGTGTGTTATAGATATCATTCAAGGTGGGACCGGATGATTATTAGAACTGTAAAGATAATGTATTTGTAATCATGTTAAAGGCTGCTGATAAGAAAATAAAAGTAAGGCCCTCATTTCTTCTAAAATTTAACGAACTCTCCGTCCACAATCATCTTACTACTTAAAACTGAGAATTTATTCAGTGTCGTTGCAAATTATACCTCCACGAAAGATCTTGCAAAGGACCTAATTTGGTTTCCATATAATTTTGGTGAGAAGTCGCATCTGCTGAGTCCTTGCAATAAACGGATAATCCTATACAGAAAAAGAAACGACACTAAATTCCATTGTGAATAATTTTTACGACCCGAGGTATTATGAGCACATATGGGATTGGTTCCTTTTATCAAAAATTCTGTCCTTTCAACAGTGTTCCGCAAATCTATATATTGATTAGTTCATTTTATCTATTTCCTTTCTATTTTAACCGCCTTTTCAGGTAAGAACTATCGCTAACAAAGAAAAATAGCTAGAAATACTGTAATAGGGCACATGAGATTACAAAAGCAATTCATCAGCGATGCTGAGGCATATATTACAGTTTGAAATATCAGTCCAACAACGGCGATTTTGAGATCTAAAACATTTTAACTGAGAAACGCATTAACGACAATATTAACATGAACAACTAAGTACTTGACAGAAATATCGAGAAGGAAAAAAAATCAAAGTTTTCTCATAGAAAGCAATGTAGCTGTCAAAATACTGAACAAAGCATAGACAGGAAAATAGAAAAGAGACACGGATAAAGAGAAAGAAAGGAAAATAGAGAGTATTAAACATCATAGAAAAACAAAAACAAAAACATAAAAAGGAAGGGGAGTAATAGATAAATTTAAAGATAAAGATAGAGATAAAGAGAAAGTTTAGAAATAATAAAGAAAACGAGAAAGCAAGTGATAGAATAAATAATATAGGGTAAAAGAAAAGAGAAAGGGAGAGATATCAAGCAATCAAGAACAAACAACATAGAGAGAGAGAGAGAGAGAGAGAGAGAGAGAGAGAGAGAAAGAAAGAGAGAGAAGGGGTAGAGAAAAAAAGAAAAAGATAGATGGGGAGAAGGAGAGAGAAAGAGAAATAAATAGATGAGACTACTGGGATGAGGTATAAACATGTATAGTCTGTCGGTCGCAAAATCGATATTCGTGGTGGATTCAATGAGAAGGTGACGTCACAGGTCAAACCGATTATAAATAAAAAGCAATCGGGATAAATTGGGCATCCGCTTCATGTAAACAAGGTATACACAGACGGAGAGGGAGGGATAGGGAGGAATTGGGAGGGAGAAAGAACGAGTTTGTGGGATAGGTATGTGCATGTGCGTGTGTTCGTGTGTGCGTGTGTGTGTGCATGTGTGCGTGTGTGAGAGAGAGAGAGAAAGGCAGAGAGAAAGGACGGGAAAATGAAGAAAGAAAGAGAGAGAGACACACACACACACACACCCACACTCACAGCCAGACCGACATATCGACAGACAGCCTAGGGTATGAATATAATATATTACGATACAGAGAAAGACGGGGTAGATGGAGAGAGAGGGGGAGGGATGGAGAGAGAGGGGGTGGAGAGAGAGAGGGGGGGAGAGAGAGGGGGAGAGACGGAGAAAGAGGAAGAAATAAAGGACCCACACACATATACAATAAAAGGAGAAGAGACAAGGCAGAGGGAGAAATAGATAAAGACAGAGACAGAGAAATAGATTAGGAGAGCACGGAGATGGGAATAGTATGAAATAAAACTCGACTAATGCAGACAGTTTTATCATTTCGGCACGTGACTACGCATAATGCATGGTCTGACTCGAAAGTAGATCACAATGTTCACCATGTTATGAAGCTCAGCTGAATCTCTCGATTGAACTTCACATTTGTCATAACATTTCTTGTATTCCTTGAACCTGTTTCTACGTCACAGAAAAACCATAATTTAGTCACAAATCCGTCCCCTTACAACTTAAATCCATGGCAATTAGCCAGACAGATACAATCGACTGAACATAGATTTGAATGTTTTCAGTGTGTCGAGTCGTAAGTATGACTCACTGCATATCAACCGAGTACATAAACATGTTACATGCAATGATTAGACTTGATTTTTTTCCAAATCCAAGAATAGGTGACTTGTTTGGATGAAGGGCGCCTTTGGGATGCTTTTAAAAGCTATTACGAAACAAGAAACGTGGTAGACTCTTCAATGACTAAATGAGATGGGATTGGGATGGAGATGGGGAGACAGAGACATGATCAGAGGGAGAGGGAGAGAGAGGAAGGGTAACGCTGAAAGAGAGTAGGAGCAAGAATAAAGTTTTCTGCTATAGAGTGGGGCATGGGGAAGAGAGGGAGGGAGGGAGAGAAAGTGAAAAGAAAGTGGGTACATGGTGAGAGAAAAGAGAGTTTAGAGAGAGAGAGTGGGAGGAAAGGGGCGGAGATATAGGGAGATATAGATAAAAGAGAGCGTCTGGTGATAGAGAAAAAGTTTGAGAGAGACAGACAGACAGACAGAAAGAGAGATTGACAGACAGAACGGTGTTAATAAGATGACATAGACGGGGGAAGTAGTATAGATGTAGCTTTGCCGCCAGAATTCTCAAACAGAGCCCGACTGTGAGTAACTATGTTACGCCGAAACAAGCGAGCCCTGTGTCAAGGCGGGTTAGATTAATCCATACCTCAACAGGCTTAATCGCATGAGCAATGATCAGGCCCAACATCCATCGTCGTCCAAATGGGGCGTAGTCGAGGGTCGACGATCACTGGGAGGTGGGGATGGATTCGGATGTAGATCGTTGTCTACGTTCAGGGAATAGGCAGTAAGTTTGTACAATAGGCCCTACTAGTAGGGTATCGATTAATTAAGGAGCGCTAAAACAAGAGCATGGCACTTACAGAATCAAAAAATGTTAAGAGAAACAAAAAGGTCATGAAGAGGTCAATAATATTACCGGTATGACCGTGGGAAGGAGCATGTTTTAACATATGTTTTGAAAGAAACAAGACTGGTTTATTTTATGATCGAAAGTGGAATATTAATCTAAATTTTTGAAGCAGCCACTGTAATACTGTTTTTCGGTAAAGATAAGAGTCTGGATTTTGGGAATAATTAGTTTATATTTGTCAGTTGTTGAATCAAAGTTACGAGCTGGGGTGAATATTTTGAGGGTACGATAACGATATTCAGGTGCCATACGTTTTAGAATTGTAAAGACATACAAAGCCGACTTTAGAAAGAATACGTTGTAGTGGAGGTAACCAGTGGAGTTCCATAATCAATGGAGAAGTAGAATATCGAGATCCAAGGCCAATGATTAATCTATAGTGGCTCGAAAACTCAAAAATAAATCAAGCTCCCAACATTATGAACATCATCATTACTATAATTTTAGTATACTATGAGGTTTTGTAATTACCAAATATAACGAAGGGAAGATTTAACCATGCTGAAAGTCAAATGCACGGATGGAAAGGTGCATCCGGGATTATACACACATGTGGCATACGAGTTTGGTCCAAACGATTCAGTTTTGTCTCGTTTTAAGTTACCAGAAATCATCCTTCTCTTTGAGATACTACTTAATCTATGATCATTATCCTAACCCTCTTGAAGAGAAGGTTGAATTATTGTGAAGATGAGAATGATTTGTGAGACTCATCATCATCCCCTTTATGTCCGTTTGAAATGATACCATACTATAATTTCCCCTGAAAAGGTTTGCTCTTCAGATGCCCTTACATTCGAAATATGACATGAAACGGTTGAAACGTTTGGAATAAACTTCAATCGTAATGCCACGTGTGTCGTCTCTTGATTCGGAGCAATCGAAACTTTTTATAAGACGGGGCCAAGAACTCAACTGTATCTTTAACGTTATAGGTAATTTGCCTCATACAAGTCATCCACAGTGATGGCATATTCAGAACGGGGGCTGTGAATGGCGTGTTAGGAAATCATTATTTGGATTGATTGGCTGTGAGCGTACTCAAAGAGTGGGCCTCACCATGCTGAATGTTAAACTAGATCCTGGTCATCTCTTGATCACAGCTAAAGGGCAATTGTGTATAAACGCTCCTAGGACGTTTTATAGCACAGTGTGTGCCGTCTGTCGTATGAAACTCAAAAGACAAACCTGGAAAAATTCTTCGAACCAACATACAACCTTCTTCGATGAAAGTAGGACAATGAGACTGCTTAGCAAAAGATTACGTTTGATTGTCTACCTTCATTCTGTTATTCATCGGTGGTATGATGCGATACCACAAGTTTTCAGTTAAAATAACGAAAATTCAATATCTCTACCAAGAAATGACTACATTAACCAACTTTGAGATTGCTCAGTCTTAAATGTTGGACACATCTTTTATGATTTAGGATCCAGCCATAACGCTTAAAGACAATAACGAAGTATTGGCATCCTCAAGCCTTATAAGTGTTGATTGCTTCAAGCTTCAGAGTAAGTACATTCTCTGGCCGACTGTGTGAGTGGCCGAAGTGTGCGGAGCTCTAAACTTCAATGCATTCACATCTACCCACGATGGTATATCACGGCATGTCTTCTCAAAAGTACACTACCTCTCCTTCAGGTATTTCCAGTCCCTGGTCCTGGCTATGTTATAGAGCCCAGCAGCATCACAGCGGGCATTAGTTACCATCTAAGTTCGCCCCCTCTCTTGCCCCTTCACGTAATTATCTTTGCAATGTGAAGGGCTATTGACTCGGGTCGCACTCCTAATCTATCTACCGGGGTCGCAGTTCACCCACAAATTATCTCGGTTTAACCCACTACAAACTGTGGAGAGTTGATCAAACATCCAATTACATTTCTTCAACGATACCGAGATATCACGTCCTTAGTCTAGTGGTTCAGATATGGCAACTGCTATATAGGAATGTTCGTCAGTCATGTTTCACCACAAAAATCCAATACGATTGACCACAAAAGAGCTACTGAAAAGGAGTAGAAAGGTAAGATCTTTAGTGCGTTATCATGACAGTTCTGAGGCATTCAAAACATAGGCGGTGAGTTGAAATAAAATGAACAAATTGTTTCTGATTTGTGATCCAGACATTAGGGTTTTTCCCACAATGTTGTAAAACTATAATTATGAATAAGGTGCAAGATAATATCCGCTTTGCAATGTGGTAATATTCATACAAGTTCAGTGCTGATATAATTTATGTCGACTTTCGTTATGCTCCTAGATGGTCACCATAAGCATGCAACGAGGGGATGTTTGATTTGTAAATCTACCATACCAAATGCTATTATGTCTGTGATGACAGAGTTAGCTTGCGTCGATGTTACAGATGCGGGCGTTCTTAAGATTTATAATGCAATTTGAAGACCACACGGGGCCACAGTAGACCTGAACGATGTGTTCGAACGTTTATTGGTTAAATAATGAATTAGAACCAATTAGGCCATAAATCCCGGCCTTGGTCGCAACCCAGATATTTTCTTGAAGCTTAGTCCGTGATTGAATCAGACCAAGACGAAAAGCCTCCCAAAGGGAGTTGTACCAGGCGCCACGGTATTATGTACTATTGCCACAAGACGCCATATTTTTGGTCCTGTATAGAGATGTATGCATTAGTGCGGCCTAGATGGTCATGTTACACAGAAAGACGTGCTGCACAGTCTGTAATTTAGTGTAAACATATGAAGTACATGTGTACTTGACAACAAGATTTTTAAATTCAGTGTTACTTTTGTAAACCATTGATAATATAGTCGAATAATAAGAATAAGCTTTATTGTAGTTATTGTTACACTGTAAATAGAAATTAACTGACGTTCATTCTGTGAACTTATTTATTGGTTATTTGATGGGTTGGGTGATGATTTATGGCTGCTAAGAAAGCAAGTAGGTGCTTGTACAACTAATGAGAAATCAGATCACTTTCGGTTTTAAATCCCTTCCAATGAAATTGACAATGAGAATTAAAGTCTTACCAAACTAGAGCATCTACCTGGTTTCGAATCCAGGATCTCCCATTTACGAGTCCATTGCTCTACCACTGAACCATCACTTGTTACTATTACACCGATGTTCCCAGGACAATGTTTACGTCAGTTCCCTCTATATCGATGGGAGGAACAGTTTACAGTTAGAATAACTCTATCTTTCTTATCCAAACTGAATCATACATGATTGCTACACCTAAAGTCCCCCCTTGATGACGCCCCTATCACTTCCTCCGCAGCAAATCAATCGATTTCTGAATTATGCAAAAATCCTTTACCCTAAATTCAATGCTCATTGTTTCGGGGAATCAGAGACAATTAATTAGCCTGGAGGTTTCTCTTTCTAATTTGACACCTATGAATTCTGCGCGTGTCATTAATTAGCTTAGAGGTGTCGGTCTCCTCGCTCCACAAATCATCATCATCATCTAGTTGCGGGAAACAGAGAGATGAAAGGAGAAAGAGAGGGGGTGATATGTGAAAGAGAGAGATAGAGCGAGAGAGAGGGTGATTTGTGTGTATGTGTGTGTGTGTGTGTGAGAGAGAGAGAGAGAGAGAGAGAGAGGAGAGAGAGGGGGAGAGAGAGAGAATGAGAAGGAGGTGAGAAATAAGAGACATATTATAAACAGGACAGAGGGAGAAAGAGAGGGGGTTTAGAAAAGTAATAAAGAGGAGATGTTTGGGAAAGGAACCTCACACCCCCATAACGCCCTCATCTTTCCTCATTAATGTCAGTAATGATCATTTGTGATCGTATAATGAGTACGACTGTAGTCGAGGTATATTTCTAGATGTACTCTATATACATGAAAAAGATGTTGGTGAAGTCAGACAATATTTTGAGACACTAACAATAGAAAGTACTAGTATCGAATTATTTATTTCCGAACGTTTCTATTTTTCCTAACGACCATTGATGGATCGACGCCGAGTAGATGGATAATAAACATGATAAACTAACTTGAAAACAGATTACACGATTGTAAAGCCTTTCGCAAAAAGCAACTCGAGTGCAATATCAATAGCTTGTTGTATTGCCTATATAAATCATGTTTGGCATGTTTGGTTTGCCTAATACTTTCATTTCAATCTTTGTAGAAATCAAAAGGTAAGATGGCTATTGAAATTGCATAAGTTGATTTTTTTTAATTATTTCAGATCGTGCTAAATTATGATCATCCTGAAGCAATAGAAATGTCCATACCACTCTTATACCACTTCTATATCTATTCAGCACCCCCCTCCCCCTCTATCCTTCCTTAAATGGGTAAATCATAGGAACCAATCTCGGGAGAAAATTACCGGATGATTGAAATGCTGTAAAGACACTGGTAGCGTTTCACGGAACCGTCCTAAGAACAAGTCCGCCGATACCCAATTGAAACGCGTGTATTTGGATTTATTCGCGTGTCAGTGGGATGCTGGCGAACTTGTTCTTAGGACGGTTTCGTGAAACAATGCCGTGATTCCCATTCCAGCCCAGGGTGACATGTTCTGATTTTTTTTCTTGTTTGATACCTGTCATGGAGGACGGGTAATCAGGCCAATGGATGCGTTGTGTACCATCCCGTAATGGCATGTCTCGATTTCTGGAGCAGAACATTAACCACGTCATTATGAAGGATTTCGGATATTAATCCCAGGGAAGTAGATTAAACGCGTTTTATACCTCTATGCAGATCACGTGATCAGGCAATGGCATGTAGTGTCCTTCCCTGACTTTGTGTACGGTGGCTTGGAGGCAAGGGGGGTTACGAAATGCAGATACTGCCAATGGCTCCCATTTGTTGCTGTTGCCCCAATCTGTATCACCTAAGACAAGCAATGGGTGCCGATCCGGGTTTTAAAAAAGGGGGGAACTGCCTCTCCCAAAGTTAATTGTAGTTCCGCATTACTGTTATCTCCTACTGTTTTTAAGGTTGCCGATCCGGGTTTTAAAAAAGGGGGGAACTGCCTCTCCCAAAGTTAATTGTAGTTCCGCATTACTGTTATCTCCTACTGTTTTTAAGGTGGATCGATTATATTAACATTTACAGGCAATGGGTAATGAACGTTATGACATGAAAATCTGTTATTATGGACAAAGAAATGCGAATTGATGGGTGGAGCAAAAAAGTGAGATAGAATTGATTTACTTTCTGTTTTAAGTTTTTAACCTCTTTAAAAATAAAGCTTTACATTATAACGACAAAAATTTCGGAATGGAATCTCTACATTGCCCCATTAGCATCGTACAAAGAGCATAGTTCTGACAGTGTGGCATTCCCAAATTTTCACCATAGAAAATAGTAACAACTTTATTTGCGATTTCTTTTTTTTTTGGGGGGGGGGGGTGAAAATATAATTTTGTTTAAGTGAATATTTTTCATCTGTAAATGTGTAACTTTAGTTGGAACCTTGTATGTAAATGTAAAAGGTCATTTGCAAATTTATTAAGACCTATGTTACAATTATTTTGTTAGTTTGTATACAATGTTATCAATTATGTACAATTTTTCTTTATGAGAGAAATGAATAAAAACCTATGGGAAAAAAAATGGAACTTGTGAAGGATGCAATGAGAATATTTAGCGTACAAAGAGGTTAAAGAAAGAATAGGAGTTGATTAAGTCAGATAGTTTTCTCGAACATTTCAAACTGTATCACTTGAATCTCAAATCTTAACATCATATTGTTCTGATTGTAATGGTTGTAAAACAATTTTCCTTGTCACTTCCCTCCCACACTGTCTTTCCACAATGCACCTTCCAAAATGGCGGATCATACCGACCGCCAGATTGTCACCGAAGGTAAATCAACATCCCTCGAATGTAGTCGTCGGCTCATGGTCGAGTGCTGGCATTGATCGCATTAAACATGAGACCGTGTCATAGCAAGGTCTCCTTCGCGTTCTACTTATCCAATCAACTCGCCCAGGTTCACGTTGAAGGTGCGCAATAAACAGCACCGGGGCGATACAATAAAGCCCTTTTTGCGGGGTAATTGGAGCCTGCCCTTGAAGTAATAATGTCGTTAAACTGGGTGTGTTGCTCTTAAATGAATGTCGGAAGGAAGTCAAGTCAAACCCGAGAAGAGGGAGAGAGGGGAATTAGAGGTGACTTGTCCAGTCAAATGCGTAGATCGCGCAATATTAAGTTCTAAGCCGTCTCATCATGAAATGGTCTTGTGGAATAGATGATGACAGGGCGTGTGGTGTCTTGAGTCAACATAAATTACATTCGTGTATGAAAGTACTGTCTATTTAAGGTGCAGCGTAATCTATGATTTTGACGAATCGACTAACAGTGAATATTTTTGAAGTTTGTGCGATAAAGAAATGAATAAATAAGGATGTGTGATCAAGACATGAATAAAGAAATGCATCTTATCATAAAGTCGGTTAGTTGATATGCTAATATCGGCATTAGAATGGACCATACGTTCATTTTTATGCAAATTTCCCTAATACACAGGGTGCATGGAGAGCTTTACTTTGATTATTGACCAGAGGAGATTGTTTTGCTCTTATGAGTGAAACCCCGCATAATATCTTAGACCTGTAGAACGAAACTGGTCAAATTAAATCTTCAGTTAAATCTTTGCTCAAAATTAATTTTTAAATAAAAGCCGTCGAAAATATCAAATGAAACCTGATATGCCTGACGAAATAATCTTTTGGTATGTGAAAGAAAAAGAAAAAAACCTGTATACTAAAGCCTGAAAACGGTAGAAATGTATAGAATTTTAAGCGTCTATATTGAACAAGACAAAATCCATCATGATAGATAAGACTAACATTTATACAAACAATATTTCCATTCTTCGTAAAGCCTGACATTCAAAAGCACATTATACAGCACATCACTTGAAATAAGCTACCCACGCTGCCTGGTATCGTCACTGTGCATGCGTTGTACGATCACGCCGCGAGCATGGCATGCACGCCACACAGTCGTAAACACAGTCAAATGACGTCACGATCCAAAATGGAGGTACCTGCATGGCTATCTCCTGCTGTGTTTTGACATGTTCACCGCTAAATACTCTTTGCTTGGCTAGGAGGGCTCTAGGAAGAATATAAACAAGATGAGGGGGCTAAGAATAGAAAATTTTCTATGTAAAGGAGTCGTCTTTTATACAGGATATGACTTGGCTGAAAATAGACACTGGGTTATATCCCTTGCATGTTTACACTAACCTCGTCTGAAGGAAAGTCCTTATCGGACAGTACAATTATAAGGTTGAAATAAAGATGTTTATTAATAAGGACAAAAAGAAAATTAAATGTACAGAGAGAAAAAGAGTCAAATAGAAGTTGGACATATTGAATTTTCCCACGGAACGTTTTTGCTTTTGTTAGAGAAAAGGGTGTAGAAATCACTTTTCCATTCTTAAATTCGAATATTGCAACAAGCTACTTCTATTGCAGGATGAAACTGCAAGATCACACTAAAATGGACACATACTATAATTATCTAAGGTTGTTCTTTGATCTGTAATATAATATTTATCCTTTTTCCCTTCTATTAGCATTCTAAAAAGGAACTATGGTTACCACGGAATTCCAACATAATGACGCCACGAGTGACGTCAAAGGAACTACGAAAGAACACGGATCAGCTGGGAGGAAGAGAAACATTTAGAGAACGGTACATTGCCTCCAGCTTCTTCGAGTGAACATGAAATCCAAACGACAGTTGATGATGGATAAATTATACCACATGAATGGTCACATTCATCTTTCAAAATTCAACTGCGTGACATTTCTTTAATGTGGCCATATTGAACATATATAATTATTCACAATTCTTCATCATGTTCATCAAAATACCCTGGACATGTATGTTGATCTATATATATTTGTATTTTGTGGGTTTTCAAAGAAATTTCATGGAAATATCTTGAACCTTAATCAATTTTCTCAAAGTGCATCAGCAAGTGAAATTGTAAGGAGGGTGAGTTGCCCCTTTATTTTCATGTGCTCATCTTATCAAGTCCTGGGGCGAGGGACATCCCCCTTGCGTTATGTTACATGCGCATTTGGATATTAAGACTATCTGGTTACAGCGCATGTAGAAAATCAAATTCATACCTCATTCACATCAAGAAGATCGACATGACACCGTTCGGACCGAACGAAAAAAATACATTACCCCGAATGGCAAAGAATCGGTCGGTGTGGACTCGGGCTGGAGTCGGTTTGGCAACGCCATAATGTAACTTCTAAATTAACTACAGATTAACAATAGTTTATTTGTTTGTCCTGCATTATTGTTTATGATAAGAACTTTGACAGATTTAACGTGTATTTAGTACTTGTATGCCCCATTATATCTCCTTGAATTTAAAGGATTAAGAAATTCCCAGAGATATTAGAAATAAATTAGGCTATACGATTCAATATGTTAAGGTGCTAAGTTGAAAAACGTATTCGTGTATGTCTCTAAGAATGAACTGAGGGCATTGTATATCTCTAGTCCATCCCGTCGCATGCAGTGAATCGGCATTAATTTACGATTTAACTTCGTTAAAGGAAACATAATGTGAATACAGGCTTAATAAAGTTACGTCAGCTCACTGAAATCCGTTTTCTTTTGCTCTTATTCTACTTACACTTATCCCCCCCACCCCCTTTTCTCTCACTTTCCCTCTCATTCTCGTTCTCGTCCTCCCACGCTCCACTCTCCTCTTTTCTCTCTCATTCGTTCTTTCTCTACATTCCCTCCCTCTTTCTTCTTCCCCTCTCCCCGCTCCCCCCCCCCCCCCACACACACACTCAAATGCACACCCACCCCCTCTCTTTCACTCTCTTTCTTTATCTATTTGCTATTCATTTCATTCTGTGGTTCTTGCCGGTGATTAGATTTGTGCTTTGTCTTTCTGCTGCATGCCATGCATATAACTTTCATTTACTTTGCGTCGTGTGGGCATGCATCATATATTCTCTCGATCAAATTGCTTTGGCAAAGGTTAATTTTATGCATCGGGAAGGCAATCACGTTTGAAATCTTTCACGGTTCTCTCTGAAAATATGAAATATGTAAAATTGCGGCTGGGGCAGGCCACCGTGAAATGCCAGCAACGCTTTATCTTCGAAGAGATATATATATTCCGAGAGTAATACAGATTTAAATATTACACGGATCAATAAAATTTAGGAATATAATCAGACAGGCATTTCGGATGAATTGTGTATAAATTCTACTCATTGGAAAATGAACAGCTGACACATTCCCAGCCGTAAAATACTCTATCTATCTATAAAAATGGAGACAATAGTTCAAAATATCAAAATGATGTTAAGTGTACAGATAACGAATATATCGTAATTAGTTAAAATGACAAGAACCTGAAATAACGTCCTTCTGGATAAGGATACAACGCATACACTAGTTGAATTGAGCAAGAATTGAAGGAATTTCTTCGACTAAGAATCGAGGTGGACCGGACGCATCTGCAAATTACTTTCTTCGTTAAAACAAAAACGAGGATTTGTCACGTCTGTAAGCAAGGCATCACTAACGAGGTATCAAAGAATAATGAAGATTCCCTACGGATCAGCCTCGAGGACCAAATTACCATAAACAAGAGGGAAAACTTGAAAGTTGGCTGACAGATGATAAATGACTGGAGCTGTGTCCCACTGGTATTTCGGGCCAACGTGATGTTTGAAACATGATTTTGTCAAACGGCTCATAAATCATAACATGCTGGAAAAATAAACCTTGGAGATTGAGAGTCGAAGGAAACCCTTTTTCTTCACGACGCGATGACTGATGGAATTCCTTCATGTTACCAAGGATCCCCGATGATTGCATTCCCGAGGATTCTTTAAGCTGCAGAAGGTGCTAAATCCATACTTCTTAAAAGTACAATAATTATCTTGGGCTAATGCTTGGATACACAAAGATAATTCCGCCATTGGAAAATAAGTTTAAAAACTGTGCACTCTCACGTCTGATTCAGTGACCAAGTTGCAAAACATGATTGGTAACTTGGTATATTGTTATACGCTTGGGCACAAAACTACTAAAACTAAACTGCTACATACTAGGTGCCCCATCTTGGGGAAATTTCAAAAACAATAAATATAATTTTTTCACATTCTATGGTATCTGAAAACATTGTTATTAATGCCCTTCTCACATTTACATTCACAGTACCTTTTTTTACTGGCGATTTCCATTGATTAATTCTTTCATTTTGGTTAAAATAAGGAGTGGATTGAATAGCTGGATAATACAAATTGAGCGATGTGTCCTTTGATAACCAGCTTCAGTCGGAGGAATGTCGAGTCTGCAGCGGATCCCGCAAGGGTGGAGAGATTTCCAAACATGATATTAAGAGTCCCGAGTCTTCTACAGCTCACCCTTTTAATGTGCCTTTCCCCATGGCGGATTCTTATGGCCTCTCTCCTTCTCCATCTCTCTCTCTCTCTCTCTCTCTCTCTCCTCTCTCTCTCTCTCTCTCTCTTTCTCTAAATATATATATATATAAATATATATATATATATATATATATATATGTGTGTGTGTGTATGTGTGTGTGTGTGTGTGTGAATTTGTTTTACATGCACATGCACACTCACGCACACGCACACCCATACACACACAACTCAACACCCACACACAACTAAACATTGGGTTTTTTCTTTCTTGTTTGACTTAGCGTTTGAACCATCACATGTGGCAGTCCATTTATTACTGCGTTATTCATTTCACTCGCAGGAGCATCGCAAATATTTTCAATTTGACTCTTGCTTTGGACGGTAATTCAATTCAAACAAATTTAGTGTCGTCTTCAAGGGCAACATTCTACCTACGATGTTAAAAAATCTAATTTTAGTTACTCCCAAGAGGAAGGTTTTTTTTCTTCAAAATAACCTGTGACGTAAGCAAGCCAAGATTACGAATAATATATAAAGATAATTATTGTATCTTCATGTTCTGTTCCGTTGCCTGCTTGGTACGATGAACCACGGCATGTCAAGAATTTATTGTGTATCTAGTGTGATCAAAGAAAGCAGGCGAATATGCTCTTCCGTGATTTCATGAAAAATATATGAATACCCTTTTCTTGGTTTTTGACGCCACAGACACAGAGCTAAATAGATACTTTTCAAAAACACTATATATAACATTGCCTTGCCGAAAAAAACAAGAGGTTACACAAAGTGCAACCCCAGGCGTTTATGGGACCACAGTTACGATGCTGACTACGTTAAAATACTACTTTTATGCAGCGTGATACAGTTTTGTTTTTCTTGCGAAGTATCACTCATTATACTATCTCATTGTTAGGAATGTAGATAATAGTTCTCACAATGGGATCCAAGAAGAAGTTTACCATACTCTCATTTTTTACACGATTCAAATATACGACGTTCACATTACTTCCAAGCTATTTCTACACACTTTCTTTTCAATTTTGGATTATAAACTTACATATTGGGGTTGTTAGATATAACACAATTCAAATTATAAATGATTATTTCAACCCTTATCATTATTTGTGTTATTGTTGTCGTCGTCATATGCCCTTTCGCCTCTACCAAATAAATTTAGCCAAATATATTATAGCATCCAACAAAATTGTAACTTACAGAAGAGGGCCCCATTGGGAAACAGAATAACAACTAGCAAAGATAGACATGAAGAGAGAGAGAGAGAGAGGGAGCGAATGGGTACGTCATCCATCTGTAAATATCATGTGTGCTTGCGAATGATTTGGCGTGTGCTCGCTACGTTTGATTTCCTCATCGATTGAATGCACGCATGATTTTATCAATTTACCGACGTTCCACCCATTCCTTATCTATCCTCCTCCGCTGTTGACCGCTTGTTCTCTGTCTATACCGACATCTTCTCTCCTTACTCTGTCAACTCAACGACCCCCTTAGTCTGACACACACAAATGTTACAGCACACCTTCCGTCATTCCATTCCAATGCTAATGAAAGTAAAATATTTTCATTCCTTTTCTTAAATTCATATTAACAAAATACTAATGGAATGATAATGCGTATCTAATGACATGAACCATTTTAAAGAGCATATTTAAGTTTTAACACAAGGGAAAGTCGTATATCCTAAAGAGTATAGACTTATGTCTGTAAAATCTTTTTGGTCTGCCTAACAAAACAGTGCTGAATATTCGTTTGCAGCATTGTTGCGCTTTCTAAAACAATGCTGCATATTCATATTCTTTAATAGTAAGTTAAATTTAGTGTGACAAAGTAGGAGCATAACATTACTGTAAGGTATGCTGAAGACAATATCGCAACCTCTCATTCAAAACTGGTATGCTAGTTCTTTCTTATTTTGTGAACTCTACGACCCTACATATCTGGGCAGCAAGCAAAAATATACAGTACACCAGCGGCCATGTCATATATCTTTCTTTGAAATGACCATTCTAGTTTTATCGACCATTAGAGTAAGCAAAAATAGATTAAGAAATGCCGAGGACAATATCACATTTTCGAATTTAAAACTCTTACTCCTAAGAATCTTACCTTCTCAATTCCCCCACGGTTTATTTTCAGGAATCGCAATCAAGAAAATACTTGGATATGGGTCTCATTTCAAAACAATATCATTCATATCTTATTGCTTTTAGATTCAAACAATCACCCAGTTGCTCGGACTTTTCATCGATTTTGTGAGTTGTGACGTCACAATAACATACGATCTTTACCGAGTTCCGATATAGAGTCAAGAGCGTACATGCGGATGGCGAGTGGGGTCGTATTTGTCCAGGCAGCAGAAGATGAAAACAATTTGAGGTTTATAACGAGATGAATGATCTAAATATAAAATCTCATCCCCTTCTAAATATAAAAATATCATCCAATTCCGGCAATTTCACCCCCGAGCGCACGTAAAGCAAGAGATGTGTGCTTAAAATACACCAGTGGCATTAAATACGTAGCATGTCCCGGAGCATATTACGTGATACCATTAATGGAAGAAGTCGTTCTCTGTGGTCAGAATGTTATGCGATATAGTGCAAGCTTTACGATGAAGTCACAAAATTAATAGCAAACGTCCCCAAATATGCGTTGATGGACTCCTGATATATTTTATTCATTTAACCCTTACGTGTTTTATTAATCTTATTCATTACTGTTTGATATTAATATTGCTTCCATCGGAAGCGCAGCAACTGTTCTGTATTATCCAAATTGTACACAATTTTAGAAAATGAATTAAATTTCCATGTTTACTCTCTCTCTATCTGTCACTCAAAGCAAAAAATGAAAAATCAGTTCGGCTATTCAAACGGGAAAATGATATTTCCACACATATACGCTCCTATCGAATGCTATTTTGTAAAAGGTTGAAAGCGATTATTTTCTCTGTAACTAAGTAAGCTCAAACTTTACTTTCACCGTATTTCCATCTCAATTTATCGACCGCATGGTAAATCAGAAATTCAAAGAAAAAATAATAGCTTTTTGATCTGCAGTCGTTCATTGGTTTCATCTGTTACACGAAAATGACAAAACAAGCACGCACGCACATCCACCCACCAACCTGCATATAAGCGGCTATATCCTAAATCATACAAGATAATCGTGGTGTTTAAAAAAGACAAGGGAAATGAAGAACATCAGAAATGTTATGATAAGATAGTAGCTTTTTTATCATTGGTTTCAACTGTTGCACGAAAATGCCCCAAAACACGCACACACGCACATCCACCAACCAACCTGCAGATAAGCGGCTATATCCTAAATTGGTGCACCGGGCGCAACTGCACAAGTCGTATACAAAACGCAATATGTACAAGAAAAAGCATCTTAATCCCATTACTCTTTATGCCTGCCCCAGGACCCAGCTTCTGAATTAGGTCTGATGTAGTCGGAAGCGGGGGAAGAAAGAAAAATATCACCAGCGAGAAAGGCAAGAAAGAGGCATAGGCAGGCACGCTGGTACCTGGTTAAAACCCCAAGGGGGAAACATTTCGCTGCATAAAATGGCCGCCAATGTACCAGCGCAGGACACAGTTGCAGGCTTGCATGGATATTAGTGGCGGCCATGGCGATAACGAGGGATGTATAGGGCTTGGAGGAGATAAATTTGATATCTTTCCTTGCAAACCACACCAGGGCGATTATTTGGAGAGAAATTTGATGCAATTGTATCGGTCCGTATGAATAGTTGATGAAGTAGCCCCTGTGGATGTGGTTCAATGGAGAATTATTCGCCCGATTATCATTTTAGTTTTGGCCTGATCGTCGAAAAAATAAATCATGCATGAATATACGTGCAGCAGCATTGATCGAATTTCGCAAGTCCATTTGCGCCACTGCCTGATGGCGAATTCATCTCACATTTCGGTTCTTGTTTTCATTATATTTTCATGATATCAATGTGCCTGTCAAATATAGCTTTTGTAATTGAATGCAGACTGAGTTCTATCTTTAATTTTCATGAGTGATTTCTTCAATTCTAATAAAATAACTATAGGGGAATAATGTCTATTTTTAAATCTTTGCCATATTTCTAGAAAAAAAACGGCAGGCATTGCAGGAGAAGAGTGATACAGATGTTCCAAGATAAAAGCAACCACATAAATGTTAAGTTTACTAAACCTTTACACGATAAATGATTTTACGTCTTCCGAAATGTTTTTAATTAACAAAAACCGTCTTCAACCAGTGTCAACATTGGTAATATGCATGGTACTTATCAACAACGAAGCTAGGGTATGCAGTATAAGCTCACAGACTAAATGAATAATACTTGAAGATGTGTACTCGCAAACTAAGCCAATCATCAAAGGATTTGAATACATTAAAACGGTACAGAGATAGTCTCTGCATAATAATCTAATACCGCAAGATCTACTTGTTAAAGTGCCTTTCCATATTCGCATACAGAGGGTTTAGAGGGTGTAAAGTTGAGCGTTTATGCATGATGAACCACCATAACGTAAATCAAATCATACAGTTCTCTCACGAGACATGCACGATGTGTTCTTATACAGACAAATCATACGGCATATTAAGATTGTCCTTGCCCTTTCTACCTTCGCACTGACTTAAGGATGTCACACTTCCTTATAACATGTCTACCTATGTCTCTGAGGTAAAATCTGACATAAAACCTTCTGCTTTCAAAGTAGGAAATAATCTCGACTTGCAAGGTATTACCAATCATATCACACTTCCTCAACCTGTCTACTGATGTTTCTGAGGTAAAAGCTGTCAGAAAACCGTATGCTTCCAAAGTAGGAACTAAGCTCGACTTGCAAGGTATTACCAAAGATAATGGTAGGTCGTAAGACATTATAAGGCTACGCTTCGCATGGCATTACATGGTTCGACTTGGAGGTGTTGTCTTGCGCCTCCCGTGTTGGATCGAGCAAGGCATGATTTATGTAAGCTGGGTCGTCTGGTTCGTATGACCACGCGCAGGCACTCGAATAATACAGCAATACGCATTCTTAAGATGCTTTGTGGTATCAACAGCAAGACTTGTTTTCACTGGTAGGCAGGGGGCAGCCGACCCAGGATATCATTGGTTTCCAAGAGATTGGGCAATGACGTTAATATGCGAGATTATCTTTATTAGCATTTTCTCGGAGATAAAAGTTATTCGCAGAAGGTAAACAGAGGAGTGATGAGAAGCATTACTATTTTGTTGAACATATTCCATTTTAAGCAATCGGTAGGGCCTTCCGGAAGCTTTCTTGAAACCACAGTTGCAGTGACGAAATTGACACCAGAACTACAATTATATACATCAAATGACTTGATCGGGTTAGGAAAGGTTTGGAGTTGATTTGGTGGCGTCACTAAGCTCTAAGACCCACTCCTTGCGAGAAACATGTCCAACGGTTACCATCTTGAAAAATAGCCGAAATGTCAGGGAAATTATGTACCGAGCGGCCATTTTGAAGAAGAAAAAAAAAGGGCCTTCTCCTTCCTATTTTTCAAAAAAGGCAGCACGCTAAACATGTTTTGTTTTTTTCCTAATGGATCTCATTATAGAGCGCCGTTTATCTTCAAGAGAAAAGGCTTTATACATTTTATTTTTATCATTATCATTTTAAAAGATAGGGTTTATATTCCATAAATTCTTGACGAAATATGTTGACAATCTCCAAATACCAAGAGGCTGCCTTAAAATATTGCAATGGCAAATGTAAGTCATAGTGTGGTTGGATGGATTACCACATGTTGAAATGACTCAAGACACGGACTCTCAGACAACAACAGGAAAAAGTGGTCTTAATATCAACCCTAACAAAAACGACTGTCGTCTAACACAACGATTACTACATTATAAAAACACGACACACGTCGAAAAAGGAAACGTCGCCATAAATTCAGTCAGTCACTGCGTTATCAATGCACGCCGTGTCTGCATGTGTACACGCCGATGTAGGGCAGTGGTATAGGTTGCATGCTAGAGCAAGAGAAGAGAGGCTTTCTCCCTATATGCGGACCACTCTGGGCACATAAAACCAATCAATGAAGTACTTTAGCCCGGAAGTTGAAGGGTTTTTGGACCTGCTTGATGATACCACGGGCTGGGACCTCACGAGGGTGTCCGCTTTCATTCTATGTGCCAGAATCGAAACCTTGAACTTCTCTTTTTCTCTCCCTAGCTCTCTCCCCTCTTTCTCTCTATCTCTCTCTCTCTCTCTCTCTCATACACAAACACGCACACACATTCACGCTCTTTCTATCCCCCCTCTCTCCTACACACACACCACACGCACACTCTTTTTCCCCTTCTCTCTCTTCTCCTCTCTCTCTCTCACTCTCACACACACATACAGACTCACTCTTCCTCTCTTCTCTCTCCCTCTCTCTCTTAATCTCTCATACACACGCACATGCACACACACACATACACACACACTCTCTCTCTCTCTCTCCCTCTCGGTTTCCTATCTGTATATATTTCAAAAGATGAATTGCCCATTCTATGCACGTTAACATACTTTTTTTCGTTTGTCTAACTATTTATCTCTCTCTTTCTCATTCTTTCCATTTTCATGTTCCCTTCCCTCCCTCCCTCCCTCCAAATCCTTCACCTCCCTTGCTCTTTCTATTTTATTTGCTACATCGCATATGCCATGTCCGTAAATATACCCGTTCCTTTCTTTCATTCTTCAACTCTCTATTTCCCTTCTCTCTCGACCTCTCCCTCCATCTTCCTCTTTCCCCTCCTTCCATTTTGCTTTTCACCAGTGCAAAGCACATACCAAATCCATCGTATAGGGTCGTGACAGATTTACAGAGATGTCGATTAAAAAGGTGGATGCCTCACATTGCGTTGGTAATGTATATCGGACTATTTACTAGGTCACGTGTCATGCTCTCCACCAATAAACTGATAACGATTGCGATACGAGGGTATCGTATCATTGAGTTCAGATGTCTGTCCGAAGGAAATGTGAACCGGTTTATTTGCTTTATAATGACACTAAAGTATTGCTATTTAACATAAATGAAGTCACTTGGATTGTTATCCATATCAATGCGAATATTGACATGTAGGCCTATGTAGTAATGTTTTATTTTATTTTATCTGTAGTTTCAATGTAAGCATATACATGTACATGATACATTTCAAATATCACAATGTAATTCGATTGTACACCAAGAAAAAGATAAGTGTTATTTTTTTTTCTTCTATTTACATTTCCACCCTTTTGAGATTCATGTACGACAGTTGATAGCAAGTACTTTCATATCTACGTAAGATTACACTAAACAGACCTTTCTTTAAACTTTAGTTTAACCTGTTATTTTTTTCATTCAGTTATAAGTTCTATCCCTATTATTTTCAGCACGACCGATCCCACTAATTTTTAGCCTCACATGTATATCACTGAGTCCTACATTTTTGTATTTAGATGGTTTGGTGGGTTTTATTATGCTTTTGTTTTACCTCACACTTAGGAAAGCATGCGTATGCTTGTGATGTCAGTAAACAACCAGGGGGATTGACAGATTCAAGTTGTTTCCGAGGAACTTGGTATGAAGACTAATTTCTTACCAAAAGGGATTACCATGTCGACTTGGTTTCGAGCACGGGACATCCCATCGGTTACTAGACCACTACTCTACCGCTGCTCTGAGCTAACATTTCAGAAAAGTGAGCTTAAATTGCATTACGTTACTTTGAGGAAAACACAAAATGTGAACTGATTTCAACACCAGAACAAACACGCTGAAAACTATGTAATAAATAATAAAAACATACCATACTTATGACTGAATAGTTCGTGACACGTTCTTTCACCTTTCACGTGGACCACCCGTGTGTCAATCATAATTCTTTACTGTAGAACTCCATGGACCATTAGAAGGACATGTGTTGTTGTTTAGCAGATTGGTCCTCAGTTAAACAGGTGGTGACATACCCCCTTACTCGAAACATCCTGATTATAACCCATGAAGAACAACAGTGTTTAGTATATCTTAATTAACACGCTTGCAAACTTAATAATGGTGCCATGATATCGACACAGGGCACACACGGCCATCGATTGGATCTCTGATTTGGGCTTTCATTACAATTAGGTCTATAGATCGTTAGACTACGATCAGTGCGCTTTAAGGTGTCACAGATGAGACTGCATTGTCCTCAGATAGTCCGTCTGGCTACACGGATTTGGTCTAGGGTCATGTACAGTCCATCGCCATGAGGTAACACCTGATGTACAAATGAAATAACTCATCAATCCTTCCCAAGCGTGCTTCCTGTTTTTATATATAGACTATAATGATAATTTCTTAAAAATGGATAGTAAAGCAATGCAATTTGGACAAAGGGCTTGGGAAATGGCCATTCCCGGTGAGCCGACAAAGAAATATTTATAATAGAATATCGGTGGTACTCTGTAGACGCCAAAAACATCTAGGTCCATCTTGTATTTAAATTCTATTAGATACAATGTGATATACGAGTAGATAGTTAATGTAATTTAATACATTACTGATATGGAACACAGTTTTCTAAATTTTATAATTAATACTGCAAGTACATCGAGTAGAATCTTTCTAGGTGGAGGCATATAGTGCGTAAAATTTTCCTTGAAACTCATAATTTAATCGAGAATATGTGAAAGAGAAATAATTTATGTTTGCTTCGAATAGGGACGAAAAGAGTGAAAGGTATTCCGCTTAATAAGAATGTGATAAGAAAAACTGAAAGGAAAGAGGAAGAGTCGAATGTAATGAAAAAACTGAAGGCAGGATTTGCCTGATCATTAATGAATTCCTAACATCCACCCTTTCTCTCTCTCTCTCTTTCTCTCTCTTACTTTCTTTCCTCTGCTCTCCTTGAAAATGTCAAAAGTTCACGGAGATTGGCGTCACTTTAAACGCGTTGCACCGAATGGGCAGTATGGAGTAGGGCAATGACACTTATACACCCACATACGTTCGATTGTTTTGATTTTCTTAAATTCCTCGGAAGAATAATATTTGCAACGTCCCCCGCCTGCCGCTTAACGTGTAATAACGAGGGTTTAAGCATGTTGCCCTTTTGTGAAGGTGCTACTTCTATGACAATGCCTGCAAACAAAATACACTTGGGTCTGATATAAGGAAGAAGATGTATTTGAATCAGTTGCCGATTTGCCAATGTGTACGGGTCAATGTTGAAATGCTGATAAAACCCTTCCATTGATAATATGAAGAAAGAATGTGATTAAACATTCCAATATTAAATTGTAAACTTCAGTATAATGGCTACCCATTCAAAACTAGGAAGATAAAAGGTTACTTATCACATGGTCTTCATGGTATATGTTAAGAGTCTATTATCTTGACATGCGTTTTATAAGGTTAGTAACTGTCTTTTAATCCGTTATGTACTGCACGGTCCCTATCTCTGCAATCTTTGCAATTTACGGTATTCAAATTCATTGCATTGCTCTACTTAATTCTATGGGTTACCGTCGCCTCTTTCATTTCATTCCACACGTATTTCGAAATTGTGCTTCTGTTTGTGCTAGTTGTAACACATGCTACACACGGCCGTGACCTTGTCATTGATTCGCGCATGCGCACGGGCAAAGAATGCATCCATTCACTTCTGAGAAAACAATGCTTTCTCTTAGTCACGATTCTCCATTGCAATGCCACACTGCTAATCACAGATGGAATTTCTAATGAACCAATGGTATATATTATAAGGTTAGTTCACATAGGGCCTAACCCTATGGAGAATAGAAACGAATTTAAGTGATAGAAAGCCCGTGAGAGTAAATGGAACATTGCGAGTGACGCACCATCATGATCAGGGGACCTGACTAATGCTTCCTATATTAGAATGTTTAAAATCTTATTCACAATCACGAGACTACAATTCTTCCTATCTTTCCACGAATTAATGGCAACATATAAATTTTAAAATATAGTCAGACTGCAGATTAAGCTTACACCAGTCTTACGTTCAAATAATGCCGTGATTCTTTAATATCACACAGTTCAGGATTAATGTAATAGGGGAAGTTCCTTGGACTTTCATTTTGATATTTATTATATATACGATTTTGATTATAATATTCGAATTGTTCTATATCATACATTGAGCAACTTGTAGACATACATGTATAATTTTCTGTTGCGATAACATTGTTTTTTGGTCCGATTAGACCGTCGATTTACATCGATCCTCATAATTATAAACAATCCTATTCTACCTGTATATATTTACGTCTGCCATGTTTAGGGATTGATTTCTTTTAAACTGTAGTTTTAACCTTTTGATTATTATATCATACATTGCCTAACCTACGTTGATCTGCGAATACACAAACACAAACTCTCTCTCTCTCTCTCTCTCGCTCTCTCTCTCTCTCTCTCTCTCTCTCTCTCTATATATATATATATATATCGGTGACGCATATACAAACACACACACATATATTTTAAATACATATATAGAAAATATATGATTAGATTTGGAGCATTTGGCTAACATCAACATAGACTATCCCCGTAACATGCCATACTTAATACTCTACAACCCAGGCGATGTTTCTGTGTATGCAGCTGTCTTCCCGTTTGTACACTCCTATTCTTCATGGCGGGGAAGAAGAAAAAAATCGTTCGCGTGAAATTTCCCCCTGTAAGGTTGCATAAATTTCTCGAGGATGTACAACTTTCACATCCATCACAAACTGTGGAAAAAGAATCGGATGAAAAGGTTAATAACGCTTAGGCTCTGCTAAGAACATTACATCAGCGCGCGCATGCAACATGTCATTTCTGCCGAAATGTCAGGCGAAATTTGGATTGCTTTTCCGTAATGAAGCGGGGTCTCATGGTTAGTTAAGGGAGAATACAGGCTTGCTGCTTCGAATTATGTAAATGTAGGTCGAGCATGAGCCGACGCAGCTACCAGGTGCATGGGAAAGAGAAAAAGAGGGTGAGAGAAAGAGCGAGAGAGGGAGAGAGAGAGAGAGAGAGAGAGAGGAAGAAAGTGTGAGAGAAAGAGTGAGAGAGAGAGAGAGAGGGAGAGAGAGGGAAAAACAGCATTTTGGATCCTGCTAGGGTGGTAGAATGACGATGCTCCCACCAACACACACAATATTTAATCAATAGGAGCACCATACAGAGTTTCCGTAATACACATCGACAGAGCAGTGTGGAATAAGATGGTAATTATGCCAAAAGGCGCCATTTTGTAGTTAATGTGATTGGTTAACACGGTTATCTATTTAAGTTAAGCAAGCAAATTTGTAGCAGACACAATCCTGTGTGTTAGCTGGTGCACATTAATGTGGTTTTTCTACCAATGAAAGTATTTCATGTATTAATGTGTATATATGTATCACAAATTTCGTAACAAAAAAGGTAATGGATCGCCAGACTTCTACAGTTGAGTTTGAACTGAATTTTAGGCATTCCATCGACTGGGAATTAAGGAAAGTCGATAAAGCGCTCTCTAGGATAGGTATACCAACCAAATTTGTAGGCAAATTGATCACAATTTACAATTTGTGGCATGGTTGGATATTAAACGGTGACCTAGATGCTTTGGTTTCCTGAATTACAAGTACCCCTAAGCCGCTTTCAATCGCTTTCTTTCTATAATTGGTCCAAAGAGAATCGTGCTTCCGAAATAGTTTTATGACATTGAGAAAAAAGCCGAATCTATACATGTAGGCTTACGAAGAAATATGGGTTATCCATTTCCGTACTGAGATTGTATAATCTTCTTACAATTTTGACCATAAAAAGATTGTCATGACTGGAAAATTAAGGATTATCTTAAAAGGAAACGATATGGGTCAAAATTGCGGGGTAAATTTCAAATTTTAATTCCAAAAATGTCGATTATTTCTCGATAAAGGCACTTGCCTATGTATGAAGATATCATTTTGTACCATCTGATTAACGATTTTCTTTTTGGGGTTGGGGTCAGCTTTTGATAACATTCTAAATTCTAGAATGTCGATGTATTTTCTAATACTGAGGCAATCAAGTATTAAAGACTTGAGGTGAAGGCACAAATTATCTCGATTCCTAAGCTCCCCCTAACCCTCTCGAGAGATGGATCTCCTTCTAAACTGGATTTTTATTATCAGCACTGAAAGTGTCTGTCTCCATTTGATAAAGAAACGTGCCTTGGTAAAAGCATCATTACTTAAAGTCGCAGCGACCAAACTGAACAATCAGTCGCAAAGCATCAACAGAGGTAGAAGACGACCGCTTGCTTTTATCTCAATTAGTAAACACTGGGGCATTGTACATACGTATACTCCCATTATTGTTTGGACTCACTCACTCTATCTATCTCTCTCTCTCTCTCTCTATCTCTCTGTTTCCCTCTCTATCTCAAAAACAATCACATCATCCTCATCCTCTTCACCCTCTTCTCTCCCCCGTACCGTCCTCTATTATCAACCCCGATGCTTTTATTGTAATTAGAGGCAAGAGTATAATTTACAACTCTCCCAAATTAGTGGATCGTTGGATTCAATGGTATGGTATTTGTCTCGATTGTCCCACACGGGGGCCCTCCCACGGGCTTCACTTGATCTCATCTCAAGACAGCCATCTTGTTGTTTTTTTCTTCTATTCCTCAAGTGCATACCACCAGGTTACTTTGGAACGCCGTCTGCTAGTAAACCAGCGAAAAGGGGTGTTATTCTTGGAAGAAACGAGAAAAAGAAACCACGACAGTGCAACTTAATTACGACAAAAAACATAAAACAGAAAAATATTACCGACCATCATGTCTTTTTCTGAGAAAGACGGGCTGAATCACAAACAATTTTAATTCAGTTCTCCCTTACTCTATCACGTCTAGAGGGTTAGATGAATGTTTAAACGAGCCAACTTTGACAGAAGTGACATTTTCTTGATTTCGCAACTCAATCAATGTCTTTAAATGATATAAAGTTTCATCCAGTTATAAAAAGAATAATGTATAGCGTCGAAACTGCCTTTTACATAACATCGTAAACTAACTGGAAAGATGTATACGGCTATTGAGAATATATAATGTGCTTTATTTTACAATTAAATTATGTTGATCAAAATATGACTTTCAAAATATAAAGACAGTTAAAAGCTTTCGAAAAAACCAACTATATTTATATTAATTATGTGCTAAACTTTCTGACAATGTCATAATAATATACTTCAGTGTATTTACACAAGTACATTTATGACACCAGAGATGTCAGCATGAAATCAACGTGTTATGCTAAGGGGGTTGAGCAATTTTAATTATGTTCTCAAATGAAAAAAAACTTGAGATGACATATGGATCACGTTTAATATGATCTGTATGAAAAAATTATGAATGACAAGAGTAGAATAGCATGTTGCATCTAACATAAACTACTGATACAGATTATACACAACAATGCATACCCTACAGATTATTCGACTACGAAGTACTTTAAAAGGATGATCTGTTATCACAACTCCATCAAAGGCTTGCATTGTCGGCAGGCGTTTGAAGTAATTATACAACATATACACCCCCTCCCCCACATAAAGGACCTTTCAATATGTAGCATGCCCAGTGTTAAATGTCAACTGGGCTACTCTTCGGTGCCGCTTCTTTACTTCAATTGGTTTCTCCCCACCTTCTAATAAATGCATCATTAGTTCCATAAACCCATTTCAGTTGCAATCGTCACCCTAATCAAATTACCCGGACTATCATTGCTCGACCTTTGGCGCTGAAGATCCGACACCCCATCGAATTTATTAAAGGCCAAGTTCAGGGACCCGTTTCATAAAACTTTTTATCTATAACAAATGCTAAATTTCTATGACAAATTTGCTCTCAGCCAATCACATGCCATGATTTCAGTAGCTTATAACAGCAGCTTGTAACTTGTTAGTGATGTCAAGTTTTATGAAACAGGGCCCAGACTATCAAGCACATTACACTTATTCAAACTATGCAATCTCCAAAGCATTGCTTTTTCTGTGGGTTTGTCTAAATATACATTCACTCGATCTTTCGTCAAAATTTTATGGTCAAAGTCACTATTTTTTATCTAGATGCTATGCAGACGATGTGACTAAATTCTATAATATTTCAACATGAAAACCGATAAGACAGTTGCTGCTTATTCACATATTCAACAAAACTTCCAACTACAGCATTTATTTACGTTCGTTTGAAGGGACTGGAATATTGTCTTACTGTGTACGTGCTTAGAAATTCAGGAAATTTTTCAGGACAACTGTAATGCAAGCTTTATCAGAGTTCGTAGAAACAGGCACGTAGCTGTGTTGAAATCTTGATTACAGTATATGGTACTAACTATATATAAACAGAATAACAAATTTAAAAAATGTGAGGCACCAAAACATGTCAGTTTTCATCTCCTACAAATAATAAGGAATATATTTCATACATCTATCATGTCCATTCAGCAACTTAAGAATATGCTTGTCATTAATGGTGTCTAGCTTTTAATTATTCATTCTAGTTAAAAAAAAATACAATGATACAGCTTCAGTCTCCAAATGAATGTCTAAATGTTTTTTTGCAAATGAAGCAGACGTATTTACAAAATCGTGAATATGTTTGATGAATGAAATATTCCATATGCCACATACAATCAGTGTGCCAGACGAAATCTGATCACGCGGTCTTATAAATCGACTAAATGAATGCAAAATGGGTTAAATTATGTAATACAGCATCCTGCCATTGATGCGGATATTGCTCTGCGTGAGGTTGCATGCAAAACATCAGAAGTTGGAAAGTACATGGCAAAATATCTAAAAACTTAAGGAAAAATAACAAACAAGCATTTTGAGAAGTATCATAAAGAATATACCATTCAGTCAAATGTGAAATTAGAAAATCTTGTCATTTAAATGATAAACTTTCGTTTTTTATTCAGCATAACCTGGAACGTCATTACAATTCTGTGTTGTTTCTTTTTAACAATTATGAAAGTCATATTAATATTTTTCTATATTCTGTTTTGTTTTGTGTTTTGTTTGGTCCATGTTTGCTTTTTGTGCTTCTTGTTATGCTTTGCTTACTAAGTGGGAAATCAACACTAATGTTGTTTTTATTTTATTATGTTTTGCTTTATATGGCAATTAAGGGAGTCATTCCTTAGCTGTTTTGCTTTTTGTCGAGATCCTTTGCTTTCTTTAGTAATAAGTAAAATCAAGTTAATGTTTACTTTATTGTTTTGTTGTGTTGCCTACTTAGCAACTAGTAAAATTCAAAATTATGTTGCTTAGTTTTGCTCGAGGGATCAAGGAGTTTAATAATATTTTTCTTTAAACCACACAAATCCGAAATAACAGCTTTAAATAAAATTCAACACGTAAAAGAAACCAAAGAGAAGAACATATAATCAAGAGTCTGTAGATACCATCCCTAATTCTTTTCCATGCCATCACGTGATCACCAAAATGGCGTCGAAAGGCGAAGCAATTCCGCCGCAGAGACCAGACCTCATTTGGCTTTAATATTGCAATCGCCTGCCTTCTGATAGAAAACGCAGGAGTTCTGCTTATTGCAAAGTGCGCTGCTTTTCCAATTTACCAATCTGTCCACTCGGAAGGGGAAATACATCTATCAGTTGGAACATATGCGTTATCAATCGCGAGTAAATAAATAGTGCCATCTTAAACAATCAAACTGCTGGCTTGTCGACAGACTTGATAGTTATTCGATAACGCGGTTGATTGCTACTCCACGAACAAGTTTGTTTGTTTGTCACTTTTTCTTCTCTTGCCAAATGTTGAAAGAGCTTTACCACCACACGTTGATGAAACATTTCAACACGGCAAAAGTTGTTTGTCACTCTCTTGTGAAAGTTATTACTGTGTCAGATATGCAATCCAATTCGGTTTTATCTCACACGAAGTCAGTATTACTTTTTGTATTATAATCATTGCAATGACGACCTTCGTCATTGCCTTGTTTTCGTTCACATTCTGCCCCATTAATATTCTTCTCCTTAGTGTTTTCCTTATCGTCAGAAAATTGCATTCGTTTTGCACGTAGTGTTTGTCATTCCTAGTTATTATTATTATCATTATGATAATATATTTTGTCTTAATATGCATAACACATTTTCGAACTAATTTTGTTTGTATTTTTTTGTATAGAGTTTACGTTACTGTATTTAATAATTCGGTATTTGCGCTAAGATAAATTCATTGGTTCTCCTGTTCCGCTAGCTTTAGAATCTTACATATAAATGCAATAAGACGCACACAACAAGTATGTAATACATTAGTTCATATTTGAAGGACAACAAAAATAAAAACCAAGTGAATTACTTCTCCAAAAGAAGATTCTTGTTACAACTGTAATTTTCTTGCAAATGCTAATATATATTGTACAATATAATACAGGGCGTACATATCTTTATTTCAAACACCTATAGATAGTGATTTTGCTTTTAATCTGGAAATATTTTTCGAATAAATTCAAATTCGATCATGAACAATTAATCAATTTTAGTTTCACAAGAAATATGAGCAGTTCTTTTAGTTGTCATCGCTACTTTATTCTGACTTTTTCAGTGATTTCTTAATGAAATGATTACGCGGAGACGGAATATGTTTAAAAATAATGTGCAGTTGCTTAAGTGGTTCTCCAAATGTTTTGCACACAGAACAAGCCAATTATGTTAATTCACGTCCTAGACAGTCCTATACTATATGCCCTTAAAGGTAAAGACCAGTTATGGTCATGCGATTGATTGTGAAAGAAACGTTGTGGAATCGATCAGAAAAGGTTGATCATCTAGCATCTAGCATCTGCAAGGTTCTGGAATCATCAAAATGATAAGAAATTTGGCCCATTCTTCGTAAAGTTACAAGCACTATACACAGAAAGATGTATATGGGACTACCCTATATCTCTCACAGACCATGAGAGAAACAAATTTACCAAATATATGAATTAGTAGGCTGTTTCCCGGCAAATTTTTTATCATCATGTAATAGTCGAAACATATTCTTTTACATGATTGGTAATGAGAGCTTCCATTTCATTTTTTGAAATTGGGGCGTTTCCAATACTGGTCTTTACCTTTAATGTTCACCCATTCAAGTAAAGGTCCATGTTTTTCTGCCCTATCCAAACATTTTGATTGCCTCGTTAATAATCCCATCGTGTGTTTTCCCGCCATGTAAACCCACCGGGACCGGTAAGTTGTTAAGGCAATGGTGACGTAAGGAAATGAAGGCAATTGCAAGTTCATCATGGGAAGCTGCAGTATTCACAAGTGTACTTGTAAAACGATCTTCCATCCAATCTACGTCAGCCGTCCATAAATAATTACCGACCAAATCACATATTGATTGTGGTCAGTACGCGAATAAACGCAGCGGGTCAATTGAATACTTTGCGATGCAGAGAGAGTATCTTCGGGATATGGATGTGTTGTGGTGAGTGTGTGCTCCCTGCGCCGACGCCTATGATTGTTATGTTTAAACCCCAACAGAGCAACGCAATACCAGGCAGAGGTATTGTATGTAGTATTGATATTAATCATGGAGGTCTTGTCCTGAGAAAACAGCTGGAGATTCTTTTATTCACTGAAACAATCCGCAATGGTGGACCGACCGTGTGTATCTGGTAAAGATGCATCATCAAAACTGCAGGCCAATACTACAACCTTCGTTACGACAAAGATCAATAAAGATACATGTGCGAGACGATATATATATATACGTGTTACATCGGAGAAAGAGAGGCCCCGTACGAAACTTTGGGGCTTGAAAAAAATATGCTCACGATATACATGTATGTCCTACATTATCGTAATGAATAACGATGTTTTGAATAGGTTCTGTCGGAAATAATCACAGATGTATTCAAGAAACAAATCTCCACACCTTTACACGTACACCATTGTTGACGATATCGGTTGAAGGAATGACAATGGTGTCCTAAAGATTGAAAAAATATATAAAACATTTGGACAAAGGTCAACGAATGAAATTTTGAAAAGTGCACCTTTGTTTTAGGAATATCTGAAATGAACTTGTGTTCTAAGATTCCCAAATTTGAAAATAGAATGTAATGATTTCTTTAATATAACATGGAAAAACATAGTTAGAAGATTGCCTTGATTGAGAAAGGCAACATATATTTAATTCTGTAATCTTTAAAACTGGTTGATTTTTTATGATTCTTATTTGTTTGTTTGGGTTTTTGAGGTATAATTTAACTGAATACTAAATTGCATAAACTTAAAGTGCAATATCAAATGTTTAATTGACATATAACCTTTCTAATAAGTAACAATGAAAATTTCTAAAGGATTCTACCAACGAAAAAAGGACATACAGATTAGAAAGATGACTTCAGCTTCGAAATATGTTTCCTGTAATTGAATTCGTTTCATCATAAAACATCCTTCCAGATGACATCAAAATATGTCAGTTGTGGTACGACTTCAGGTGAACATTCAGTTTCATTTTCTTCACTCTGAAGGGGTAAGAAATTCCAACCACATTCCACTTTGAGAGCGGTCTGTATGAGTGGCTGCACTTATCACTCTCTTTCCCGCCTATTAGTACGGTGTCACGGTGGGATACATAATTTGCCAAATACGAACACTGCATAGCAACCTTGGTCATGCACTGCAACCATCTAAATGTAAATTTGATAACCATGTGGTGAAGGGAACATAATTGGAAAATATAATTTATTCCTTGTAATTATGATAATCACCCGGGCCCCCGTTCTATCGTATTAATCTAACCGGCGTACAAAAAACAAATCATCCCCCTACTACTAATGTAACGGGTGTGGAAGGGAGTTGATGAGCTGTAGTGACAGTGTAATGTGCCAGTCACTCTTTCACCAGAAAAGGGAGGTGTAATTACATTACTTTCCAATAATGGAAGGATACCCTATACTGGGTCGAAGGTGTGAGAGAGCTAGACTGACACGAAGAAAGGGTGCATGGATGGAGACATGGTGGTTAAGGGAAAGGTTAGATTCTGGTCGAGATCTTTTGGCTGATCCATTTTCCGCTGATCGCGGCACGTTGCACCCAAACGAACTACTGGGGCATGCATATTCAATAACCCACAGCGGCCATACCAGAGAGTAAACCGCCCGTATCTGGTGCAGCCAGCGATGTCTACGTATGTTATACAGCCGGTAGTGCCCTGTGCTATTAAACGGTACCCCTTTTCTACATCTGTCGTATTTCATTCCACAATATCATGTTAAATATCATAACTAGATCATGCTCTGGTGTATTATCATTCAAACTCGCCCTAAAATGCCTTCCAATCGCTTATCACTATACACATAGGGACTCGATACATCTTAAAGCATACATGTTGTGTACTGCATAGCCGCTGGTGCTACACAGACGCAACATTTCCCTTTATACAAGCTGCACGTCTCATTAAAATGAGCGCAGATGTTAAGGTTAATGTAATAGCATATCATCTTACCTCGTCGTGCCTTATTCCGCAACATGCGATCCACTTATTTTCCAACTCGTCCGCTGAAGAAAGCATTCGGTTATTTCCCGCCGATGGAGATGTTTTAAAGGTAGCTTCACATCTACCTCCGATACATGTCACTGTAAGTCTGCAATCCGAGTTTAAAGATCCCTATATCCACAAAAATAACTCAATTTCTTTACAAGTTCCAAGGCAGTAGTTAGTTGGAGTAGCTTATGCAGCGTCTGTTATCCAACTTTCATAGATATGTGTATACCACACAGAAAGATTTTCCATGAGAGAAAGATCGGCTAGGACTGACTGCAGAATGGCACTTCATGCCTTCAGTCTGACTTGTCATCACGCGATGATTAGCGATTTGAGAAACCTAACATTCAGTTGACACCCACGTCGTATGAAACACTGGTACCCAACACCTTTCTCCTTAAGACATTGATAATGTTACCCTCTGCTGGTGTTATGGTCTATGTTTTAATGACGATAGTCCGTATGTTGATGGATAAGAGAGTCGCGTTTGCCAACGACTAGCATTCACGAGCACGAAGACATAATACTCCTGATCTCCGTGTCTCTCGTCTGTTCCCCTGACAGTTCTGCACGCTATATCCCAGCTTGGATGAAACCGCTACAAATCATTTGCCAGTTTGTGCTGGGGGCCCCGTGAGTCCTCGCACCATCAATCTGTCATCTTACATAAGTGTACCGGATAATATTATCTTCCTAATTCACCGCTTCGAAGCTCCTCAACCGACTTGCGAACTCCCCTTGCCTACCGTACACGACTCGAGACGACTGTATCTGTTACATTTGGCCGTACAACACTCAGAATGCGCACCAACATTGCTTTTTATCTTCTCCCTGATAGAATGAAGATAGTAGCCAGCTCCGCCAGCTAGCTGCTGCAGCCACCCGACATTATCATTATGCGTGCGTATAATGTGGGTGCGTGTGTATGTGTGAGTGTGTCTGGTGCGGGAGTGTGTTTTTTGTGTGTGTGCTATTTATCATTCTCATAGAGATAAATGCATTCTCGTTGCGAGCACTGTGTTCCTCTGTGTGCATGCTGCAGGGGTGGGAAATGGATAGTCGTTTGTCAAAGGCGTCGTTTTCTACGGATGGACCAATGTGTAATCCAATAAATACTTGATTACCCAAGGAATGTGACAGTCCTTCACGACTTACACCTGCCGAACATACCAGACAAAAAGAAAGCATGTGGCATGCTTCCTATTTGGGAGAATGAAAGGGCATAACATACAATATGAAATGACTATTCTTGCCTAGTCATGCATCTTTATCAAACTGAGAGAGAATGCAATGATGAATTATTTTTTTCTTCAAAATACATTCATGTAAATAATTGTAAATAAAAATCATGGAAATGGGCCTCACATCAATTTTCACTTAAGTAAATATATATACCTATTACAAACACCCATATAGATAAATGTTGTTGAATGACGTTTAGAGAAAAACAAAAGAAATCAATGATAGAAAGTTTTTTAATTTAACGAATTGTACATGTTAATGCTAAAGTTTCTTCAGCGTATTCACAGTATGCAGACAACTAGTTTCGTTGAGGAAACTTCAATACCTAAACGTTAAATGATTACGAAATAATTAAGAAAGCATTTAGTGACAATACCATTTTTAATTGATACCCTAAATGAATAATGGGAGGATAGTGGATTTTTTTTCTTCAACTAAACCGTTTATCATTAGAACATCTATTATGAAAGGAGATGCAATTTCAATGTGCTTTTTATCCTGGTCTCCTGTTCGAAACTAAATCAGTGACTGGTGCCATTGTGCCATTTAGTTCATTCATAGTTTACTTCATACTTCGAGAATGAACTTGGATTCTTCAAATCAATCATTTATTAAAGATTACCGATCTGTGATTTCTAGGCTTAACCTTCTGCTGTGATCATTAACGATAGGCTAAAAAGTACGATGCAACAGGGCGAACAATGCTTGGCGTAATTATCATCTTCATAGCAATTGATCTTGGAGAAAAATTTAATTTTTTTCTTCAATGACTCGCAGTATTGGCATGCACAGCACAGCAATTATAATTCAAGACTCGGGCATGTAATGAATATTAATGCAGATGCTTCCATGTGTTCTGTATGTTTTCTTTTTTCTTTCTTCACAAGTGCGCCTTGAGCATATGTGAATTTAAGTAGATTCGGCGCCTTATCAATCTCATAAATTATCATCATTATTACAATCCTTGTGCAATGTCACATTTCGAATTGTTAATGTATCCTTTTAAAGGGATCCGGTAACTTTGTCTCAGATTCTGAAATAAAATTCTGGATTTAGCTCACGATGCAATGATAATTATAAACCTTTAGGTCAGTCAGGAACCCGCTGACTTTTACAAGCCGATCGCCTGTCTGAATATCAAGATATTTATGATTGGAATTACAAATTTTGAAAACCGTTCGCCTGACGTTTTTCATAACACTACAGTCTATTGGGGAAAATGAGTATGGTAAAACCGGTCACTCAAAGATTTTTACTTTTTTGAGGCACTTCTTGATCATTTTGAAGCGCAACTTTTTTAGGGCTTCAATATTACACCATATCACAGACACTGATAACACGTAGGGCCGTATATCTCAGATTTAAGATTGTTAAACGATCCCTTTAATATATCCCCTTCGGGAGCAAAATTTGATTTAGCTAAAATGCATAACACGTGGGAAGCTTGACTTATCGTTTCCGTCCCAGACAGGCCAATATATCAGAAATTCATTTCCCTACATTGAAAAATGACAATCCATCATAAAAAGACAAATTGTTACAATACGTATAATTTTTGAAGTGCCTCGCATCGTTTTACTTTAACTCTAACAATCAACGATACTAGTACATTTCCCATATTCAGATATTCATGCCCATTAAATTAAGATTGCTACTGACTTAAGATGATAGGAAATAGGTAATTGTATATACTTGTACAAAAATTGATATTAAATATATTTAATGAATATAGTATATGCAGTTGCTCACGGAAAATGAACTCTTTTAAATTAAACGTAATCTAGAAACATAATTTGGGGGTATCTCATACAAGTCATGGGATTTTCGTATGCATAAAACTGCAAACTTCTAGTTAGATGCGAACTTGAATGTATTAATCCAGTGATATCAACAGGACTGATATTAAAGACTAAGCGACGATGTGTGCGAAAACTCGCAAAGCATTTTGGGATCGATACCACATTTCATCAGTAGATGCCCAAGCTGAGTGTTATTAGTATTATCGAGGGACTCTATGAACAGAACTGTATATCTCTCACAATTATGTATACCAGTGCAGAATTTTCAGGTGTGATCACACGCATCTGGTTTGGGTTAGCGCCAATTTTTAGAACGAACAGCTTACTTGGTCTTTGCCCCTTTCAAATTCATGAAGGCTTTCATTTGAACATGTCGTATATTTTCTACTTTAAATTCAAGTCCAGCCAGTGTCTGTTGAAATTGTGTATACCAGTGCAGCATTTTTGTTTTCATGCAAAATCAACGCTTTCATTTTTGTAGGCGCCGAATTTAAGATTCGCAAATCAGTCTAATTGTATAACATTTTGTATAATAAAAATATATGCAATTTGTAAATGCATTATCTATTATGGCTGTTTTTGTGTTTTTTGTGTGTGTTCTTTTGGAGATATATAATCGCAATAAATTATGAACATAAAACATTAAACATATTCTGACGACAAGAAAATGTATTCTGACTTCCATGAAACAGAATGGACAAACTATAGTATCATGTCTTACTACAAAGTAGGCCGATCTTTCACAATCACACTATCTGACTAATATATTACTTAACCTGTACACGAATAATAACTCTTTCATCTGTATTATTAAATAGTTTATTTGTCTCTTTTAATTTTGTTTAAGATATTGGATTTCATTGTATATCATGCATGAAAAGTAAAACATCAATTTTCTTTAAATATCATTAACAAAAATATATGGGTGTGTAAGTGTTTGTGTCCGTGAGTGTGTGCGTAGGTGAGTGTGTAGTATATGTTAGGGTGTTTCTGCTAGTGTTATATATAATGCAGAGACTATAAGGCCCTATATAATATTTTCAGGTATGATTATACTGTCTTATAAGAAATTAAATTGCACTGTCCAAGCATTGTATTAGTCTCTATATTTCATCTTTTCATACTTCTTATCAGTTCGAAATCAGAAGGCATAACAATAATTATGCATTTATCTTGTCTTTGCTGAAATTATTCGAATAACAAAGCTTCGTCCACTGTACTATGCTGGTGTATGTACATGATTTGTATCATTTTCAATCAAATTGAGTTTTTATATCTAATGGATTGGAAAGTTTTAAGAAATTCAAGCTTTGATTGTTGCCATACAGATAACATGTCATAAAAATTGATGTATCATTTTTTTATTTTTATAGATTATAAGATTTCATTTTGATTTGTGCATAACTACATTATTCATCTTTTGATTGTTTAATCAGAGTGCATTTCATGAAATTACCTGAAAGGTTCGATGCGATTAGATTTCCCTTAAATACGAGCACAAACTCTTACACATTCACCAAACAGAACAGACCTATATAATCATGTAGCGGTCCGAGTTTAGCACCTTGGTAAGTAATAAAGTCCCTCAATGAATGCTGTATAACACGAACCGTCTCCTTAGGGACTTGATAGTGCACTGTTACCATCCCTGCTCTTTAATTTAACCCCTCTACCTGCCTTGCTGCCGGCGCCATGAAAAGGACTCCCTTTACACAACGTCCACCAGGTACCAAATACATCACCAGTGCTTTTACCTGCTACCTGAAGAACTTGGCGCCGAGCAGGTAATGAATTTTGTCTTATTTATCGATTTAGTGGAAGTCCTACGGGCCAAGACCGTTTAGAGTAACTTTGGAAAGTAGTCTCTGAATAAACACTGTTTTTTTTCTTTCTTTTTCGACCGGACAGGATCTTATCAAAACATAGACAAGACTAAAAGCAAACTAGAAATGCAATCGTGTCAGAACGATGTGCGTGCAATGACGCCATGTTTCTACGTGTCAAACGAAAGAGCTTCTCTCGGACTATCCAGAGCAATTTGCACGAAGTCTGTAGCTTCTGTGATATTGGAGATAGGTAGGGCGAAAGAAAGGCATCAACAGTGACCTTGATGGGATGGTAGTGACTATGCCTACGAAGTTTGAAATAAATTGGGATAGGGGAAAGAACCTAGAAAGGGCTCGCAAGCACTGCGTGCACAAACCAATGGGATTTGGTGCATGTTTGACATTGCAATCAAGATCGTTCTGGGGGCCAAAAGCGTGAACCCGATATGCCCCATAGACAATGCGTGTAATGAATGGGCGGAAAACGTGCAGGATCTGTATTATGACCGGAGTTAAATTGTTTTTTCTCTCTCTCTTTACGTCTCTTTATGGGCCGTATTTGGTATCATTAGAAAGAGAATTTCATGGTTGTTATTGTAAACCACTCTCTTTTTTTCTATGATAATCCTATCGAAACACGTGGTGTAAAATAGATTTATAGGACAAAATGGCGTCTTAAATGGCCCCCTTGACCAATTTCAAAAATCTGGCCAAGAGGTGCCCTGCGTATTGGAACTCGGCATGTCACTGCAAATTTTCAAGGAAAAAAAAGGACGTTTAAGGGGCGAAAAGCAGTCTGAAAAAATGACGTCATAGCCGATACTGTTAGATTTGGGCGGAAACTCGGCGGAATTCGTAAAGTGACCCTTGTTCAAATGCGATTTACTCACAATTTTCTGTATGAACATATACCATACTTGGTATCATTCGAAAAGGCACTTCATTGCGGTCAGTTTGACACCATTGCCATCCGCGCGGAATGTATTGCACGCATTAAACGCGCTATTACATAATGCATAGTAAATTCATCATTTTTGACGATAACTTTGCGCTGACATATTCGAATTTTACTTAACTTGGCAGACAGTTGTCACGTATATGGATACATATATCTGCAAAGTTTCATTGAAATAGGTATAGAGATCGCCATTTTAGAGCAAGTTGAAGTTATTTTGGAATTTCCTCGAAAATGGCGAATTTGGAGGGCATTTTTCTCAAATTTGGTCAGTGTTAGGGTATATAATTTTGTATATGGCTGGAAAGGGCATATCTTCAAGTATCTAAATCCAAAAAAGGGTACGGGTTTGCCAAGCCATTATGGAGATACGGCCACAGAGAGAAAGCCAATTCCCTGAACTTTAGAGGGCGCTATTTATGTTGTGCAAAGCCATTGGAGCGTGAAATTTGGCATGGCTCTGTGCAATTATGAGATAAAGATACTGTAAGATTTAAATACAAAACGGAATTTATATGAGAAAGTTATGGCAGTTTTAGATTATTTAGGGGTCCATTTTTCAAGAACTTGAGAGATTTTTGACGGAGTCGGTTTTAGATTTGAATTTCGAGTATGAAGATGGCATTTTGAAGGTCAAGTCATATGTCGCAGATGAAAGAACATCTCTCAGACTATCTAGAGGAATTTGTTAGAAGTTTGTAGGATCTAGGATAGTGGAGATAGGAAGGAAGATATAAAGGCGTTAAAATGGACCAGAAACGGACAAAATGGCGCCTGGACGGTCATGCATGAGTGATTTCCAAAATCGAAGAATGTAGTGACCTTGATGAGATGTTAGAGACTATGCCTATGAAATTTGAAAGGAAAAGGACATGAGGAAAGCACCTAACTAGGAATCACAAACACTACGTGCAAAACGAATGCGATTTCCTGACGATAAGGATAAGGATAAGGAAAAGGAAAAGGAGAATATTAATGGGGCAGAATGTGAACGAAAACAAGGCAATGACGAAGATCGTCATTGCAATGAAGAGGATGTAGGCAAACAGAAGATCATAATGCAAGACTCTGCAAATTTCAGAGCTGTGAATTGCATGAATGATATATAATACGGATGTATTAAAAATAAAAACACAAACCCTGTGAAGAGAACATGCCTGTTCCTTTCATGAGATTTTGTAAAAGTCTCTCTCTTTCTCTCTTTGTAGGAATTATGCAAGAATTTCCCATATTTTACTTTTATTCAGATAACTATATTTAAATCATAAGTCATATTTCTTTATTTTGAACTAAATTGATAAAAGTAGTTAATATGAAGATATAGTAATCTTTATAAATGTGATCATTATTATTATCATTATTATCATCATCAACATTATCAATCAATTATATAATCATTATCATCATCATCACCGTCACTATCATAATCATTATCATCCCCATCATCATTATAACTCTCGACATCATCCCCATCACCGTCATTATTACGATGTTTTCGGCGGCACATGTGGCTGAAAAAAGTCGAATTTAAACACTATGATCCTTCTAATTAAATACTAATTTTATACCATGATTTTTGATGAACTGAAATTAAACAAACGTCCAGTCGCTCTCTGGTATGGGTCAAGCTTTAATGCACATATCGGGTTGTGGTAATGAAGACTGCGTTGATTATAAAGCATTGATTCCCACTGGGGTCTCGATGGGGGTCGGTATAAATCCTTGAATCCCTATGGGGGGTCTTGTCCGTGTGACGAAGGTTAACATCATCACGAACTGACCGTCATGTCCAGCCGACTGTGATGCAAGAAATTATTGGTCGGCGAAAGCTCAGAGAAATGGTAGGGGGCGTGCAAAAGGGTGTATAGTCTATGTTTACAAACCTAGAAAAGGGGATATAGTAAAGGAACCAACAAGAAGAAGACTAATCAAAAAGAGTATGTACTAATTAGGTTTCGGTGAAAGACTGTTTTGACCGGAACCATTCATATTAAAAGAAAAGTACTGGTAGCCTACATTTTGAGTAATACAACTATTCAGACTATTCCAAGCGACGTGATAATATGCAAATGTAAACAATTCAAAAACGACAATCATTATACAGACGGTTTCAACAAAAATGTTACTGTTAACACGATATAAGCTACTTTCGAGAAATCAATTTTGATAGCCTTTTGCGTCACCTATTGAAACGTGCGAACATTACGACGAAGTATTACGTAATCCGAACATGATTTGTCTTGACCATACAATAGGGTATTGAAATTGCCCTTGAGTTGATTTCCCAATGGTAATTGCCATTGTGTTCCTTGGAAAATGCTAACGTCACAATTTGATAACTGTTTTTAAACCAAAAATTCTGATAGAGCTCAGAAAATGTATTTCAGCTTTTAGATAACAATCAAGGATTGAAAATGATACACAAAATAATAAAACAAAAGTATCAGTGATATTTCAATACATTATTACATACCATAAATAACTTTCAATGATTATGTACCCTTTAATTTACGTATCATTTTACATATTAGCGTATAACACAAGATTTTTGGGGAAAAATTGACATTGAAATCGGAAACTAAATTCTTAGTCATACTTAACCACCACATTCAATATCATATGATATTGGCCTTCGGCTAGTCTTCCAGGCTATTTTGACTCGTTTTTTTTTTGGTATTCGGATATATACTTTAGGATGCGCAGGTGAGGATGGACGCTCCATCAAGTGCATCACAGAGATTAAAATTATTCGGGTCAGCGAAATGGCTTGATTCAATCAGAAGAGCTGGAATATGCCATCAATTGATTGGTTTAGGGCTAATAAGTGAAAACTGGTTTATTTATTTTCCGGTGAACTCGTCATCACTATTATTATTATTATTATTATTATTATTATTATTATCATTGTAATTACTATTATCATTATTATTATTGTTGTTGTTGTTAATGTTCTCATTGGTATATATAATACCACTATGCTCCTTGCTTGCATGGTTTGGCATAATTAACAACAGCAGGGAATTTTTTCGTTTTCACCGTATATTTATGTATAACGTAATATTTGCAGGTATCTGGGTAAACCGAGATCAAATTAATTTGCTTGTAGCAAGAATAATGTGGAAAATGATTCATAACCCTTTCCTCCAACCCAGCATGGGCTATTTTCTCATTCTGTTTTATCGTTCTTCCTCCTTCCTTTATAAAATGTCTTTTTTTTCTTCTTCGAATCTTCGAATCTTGTCATTACAATCTTTAAATATGGTAATCTTGTATACCATTAACTACCGTGATTTTGCAAAAACATTGTTCTTGCACTTGCAAATTAACATATACAATCAATGGTAGTATAGACATAATTATGCCTTTTCATTCAACTTGACCGTTGTTAGCTTTGGTAGAGCTTAAAAATACAAATTTGCATAGGCCTAATCCTATCAGCTACTTAGATCTATGTTTGCATTCGGGCTTGTACAATGAAATTACATCCTATTGTCCATGAATAGTAGCGCAATGAAGAAAGTAGGGTGCGAAAGCGCCATCAATGGTCGAATTAGAGATATGCTGTTTACAACTTGAACTCAATTGATCTTGAAGTGTACACCATGATTTATGAGGGCCAACATCATGGAATCATAAGAATATTTTGTTTTCTTACCTACGATAATATTTGCTGTAAAAAAAATACATGAATACAGAACTTTACAATTAGAATCAATAATGAGTAGTGGATTGTTGAGCCACTTGAAGTTCTCACACTTGCATGCTTCTTTAAGGGAAAATGCTGTTGATATAAACGAAATCTGATTTTACGTCAAGTTCAGTAGAAAGAACCTGTAGCTCTCGAATAATTTTATTCTCTTTTTTTAATAAAGTACTTATTTCAGGCAGCCTGAAACTCACCGCAACAGTTTAATCATCATTCCGTTTCATTCTGGTCAAAGGTTAAAGTTTTATGTTGTCTAGAAACCCTGGTAAGGAGTCAATATTTAATGGAAATATCCCTGTACTTCTTACACCACATATCATGCCGTCTAACAACAACTGCTGGTAAAATATTACATACGCCTGGTGCTTCTGACGATGTCTTTACGGCTGGCTTTATTGGTGTGGCGGCTGCTACCAGCTTTCTCCATCAAGCATCAAACTTGAACATGGCTTCCGGATACTCGGCAAGCACGCAAGGAATGTCGAGGAAGATGGTTGGTAGGAGAAGCAGGGGCGGCTTCAGGATTTCGTAAAATGAGGGGAGGGCAGGGGTAATTATTTAGGCTAAAATTCCGTGAAAACCAAGCAAGCAAGCAAACAAGCAACAAACACGCGACAAACCAACAAGCAAAAGGTCTTAATCTCAAAAGGAGGGGGCACAATTAGACTAGTGTAATGAAAGTTTGTCACTTGGGTTTCAATAAAGGGGGCATGAGCCGACCCCTCCCCACCCCCAAATCCGCCATTGGGTAGGAGGGTACCGAGTGAGTAAGAGGGAAGGACTTGATATACCAAGAAGAGGGTAATGTGAAAGAGTAATATAAAGGATGTAATAAGAGCGTACACAAGGGGTCTGCTACATGGAGAGGCTGTCAGCTAAGAGTTGGTTAAAGACAGGTTGAGTTCTGTAAGGATAAACAAATTATTTCTTACAATATTAAAAGAAACTTACCATGAATATCTATGATAACAAAGAAATTATATGTACTCAAGTTTTTTTTTAATGAAATATATAATAGTGGTGAACACGAACAAGGAAATATGAGAGAGCTGAAATACTAGACCCGACCCACAAATTAAACAATTGGGCTCGTGTGAAGAAGAAAAAATTCAGTGAATGTGATTGATTCCACCAAGTTTTTGTCGTTTTTTCTACATTTTCCCGGTCAAAGTATTTCATGTGCTGTGTGGTAAAATATTCCGATGAATGCAGTACATGTACCAGAACTCAAGATTAGCTAGGAGAGATGCTTAAAGAGAAGGTTGACTTCTGGTATAGAAAGGAAAACAATTTTCGTGTTTCTTTGTTCTTTTTATGTTAGTGTGGAAGAATATCCTTGTAAAAATGTCTCCTGAAAAGGGTTACTATTCTTAAAGCCAATCATATTTGAAAGCTGATTAGAAATAACTGGAAGTGTTTGGACTAAAAATGTTTGTAGGCTGATATACACATTTAGGTGTGAAGGACTCGGTCCATTTCCTATCGCTTTCATGATTTTTTACTTCACAGTATATACACACCAATTCTTATGCGCTATCTATCTCTTCGAGACAGATTATTTCACAATACAATCGTGTGCCCAGTCCTCAGCTTTATCTTTAAGCTTTAAGACGAATGTCAATGATTGATGGATACATTTTGTTAACATGAAATGATCAATGGCTTTACTTGATGAGAAGTGATGAGAGCCAACATTAAGGGATGGATGACTGGATGGTTAACCACAAAGTGAATAAGAAAACTATAATTACTGATAAAGGGTGTCAGCGGCTAGTACCTAGACAGTATGAAAATAACGGATGAAAGGTAATACGTGAATAGTTTCCAATTACCAACAAAGAGTCTACTTAGCATTTTGAAAATGACGAATGCATTGTGATACTATACTTAGGGTAGGAAATGCAAAAGCCCTAAATTTCAAATACTATTCGACATTATTTAACAAGGTCGAAAGAGAGGATAGTTGCCTATTCGTCTACCAATGATCAGAATAAAGTTACATCAACCAACAGAAGTATCAAAGTGAAATTAAAGTATGCCTAAAAGTACTTGAAAGAATTATTAAAGCAATAACGAAAAGGGGGGCTAATGACTTAGAATTTCAGTAGTTTTTCACATACATTCTATAACAAAAGTTTAAAAAGTAATCTGATCTTGTTGTTTAAAACTTGATTAAATTTGGGACGAATGCATATTGTTAGAACTAAGCCGATGGGTATCAAGTGCGATGAAATCATATTTTAATTTAAGGTATTCAGCATCGATAAGAGACCATATAACATGTATATAAATATCATTTGTATTACCCCTTCAACTTTGATCTCGTATTTGAAGCCATGTACAGCAAACAGTTTTAGGCGAAAAGTGATGGTATAAAAACCAACCCGAAGGTAAAATCCCTTGTCGCGAGGCAGAAAAACATCGATCCATCTTCCGTCAGACATTTGTCTTTATTCACCCCTTTTCAAACTGTTGAGAAAAATGATAAAGACTCTTGAATTCTACCATGATGGGCCATAGGACAAAATAATTATGGACTTCAGAAGATAGGGTACTCGGGACATAGAGAAGGGGCGTCGGAACATTATGGGTGACGGAACGTAATTCTTATATTATTTTCCCTCATCAACATCTATATCCAGTTTCGATGAGGAACATAACTATAATGGAAGGGTGTCCTTCGCCATTTAACATATTCAACACTAGTCTTTTGTTCGACGCATTCTTATCAACGCCCTTAATATCTATGAAAGATTATTCATTCGGTTGCAAGTATTGGTTATAAAACACTTATGATCAAAATATCACTTGAATTTGAGGAAGAAACTATTTGTCTACTTCTCGTCGAAGATTTTTGGGGCAAATTCGGTCCGAAACCCCACCATCAAGCATTTCCTCTTGTCACGTACCCCTTGCCTTGTTCTTCCAGTAAACCCACATAGCACAAAGGCTGCACGTCTCTCTCAATAACAAAGCACAGGAAACATATGTGGCAGAACTCATTAAACATTCGATCCTCTCCTTGACAAATAAACATGGCGATAGATGGGCTTATCAGCGGGAGGCAACATGAACATGTTTGAACACAGATGTTCAATTACCGTCAGATAAAGCTGAAGTTCCGACCGAGGCTGCTCCTGGTGAAGCGCAGATCTTTGTCCGGATGCTGGGAATGCGATCCGACCTACACTTATACATATCTCTTTTTTGACATTTTGAAAAACCAGAATCATCCACAAACATGGTTACGTCGGTTCGATGAGCAGAAAGACTGAAACGTATGGTATTGAACCAACCCCGAACATTAGGATATTTTTTTTAAATAAACAGATTCGTACTCGTAGGAATGTGCGAAGTATAAACTGGGGCATCCCTTTGGTGAGGTACTTCTTATGTATCCCCGGCAATTGGGTGGTTAATGTGTATCCTATAATCTTATATTTCCGATACCCATACCTTTCTCTACAAAGTATACTATTGAATGAAGCCCTTTTTCCCTCCTAAACTTAAGTTTTCTTTAAAGGTAAAGTTCCACTGCTATTCAATAATGTAGATGTATTGACTGCTATGAGAGGCATTGATGTTTTATAGGCTCAAGGGGACGTTACATCCTGCTATAATCCCAAGACGCGCCGTGGGTTATAAATGTGTTATTTTGTTATATTATACTTTTTTAAAGGTTACCCAAGTGACTCCCGGGCACCCCAATGCTGGAAAGAAACGCACTTTTTAGAAAACTTCATTTTTTTATGCAAAAACGATTATTTGTTCTATACACGCAAGTCAGACTGAGCGGACGATACAACGTTTTCATATGAGATTTCTAAAGAGAGGTATATAATAGGAGTTGAAGAGGGGGGGGGGGCTAAAAATCTGGTTGCATATCGACGACATGAACAAACATTTTGACACATAATTGTCTAAGGGTATGGACGATTGTTCCTCAAGGACACAAATTCTCAATACATCGGAAATCAATACTCCGAACAAATTTCTATAACTCAATTAAAAACACGAATCAATGCCGTTGCTTGGTGAAAACGTTTCAGCTCGTGACCCGAATCCCCCCATGCCTATGAAAGCACGCGTCCGTGAACATACCCATTGTTTGCAAGGAAATTGCTTAATCCTAAGCGAATGCATGTGTGTTTCGTGACATGAAATTCCTTTTTTTAAGGCATCGGATATTTCTTGTAGAGTTTGTATCAACTTAAGGTTGTATATTTTCAGACCCGGAAGGTAAATAAAGACACCGGTTCTGTATCTTTGCAAGATGTAGACATAGTGTTGTCACATGCTGTAAAATTCAAGGGCACTCATCTTGTAAAGTGCATTTGCAAGTTTCTCAGATTAAAGTTAAACAGGAATGTTTCATCACATTTAAATTTAAAGGTATATTTTATGTTCTAAACTAAAGTTGCTCGAGGATTTGCAGACTGTATCGATCTTGTATTGTTTTACACTGAAGATTACTTTGAAGAAATTCCAAAGCATTAAAAGTCTTCTTCTTCTTCTCCTTCTTATTCTTGCTTTTCTTCTTCGTCGTCTTCTTCTTCTTCTTCTTTCTCTTCTTCTTCTTCTTCTTCTTCTTCTTCTTCTTCTTCTTCTTCTTCTTCTTCTCCTCCTCCTTCTTACTCCTCTTCTCCTTCCTCCTCTTCTTCTCCTTCTTCTTGTCTTGTAACGTTTCTTATCCGCACAAGAGTTAAGTCCATCTAATACCAGGTAGCTTCTCCCGTCCAAGAGAGGTATCGGTTGCCACGGGTTACAGACGAAACGATAACAAACGAACATCTTATCGGACGACTGCCGAAGAGTGACATTTTGGTCTAATTATACCCTAACTGGCGGGGCGAGAAAGCCCGAGATTGATACTGATATCTACCTCTACCAAGCGGGTTTTTTGTCAATCCCATTTAGAGGAATTCATCAAACAGATAGAATGGGGTTATAGGATGGAATTTATTCCCGCTAGTTCTTTAATCATTTCTTCTCCATGTGAGGTGTTTTCCCCCTATGGCCTACATAGCACCATATTGTTTATTAAGTTTAATCCCAATGCATATTGAATATATTTCATTTAATATCAAATGCGACAACTGTTTTATCTTGGCGAAACAAAAAAAATTGTCATTACGATTTCATGTTTAAATTGCAAAGAACTGTTAGCGAATTATTAGTCACCACCTTTGCACGTTAAGATCCCACTGCACTATTCGTATATGATTAGGGGGCTACCCTGGTGTAGTGGTCCATATGCACACCCCAACCAGATATCCCGAAGAGAGACCCGAGGGTTACAGTGAATCACGCTTTTCGTCTCTTAGGCATAGGTGTCACCAAATACTTGATAATAATAATAATGACGATGATGATGATAATGATAATAATATTAACAATGTATATACATGTGTGTGTGTATATATATAAATATATATTTATATAATGTGTGCGTGTGTATGTGTGCGTTTGCGTGTGCGTGTGCGCGCATGTGTGTGAGTGCGTATGTGTGTGAGCGAGGAGTGTGTCCGCGGGTGTGGGTGAGTGGATATGGATATAGTTATGAAGCAGTGTGAATACGGCCAAAGCACATGATTAAGGTTGACGAAGAAAGAAAGCTGCCGTGCACCTACATTTTCTTTACGGGGTTGTCTTTCAACAGCCCTGGGAAAAGCATCTGAAGAAAGGATGAAGGTGGCCTCGGCAAAGGTTCACAGCCTGTCCTTCCCGATGGCTCCGCTTCGTTTGCATGCATGTGCATGTCCTTCTTTGAAATAAGAATATATAAACCAGATGTGATGAACCCATCACATGATATATGCAAGCACCTACCCCTATAGCAGTTTTATTTTTCGGACTGGCCTTATAAGCAAAATGTAGAAATATAAAATCGCCAGATGTATATTGAACAATGTTTCCGGGAAAAAAACGTGTTCCAGCTGCCCACCTCTGCCTTCTTTTTTCCATGTAGCTACGTCTGAATAAATGAAGAGATATTAGTACTTAAAGGGCATGATGATGATGGTGATGATCAAAATGACAATAATGATAGTGAAGATGATGGTGGTGGATTTATAATGAAGATAGTGATGGTGACAACAATTATGATGACGGCGGTGACGGTGATGATGATAGTTACACCAGTTTTAAAACAGAGTGTAACGAAACATATTTTTTTACTTTAAATAGTATTTGAAAAAAAAACACCCCATAAGATAGGTGATTAATCTGGGGTGAAATTTGCTTGCAGAAACCAATAAATCAAATCAAATCAAATCATATCAAACCATTTTGTCGAACGAAATCTTAATTGAGAATTTTTTTTATATGAAATCTGAGTTTGAAAGTGCAAACAAAATTACTATCAAACTTATTTTCCATATTGTTTTTTATTTCAACACATTCTATCTCAAAGATATTTTCTAAGAAAATCTGAATTTATTCATTTCCCTCCTATCATACATCGACTGCTATGATGTTGTATGAGCAAGAAATCTCGGCTCGAGCAAAAACATTAATACAGGAATAATAATTAATATGCATGTCGCAGATGTTAACGCCATATGATATTGCTAGACATCCCATCTTGCGAATGCAATGTCCATCTCGTTTGCTCTCAGGGGATAATAAGCAACCCCCATCCTTAGCCCGTCGTCATGGCAACAACACTTCCATCAGCGGTAAAATGGTTTAGGCACATTTTGTTTTCCGCATCTCACTTTTTGATGCCTTTCAGTCGATATTATCATATTTATTAGGCAGTGTGTTTATTAGTTGTCGCTCCATTTAATCAGTGTTTTTAATAGATGACAAAATGCCAAAAGGAACAAGAACTTGTTTCGTCGAGTACAAGTAAGCTGTAGCCTTTATTTTGCTGCATTCTACAATTTTGTACAGCAATATCAAATTTCACATACTGATGCCGATATATGACATAATAGATTGAAAAGAAACGCTGAGATCAGGAAGATCGTATAATTCATATTTCGTATGTTTTCTCCCATTGTCACGTGACCTTCATTTGTATTCATCTATCGTGATTTCTCAATAATCATGATTATTGTGACAGTATTCTGGCATTATCCTCCTCCTCCTCAGTCCTCATTTATCGTCACCCCTTCCCACCACCCAGCAGAACGAAACTAAAACCACTTCTCTATTTTTATTTTCACCTGGATACGAAAACAAAAGTGAGCACATGACGTTAATGAGCCCTTGAGTGGTGAGCAGACGATCATGCGGCACGCCACTTCCCGCTCAATTAAAGCTCACGATCAGTGTTGGTAGTAACAACAACAAAGCAAAATTGGCATGAAACTGTTAAACATAGTCTCACATTATTCTCCCTGTATCACGTGCGAGATTATTTGATATTCCGTTCATGATTTCTGGTCTATTTTAAGGTTTATTTCTGAAAGGAACGGTCGATCACTTTTATACACAAACCTTTCACATAGGTTTTACACAGTCATGTAGAGCGCACGTTGACACATTTGGAATTTACGTCCGAGGCCAGATATCTTAATAATTGTTTGTTTACCTCTCATTTGTTCAATATTCCGTATGATGATAAAGAAACTTCGCGGCATCTTAGTACTGCTAGGATCTCGTTATCTACCATTAAACAAAAAAATACATCTGACGAACAGTTTGGAGGACTTACCAAAAACTATACATGATCTTTAACTTCAACATTCAGATCCCATGTCTTCTCTCGGAGAACACAAATTAAGAACTGTTTTGGTCGCAGTTGGCTTCTCAGCCCTATGTGGCGTGATGCGTGTCACACCTGTCCTCTCTCAATTTCTTCCTGATTGCCTTTCAATATTTTACCTTTCAAGGACGCCGGTATTCCGGGGGGCGTCGCAAGAACATTTTGAAAGGGGGAGGTGTTCAGTGGCGGATCCAGGGGCGAGCCCCCTCCCCTGGCCCTAAAAATAGGTAAATTTATCCTTTTTTGAGATAAAAAGAAGACGAGCCCCCTCTCCCACGCGCAAGGGGGTGTTGATTTAGCGCCAAATATTTTCTCACTAATTGGGCCCCCTCCCTTGTCGCCGGCTGGATCTGCCCCTGGGGTGTTGTCGGACTAAATTTCGAAAATGGTACCTCTAAAGTTAAAAAAAAAAACCAAGAAAAACAAATCCGCACTATTTTAAATTGCCGACAGATGTTCTAGACAATCTAACAAGAAAGATAAACACACGAGAGGGTTCTTTGAAATGTGAACATTACCCGATGCGGTAATGATCGCGGGATTCGCGCCTTCTTCATTGTACTACAAGTTTATGTTCCTACGTATACATTGTGTTGTTTGAACAGATGTCAACTATGTCTTAAAATTGAATGGAAGAAACTAAATGTTCATTTGAATTTCATGGTGATTTGAGAACGAACTATCGGGAGGTCAATGATTATGCAATTTACCTTACAATTAATAAATCCCAAATTTGCCAACGAAAAAGGGGAAGATTAAAACCAACATCCTCCCTCCAAGCGACGCCACAGCCAAAACCCAACTCGCTGTATCCACCCCCCCCCCCCCCACACGAACAAATTCTCATCGCCGACAAATGAAAATGAATGGGGAGGGTGTACCCCCTTAATTTAAAGTGATGCCCCTACTCGCACCCAACTTAGCTGCATCGGCCCCCGTCGCGAGACAAATGCATGTATTTACATTTTAGACATCAAGTTCCCACTGCCTGAAAAAAAAGATTAAAATGAGGTGCACACCCTATATTTACCACTAGCGACGCCCCTACTCGGCTGCATCATTCCCCCGTCGCGACAAACATTCATGTATGTACATCGTTCCGACAGCAACTTCTCATTTTCATCGCTCCGTGGTTTGTGCCTTATGGAAAATTCACCTGTGCATTGACATGACTTGTAACCACAATGTAAATGAGAAATGTGAAAACATCTTTGACGTACCAAGGTCGCACGAAGACCCGAGAATTATTTTCAAATTTACATCACCGATGTTGCAAGTTTCGTTGTCGATTTCTAATTCAAAGGACATGGCAAAATGGATGTTATCATTCTAACGAGTCTAAATCTCCCCAAGTATTTGATAAAAAAGCTAGCGCACTTTTTCTCTCCAGCTCTGTACTGAAATATAACCGTTCATTTCCTTTTCATTCTTTTTATTAAATTGAATACGTCTATGTTTTTAATTGTCGCAATAAGCAAAAGACAATCAACAAAAATCTCTCGTAAAAAATGGCCACCACTATAATAGAATTTTTTTGCAGTTATTTCGATTACTTGTCGCAGATTCGTACTACATGTGCAATAAATGAACACGCGTTACCATATACAAGTTCCCATTTCAATTCTGTATACCTTTTTCGCTACAGAAAGAAAACAGAAACTATTCCAGGCTTGCTTAACTCGACAGCAATAATTTGTTCGAACTTAGTCTGCAATCATAAAAAGGCCTGCTTGTTGCAAACCCTATCTGCAAGGCCAATGGAAACTAATTACTAATTATTAGTTCTCCTACGTCACGTCATCGATGTCGTGATCTATTGTTGTTCCCTCATCGTCGTCGAGTACGACAACCCTTCCGTGCATGCTATGTACATCGATATCTCATATGTGAAAAACATGAGCGGGCCGTCGATCGATCATCCGATAGACAGACAACACTCGAGGGCGTGCGACGAATTTAGTCTTACTTCAAGAAGAGTGCAAGGATTGTTCAAGGATTTTGTAGACTGCTTAACCAAAAACAATAATAACTAGGCCAACTTAACTAAGAACAGAAAATGAAACATGCACGAATATTCAGTTAGTCAGTCACTTATCAATAAGTAAGTTAGCTATTTAGTAAGTTAATTAGTTAGTTAGTCAGTTATTTATTTATTCATAGTTGATTAGTTATTTAGTTTGGTAGTTGGTTAGTTAGTTGTCCGTAGTTAGTTTAATAGTTAGTTAATTAGTAAAACTGTTAGTTGGTGAGGTAGTTAGTTGCAGTCAGACGCCATTGTAATTTTCTCCCTTTTCTATAGGCAATGGACATGGCTATTAAACTTGCCTTATTATTTGAAAGATATACACGAACACAATAAAACTTTCTCATTTCTCTCTGGATTAATACTAAAGCTTATTAACTGTAAACAAATTGAACGGTTTAAAAAAGGGCAGAAATCTCGCCGCCCATCGACCAAATGAAGAAATAAAAATGATAGACCGACTTTTTGTTGTTTTTGTTCTGTTTAGGGTTGACCAATACTTTAACATCTTACTAAGATAGCAATAGACTTGCAAACAATTGTGTTGCATTAATCAAAATATGTGACGTACTTCAGTAAATGATTGAATTTCGATAAATCCTCATTTTATTAAATTAATCTTCTGTCATATTGTATCATATTTTAAAACTTTTTTTGGAGAGTTCGTTTGGGGGGTATCTTAATCCATTCTACTAAAATCCTAATGAACAAAGAGGTCTAGAAAATCATCTTTTATTTGCCTGGAATGACCGAAAAAATCTATGTCTGAAGTTGAGACTATAATTAGGTAATGTTTAACTTTGAGTATTTTAATAAGCAATCAATCACCATGACATACGCGGTCTTAATTACACAGACATAGGTTGTATAACCCCGCGTGGAGACACGTCATTTTAGCTTGCTCCTCGCTCCGTTGGCTTGGTACCATTTATCGCGACATGGGTCTACCTCCCTTGTATACAGGCGGCAGGAAAAACATGATACCTGTCTTCGTTTTCCGTTTCCAATGTGGCGTTCTATACTAGCAGCATCAGCTGGTCGAAAACCATGTTTAATGCATAGGTACGCAATGTGAAGAGCATCATTGAATCCCCCCCCCCCCCCACCGGCCTTCTCTAAAGAATATCACCCGGGGGAGGGGGGGGGGGATACTCAGATTTGATTTGGACGGGGGTGTGCCGCTGAAGCCTTGAAACCCCTACCCATTATTGGGGTAATTTAGGGGCATTTTTCTCGGAAAAAGACCCATATTTTTTACAACTTTCGGGTGTTTTTCATATTTGCAATTTTTCGAAATTTTGAAAAACGGACCCATTTTTAATGGTATTTTTGTTAAGAGTGGGACCCATGTTTAGGGTTTTTTTTTTTTTTTTTTTTTTTTTTTGGGGGGGGGGGGAAGTGACCCACTAGAGCGGCACACCCCCGTATGTCCTAATATGTGAGTACCCCCCCCCCCACCCCCCCGGGCAATTTCAAGTCTCTTGCCTCTTTGTCCATCTTATCATGTTTCCTTCTGCTCTCTCCCTCACCTTCATTGTTGCAGTCTCACAGTTTCCCCTTCTCCTTCTCTCTCTCTTTCTCTCTCTCTCTCTCTCTGTCTCTTTCTCTCTCTCTCTTTCTCTCTCTCTCTCTCTCTCTCTCTCTTCTCTCTCTCTCTGTCTCTTTCTCTCTCTCTCTCTATCTCGCTCTGTCTCTTTCTCTCTCTCTCGTCACAATACGATTAACCAAATTAGAGAGGTACAGTACAAAAGTATTTTTTTAAAGAGAGCATCACCCCAATAGGCATATTACTGGTACTGTACATCGACTGCTGTACGACACATGCTCATGCGACAACTTTGCTCAATGTCCATTTCCTTCAAAAACTAAATTCTGAACTAAACAACCTAGAACCCAACACTATACTCTTAACCCTTATCCTTACCATAAACATACGTAACTGAAAATCAAGTGCGAACCTAACCCTTTCCTTTCAAGGGGCGAAATAAATCCCGGACCACTCGTTGCATCAGCAAATGTCGAGTCCCACATCAAAAACTACCCCTCCCATCTTCTCCTTATTTCCCTCATAATAATAATTTCATTATAAGCCACAATCATACAGTTAATAGCACCCCTGATTGGAGCATGCGCCTAGGTGAGTAATTTGTTTCATACATGCAATACACAAGAGTGTAGGCTTATGATAATAATACAATGAACATATGAAGTGAATCATTCTTACCACATCAGACAGAAAGGGCATGTCACACTTTTCCCCCTCACCACAACGAACCATCAAAACCTAATCTCCCAGGTACTGCGGCCTCGGGAACAGCTTCCCGATGTATCTCATTGTATAAATGCGCTTTGATCGGTGCCCCAATTATCTGAATGTTATGGGCCTATACGTTACCGCCAAAATATGCTCTTGATCTCCGTGGGTCTCTTGTAAACGCATTTGAGCCGTCCGTTGATGGAGAGGAGATGTGTAGATACGCGACAAGATTACGGTTGGACATGACATCAATGGGGGTGCGGGGAGAAAGAGAGGGGCAACAGAGAGAGATATGCCTATACCGTGTGAGTCCAAAAAAAGTTTACACCTAGATAATTGCTAATTATTTTTAGGATCATCTATGAACAGTAAATTATTATACATCTTATGAAAGAGTGTTTTATCCCAAATCATTTGGTACCATATTTGTGTGGTATGTGTTCACGCTTGGATGAACAGGTGGTATTGTTTGCGAGAGTTTGCGAGAGACTTGCGCCAAAGTGATGCCTACAGTATGTATTATGTTGGGATTAGCAGAGTGAGAGAATCATTGAATGTATCAAATGAAATGCATTGCATATGTTTTTTTCAATGGGCAAAGTTACGCACAACCACACACACGCGCACAAATGTTCGTTCATATTTGATATTCGATATTTGATATGTGTGGCATGATTAATTTTGTTAGGGATGTTATTTGGATCTGCAAAGACCGAATTAATACCCAATTCCAAATTGTTTTATTCAAACATCACATAGGCAACTTTGGCGCAAGTCGATTTTTGCACTGTCGCAAACAATGTCTCCTGTTCATCCAAGCGTGAACACATACCACACACAAATGGTACCAAATGATTTGGGATAAAACACTCTTTCATAAGACATATAACAGTTTAATGTTCATCGATGGTTTCTTTTTAATAATTAGCAATTTTCTAGGTGTAAACTTTTTTTTGACTCACACTGTATGTATCAAAAGCTGTTATAATGTATTGCCTGCCAACGATGCTAATGTCAACACTCCGTGTTTGTGGTCTGTGAGATATTGGTATTATATGCCTCATTTTAGCAAATGTTTACCTATAATAAAATAAAGAATAATATAGAGAATGATAAAATAAGGACACATACACAACTAAGAAATTTAAAACATTAAAGATATTTTTAGTCTGAGTCTATACAATCGCTGTACTAATGACTGTGTCTATTACACATTAATAGAATGAGTATTAAAAACTTTACACTAGCTGTTGTGTCTATTATACACATGCATGGAATGAGTTTTTAAAATTGACACTAATGATTGTGGTTTTCAATTTGCATAGTAATTGTTTAACCTCTTGAAATGTCTTCATTGTTATTTGAATCAAACCTAAATAATTTCATGTGAGATTCTATTTTGCCATTAATTAAAAATAATATATATTTATTTGGTTGTCTTCTAACGAGCAATTACTGTTGGAAACGACTCGATTATACTTACAGTTCATTGCGTCTGCAATTAGTACATTATAATGTTATTATAAAACCCTTTCTGCGCAATTTATCTTGGTAGTATGCAAATTTCCAATGCCATTAATAAGCAAAAATCGTACCCAAGTAAAATATAACAAAGACCAGCCCATGGGAAAATGTCTGGAAATAGAAGAAGAAAAACAACCCAGTGTGTTTCTTTAAATAAGGAAACCTACATTTCCCCGTAAATTAGTAGAAAAATGTTATGTCCAGATAAATTCTTCTTATTCTAATACATTTTCTTTACCCTTTTTTATATGATACCGAATATATTATGATATTGTCATGCTTTAATGAATTTCAAATGTTTTCAGTGAGTGATGACAACATAAATTTGCGTATAGAAGTAATGCATAATGTAAAGAGATAAAACAAAAGATGAAGACGCTAAGCAAACTTAAGTAATATTTCATGATGTTTCTTTATCCATCTTTCAAAATATTGAAAAGTTATTCTATCATTAGCCCCAATTATGATGAGGAGGCAAATGAGCAAAAAAAAAACACAAGTCATTTGTTATTGTTCATTTCTATGTACACATAGGGCTAAATGAGAAATTGAGTGACTGCTCTTGTTCTTACGAAAGCTAGCATCTTAAGACTCATCAGTTAGTCTATAAAGAAATACAATGCTGATGCATTATTAACTAGACTGGGAATAGGATACATAAGACAAATTTAACTCAATAACAGCTATATAGGTTCATATGGTTCATATTCATTGTCCATTTGACGGCGATGGAAATTTGTTGTATTTACAGGGCACATGGATACAGACATATACATTCACACAAAGGGACTTGTTCGATAAGAAATATTTGGAGTTGGCTGAAAACAAATAACGAGCATGAATATGTCATACATCGAAAATAATATTAATTTAGACAAAGTAAAGAGCAAATATGATAATTTTACAGGTATCAATAATCTATTGCATTATTAATGTTGTTACTGTTATCATCATCATTAATATTACTACCGTTATTTGTTTAATCTTTATATTGTTTTTGTGGTCGTTCTTGTTGTTTTTATTATTATTACTACCATCTTTTTCATTCTTATTACGGTTAAGGTTCGCGATATTATCTGAACTTTGGTTCATCTTTGCACAAGTTCATATTTAAATAACAAAACAGTTGATTATCATCATCATGATAATAGAATTGAGGTTTTTTTTTAAACTATTCCCCGCGCGTCCATATTATTCACACCCAATTCATTACGTACATTATGAAGACCTATTATGACCCCGTGGTGGAAGCACATACATTTTATATACGCGGAGATGAAATTGAACAAGCGGTTGTAATGTTGAATGCCTAGAGCATTAGCGATGATAATGAATTCAATCACCCATACTTCATTTGAGAGCCCGAGGCATGCATGAGTAACGGTCCATGTACCCGTCAACCTGTGTGTCAATGACCTGTGAGGTGTTATAGTTTAAAGGCTCACTGCACTACCTACTTGCACCCTCTATATGGCAAACAATGCATAATCGGTGACCATTCGTCCCCCATGTTCCTCTTTTTCTTATGTTAACTCAGAGCTGATTTGATGAGATAACCACCTGTCAGTGACCTTGCAGAGAGGTCTAATCCCCCCTGGCCAAACTAGCGCAGACGGGCTTTAAAGCATCACCCAAAATATCATGTTCTTATGGGTCTATGTCTGCAATGTTGTGAAATATGTAGTAAGAAAGTGATGATAGTAGTTACAACAACAACGACAACAAGGAATATATAAGAATAGGCATACTAATACTAACATTAATAATGATAATAATGATAATAATAATGATGATAACAATAATAATGATAATAATGAGTAGTTTGATGTGAACATCGTCAAAACACCTTTATTGGCACAATTGCACAAACAGAGTTGCAAAACCATCCCAAATCGTGCCCCCAAAGTGTGCCTCAATGTAATACAGTGTACCACAATAAAATACTAAGCCTGATATAGGTCTAATAAACCGTACTCTTATGAATATATGCTGATGCTAGAACATTAACCCATTTTGCAAATATCAACATCTGGACAATATGGCAGGCCTAAATGTTTCGCTTTAGTGATCGACTTCACTATTCATCTATTACCTCATATAACCCGGAACGTCCGATGAGCCAAAACAGATAATGGCTTTTGAATGTCCAACCAAAGGTCATCTTTAGTTCACTTGAACTGGGAAAGGGGCCACTCTGGGAACCTATACTTCATAATAGCGGGGGGGGGGGGGAGCACTGTGGTATGTCGGAGAAGGCTCTAGACTCTCATACGAAAGGTCATGGGTTCGATCCTTGCTCGGGGCTTCCATTGGACAAGGTGTTTCACCCACTTTTGACTCTCTCGACCCGGGAGAATTAACAAATATACCTCGTGACGCTGGTGTATAATATTGAGGGCACCCGCGCTCGGGAAGAACAGTATTGATGCTGATGAGGTTTCCCCAGGTAAATTATTACTGTCATTTTCATTTTGAATGGCTCTGTAAACTGAATTGTAGGAGAGTTATATGTCCCTTTTAAGGGGTGTCCATCCATGCGGACAGTCATTCAATCAGTTTAGTGCATCCAAACTTTGAGATCTAAAACACTTTTCCTTTGGGAAATCAGACTTGCCTGCTTGAAGAAGATGAAACAAAAAGTAATCCAACATTATCTTGAAAGAGGGAATAGACCTATACCAAGCTGAGGTTTAACGTGTATTATATTGAGAAAAGAATAAGCCCTTTCCTGAATGATTAATTTACTATGACCACAGATGAACCAGGCGAGGGAGAAGGGGGGCGGCTTGTGAAGTTTAAGAATACGGGCAAGCATGTTTTTACTTCATATTCGTTCAGCGTATTGTGCTTGACTAGTGCATCTTGATGACGAAATAATATTGTTACCATGATGTCTTTATTTTGTTCGCTCTCTTTCGAAATTCAGTCACTGGAAAGTTGATAATTGATATCTAAAATGATATCGGAGCCAGCCGGCGGCGAAGGAGGGGCCAATGCGTGAGAAAAGATTGAGCGCCGACTCATCCGACCGGCCGAAAAGGCGCGGGGGGGGGGGGGGGGGGGGGTAGTGAGCACTATTTTTTTTTTTTGGGGGGGGACTCCCCTGGATCCGCCACTGGACTGCCTCATACTGCACTTTTCACAAATCTTATCGTTTGTTTGAATAAAAAAATTATAGAATCAAATGAAACCTATAAATTAATTGATAGATATATAAACATGCAAATGCATTAATAAATATATAAACATGCAAATACATCAATGAATATATAAACAATTAACTTATCTAATGAATAATAGCAGAGACAAATTTATTCAAGATTCAGCTATCCATACCCTTGGCCTTGTATATAATATGGCGTACCATATTTTCATGTCACTTAATTTCTTCACATTTTCTCGAAATGGCTTAAGTCCATGCAGGCGTTCCAAGAGAGGGGGCTGTGGCATCATTGGTGTGGGGATAAACCTGAAGAAAGTCTAGCCACCATCTCGTCTTGGTTACAATGGCCTAATTTCAAATTATTTCTATCCCCTTTTCTTCACCATCAACATCATCGTCATGAGTGACATTTTCTCCATCAAAACCATGTTTTATGGTTGAATAAATAAATTGAAATTGAAAATTGAAATTGTACCGTTCTCGACTCTCAGCCATGCATCAGGTTTGTCGTCTTCTTTGTGCATGGCTGATCGTCAACGAAACGGAGTTAAGTCTTTTGTCAACTCTGTTCGTTGCAACGGCAGGCAGGCAGCCAGTAAAAACGAACCCGTTTGATCAAATTATGGAAATGCAAGCATTACTTTAAACATACAGAACTTTGTTATTCCTGGCTCATTTTTCCTGATTGAGGTGTCATTATGAACTTTCTAGAAATGTGATTTTCTCCTTGAAATTCAGATACCACCCGCCAAATGACTTTTTGGTTTCCTCTCTTCAAATCGCTTTTAATCACTCATGCGTGAGACATGAATCATATGAGTTGCATTAAATGAAAGAAGAGGATCTACGCCTTCCAAATATGTGTAATTTATTAATTATAATTGTGATTAAGTTATGATAAAACATCGATATTTCTCGGTGTCGTTTTTTCGGGGACGCATTGTATTTCATTAATTGCAAAGCCTGCTTATTCACTTGTTCAATTAAATAGACTTGAATTTGTTTGTGCGTGAACTTGTTTAATAGTTGAACTACTTTTACGTCATGTAGCTCAAATTGTCTCTCACAAAAGCACCTAAAAAAACGATTCTATTCCATATGGTGTTTTTATTATTATTATTATGATCAGAAAGGTTTGATTGTTATGCACATAATCAAGAACATGAGGTTACATGTTTACAATTCTATTCCATATAGTGTTTTTAGTATTATTATGATCAGAAAGGTTTGATTGTTATGCACATAATCAAGAACATAAGGTTACCTTTTTACAATTTTATTCCATATGGTGTTTTATTATCATTATAATCAGAAAGTTTGAATGACATGCACATAATCAAGAACCTAACTAAGGTTACCTGCTTACAACTCTATTCCATATGGTGTTTTAATTATTATGATAATCAGAAAGATTTGATTTTCATGCACATAATCAAGAACCAAACGTTACCTGTTTACAATTCTATATATTCCAAACGGTGTTATTATTGTTATGATGATAAGAAAGGTTTGGATTGTCATGCACATAATCAAGGAACTAAGGTTACCTGTGTATAGTTCAATTCTAAACGGTGTTTTTGTTGCTGAGACATGTTGAAGAAAAATGGTCGAATGGAGAAAGGAATAGATTACACTTTTCTGCTCATTATTGAATACAGGGACTCGAAGGGGAAGTCCACTCTGATATTAAGTTAGCTTCAATAGAAGCAGAACAATAATTTGGGTATTCTGTTGTACGCAGAAAATCTAAATTTTGTATTCTTACATCAATATTCGACTTCAAACGTATTTGTTTTTAAAACCCTAGCAGAAATAGTCTTAAATGAGATCCTCTTTCACATTATGATACAATATGAGTCAATGATGACATCAAACTTTTTTGGGCCCCAATGCTTTATAGAGGGGCTTTAAGTCCCTAACTCCCTTGGCTTTACACTAAAGTCGATAGGGGAGCACACCGGGTTAAAAGTCCATTTATTCAGCAAACAATTTATTATTAGGCATGACATTGTGTTTACCATTGTACTTGAATTTGCTTTATAATTGGATGGAACATTACTGAGCATGAAATCAAAAGTACAATCTTTGAAATAACTTATTTGACCATGTTTGAAAGATTCAGAGAGACTCTCTTTTAGTTCACGAACAAATCATATATAATTCTCTAATGCCGTTTAAAAAAATTATGGTGATAGGATGTGCATACTATTTTGAAGCAAAGCGATGTATAAAGTCAAATAAAATCAGTTCTTGAAAAAGTCCTATAAGGGTGAAAGTTTCTAAAACAATTACTTCTTGTACGAAGGACCATTTTGGGGGTGTTTTTTTATTTTCTTTCTCGAACTCTGAGCAGAACGACTTTCTTAGATATATCATAGCTAAATGCAAGTCGTAAATGTTCATCCTTTCATGAGTACATTTCCGGGCTGTATGAATAGGAGAACTTTAACATTAACCCATGCCAGATGAGATTCAATAGGTAAAACACATTTCATAGGTGTTCATACCAGGGGCGGATCCAGCCGGCGGTGAGGGAGGGGACCCAATTCGTGAGAAAAAATTTCGTGACCGAAAGAGGGGGGGGGGGGAGTTAGTGAGCACTATTTTGTTTTTATTCGTGAGCTCAACAGGGAGGGGGCTTAACGGGGGGGGGGCTTAACGGGGGGGGCTTAACGGGGGGGGGGCTTAAGGGGGGTTTAACGGGGGTGGGGGTTGCAGCTCTATTTTTGTTTCCCCCCCCCCCTTTGAGCAACAAAAAAATGTTTACCTTTTTTTGTTTTTGTTGCAGGGGGCCCTTTATTTTAAAGGTAAAATTAACGTTACCATCTTATTTGTATACCTATTTTTGGGGCAGGGGGCGGGGCCCCTCCCCAGACTCCGCCACTGGCCCTTACCACAGTGAATAATTATGAATGTTGTCAAATTTTCAGAGCACGCAACACGAGCAACCAGCAGAGGCGGATACAGGTGCAAAACAAGAAGCTATCATTATTTTTTATATTCATGATTCTTAGAAATCAAATAATGACTGAATTAGTAAAACAATTCTAATTTCGCATTATTGAACGGACGTCAACATTTCTACAGCTCGTGGCTGGTTATCCTGCATTCCTATCTCACACAATGCCAGAAGACTTATGTTCTTCAACATCCACCGATCGATTGTGGACCCCCTAACCCGGTTTCAGGCATGACGACACGGCGACCATGCTGCCTTGCTTGCCTGTAGTATCCCCATCGAATGTTGTTATCTCTCATATTCTTGTATAATGAATGGTAGTGGCAGATCGCTGTAGGCGGCTCTCATCCATATGCTCTTACCTACCGCCACTCCATGGTGACCCGATGCGGCTTGAAGATGTACGTCATTAATGAATGCTGGAGAGCACTGGCGTGTTTGAAGGAGGGGGCTAGGGGCAATGTACGTGCTTCTCCTGAGAGATTTCCGAAAAAAATTGCAGCTATTTTTTCTTTATTCCCGGCGTAGAGTTGGCAGGATATGAATATATGGAATAATTTGTAAATGAATGCACATGACCATAAAAGCACGAAATATAGACACATTGTCAAATGGGCCGCTTTTACCCCAAAATATGGCATTTTGGAGGATACCCATCCCACAACCCCCCCCCCCAAAAAAAAAGGGCCCTAAAAAGAATGGTTTCCCACCCCAGGGTCTGGATACGCCACTGCGTGAAGAGCGTGTTGAGGACCAGCTAGCATGGCTTTGAGCTACTGCCTATAGGCCCCTCGATCGCACTCCAGCTCGTCCTCCTCGCCATAATGGTAGTCTTGGCTCATGAATACTTCTCGATCAGTTCAGACCCTTTCATAGGCGATCACGGGGAGATGTCAAATACTGCATGACTAAAGACTGCAACACACTTTTAGGCTCAGGTGGGCCCAAGAGTGCAGCGTTTTACTAATAAAAATGATCGCATAATATCCTTCAAAATGAACAGGTAAATATTGTAGAAAATCCGTATTCCGTTGGTATCACAATAAATAAGCATAGTTTACACTATGCTGGTCCGTCCCCCCCCCCCCCCGGCCCGGTCAAATCGGCGCCCCTGACTACGAGACAAATGCATGAGCGAACAAATAGGGATATCGCCAGAATATAGATGTTGAATCAACTTTGCCAATAAAATAAGCCAACCCCTCCCCCAATAGATAAAGGTTCCTCATAGAAAGTATATTCAAGTTCACCTAAAGTTTTCGAAAAAATATTGTTGACAATTATTTGCGGTCACGTATTATTTTTCTTCCTCTTTTCAAACGTCTTAAAGATCCCCATTTCCTCAGAGGGCCAGAAAAAAATGCCGATAGAGCTTTGCTTACGGAGGAGAACTGATGTTGCATCTAGCTCTATACTATACATGTAATTTATGACAAGGAATTATTCGTGAAACGCTTTCCTGGCTCTTTTTCATAGTATCCAAATAATATTTTTTTACAAAATTTGCATGATGAGGCGTGGTTATCGTATTTGCATCAACAACGACACATCTCGGACATGTATATCAACTTGTGATTTAGAAACACAGCGGTTACACCAGGGGGCAATGTAATGTCCACTCCCCATCAAATCTGCAACCATGCACCCCCTCCTCACAACTCTTTCGCGGCGATCCATCCATATGCACAGCCTCCCTCTTTTGACGATTTATGAACAAGATTATTGCAACATCGTGTTTCCAGTGAGGTGCATGGCATTTAATTTCTGCTACGTGTAGAATCTACACGTCTTAAACTCTCACAATGAGGGTTGAAAAGTGCTATTTTTGCTCGAGTCCTATTTATCCAGGACACGGGATTCATTTTGTTCGAAATGACAGTAAAGTAAGTGCATTTTTAGAACCGTATTGAGTGAATTATGCTTGTGAGTGTGACTCGTTTTCAATTTTATTTTGAATGCGTGATAAAAGTGGTAAGTATGAATGCACAGCAGTGTGTTAGAGCTATGTGTATAAATTGAATGAGAGCGCGACTGTGTTGGGTGTCGGGCGTCTGTTTTAATCTTGTGCCCTGTATGATTGACTAAAGTGAGTTTTGATCTAGGCCTAATATACTATGTAGCATTAAAAAAAATCACTAGCTTTAGCAAGTGTATTTTCATGGGAAAGGGACAAAGCTTCAAAGCCAGGTATTTGACCAGTGTTTTTTATTTGGCCTGACTCCGTCAGTAACTGTCCAGATAGATTGTGCTTCAAAAAATAAAACGGTAACTTACCATAGTTTCCATGCAATATTTCACAAATCTTTGAAGTTATGTTAGAGTTAGACAGTATTGTAAAGGACGCATTTTCAGAGCTACCAAGTGTTACGCATTATGCGTGAATGACGTCACTCATTCAAGGGTCAGAAAATGCTCTCAATTTCGAAACGTACGTTATAGTATGCTATATCCTCGCTCGCGCGCCAAGTCATGGAAATGTCACGCATAGCTGATCTTTGAACTTGGCGTCTCTGCATTTTATTAATGATGGTTTTGATACATACTGACTGTTCATGAAATTTAATCAAAGACAAAAGGGAAGGCTTCTTATATTTCTTAAGCGGACACACAACTCCCCATCTTACTAACAAGTAACATAACAACAACGTTTACATTCTCATGACACTAGCTCTTTATCCATCTTCAGTAGATGCAGGTATATCTGATATCTGTGTACTTTTAGTTGTACTGTATCTTAACTTTTCCAAAATATGAGTGACAATTTATGAGGCAGTTTTTGCAAATAACAAAATCAAATCCTTTTCTGTCATTTTCTGAACAGATCTTTAGGTTTTGCAGAGGTAAATGTCACAAGGCATTCAAGAAGAAGAAGAACCCCAGGAAGGTCAGATGGACCAAGGCTTTCAGGAAAGGAGCCGGGAAAGAGTTGGCTGTGGTAAGCATTCATCATTCAAATTTTGTTCTTTTGAGTCCACCACATCAATTGTACGACACCTGTTCCTGCGACAATTGTTCCACATCAATTCCCTACACAAACCAAATTCGTAACTTCAAACATGGACCAAACATTTTACCTAACTCTAACCTAAAAACTAATTGCAACCCTTGACAAGTGAAGCCTGGAGCAATTGTCGCAGAGGGAAATGTGGAACACCTGTACACCCTGTTGCAAGTTGAAGAATTCCTATCGCGATTAGATTTTTTTAAATAAATAATTGTGATCATTGTTTTCATTGTTTTTTTAGTTTGCTGTAGTTTCTAGGCCTAGTAGTCTTTTACACAGAAAAAAGAAAAGCACCTGTTAAATCTTACTTTTGGGGTGGAGAATTATTTCATCTTTAAAATAAAATCCCCTGGTATTTGGAGAGGAAATGTTTAAATTAGAGTAGCATTTATTTCAATGTTTTTTACATCTTGACTGAAAGTATCAAACTTTATCTACAGAATCATGTAGATAGTAGATTTCTAGTGAATTTCAGTTACATGTCTCATGTATCAGTACAATATGTCATTGAATATATTCATGGTATCGCTAAAGTAAAAACATACACCACAAACTTGATCCTTTTCACGGAGTTAGTGGCTAGTATTTGTTATTTTCCTACATGTAGTTTCCATTTTTCATTATTTTTCTTTTAGGACAATTCATTTGAGTTTGAGAAGAGGAGAAATATTCCAGTGAAATACGAGCGAGAGCTCTGGCAGAAGACGATCACGGCCATGGCTAGGGTGGATGAGATCAAACAGAGGAGAGAAGGTCAACACATCATCAATAGGTTAGCATCACAGTTCAGATATACAGTGAAACCTGTCTATAAAGACCACCTAAGGGAGACAAGAAAGGTGGTCTTTATAGGCAGGTGGTCTTTATGTACAGGTTCCTTTAGTACATATTTCAATGTGAGAGACCATTTTTAAGGGAAACAAAAAACGTGATAGTTGTAGACGGGTGGTCTTTCTATACAGGTGGTCACTATAGCAGGTTTGACTGTACTTGCATGTGGTGTTTATTCAACATCAAAATGTGTATGTGTTTGTTATTCCAAAATCCATGGACAAGCAGTAGTTTTCTTTCAGGTCATCGATCCCATGTTTTTCATGGACCATGATATTATAATTATTTTTTTTCTTTTTAAATAGATCTGTCTTACAAAACAAAAAAAACTATGTGATATCAAAATTTAGGGGTGCCATGTAAAAAACAGATCTATATGCTATATTTTTTATCTGAGATTGGAACATTTAATAATAATAATAATAATAATAATAATCTGTTTAAGTCCACTCCAAATTTTATTAAAATGGAAATGCTCTAGGAAATTGAAGGAATGAGAAGGATTTAAGTACTGGTCATTGTTATTTTGGTGCTCTAAAACATCTGTCATGGACATTTCAAACACAGAAGTGACATGTAAAATATTGATATGCACAATATTCAAGGAATTTCAATATTGATGCATAATTCCAAGGAATTTCATTTATGATTTACAGGTAAACTTGTGCTCCCATTTCCATTGAGTTCTCTTTTCATGTATTTTCACAGGTTAAAGAAGGGCAAGGAGTTGAGGAAGCAGAGAGATATCCTGGAAGTCAAAAAGAGCATCCATCTTATCAAATCTCCTGCTGCAGGTATGTTCAAATTATCACTCATCATTTCCACCACCTTGTTAATCCCCCACTCTTCTCCCCTTTTCACCCCGGAGAAGAAGAGTAGGTTTTCTGAAAAATGAGATGTATTCCTGCCCTTTGATGTTCAGAGTGTACAATAGTCAAGTGATATATCAATGAAGATATTCTTGGCATGATGTAATGCCTTTAGTTTTAACATCACAAGGGCGCAGCCATTTTCTTTAAAATGTGACGTACTAGGCGAACTTGTACATGTTTCATGCACCAAGCTTTAGTTGGTAAGATTTTTGCTTTTCAATGAGGAGAAAATCATAGGTGAGAATGCAAAAATCATATTTGATGAAAAATAAATAACAGGGGAACAGTTGTAAATCATTCATTTAAAAATACTAAAATATAGCACTTGACAAATCTATTTCATTTATGCGAAACCTTCAGCCCAGAAGAGCGCCAACTTATTTTTGCAATTTTTTTTCTGACAATTGTAGTACAAAGATAAGAGTCGTATAATATGTAGACAAAAAGGGCAATCAAACTCTGCCAAAATATGTTACCTTCACTAAGAAGTGGCAAAATTTGGAAATGGGAAAAAAGATTAGATATGGAAAGAGTATATAAACATTTCTTGAATTGAAAGTTACAAAAAAAAAATCACAGAATAGATGGGGATGTGTTGTTGTCTAATAAGTTGTCCAGTAGGTTGTATATTTTGGACAATGTGTTTTATTTTATTTACTATTTTAGTTCTCATTCTGAAGAGTAATACACAATTTTAAAAAGGAAAATCTAGTAACATACTAAAGATACATTTCCACTGATATTCCCACGAATAGAAAGATTATCTAAAATAAAATTGGTTTATTTGTCATCAGGTCTCAAGGAGAGGAGAGCAGAAGAAGTTCAAGTCATCGAGGAGCAGGATGAAGAGATGGCTGTGGCAGAAGAGAATTGAACCTAGAACCTATCCGTGCAAAGGTTTACAATGTGAATACCAGAAGACCGGGACAAAGCTTGAAGCACAGAGACTGAACTTTAGACTGTCTGTGATACAAACATTTAGGAATTGGAATATGTATTGCTCGCTTTGTTGAAATGAGGGCATATTGTTATTATTGGAGCTACAAAAAGACCTGGAGCCGATTTAGAATCGAGAAACCTGGTGTAGACTGTATGTCGTCTAATGAAGGTTATTATATCTACATACTGTATATGAATTAAATAATGTACATGTACAACATCAAAATGGAGTGGCACAACTGTAGACATACTGAAGGAATGTATCTTTCCAATTTTCAACCAACTTACTGCTATCTGAGATCTAAATATTCAGTAGAGGCATATACCTGAAAGAATAATTTGGACTGAAGTGAAATCCTTCGCTAGTCAGAAATTACCCCAGGATAGGCAAGTTGAAGGATGATTTGCCAGGCATTTCCTCAGTTAAAAAGCTGTTCGATGTGCCACTGCATTTTGCTAAGCCAACATAAAGTCTAGCATTTGCATCATTTTGATTTGCATATTTTCCAAGAATAATAATAATAATAATAATAGTGGGTTCTTGTATAGCGCACATGTCAGTCAGATTTGACCCGCCTGGCGCTCCCGATTATTACCCTGGCTTTAGCACGGCTGCCATACGGCGCTCTAGCATTTCAAGGAATAAATTCCTACCAGGTCTTTTAAGTGATATTTGCGGTAATCTCGTCAAAATTACAATTTTTAACTACAACTACTGTAAGGTGGGTTTGTGCTCAATCTTCTCTCTCGAGCAACCTACACAATTTATAGCTAATTTCTTAAATGATGGCATTTATAGCGAGTTTCAAAAGTATGTGACATTAATATGTACATGCTCCTATAATGAAAGGCAAGGTTGAAATGTAAGGACTCTGAATTTTAAATGTGATATATTAATTGTATCTGGGTGTTTTTTTATATCCAGAGCTTGTAAATAACATTCTTTTAGATTTATTTTTGTTTCCCCTCTTCAGTTAATATTCTGAATTATGTAGAGGAGGAAGCCTTTCATAAATAGGTAAACCCTTTGGTTAGAAATAGAAATGAACCTGCTATTATTTAGGTTTACGGATTATAAGAAGAAAAACATCAGTATATTATTACCGGTAACAATTGTCTGAAGTAATTCCCATTGGTTGTAGCACAAATATCTGCAACATTTGATAGACACTATTTTTTAAGTTCTTACCTTTCAAATTTTACACTCTTCTTAAAAACAAAGACTTGTGCAAGTTTTAAAGGGATATTTGAAGAAAAAAACACTAGGAAATGCATGTTCATGCAGGGTCAATGATTAAATAATATTTCTACATTCCCAAGTCTGAATGAAGGAGTTCAGTTATTATAGGCAAAGTCAAACCAGTCCCCCCCCCCCCCCCCCTCTTGTTAGTTTTGTTCTAACCGATATCAGTATACAAAGATATTTAATGTGAAGTGTACATGTATGCATGTTAGTGTGAACATGTGAATAAACCTGTATTATAATGTATTTATATTGTCAATGGTGCATGTTTTCTGTCATGTCATTATTAATTAGCCACTTTGGGGACTTCGCCACTTTTGGGACTGTGCTTTGTGTAATGTACAGTTGCAGGCCGGTATCATGTACATACTTGTATGTTGAAAATACAAACTTTAAATATTTGCTTCTGTAAAGACTCGGAGATATTACAGGTTACATATATGGAAATTACAAACTATGAAGGTGACTCGTAAGTAGAATAGATGACACATACAACTTGGTATGCAAGGGAGGTACATGTATCTAAGAGTTAACTTTCATACTGAAAGTCTCCCCCCCCCCCCTTCTCTCTCTATCTAAACATGTATATACATCTCTACCTTTTTTTTCTCTCTCTGTCATTCTCTTTCTTTCTTTCTCTTTCTCTCTCTCCCTCTATTGTTCTCTTTTGACTGCAAACAACAATGGCAAAGAATAAAAATCATAATGATATCTGGGTATATTGAAAGATGACCTTTAATTCATGCCAAATTTTCATGCAATTTGGCGTTTTGGCCTGAACTTCTTTCGACAACATGCATATTTACACAAAATACATTTACATACATATATGTACCGGTATATGTTTTCCAAATGATCAATGACTTGAAATGCCATAAAAAATGCCAATTCCAATTGAAGAAATAATAGTGAACACATTTGTTCTCAACTTAAACGAACGAAGCAAACATATATATACATGTATTTATATTTATATACATGTAAAGTCGTACACAGATTTTCAAATGATTACATCATTTACATGTATGAACGTCTCGAACGAACGTTTGAAAAATAGGATATGATAAATCTTTTCTTTTCAAATCTAGGGTAAAGAATTGTGTAATGGATCATACCAGATTTTTTTAAATACCTTTTTTAATATTGGTAAATGCATAAAAATATAATGTGATAAGTATTAGTTAATTATCAACTACTTTACCTCGCAGTCACTACTTGTGTAAACAGCAAGAAATGCTAACATTATTGAATTAATGATGGTAGTATGAAGAGCTTTGGTGAAATTGGTGCAGTTTACCTATAGAAAACGAATCTATAAATAATTTAGATTCTATATATGAATTCCCACTACATGAAATCTAATGAAATTGAAATCATCAAATCAGAACTTATGGGGATCTTTTTTCTTCTTTCTCTGCACCTGCCTCTCTATGTGTAGCACCAAAGTTATACATTAACAATAACATGCTCCAAGTGAGTTAGTGACTATGAGGCTGTTCACACCGCAATGAGATAGCGGGGTCTATCGTAGCACCCCCCTTTTTCTAGCACGCGCTACACCGCGCTATCTCTCATGGACCACCCCCAAGAGGTGCTCCAGTGGCACGCCGTGTCGGCTCGCCGTGGCTCGCTGTTGGGCGGACCGAAACGACGTTGTACCTTCCAAACCGCAGAGATAGCGCGGTCTAGCGCACGCTATCTCTGCTGGTGTGAACAGCCTCTATGACTTAAAGGGAACTGAGCTTATCCCTGACTCTGACATGTACATGTAAGTTTAGCGACCACGCATAAATTGTCATCACTCATAGATATAAATTTGAGTTGCCTGTATAAACACCAAACACATGTTCAACAAAAAAATTGTTTTGAAAAAATAACAAATCCTAATCATTGGAGTTCCATGTCAATTTCCTCATCAAAAAAAAATTAATTCCATCATATGGAAAGAGTTGTCAAACAAACAAGTACGCTGTGCATTGCGCTGTTAGCAAAACATCTTTGCAGTCATTCTTTACACACCTTGTTGTTCACACTCTGGCTATCCCAATAAAGCCAAAAGAAAAGTACCCTGTCGAATCAGGACTTGAAAAATACAGTGGTCAGGTCAGGTCTGGTGTAATCATTAAAAGAAACCAAAAGATATAGTGGATACAAATCGTCAAATACATGTTATTTTTGAAAGAATTCATGCCACAGCATGCACATGTTTATTTCCTGGAAACATCTTACTCCTGTATTGGCCAATGGCAACATGTTTCTTCATGAAGTGTTTGACAAATGATATTCTGAGTGCATGCCTAATAAGTTTAAAAAGCAAAAGGTGAAGTGTTTGACAGCTCGGTTCTCGTGATTCTCTTTCCTATTCAGTCATATAACAATCGGAAGGTAACAGGCTTCATTAGCTATCAGTCATGAGTTCTGTTCATCCTCGATATCCGATGTCCTTGATACCTTTTTCGTCATTACTCAAGAGAGTGTCAAACTCGTAAATGGTTCTTCCGTATCCTTAACCAGCTATTACCACTCTGCCAGTCTGTCCGGCATCTACTACATGGCATTTATAATTCTGGAATACCTCATGTAAAAGGTCTTCTAGAAATTTCATCCAGTCCTTTTCGGTGTCTTCAAGTTCGAGATGACGCATCCATATCCTAGAACCGCTTACTGCTACACAAATCAATCCAATTTCTACTTCTCAGCATTACATCTGGAACCTTGGGTACGAGAGGTTTTCAAGAATCTTTATCCGTAGAGACACTGTCCTGTCCTTTAGCACCATCTCCGTGATGATGCACCTCTTTAAAACTTGCCGACTGCTCCAACAATCAATGCCATCTTAACTTCTTAGCAATTCCATTATAACTCTGGAATCTCTGGTATATTCAGTTTCCAAAACTCTTCATCATGTCCTTTTGCAGAATCTCCACGACGAATCATATATATTGTATATCCTAAAACCATCTCCAAGTTGATGTACATCTTTAAAACTTGCTGACTGCTCCACCAATCAACGCCATCTTAACTTCTTAGAAATACCATTATAACTCTGGAATCTCTGGTATATTCAGTTCCCAAAACACTTCATCATGTCCTTTTGCAGAATCTCACAAGATATTTTGTGAACCCTAAAACCGGTTGCCCATTCCATCATGCATCTACTTCTTGGCGTTATAGTCCTGGAATTGCTGATTCATGGGGTTCTCTGGGGATTTCATCCAGTCTTTTTTCAGCATCTGCTTGAGCTGCGACAGCCTGAGACTGGGGTTCTGCGCCTTGAGGATCGGTAGGTTCACCTCCTCGTATGCCGCGTAGGCTGCCTTCACTCGCTTCTCAGGATGCTTCACAAGGTCAGCATCTTTGACACTGAAGCATGTTTAAAGAGTGGAAAGATGGTATGACAAGTACATGGAGTTATTTTAATACAAATTAATGGCATATAAGAGAAGATGAAGATGCAAACTGATTATTTATGCTGCGAGCATGGCATGGATCTGATATTTTTATCAAGTATATTTATACCTAAAGTCAAACAGAAACACATTGAAAACATTAGAAAGATGGATAAGACTTTTAGTTTCTCCCTATAAACTCTTCCACACATTTATTTGTCTATAACACAGGCAAAAAGACATTCTGGTAACATTTTTAATTTGAACACAAATCATGAGAAAGATTAACAGAGAGACGTAGAGAGATTGAGTGAGAGTAAGAGATAGATTGAGAGAAATATAAAGATAGAGAGAGAGGGAGATAGGGGAGAATTAGAAAGAGAAAGAGTTTTACTGGCTCTGTAAGATTATCAGAGTGACAATCCAAAATCGTTAGATACCCAAGAAAAGACAGCGATAAAGGGAGGTTAAGAAAAAGAAGTGGAAAAGAGCTTTCGTTCTCCCTTAAAAGCTCTTCCACACATTATTTGTCTATAACAAGGGCAAAAAGATAGATAAGTTTAAACTTATACACAAATCATGAGAAAGATTAACAGAGAGAGACACAGAGAGTGAGTGAGAGTAAGAGATAGATTGAGAAAGATAAAGATGGAGAGAGAGAGAGAGAGGGGGGCGTGAGAGACAGAGAGGGGTGAGAGACAGAGAGGGGAGAGTTAGAAAGAGAAAGAGTTTTACTGGCTCTGTAAGATTATCAGAGTGACAATCCAAAATCGTTAGATGCCCATAAAAGACAGCAAAGGCAGTCACAAGGGGAGATTAAGAAAAAGAAGGGGTGCTACGTGTGCAACACAGAGGAACTACAGGAACATATACAAAAAAGAATGATCAACTATACCTGAGAGCCGAGATGGCTTCTCCAACGTCCCTGGCTGAGACGACTCCATCTTGTTCCTCTTGTGCCAGCCTGATGTTTAGATTCTCTTCCAGAGGGGCATCAAGGTGAGTCGCTTGCTTCTGGGCTGCAGCTGCTGCTTCCTCTATAGTATAGGATTCAAGTAATTATGTTAAAAGTTCATCATTATTATCACCCTTAAAGCCTATCTGCACTAATTTGGCCAGGAGGGATTAGACCTCCCTGCCTGGTCACATTATTTAATTGAATTGAATTGAATACATTTCTAAGCTGATCATATTCTTCATTCCTCTATTTATACTAGTTTAATTACCCTCTTTTCCTCCTTTTCTATGACATAAACTCTTCCAAACCTCTTTTTCTTTCCATGAACAGTAAACAACAGCATTTTTTCACTGCAAAAAAAAATTAATGAATCACAACAAAATTAGAGATATGTCAGATGGGATTCAATTATTTTGTGGCATGAATTTTTTGTCACAAAGAAGTTTCTGTTTAACATTACCTCTTTCCTTTTCCATCCGTTCTTGATTGGCCTCAACTTGGGCCCTTGAGAGCTTGCCTGAGCCTCCCTTTTTGCTGGATGGAACTTTGATCTTTATATTACTCTCCTCCTCTTCCAGCATCTTTCTTAATTCCTCCTTTTTTGCGAGTTCTTCCTGCCGCTTCTGCTCCTTGCCAGCCTAGACGGAGGTAGAAGACAATACAAATTATTCTCATGGGCAGACTATTGATAGAACAGTCAAACTTGTCTATAAAGGCCACCCAAGGGAGACAAGAAAGGTGGTCTTTATAGGCAGGTGGTCTTTATGTACAGGTTCCTTACATGTTACAATGAGAAACCACTTTCAAGGGGGGAAAATGTGGTCTCTGTAGACAGGTGGTCTTTCTATACAGGTCATCATTAAAGCAGGTTTGACTGAAGCAATAATGTTCCATTTAGACAGCTACTTTTTCATGCACTTTACATAGAGAATCTGTTTACCAATATACATGATAATGGAAAGAACAAAATAACTGCAAGAGCCTAAAATGCACCAAAAGTCTCTGAAAAATGAATACAGTAAAAGATGGAGGATGAATAGATGAAAGTCTGAGAACAGAAATACATGCAGCAGCACCGACAAGGAAAAACAATTGGGAGTAATGAGAGCTTTAAGGGGTGTGTGCGATTAGGTAATGGGGCTAAAGTTCTAAAGAACCTCTGACCTAACTGACTGATTTACAGAGTGCCTTAATTACCTTCCTTTGTATTTTCCTGTTGACTTGTTTGTCGTCGTCTTTCCAGTATGCGTCCTCGCTCTCTTTCTCTTTCTGCGAGGCTATCGCAGCCTTGGCTTCAGCCTTCCTTGCCTTGGCCTCCACGGCCTTGGAGTTCTCTCCTTTCATCTTCTTAGGCATGATTCTTAGCTTTTAGATTCCTCTCAGCTTCCGCAAAAAAATGATCATGAAGAAGTGTCTTTTTCCCCAGCACTGGCCAGTAGCAGTATAGTTTAATTGAGGTAATGCTATGGCTCTAAAATCTCTCACCGCTACCTTTGCAGGTAGTTTTGTATTAGTTAGTTACTCTTTGAATTCTGCAAGTTTGGTTTCAGCAATAAAAGAGAGAGGCAAACCTTTGTTTAATTTTTAGCCAAGATGAGTTGATTGTAGAGAACAATGTCTGGTTCAGTATTTCAGAAATTAGGACTTACAAATTTGTATCGCTTGTTCCAACTATAGTAGAGATGCTGGTTACAATCTACAATGAAAGGGAACAGAAGAGGTACATACTACAAACAAAAACAACTTGACATTTGAAAGACCAGATTAAAAAAAATAAATAAATAAATGATCTATCGATCTGTTCAAACAGTTAAAACATTCATGCAAAAGAACTGCATTAATATATAATATATTTGAGATCTCATTTCTCTTCTACGTATTAACTATTGAGGGCTGGTTAAAACTTAAAACTCTGCTAGATGTGCAATTAATAAAAGTGGTCATTTTGTACAAAATAGTCTAGGTCTTGAAATTTGCGAACTGGATGTGCATGGGTCTCATCATTGTAGACTTGGAGAAATTAAGGAAAGGTGATTCTCCTTCATCTCCTTCCACTTTGTCCCCTCCTTTTGTTCCTCATTTTTTCCTTCTCCTCTTCCCCTAAGTTCCTCCTGGTCCGTTCTTATTATTCTTCTCCTCTTCTTCTTTGTCCCCCTCCGGCCTCCTCTTCTCATTCTCCCCTCAGGACTGTCTACATGTACGTCTACGTCTATGCTGGTACTCGTCAAAAGCCTTTTCAGCAACTAAACGACTGCTCCTAGTTCTAGCTTCTCCTCCTCCTCCTTAACTTTCTTCTTCTTTCCCTTCTTCAATTCCTCTCTACTTTGTACGCATTTCAAGAACTTAAGTAAAATTAAGCCGCAGGTTTCAATTATCAAATCTAACAACATGTTGTTCAATAGATGGGACTGAAATTAAAGCTTTTTTTAGTTTAAAAAAAAAGGAGGGAGCAACAACCTCTAGAATATAAAATATCAAATATATATTGTTAACTCATATTTATTTATTTTTTAATTCAAAAATACACTAAACAAATGCTTGATATTAGCAGAAATATAATAACACTTACCATTCGGTTTTTTAAATAGAATTTAAAAGGAGAGTTGAGATTCATGAACTTGCCGCCTCAGCTCAGACAGGCACAGGAAGCTGGGATGAACATTAGCCTTTAGAATTTAGAGAAAGAAGCAATCTTTGTTGAAGTACTTGGATGATCTGGAGGGAAAATGTCTGTAAATTATGCTGAAGGTCTTTCACCGTACGACCACAAAGGGAAATGTGGTCTTCCTGAGGTAAATATCACCTCTTTCACGGGGGTCATCAATTTCTTCTCAAATTCTATTCGGTCCCATGCCTATAAAATTGCGTTGGTGGATTGCCTAGAATAGATATTTATTGCGCCACTCATTTGTAACTTAAATAATCTATTGCAATTGCACCAGTCACTAGAAAGCCATATCTTAACCGAATTAGTTGTATTCAATTCGAATTATTGAATTCATATTACACCCGGATGCAATCTGCAAACGCTCTTTGACTTTGCTAGATTTTACTGGCCATTAAAATATGAGCAATATTGATCATGAAAAGACATGATTGATGATTGTCAAAAATGTCAATCTAAGTTGTGACATTTCAACCTAATAAAATTTATGCTGATTTGGAACACCAGGTATCACCGCACCTACCTCTATATTCCTTTTATTTGCAAATTAATCATTTAAAGATAAACTCCAGTAGGTCTACTGGTAAAAAAAAAAAATTAATTCTCACAGAATCAAACGAAACTTAGGGTCTAGACCTACACTGAATGTTCAAGATTACAAATAAATGACATGTGCCAAACAATTTTGGAAGGAAATGTATACTAGCTGAGTAATGAGCATAGAAAGACAATGAAATCAAGGTAGTACTAGCCCCGACACCATGCGTGTTGTCCCATATGGGCAATTCCACGGTAACGGAAGGACACTCGGACAAGATTTTTGAACTTCAGGTTTCATACTAAAAGAACTGTTTTATTAGTATAAGATGTGAAACAGTACAGATATAATACCTATATAAGTACCTTCAATTCTCCCCCAAAAAATTGTCATTATAGTTAAGTAGTTTAAGAATGTGCATATTAATTATCTCGGTAACGGAAGGACATAAAAATGGACATGGTTTTTCCAGTTAATTAGTGTTTATCCAAATTTTGTGAAGTTGATAAAGCTTTCCACTTGACTGAAACACATTTTGTTCCCCATAGTTTAATACATACTAATAAAACATTTCTTTTAGTATGAACCTGAAGTTCAAAAATCTTGTCTGAGTGTCCTTCCGTTACCGTGGAATTGCCCATATATAGCTTTCTATGTGAGTGCTTGTTACTTTACCAAGACTCGGTCAAATTTATTATGATTTTGATGACTCCAGAACCTTGCAGTGCACACCAATACTTACATGCTACATGATCAACTGTTTCTGATCCTTCCCACACCTTTTCTTTCACAATGCAATCGCATTACCAGTACTCAAGTTTATCTTTAAATAAAAAGGTCAACATTTAATCTATGAATGATTTCAAGAAATAAGCATTCTTCAAAATGCATCGAACCCTTGCAACAACAAAATATGTAACTATATATACGGCATGGCTGTATGGCCAAACAAAAATACTATTTAGTCATTCAAACACATAAATGAGTAAACATTTATGTTTTAAACATATTGATTTAGGCAACTCTGGGTATCATGCCATGTTGTTGTGAAGCTGCTGAAGCCTGGAAAATCCTAGAAAACATGCAATATATTTCCTCTCAAATTCAACATGACAGAGTCTTATTATAATTTAATTCAATTCCCAGCTTTAATGAGTTATATCATCTATGAATATAAACAAAATGGAATTTCTGTTTTATTTTAAATAGGATTCATTATTTTCTTAAACATAACCTATAAACATTGAGCTTTCAACTAACAATAGGAGGTAAACTTATCATTTTACAAATGGTTTCAAATTCAATTTGATTCTCGTTTAATGTAGAAATTTGATGAGCCAGAGGTTGTTGCTGAGAAGGTGAAGAAACTTGCAGATTTAGTGAAGAGGAGTCGTCACATGGTGGTGCACAGTGGGGCGGGCATCAGCACTGCAGCTGGCATTCCAGATTTTAGGTAAGTACCAGTATTTAGGCAATGCGATTTACCTGTATACAAATCTTTCAAAACAAGAAGTCTTTAGCTTTAAACCCTCTGTGTTGTACATCTTTAATAATCTCCTCCCACACCAACCCCAGTATTGATATATGCCCCCTTTATTCACCATTGCCCCTCCCCTCTCTTTTTCCATTCCAAGAAATTTTAAACATACATATATATATCTTTTTTCTTCTTTGAAGGAATTAACATACATGCCAACTGTTCAGATTAAAGAGGAACATTCCTCTTTTTGGGAGAAGATAATTATCATTTTAATGCAGGTGTTCCTCTTCCTGTACAAATTTGTCTGTAGTATTGAATAGGAGAGTTAGGATTGTTCCTCTTTTTTCTGAAAATAGCATAATTTGTACAGATTTCTGATTTTCAAATGTTGGCATGTATGAATTAATTTTGTATAGTATAACATCAGATGGATTGGAGGTCAAGAAACCAAAGAGTCAAGGCAGAAGAGCATTGCGGGGGTGTGCCACAAATTGATTTTGCAGATTCTGTGAGATGTATCCCTACAACATATATCTTCATTGATTTATTTCAAGTACGATAACATAACTACCGACTCTGGCTTTTCTAGCATCCCTACCTTTAATCAAAGTCAAATTATGTTTTCTTTTGTTGGATGAAATAAATCAAATGGTGTAAAAGCCTTAATGTCTACGAGGGACTTAATGCACAGAATCCCCAATTTCTAGAATTATGTTGCAAAAATAAATAGAAGATGAAGAACAGGGCCCCTTTCATACAAATTGTTATCGACAACTAGTTACGATAGTTGTTATTAGCTACCGAAACCCTTTCATTTGATTTGGAGTGAGCAGATTTGTCATGGATCTGTGGCAGTTGTTATTGATAACAAGTTTTATGAAACAGGACCTAGATCTCAGTTTTCAGCCATCAGTAACTAAAACTACTCTATGATGAAGGACTAATCGTTTGTGCTCTTTCGCCTTACAGGGGACCTAAAGGGGTATGGACCCTGGAGAAGCAGGGCAAGAAGCCAGAGGCGAATGTGACCTTTGACACAGCCAAGCCCACCGCTACCCACATGGCGTTGGTTGAGTTGGAGAGGAGAGGGAAGCTGCAGTATCTTATCAGTCAGAACATCGATGGGCTTCACTTAAGATCTGGCTTTCCAAAGTAAGTTGGCTGCCAACATCATATGTGATCGTGGGGTGTGGGGGGGGGGGGGGGGACGTGTGCTCACTGATTTATGCACATAATTAACAAATGCATTGTGGACTTGTTCACCAAACATGCTTTCCCTTTTACAGAGAAAAGATGAAGGTACATATCCATTTTACCAAAGGTATGCAGTCATACTCAGTATTGAAATATGACTACCCCTATAAATCCAAGTTCATATTGGATTTTATATTGTGCTTATCTATTTGAGAAAAAATGCTAACTAAGATTGTTGATGATTTTGTACAAAGGAAGTAAACAGCATACTTCAAGAAATTATGAGATTGTTCTGGATGAATTCAGGTTTCAGTTTAAAGCAAATAATGGAATGAACTGAATTAGATTTCAGATTTAAACATTTTATATCAAGAGCAAGTATATATTTCCTGGAATTCATGTATTTCAGGTTACAAAAGTTTTGAGCATGACCATTATTTCTTTTTAAAGTATATATTTAGTATATGGTGGACTTATGGTAGAGAGTATATGATAAGGGATGTTTCCACTTTTTCCACCCATTAGGGACAGACTGGCTGAACTGCATGGAAACATGTTTGTGGAGCAGTGCCACAGATGCAGAAGGTAAGGTTCACAGAATAACATTTGATTGATTACAAATATACTTTGGTTATGTTTGTCTTGATACAAACATCAAGAAAATATCTGGATGATTTCTCTTTCTTTGAAAATTCATGGACAATAAAGGTTTCAACTTTGAACAAACTTTAGAATATCAAAACATTAACCATATTAATGATACTAGCACATTTTTTCCTTCTATTCGACCCAGATCGATATGTCATTGAATTATTACCATTATTTTATTTCTGGAGGTCTATAAAGAGAGAATCACTCAACTAGGTATTTTGATCATAAGTGATACTGTGTGTCTGGATTGTCTGAGATATAAAAGTCTTTGTTCAGTAAAACCTGCATATAAAGACCGCTCAAGTGAAACATGAAAAGTGGTCTTTATAGGCAGGCGGTCTTTATGTACAGGTTCCTTCAGTACAGGTTTCAATGAGAATTTTTTTCAAAGGAAACAAAAATGTGGTATTTATAGACAGGTGGTCGCTACTAGAAGTTTGATTGTATTCGTTCACTTTGGCAAAGTGTTATTCACAGCATTTCCAGTATGAGATTCATAAGTAAAGGCAAATTTTCACATGATATATATATTAACTGTTTATGATATGTTTTTTAAACGTATAGGCAAACTATAAGAGCCATGCCAGTTCCAACATTGGGTCTGAAACCAACAGGGAATCGATGCAGTGACAAGCCAGGAAGAGGAACATGCAGGTACATATCAATTACCATGCTTGTTTCTTGCATCTCTTCTTGCACTATTTGGAAGCAATTCCTGATCTTTCTTTTCTTTCTCTCTATTGGGTCATTCACATTATTTCCCCTTATATTTCTTTTTTTTCTTCTTTGCCATCCTCCTGTTCTCCTTTTCACTTTAACATGTAATTTCTTATCTTTCCTCTCTCTCTCTTCTGTTTGTACTTCTCCATACACTTTAAAGCCCCACTGTACTATAGCTACTTGCGCCCTCTATATAGCAAACAATGCCTAATTGGTGCCTGTTGGTCCCCCATGATCCCCTTTTTCTTATGTTAATTGAGAGCTGATTTGGTGAGATAACCACTTGTCAGTGACCTTGCAGGAGAGTTTAATCCATCCTGGCCAAACTAGTGCAGACAGGCTTTAAAGTCTCAGTCCCCTTCTCTTTGTGTTTCTTAAATAACTTAGACATTAGCTAATAATATAACCATTTTTGTATTCATTTTACACATATTTTTAGAGGAAAGCTGCATGACACAATACTTGACTGGGAAGATGCTTTGCCTGAAACAGATCTTACACAAGCCGAAGAACATTTACGGTAAATAACTCCTCATCATTTTGTCTTCCTTATACAGTGAAACCTGCTGTGTGGTCGCTTAAGTAGGTTTGATTATGCGATATCTGATTTGATGTAACAGGAATTCTTCCACCATCTATTTACTTCACTTAGTATGAAAATAATAGAATGCCTTGTATGTATGACAATAATTAAGTGTTAGAAAGTAAAATGACCCAATGAAACTCATAGTTGGTTGAATGATTTTCTGCACATTGTGTGCTTCACGATAAACTAAGCCGTATTCCATCTTAAATGATAAGGTTTTATTCTCCATGTATAAATAACCATAGCACATCCTGCTGCAGAGGGGCATACCGGTATAAGTAATTATACTTGAAGCCCAACATAAAAGTAAAAAACATATCAGAATATTTTTTGTCATTATTCACTTGAGAGCCTGCTATGATAACCTAGATAAAGCAAAATTAAAAGATAATTTTTGTTAAAGCTCGCAGAATCAGTAAAAAAATGGGTATTGACTATGACAGTTCCATTTACTACATTTAATGCAGAATTTTATTATGCCTCCGCCACCGAAGGTGGTGCCGGAGGCATCATGTTTTTGGGTTGTCCGTCCGTACGTCCGTCCCGTTTGACCATTATCACAATATCTCAGTACCATTTAAGATTTAAACTTAAGACTCGGGAATAGTATTTATCACCAGAGGAAGACGATCTGATTAGATTTTGGAGTACGTAGGTCAAAGGTCACAGGTCACAGAGGTCAACTTATGAAATTCCTTGTATTGAGTTTGTTAGCGCGATATCTCAAGAACCATTTGAGATTTAAACTTCAAACTTAAGGATAGTATGTATCACCATAGGAAGACGATCTGATTAGATTTTAGAGCACGTATGTCAAAGGTCAAGGGTCACAGAGGTCAACTTATGAAATTCCATACATTGAGATTGTTATCATGATATCTCAAGAACCACTGGAGATTTAAACTTCAAACTTAGTGATAGTGTGTATCACTATAGAAAAACTATCTGATTACATTTTGGAGCACGTAGGTCAAAGGTCAAGGGTCATAGAGGTCAACTTATGAAATTACATACATTGAGATTGTTATCATGATATCTCAAGAACCACTGGAGATGTAAAAACTTCAAACTTAAGGATAGTATGTATCACCATAGGAAGACGATCTAATTAGATTTTGGAGCACGTAGGTCAAAGGTCAAGGGTCACAGAGGTCAACTTATAAAATTCCATACATTGAGATTGTTATCATAATATCTCAAGAACCACTGGAGATTTAAACTTCAAACTTAATGATAGTGTGTATCACCATAGGAAGACAATCTGATTAGATTTTGGAGCACGTAGGTCAAAGGTCAAGGGTCACAGAGGTCAACTTATGAAATTCCATACATTGAGATCGTTATCGCGATATCTCAAGAACCACTGGAGAATTTTCACTTCAAACTGAATGATAGTATGTATCACCATATCATAATATCTCAAGAACCACTGGAGATTTAAACTTCAAACTTAATGATAGTGTGTATCACCATAGGAAGACAATCTGATTAGATTTTGGAGCACGTAGGTCAAAGGTCAAGGGTCACAGAGGTCAACTTATGAAATTCCATACATTGAGATTGTTATCATGATATCTCAAGAACCACTGGAGATTTAAACTCCAAACTTGTTAAAATTGCTCTATGGCGGAGGCATCATTTTCGACTGCGCGCAGTCAAAATTCCATCTAGTTTGTTCTGCTGAATAGTTGTATTTGTTTTTCATGGCAATTCAATAATATCACAGCTGTAAATAGCAAGCTCAAATACATGTCACAGCTGTATTTGATCAGCACATATATTTGTCCACCATATTTCCACAGAGGAACATAGCACACTGCAGGCAAACACAGAATGTGGTTTTGATTTTCATTTTTTTCTTTTTCTTCAATGGATCTTCGTAGGAAGAGTGACCTGTCAATATGCCTAGGAACCTCTCTGCAGATTATACCGAGTGGGACCTTACCTAAACTGACCAAGAAGAATGGAGGGTCACTGGTCATTGTCAATTTACAGCCGACCAAACTGGTAAGCTTATGGAGAAAATACTAACTGTTTTAACCAGCATAAAGGCCACATCATCGTAAAGGCTGCACCCTGATTTTGGCTACTCCTTTGGAGAAAGAAAAATGCACCAAAAATCTTGTGTCAGATAAAATGACAAGAAAACAGAGTCAAGAGATGAATTTTTATGGTGTCAAATTGTTTAATATCACTAGGGTATATCTAATTGGCATTATTTTCATGTTACTATCCAGTGCAAGGAAGAGAGGGCATGTTTCATGACATTTTGTGAACGTATTTTGGAATATACATTGCAGACAATTTTCAACCTTGTAGGCTAGTTGTAAAGTATTGCCAAAGAAATCAAGTAATATTATTGAATCATAGAACAAAATACTAGATCTGAAAGCAAAATCCTTGTTTTGAGCTTCGCCTTGTTTGAGTCTGCCTACTCTCCTGTTTTTATTGTCCTCTATTGTGTCCCTGTATAACTCTGTCTTATCTGTTTCATCCCAGGATAAGCAAGCTGATATGAGGATCAATTGCTACGTTGATGACGTCATGACCCAGTTGATGGAGCAGCTTGGTTACCCGATACCAGAGTACACCGGACCCTCGCTGGTCCTCGAGTCACAGCAGGGACTATCCACCAAGAACATCAAAGACATCATCCACGTAGCAGACTCAAAGGGAAACTGCAAGGTTGATAGTGAATGTGTAGACGATAGGCGGAAGGTAGCAGTGAAAGATGAAGTAAAGGAGGAATCTATGAATGATGGACAGAAGGTGGAATTAAAAGATGAATCGAAGGAGGAGGTTCAGAAGAAGAGAGTTTCAGAGGACTTAGAAGTTCCCCCTGAGGTGAAAAGTGAAGCACATCTAGATTCTCATGAAACTCCCCAGGAAAAGTCAGAGCAAAGCTGTAAGAGGTTATGCCTAGATACCAGTGAAGTGATTCAAGATGGCGTTGCCAAGGAAACAGAGATGCAGGATGCATCAGACAATTCTTTCAGGACATGCAAGCATGAGAATGACAACATGAGGGAATCAGTAGACATTCAAGAGACATCAGGTGTATTGGATTCTGATCGCAAACGGACATTTGAAAATACATGTTCCATAAAACAAGAGATTCATGTGAAAAACAGATCGACTGATACAACAAATATTAAGCCTGGTTGTCCTGACAACTGGTCGGATTCAAAGAGGAAAGTTGATGAAGAGAGTGTTGAGAATATTACCTCAGGAGCAGTGAAGAGGGATGCAGAAGGAAACATCAAAGTTTGCTGAACTCTTACCTGTAGCTTAATTTTTTATTCACTAATTTGTTGGTTGATACGTTGCCTAAGCTATTTATTATGTAACATCAATTTTTCATATAAATGTAGATCGCATATTAAAGTTCATGTACTGCACCCTCAATACATTGATTTGTTTTAAATCTCAGTACAGGTAACTTGGAGCTACAGGGTTTTAATTAGAAATGACAAATATATTACCGGTATGTGAATTCCATGAAAATATGTACCAATTTATGACTGATGTATGTGGTTAGAATTTCTGTCTACCTATGAGCTCAGGTTTTCGCAAGTTGATTAAAGTCGCAGTTAAGCCTACCATTCAGGCCTTGTTCAAAAATAGGAGCTCTACACACAATATTTCTCTTCCAGTTTAAGCTCAGTTGCAACAGATGCCAATCTAATTCACTATTTCACTTGTTGTATTAGATCCCTAACTCCATATTGAAGATCAGACCATGTGGACAATTTTCAGGTGGCATCAACGGAATTACAAAGACTTTTTGTTATACTTTAGCATGGCTTGGACAATAGCCACCTTGGGGGATCATCCTGAGGCAACTCCACCCTTTGCCTTGTAGGATAAAAGAGCGCCTTCGCAAACACGACGGAAACAAAGACAACGGGAGAATTACGGCGATACAGCTCTTCCGTTGTGTTTAGGGAACGAACGCTATCATGGACGCGTACAGTCGGGAAAATCAACAAGACGGAGAAAATTCTGGTTCGTGCATGCGCAGACTGTTTTTGCTTTGCCTTCTGTCGTGTTTGTGAAAGCACCCTAATGTTCCTCACACAACTACAGTACTCTCTTGACAACTACACCCGTATCTCCTCAGGCAACTGCATGTAGACCTGAAATGTGAGGGGGTGTAGGTGTCCAGGGGTAATTGTCCTCGTAGGGACGTGTTTGTTGTTTGCCCTAGGGGTTAATTGTCCATTGCCTTACTTTTGGATGACATGAATAACTACCTCCCAGGGCAATTGCCCCAGACAACTACCCCCTCCCTTCCCCCTCCTATATGTTACACTGCATGACTTTACCTTTTACAAATTCCCTCGGACAACTATGCGGGGTAGTTATAGTAAAGCATTTTTTTGTCTGGGGCTTGCTATCCAGGAATAACTCTCCGGGGTGTATGGGGTAGTTGTCAAAGGTTGTTGTCTAATGCCTCGGTCACACCTTTGCGTATTGCTGCGTATTTATGGCAAGCCGTTTTAATATTTATTCCTATTTCTGGATATCAAGAAATGATTTTCTGTTGTAAAGCAATGGTAATGGTAAATACACAGCAATACGCAAGCCAAATACTCAAAGGTGTGACTCAGGCATTAGGGGGACAGTTTTCTAGGGATGATCATGATGTGGTAATTGTCCAAGAATCAATCTCTACATCGTTTCTTTGTTTAGACAGTTGGCGTGACAACTTTAACATGAAAGTAGAGCTTAGAGGTCAAGTGTGATGGTAAGATCAAAACAGTCATGAAGCTATTATTAGGTTTGTTTCATACACCACTTCCTCAGTCTGTCAAGTGGTTTTGGTATGGTCTTTGAGAGGATCATGACCTTTATATGACACAGACTTCTGGAAATCTGGTAAATGTGTCATTCAATGTAATTGAAACTTGTTCCATAAATAAACTGTATTCTTGTCTTGATTCTGTACGTGATCTTTAATGTTAATATTAAGTCAGTAAGGCAATTTTGTATTGAATGAAATGCAAAACAGAACAGAACTCCTGGCTGTTGTGATTCTGTATGTAGTAGTTGCATGTGTGTGTGTGATCTGATTCTAGTTGATACATCTAGGAGTTGTTTGGAGTAACTATTGAGACAGGGCACCCCTCCCCTTCCCCACCCCATTTTTATTTGTTATTAGTAATTTGTTAATGAAAAACTAAGGAAATATATAAATGAGATACACTTTGCAGTTAGGTGATTAAGGATACATTCCTCTTTCCTCTTCAATAAAAGTCTTATGTATGAAGTGACTTTCAGAGTACATTGTACCCTTTCCAATTTCTAAAAGAAAAATTGCCCTTCTGAAGCTCCCTTCATTTGAAGTGATTGCATGGATGCTCTGGTAAAATATTATTCAAGCAATGGCAGAGATCTACAGGGGAAACCCCTTCGATCGATCGATAGAGAGAGAGAGAGAGAGAGAGAGAGAGAGAGAGAGAGAGAGAGAGAGAGAGAGAGAGAGAAAGGAAAGGAAGAGGGAAGGTAACATGAAAATGAGAAGATATGACCCCATCCCACACCCCTCGCTCTATCTGCCTTTTTCTCTACATATATTTTTTGTTTGTGAACGACTAGACGGCGAGTAGTAAGCCTATATGAATTATGAGGACCTTGGGTATCTTTGAACCATCAACTAACAAGTCCCTGTTTGAACAGTGGCGGATCCAAGGGGGCCGGGTCCCCTCCCCTGGTGAAAAAACGTGCAAAAACACATTGATTTTACCTTTTTTTTCTCTTCAGATGGGCCCTCTCCCCTGGCGCTCAAGGGGGGGGGGGGGAGGGTGCGATTTTTCTAATTTTTGAGGGCCCCCCAAAAAAATAATGCCAACTACCCCCCCCCCCCTCCCCCTGGATTTGGTTTGGATGGGGTGTGCTGCTCAAGCCTCGAAACCCCTGCCCATTTTATAGGGTCATTAAACAAAAATTGAGGAAAAAACGGACTCATGTTTAGTAATATTTTTGTTAAAAATGGGACCCATGATTAGGGACTTTTTGTGAAAAAGTAGCCCATTAAAACGACACCCCCGTATGTCTTAACATTTGAGTCCCCCCCCCCCCCCCGGATTCTTTGATAGTACATCGATGACGTTATGCACCAAACAGTAGCGATATATTGATTAGGACGGCGAGCAAGATGGACATTCAAAAGGTTTCCTGAAGCGTTGCGACTGAGTACGGATTCACATTCAATAAGAGACAATGGTGCAAGGTTACATAACAATAAATAAACAAGCACTGCCGGAAAATACTCTGTCCAGGATGCAGTGCAGGGTACATAGTTGCATTTTTCAAAAATAGTTCTTTTACTCTGTTTACAAAAGTGTCATAAAAAGAACGAATTGCATGGGCAAGTATATAGTAATTAAATGCTATAACGTAATAAAGGCCACCGTGATACATCATTCAACAACTTCCCCCATAATGAGCAAATTGATGTGTATTCATTATATCTGTTCCTTGAGATAATAATAAAAGAGAAGAAAATTAAGTTAATAAATGCCCTTTGTCATGCAAAAGGCCTCTATTCGGTTCATATCTATTTTCTTATTCTAATTTGGGAGTAAAATACACCCAAACTTAGTTTAGATTAAAATTGTGTACAACCTAGCTTCTTAAGACATCCATTTTCTTCCCAGCAGCTATACTCCTTTCTGTGATTGGATTGTTGCTAATAATCATGATATTCTTCCAATGTGATCATTTCACACCTGCATCAACTTTTAATAATAATAATAATAATAAAAACGTTACTTATAAAGCGCTTACCACCGAAGTCTCTAAGCGCTATATCATATCATATCATAACGTATGTTCTTAATGAAAATGAAATATATATATATATGAATAAATTTATATATTCAAACAAATATATATTTATGTGATATATCTTTGAATATGATATGTTAATTTAAAGGCACACTACTTGTAGCTACTTGCTCCCTCTATATAGAAAACTTCCCAAATCGGTGCCTGTTGGTCCCCCATGATCCTCTTTTTCTTATGTTAAATGAGAGCTGAGTTAATGAGATAGCCACCTGTCACAGTGACCTCGATGGCTCGCTGGGCGGTCTAATCCCTTCTTGCTGAAGTAGTAAAGCTTCCCTTTAAAGAAAAGTTCAAAGAAGGGTACGTGCTTAATAATTTAAAGAAAAGTTCAAAGAAGGGTACGTGCTTAATAAATGAAGCGGAAAACGAAATTTCTTTCATTTAGTTTCTGTATCTCTCGGAAAACATTACGACTCTCTCATTAACCCTGCTCGTGTTTCTATAATACTCTGTGGTAAGCCTGGGGAAATCGTCTTCACATATTTTGTTTAGATGAAGGTTACAGCATTTACTCATCTTCATCATTACGTCATCTTTACCATGCAGGTAAACATGTGATGCTCATACCAGCATCCTCCGATCCACCACCACTCTAAAAATAGAGATAGCGCAAGAAGACTCGATATTATCAGAGTAGGGGACAATCTTTACAATATGCCTTGATTTGTGTTTAAAAAATATCTAATTCTGTTTTAATCATAGACTTTCATGAAAATTTTAATCGTTTTTAGAAGCTATACGACTAAGATTTACTTTTGGAAAAGACATGCAATATATTTTGTGACCTCCTCGTTGATAACTTATAGTTTTACCTATATGAGAAATGGACTCTTCCATATGTTACCTTGGAAAACACATCGTTCCATTCCAGCGCATTCATTCATCATCCATACAGCACACACACGCAAAACTCACTACCAATTATCGTTGTCTATGCACAAATCGACCAGTTCGCCTGCACTGAGTATACCGGTGCTAGCGACCGAACAATGAGGGTGTAAACAAACAGATGCAACCATACAAATCTTCAGCACACGGCACACTGCGTTCGATCGTCACTAAATCGCAAATCCATCTCCGAGAGCAACACGTACTCTGAAAATTTTTTGCCTCACATCTGACGGAAAAACACTGAAATATATTCAAAATGAAGGTCCTTAAATGCTGCTCCATCGCCCTGTCGGCAAAATTTATCATGTTCTGTCTCTCAGTCCTCTTTTGGGTAAGTTACAAGTCTTGTTATGCTATTTGTAGATCGACCTGTAATTTGACTTTGAATTTTGTGATGATGTTGCATTATTGGGATGAAAATGAAATATATTGCGAGAGTGCTTTCTAAGAACGCGATGTTTTCCGTCAATGCAATGTGGAACTGAAAATGGTGGAGAAAAATGAAATAACCGTAACTATTGATATATATTCATTAGAAAGTGAAAATATTGTGCTAAATTGGCATTTAATCCAGGGTGTATTTGTTTTTAAATATCGTTTGATAACTAACAACCTAGATAACCAGATAACGATTGAGGAATATAACTATACCGAGATGGATAATTTGTGAGCCTCGGAAACGAACCTAATTTGTTGCATATTAAAGCTGTATCTAAACTTTGTCTTAACTGAAGGTGCCACTTTCTTACATGCAGTATTTTATTACTTGTCATTGACAACAATGTTTTGTCGTCTATTCCAAACCCTAAAGCATATTGTTGTACAATATATTATAAATGCTCTCCATTATATACATTGATTGACATAACAATTTAAAGAAACACCAAATCTAAAATATATTCCAATTTTTTTTTCTCTCTCCAGATTGGTTCTGCTGGTCTCATGTACCTCGGTATTGAGATGTTCACATATGCCGGAAACATCCACCACCTTGCCAGCAACTATTTCTTGACCATCCCCGCCAGCGTGTGCATCGGTCTCAGTATTCTTTTCCTGACCGTCGGTATCATCGGACTCATCGCTCTTACCAGGGAAGATGCTAGGTTCCTCAGGAGAATGGTGAGTTGATTAGAGTTTGAGGAGTTTTATATTTTTTTAGAGAGTAATAGAATGAAGATTATAACCAGTGATTATCTTTCCGATGGAAAACATATGGTTTATCACACGTTTCCATTGAATATCACAAGTAGCAGAAGAACAATACCCCAATGTTTGGACTTGGTCTTTAACAGGTTTGAAAGGGATAATCTGCGTCATGAGAGCGAGAAATATCTGAAGTTAATGTTAAAGGTTAATGAGTTAAAACCCTTCTGGTACTTACCAGACTAATATATTAAAGTAACTGTAAGTTGTAACCTGAATAACTGAATTGGAGATTTACGTTTGGGAGGTCTTCTAATCATCAATTTTTATCGTCCTATATCAAACTTTTGCTCTCAGTTTTATCTTCATACATCCAGTCAATATGCAGACAAAGACATGATGAAAAAGTATTTTGACTAAATTGTTTAATAAAATAGTGATAACAAGCCCCTAAAACGACAATATCAACTCCTTAAATTTAATATGTTTCAGAATAAACATATACTATTGGGTTCAAATGGGTCTATATTACTTTGGGACAGTAAAATCTGAGAAAGTAATTACTCAGCATTGTCAGATTGATTAGTTGGAAATGTGACGTCGCCAATTTGAAACCAGACTTACATCCGTCAGAATGGTGATATTACGCTTGCCAGGAAATGACCTCAGATTAACTTCCAGTACAGAAGTTACATGGAGTTCCTAAACTGTACCCTGTAGTTACCCCCATGACATTTTCAATAAAATGATACTTAAATCAGTTAAATGTCACTGTATGCTATTAATTTTCATCCATAGCTACTCATGCTGTGACCATTTCATGTGGTAGAGTTTTTATATATATTTGACATACCGGTACTTCTTTATCATTTTCAAAGATGATAATATACCGGTAAATGTATATAAGTTATCATCACAGTTATCAAATATCAATTACCGGTACTCATATCTGGAAAAAACAATGTTGGAATTACTCTGTTTTACTTTTGATATATTCATATAGGAAAATAGTAAAACAATTATTGTAACTAGATCTGTTTTAAAAAAGACTTTATGTTGTAAATGAGAAGGAAAAAAAGAGTACATACCAAAGAAAATGGGAGATATATTCTTTTTCCAAAATGTGACAAGAATAATATTCCCAAATTCATCATAAATTGTAAGTTTTATGTCATTTTGATGATTATCTGCTGTTGCATAGGGTCAAGTTTATAAGAATAAATCAACCACCAGTCTATGGTTTACATGTATCTCATCTTTAGATCTTGATCAGGGAATTCAGAGATTCAATCTGTATGATGTGTCACAGAAACAGTCTTAGTTATAATGTGTTCTCTTACATGTATGAACATATAAATTAATTAATGCTATAATTGATATCTTTCTTTAAGAACTTCAACAAAAGGTAACCTCCGTATAAAAAGGTATCCTGTTACATTCTGAAACATGACTTTACCCATCGACTACTAAATTATGTTATTCCCATAGGCAGGCTGTAATACTGGAGCCACCCTGCCCATACAAAATGTGTTAATACATGTATTCCAATCGACTCAGAAAATGCATTGCATAGACTTATGGGGGAATTTGATCTTGTGGAAATGAGAATAAAGATTTCATATCATTTAATTTGTGTTCATTAAGCTGTATACTTATACCATTTTCTTTTCAATTAAATTCATTCAATTCACCCTGTAGATGAATCTGATGTAATGTGTACCCATACATGTAATTATAATAAATCTTTACTGGTATATGTTTGATTTCTCTTCAGTTTGTTGCCTTGCTAATGGTTATCGTCATTCTGGAGATCACAGGGGCTGCCCTTGCTATTGCCTTCAAGGAGGAGGTGAGCTTCAAGGATTTCATTCAAATACAATAGTCATGTTTAATTTTGTTTTAGTGAGAAGTTGTCATTATAATGATTATTATTATTATTATTATTATTATGATGACTCCTATTATAATAATTATTATTATCATCATTATCTTTATGATTAATTCATGAGTATTGGTGTTATTTATATTAATATTATTGCTATATTAGTAGTAGTAGTAGTAGTGTTGTTAGTTATTATTTTGTAATTATTACCTTTATTATTAATGTTACTTTTGTTGTTCTTGCTATCATTTTTTAAATAATGCAGTTGCATATCTACAGACAAATATTTGATGCAGAACATTGATCTATTTATATATATAAAAAGAAGTGGTCATATGAAATATGAATAGTCTAAAAAAACATAGCATAACAAAATTATTTAAAAAAACACCTTACAATGTTTTGTATCAATGGGCGCGTTCATGCTTGATTTTGAAGGCAGAATGAGCGATTTGTAACGCTCATCGTAAACGCTCATCGTAATCGCAGTTCCACGGTGCACTGTTCATGCTCACTTCTCCAGGCAATTCTCCTTGGGTGGCCTTCAGCTGGATTCGCAAACCTGTGTGCGCATGCTACGTAGACCCACTAGAGGTCAGTGTGTTGACCCCATTTAAACGCGTTTACAAATTGTAAACGCATCTTTTTGTGAGTTTACGATCGGCGATCGTGATCGCCGTTTTTCGGTGATTCTACAAAAGTGAGCATGAACGCAATCGTGTTTTAAACTAAACGCGTAACAGATGCCTGATTCTGGCCGTCAAAATCAAGCATGAACGCGCCCAATGTGACATCTATTAAAACGAAAGTGATAGCAATCCTGTAATCATTGTGATTATGGCAATATATATCATACTGGATACAGTAGAAAACATTAAAATGGGGAATCGTTGTAATGAGTGCTCTGTAATTAATACTAACTGATTCATGTATTTTTTTTTGGCAATTAACAGATCAACACGGGTATTGACAATGGACTTAATAACACCATGAAACATTACAATGAGAAAGAGAACTACCAGAGGTCAATGGACTACGTACAAGGACATGTAAGTTTTACATCCTTTTCCAAATGTCATTCTCATAGTACACATTACATTCAGCAAAGGCTGATATAATTCTATTGTCAAACTTTATGCAGCCTATCGCGAAGATATATGTACTAGAAAGATTACCAGTTTTCTATGCAGGCATACTAAGCTAGATAATCAAAATATGCAGATGATGTCATTCAATACATGTAGTTATGCTATTTAGAAAGAGGTATATAGTAGATTAGTCAGCTACATAAAAGAAACATTTTCTTTATCTCTTTGCAATGTTTTTTTTTTTCCTTTTCAATTCAATGATAACAGGAGGTCAGGAAGAGAATTTCTCAATTAGTTTTGACAATTCCCCAACCAACCAACCGGTACTTGTTCACTGCTGTCTTTTGTGTGCACCTAGCAAAATATTAAAGTGTATCACTTTTAAAACTTAATTTGTTATAGATTTAAATCTTTGATCTTTTGAATCTTTTTGATGGATTTAATTTAGTGATCAAGGAGCCCAAGTGGTCAAGGTGTATCTAACTTGAAAGTACATTGTATATATACCACTATGATTTTTGTCAATCTAATGATAATTGTAATCATTAGATCAATTTATATAGCGCAGCTACTACATAAATAAACTCAACTGGGCTGACTGAAAACCAAACATCTAACAGTGCCACTTTACAGACACACACTAACAAAAAATTGAAAGCTCCTGAATACAAGTGCATCTTAAAGCCTGTCTGTACTAGTTTGGCCAGGGGAATTAGACCTCCCTCCAAGGTCACTGATAGGTGGTCATCTCATTGAATCGGCTCTCAATAAACATAAGAAAAAGGGAATCATGGGGGACCAACAGGCACCGATCAGGCATTGTTAGCTATATAGAGGGCGCAAGTAGCTATAAGTAGTGCAGTAGGGCTTTAAATTTAATTTTGATTAAATGATTTTTCTTTCTTTGCTTCCAGCTTGATTGCTGTGGATCCCACCACGCTGAGGACTGGGCCACCACTCCATGGGGTCACGCTAACCCCGACATGGTCCCTCTTAGCTGCTGTAAGGATAACGCTACAGCCAACTGCACGGGGTCACTGGTCAACGATCAGTTCAACATCAACCACGATGTAAGTCAATCTCTGTTGAATGGATAGAGCAGCTTTTGGAACTAAACTGAAAAGTTATTAAGCTTAATTTGTAACAATTTTTTTAATGGAACTGGAAACAAATGATACTGATTTTGAATTGAGAGAATAATAAGTTTTGATTCAATGAAAGAATTTGGTGAAAAATCATGAAATCCTCCCAATTTCTGATATTAGGTCAAGACTATGTAGGATATTGACTTATATTTTATTTCTATTATCTCTATTAAAATAATATTCAATTGCAAAATGAAAAGGCAATGCATCTGTTTGGTTAACAGTACAGTATGCATGAAAAGGCATGAACATCATGGAAGGAGAGAAGCATGTTTTCATTGATAAAGTTTTTAATTTGCTTAATCTCATGAAATATATTTTATCTTCCCCATTCACAGGGTTGTCAAGAAAAGCTTTACGATGACATCAAGGCTTATCTTGTATACATCATCATTATTGCAGTTCTTCTCTTTCTTTTGCAGGTAAGTAATTCAAAAAGTATGAAAGAAATATTTAAAAAAACGGAATGCATGTGTCAAAATCTGGTTAATCCGGTCAAAAAACATGATAAGACTTCTAAAATGTGTGAAGTATGGGATATTCATTCACATCTTAACAGTAAAAGTGAATAATATTTTTTTAAATCAACAGAGAAAGTCTTACTTTTACTATATAGCAAGTCAAGATATAAGATTACAGCTCCCTGAATGCTAAGTGTACAATTTTACACTCTATAAATATCATCAGGTTTTTTTTTTTAATGTAAAGTTTTGTATCAGTTTGTGATAACATCCCCCTGTCCACACACAACATTTTCCGTGACTAATCATGATTAGCTATACCGTTTCGCGATAGTGATACCGTTTCGCGATAGTTTTACGACCAAAATTGTAGGTGTGGACGCTCACTAACGATACGTCGTATAATGAAACTAGTCTAACGAAACGCAGGTTTGGGCATCGTTTCGAACTGAAACTCGATAAAGAATCACGCCTAATCACGGAAAATGTTGTGTGTGGACAGGGGGAGTGTAACTAGTGTAACTAACTGGGCGGGGCTTAACGTGACCTCGAGCGAAATGAGACCAGACCTCTTATCACTATCGCGAAACTCTATAAAGAATCACGGAAAATGTTATGTGTGGACAGGGGGCATTTTATACGATGATTCTTTAGTGACGACGTTTCTTGTGTGTGGACATCCTGGAATTTATACGATGATTCTTTATACGACGTATCGTTATAGAGTTTCGGGATAAATTGTTTTGTGTGTGGACACGCTGATTGTGTCATAACAGTAGTTAACACAACCCTAGCCTTTGTTTAATCAGATAAGTCTGTGGAGTTGAGATTAGGAAGGTTATAACAAGGTCGTATTGTGCAGTGTGCTACCAGTCAGTAGCAGAGAGAATCAGTGCTTGGTGTGCCTGTACTTCCTATGTGGTATCCGATCCTGCATGAATGCTTGTTCAAATATTCACTTGTCTGGTACAAGTACAAACATTCAGTAAATCAATAACATCAAGTTTGCTGTATCCTTTAAAGGGATTGGAAAGTTTGAAAGCATATAACGTTTTTGTAATACAGTTTTTGCCCTGTACTAGCATTAAACCTATCACTAGGGATCCCAAAATAAGTCTTTATCGACAATGGTCCTTTAATGAGGGAATCAGAATACCACGAAAAAGTAAACATTTTTTTTTCTATCTTTTTTTTCTTCTTTTTAAAGAATTTATTTCTATTTTGATAGGAGATTGTAAATAATTCATGAAGTCTGAAAGACCCATTATATGTCATGTATCTTTTATTTTTGTAGTGATTCTTAAAAAATCCCCCCCCCCCCCCTGTAAATTTCATGTGATTAGATAAATGTGGTAAGAATAAAACTTTAGGAAATGAATGCATTTAATCATTAAAGGGATTGGGTAATTTTGTCTCAGATTCTGAAACAAAACCCTGGATTTACCTCATGCTACAATGATAATTATAAACCTTTTTTTATAACACTACAGTCTATTTGGGAAAATGAGGGCTTCAACATTACACCATATCACAGACACTAATAACATGTAGGGCCATGCATCTCAGATCTAATATTGTTAAACAATGCCTTTAATCTTTGATTTTTTTAATCTCTTTCCGCAGTCTATGGCCCTCTGTTGTACCTGCTACCTGGTGTGTCATCGACGGGACAAGCAATACCAACAGCTCCAGACACCCTCCAAGCGTGAGTCAAGCTACGGGTACAGGGCATAAATCATCTACAAAAAAAGACTATTACCAGACGCACAAATGTAATCAAGAATCATTGATATCCCCAAAAATCATCTACAGAAAAAGACTGTTACGCACAAATGTTTACCAGAATCAGTGATCTCCCAGGGTGTTTGACAACCTTGATATAGTGGACACCTCTACAGAAGGGCCACCTGTCTACAAAGGCCAGCATGTTCTGCATTCGCAATGATATATATTACAGCACAGCATGTTCCAGGGTATTCATTGGCATAACTGTCTGAAAAAATAGAAAGGTCTGGGGGGTTTTTGGAAAAGTTATCCGATCTATCCATTTGTGAATTAAAAATGGATTAACTTTTTCTTTTTTGAGTTCCAAGAATTTACTCAAGTCACACTTCTTGCTCATTATAACATTCCATTTTCTTATTTGTTGTTTTTCTTGAGCTCACATTATTATAAATTATCTTGACACCATAATTAGCTAACTGAGGATCAGCAAAAGACTATGATTATTTAGGTATATGATTGATCATGAATTTCATTAGTCAGAGTAAATAATGTTTCTTTGTAGGCTGAGTAAAGAAAATGTCTTTTTATGAGATAGCAAATAGTGTTATGAAAAACATGGAGTAATTGCCTTCACTTAAACATTATTTGTGTCACATGTTGTGCTTTATAGTCGGATGTTTTTCTAAAACAGGTGCAAGCTTATAGAAAGTAATGGTGATTTCGTGATAGAAATGAATTTTTAAGAAACGTGTAAAAGCAAGTGTCTTCTGTATGTCACTCAGGTTTTTTTTCGTCCAGAAGAAAAGTGTGTGTTTCTAAATACATGTTGACTTTCATATTGTGCGAAACCTTTTAATACCCTACATGTATTTTATCTTTGGGATGGTATTATAAATGTGTGTGCCTGTAGCATGTATTTATTTGAAAATGGTCATTCATTTTGAAGATTGTGGAGTGCCAGGATTGTCGAGTCTGACATGAGCACCATACAAGAATCCCTTATTATTATTATTGTTAATATTTCCAATACCCTGCCAAAGTGAAGGCAAAAAAAGTTTAATGAAGAGGATTCTAAAATGGTTTGGTTAGGAATGATCCATTACATGTAAATATATAACTTATTCCTTGTTAAATGGTGATCAGCCCAGAAATAATGGCATTTCAACTAAGTAAGTCGTTGTTAAATCTTTACCGTGAAAAAAGGTACTGCATTTGGATGTACTTAACAACCCATCGACGATGGCTCTTTATAAAAAAAAAATGTTATCGTCTTCGAGAGTTTACAGATTCCTGTCTTTCAAAATTTGATGATATAAATTCTTTTACACATTTTTACCCCTTTCTTATTATAATCATTTTTTAATGAGGACTTGTAAGGATGATTTTTTTTTAAATAAATGTTTTATTTGATATTGTGCACCACGTGGAAGTGACTTTTATCAGTAAATTGTGGAGTATTGTATTATATGTATAATAAAACTCAGATTGGTACTGTTTGTACATATAAATTTGGAGTGTTTATTGTAATCATTTTTCTGCGTTTTCTTTACCTTGCTGCATTATAATTCCAACTTCATAAATTATAACATTACCATTTCAGAGGGAGAGGGAGAGAGAAAGAGATTGGGAGTGAGAGCGAGAGAAAGAGAGAGAGAGAGGGAGGGCGAGGGAAAGGGAGAGAGAGAGAGAAAACGAAAGAGATTTCTTATGAAAGAGGTATGTACTGTAGACTTCAATTACTATAAAGAAATAATCATGGCCTTCATGGGATGATGTAAGATAATAATTTGATTAAAGGTATTACAAAGTTTTGGGAAATTTTGAAAAATGGGTGGATAGTGATTCTTTACAATTTTGATATATTTGGATGCCTCTGGGGATGAATTAAAAGGACTAGAAATGTTAGCCCCTAAAATACTTCTGCTTTCGAGAAAAATTGAATATAAAGATTTACCGGTGCTCCCGGTAAATTTTGAAAAATTTCAAATAGCACCTACGGCCGTACAATGGTAGCTGCGACCATGAAAATCTCAGAATATGTAGTTGTGGTATATAATTTCCGAACGGGAATAGCTAATCGGTCGATTTTAGTCAAGAAACATTGTTTTACAGCTTAATGAATATTTGACCTTGAGAGGGAGCTATACAACATCAAGTGTTTATTATTTACAATTTCATAACTTAAGAGTCGATTTCGACCGCGACAACGATCAGTGAATATTGTAGGATCGCATATGCTTCCAATATGTTCATTTGAACCAAATTCACGACCCCATACCAAAACTTTGTATTACCTTTAAGATATCCTCCCTATCATCCCCACTTTCATTTTAAAGATGCGCTCCCCCCCCCCCCAAAAAAAAAAACGCCTATCGTTTTCTCCCCTCTTTCTCTCCCCTTTTCTTTCAATCACTCTCTCTTTCTACCTTTCTATTTGTTCCTTTCAACAAATCTTTATCTTGTAAACCTTTCTATTCATGTCTCAACCCCCCCCCCCCCTTATCTCTCTTCCTGCTCTTCTCATTGCTTCTAAATGTATTTATGTCACCAAATTCATGTTACCTTTACATGTCAATATCTCTCTCTCTCTCTCTCCCACTCTCAACCTTCCACTTTCTCTCTCACTCTCTCTCTCTTTGTCACAATCTTCCCCTCTCTCACCCTCTCTCAATCTTCCTCTCTTTACATTTCTCCCTCCTCTCTACCTCTCTGTCCCTGTTGCTGCCCTACTCATGTTATTTGTATATACATGTATCTCAATCTCTGTACCTTTTTATCTCAATCTCTCTTACTTTCACCCTCTGTCTCTCTCATTTTCACAATCACCTTGATATCAACACTTCACAAATATGTCAGTAGTCATTCTTTGATAATGATATATAAAATAATTTATTTTCAATAATTCATTTTTATTGCAAAGAATATTCAATATATAACAGTTACCGGTATTGATAATCTATGGAAATATAAAGTGCATACATTATTCAAACAAATAATCTTGTCATCACAAGAACATATCTCATCTATCTAATATTTCATTGTATCTAATTCAATGTACAAGTACAAATTCAGTTTGAAAGAAATCATGTAATGACATCAGCTGCCTTTACAACAAACATTTATAAGCCTAAAACTTTAACAAGTGGAGGAGATTTTCAAAAAGTTACATGCCATGAAACAATTAAATTACATCACTGACGATTTGCATTTTTCAAGAAGAAAAAAGATTAAATGTTAATTTATCAAAAGTTTGCCTCATAGCAGTTAGGCTAAATTGTCCCTTTTTTAAAGGAAAAAAAAAGCATGATCTTCAACAAAGACCACAAAACAGTACAGTATATATGACAAGAGTAAAAACAGGATAATATAAAGTAACATTTTATGAGTTTCTGGATTAGTATGGCATATGGGCTCAAGTGTTCTTATATAAGTGATGTACAGTCAAACCTGTCTATAGCGACCACCCAAGGGAAACACAAAAAGTGGTCTTAGTAGACAGGTGGTCTTTGTAGACAGGTTCTTTTAGTACATGTTTCAATAAAAAACCATTTTCAAGGAAACAAAAAATGTGGTCTTTGTAAAGAGGTGGTCTTTGAAGACGGGTGGTCACTAAAGCAGGTTTGACTGTATTATGACTACACATGATGAACAGTCTAGTGCAGCAATTTGAATCTGAAAGGAAAGTGCACAATATCAAAATACCATTTGGATTGGATTGGATTGAACTGGATTGAACTGGATTGGATTGGATTGGATTGGACTGGATATAACTTCCATTTAAGAGATGACACAGCTATGATTCACGGAATAGACAGGATCAAACACTGCATTCAAAAGTCTTAAATGCGATTCTGTGTCATGTGTCCCTTACAATTCCTTGAATGTGGTGTCATTATGCAAAGATACTTTTCAATTCTGAATGAAATAGATGGGGGGAAAAATCATAGTCTTTCTCAGAATCTTTCTTGTATACATTTCAGTTGCCGCAGTCTTGTCAAGAACTTTGAAAATCTTACCCCGTTTTTAAATGATATACATCACAATTTCATACAAACAAGGCACACTGAATGGTATCCACCTTCATCACGTTACAAGCTTTCACAGACATTGAGGAAAGATCAATTTAAGCTCTGCCAATTGTTCGCTAGTGAAAATAACTTTCAATTTCGCTCATAACCATTCATATAATAGCTTTAAAAAATTACTCATTTTGTATTGATAACCTTTTCTGAAAATATGCTAAGCTTCCGTTAACCTGAATATGAATCGGTCGTGTTCGTTCATAAAGCTTGTTAGGCCTGTAATTGAGCTGGGTCGTTGGGCCTTGAATGAGACTACACTCTACAGGACGGCACCATGACAGCTCATCTAATGGGCAGATGATTCATAAAAATGATTACATTTACCAAGAGGTATGAATTAACATTTGAAGGTTAAGGTAACTTTGGTCTTAATCATATTTATTTTTCTTATGCTGAAACAAGACAAAAGGAGGACGAACTACACAGATGCCCAAATCAAACATCTTTGCCAGAAATTTAGATGAGGCCATACCCACCTGCCCTACAGAGTAGAAATGCCAGTTCAAGTGATGGACAGATTGGAAGGCATATCTTCAATGAACAGAATACTTTCTTTAAGAACAGTAAACGTGTCGTGAAAGTGTTGCTCTTCCCAAGAACAAAGGTGAACGACTCTGTGCCTTCAGGTTGCGATGATGAAATGGCTTTTCTGGTTGATTCGTCAATACTTCGTTACTCAGAAGATCTGACTTGTGATGAGACTGGAAAGTACTTGAAAAGTAGCTGCTCAAAGTGCACTGTAATACTGGATAAGAATGACGGTGTCAAAACTGAGGTAAAAGCATACACTTCAGTTCGAAAATACTACAATCATAAAGACACACCAAACTTCCAGAGAACAATCTACGAACTACACAACAAAGAAAATGTACACCCAATCTGCATCATTCGCTATGCATGGAGAGGCGAAAAAACTGAGCTTGTCTTTACTCCTCATGGCAACCAGAAGAATGCGGATAGACAATTCATTGATTCAAAGAAAGAACTTATCGAGGATCTGAAAACCTCCAAACGGTCCTCAGCTCAGAAAGTAATGAAAATATCTATGGCAAGGAAGGAGGTGTTAACATGCAGTCATTCAGTTCTGTACCAAGGGACACCAGCCAAGTCTATAGGCACAATATAGCAAAAGGAAGTGCATCAGACTTCAGCGAACCGCTGAAGTTGAACTTGAAAGGAGAATTCGTAAAGAGTGTGGAGTTTCGGCATGCGGGAGGGAGTGTAAGTGGACATCGAGAAAGACAAAGCATCACGGATTCATGGTGATGTCGTCGGAAGGAGCACCCGAGTATAGCATCATGCGATACCTCCTTTGATCGCAGCCGCTTCGTCATACAAGACCTCCTAGAATTTGTAAGGTCTTTCCTCCCGGGCGATTCGCTAAAAGGCTGCTTCGTCCAGGCAGGAATGGACTATAAAAAGACTTCAGTAGACTGGGCAAACTACACTCAAGATCTTTTCAGGAAGTTTGTAGACACGCAGTACAATGTCGAAAACCGCTGAAAAGCTGCTCCGTCCAGGCAGGAATGGACTATAAAAAGACTTCAGTAGACTGGGCAAACTACACTCAAGATCTTTTCAGGAAGTTTGTAGACACGCAGTACAATGTCGAAAACCGCTGAAAAGCTGCTCCGTCCAGGCAGGAATGGACTATAAAAAGACTTCAGTAGACTGGGCAAACTACACTCAAGATCTTTTCAGGAAGTTTGTAGACACGCAGTACAATGTCGAAAACCGCTAAAAAGCTGCTCCGTCCAGGCAGGAATGGACTATAAAAAGACTTCAGTAGACTGGGCAAACTACACTCAAGATCTTTTCAGGAAGTTTGTAGACACGCAGTACAATGTCGAAAACCGCTGAAAAGCTGCTCCGTCCAGGCAGGAATGGACTATAAAAAGACTGCAGTAGACTGGGCAAACTACACTCGAGATCTTTTCAGGAAGTTTGTAGACACGCAGTACAATGTTGAAAACCGCTAAAAAGCTGCTCCGTCCAGGCAGGAATGGACTATAAAAAGACTTCAGTAGACTGGGCAAACTACACTCAAGATCTTTTCAGGAAGTTTGTAGACACGCAGTACAATGTCGAAAACCGCTGAAAAGCTGCTCCGTCCAGGCAGGAATGGACTATAAAAAGACTTCAGTAGACTGGGCAAACTACACTCAAGATCTTTTCAGGAAGTTTGTAGACACGCAGTACAATGTCGAAAACCGCTGAAAAGCTGCTCCGTCCAGACAGGAATGGACTATAAAAAGACTTCAGTAGACTGGTCAAACTACACTCAAGATCTTTTCAGGAAGTTTGTAGACACGCAGTACAATGTTGAAAACCGCTGAAAAGCTGCTCCGTCCAGGCAGGAATGGACTATAAAAAGACTGCAGTAGACTGGGCAAACTACACTCGAGATCTTTTCAGGAAGTTTGTAGACACGCAGTACAATGTCGAAAACCGTTGAAAAGCTGCTCCGTCCAGGCAGGAATGGAATATAAAAAGACTTCAGTAGACTGGGCAAACTACACTCAAGATCTTTTCAGGAAGTTTGTAGACACGCAGTACAATGTCGAAAACCGCTGAAAAGCTGCTCCGTCCAGGCAGGAATGGACTATAAAAAGACTTCAGTAGACTGGGCAAACTACACTCAAGATCTTTTCAGGAAGTTTGTAGACACGCAGTACAATGTTGAAAACCGCTGAAAAGCTGCTCCGTCCAGGCAGGAATGGACTATAAAAAGACTTCAGTAGACTGGGCAAACTACACTCAAGATCTTTTCAGGAAGTTTGTAGACACGCAGTACAAGGTTGAAAACCGCTGAAAAGCTGCTCCGTCCAGGCAGGAATGGACTATAAAAAGACTGCAGTAGACTGGGCAAACTACACTCAAGATCTTTTCAGGAAGTTTGTAGACACGCAGTACAATGTTGAAAACCGCTGAAAAGCTGCTCCGTCCAGGCAGGAATGGACTATAAAAAGACTGCAGTAGACTGGGCAAACTACACTCAAGATCTTTTCAGGAAGTTTGTAGACACGCAGTACAATGTCGAAAACCGCTGAAAAGCTGCTCCGTCCAGGCAGGAATGGACTATAAAAAGACTTCAGTAGACTGGGCAAACTGAAGCCATTGAGCTAACAGACAATCCATCTAAAGTCATGTTGCAGTGTGTGGACGTTTTTGAAAATGTGTTACCGAATGAGAGTCCTGAAAGGCTCTTGTGGGATGAACAATTAAAAGCTGTGAAAAGCAAGAAAAACATGAGATGGCATCCAGCAGTCATGCGATGGTTTATTGCCATCTAATCGAAATCTTCATCTGCATACAAAGTCTTGAGAGAAGCTGGGTTTCTCAAACTTCCACATGAAAGCACCCTCAAAAGATATACCAATTACACGGATGCTACTGTCGGCATACAGCATGACATACTCTGAGACAATGATCGATGAAATGAACCTAAGCAAACCACATACTGCAAATGTCACCCTTATCTTAGATGAAATGAAAATTAAATCTGTACTTGTATATGCGGCATCATCTGGACAACTTATTGGATTTACAGATGAAGGAGAAATCAACAGAGAGATTGCAGACAGAAACAGCAGAAGAACAACTCGCCACCCATGCGTTTACTGCAATGGTACGAGGAACATTTCAAAACTCACAACAACCAGTGACATTCTTTCCATCGTGTGCTTTGAATAGCAGTGATATTTATGTAACAGTGTGACATTTTGTTTCTGTGCCTCAGTTATGTCTGATGTTCAAATGGATGACGAACTGTCTTTATGAAAGACACAATTTTCTCTTTACATCACTCGACCAGAACTGGTTGTCTCTGCACCACCTCTCAGCAATTGTTGGGGGTTTATTGATGGTACGGTTCGTCCATTTGCAGACCAGGTGAACACCAGAGGGTCATGTATAATGGACATAAGAGAATTCATGCACTAAAATACCAATCAGTGACAGCTCCAAATGGTTTGATTGCGTCCTTGTACGGACCTGTTGAAGGCCATAGGCATGACGCTTTTCTTTTGCGGGACTCGGGGCTCCTGACAGAACTAGAGGCCAGGTCTCATAATGAACAAGGGAATATTCTTTGCATTTATGGCAATCCAGCCTACCCATTATGCTGGCCAACAGCTGGAAGCACCTTTCCAAACAGCAAACATTACCAGGGAACAGGAAGCCTTTAATGCGGCAATGTCCAAGGTCCGCATCAGTATCGAATGGTCATTTGGGGACATTATCAATAACTTCAAATTTACAGACTTTAAGAAAAGCCAGAACATGCTACTGAGTGCATGTGGTATAAGATGTATATTGTTACAGGACTTTTAACAAATGCCCACACATGTTTATACAAAAACAATACGTCCCTCTATTTTGAATTACATCCCCCATCATTGAAGAATATTTTCAGTAGTTTCAATTTGTGTAGAGCATGTCACTGCCACTGTTTAGATAATTGATACTTTTATCATCAACAGATGGTATGAATTTAGGGATCCTACCTCAATGGTGTTCTGAAAAATGGAATAGTATTTACAATGTAGTATTTAGCTTTGTTTTGATCTCTACTTCACAGTTGTCTCAAAACGCAGGGGCCGTGGAGCTTCTCCAGAGAATGGGGGAGGAGGCAAGAGCAGAGGAGGTTGAGGAGGAGGTAGAGATGGTTGTGGAGAGGGAACCCAGAAGGGGAAAGATGAAGAAAAAAAATCAATGGTGAAAAAATCAAAGGGAATATCATACAAAGAGTACCAAGAGCATCTCCTGCAAATTGATGAAGAAAAAAAATCAATGGTGAAAAAATCAAAGGGAATATCATACAAAGAGTACCAAGAGCATCTCCTGCAAATTGAGCAGGAGAAGCTTGAAATGATGAAAAGAAACCATGATTTGATGAAAAGTAATCATGATGTGATGAAAAGTATGCTGACAGTGATGTCAGCCGATGTTTATGGTAGTAAATGAGATTCTTTTTTTATAAGTAGTTATTCGATATGTTTCGAATTGCATGCAGTGGTAGGTGTCGAGCCAAACTGTACATCTTCCAATGAAGATACCTGCATGCCTGAATGCAAGTATAGTGGACACCTGGTTTGAGGACATTCCTGCCCAAACAACAAAGGAAAGGTGCTGTTGATCAGAGAGACAAGAACAAATGCATTGTTGCAGCTTGTCTACCCTGACAGCTTGCACATGCCAAAAGACGGGAAAGCCTATTCAGAGTCTTGGACAGTACATTGAATATCCACTGGCAATAGCTAAGTGTGATGGTTCAATGTACAAAGGCTCCAAAGCAGTGGCTACATCGGTGTATAGGAAGCGATACGAGGGAGTCTTTCAGCCTAGCCATTCAAAGGAACGTACCAAGGCTGTGTCATTCTGGAGGGGACGTTTTTGATTAATGCCTCTCCACTGTAAAGCCACCTGACTTTCCAAGATTACGCATGGATGATATTTACATCTTTCTTCTGCTACTACTTTGAAAGGAATGTGTCAGAATTGGCTTATGCCATACGGGTGGGTAGCGTCGCGTCGCGTTAACTTGAACGCGACCCTTCGTCCAAATCACTAGAGTCGTAAAGAGAAAAAATATGATGACCGAATGAATGATCCTCCAAGAGACCTTATCCTGAGGAAACTTGATTTCAGAGAGTGGGTGGATAAGAATAGTGGGGAAATAAGGAGAAGTCAGTCACAGGTGCCTACCTATTACCACTTAAAGATTGATTGTGTGCGCATGAGGTATCCCATCACTCAAATTAAGGACATCCTCCTGTATGATGAAATAGCTGTGGTTATTACTTTACATGTATGTATTTAAATATGATTTTTTGTTTCTTTATCTCTCTCTTAGATTTTCCATGGGCATGGAGTGTCGCTAGTCGAAGCAAAGTACGCAACTGTTAAAGGTTCTAGCACAAATTCATTATTTGTAAAGAACCTCGCAATTGCCGTCTGGGGTTCGGAGACCCTCAGAGACAGCTAGCTCGAGGGCAAGACCTGCCCACGATTTAAGGACCGGCCAGCAAAACAGAGGCTGGATGCAGACGATCTCCTGGCAGTGAAAGGTAATTGAAAGAAGAAAAAAAGTCCTGAACACATCAGAATTTGGATCAGATGTAAACATTATGTATCTTTGCATCCATAGTTTAATGACACTAAAGGAATTAGAATCTTTTAAACCAAAGAGATGAAAATGATGCGGATCAAGGTTAACAGAAAATTTGGCTTGGATTTAAACGTCTTTACCGACTATTCCCACAGTATTACAGTACATGTAAAATGATGCGTCTAATTTGCCCTCATCATAATCTTCAGTTATGCCTAAGGTTTTCTATGGTATTATGTAAGGGATTATTAGTATATATGTGTTGCATTTTCTGCTCATCAGAATGCTTCTCACATCACTTGGTGGGGCAGCCACTGTTGACAACGGACAGAAAGACCGAGCTGGCCAAGTTTAATATCTACATCAGGGAGAAGATGATGGACCTCAACGGGAGGAAGAAGTAAATAAATCTGTACAGATGTTAAAGTGTAACAATCACCAGTTTGTTAGAGGTTCCAGAATGCTTCTAACATCACTTGGTGGGACAGCCACTGTCGCCATCGGAGAGGAAGACTGAGCTTGCCAAATATAAAACATACACAAGAGAAAAGAGGATGGACCTCAACAGGAGGAAGAAGTTAAAAAAAAAGTATTTAAAAAAAAAAAAGAGTAAAAAATCAGTATCAGTTTTTGCTACTCAAACTTCAACTTGCAGCTATGGACTTTAATGAAAACAGTGACCGTGAACAAGCCAAAACATTGAAAGGTGAGAAACCCTGCAAGGAAGTAATGGTGCAGTTATCCACGAAGCCGGCCGATCACATGTTCTGCAACATGACAGCTTTTGCAGCAAAACTTGATGAAGACCCAGACCTCTATTCAATCCCAGCCGAACACCTTGCTGCTGTAATGCAGGCGACTTATGTCTACAGTGGATGCGATTATACATCATTTTTCGCTGGTTGTGGTAAATCCGCCTTTTTCACTGCATTGTACCGGTACACAGAATTTATAACGAGCGGAACAGTGGTCCCTGGGATCTTGCGCAGAGAGGACGAGAAGACCTCCCTTTCGGCATTCTATCGACTTGTCGGAAGTGTTTACTTTAAAAAGTACCTTGTATCCTATAGACCCACCAAGAGCCCTTATGCACTGTACAGATCCATTGCATTGCAATGAAGATGTGGAGGAGAAACACAGTAAAAGTCCAAGGTTCTGTACATACGCAATAAGCCTGCTTATGAATGCTATTTTGGGGGAGGAGGTTGCGGACCTTCTTACTTCAATTTCCATTGCTCTACTTTCCCCTGGGCAAAATAAGTTATGGACACAACATCATGTTGAGATAATTCATGAGGCAATGGAACATCTGAGGAAGACAGATTATGACTTCAGACAGAATCACAAAGCAAAAGAAGAACCAAAATTTGATTTAAGTCTTATTTCAGGAATCACATTACTGTTATGAAAGATAGAATCAAATTAGAAGAACAACGTTGTGACGAATCATTGACAGAAAACGTAGAATACAATGCTTGGTATATTGGAAGGAGGGGCCATGGGGAAAGGCGGACTTTGAGGATGGTGAAATGCCTTCTACAGAAGCTCTTGCTCTTCATCAAAAAAGGAGTAGATGGGTGATCGAAACGTGGAAACAGAGGCATCGATCTGAAGTTGGTCATCCTCCATTGAAGGACCATGGCTATGATGTACAAGGAGATCTCGTATCGGTCATATGGGACAGCGACATCAACCGGAAAGCCATTGCTTTGGAGGTTGACTGGATCATGAAAGGTTGTAAGTGTGCCACAGGCTGTACAACAAATCATTGCATTTGTCACAAGGAACACAGGGAATTGTGGACCAGGCTGATGTTGCATGAACAGTCAAAATCCTCCCAATCACAGTCATGATGATGTTGTTGATGATGATGTTGATGATGATGGTGATGATGTTGTTGATGATGTTGTTGTTGATGATGTTGTTGTTGATGATGTTGTTGTTGTTGTTGATGATGTTGTTGATGATGTTGTTGATGTTGTTGATGTCGTTGTTGATGATGTTGTTGATGATGTTGTTGTTGATGTTGTTGATGTTGTTGTTGATGATGTTGTTGATGATGTTGTTGATGATGTTGTTGTTGATGATGTTGTTGTTGTTGATGTTGTTGTTGTTGTTGATGATGTTGTTGATGATGTTGTTGTTGTTGATGATGTTGTTGATGTTGTTGTTGATGTTGTTGATGATGTTGTTGATGATGTTGTTGATGTCGTTGTTGATGATGTTGTTGATGATGTTGTTGTTGATGTTGTTGATGTTGTTGTTGATGATGTCGTTGATGATGTTGTTGTTGATGATGTTGTTGATGTTGTTGTTGATGTTGTTGATGATGTTGTTGATGATGTTGTTGATGATGATGTTGTTGATGATGTTGTTGTTGATGATGTTGATGTTGTTGTTGTTGTTGATGTTGTTGTTGATGATGTTGTTGATGTTGTTGTTGATGATTCAGATGAGATTTATTTGCACAGACAGGAGATTGAACTTCTGGAAGAAATCAACCCCGATGTGGAACCTGAGGGGACCCTATCAGAATCAGAAACTGAGGCAATGATATGGGATGCAGATCAAGTAATTACTATTCAAAAATACAATTTGTTGACATTTAAATAGCAAAGAGGAGATTGAAGATCGGATTGCCAATGGACCGAAAATGGTAATCCCCAAAATCTGGGACTCCTCCGTCGAGACACAAAGACCGAGGATGAGGAGATTGGGATGCAAGTGGACGAGTACGAGGAGCCAGCTACTGCACTTGTCCAGGCCAAGACAAATGTCACTTCCATTGCGAAAAAGAAGGTAATTGTCCCAAAGAAGAAAATCATCTCATCAAGCATAAAATACAGGGGTAAGTTCACCCGTGCCCTTGTGAATACTGAGCGCTGTACCCTTAGGTATTTTAGGTATTCACCCTCAGTTACATGATTCATTGTTCCTCAAATGGGACTAAAAGCATTTAGTCCCCTAGATATATGTAGCTTACTTAATACAAGCAAATCTACTTTTATTTCAACTTCCAGGTGTTCATGCAGTGGAGGTTGCGTCCCAATGCCAGTGGTGAGGGAGTGTGTCTGCTGTAAGCAGATTCACCAGGTCGTGCAGAAGATGGACTTATATCTCCATGGTGAGCTTAACTGCATCACAGAATACCCAGGCTTCCAAACAGTGTGTCTGGACCAATATGTGATGGAAACGGCATACCTTCACTATCGCCAGCAGTATGGGGGACTGGCGAGACAGGATGCAACTGAAAATCAGTGAGTTCCATATTTTTTTTAGGGTTAGATTTCAATTCATTGTTCATTATTTTTCAGAAGGAAATAAACGCTGCAAGTCAAAATGGAAAGAGGGCTGAGTATGGGGGACAGGCGAGACAAGATGCAACTGAAAATCAGTGAGTACCATTTTTTTTAGGGTTAGATTTCTAGTCATCGTTCATTATTTTTCAGAAGGAAATAAACGCTGCAAGTCAAAATGGAAAGAGGGCTGCCCTACAAACCATTATAAAGGTGAAGCTGGCAACAAAGAGGAAAGCTGTTGAGGAAGCACCTGGACCCTCAACATTCTCTTTATCCTCTTCTACAATTGAGAGGAAGCTTGGAGCAGAAATTGCAAGGCTCAGAAAGGAAAATGCAATTCTTAATGACCTCAACAGAAGACTACAGGAGCAGGTGATAAACCACTTCTCTGCAGGTGAGTGAAGAACAAATTGTAGCGAGAATTGGGCCCGGGCGGAAAGGAGGTACAGGAACGACCATCCCGGGGAGTTCGTTAGAAAACTCACTTTTGCGAGAGTTTTCAGAGAGGCATGGGAAGAGGTATCGATCAAACGTGACTTCGCAAGGAACAGGTTTTGTGTAACCGGGATCTTCCCCTTAATGAAGAAGTACCGGAGGAAAAGCTGGGACCGGCCACCATCTTCTGTGGAGCCGGAGATCACAACCCCAGTGAGGGAGCTGACGTTCCACTCCCTGAGAAAGATGAACAACAGCAGGCAGCACATCAAGCAGCACACCAACCAGTCAACCTCCCCTCTACTTCCACGGCACCATTCCCTAGGTTATATCCCCAGCCCTTGACAAGCATTTGACCCTTCCCACGCACGCCCCCAACCCAAGAAGAAGACATCAGCGGCACAGCAGCTTCCGAAGTGTATAAGCAGTAAAGCATACATCAGGTACAGAAGAGAAAAGCTGAATCAGAAGGAAGAAGAGGAGTAGAAAAGAAGAAAAGGAAAGAAGAAACGGAGCGGAAGAAAGAAAGAAAGAAAGAAAAGGCTGCAGCAAAGAGTGGCGACACAGTAAAGCTGAAGTAGAAGGAAGAAGAGGAGAAAAAGAAAGAAGAAAAGGAAAGAAGAAAGGGAGCAAAAGAAAAGAGAAAAGGGAGCGAAAGAAGAGAGAAAAGGCTGCAAAGAATGGCGACACTGTTACAGTAGACAACATCGTGATCGATGTCAACATCTGTGCAGAATGTGAAGGGGATTATGAACATGAACCCGAAGAATGGGTGGGATGCAACTTCTACCCTACGTGGTACCATATAGTGTGTATACAGCACTGGATGGCTGCACCGACGATGAGCTTCGAGAGGCCATTTTTAAATGCTGAGTTTGCCAATAAGAATATTCTGCACAGATTTCTTTCTATGCAGGGCACCCTCAGAAAGCGTCACCGAGGGAAGGAAGTACATGTATATCGTCTACGAAAGCAACCTGTTGGAACTGTTCAAAGTCTGCCTCAAATGTCACAGAGCCTGTCTTGTACAAAAACACAGACCAAAGAGCTTTGGTTCGAACATGAAAATAGTTTCTACTTGTTCTATTCAGGATTGTCAGAATGAAAGGGAGTGGTATGCCCAACCAAAGATGGGCGATCACCAGGCGGGCAACGTTTGCATCTCCGCTGCGATTTTATACGCAGGAGGCAGCCCAACCAAGATACTACGTGTCCTGAATTTCATGAACTTGGGTGCAATAAGCATGTCGACATTTATGTCCCATCAGAGGGAATACCTACAGCCTGACATCCAAGTTTGGAAGAAGATTTTGGAGTGATATGCCGTTTTGGGGCTCTTGACCCAATAACAAATATTTCCAAAGTTTCTTTGGCTTTCTTGGATAGTTAATGATCTGATGCATGAAATGTTAAAGAATGTTGGTAGACACAAGCATGTTTTCGGGATTTTTTCTCACTTAAAGAGGCAATAATTTTTGTTTCTCACCGCAAGATGCTCCAAATTCTATGCCCTAATGGTGCGAAATTATCCTTTGTTGCCATGATCGCTAAACAAATTTCAGTGTGAGCAGACAGCCACTACTGTGTGCATTGTCCCACATAAACCAGCTTTCCTATATTTCTATTTCTGCAGACTATTGCCCAAGATGCAGTTCTCGAGCACGATATCAAGGAAAACCTGAATGGAATCTTTTCCGTAAGCAAACAAAAAAGAATCAACATTTCCTAATTGATTATGAGATTTTAAGATCGATTATTTAAACATTAAATTGTATCGCATTTTGATGGATCTTACTTCAGTCTTTAGCCCGGATTTTGTATTCCAACTTTATCTTAGGAAGCAAGGATATGTTGCTTTTTATTATTCATCCCTCTCAATACAATTCGCGGAAAACCTAAAATACATTCACTTTGTTGAGCCATGTCGACATATATTATCCATTTTTCTTTAAATTAATTCAAATGACAATATTTTGTGTATACTCAAAAGTAGTGATTTGGAGCACTCTTTTGAGAATGGATTCCATTTGTTTTTGAGCCATTGATTTTCACTCCAAAGCAAAGTAATCTCTAATATGCCTCTTGTTCATTGTCATAAGGCTGATTTCTTATTATTCTCTTTGCTACAGACTATAATCCGAGAGGCTGTTCTTGAAACAGTTTCAGACCCTGAACCAGCAATCAAAGATGTCTCCTAAGCTCGAGCCGTCAACAAGGTAAACATCTGAATATGAATGAATTCATTCTCCTGTTATTTAATCAATGTAAAACTGGGACATTTAACAAAGCATATTGGTTGCTTCATGTTACATATGAAAATAAAACTAATTAGAATACAATTAAGAACTTGAAGCTATATTCGAAATGGAGACCATTTTGTGGAATAACTGTTTCTTTTATCCCTTAACCAGCGTGTAGGGTTAAAAAATTATTTGTGGCATGGAGATATTTTGACAAATTCTACTGAAAACAGACATTTAACTTGTATTCATGTCATTGATCTCACAATTAAAAAAAAAACTTATTGTTAATCAGCTGTTGAGAAGGCATTGATATGAATCACATTATATCTGCTTTATAATAAAGGTAGGTGCATGACAGAGTAAATATATAGGTAGCGTTTCAGCAATTTAAACCTGGCAAATGCATTTCATTTATTTTCTCTCAAAACTTTTGACAGCTCATCAACACGTTTACAACCCATTATGGTATAAATCACTTTGTGACTTGCAGAGGCAGAATACTATTATGCTTAAATGGAATGGATAGGTGATCAACTAATACACACTAAGGTAAAGAATAAATGTCTATCTCATGTTTATATATTTTTTTAATGTGAGCAGTAGCTGTCTATCTTGACGAATTCAGACACGAATGGCCTCAAAATGGGAAAGTTACTGCAATCAAGGAGGAGTACATCACTGTTCACTGGTACTCGGGTACAGCAACATCAACATGGGTTTCACCATACAAAGGGGAAAGAGAGCAGGAACCGTACATCCAAACCATCCTATCCACAAGCATGATCAACCATCCATTTAATCTTACAGGAACATCCAAGCTACCCCAGGAGATACAGCGCCAACTCAAAGGCAAGCAAGAACAGTACTTACATAAGTGATTCAAAGATGGAGTATCACAATGTCCGAGCTTGAGGAAGAAGTTTTACTGAATTCAGACATCAAAGTTGATGAGCACAGCTCCACAACTAGTGACAGTGGTAGTGATAGTGAGATGATGATGTAGGAGAGATATAAGAAAGAGGACAAGTCGTAGAAGATGGCGTCGATGGTGCAGGTCAAGTCATAGCATATCAGCACAAGTCCAAGCCCCCGGCACGGCCAAAAGCCGAATTCGGTTTGCCTGTAGACGATGGAGATGCTGGTTTGACGGGTGCGGGAAACTTGGATGGATTTCAGTTTTACATTATTTTAGTAAAACAGTTCTATGCATATTCTCATGAATATTCAATGAGCAAGCTGATGATGTCATGTCTCCCCTAATTCTATTTCCAAGAACATAAAAACAGGAATTACTCTTTGTGGAATGTTTAGGATCATAATTGCTTTGTACTTATTCAATATAAGGGACAGATATTATATACACAATTTGTGAAAAAATGAAATGAATAGGAATTCATATAATAAAATACAAAAGAAATAGGGGAGACGTGACATCATCATCTTGCTTATTGAATATTCATGAGACTATGCCAAGAACTGTTTAACCGAAATGATTAAAAACTCTAACAAATCATAACTTTGTTATTTTTCATCCAATTTTGATGAAATTTTTAGTGTTGTTCTTGTTAAATTTTACTCTACTTTACGTAACATCCCAATTCAGCCTGGAGTACCACTTTAAGTGCTAACTTAACCCTAATAGCACCTGGGGGGCCATAATGGCCATAATGGCCCCCCCCCCCCTCGAGATTGTTCGCGACCATTCCGCCGCGCAAATTTTTTTGACCGCGCTACTCGCTGACTTTTTACTTTCAAGTCTTGTGCATCTTTTGACACCATTTTTGCGAAAATCAGGAATACCATTATGACGCTGCACGGCCTTTTATACAGGCTCGTCCGAACGAAAATGGCTCAAAAACGTGATTTTGTGTACAAACTCAATGCAAATTGAGTTTTCTCACCTTATTCATAAAGATATGATTATTTTCACTTTCTTTGGCTGAAATTAATTTATTATAGCACAATTATGCTTCAAAATAGTTCTATGATAAATTTTGCGAAAAAAAACCAACAAAAACAAAGGTGGTAGCAAGGTCTGAAATACCCCTGTGCTATTAGGGTTAAGAGAGTTTTCTGAATACCACCCCTGCTGATATACACAACGAATCACCAGCATAAAGAATTTTGTTAGCATTTTTGGCCTGGACATTGTCAATCTCTAGGTGTGCATCAACATACGCTACTTGTATGAGTACAGTAGACCACTGCCTTTGTTGTCGAGTGCTGCGCTGCAATTGAATTTATATGCTAGAAGGATGCTAGATGATGTTTTAACCCTAATAGCACCTGGGGGAGGGGGGGGCATAATGTACCAATTCATCAAAATTGAAAATTAACATGTTGAACTCAAAATGAATTCAAAAAGCTTGAACATTTTTCAAAAATTCTTTTCTTGCTTGATATTTTTCTAATGTCTGTGATGTTTTTCCAGATATGGAGTGTGACCCTGAGCCACTTCGCAGAAGCCCGAGAAAGGCAGATAAGTCGAAGACTAAGGAACTTCCTCTCCCCAAATTGTCAACAACATCCATGATGGCCAGATTTGTCCCCTTAAGCCCGAGGGGCCCAATCCAGAGGGGATCATCTCCATCTACAACCACATTCCCCTCTCCTTCGACTTCTCGCCAAAGCCAGCCGCCGACACCAAAAGCTAGAACCTTGGACAGTAAGTATTTACGTAGAGAATTTCACAAACAAAATATCTCTTCTCAAGAACTTAATAGTATGTTTCATAGGAGGTCAATTGATTAGATTTTGGAGTACAGCATATTTAAACTACAAACAAAATTTACTATTTTTTACCAAGATGCTACACTGATATAAGAGAGAGAGGTTGTCAATATAAATACAACATCAAAAGTAAGTTCCCCCCTAAAGAGCCCCATCAAACCTTCCAGTGGAAAAATCAAGAAAAAAAGCGTAATTTTTTGTTCATGTTGCGCTCATTCAGCCGTTAAGTCACGGATGTCACTAATTTTCGAGAATCCTAGCTATATCCAATGCTTGGTTTCAACTTGAATAATTTGTTATACTGGAAGATTTGATGGGGTTCTTTAGGGGGAAACTTTCTTTTGATGTGTTTAATTTCGATTTATTTTTATCAAAAAAGCAGGGGTATATTTTTCTGCAAAATCGCTTTCAGATTCTTTCTGTATGTGTTGCATTGTCTGATGCTTTGTACAAGTATTGTCATTGCAGCTTGGTTCAAATTTCAAATTCAACATACTTGAACAGTTACCCTGCCTTGCTGTGATCCCAGGCTTTTGCTTAATTACTACTATTCATGCTTTAGTAATAGATTACCTTGGCTTTCAAGGGTGGCTTGGGTCAGTGCAGCAGAGAAGACTAAAAAAGTGAATAACTGGAATTGCGTTTTCTACCTTTTAACTCTTATCACAATTTCAGGCATAGCAAAAAGGGCCAAGGTTGGAGTGAGATTATTCCGGGAATGAAGGATCACCTCCCAAACGTATGTGGTCTTCTGGATCTTCTTCTTGCCATTCCAGCCACTTCAGCAGACGCTGAAAGAGGATTCAGCCGGCTGAACCTCCTTAAGACCAACCTCCAGACAGCACTTCTAGATGATCGTGTAACAGACCAGTTGCTTGTGATGCTTCACGCACAGGACATTGCAACATTCAACCCAGAACCCTGCATCAGTCTTTGGCTGTCTGGGGGTACCAGATCAAGACGCCCAGACAAAAACCCTCATCATGATGCAGAAAGGGAACTTCAAGTGATGCATGAGCAGCCTGAAGATTCTTCAGCCTCGGATACAGACAGTGAGCCTGAGCTCATGGAACTAGATTCCCAGTGAATCGAGGGCTTACACCATAATTTAATGTGACCAAAACTGCATTAAAAGAAACCAAAAAACACACCCAGTAATTAGTGCACCATGATCATAAGCTCTAACCTATTTATGTAGTTTGATTTTATTCAAAATTAAAAGGCTCGTTACTTAGTAAATAAAAGCAATTGAATATTTTCAATACAACTGTGACATGCCTACTACTAGATTTGAAGTTCCTTTTATCCAAGTGTGACCTCTTCAATAAGACTTGACTGAGGAATGAAATATAAACCTTTTAGTTTAAGTTCAGCTTGTTTTGACTCTTATCAATTTAAATAGGAGTGTTACTACTAAGTGACTGAATATTTGAAATAAGATTTTATAGACACTTTTTGGTCAGAATCTAACTTTGAATTAAGGCTGATACTGTTCTGCTGAGACCAGCTAGTATGTCTGCCTCTTGGTCTACATGTTGCATTAAAAAAAAAAGAACAAGACTTTTCTTATAACTTTGATGTGATTTGGACTTATTATTGCACCAAAAGTTTCCAAATGTGTAATTCTTGATGAGGTGAAGATGCTGCTAAGTTTTTTTTAATTTAATAAATTCATTGAGTGAGAATTTATTATTTTGAAATAGGTTGAGCAAAGATGAATGTCCATTTGAGTGGAAACTGAAAAATGCGTTGAAACAGATTGAGCAAGGATGAAATGATCATATTTTGGGAAGATTCTGAAAGAAAAGTTATGTTCCTCGTGGTTAAACATCTTTTCCAAAGTTGTTTTTGTCAGTTACTTTCCTCTCTGAATATGATATTATCGTTTGCTCAATCTGTTGAGCAATAATGAAGATTGCATGGATGATTGACTGAACATATTGAAACAGACGGAGCGAGGAAGAGTGACTATATCTCATTCTGATAAAACCTAAAGTCCAATGTTAGACTGTTACTGTAGCCAAAGGGCTTCATAATAGTCGTAAGATTAATTCTTCAGTACAGTCAGTTAATCCTCATGGTCACATTTACACTTAATAATACACCCCTCCCTGGTCCCGGCGCTGATGATTATAAAAAAAGGTATCGTGACGGTGTGTTTTAATTTTTTAATAGTTAATGACCATTATTATGACCACAAAAAAACGTGATAAACTTGGGCTCCCTGAAACCCTTGCGGGCTCCCTGAAAAAGTGCTTGAGGAGCCCAGCTGGCTCCCTAAAAAAAAAGTAAAGGTCAGGCCCTGGAGTAGGGGAAGGAAGACCAGTGCATGGAGTCAAAGGCTCTAGCGTGCTTGTGCTTTTGCCAGAGTTGAACATAACTTGTGGCTGTTGTTGACTACCTGCATTGTGTTCTTCTAAGAGTTGTTAGACAGTTTGTAACCTTGTGGTTTGATAGTAGCAACCACTTGCATGCTTGGTTTATTGATAGGATACATGGTGTTGATGCACAACTTTTAAGCATTTGTCCCTGAGTGAGATTACAACAGCTCCTCGCAAGCCTTCACACAAGGAAATACTGGAAGGCCTCAGAGTGGAGATCTTTTATGTTGTACTACTTCTGCACACACATATACAGAGGGGTGGTTGCTATATTAGCCACGTCATCTATCAGTATTATCATCAATAAAATACCATCCTGAACTTTATATCATTTATTTGTCTTGAGTCACCTGTACGTCTAGTTAACACTCGCCCTATTAGCCACGCTATGAGGATTTACCAATATCTATTTTTACAGAGTGTTACACTGGTGGCAGTGGTGGGATCGCTGAAAGCCTTCACACTGACCAAGGACGTCAGTTTGAGGCCCAGGTTGTCCAGACCCTTTGACAGAAAATGGGGATTAAGAAGACAAGAACTACCCCATACCATCCCCAATCGTACGGGATCCCTGAAAGCCTTCACATTGACCAAGGATGTCAGTTTGAGGCCCAGGTTGTCCAGACCCTTTGCCAGAAAATAGGGATTAAGAAGACCAGAACTACCCCATACCATCCCCAATCAGACGGGATCCCTGAAACCCTTCACACTGACCAAGAACGTCAGTTTGAGGCCCAGGTTGTCCAGACCCTTTGCCAGAAAATAGGGATAAAGAAGACCAGAACTACCCCATACCATCCCCAATCGGACGGGATCCCTGAAACCCTTCACACTGACCAAGGACGTCAGTTTGAGGCCCAGGTTGTCCAGACCCTTTGACAGAAAATGGGGATTAAGAAGACAAGAACTACCCCATACCATCCCCAATCGTACGGGATCCCTGAAAGCCTTCACATTGACCAAGGACGTCAGTTTGAGGCCCAGGCTGTCCAGACCCTTTGACAGAAAATGGGGATTAAGAAGACCAGAACTACCCCATACCATGGACGCTTCAATTGCGTGTTTTTCCCTCAATAGATATGGAAATACATGTTTCCTGGATGCAACATATAAAACCACAAAGTATACCCTGCCAATATTTTTCTTGGCTGTGTAGACTAATGTGGGCTGTTCTGTCGTTGGAGAGTTTATAGTTGATAAGAGAATCAAAGACAGCCATACGGCGAGGGCTTCAGACAATAAAGGATTGGATGATTACAGATGGTGTTCCGTGGACTCATTATAACAGGTGCATTGATGGAGCCTCATGATAGAGAGTAAAAATCATGACTATTTAAAGTGCGTTACATTCATTATTGTGTTGTATTTCATACTTGTATACGGTTAGAAAAAGGATTGCATTGTCCTAAAAAAAGCACCTAAAATTCAAACAAATGAGCTTCAATGTTGACCTTAGAATAGTTATTCTGCATCTAGAAGGTATATTTGATCATTTTAATATCTTTATTTAGTTATTTTAGAGCATTTTAGGATGTTCTGGTCTTCTGGAAGATTATACTATTACTAATCTCGATGTGTTGGTAGACTACCACAAGTATACAGTTTTGTAACTAAATCGTGGAAGTCTATCTTTTTATGTCTTTAATAATTTGAACTTTGTGTGTGTGTGTGTGTGTGCAACATCTTATATGTACTCGTTGGTAATATGTAGGTGGTCTATATATCTTTTTGCAGGTGTACCTGTGGTCCTTGTCAAGTAGAACCCAGTTCATGTAGATCTTCCAGCTCATCGTCGAAGTGGCCCTTCCGATCCAACGAGCCATGTGGAATGACGCATACAATTTAGAAGAGGAGCCACAAGAGCCAGGAGAGGAAAATCGATCAATGCACCATGCAGCATACAGATGTTTTATCTTCTGGCAATATGGACGCCTAGGGCAAGGTAACAGACGGGTTATCCCAAGCTGTTGTGGGTCACAGATCCAAGGGATGTACCCTAGTGCCACAGGTATATAACTTTTGTGATGTTATAATTTTTCAAGTGGAGAGAACAAAAGAGACATTATCATTATTGCATGCAGTGGTAGGTATCGAGTCGTATGTGTTGAAGAGGTGCTGCTTAGCTAGTCCAGGGTAAAGGTCCTGGATTTAAGACAGCGAATCATTCTCGCTTCAGGGCAGGCTTCGCATGGGCTGAAATATGACCCTGGTGCAGGACATGTTCCTGCATGCAGTGATAACAGGACTAACGAATGACAACATCCGACATGACCTTAAGACTTCTCTACAATCTGCAATTCCTGATGAGATACTCCAGGAAAAACTAAATGTAGCTGTGTCGTTCGAAGAAAAGCACCTCCAGAAGTCCCACGCAAAATCCACGACACAAGTAGCTTCAGTTGCGGAAAAACATGACAGGCAGACTCTGACAACGCTGCTATTCAACCATTCATCTTTTAAAACTTTATTTATTTTCTCATTAATTGTAGGTATCTTTTGACATCTTTCGTCAAAAAAGTGGATTCAAATCACATTGTGGCCACATTATAATAACGTGAGACCATGAAGAAAATGCTATTTTCTCTCAACCTTCTGGATGTTCCCTTAGGATCAGCAGCCTTGTGACACAGCTGAAGCCATATCGGTAATCGTGTACATGTACTTGTATTTCAACCATTCATTTTTTTAAACTTTATTTATTTTCTCATTAATTGTAGGTATCTTTTGACATCTTTCGTCAAAAAAGTGGATTCAAATCACATTGTGGCCACATTATAATAACGTGAGACCATGAAGAAAATGCTATTTTCTCTCAACCTTCTGGATGTTACCTTAGGATCAGTAGCCTTGTGACACAGCTGAAGCCATATCAGTAATCGTGTACATGTACTTGTATTATTTCTGTACATATATTTTTCATATTGTGCATGATCACTGATTAATTAGACATTAAAGAATTGATCATTTCATTCGTAAGGCTTATTTTTCCTAAGTTTCAAATATATATAATTCAATTAATTTCAGATCACTTAAATCTGCAGGTATCTTGCAATAACTGACTGTATTTAGCTAGTTTCAAACAGCATTCATTCTACCGGTACTCTCATTAGCAAGCTAAAATTTTATTGAAAATTATCAACATATTTACAACATATAGAACTACAAAGTATGCCCTGCCAATATTTTTCTTGGCTGTAAGGACTAATGTGGGCTATTCTGTCGTCAGAGAGTTTATTGTCGACACTGAATCAAAGGCAGCCATACGGCAAGGGCTACAAACTATCAAGGATTGGATGATTAAAGATGGTGTTCCATGGACTCCGTATGCCCTGCCAATATTTTTCTTGGCTATAAAGACTAATGTGGGCTATTCTGTCGTCAGAGAGTTTATTGTCGACACAGAATCAAAGGCAGCCATACGGCGAGGGCTTCAGACAATAAAGGATTGGATGACTGCAGATGGTTTTCTGTGGACTAAGTGGTTCGTTTCCTTACAGATTTCTGTGAGCGAGAGATTTAACAATGTCTTTGCCATTGAAGATGTATATGTTGCTATCACCTTGCATGCGAAACAAAGATGTACTGTAAATCTACGCTGGCTGATTTCCGCCAATTTTTTTTTTTTTTACGGGGTTATAACACCCTATTATGGCATTATTACGCCCTTATGCGGCTATGATTATGGGGTTAAAACGCCCTATTACAGCATTATATTCCCTATTAAGGTTCTACTGTGTTATACGGCGTTCCATAGGTTCGATCATTAGACGCTGGCCGAAGGATGAACAGGTCTGTTCCGGATCAAGCTCTTCTGAATTCATGTAATTACGGTTCAAGTCTTTTATTTCTGTTCATATACATGTAGGTCTAGGGGAATATTTCCAAAATGAGATCTACACTCACTCGAGGTTTTTTAGGTCTACAGGATGGATTCATTGGAGTCAGTGAGCGATCAGATGCAGAATGAACCAGTTGCAATAGATGTAACGGATCATGCTGCGAAAGAAGAAAGCGTGAAGCAAGAGGGCCCTGATCCTTTCCAGGATGCAGCGGTTCTCCTGGTTCACGAAGTACTGGGGTCGTGATGACGGACCTGCCAATGGAAGGACCGCCGTCACTGGAGGAACCCGCGGATCTGCCACCAGCAGAACCTGCAGTTCCTCGCTTCATGTCTGTAGGGACACAAACCGGTAGGTACTTCAGTACTTTGACCCCAATACTCCTTGGTGGGAGCCGGGTATGGTTGAGAGCCAACGCTTTCATCACGGCCCGGCTCAACTGTCACCCCTCTGGGGGAAGGCTTCTATGTTGCCCAGGGAATACAGTTCCCAGGGTCAGGGGTAGAGAATCTAACGGCGGATCAGGGCACTATATGCCTGGAACCTGCTGTGGTTGTTCCCCCCGGCATCCAGACGGATCTGGGGGCGCGCGAGGAGGAAACCATAGACACCAGGGATTCTTCTCCTGGTGCTGGGTTACCCTCTTCAGCTGTCCCGGGGCATCTCTGGGAGGCGCAAGAGCACAAGGTTCCCGAGGCGGGGAGCAGTCTTCCGGGAATAACCTCTCGGGAGGAAGGGTCTCCCTGTCAGGACGCTGGTGCAGTAGAGCGCCAGCCGAGCCAGAATGCTAGGAACCAGTCTGGCCAAGGGAAGCAGCCATTGAGCGGGTCGGTCAGTGGACCTGCTAAAAAACATAAGGGGCGGGGGGCATGTGTTATGTGCGGGACACGCCCTAGTGTCAAGCTCAGGCAGTAAGTGTACGGGCATATGCCGGTAGCGTTGCGCCTCTGCCAAGGCAAGCACTTTCCCGGGGAACCCCGGGTACTTCAGCAGGTAGCTTGCCTTAGGTTTCTGGCACAAACTCTCATAGGGTCTCCCCACCTGGAGGGGCTGATGGGTTATTTTTTCCCTTCATTATAAAGATAGAGAGAGATCGAGGGGGGGGGGGTGAGTTGTTCCACAACCTGAATAGCTTAGCTGTAGAACTGAAATTCCCATTCATGTCGTTTGCAATTTTAATCAATTACAGGGTTTATGAACTGACATACTCACGATTAAGGTAAAAGATTTCAGTATTTGCGTATGTTTGTAATAACTATTTATCAAACTACACCCTAAAACCTGTGACAAGTTATATAAGTTAGTAGAGAAAAATTGAGTGAGATAAATGCAATACAAATTGATTCCATCCTTAATGCGTGAACCGTCAACAACAACAAATCTTAAATGGGGAGTTTTGTTTTATGTGTAAAGTGAACGGCAACGAAGACTCTTAGGTGTAGTGATAGAATGAGCATGATTGCTTTGACTGTGTATCTATGTATCCTGTGATATGTTGTTGATGCTTGTGATATGATTGCATTGTTTGTATATGTGGGAGACATCCTGAGCGTATCCGCGCTTCACCTGTCTGGGAACAACTCCGACAAGGTGCACAGACTAGCGACATTTGCCAGGATGAATTCCATGTCAAAATCGACTTTTCAGCAGCAGCAGGCTAATTACATAATCCCAGCAATCATCGAGAGCCATTGGGAAAGAGTCCAAAAAGAAACTTGTCAGAAACACCAGGCTTACCCTGTCGTCGTGTGTGGTAAGTGAGCTTAATTATCAATTGCATGAAGGCAAATCACATTCTAATGAGAAACAAAGAAAAGCATTGCAATCAGTTTATATTTATTTCTCCAACCAGGTAATGTAATTAAGCAACTTAGTGCAGACTCTTATGTGTAGTGATAGAATGAGTGTGATTACTTTGACTGTGTATGATTGAATTGTTTGTATATGTGATGAACTTGGCGTGTGTAATGACTGTGTGAACGATTATATTGTATATATCTTGTAGGTATTTGTCAGATTCACTCCTGCACTGCACCCTCATCCATGGGGCAGGCAGGGAGGTCGACTCTGCAAGCTTTTGGTGTTACTTTGTACATTAATAGGTATTGACAATCAAGATGTAAGAAGCGGGTACAATGAGAGGAAACAGTCCTCTAGGCCAGATTGCCAGCTAGGGTTTATTTTGCACCTGAAATAAAACGAACCGCAACACAAAGAATGGTGTGATGAGTCTTTTCTACCAGTTTCCGTGTGTGATCTGCGTGTTACAATATGAACAATCGTTATACTACAATCGTGAACTATCGAAACTCGCCAAGAGCTGGTCCTGCAGAATTTTTAGTGCTTCTGATTTGTTTGTCAGGGATGACTATTTATATGCTTTTGATGGCTTACATCTAAATTTTTGTGGTAAATTTGAATTGGCACAAAGATTATATACATTCTTTGATTTGGCGTCAAACCTGTCCCCTATTTTCCCGAAGTGCACCCTCAGGGATCCCACGAGAGTTGACAAAACTTTTCACCGTTAAAGGACCCAAGAAGTATTACCCTGGACTGAAACTAATTTAGATTTGGTGGCTTATAAAAAAAGAGAAAAATACGGAAAGCCTTACCCCGCAACACTCAAGAAACGCAAAGCGGAGCCATCTCAAGAAAGGAAATCACAATGTAAACCCATCTGCATCACATACATCCCGTATGTCGAGATACAAAGGCTTCGACATGCATCCTACTCTGATGTTGCCCTCCCCAAAGCCACGTTGTGCTACGTTGCTTATAGACAAAAGGCTTCAGGTGACCGTCTCTTTCCAGATACACCCATCATTCCAACGGATCACCCCTAAGACTACAAGACATCCAAGACGACAAAAATACAGAGTCTTCACAAAAAGTGGAATGGCAGATGGCAGTCCAAGGGAGAAAAACACAGAGCTGGCAAAGGAGAACTATGAATTAAACAAGGCCAATATAGAGCTTTAAGGGACATGGATCTTTCACTTACAGAAATCATGACAAGCTCATTATGTATCACTGGACAGTGTTACAGGATCACGTTTGGTGAAATATCAACGAAAGCGTCACTTGAGGACATTACAAAACGCGCCACGAAAATCAGCAGGTCAGCACAAAAGGTGGAATGGCAGATGGCAGTCCTTAGGGGGGAAAACACAGAGCTGGCAAAGCTGAACTATGAACTAAACGAGGCCATTAGAAAAGGAGGGCTGGAAGAAACGAAGGAGAATCTGACAGCATCTCAAAGAAGGTTTCTAAGCTGTTCTGAGTTGGGAGAGGATGGCTCTTCGGCTATTTTCTGGAAAGGTGCCCATGAAGCAAGGGAAGTGGACTGGGAGACATTTCACGACGTTGCTAAGGAGATGGCTGCCATGACTGGTATCAATGAACAGTCGGAGCATCGTGAAATCATCGCCTGCCTGGTTCTAGTTGTTTAAAGTAGTGGAAAGAATGTTGCATGGTAAGATCGGTGGAAAAATTGTTCGGGAAATGGTAATGCTATGATTTTTATCGGAGTCTGCAGTGAGCTTGTATATTAATAATTTGTAATTATTGTACACTTATCGAATCATGCATGTGATTTTACTTGTTTATAGACTATATCGCAAGATGTTCAAGGAACAATAAGGGGAATCCTCAGGAGAAGGGATGCTTGCCAATTTACGTGAGTTCGTCGAGAAGTACAATGGTGAAGCAGGTGCCACATAAATCGGCGGGTCAGCACAAAAAGTGGAGTGGTAGATGTTGCAGTTAAAGATGTAGATGACAGTATCCGCGGGATGACCCTTCAAGAGTTTCTCTTCTTCTTCACTGGTGCAAGTCAGATCCCACTTGCAGGGTTCGGCACCAAACCAAGTTTGAAATTTATGGATCAGAAGCTGCCACGGGCCTCTACATGCTCTTTTGAGTTGTATATCTGCCGCGAACATGTTCAAGTGAGCAGGGATTTGTTAGCATGCTCGTAGATGCCATCCGAAATACTCATGGATTTGGGCTTGCGTAGGATAATCTTGAGATGTCTATCCGCATCTGCCAATCTAGATAGGAAGTGCCTTATTTCTTTCTCAAGTTTGGTCTGATCTACTTCTCCCTCAAAATTTGGTACAAAGTCATTTTGCAACAAAATTAATTCGGTAAAAATCCAAAATTGATAAGTGTAATAAGAGAGGCTGAGGCGACAAGAGATGCCAAAATTGCCCAATATAAAACGAACCCCAACCCCAAGCAACCGGCAAGAAGCTATAGTCAACAGCTAGATACCTTTAGTCTATATGGGCAATCTAGCCCATTTTCCCCTGAACCAAAGAAAGGGAATTATACAGGTAATAATAAGAATAGGTCAAAAAAGTCCCATTCCCCTGACCCTGGCCGTCCCAAACCCACCGATAAATGTCCAGTTAGAGTACTGGTGTGTTACAAGTGCGGTGAGTTCGACCATTATGAGAAGGAGTGTAAAAACCCACCGAATGAGGAGAAAAAGAATAGGAACCTTGCCCGAAGGAAAGAAATAATAGAGGCCTGGGAGGCAATGAACTAAGAAAGAGCCCTAGATAATCCTCAAAACTAGTAAGGACACCCGTCTTGGGCACGAGATAAGTGGTGAGGGGATTCACCCATTCCCATCAAAGATCAAGGATGTCCTGGAATGTCAAAGACCAAACAATGTCCATCAGCATGGAGGAGCGAATGACATTCAATCACACGTCAAGTCCATGAAGCATCGCTCCGCTGCAGAAGCCAGTGGAATTTGCAACATCACTAAGTGGTTGGGATTTTGCGGTTATTACCTACCGCAGGCTTTGCAGACCACTGAATGATCTGCTGGTAGGATTGTCAATGCCTAGGAAATCTTCCAGTACACCAGCTGACCGCTCCAAGGTAAGTAGAGCACAGCTTGAGCCCTTTCACCAAAAGCAGACAGAGAGGTGTGAGGATGGTTTCCTGGCATTGAAGAAGATGCTCACAACTGCACCAGCTCTAGGTTTTGCTGATTTTTCAAAACCCCAACCCATATCATCGAGCAGGTTGCAACGAAAAAACCTCCACTCCTTTCATCCAAAATTGTAGCCGATATCACTAAATCTCATTTCTGGTTTATGTAAATGATGTCTAACCCAACTCACTAAATCACTAAGTGATCATTCTCGTACTTGTAGGATTTTGTTTAAATCATGTTGAAATTTTGAATTGTCTGAAGTTGTCAGAGGCGACATCATCAAGTAGGGAAGATAAAAAATTACGAAAAATCTAATACGACTATCAATGGTCATCTATTTATGTAAGTAGCAGAAATCTACTCCAATCCAATCCAATCCAATCCTCAAATTTCTACAGCACCCTTATGTGGTTGCTTAACCGAAGAAGTTGCCAGGACTTCAATATATTTTATAAACTGTTTTGATTCATTAAGAGAGGCTGTTATATTTTTAGATCATCACTGCACATATCGGGGTAAAATGTGAGTACTCCAGATTATACGATAAGTGTGTGTTCGCAACTTGGTCCTCCCCTCACTTGGAGTTGATGGGTGTTAAACATTTTCATTCACTTACTGCAATGTGGTATCCTAACTATCATGGTCATTAATTAATTGGGATGACTGATATTGACATTCTCGAGCACCTCATAAATTACTTAGGAAGAACATCGATTCAACTAGCCTTATATCAAGACTATGATGACTGATGTTGACACTCTCGAGCACCTCATAAATTACTTGGGATAAACACCAATTCAAAAGCCTTAAAACACGGCTATAATGACAGATATTGACAATTTTTATGAAAAATCCTTATATCAAGGATATAACGACTGATATTGACACTCTTGAGCACCTTATAAATTACTAGGGATGAACATCAATTCAACAAGCCTTATAACAAGGCTATAACGACTGATATTGATATTCTTGAGCGCCTCACAACTACCTGAGATAAACATTGATTCAACTAGCCTTATATCAAGGATATAACAACTGATATTGACATTTTCGAGCACCTCATATATTACTTGGGAAGAACATCGATTCAACTAGCCTTATATCAAGGCTATAATGACCGATGTTGACATTCTCGTGCACCTCATAAATTTGTTGGGATAAACATCAATTCAACAAGCATAGTACTTGCATTGCACATTAACTTTCTCTAGACCGGTTCACATTTTTTCATAGCTTACAACCTGTTCACATCCTGAGCATTTTTTGCTGTACATGTCCGTCTCCTCATCAAACGTTTCTTCGCCGTACGTGTGCTGATGAACGCTCAGGTCTTTGGTCCACATGCTCGTTCGCACTGCTCGTCTAAGGTCTGATAAAGATGAAAGTTTGAACACGACCAACATTAACATTACATAACAACGGCAATTTTATCATAGAAACAGATTTGTGTGAAAATAATCAAAATGTGTCATCTTTCTACTGAGCGAAAACGATTATTCCAAAATTGTTCTTAAATTTGTTTTTTGCTAAGTATGCCACCTCTCTTCTTCTCTTTTAAGCTATTTCTTAAATTTTTCTAGTTGGTAGATGGAGTTATTTTATTTGTTATTGCTTATAAAATACATTCGTGCTTTGCAACAAAAACAATGCAATTGTCCCTGTTTGTTTTCTTTGAAAATATCATTGCCCACAGCACCCAGGTGATTCCTGTAAAAAGCCCAAATCCCAGAGATCAGTTCGCAGTTAAATAGCTTTGATACAAATGACCCCCACAGACTTTTACACATGGATACGTCCCACTTTGGGCATTTTAGTAAAATCACTGCCATAGTAATGGAGTCGATTCATGAATACCTATTGTTTGCCCTCTTGAGAAAATACTTCCACCTGTGTATCACAGAAAGTGGTGTCCGTGAATAAATTTCATGGACATATATCCAGTATCCATTTGGATGGGTTTTACAATTTGGTAATGATGACCTCTATCTGCCCATGCGCAGTTTGTATCTACGAACTGGCTTGTTACTGCAATGTTTTCATTTACACCAGTTTTTATCAAAGGCAATTCACAATTTACCTTAAACTTTCTTGTTGAATTTCGTCCGTATTTATATTTTTACATCCAGTATTTATGAAAGCCAATTCATAATTTACCTTTGACTTTCTTGTTGAATTTCTTCTGTTTTTGTTTCTGTTTGTTGACCTCTCTCTGTTCCCTGGCCTCTTCCATTGTTTCAGGGTCACCCCACACCTCTAAGGCTCTCTCCTCCACCTACAAACAAAACCATTCAAATTCTTATACATCGAGTTTGGGATCTTTTCAAGATTGCTGCCGATGAAAACACTTGTTTATATGGGCTATATTTATACTATATATATATTATACTTATATGCTAGATGATTTCTGATCCTTTTCTGATCGAGTCCACAAAGTTTCTTTCACAATGCAATCGCATGACCAGAACTCAACTTTATCTTTAAAGGCATTGTTTCCAGTTTTACAAATCGGAAATGCCCGGCCCTACGTGTTATCAGTGTCTGTGATGTGGTGTAATATTGAAGCCCTGAAATAATTGCGCTTCAAAATTATCATGAAGCGCCCCCCAAAATGTTTAATCTTTGATTGACCGGTTTTACCATACTAATTTTCCCCAATAGACTGTAGTGTTATAAAAACTGTTGGGGAAAACGGTTTTTTAAATTTTTAATTCCAATCATAAATATCTTGATAATCCGGTAGGCAATCGGCTTGTAAAAGTCATGGGATTTCTGACTGACCTAAAGGTTTATAATTATGATTGCAGCATGATTTTGTTTAGAATCTGAGGCAAGATACCCAATCCCTTTAAAATATATTGATTAGGCACTCACATGAAGTCTAAGAAAGAGCTTCATTTCTCCCCATCTGACATTGTGTGGATTCTTCCTGGTGATAAACTTGAGAGGGGGCTCTCTCTTCTCAAAATCTTCATCCTTCAGGAGAAACTCGTTCCTTGCATCCGTCTTGGTAATCAAGACATGCTTCTCGTCATTATCTCTGTAAAATGCATGAGAAGGTGAATTTTTTACAAGATTAAGATTAAACTTCTTTGCACAACGATACATGTACAGTCAAACCTGTCTATAGCGACCGTCCAAGGGAAACACAAAAAGGGGCCTTTGAAGACAGGTAGTCTTTGTAGACAGGTTGCTTTAGTACATGATTCAATGAGAAACCATTTTCAAGGGAAACGAAACATGTGGCCTTTGTAGGCAAGTGGTCTTTGTAGACAGGTGGTCACTAAAGCAAGTTTGACTGTACTTCAATCAAAATATGTACAATCCTTAGTAGCTATTGATGGGAATAATGACTATTCACGTATTGTCTGTTTGGATCCAGAAGGGCATTAAATCAAATACATAGTGTAAATATCCCTCTGGCACTGAGTAGATATGATTTAATTCAAATTCAAATTCAATTTATTTCCACTCTAAAAACATTAACAAATCAGTAATATATACATATGAATAATAGTGGTGGGGTCATAAAAAGCACTAAATTGGCTTATTGAAAATGACCCCTTGGTATTTACCTAAATAGTACCAAAACACTAACTAAAATAGAAAGGAACAATAATTTTATCTTTCAAAATGCTTCAGTAGGCTATGCATTTTACAAATATCTTGCAATTAAAAAAAAAAACACTTCAGAGTATTTTTGTTTCTCTTCCTTACCTGCACTCATCGCAAACTGACAGCTCAAAATGTTTGGAAAGGTAAGAATCTTGGAAGCCCCGCCCACATTCCTGGCAGCGCAGTGGGTCACCGCCGAGGATTGGTCCTGTGGAAAATCAAAGGAGCCAAGTGGATAACCTATAGGCCATTTTGAAAATGTAATTAAATTAAATTAAATGCACAAATCTTTGTTAAGTGCCTCGTTACAAATTATTTCATTCACCCGAAATAAAAGGTTCAACAAATATAACTTCATTTAAAGCGAAGTTAAACTAGATGGAATTCGACTGCGCGCAGTCGAAAATGATGCCTCCGTCATAGAGCAATTTTACAAACCAAAACAGAAGAAATTTTTCGGATTCAAGTTCAATTGTAATCCATTGACAGGTTCTCAGAATATCGTGATTACAAGCAATTTCTCATATACATATATGACCCTTTGATCTTTGACCTCATGACCCTAAAATCTACTCAGTTCATTGGCTCTGCAAGATGTCCTGAGTTAAATAGTAATCCATCTGTCAGTTCTAATGAGAATGCGTTCACAAGCTATTTTTGCATACATAATGAGCCCATGATCTTTGACCTTTGACCTTATGAACCAAGAATCTACTCAGTTCATTGGCTCTGCAAGTGACATACATGACCTAATTTTGGCAGGAATCCATCAATCGGTTCTTGAGATAACGCGATCACAAGCTGTTATTGCATACATAATGTGTGCTGTGGCCTTTGACCTTTGACCTCATGACCACTAAATCTAATCAGTTCATCGGCTCTGCAAGTAACATACATGACCTAAGTTTGGCAGCAATCCATCAATCGGTTCTTGAGATAACGCGATCACAAGCTGTTTATGCATACATAATGAGCCCTGTGACCTTTGACCTTTAACCTCATGACCCCAAAATCTAATCAGTTCATTGGCTCTGCAAGATACATACATGACCAAAGTTTGGCAGGAATCCATCAATCGGTTCTTCAGATAACGCGATCACGAGCTGTTTTTGCATACCTAATGCATACCTGCCAACCTGAGACAAGAGAAATTAGGAGTAAATTTTTCTGGATGGACTACGAGGTCGCGAACCACCGAAGGATTGGGGTAGTAGCCCGTAGATGTGGGGGGGGGGGGGGGGGGGGGGTACACAGGACTTTAGGGCCTATTTTTTTTTCTCTCCATTTTAATGGTGCAAATGGGCCTTTTCCTTCAACCTTTTCGCCCCACACATAAACAATTTTTGAAATGTGAACACTCACAAAACTACATGTTTCACTACCCACCTCAGTTAGGAGCCCTATTTTGCAAAGGTATATAGTAGCAGTAATCCAAAATAAATCCGAGGAAGTCCGGTAAATAACAAGCTTCCACAATTGCAGTCATCGCACAAGCATTGAAGAAAACACGCCAATGTATACAGTGTTTATGCACGGCGTATCAACTGCACATGTAATATAAATACACGTGGGCTGTACGCAGGTATGAATAAACATCCCCAAATTGCTGATGTGAGATGCTTGTAGGATACTTTACAGGACAGAATGGACATTTTGCCATTGAAAATGGCGGACGCACACACAAAATATTAATTTTAAAAAAATTATTAAAAAAAAAATTAAAAAAAATAAAAATTTTAAAAAATCGGGAGTTTTGAGGCATGCACTCGGAATTCGGAGTTGGTATGAAAAATGCGGAGAAACTCCGCCTAAATCGGGGTGGTTGGCAGGTATGCTAATGAGCCCTGTGACCTTTGACCTTTGACCTCGTGACCCCAAAATCTAATCAGTTCATCGGCTCTGCAAGATACATACATGACCAAAGTTTGACAGGAATCCATCGATCGGTTCTTCAGATAACGCGATCACAAGAACGGGACGTACGTACGAACAACCCGAAAAACATAATGCCTCCGGCTACTTCGTAACGGAGGCATAAAAAGGGTATATATTAGGCTTGAGTCGGTACGGTCGATCACACCGGGACCCGACCGTTGCCGTCGGGTCCCGGTTTCGTTTTTTGAGAACCGACGCTCCGAAAATAATAACGAAATATGTAAGAAATTGCAGTTTTGCACACCACTAAAATCAATCCACCTTAAAACTTATATATTTAATTGTTACCAATCATATTCTAGCTCATCCTGAATCAATCCGAACTGCTGATATAAATATATGGGTTGCAAGGCAGTTCGCCCCATGGGGTTGTTGTTGCCAGCTGCTAGCTAGCTACTGTACTGGCCGGGTCTCTCGGCAGGATTTATAAATCAGGTTGAAAGAAACATTAATGTTTGAATAATAAAACGGCTTTCTAAAAAGTACTTCTTTACAACATACCGATCGAATAATTTTTAAAAGACAAAATAGATATTTTTTCTTTGATTTTGAACACCGCATGCTTCTTTTAAAAGCTGAAAATTACTTGGTAATCACAAGAAGTTTCGATACGGATAGCTGTTGCAAGGCAAGTTCAGACTAGTCTCGGAAAAATGCGCAGTGTTCCTCGTTGGCTGTAATGCGTGCCAGAACGAACCCAAACAAAGACGTGATCGTAACGAGAAAAAAATCATTAAAAACTACGAGAGCACAATTGGAAAGACAACTACTCAAAATTATCGTAATCAGATACATAAGTTGGAGGAAGAAAACAATAGTTGTCCAAGGAAAGCCACATAAATAGTGATATTTAAGGAGTTACTATAGGTACAATAATTATCGGAAGGGCCTGCTGCAATATCCGAATTACACGTGTTTAAATTGAACACGAGGCTATACGAGGCAAATAACGCCCTCTACGGTAAAAAGCAGTATAACAAAGGATTCGAGTATTTGCAGCAGGCCCCTTGCGATAAAAATGTACCCAGTTACTCCTCGATTATCACAATTTCTGTGGCATTTCTTGGGCGATTATTAAATTCATTGTCCAAGTTATCTATCTGATTATGGTAATTTTGAGTAGTAGTTGTCTTTCCAATTGTGCTCTCGTAGTTTTTAATGATTTTTTTCTCGTTACGATCACGTCTTTGTTTGGGTTCGTTCTGGCACGCATTACAGCTAATTACGAGGAGCACTGCGCATTTTTCCGATACTAGTCTGAACTTGCCTTGCAACAGCTATCCGTATCGAAACTCTTGATTACCAAGTAATTTTCAGCTTTCAAAAAAAAGCATGCGGTGTTTAAAATAAGAGATAAATATTTATTTTGTCTTTAAAATATTATATGATCGGTATAGTACAGAAGAAATTTTTAAAAAGCCGTTTTATTATTCTAACTTTCATATTTTTTGACCAGATTTATTCAACCTGCATGGATCAAAATGGCGGCTCAAATGTTGTCTTTCTATTTCTGCCCCAGTTTTTTTACTTTTAGAGGCACTAAATGGCACTAAACATCGCCAATCATGGATGAAAATAATGTCAAATGGAAGAATATACCGATCTGAGCCGAGGTATGCATGTGTTGATTTATTTAATTGATAAAAAAGGTCACTTTTAAGGGACATACTGATGATATGCGCTTTTTATAGAGGCAAGTGGCAAATCCTGCGAGCTGATTTCGGGACACCGGGTCCCGATCGGTACAAGGCCGTCGGGACCCGGTTTATGAAAATCCCGACATGACTCAGGCCTAGTATATATTGATGATTATTCAAAAAAAAATTCTCCATTAAATTTACAATTACCATTAACCCCCCCCCCCCCCCCCCCCCCCCCCCCCCCTGTATGATTGCTGGTGTAGTGTGTTACTGATCAATCTGCATACTATTGTTTATACCATGTATATGTATTTTTTTTCCCTTTACTGTGAACTACTCCATTTTGTAGTTTCAGTTTTTTCTCTTACTATGTATATTTGCCATTTTTTTAAATATATTATAATATTGTTTTTATGCTTGAGAAGAATTAATAATAGACTGAACTAATTCAAAGCTTAATTCGTTTTTGAAATGGTCATTTAATTGACAGCTTCAACTTTTATAATTAGAAGATGGCGTAACTTACCTGGTTCCTTAGGCATAAGTACCATGTCTAGAGGGTCTCCATCTCCTTCCTCGAGAAGAAACCCTGCCCCTGTGTCTACCACTCGTCCAGTCTTCAGCAACATCTCTGCGTTACCAGTGCTGAATTCAAAGAAATATGTCACATCCTTGCTTAGATAGATGTCTAGAAATTTGTAACACTCAAATACTTTTGCAATATACATTTTGAAGTCTGCTCCTGTCTGGAATATCCTAGATATTCAAGCCTGGCTCTTGAATTTATAATTTATGTTCTACAGTCAAACCTGCCTTAGTGGCCACCTCTCTGTAAAGGCCACTGGCCTCTTTGTGGTCACCCATAATTGCCTCGCTCAAGAAAGGAATGTGTGTTGAAGAACCTGTCTAAAATGGTGGCCACTTTTTGTGTTTGCCTTGGGTAACCCGATAAAGACAGGTTTACCATCATTAATTTCAATAAAATCAATATGCACCATTCATGCTTTCATCAGGGGTGATAGTGAGCACTTTAAAAAAAAAAAAAAAAAAAAGTTTTTTTTTCCCCTCAACCATGAACCCCCCCCCCCCTTGAGTAACAAAAAAAAATAGACTCGGAGAAGAAAAAATGGCATCTAACAACATACCCCCCCCCCCTTTTGAGTAAGAAAATTGGGGAAAAATTGGGAAAAAATTGGGAAGAATAGACAAAATAAGGGAAAATCAGGAAAATCGGGAAGAAAACAAAAATTGGGTAAAATAACAAAAATTAAAAGATCGGGAGAAAAAAAAAGAAAACAAGATTGGGGGAAAATTTTAAAAATTGGGAAACAGATTTAAATCTGGTAATTATCAGGCCTGTTTCATACCTTTTACTTCCTCTTCCCTCGGGATAGGGCCTCGCTGACAATCGAGCTTGCTTCAGTAACAGCGCCCTCTGTCGGTTTCTCTCCACCTTGGCTCTCTGAGCAGCGGATAGTTTGGGTTTGGGTCTGACTACGCCATCCGAGGTGGAAGGCACACCATGTGGTTCCTGTGTCGTCTCTTGGTTTCTCTCCATCTCTTGATATCAGATTTGTGTAGGTCTGAGTGCAATACGACTTTCACCTAAAATACAAAAACGAAAAAGATTTTTAAAAACAAAAATCAACTTTAAACATGTTATCCACATTTTGAGGTTGACTAAATGGGTAAACATAATTGGAGAATCGTGTTGAAAAGAATCAATTTTAAACATCTTATCCACATTTTGAGGTTCACTAACTCAGTAAACATAATGTAACATTGGAGAAAAGAACCGCCACGCTCATGCAAATAAAAGTAGACAGTGAACTGGGGGTATTTGCGGACTGGGAACCCTACACCCGCAGAGCGCCAAAGAATAAAAACGTCCACGAAAATATGGAAGATCCGTATTTTTTAGGACGCGATTTGTCTACAATAACGATATCCTCATTTAAGCGGACGATCTTCATTCTCAGACAGCCCTACTCAGGTCTCGGCTACTGTTTTAGTGTTTAGTCTTTAGAAACATCATTTTTCTTTCTTTGCTTTCTTTGACTTCACTTTCTTTCTTCCTTTCTTCTTTTCTTTCTTTTAACAATTTTCTTAATCTTTTAATCTTTCCCTTTGCATTTATTTGTATTTCTTTTCTTTTATTTATCTTTTTCTTTCTTTTTGACCCTCCACAAAAATAGCAATGTTGGACAGCCATGCCCCACGTGCACGTCCTTGCGACTAGTGTTGTAATAAGAGCTCCAGCAGAAGCTGCAGAGATGGAGCCCCGCGCGCGCGGCGTGGCTTGGGGACGCTCCTCGACTCGATAATGACGATATGCCTTACTCAGCAATTTACTGCATTGAAACCACTCTCACAACCTCTTCTCAATCGCAATACAACATATGACACAAGTCAAAAACATGTATGACTGAAACCGAACGCCTGCATTACGTCTGGTTCATTTCTTACTCTTAAAAATACCAATGTTACCTACAATTTTAATGCAATTTCAATCCTCGGAGGTCAATCAGTCTGTATCATGCACGACAGCTGAAGCTGGCACATCATGCACGCACGCGCACGCGCCGTTCAAATATGATTATGAGATGTCAATGAAACTCATGGCACGTCTGTCAGCCGCAGATGGCGCGCTATAACTTTTTTTCCCAGTTCAGTTTTTGATCGAGGAGGCGCACAGAGAGAGGTGAAAGGTTTTAAAAATAATAATATTTTCTATAACTTCGTAAACTGCTTGGCTCCACTGTCTTCCCCCTTTATCGTTGAATTACCCCTTTATCTTTGAACATCCCCCCTTCAAAAAAGAAAGAGAAATTTATAAATAAAACTTAGATGCCTAAATCATGGAAAGCAGGAAAATGGAGAACAAAATAAAGGAAATCTACGATAATTGAAGTAGAATGGGAGATATATGGATATGTATAATGAAAACAACAATAATAATGGGCCAAAATGTGAGATGAGAAAGATATAAATAGTGTAAACTAATGAAAAATAACCTCTTGCCAAATCAATTTTTATAACACCAATCATCCAAAACTACTGCCAAACTCACTCAAATACTCACTTAAAACCTCTCTCCTAAGTCCCCATCATATAATAATAGCAGAGCCCTAAATTAATACAACTCACTCAATTCATATCAGTCCAGGTCTGCATGTGTTTTATTGTACTGCATGCAGCATCATACTGAACATTTTTAGGCCAAGTGAGATGAAACTACATCATCCACATAAACCAATAGCAAAATAGGATTTAAGATAATGTTCAAAAGGAAAAGAAGAAGAGAACTAATGATAAGTAAGTGGAAATACCTAAGATCCATGAATAAAGAATGAGAAGAGAACAAAGGAACATACCAGGTGAAATGGATGACTTGGTATGTAGAGGATATGAATGGAGGAAGGAATTGGGTCAAGGAATTGAAGTAAATGAATATGTAAGTGAATACCGGTCAGTGGCGGATCCAGGGGGGGGGGGGGCCCGGGGGGCCCGGGGCCCCCCCCCTTGAGAAAAAAATCATGTAAAATCACGTGATTTTTACCTTTTTTGGGGGTTGGGCCCCCCCCTGGCGCTCAAGGGGGGGGGGGGGGTGCAAAGAAATCCTGGATCCGCGCATGATACCGGTAAGCAAATGATGTGAAATGAATGTGTATAGAGTGAAGAGACTAGAGAAATAAATAGTATTTGTAACAAATACAAATATAGAACGAGTCCAATTTTTAACTCTTACAATAGGAAGGGAGAATGGGAGAGAGTGAGGGAAAGAGAATGGTGTAAGAAGGGAGAGGAAAGAAATATAGCAGGGAGAGGAGAGAGAGAGAGATAGAGAGAGAGAGAGAGAGAGAGAGAGAGAGAGAGAGAGAGAGAGAAGGTTTTTATGTTTATTGGAGGAGAAGGAGAAGTAAGCAAAAGAAGAAGAAGAAAAATTATTATTTCTTAAAGCCTTCAAAGCATGAATTTCATTGCATTGTTTGGATAAGATATTTTGTAATCATTTCACTCTTTGGTGAGTTTTGATCTGGAATATCATAATTTCACTCCACAATGGAATTTAAATTTCTTTCCCATTTTCTATATATTCCTAACTTATATTTACCATTAACAAAGCCCCTCCCTTATCAAATCTCCCTTTTCTCACTCCCCATATCTTTCTCACACACACTCTCTCTCTCTCTCTATTTCTCTTTTGACCCCGCTCTGTCTCCTCACAATCCGATTTGTTTGTCTCTCTTTTCAATTTTTTAAATATTTTTCAAACAAAGTAGAGATATGTCAGAACTTGAAAGAATAATACTAAACTATCTGTTCAGGTACTAATCTATCTAATAACATTAATAATAATTTTGTTGTTGTTTAAAATGGGAAATGGGTATAATTATTGATTCACTAATAATTTGGTCAAGTCTCTTCCTTCCATTTCTCTATGTGGACTTAGACTAACAAAATTGTCATCTTTACAAAATATTTTTTAAAATCCTCAAAAATGACTTATGGACTTCTACAGAGTAGACCCTACTTATATCAAGCCCTTGACTTTGAATAAAAACCTAAATAATGTTAATTTTTCCATTTAATTTCAACACTTTTTAATACCCTTTTAGAGAAGTAAACTCTTCTAGTAAAGGTGAAAAATAGCTTGTGAGGTTTCTTCAACTTTCTTGTTCTCTATAATTATGTCAGTTTGGAAGAACATAAAAACAAAAATGTCCCCTGAAAAGATATAGCTCTCTGAATGCCCTCCTATTAAATATATATGTCTAGAGACATTCTGCAAGTTTGGACTGAAGTTCATTGCACATATAATTATGTGTAGTCCTTTCTACCGATTTCTGTGTGCGGTACATCCCATTTACATCCAAATTAATTATCATTCTGATGATTCCAGAACCTCACGGTATACACCAACTCTCTCCGTATGTTCCACACAGTTTCTTTCAAAATGCAATCCAATGACCACGGCCCTGTTTCATAAAACTTGTTATCAATAAACAAGTGCTAAAATTCTATGACAACCTAGCTCTCGGCCAATCAAATGCCACTATTTCAGTAGCTTATAACAGTTATTGTTACTTGCCATTGAAAAAAGATTTCATGAAACAGGACCCTGACCTCGCAAAGACAATCGACACCATACCTCAAACCTTTTCAAGAAATTACAAAAATAACAAAACCAAATTTTGTTTTTTTACGCTTCATATTCCATGTTTAATTTTTCCTCAAAAAAATCGTCTAAAAGAACAAGACAACAGTAAATGGATATACCATCGATACTATACAAGAATGTACAAAGATCATATTACAATATTGACAATGGAGATACCCCCCAACGACTCACTATAGTCGGAGGATATTGTTTTTCGTCTTCATTTTTTAAACTTTCCAAATGGAAGATGACACATTTGAAGTAAATAAACACACTGGTTTCTTTTATATCTAGAACATTACTGACATGATGATTTTAGAAACAAATCAAACTAAAAAACAACAAAATCGGAAAGTCAGTTAACAAAAAAATGACATAGTATAAATGTCTCAAATAGATTCTCTCTTTGAAATAAGAAAGAATACAAAAAGAAACTAACAAAATACAACTCTTTGTCTTAAACGTATATCTGATTTGTATAACTGTTCCATCAAGTGATCAAGATCCTGATTTCTTTAAACTCTCATCAGAGCTCATAATGGGATCATTAACAGAACAAAATGTACTTCAGTCCATAGTCCAACAAGAGAACCAAGTCCTGTTTTCACAGAACGTTCTTGATTGTATTAGGACTACAAAGATATCAAGGTGACAAATTACAAGGAAATTTTCTCTTAAGCACTACCACAGGACACGATTCTCTCTAACACTTGAAATTAATAACAAAAGAGAACATACAAAATGATGAACAGAACTTAATCGACCCCAGCTTAGAGGCTGAATGAATGGTGAAAAATGTTGTAAACTTGGGCTTACATTCTTGGAAAAAGAGGGGTACTTTCACACAAACATAATGCTTCTTTAAATGTTTACAGAATACAGTAATTAAATGTACTTTGCCATGTACACTATTACCAATACACATGAGTTTAGTACTTTTCTTGAACACTCCTTGAATAATTGAAATGGGTAGGCTTTCTTTGGGGTCAGGTATGATGATATCTATGAGTTAAAAAACAAACTAAGCTAACTAGCAGAAGGACTTACATTATTCTGGTCTACAGATCTATGAGTGTTTGTTTCTTATCATTAGGTTTTTACTTACAATAAAATGTGTAGTCATTATTTTGCTCTTATACTTTTAGAACCCAATATTGTATTGAAACCCCTCTACAAAACTGTTTTTATAAGTTTCCAATTTTCCCAAAGTGTTATAAAAGGCAAGATTATCTGAGATAAGTCATAATTGCTTTTCTCATGAATGCAGGTTTGAAGTGAAATGCAACACGACATAAATCATTACTCTGCTATTAAAGTTTGTTTATAAAAGAGAGAGTTTAGCAACATAAAACATCTTCTAGAATATTTGTCTGGGCTAAAAGCATGTTAGACTCTGAAACATAACAGAGACATGAACAACAGCCAGTTGGATGACAATTATCAGAAGTCCTGTGAGATGAACAGGACTTTAACTAACTTGAAAGGGTACAGGCACATTGAATACATGAACCAAAGTAATAAACTCACACACAAAATATATGACAAAAACTCAGCTCCAGGATTTCGATCATAGGTGAAATCATGCTACATTCCTGCAGTCTTTGTGATCAACTACAAATCTGATGAACGTTATGTGCAGGCTGTCTGCAGCATTTTCAAATACAGGGGACATTCTTTTTAGTGGTGTCATTTGGTGTCCAGATGGGAAAAGATTCAATTTGACCAAAAGAAATATGACCTACAACACTTTTTCAATCCAAAGCAAGTGTCTAATCAGGTCCATTACACATATTACCGGTAAAGTTTTACCATCAGTTTCATATCACTTGTTCAGAGCCAGTAGGGCATTATTACTTTGTGCTTAATGTACATGAGTTAACGCCCTTCTGACTCCAAACACATGATGCGTTCATACAAAGCAAGTTTCTCATTACAGAGAAAGACGGAAAGACCAGTTTATCAATATATTAAATATTTATGCACGTTTTCTCCCCCCCTTCCCATAAACCTAACGTTTCTGCTGATAGCAAGAAGAGATACAAACTCTGTTATTAAGATTAGAGTTAATACTCTTCTGTCTCACAGCAAAAAAAATTATCCTCTTTATATGATAGAATCTCAGTGGGTCGAATTCGGCTTGCACAAAGCAGTTGTCTCTATGCCAGGTAAATCATGGACAAGCAATCAGATCACCCAATGTACGAAACCTGAATAAATTTGAATGCATTGATAGCAAATAGGTCTACTAACATTTTTGGTTTGGAAATGGTTAATTTGCATCATACAGATGTTATTTTCATGTTGATCCATTCGGGTCAAAGGTCGAAAAGAAAGACCTCACAACCACTATCTCAGATGTCATCACTTTTCAATGGTTGTCGGACAGTCTCAAAATCACAAGGCCGTTTGTACATGTATTCAGCCCAACACCATTTCAACAATCTTGCCTCTAAGACAGTCATACAATTCTACACCTGCTCCTGATCCCAGCAGACAACCTGTACAGGCTTATATACAAACTGTGTCAATCAACGTCCGTCTCGACTCTAAAGCAAAGTGAACGTAATCAAAAATAAATGTAGAAGATTACACTATGAATGATGTTACCAGGCCCAGTCCAAGGTATTTTGTCCCATACATTACTGTAATTTAGGAATTATAGAATGTGTTATTATGTTATTAGATGTGCTAGAATTATAGATACAGAAAATTAGAAATGCATGTAAATCTACGATTCTAGCCTTTTTTTTACTAGAGCTTGAATCGGACCAAAATATGAAGGAATTGACATTTTTAAAGCCAATTTTTGTTTAGATTCCATTATAAGTTGTAATGTAAGGGACAGTAATCTATGAATTTCTAGTGTTTTCTTTCAAGAACCTTTTCTAGCGAAACTGTAAGATTACGATCTGCAATATTTAGTTTTGTTTATTTTTGTACTGGAGAAGATTATTGGACCCTATTATTGTTGCACAATTTGTTCACATAAGAAACCAGGGTAGTATTTCACAAAACCTATCAGATGCACAAGTTTGCTGACAATCCCTTGAAATGCGTGTTTTAAATTCAACACATGTTTCAATGGGATGTCGGTGATCTTGTACTTCTGACGGTTTCGTGTAACGATTCCCGGATATTTGATGGTACAACGGAATAAGAATAGTATCAACAGAACAAGTGGGTAACACTACATACTTATTTTCAAAAAGAAAGATTAAACAAAAAGGGATAACATCAGGGTATAACAGAGAGGGGGCAAGAGTGAGAGAGAGAGAGTCAGAGAGACAAAGAAGCAAATTAACATGGGTAAAGAGACCATCACTTTACTGAAAAGATGTCTGTCATATTCTGTTTGATCCGTCTCTGTACAAGTCACAACCTTTCACTACATTTGTACAATCTGTATACCTGTGTGCATTCTATACAAGTCATCTCGCTAACATCCTTCTCTTAACATTCAAACAATTACCAGTGAAATTTTCATCTTCACAATTCTCTAATAAACACTAACAGACCAAATTGCCATGAGGATTGAAGTACGTTCAAATGCCAATATCAGTTTCTGAAGTTCGTTACAACGGCCTGTCTCATGCAGAGATGATCTGCCCTTCAAGGATGTTCCTTTCAAGTCCTTCAGTGATGCTGCTTTCATGGATGTTCCTTTCGTGGATGTTCCTTTCAAGGATGTTACTTTCAAGTCCTTCAGTAATGCTGCTTTCATGGATGTTCCTTTCAAGGATGTTCCTTTCAAGTCCTTTAGTGATGTTCCTTTCATGGATGTTCCTTTCATGGATGTTCCTTTGAAGGATGTTCCTTTGAAGGATGTTCCTTTGAAGGATGTTCCTTTCAAGGATATTCCTTTCAAGTCCTTCAGTGATGCTGCTTTCATGGATGTTCCTTTCGTGGATGTTGCTTTCAAGGATGTTGCTTTCAAGTCCTTCAGTGATTCATTCATGGAATACTGTCTGTACCCTTCGCTTCACACATGCCACTGTTCAAAACCTCTTGCTGAGGATGTGCTCAATCAACGTCTCTCTCATCCTATTCTGAGATGGGCCGCATCATAGCCATAGCAACAATAAAAGGGTCTTCTCAGCTGCTTTATCTTGTTCCGAATCTAAACAGAATGCTGGTGATGTTTGTGTTCGGTGCTTAGTCCCATATGGGTAAATGTTTGTTTTCATTGTTCAGTCCCACATGGCTCAATGTCTGTATCCGTTGATCATTGCCACTTAAAGAAGGCATTCCCCAGGAATGATGATAATTAAAGCCATGATCACGTAAATCCTTGCCCAGCTACAGCCAACTCATGTCTACTACGACTTTTCCCTGTAATGATGAAAACAAACAGGAAAATAATCATGAAAACAATTATTTAGGGCAATCTTACAACAAAGGCAAAGGGTTATTTACAAGATGATTTTGTAGCTTACTTCTGCAGCCTTTTAATACTAAGGTCCTAAAAGAATTTAAGTGAAGTCCAACCCTACATTCTAACGAGCAAGATTTGTCAGGCTCAGATGTTAAGTTTGAGTGGTTTACCTCACACTACTATAACATTTTACTCCTCACCAAGGCATCGTTTCACAAAACCGTCCTAAGTTCAAGTTCACGGACATCCGATTGAAGTGTGTGTTTATTTTAATACATGTGTTTCAATTGTCTATCGGCCAACTTGTACTTTCGACGGTTTTGTGAAATGCTGCCCAATTGTCATTCCTCTCTTCACAGTAAATCTAAATCCTGAGGGGTGTTTCACAAAGACTAAGATCGACTTTAAGTTGTACTTAACTATGGCAGGCTGTTCATGCCACTGGTTGCTCTCACTATTGGTCTCTCAATTATGATCTTTAGATAATATTTTTTCCTCAAATAATCAAGAAATGTAAATTCTGTAGATTTGTGACCAGGATTTAATTGTCCCTTGAGAAACCAATGCCAGGAATGATTAGAGGAACTAGTGGCATGAACGGCCCTGCCATAGTTAAGTCCAACTTAAAGTCGATCTAAGTCTTTGTGAAACACCCCCCGATGGAAATATCAAATCATCATTTGCAGAACTTGGACACTCACCTTCTTGAATATTGATTGACAGCTGCAGCACTGGCCGCTGCCGCAGCTTGCTGACTGGCCATAACTGAAATCAGAATGGAAATATGTTATTATAATTAATTAATTAAACATATGTATCATGGAATATCAATGAGCACCTATCCAAAATCTATTGATGATGAATGGTGTATCCCAAAAAGGAGTTGTGTCAAATTAGCTACAAAACTCTTTAAAAAAAACATCTCACCGACACAATTTGGTAAATTAATATTTCGAAGAGAGCTGAAAAATTTGTAATTCAGTGTATTTTCACAAGAATCTGCTTAACAATGATACAAAGTAGTGCAAGCCTAAGGTATATTGTCCTATGTGTAACCAACTTCATCTTCAATTCTGATATTCCTGATAATCTATCTGAAGTTGATAGCCTGCTAGAGCCCGGATCGGACCAATTATGAAGGGAAAAAATCATGGTTTGAATGTCAACTGTTGTTTAGTTTCCATTATTCATGGTACCATGTGGGACAGCAAATAACCAAATACCTTGGACTTGCCCAGTAGTTACTTTGGGGCATCTACGTCAAATTTAAATAGATCAACATCTTCATCATAATCCAGCCACACAGACAATACCTGCACCAAACAAAGAATACATTTTACAGGATGGCCAATCTTGTTGATTGTTGTTCAGTCAGACGTTTGTTTGGATTCGGTTTGATGGTGCGACTGGTGTATGAAGAAAGAGAAAGAGTTCTCACCATATGGATCGTATGAAGGCAGTACTGGATACGTCACTCCTACCCCGACATGTGTGTGTTGATGCGTATGCATGTGTTGATGAACTGAACCTCTCTTCCCATCTTCCCTGCTCGATGAAATGGAGGACGATGTCGATACCTCCGGTGTTTTCCTGGCTGCAGGGGATGATGACCGTGACCGCTGCACAGGTGTGGTGCGGCCTTTCTCCGGCGTCCTGGGGCGGGAGTTGGAGCCATGCTTCTGCTGATGGGGACTGAAATACTGGTTGGCGTGTTGCTGAAGGACATCCAGTGCACGGGCAGGAAGGTCTGGAGTATCAGGTGACTTCCTACCCTTGGAGGAAAGACTGTGTGGAGAAGAGGATGAGCATCGCTCTGGCTCCTGCTCGAAGCCAGCCTTATCGCTGGGAGACTTCCAAGCAGGAGTGACCCCTGGACCGGCTGCAGGGTAGCGGAGGTCCGGATGAAGGAATGATGGATATACCATAGGTTGGAAGGTTGGATGGGAGGGGTCATACGGGATAGTCCCATAGGGGTAAGGGGGTTGGAGGTAGGGGTACCCATCTATGAGCTTCTTCCCATCAGGTTTGGACCCTTTCCCTGAGGGGGATTTACTGTCTCTTTTGTCAGGGTCTGCACTGAGTCTTCCTGATGTTTCTTTGGTGGGGGTACTCACATTTCTGTGAGTAGGTGTAGGAGTTCTACTCTTCTCTGCCTGCTCAGGGTTACTCAACTCCTTTTTTGACAACTCAACACCTTCCTTTTTTCGGTTCTCCTGTTCCACATTTTTCCTCGGCTCCTCAGCCTGCCGATGCGGCGGCTGTTCCATCAACTTCTGCCGATACAAATGATACTGCCTCATATCTTCCCTTTGCCTCGTTTCCAGCAACATAGCACTGTTTTGTTTGTCACTTTCAGGAGTCCTTAAAGTGCTTGGAGAACTTCCCTCCTTTTTTGAAAACTCTATATGCCTTGACTTTGTTATATGCTCTTTGTCCCTTGATTTATCTCTACTGTCAGGATGCCGTGGGACCTGAGGTGGTGTTATAGGTTCTGTTTGAATATTTATCACTGGTCTCCTCTTTTCTGAACTTCCAGCCTTACTTTCACCGGGTTTCTCTGGACCCTCCTGACCTCTGAGCTTCTCAACTCTCTTCCTTTGGTCCTCGATGAGTCTTTCCTGCTGCTGCCTGTACTGGGGATCACTAGCCATCAAGCGCATGTGGTAGGAAGGGTCAATGTTTACATAGCCGTGAAGATAAGGGTAATGGCTACCTGAGTACACATGGGGAACTGGAGGGGGAAGGGTAGGGTTTATTGAAGCTGACCTTGGAGTACTTTGATCTTTGACATCGCCTTTGCTCCCCTCATCTCTCTCATGAGATGGCTTTCCCTGCGTAATGCTTCCACTCCCTACACCATCTGGAGCTCCGGTTCTATCACTACCATGAAACAATGGCCTACGTTCCCCTCCTAGATTGCTTTCACTTATTCTCTGTAAGGGTTCTGAGTGAGGCTTCAAATGGTCTGGCCTTTCAAAGGAAAAAGTCTCTGAGGGTTTTGTTTGCTTGTTTTGGTCATCCACACCATCTTCCGAAATGTCTGAATAAGCGGGGCTAATATTACCAGTCCTATTCCCGCTAGGAGGGGACAACAGCTGAGTGTTCCTAGGCCCTTCTTTGGCCAGTGACGTATGCACAGAGAGGTTCGAGGAAGCCCTATCTTGGCTGACGGTGTCTGGCTTTGACACAGGGAGCTTCATCCCTGTTGCCAAGGACATAGGAGGTTGGTGAGGATGCGGTTGCTGCAGTTGAGATGGGGTTTGGAGATGACTTGATTGCATTAGATGCTGAGGGTGTTGGGGAGGCGGAGGAAGTTGCTTCGATGGCCTACTACTTGGTACAGTCACACTGCTTGTAGGTATCAACTTTGGGATCTGAGGCATCGCTACATTGCTCACAGGGGCAGTACTGGCAGGTTTTTCCTGTGGCGATGGGAATACTTTTGTCACTCTGTCCATAGGTGCTTCACTTTTGCTGCCATCACGTTTCCACACATCAGGAGCAACTGCCTTGTTCTTGTCGCTGTTGTCAGGTTCAACTATACCAGACGCTGTCAAGGCTTGCTTAAGAATGTTTGTTTCTGGTACAGCAGCAAGTAGCAAAGGATTGTTCTTTATCCTCTGCTCACCTAGGTGTTCTTTTGGAGCTTTAGAACTGTCCACTGGAGAACCTGGCAACTTCTCCTTTTCTCTCTCCTTGTCAACTTTCACCTTTTTCTTTTGTTTGGATTTCTTATCTTTGTCCTTCATTGTTAAAAGGCTACCACTGACATCATTTGATGGTACTGAACTCATAGTAGCTGGTTTAGGCTGTATGTGTTTCAAGGCGGGACTTACAAGTGATGCTTGTGGTTTGGATTGGATAGTATTCACAGCTGGTACACTCAGTGCACACGAGACTGTCACAGGGTTTTGAACAAGGGCAGTTGGGATGGCTATGAGTTGTGGAGGTGGGGCTTGCGTCGCGGGTGGAGCAGGAGCAGGAGCGATAGGACGTATCGTCTTTCCCGTCTTCAACAGCATCTTGTCGTGCTTTGCTTTCTTATGCTTATCTGCTCTAACTTTGTCCTTGTCAGTCTTTTTAGAAGTCTTATCCTCAGACCCATTATCACTATTTGTACTTAAATTTTGCTTTGGTCCTTTGGCATGGTCTGCTGCTGCTGCTGCTTTGGCAAAAGAACTGGGACTAACTGGTTCTGACTTGATAGTCATAGGCTCAGGGTTGGGTCGTATAACGCTTACACTGACATGCTTTTCCGATGTGCTTCCAGGCATTGCATTGGCTGTCACTTGCTCATCAGGAGCTGAATTGAAGTCAAATATTGACATGTCCTTATCCGAGCTCGCTGCAGGAGGTTTCTTAACACCCTTACTCAGTCTGTCTCCACCGGCATCATTCTTTGGCACTTTAGATGGGCTAGATTTGGCCTCTTTGGGTTTAGGGATACCCAAACACTTCATACCAGCGGTAAACTTGTCCACATGACTCTTGTGTGTCTTTGGACTCTTTGTGCCATCTTTACTCTTCGATGATTCACCCTTCTTCTGACCTGTAGCCTCACCACCGCTATCAACGCTCCCCTCTGAAGAGCCACCCTGTTGCAAGCTCGGTGCACTCTCCTCCTCCGGAGTTTCCCTCCCTTTGGCATCACCCTTATCAACATCCATCCTCTCTTCCTCCTCCTCCTCCTCTTCCTCCTTGGAAGATTCTTTCTTGTCTTTCAAGTCTTTCTTTTTATCTTTTGTTTGAAGAGGAGGTAGACCGCCCACATCATCAGAAGCACTTGACTTACTGTCATCGTCATAGTCTGTCCTCTCCCTCCAGTTACCATCCTTGTCCAAGTTATTGTGATGAGCGTGGGAGAGATGGTAATGGAGTCCATTCTTGTGCTTGTACTTTTTATTACAGTTCGGCTGTGGGCATTCAATAAGTACTGGAGTATGCCTATCCTCGTTGGCGGATGAGTTTGGTCGGACACTCGTCTTTTGGCGCTTATTGGTCGGTACGGGTTCCTCGACGTCTGATTCTTTGGTCTTGCGCTTGCTGGTGTTCTTGTCTAGCGTGCAAGGAGGGGTACGTGCGCCGTTGGAAGCGTTACTGCCGCGTCGGCCCTTGGTGGAGTTGCGCAGCTTGCTGTGGATGGAGGACCGGGTCTCGGTGTAGTTGCTGAGGTCGCTACTGGAACTGTTGTTGTTCCTACCCCGCTTGGGACGTCCACTACCCTTGCCCCTGCTCTCCATGTCACTCGTTGGAGAATCACAGAACCTGACAAAAAAGCAGAAAGATTAGAAAAAGTTTTTAATTTTCATGGTATTGAATAATAAATTGATTTCATTATTGATAAACCACAACCCTAATTACCAAAATGCTACATGTTGATATATACATAGAAGTACGCAATTTGCACTTTTTGTATCATCCAAAAATGGAAACTCCTGACATGATCATTATACATGATTCTATCTTCTATCAGTACAACTTGCTATTTGCTGTAATAAGAGATTTTTTCTTTTTGGATGACCTGAGAATAAAAGGCCCATGTCGAAAAGGAAACATTTCAAACACCGCCCATTTGCAATTAAATGTCAAGAGTTATCCTGATACTAAAAGATAAAGAAATTTGACATTAAAACAGGGGAGTGTTTCACAAAGACTGAGGTCAACTATGAGTTGGACTTAACCATGGCAGGCTGTTCATGCCACTGGTTGCTCTCACCATTGGTCTCTCTCAATTATGATCTTTAGATAATATTTTTTCCTTCAATAATGAACAATCAAAAAATGTCATTTCTGTAGATTTGTGAGCATGATTGGTACGTCCCTTGAGAAACCAATGCCAGTAAACGATGAGAGAAAATAGTGGTATGAACGGCCTGCCAAATTGAAGTCGATCTTATTCGATGTGAAACTCTCCCCTGTAAGTACAGTAAAGCCAAACCATCCATTTTCTTCAACTAGGCCTGTTTTCATCAGCTCGAGATTGACAAATAGCACGCTATTTCTGATTTGGGAAATAATCCTAAAGTTACAAATCGCGTCTTCATCAGCTCAAGAAATTATCTCGAGATATTTTAGGCTGGTGAAGACGCACAGGTCAAAATAGTGGGATATTTTGCAAACTAGCCCAAGATATCTTGGGATGATTATCTCGACCAAATATCCAGCTAATTGCAACTTTGGGCTGATGAAGACGCAAATTAACTGGATAGTTTTCAATCGGGATAGTTCAAATAGCTGGATATTTGGCAATCTCCAGCTGATGAAAACAGGCCTAACGGGTACCCGAGGAGTAGTGCTACATACCTTGGTGCAGCCCAGTCGTGTCTTGTACAGTCCATCAGGGTCCCTACATACGTCTTGTTTCTCCATGTCACATTCACTACCAGGACACCTAAAGAAGAAAAAGAAATTAATAAATAAATTTTAAAATTCCAAAAAAATCAAAGCAAACAATTCACACTTAGAATGTCTATCGCATGCAAAAACATAAATTAAGGAAGATTTGTTTCCCCGTCTTTATTAAAGAATTACTTTAATTTGTTATTTTTAATTCATTTTCAATTTTTATACAATTGATATATAGCAATTACAGATTTATTAAGTCTTCCCATTTATTTCTCACTTATAAATACCACTAGAGAAAAAATCAACTGGAGCAGTACTTTTGAGGGTACATTTCTTACTAATTTTTCGGATCAACTGATAAAGATAAAAATAAGATTAAGAATAAAAAGTTATTAAACTTATAAACGTCAAGTTAAAATAAGTGTAATTCCTTCCTCTCATTTTCAAAAAATTATAGGCTGTATTGTTCAGTACATATTGCAGAGCCTAATTATTGACAAGACTTTTGTACAATACTTCATAATTCCAGATCATATTTTGCTTAATTCAACATTAACAGTGGTCACAATTGTCATATAAAAGGGGGCATGATCCAATATAGCCCATAAAATTAATCACACATCAATAACAAGTGAGCTTTATAATCAATGACGCAAACTCGACTTTGTGTCAACACCCTAAACATTTATTACTCATACAGACAATTTGACTAGAGTCCAACTTTAATAAGCATTGAAGCCACAACAACAACATTGAGCTCTCACCTTGGTCTGTCTCATGCCAAACTATGCCCTCTAAGTTGACGGAGGTACCAGGCTCACATGGTCCTATGGATTCAGGCTCTGTGGCTACACCGATGTCCATTGTATCCACCGCTACGGAATGACGCAAGGGCTGTGAGGAGAATGAAACGGACGATTGATTTGTTAATTTACCAGGATCAATAATAATGTGTGGAAAGTGGGTAGGAGGGCAAAATAGAAAGCGATTTTCATAATGTGTTGGATGATGATATACATATTTTAATTAAATTATATGAGCAGTCATACTTTATAGTTGTATTTACATGTTTTATCTATGATATGGTGAAAGGTTCTAAAGTTTATGCTAGTGGAAGAAATATTAGTACATGTAGTATTACACACACTGAGGGAAGATATATACACACTTAACAATGCATATTAAGAAGAAAAACGTCTACAGTATAAAACAACTGTATCATTTGCAGTATAATATCAAAAATATAACAATCATATAAAACTCATTATTCTCCAGAGGATTAAAACATATTGATCTCCAGAAAAAATAGTAGCCCTACAGGTGATCGTGCCTTATAAGATTTCATGGACACTAGTTTTACAAAAATATATGATTATAATAAAGATCAATTTACAAATGTGCCTCTGAACAGCCTGACATCCAGACTATCGATTCCATTATTAGGGCAATGCCACTTCTCAATCTAATTTTAAAATTTAAAAACAGGTCAAAACATTATTGACAAATTGCATACAATTTGAGGCAGCAAACACCACCCCAGCCACTACAAATAGGGCAGGCGCTACATAATTGATTGCTCAATTTGCAGTTTATAATTGATTCACTCCAGTGCCATCAGTACTATGATGAATAGCGGAGATGCGACTAGATGTTGAGAGTCTAGTTCTGATGATCATGAAAACACCCATTCATCACCATATTAATGTCATTTTGGATGCCTGGGTTTAGTTATTTTTTCAAGTGTAAAAATATCTCTCGAACATTGGGCTGGCACTAGTTTCGGCAACATTTGTCTACTTCCACAGCCGAACTCGATTCATATTTCTGCATTTCTTAAAATAAATATTCATTAATTTGCGGATGCTTAAAAATAATGGTTTAATACTTTTATCCAAATGCCACTGCTTTATTAAGTTTATGTAGGCCTATAGTCCCCCCTCCCCCCCCCCCCCAAAAAAAAAAGAAGAAGAAAAGGTTTAGCACATATTTTGTGAGTCTTCCAAAATTGCTAAGATCAATGCCACAGAATGATTTAATTACAAGTCTCAAATTGTTGCAATTACTAAATGTAAAATGACTAACGTTATTAAACAATTAATGACAAATCAGTTTGCAAGAGTACTGAGGTTTTACAGCATAACGGTAACTTGTTTGTTTTTAACTATTCCAAAAAATATTTCCAATTGTTATAATGCTTTTATTTGTTGTCATTCAATAGTTCTAAAGCGTGGAAATCATTTCAAAACGTCAAGACAAACATTAATTTTGTTTCTGTATCTTGTTTTATAGGGTCACATGATTGTGTGGAGTCTGGAGAGTAGACTTGCATGGAAACCCTTCTTCTGTCCTGTGTAAAGGGGCTGTTTATTTACTCAAGGACTGAAAAAAGGTCACAGGAGAAGTCAAGTCAGGAATGTCTGATTATCAGGAGGTGGATATGCTAGGCCTCTTCCACACCACTCAGAGTCTTCGCAAACCACAACAATGGTAAAACCAGATATTGTCATGTGCATGTTAAAGCCCCACTGTACTATAGCTACTTGCGCCCTCTATATAACAAACAGTCCATAATCGGTGACCATTGGTCCCCCATGATCCTCTTTTTCTTATAATTGAGAGCTGATTTGTTGAGATAACCACCTGTCATGTGACCTTGTAGGGTGGTCTAATCCCTCCTGTAAAACTAGTACAGATGGGCTTTAAGATGTTTATGAATTTAGTGAGTGGTTCAGATTTGGGTAGTTTAATGCAACAACATACTGAATTACATGTGATACACGAGACATTTTTCGCAATTCAAGAAGGTTTCATGTCCCATATGTTTGTGGTCATACAATAAACCATAACCTTGTGAATAAAGATCAGTTTACATTTTAATAATATATCGCATTCTTAACGACCTAAGCTGTTTACACATCTTTTTGCCCTAACTCAGAACAAATGTTCTGATTTATACACAATCAAATTTCTTTGCTATGTGAGACTTTCTCCTACAAACCAAGGTAACACACCAAAGAGTTCCTGAGAGTGCTACACGCAAACAATATTAGCTCTCTATAGTTACGAGGGGAAACTAATGACTGTAAATCACTGCATTGTGGTAATTTTAAGCTTATTTCCTATTCCAAAGGGAGACTATTCGTATACAATGGACCCTACTTCTTCAGTCGTGAAATCCAAAGCATTTCAAGAGAACACAAACAAACACGAAGGCCCTCATTTGCAATCATTCATTCTCTCGCCTTTCAATTTGTCTCTCCCTCTTGTGTTCAACCGAAGCCGCTCTATGTAAAATGCCCCTTTGACTGGCTAATCAAATAACAACACAGATCCTAATCAAATAACTCGGAGACAGCAAACAAAAGCTCCCACATCAACACCACGCAAGAAAAAAATAGGAAATAACAGTCTACAAAAGTAGCTCATGTTGGTGGAAGCGATCCACATTTTAGGAAAGCGGCCATTCTAAAAGAGAGCCAACCGAGGTCACCGAAAGAGCATTCATTGCCAATCTGGTGCCATAAACAGCATACAGGTTCTGACATGTGTTATGGAAGGCTTCTTGCCAAACCATGCTGAGCTGGTAACACAAGTGTCATTGTATCGTTGCCCTTTCCTCCCCCCTAACTGTCTGTCTTTCCCACTTGTTATGACAGATGAAATGGCGACAGTCACCACTCTCTTCACTGACTTTCAGTCTGCAGGAGAGTGCTGCAATATTTGATGACAACATGTCATTGTTACTGCGTTCCAGCAGGGTCATATCATATACATACTCATTTAGTCAGAAGCACTACAAGATAAATCCAGGCATAATTGGTGGCGATATCAGTGAACTTAAAAGAGTACCGGTAATTTTATATGTCTGAAGGACAGTTTCAGCCATATTTAGCCTACTAAATGTAGTAAAAGTTTATTTATTATCTCTCTGTCATGATAATATTGTTCCATCTCTATACCAAAGATATTGCTTTTTAATAAAACTAGCCCAAGTGGCGAGATACATTTTGCTTTGGAGAAGGTCTTTTGGTACCCCCTGCTACATTTCATAGCGACATGTTCCGTACCACACTTCATTTCTTGCATTCACAGGAAGTTTGGAACTATGAATATAAGTAACAAAACAAACATGACAAACATATTGTAGAAAACAAACTCCAAAAGGAAGAGCCCATGCCAGCAATAAAAAATTTGCTTCGAAAAGGAAGGGGAAAAAAAGAAGAAAACGGCAGTCACTTTATAATTATCACAGAAATGTAGGCCTACCAAAAAGCAAAATAATGAGATTTCAATCCTTTCTAATTATGACTTCAATCCCAACTGGACAATAACAAAAAACTTTTGATACTTAAATTTTTCATTAGAAATGAAGTATGCCAATAGGCACAGGCCAATTCTATATTCAGAACACACCTACGTCAGGATGTAGGGCTTTGCCTGCTATATATGGCAACTGGTTCATATTGCAGAGGCCTGTTGAATTACTACACCAATCAACTCTGACTGTATTACAGCATAAATCAGATTGGATTACAAACTAAACGAGGTCAGGTGGCAGTAGATTTATACCTCAAGTCAAGGAGTCTTGCCCTACTGCAGAAATAACACAGTATTTCTTTGTTTTGAGAGAGTATGGATATTAAAAAGGTTGTACGTTAGGGGTTTCCACTTATTTGTATTCTAATTCAAACTCGAAAGAGTAACAGTGAAGAGAAATAGAGAAATAGAAAGGCACTTAATATGAGTCATTTTTAAAAGAACAGCCACCCCTGTTATCACATATGTGACGGCGATATCAAGTTCAAGAAAATGATGCCAAGTACAGCAGATCCCTCATTATCTATCGCATCCCACGCCATTCTTTACGTTATGAAGCACTCTCTTATCGCCGTCTTTATCGGAGTAAATGACTAGGGGATTCCGCAGAGAAATATAATCATGAATAATGCGCGCTATCGCTAAGTGTCATCACAATCAAATTTTACAGACATCCTGAAGAGTTTACGCCCAGCTTGGCACGATTTCCTTGCACCGACAAATCTGACAAAAAAATTCCAACCACAAGCATGGAAAGAAATATAAGTCGATATAGTATAACAAGCGATGGAATTTCTTCAAGGAAAAAAATTAAAATAGCATGCAAAAATTGTTTTTAGAATAATGCATAAACACCCCCCCCCCCCAACAAATAAATACATCGTATCTATTTACTCTGCTCACGATTTTGATCAATATTGAAATAAATTGCTATACATATATCTGAGGGGAGGGGGAGGGAGGGGGGGGGGGGGCAATTGCATCTTTTAACGACATGAAAAAGAGCATTGTCAATTATCACTCAAAATTTGATTCATGAAGTAGAGAATTATCAAACAGAAAAGCCTGCCATAATTCATAAGAGGCCTACATTGTAAATACTCAACAAATGTAAAATTGAAATTAAAGAAAACAAAACAAACAAAATGAAATAATGAAGTGGATCTATCCATAACCACATACCTTGGTTACGAATGGATCCCCTTATCATTTATCTTGGAATAAATAAATAAACAATACTTTCATCATGAAAGTGAAAATGAGCATTTAATGTTTTTTTTATTCTCCATCCATTGGGTAATTAATAAAACTGCAGAGTGTCATAATATACAGAAGTTGCGGAAAACATGTCAACATCTTTCTGGGCCGCGTCAATTAATTAGAGAGTACATACCAATCAATCACACATCCCATTTATAATGCCCTTTATATTTCACCTGATATAATGACCCCGAAACGTGAGCACAGTTCACATCAAGCTAGCACAATGCAATAATTATTAGGAGTGGAAGCTAAATTCCTGAGAGCCTGTATAACAAAGTTCAATCAGTGGCATTTATCAGCCCTTTTCTCACTTTGTCTACCTTCACAGACACCGTACATTACTCTATTTCACTCGTACTGCCCTCTGAAGAATTTTGCAATCTCAAAATGACATTTGTAATAATCAAAGCAATGATTTCAATTTTAAAGTCTTCACACATCGCAGACGCATACACAGTCTTTTGCTTTAAAAAGATTGGTTGAGTTTAGGAATTGCGAGCTGAAAGTAATATAAATGGGTATGGGTGCCACAACTAGTAGTTTCCTCTTTACTCAAGGCTGTGCGCACAATAACCTCTATTTCCTGCTCCCAATAATAAAGAGTGAATTGCTGCTGACAATAGATACAGCGAATCACACTAATGTCAGCATGTCTACCTCAATAACAGATTCTGTTTCCATTCCATTTCATCCCAATGCACTCAGACCCTGACAAAGAGGCAACGAAAGGCTGCTCAAACTCAAAGAGGCAATGAACACCGATGCCGCTGTGATAATATCTAATCAAAGCCGTGTTTACACAAATGCTGAATATTCCCTCTCTTTCTTTACCACTGTTTATTTTTTACTCGATTTTGATCTCTCTTCATATTCCGTGCTCTCCTGGCAAAAAAGAAAGCTAAAGGTAATGGAAATACATGTATACTGATACTCATTGTTTGTATCAATTCCTTCTCCCACTCCTTTTCCAATATCAACAGACTATAACTGCTATCTAAACCTCTATTTGCCCTCAGAGTAAAAAAATGTTGGTTATTTTATTAAACCTGCAAGTTTTGTATCAACCACCAAAAAACGAATTTCATACATTTTCTTTCACAGAAGATCCATCATAATATCAATAGAAAGAAAAGCATATATGTCACCGCGATCTATTGGCAATACATAATCAAACATTGAATGATTGTTATACTGATCATTTTATTATCATGTTATTTTGAGATACATCTGTCTTCTTCAACTTGTCATTCTGCTGAGTGACAACAAATTAAACGGCAGATTTTTAGCTTCCAACTTCTTTTGGTCTATGACAAAGAATCGAAAATCATATCCACAGAACAAACATTTCCATGGATTTTGTCTGAAGAATAAAATGGCGGACCGATGAAACAGCACTATATGATGAAGTACCATAAGTTGCACTTCTTACATTTCTGCACTACAGGAGTATTTGAAAACATTGTTCGCCCGCATGTTTGCGGTAATGAAAAAAATAATCAAAATCGAATCCCCTTACATTTGCACAATCTTTTCACAAAACCTCAATTGTGGAGACAAAGTTAATATGTCATGAATAATTTATAATGAATTCCATAGCATGACGTGTGAGTGGTCATAATAATAATAGTGCCTGTTCATATCATGTCAGAGTGGAAAATATTTATAGGAAATTATATGTCGCACAGTCCCACACATTCATTTCCATGTTACTTCCTGAGCGAGCCATCAGGTCAATAACATCGAGCATAGTGTTTGAGCCAGGTGAAATCCAATAACCTACAAATCAAAAATGGTAGTCTCTTTTAACTACTTCAGGAATAGCATTAATATCTTTACATTGAGTTTGATTTGAAGACTCTGATGACTTTTAGAAGAAAAAAATTGAGAAATAACCAACATGAACATGATATTCTCGCTATAAACTTGGGGTATGATTTTAAAAAAGTAACAATTTTCATAATTTCATTAAAATATACAAGGCTGCACAGACCAATGTCGAAGTAGCTTTATCCAGTATACACTACAGCTATTTGCGAATACTTTTGAAAATAAATTTTAAGATTGCATGTCCGTTTTAAAAATTGTGCTCTTCGCACAGTGAGAAATTTGCAAATCTAATGTAATGATGAAAAACTACCACTTATACAGTCATGCTATAAAGGCAATTGGTGGGTATATTCCATGAACACTGAATGCATTCAACATGTGGAACATTTTTCCTAAACATTTTGCATTACACAAATCAGCTACCCATGCCCATAACCAAGATGCATTGACAGAGTAGAATGCCAGCCAGCAGAGAGTTTGCTAAACCGAAAGGTGCCATTTAGGCAGCTGACCTACATGACACGATTGTGTTGATGTAGGACTAGAGGGGGAAAAGCGATCTGGAGTCAGATAAAACGTAGACTGGAACTCATCTCAATTCCTGTTCATGGCCATGGCTGTGATTCCTATCTGTCTACTACCTAGTAGAGCAGAAGAACAGAATCGAGGCGCTATAGCTCCTCCTCGTAAAAACGGTTGGCAAAGTCAAGTTGAATACCGACTGCTGCTTCATCTTCTGTAGCCAGGTTCACACAAAAGTCTGGAAACTTAAATACATCTAGCTCATGCTTTTAGACTTTGAGATTATCTTTTATCTTGAGTAAACTTAAAATACAGTCAAACTTATCAGGAGCAATCTTATCATACTATATCTTATCTTACCATATATGTATACATTGTATAAAACTACAATGGTGTCATACAAACTTAGCTAAAATATCTGCTACATCTGTGTAATAAATATAATCTTTTGTTCATCAGTAGCACGCACTCACTCACTCACTCGCTCATGAATAATACATGACGTGATCGCATCTATCATCTATTGTTGAATTCGGTATGTGTGGTCTCTTTGCGGTCGATCTTGCTGCTGGAGCAAGAATCACACTCCCTATTCAATATATTATTATTGTTATTATTACACATCGTCTCCATCCCTGATTCAAACAAGAGAGTGGGAGGGGTAGGAAGAGAGAGAGAGAGAGAGAGAGAGAGTTAGAGATGAAGGAAGAGAGATAGAGATAAAGGAAGAGAGAGAGAGAGAGAGAGAGAGAGAGAGAGGGAGATAGAAAGGAAGAGACTATGCATGCATCAGCCTTACAATTACATACAGTCGACCCACTTCGCCATGCCACTGCAAAATTGAATTTGATGTATGAGTAGATCAGCATTTGATCACGAAAGATTGATGCACCAGAAATGTCTCATCCCATGGCTGTGGAAATTGAGAACAATTTGCAACCATCGCAAAAACCTTTTAATCATTTTTCCGAGTAGTTGCAACCAAGCATAAAATAATGTTGATTCATTGAAAGGCTGTTAAGACCCAAGTTCATTACAAAATTATCAAAATTGAAAACATTGTTGTTGTCTGTCACATAAAAAAACATAACGTCTGCCAAGAGGTAGAGAGAGATATTTACTCAACACAAAGAATAGAGGAAATACCATTCTTTTGGCTCATATCAGATGCTTTGCTAAAGGCAAGATAGTTAAAATATTATCTAGCAGATATTGAAATATTAACTGGTAGTTAGTGAAACACACAATCTTTGCAGAATTGCAGAAAGAGTCATTACGAGTGGATTGATCTTAGGGTTTCCCCCTTACTCTATAATTCTAACTTTAAAACAGAATCTGTCAAAAGTAACTACAGTGGTATTCACTTGGTATAACTTCATCTCAAGCAGTTATTTATAAAGCAAGATAAAAAGAGAGTGAGAGAGTGTGTGAAAGAGAGAGAAAGAAAGATAAGAAGAAGAGAGAAGAGAGAAGAGAGAAGAGAGAAGAGAGAAGAGAGAAGAAGAGAAGAGAGAAGAAGAGAGGAGAAGAGAAGGGAGAAGAAGAGAGGAGAAGGGAGAAGAAGAGAGGAGAAGAAGAGAGAAGACAAGAGAGGAGAGGGGAGAAGAGAGGAGAGGGAAGAGAGAGAGAGAAGAGGGAAGAGAGAGAAGAGAGAGGGGAGAAGAAAATGGAGAAAAGTAAAGAAAGAAAAGAGATAGGAGCTAGAGAGGGAAGTGAGAAGAGAGAGAGAGAGGACAAGAAAGAGGAGAAGAAAGAAGAAAGAAAGAAAAAAAAGGGGAGAAGAAAGGAGTAAGAAGAAAAAAGAGACGAGAGAGGATAAAAAGAAAAGAGAGATGTGAAGATACAGAGAGGAGATGGATTGAAACAGGACAAAGAGGGATAGATGTGTGAGGGTAACAAAAGAGATAGGAGAGAGGACAAATGACAGAACGAGTGAGAAAGAGAAAGCGGGAGAGATACTAAAAACATAATCATTGCCAATTGGCATAATCTTTACAATGCGCCTTGCCTTTACAATGAGCGGTGAACAATTAGGTTAACAGCTCAATGCCATCACTGTTATTGATCTATTACTTGTTTGGAGCTCATCTCCTATTGATTGTAAAGCGATGCTTGTAACACATTCTTCCATGGCTGCTTAATCAGGCTTGACACGGCACAGCTCGATAACAGGAGAGGTCCTCTGATGGCTGGGATGGCCAATTATGGGTTGAAACCCATTTTAACTAACCCATTTTTTGTACAAACCAAATAAAGTTCTTTTTCTTTCAATATCTTTCTATATGATGTCTACTGTCGGCATCAATTCCTCCACGGTCTATGCTACACATTACAAAAAAGCAGATAAAACTTCATCAAGTAGTATTTGTCAAAAATTTAACCTTTCAAGTCATGAAGTGATATTTATCTGATTTAGAGAGGTATAAATGCTGATAAAAAACCATTGGACTCTACCTAAGAATCAGCACAACAACAACAAAATACATGAGAGCGGTCTGCAATTTAGCCCTTTATAAAAGCTCCAAAAGAGCACTCTTGAAATCAATTAAATACTTCACTATTGCTGTGAGCAAATTTATATGACTCCAAATCCAAAAAGAGTTCCCTCAAACACAACAGTATTTTTTTCTTCCCCTGCCCAGCATGCATGCCTGATCATATCAATCCACTGTATTGTCACTGTGGAGTAGGTACGAGAATGAATATTTGATGGAGAAGCCTTCAACTGGAGGTATATGGAATAACGGTTGACGTGGAATAATCAATGATTTCTGCCATATTGAAAACTATGAAACATACATAACTCTCAAAGCCCTAGCATGGCTATTAAGTTATTAAAGGATAAGAGGAGCACAAAAAAAAGGGGAGCAAGATCCTTGAAGGCGAAGAAGAACGAGGAAGGGAAAATCCCTCTCAGTTGAGTGCCACTGTTCTCGTAACCTTTTCTGCACGACAGCTCTTACATTATCAACCTATATATATTTCTTGGGGGTGAATATCAGTATGCAGCGTCGATCGACCCTGAAATGAATGACGCTATTCCTTCTTCAATACTGATAACAAATTCCACGCGTGATAGTTCTGCATCCAATCAACCTAATTTGGCTTTGGAGGGGATGGGGATAACTCAAAATGAAACATTAGCTGCTCAAGAAATTTGGCCATGAAAAATTACATTCAGCATAGCTTTAGAGCAAAAGAGCATCAATGACATTGTGCCTGTGATAAGAAAAACTATGAGACAATGCCCTTTAAAACACTAAAAAAAATATTTTCTCTTCCTGCTTTTTAATTTCTTTATACATTTTTTAATTTGTAATCATACTTCTTGCATTGTATAAGAATAAACACCAAAATTATAGAATAAAAATTCTATGCTACCGTTTAAAGACTTGAGTATCTCAAATTTGCTCTTTCGTCATTAGGTGGGAAGGAACGCTAAAATTAAAGACATAGAATTGCATACAATTAATTTTCCTCCTAGAGGTATATCATCAGGTAAGGACTAATTAATTTCTTTATACAGAACAGCCAGGAACCCTCATACCTGATGCACTCAATCAAAACACACCAACCCTATAATTAAATATTCTGTGGGGAAAAAAAAGCATTGTGGCAAAAATCAAGAGACAAATTTACATTCTAATTTGTTCTTGCTATGCTCCAGTGATAGACACGATATTAGCATTATCACGAAGCTGGCTTGTTCATTACCTATATAACTGGTGAATTATGGGGCTGTAAATAGCTATAACGCACAAGCACTAGTACTCGGGCTTACGCCACCACTACAGCCATGGCTTAATGTTCAATTTACATTGTAATTTACATGAGTGACTGAAATGCCAAACATGCGCCCTTTTCCTTTCATCATCGCTGCTCTCGTTGCTCTTGTTTTCCGTCCCCCCCACACGGCGTCTTTAGACACGAACGCTGGTGAATTACTGATAAGCCTAGATGGATTGGTTGCCACACGTTGCATGATAGGCGAAGAGGAATCAAGCGATCAACGCTCTCCCCCTCCGTCTGTCATGACGCATCAATAAAAGACGACTCTCACACTCCCCGTGCCCCCCATTTTGGCTTGTGAATCATTAACTCCTTGTACCAGATCATGTTCACACCAAAGCTAAGGGACAAAACGTCATGAACAACGTAGATATGCAGAAGTAAGCCTACAGCCTATGAACCATGTTCAAACAAAGGGACAAAACATCATCAACAACGTAGAAATGAAGAAGTAGGCCTACAGCCTATGAACCACATTCACACAAACGGACAAAACATGGTTAACAACGTAGAGATGAAGGGTCTAGCCTAGAATGGCTGTATGCATTTACAGATCATCCAGAGGCTCAGACCCATGTTCACACCGCATGCAGAGGTGAAGGCGTACATTAATGATTCTGGTTAGAAACAATGGGTGTCTGCTTTTCCTGTGGCCTTTAATCACCGACCACAAGGCGAGGGTAATTCACTCCAATTACTAATGCGAAAACCACTACCCTATACCACAATGTAACCAGTATTTAGCCCCTCTATTTTAAAGGTAAAGACCAGTATTGGAAACGCCCCAATTTCAAAAAATGAAATGGAAGCTCTCATTACCAATCATGTGAAAGAATATGTTTTGACTAATACATGATGATACAAAATTTGCAGGGAAACCGCCTACTAATTCATATATTTGGTAAATTTGTTTCTCTCATGGTCTGTGAGAGATAAAGGGTAGTCCCATATACATCTTTCTGTGTATAGTGCTTGTAACTTTACGAAGAATGGGCCAAATTTCTTATCATTTTGATGATTCCAGAACCTTGCAGATGCTAGATGCTAGATGATCAACCTTTTCTGATCGATTCCACAACGTTTCTTTCACAATGCAATCGCATGACCATAACTGGTCTTTAACTTTAAAAAGAAACCTTTTTTACAACAAGGCATAGAGGCCCACATACATGTAGTTGAACTGAACTACACAGTTGAGATACCATGTATCATTTGACGTAACAAAAAGTCTACCAATGTAAAGACAAGTGCGGATCATTTGAACAGGTTCGAGGACAAACATTATTGGCTATTGCAAACATTCTTGTGGCCATGACATATGCAAACATTTAGAAGGCTGTATCAACCGTGTGTATACTGGGAGTACAAGAACAGTATTTGTCTCCTCTGAGCGAACAGCATTCAAGTTGCGTTGTCTGCACAACGAACCAATCTGGGACCTTCGTAGTCTGTTTTCCTTGCCGAGAATACATAAATATGAAATGCAGGATGGGTAAAGAGAGTAGGTGCTACAGAAATCTATTTCTAATGATAGTAAAGATTCTTTTTTTTTAGCGTTCATTATCTACAGCTGAAGTTTGATACCTCTGCTTTTATTCATTTATTTTCTTTCTCTCCATTTCTTATGATTGCTTAACACTTAGCAAATTGATGCCATGAGTTTCAATTACAATGTCAAGGGAGCATCGGGTCTATATCGATGGCACAAGGGGCATTCACACTGCAAGCAAACGACGTTGGTTTTCCTCACATTCCCGAGTTTTGACACAAGTTGATAGGCAACTATCCATAATCACGATGAAAAACCAACCTCTGGAGTGATGTCTTGTTATAAACCCTGGTTTAAAGTCATCAAATATTTCAACGCAAGAAGTGGCACACGTGCTCAACTCACACAAAAAAAACAGAATTATCGAACACCAGCGGTTTTTTACGAGTTTTCCAATAGTGTAAATAGTACTTCTAAAAATGGTTTTTCTGCAATGTAAATGGGACTACATCAGCTACACTGTACATGGAAATGCGGGTTTTATTATACCACTATAAACATTCATGAAGCTAGTCTTTTGCATGCTGGTTAAAATTGTTCCCTTTCAAGCAACCTGAAGATCAAGGTTCAGTTCCAAATGCCCTTTGCTATAACTGGAAATCTTATATTTACAGGTACTATAAAACACATTTTCCCTTGGCATTATAAATATTGCAGACTCACAGGTGACAGACTAGCTAAGGTGAATGCAAATTCAATCTAAAACTTCCAGGCTGGCAAATAGAAAACCGCATGTTAATCAAATATATCTGTAACAAATTGAGTTAATTTGCAGATAATTAAGAATGTAATTTGTATGTACATGCATATTTTCCAAAAGGATATTGAACATAAACACTAATTAGTTTCCATTTTTAAGACAAAAAACAAAAAATAAACATTTTATAATTTCACTACAAGTTCAAATACACCTATAAACAAATAAAATAAAGGAGGGGGGGGGGGGAGGAAATTATCAATAAACAATGTAGAAATTGTGCACATGCAAGTAAATGATGTTATTACTATCAAATGTAAGGAAAATTGAGAGAAAATTGAAAGTTCTGATCAATATGACACAAAATCTCTTACCTCTCCTGTCTCATCTGACATTCTAGCTTGAATATTCCTTAATTTCATGGGCAAAACTATCCAGCATGTTCACCTATTCTCAGAAAGATTGTTGAATGAAATCCTAACCACATTAAAGAACGCAGCAGGGCAGGCAGTATGATACTCTAATGAGCCCTACATGACGTGTCATGACTGAGGCGTCGCACCGAAGAAACAAGAGTTCACGGGCAAATTTGCGCGACTTCCTCAAGGAAAAATTAGACAAGACAAAGAGCTGGCAGGAGAGATATACGTGATAGATACGACAAGCCGGTGTCAGATCTACGCCGAGCGGTTTTTCGTGAAACCAACCAGGACAGAAAACATTTCCTTCCCTATTCCATCGGTTTCCTCTGCCATAAAGCCCACGTGCTGATGTAATTATATCTTTAATTTGAAACAAGAAGTTAAATGGGCTGCTAGGTAAACCGCTTAAATATCCTTTTACATGTTTTGTCAATAAACAGATGTAACAGAGAAGGGAAGTCCCAAATTGAGCAGGGAAGTGCCATCTTTTTTTTCCTCATTCTTTCGGTTTGGTTATGATCACACTTATTGAGGACTTTTTCCATTGTTATTAATTGTGATATTGATGGTGTAATTAAATAATGTCCTGAGTGCAACATGAAGTTTCATATCATGCGGAAATCTGAAGAACCGTTTAATTTATTTGTCTCCTGGGGCCTTTTTCATATTCCAAACAACTACAGAATGTTTCGCCACAAAGGAAAATTCAGGAGACATTTTCCCATGAGTATGTTTTTATTGTCCCCAATAAAATATTAAACAACCTCCTAATTGATGCTATTTCAGTTTCCTCTCTGTGCAGATTATGAGACAAACATGTAAAGATCAAAACATGACCTTTTTTTCTTCTTAAGCAATCGCTCTAAATATATCATCAAAATAATTGGAGATTGGTCACTATTTACGCATTTTCAAAATATCATATTTTTAACCTCAAAAGAGGATGGATTCTGAGAGCGTCTCCACAGGGAGTGATGAAGGAAATTGTCGGAAATTCTCCTTGTTAAAAAGGAAGCACACTGCCAATCAAAAACAAAGGTCAAATTATGAGCCAGCATCAACTAACGGGTCTGAATTAAAGCACATTAATCACACACTGCGACACTTTAGAAATGTGGGACTGTTCAGCTGCTGTGAAACATCAAATTAAGAGACTGTTTCATGATCTCTCAAAGAGCTCTGTTCACGATCGCTACAAGAGAGGTCTGCCAAATGGCACCGGTTCATGTCTCTCGTTGCAACGCGGCGAACGAGTTGAAATTTGTTTGCATCATGATCTGTAAAATAAGCAGGCTAATTTGATACTTCCACGCACTCACTTGCCTGCCTGTGGTGCAAATGTTAAAGCAGTCCCCTACAGCGTCGACTTCTTGGGTACGACACGTAGGCCATGATAGATTATTCTCACCATGGGAAATAGTTGTGGCATTTGAGCGGTCATAGAATCTTGTCTCAGTCCCGTAGGCAAATATTCATGTATGTAAAATAATATTCCAGTCTTCAACTATCGCATAGCACTAGTTGCTTTAAACTATTAATGCAATACTGACAGCATGGGCCGTGGGGTGGTGATTTCAACTCAAATACATGAACGCTTGTTAATACGCAGGGGCTTGAATAATTTGGTATCATGAATAAATCCTCCCTTGGCAGCGTTTGCACATGAGTCATCATTTGTTTGGAGCTCAAACCAAACGTTGCAAAAGATGTGATGCAAAAAAAAAAGATCCCCAACTATCCAAAAGAGCATAAACGCCCAACAACATCCTTTAATGGCACCAATTCCCCTCCCTTTGTTACAGGCTTATAATTTCACACTGCAATAAAATATGCATCATATATGCTGGTATGCTTATGCGACTACTTGATGATATCCTTTTACGCTTGAGTGCAAAATAAAAATATGTAGTCAAAACATGAAACTGATAGCATTCAAGTGTGAACCAACCCAAGAGTAAAAAGTAATTAATTTTTTAATTGATGTGGTACATTAAAAAAACCATTATACAATGTAATAAATTAGAACATTACCATCTTACAGAGGTCATGAGGGGCTAATGGCGTGCAATGTACTTCTCTTGCTAAAACCATAATACTGACTCTACATTAATAATACAATAATCGACATAAATTTTCCATTATTATTTGTCTCTCTTTAAAATGGGAGGTATACAATGATTCTAAAGGTCATCTGTAAATATACTTTTTTCATCCTTTAAAAAAAATTCTAATTCCTGGCGATGTTTTTTTCTTCCTGTCCCGGCCGTCTTCAAGTAACCACTAAACGAATAACTACTCTTCTTCTTGCTTTAGGCTAACTTGTCACTTGGTGATGTATTACCAACTAAAGACATTTCAAAACAGGCAAAAGGTCATTTTCAGAGTGAAAAAATACAAGGAAATTGGAGGGGATGACTTGTTTTTAGGTGTTTTCCCCCTCTAAATTTCTAAAAAGAAATTGTCACACATAGGCAATCACAGAATTAATGTAAATACACATACATTTAATCCTCTTCTTGGATAAATTAAAGAAATTGAAGAGTAAGGAACGATTCAAAGGGATTAATTTGAGAGCAATTGAAGAGAATTGCATGCTTAGAATAGCTGCCACGAAGCAAGTTATTTGATACATGTCTGTCTCAAATGTATATTCTGCTTTTCTACAGTTTCTAAACAGTCTTCTACAATTTTTACACTAGTAGAGTAGAGTCGTGTACGACTACAGTGAAATCCAAAGCTTCGCAAAATCACCCATTTGCATGGGAAGTGTTTATTACTGGCTTTTTCCCCAATTCCACATGGGGCAGCTGGAAGAGTGGGGATCGAGAGCTAGAAGCGAATCTGATTCAAAAACATGAGCGAGTGGGAAAAACAGACCCTCTTAATTATTCCCTCACGGTTTAATCAGAGCATCACTATCTGGGAGATGTTGACGGAGACTGAAATCAAGACATCGGTCGGTTCACACTATAGCGTCGTCGGTATCTTCCCGAACTGTATTCTCTGGAAGATTGGATTTGGACCACGTAGAGTCAATTTTGGCAATTTCATAAATAGACTCCCAAATGCACATCCTTCCTTCCTTTCTTCGGCCCACCTAAATTGTTTTTTAATTTTTAATTTTCGTTCAGAAATCAAATAACAGTTTAAGGACATCTCGACAACGGGGTCAGCAAAACTCATGATTATAAAGCAATTTCTCCAAATTTTTAGTCTCTGTACCAATAAAATTTGAATTTAATGAAATTTGATCTGAAACTGGCCCCATATCATTTCTATATATATATATATATATATATATATATATATATATACACACAAACAAAATATCAAATAACATGGGCCCACCTCATTAAAAAAAAAAAAAAAAAAAAAAGCTGAGAAACTAGGAACAATTTTACTTGGCTTTATTCATATATATATATACACAAACAAAATATCAAATAACATGGGCCCACCTCATTAAAAAAAAAAAAAAAAAGCTGAGAAACTAGGAACAATTTTACTTGGCTTTATTCATAAAATCATGGTTCTAGCAGTTATTTTTCCAGAAGTTTTTTGTCCAGAAGTTATTTTTCTAGATATTAGCTGCAGTGTGGATGCAGCAAAGACATTCCCTATCTCAGGTAAGCTCTACTGCTGATGTGGCATCGCTGCGGTGGTGGCAGACGTAGGCATGGGGGATAAAGTGATGAAAGCCGAGTATGATGATCTTCTCAAAACCACCACCACTACTACCTTCATCCCACTCACTCGTCACAAGCACAATGATCCATAAACCTCTCATTTGATCTAAATTACATCTTTCAGAAAGGATTCTAATCTCTCGTCCTCCCACTCTCCAAGTGTAAAGAGAAAATGAAACCTTATCATTGTCAATATTATAGTCTTCCTTGGAATAATATTAGCTCTACTACATGTATCATACAACAACAAGACACTTTTCCTGGTAGTTGTGGACATGATAATGATTTGTAATTGGGGGGTTGCCAAGTTGGATTGAAAGGAGAATAAACATTAGCAGGATCGGTGACTCCTTTGTAAATTAGGTATCACATGCATGGGCAAAATCACCAATTGAAAGGTTGTCTCCCCCGAAACACATCAAACCCAATTTGCAACACAACATCGTCCGGTCTGAATTGATTAGTCATGCTCGTTAAAGGTAATTAGTCGCACATACCCTGACAAAAAGGTGTCCGCTCAAAAGTTGAACATGCCCATGAGCCACATGCATGTACAGGCATGCAAACACTGTTTCTTCTCGAAACAACCTTCGTCAGACTTTCGCACCAGGTTTCTATCGGTCGTAAACATTACACTTTTGCATGGTTCATTATCAAAATCAATGAGAAAAAGCAAGTAGTGGTTCTGACCAGGGGGTTCGGAGAGTGATGAGGCGTAAATAAGAAATAGGGAGAAAAACAGGCTCAGGTAGGAAATACCGCCTGAATGCGGTAAACCAGGCAGGAAATTTGACCTGACAACCCACACTCGGATCCCCCCTCGGAACTGGGAAAGAAAAGAGGGGGAATGGAGGATTAGTCTTTTAATCAGACAGCTGTAAGGCTTGTCATGATCAAGAGTGGGCACAGTATCAAAGGCGACCGTGTTTGTTCGCAGCTGACATTGATCAATCTTCATTTTTTTAAATATTATATTCCATGCCCTGAAAATGTTTATGACTGACAGATTATAAAGAGAATCAAGAGGAACTGTCCATTGAATCAGGAGAATAAATGAAATATCTTTCTCTTCGATGCAATATCAATGAGGCTACAATTATGTTGTCAGATAATAAAAAGGCACATTTGAAGCTAACAAAATTCTAGAGCTGTCCCCCAAACAATAAGAAGTATTTTACATAGCATATGGATTTTACAACTTTACAATAAATCAAAAACAAATTTCTTCCCTACTACCCTCAGTCAAACATCTCATTTAGTAAAAATTGTTTGTTTGATTTACAACAATTTTAAAATCTAGGGCTAAATATGTATTCGTTAGTTGGCAGACTACAAGTGAGTCCATGGGTAGGCCTTTATCCAAATGTGTGGCGATCAATTTTAAAGTGATGAAAAGCGGTTTCAATCCCAAGACTAAACTGAACTTGTCCAGTTGGTAGATCGATGGGCAAGGTCCCGAGATGTGTGCGAAACAGCTGGCTCCAGAAGAACCGCAATTCATGCTGGCATGATGAAAGACAGAAAAGCACGGAAGACAGAGATGAACGAATGAAAGACATGGAATGAATTCATATCTAAGGAAATGACTGGGAAGGGAGGGAGGTTTAAAAATGCAGAGCCCCGGTCCAAAAATAAATTGCAGAAACGTCTCAGGTATAGAATCTGAAAATAATTGGTTAATGGTTTCTTGGCTTATGTTGCATGTGAAATGAATTTCAGGCATTTCTTACAGAAAATGTTCTGTGTTGCATCAAGAGTAACAATTCGTCGCTGTTTTCATGAAGTGACGGTAGTGAAAAAAAATTGCATTCACTTTGCGTTACGATTTTCCTCACTACCGTCACATTGTGAAAACAAGGACGAATTATTTAATTTGAAAATTTAATGAGACATATCAGCTTTCGTTTGATGGCTTGTTTGCTGCTGTCGTTTTTTTGTAACAAATATAGAGAAATCTAGGGACTCACTTGATAATCAGATGAACATAAATACTGCAGCCTTCAGGCCTTAACTGCTTCAAAATCATCCTCAATTGATTCCAATTCTAATCACCGAAAAACATCGATAACAAAAAACTGGAAGTAAGATTTCCTGCTGATAAACAACCATTCACACCTCAGCATTCAACCCTAGGAAACGTAATTGCCTGCACTGCAAATCCCCAAATCCAACAATTAAATGTTTCACGGTGTCATTGAAATCTCACAGATGTATATCTTTCAAATCCCACCTCCGGTTACTCAAGCCTTAAATGAAAATTTTGGCAAAAACATCCTACTACAAAGAGAAAGACCTTAGAAGCAATAAGCTGTGCGTATTCATCCATTAAAGCGTTAGCATTTGCTCTCATTTGGCCCTTTCAGAACACGGAAAGTTTATACAACACTAAGTATTGTGTAATTGTAAAGAATCATGAAGTGTTCACACTGAATAAGAACATTGTATAAAGACATGCAGTCCCTATAAAATAAAGTACCTAGTTTTGAAGTGGTACGATGTTATGACAGCTAGTCAACCATCATAATGATGATCATGATAAACTCATCCAGTTTTTATAAGATTTTCATATGATGATACAACATTCAGACTAAAACCGAAACCCAATACTCATGGAGCTGTTGTTCGAAACTATATGTATCTTAAATGTGAATTTTGCTGTACAATTTTTTTGTTATTTGACGTTTCTTTATGCATGCCCCATTCAGACAAGAAAAAGATGAAGTAGCAATTACTATATAGCTAGCTACAGGTATACAATGAATTCTGACGTGTCTGAATGAATGCTGAATCTTTTGAGGATCAAACAACGATCCCTGCCTAGGGGATGTAACTCAATTGTTTGTGGATTGACAAAGGAGTGGTGAGGGCACACAGAGTGACATCATAAACAAATCCCTCAACTATTTAATGACCCTTTTAATCAATCATCCAAATCATTGCATCCTCTGTTTGGTCACCATGTTTATCCGTTCCTATTGTGACATCACTCTTCGGTACTCAATAATAAATAATGTTTGATCTGCCACCTCGGTTTCATTGTGACGCCTGGCTGGAATGCTCCCCAGGGAGTGGAGAATATACACACATTGAGTGCGTGCAAGCCTGAATCCGCTGGCCCAGGGTAATGATATATCTGTAAGCGCTTAGAGACATTATGTATTAAGCACTATATAAAAGCGGAATATTATTATTTATTATCATTATTAATACATGTGCATTAAGAAACACAATATCCAAAGGTTATGTCAGACCCTGTTTATTAAGGTATATTCTATTTTTTTGAGTAAACCTATATTCTATTTTTGAGTAAGCTTATATTACTTTAAATTGTTGAACCCCTATTTAAAGTGTACCTTTAAACTATGGTTCTATTAAGATCACCTCTCTGGTATATGCTACTGGTGAAACAAATAGATGGGAACAAAAAGACCCCTATTCTATAGGCCTTGTTTATGTCTTAAACCCAGACCACTTCCTTTATTCGTAGAGTACATAAATCATGAATGACCAGTGGATACACTTACTGGTACCCCTTTGTCTTGGGGATAGGGAATAGTGGGGTTGTTTGCCTGGTTTGGAAGAAAGATTGGCTTTCTCGTTGAGAGCAAGTTTAGACTTCAAGGCAGATAGACGTGTGATGTAACTTCCCCCAGAAGTTACTATGTCTCAGCTTTTTAAGACCTGCCTTGATTTTGTTTCGGAACAAGTGTGAGCGAACACCCACTTTCCTAAAAGTATATTCATGTTTTATTCTAGTAAATTATAGAGAAATTATAAGATCCTCATGCAATTTGAATGAATTGTACGATACTGTTTAGTGTGATTCTCCTTACGTTGGAAAACCCATTGTTATATTTTCATGTGTTTATCCATTAACTCTTGATACAAGATGGTTGTGACTGTGTATGAATTAAGATATCACTTTCCACAAGCCAGACCTATTTATAGATATTTCAGTCATTGTAAAATACTTTTGATTAGATAGTTTAGTGATAGCCCACTAACTACTTGTAAGACGATAAATACTCTTGTTGAATTACTGTGTTCCATATAAAGAAGAATTATTATTGATTAAGTAGGAGAGCAAGTTTAGACTTCAAGGCAGATAGACGTGTGATGTAACTTCCCCCAGAAGTTACTATGTCTCAGCTTTTTAAGACCTGCCTTGATTTTGTTTCTTAACAGTTCCACCATGGTTCCACCATGGTTCCACTTCCATTTCCCTCGGGACAAGAGTTGGGACTGCTGTCGTTGTTCAGGCAACGCTCTCCGCCTGATCGATGTATTTAGTGCTTACTGACGAACGACTTGTGTTTTATCATTTGTACTTTATATGAACATTCTTTTCTTCTATTCTTTGATGTTTTTTCTAATGTACAGTGTAGTTTACTTTGCTCCTTTTCTAGCATTTATTGTATACCTGTACAACATATTGTAAAGCTTTGCATGTAGCTGTTTTTGTAAGAATTGTTTGTTTGAAATCGAAATGCCAGTTGTCACACTGGGAGTTTATTATCGGTGTACCTTTGACACTGAATATTAATAAATACCTCTTTGGAATTATCATTGGCACAAAATATATGTTTCAGACTTTTGTATTTTAAATGGATCTCCGTGTTTACTAATCTTAATTAATTGAACCGGTGCAGGCATAGGAAGCCTGTGTAACAAATGGAGGCACTGCCCGGATGTTAAATTTTCTTGGAAAATATTAGTTGTTTTTCCCAAAAGGAAAATACCTTTTTCATTGCTTTTAATTAAGTATCTCTCCTTGCTTAGAAGATCGAGATTAACAATATTCTGTGTATGATTGTTGTTGTGTTGATTGCCACAACTTGTAAAACACTAAGTTGGACATAGCGTATATTTGAAAGTGGTCTTAATAATTTGAAGTGTGACCTAATCAATTTTTGTTGCTGTTGTTCAGGTCAAATCAGTAGCAGCCCTACTACTGACAGGCGTAACAGTAAACAAGGGGTAGCTTGTCCAGCTTAGTTGTTACTGTGGTTTCTATTTTACTATATCAATATTCTCATCTTATAATTATTTTTGTTTTTTATATAATAATTAGCACGTTTTTTAATCCTGATTGGTGTTATAAATAGTATATTTAGGCACCTTAATATCTTAAACTATTTTGTTAACCCTGTTTTTGGATAGTTTAGCTTTATAATCTTTTAAAAAAAATGTCTGACTCTAACCCTAAGTTTAAGGCAGAGCTAGTGAAGTTTCTGGCCGAACAGGTGGCCAAAGATAAACCTAAGAAGAGTTCCATAAGGCGATCTGCAATTATGAGTTTGCAGACGAAGCCATCTCATCGGGCCACATCTGATAAATCTCCAGCCGCACTAGTGGGTACCCAATTCACTGTCTGGGCTGAGGTTGACGGAGTGTGTGCCCTATGAGTGCCTTATGGACACTAGGTCGATCCCAATTGACATGCATATCTGCTTATTGTTATCACAAAAAGTTAGCGCACTGTCACTTGGAATCCATGACGACCTGTTCGTGTTTGGTGCAGGTGAAATCAGAAGTTCCATACATTGTTGGGTACATCGAGGCCCATCTGCACTTTCACACTGACAATTAGGTTTGCGTTCAGTCAGAGACGACAACGCTGGCACTAGTTATTTTTATTTTACAAGTTTTTTCATAAGTACTATAGCACCAAACCAATGAAATCCTTAACTGCCACCACCTTTCGGGTGAAGCTCATTCTACCCAAGAATGAAGCATAGTGGAAGGAGGAATCATTCGGCTGGATGCGGTGTTTGACCGAAGAGGTGCACCCAATGTTGAGGTCATCTACAGAGAATTACATCTTGCCATCTAGGTAGGAAAGTATGAGATTGGTTAATCTCTCTCTGTCCTCTGAAGTCTGCGGAAATTTATCATTGTATTGACTTGTAATTAAAGATGTCGGGACGCCATGATTCTAGGAGGGGAGAGTGTCAGACCCTGTTTATTAAGGTATATTCTATTTTTTTGAGTAAACCTATATTCTATTTTTGAGTAAGCTTATATTACTTTAAATTGTTGAACCCCTATTTAAAGTGTACCTTTAAACTATGGTTCTATTAAGATCACCTCTCTGGTATATGCTACTGGTGAAACAAATAGATGGGAACAAAAAGACCCCTATTCTATAGGCCTTGTTTATGTCTTAAACCCAGACCACTTCCTTTATTCGTAGAGTACATAAATCATGAATGACCAGTGGATACACTTACTGGTACCCCTTTGTCTTGGGGATAGGGAATAGTGGGGTTGTTTGCCTGGTTTGGAAGAAAGATTGGCTTTCTCGTTGAGAGCAAGTTTAGACTTCAAGGCAGATAGACGTGTGATGTAACTTCCCCCAGAAGTTACTATGTCTCAGCTTTTTAAGACCTGCCTTGATTTTGTTTCTTAACAGGTAAGCGAACACCCACCTTCCTAAAAGTATATTCATGTTTTATTCTAGTAAATTATAGAGAAATTATAAGATCCTCATGCAATTTGAATGAATTGTACGATACTGTTTAGTGTGATTCTCCTTACGTTGGAAAACCCATTGTTATATTTTCATGTGTTTATCCATTAACTCTTGATACAAGATGGTTGTGACTGTGTATGAATTAAGATATCACTTTCCACAAGCCAGACCTATTTATAGATATTTCAGTCATTGTAAAATACTTTTGATTAGATAGTTTAGTGATAGCCCACTAACTACTTGTAAGACGATAAATACTCTTGTTGAATTACTGTGTTCCATATAAAGAAGAATTATTATTGATTAAGTAGGAGAGCAAGTTTAGACTTCAAGGCAGATAGACGTGTGATGTAACTTCCCCCAGAAGTTACTATGTCTCAGCTTTTTAAGACCTGCCTTGATTTTGTTTCTTAACAGTTCCACCATGGTTCCACCATGGTTCCACTTCCATTTCCCTCGGGACAAGAGTTGGGACTGCTGTCGTTGTTCAGGCAACGCTCTCCGCCTGATCGATGTATTTAGTGCTTACTGACGAACGACTTGTGTTTTATCATTTGTACTTTATATGAACATTCTTTTCTTCTATTCTTTGATGTTTTTTCTAATGTACAGTGTAGTTTACTTTGAAATTTGAAATTTGAAATTTATTTGATTTCCAGGTACATGTATGAACAAAATAGGAATGACAACACAGAGCATATAACATTAAGAGTAACAAGACAGTGAAAAAGCCACCAGCGGACGCCTGAGGATTACCTAAAAGAATTTCCATTCTGTCAAGAGGTTGCTCCTTTTCTAGCATTTATTGTATACCTGTACAACATATTGTAAAGCTTTGCATGTAGCTGTTTTTGTAAGAATTGTTTGTTTGAAATCGAAATGCCAGTTGTCACACTGGGAGTTTATTATCGGTGTACCTTTGACACTGAATATTAATAAATACCTCTTTGGAATTATCATTGGCACAAAATATATGTTTCAGACTTTTGTATTTTAAATGGATCTCCGTGTTTACTAATCTTAATTAATTGAACCGGCGCAGGCATAGGAAGCATGTGTAACAGTTATACAGTGAAACCTGTCTATAAAGGCCACTGAATTGAAGCATAAATTTCTTTAATAGTTTTTAATAGTTTGATTGTCCAAGATAGACATTTCTATATGAAACCTATAATATTTTTAGAATAAACAGTAAACGTAATCCTCTCTGATCCATGACCTATTAACCAAAAGTCCAAAACCTTTTCTAAAAACAAGGCAGAATTTTACTGCATGGCTAAACTGATGTCACAGTCCGCCTGCCAAAGTTAAAGTTAGGGTTAAAAGCAACTTTTACTGGCACTCAACCATCAGAGGAAATGAGTAGCAATCTCCCCCTCTGGATGACCCCTAGATTTAGGGTAAGCTTACACAGGGTGACACATCTTCTAAACCTTGATCCCTCGCCCAGCTGAAGGCAAGGAATATTTGATCAGCAAACAACTTATAATACGCTATTTAGCATGGGAGAAAAACTCCTGAAGGTTTTTTTTTCTCCAATATTTATTCTTGTTGAGCTTTCGCGATACTTAAAAATATACTAGGCTGAGTCCTATCAATTTCATTTTGGCACTTGAGAAAGTCAATTCTCGGAGTCCAGCCAATATTATAAAACAACTTCAATTCAATAAAGGAGTCAGAGAATTAAAGAGGTGGGTTGGGAAAACCACTTACATGGAAATACAGAGGATTGATTTCAATGAACATCATTTTTTATGAATCAGGAAAAACAACTTTCACCCATCACCACTAAAACCCTTGAAATATTATTGGATGAAGATGGACATGGAGGGCAAGAGCAAAATCAGAACTTGCCAAAAAGTAATGAAAATGCTTCACTGCCCTTTCGTACCTCCATGGACGCTTCTCTATTCCTCTCTCTCTCTCTCTCTCTCTCTCTCTCTCTCACTCTCTCTCTCTCTCCCAGTCTCTCTCAATCTCTCTTTGTCCGTCTCTCTCTCCCAACCTCTCGCTCTCTCTCAAAGCACCGTAAATTGACCCATCAGCAAAAGGAGGAAGGAAATTAGAAATGATTATCTTTCATCCACTGCGGCGGATCATGCGACTTGGGAGGACTTGGGAGACGGCAGCTCGGGAAGAAATGGGTGCGAGGCGGCGATAAGCAGAAGGCCCATCACGAGTGATTATGTGGTCTATTATCACATTCTTCGGATTGAAGTAACGTGGGACGTTGTGGGGTGAACCTAATCAGGCACTCTGAACAAGAAACGTGGAATGAAACTCAAGTGCACTTGACTGCCATAAAAATTGAACCTGAATTGAATGGTGGTGTGGTGAACACGATCCCTGGACGGTTTTGCAAGTAATGCGCCTAATGCGGGCAGGTTTTTACACACTGCGGGCATGATATTTGATTCCACAAAAAACACCAACTCTAGGACTTCTTTGATGTGGCTGTATTCCAGTGCAGATTAGCTCCGAACATTTCATTCTCTTCTACATTTTAAATTCATGAAAATGAACAAGGCCATCTGAATGCATTGTGGCGATTGCCATTTTCTAACAAAGGACTAAATATTACTTCATTAATAACAGATACACTAACTTACAAAATGAAGGTTAGTTTAATAGTAGTAGAATATATTGTCGGCTAGGAACTAGAGGGACGTTAGGTCATATACCAAACACCCTTCTGATTTTCAGCAGATGATATGAAACAGAAACAGCAACAACAAAAAGGGGATGGGAAGAAAATAAAAATAAATGTAGACAGAAGGTAATATCAAGAAAGAAGTTTAAAGAGAGAGAGGGATCAAGATAGAGAAAGGAAATCTAAAGAAGAAAAAGAAAAGAACCAATTGGGTGAATAATAAAGGGAAATGGTGAAGAGAGCAAGAAATGGACAAAAAATGGCAGATGCAAAATGTAAAAGGAATGAAGTTATTACCTTATCAATCTTGGCCTTCTTGCCTCCATGTTTCCTTCCACTTGTACTACAGCTGGCTTCTCCTCCACTCCTCTTCCCCGCTGCACCATCTACCTTACAATCAGGCTTCTCTATCTTTATCTTCTTACTGGCAGCCTCCTCCCCTTCTCCCGCCTCCTCACCAGGGCTCTTAGGAGTCTTCTGTTGCTTGCCCCCTTCTCCAGGAAGGTGCAGGGAGCTTGGTCTGGCCGGAGGGGCGGCTGGAGGGGCGGCTGGAGGGGGCGTGGCGGTGGTAGCGGGCGCGGGGGAGGGGATGAGGAGGTTAGTGCTGGGACTGGGAGTCTTTAGCTGCAATACGTTGCTGATGGTAGTCATGGGTGTCATGCTTGTCATGGGTGTCATTGGTTTTATTGCGAGGTTCGGGACAAGCTTATCAAGCTTCATACCGGGATTCACTTCCATCTTAGGGCCACAACTATTGCTACTACTTCCACTTTGGTTGCTGGGTGGCGCAACCACGCTCTTTATCGGTTTTCCAATCTGGTCTTCGGCCCGCCCCGACCGATCCGGGGAGGCATAAGCGCTGGATGCGTCGTCCATCGTGGACGAGGATCCCGTGCTTGCATTCGAGTCCTTGCGAACGGTGATCGGGGACACCCCTTCGCCTTTGGTGGCACTGCTGCTCACTTTGCGTTTGATCTTCATCTTGCCGACCTTCATGGGGCTGGCTTCGAGATGCGCGGGAGGGCCATCATGGTGGCCGTCTTTCTCAAGGTCAGCATCCAGGTCTATGATGAGATTACCTAATCCTATCTCCCACTCGTCGCTGCTGTCGTAACTTGGTGCATTGGTATCCTCCCGAGTGTGGCTACTGTCCATCTTGTGACACTCGGGCTTGGATGCCTGCTGGAGTAAGCTCTCGGGTGGAGTGCGACAAAAAGCCGCACCGTGGCACCTTCTTCAGCAGGGCCAGTAATGATCACATCTGGGCTGAACAGCATGAACAGCGATCACGCAGCCAAAACTCGGGTCGCCGCACAAAAACGCCAGGATCCGATTGCCGTATCACTTGCACATATCCAACACCATGGGCTCCAAGAACTTGTAGAGTGATCCAGAGTATAGAAATCCAAACGAGTCACTGCACCTGCAAAACACAGAAATGAACAAAGAGGGTTGAAATACCACATTACCATCAACAACCCAGCACCTTCTTTGGTCAAAAGGGGTGGAAATATTCCCTTCAAACACACACACACTCCTGTACAGGCATTATGGTTGACAGGTGAAATTTCCTCTTGTGTGAGTGGTTCTCTATTTGCTTTCTCACACAGGTAGGAGGTAGGCTCACCCAGAGACCCACTATCCCACTTTCAATCCCCCATGAAAAAATAACTCCCCCATTATTCTCCCTAATCGCCTCTTTAAAGGGCAACGCTCATCATTCTTTGCACAAACAATTCAGGTAATCCGATTACTGTCTTGTCAGACAAGCTCCTAGTCTAAGATTCCAAACCCAAGACATGCATGCTTCCACCAAGCGCACAAGCTAATCTATCCACAGTCTGGTTTATCAAGACTAGAAGCGCCTTGCCAGGTTGTATGTGACTAGTACAGTCACCTTGACTGACCTTCGCTGGCAAGGAGGCCCTGTGTTCATTGCCAGACAATCGCAGACTGCTGGAAATCAAGCTGCAAGATCTAAACAGCTCGCCATTGTCAAACAGTTTTGACTCCTTTCAGTAATCACAACACACCGATTGGAATGCTCCATTATTCCTCTCACAATAAAAGGCAAGGGGAAGGTAGAAAATGAGAATCATGTAAAAATGACGAATTCGATTCAAAGGAGTGGTTTCTTTTCTTGATGATCTTTTCAACAGCAAGGCTAAAGCTAATCCCTTGGTGGTAAAATACACACTATTTTCTCACAAGCCAACACAACAGGAGTAAATAGGATCATTGAAAAGGGTAGACTATTTGCTCTCATGCTTGGGCAAATTGGCATCTGTTATTATCCCCCGAGTTTATAGGGAGAATAGGAATTCAAGCAAATATTGGAACAATATATGTGATGCTTGAATCCAAGTAATGATTGGATTGCTCTGAATGACACTTGTCTAAAAGGCTGCGGAAGAGAAAGATAGCACATTGTTACTGGCCTGTAATTAACAGGGATGAATCCAAGTGGAATTTATGTCGCTTTACTATAGTTCAATTAAATGGCAAATCATCATTTCTTAGGGGGGCTATTACCTTCTCAAAAACAGTCCACAATTTGGAACTCGCTGTGGAAATGACCCAGGTGTCTACAGCGCTTTCACAAAATGACAAAATGGCTATCAAATTAGGTCTCTGTTCTGTCCTAAACAGCTGTCATGCTCGACAATAGAATAACGCCAAAGAGGTTAAGAGTGAGTTCCTTAGGCCTCCTTAGATGGCCTCATTCAATTCATGAAAAGCGCAGGTAAGGTGATGAGAAGAGGATTAGATGTGAAGACAGGCAGCCTCCGAGTGAGAGAATGAAGGCAGGCTAGAGCTCAGGAAAGAAGGGAATTAGGCTCAGACGAGAGCACCTGTTCCGCAGGAGGAAACAGGGCCGAGTGAGAGGTATATCACAGCACCTCAACTCCTGAATGGCTGCCAAGCATGCACTTCCCAGGGGCCCCGGTTTCACGGGATATTCAGAACCATTGTCGAGTCTCGATCTATAACCGCAACCCCCTTGGATAATGGAGATCGAGGCCAAAGTATGCATTTTGAAAAAATAATACACCCCCTTTTCCTGTTGATTGAAATAACATCCCCTTGAAAAGGGTTTATGATTTTATTCAAAGGTTTAACTGATCCCTTATCGCAAATGAAAAATAACAAAACAATGTTCACCTCAACAAATTCCTTGGGTAAGCTAATAAGGCAATATATTCCAGGAATGACAAGAAAGGATGAAATACGAACGATAATTTCTTTCATGTAATCCTACATGATGAAAAGAAGTCTGAAATGATCTCATTTCACGTAACGACTTAATAATAAATCCTCTCGGTGTATTAACTTGGTTGGAACGTGCTAAAAAGGGAGATTTTCCTCAAATAGTGCTATATAGCCAAATAAAATGTGAACACAAAGTACTTTATAAACAACAGTTTCAACCTCCCCCTCAGTAATACAATTTGCCCGATGTCTGACATATCTAGAAATAGCCCTGAACAATATGGGTGGGTAGTTGATATTTGAGATATGAACATGAAATAGAGGCCGAGAGGGTGTCAACACTCGTCGCATTCTGTCTCGACTGACGATGTACATTTCTTTGTCGTGCTATCGTCTGACTAAGACCAGAAATGACTAAGGCTTGGGCTGTGTTAGCGACGACGCGACACCCGTCCAAACGTAAACGGGCTAATGCGCCATTTCCTCCCAATGTGATCACGGCTATCATGTTCTGAAGCCTGGGATCTCCAGCGGAATGTTTATGTTTTGCTCAGATTAAAGAAGGATTCACACTTGAATGGAATTTCTTTGAATAACACGAGGTAACATGAGTTAACGCACTTCTGGATCCCAACACATAAAGATATCTTCTCAGAAATAAAGGGCTGATTTTATCAGCTCGAGATTGCCGAGATTGTCAAATATCCCGCTATTTGAACTATCCCGATTGCAAACTATCCCATTAATTTGGGTCTTCATCAGCCCGAAGTTGCAATTAGCGGGATATTTGGTCGAGATGATCATCCCAAGATATCTTGGGCTAGTTTGCAAAATATCCTGCTATTTGTCCAGTGCAACTTCTTCACCAGCCTGAAGATTCGCACTATGCGCGAACGCGGAGCAAAATAACTTGAGCTAATATCTCAAGCTCAAGTTTCAAGTTTCGAGGTCAAGTCTCGAGCTGATGAAGGCGCAATTTGTAACTTCGGGATTATTTCCCAAATCAGAAATAGCGGGCTATTTGGCAATCTCAGGCTGATGAAGACCGGCCTATAAAGATATCTTCTCAGAAATATGTTGATACCAGCGCACCTTCTGAGAGTCTCTAGGGGGTAAGACGTTTCACAGTTCTGCTGCCTGACATGATAATCACATTCCTGCTCATGACATTTAACCCTTTACCAGTTACAATCTTTCAATCAAAGTATACCCAACATTGATTGGACATGAAACCGGTTTGAGGAGATGACGTAAAAACAACTTATCTTTGGCATCCTGAATGTCTAATATACTCATGAACTTTTCCTTGAGTAAATACAAGAGACATTTCTACTGATAGAAAATGGGATATATTAGTCTAGGTATCTTAATTGATTGCTGTGCGACCTTTTCAAAAAACTTAATACAGTTTTAAAAACAAAATGTGAACTTAAAAAAAACCTTTATAAGGAATATACTGAGTACTGACACAACTAAAAGAAATATCTAAGAATTATTTTTTTCTATTATCTTCCAAAACTTTACACAAGATCATCAGCACTTTTTGAAATTACTTTCATCTCCTTCGTTTAATTTTGCTGATGCTAGCTTAATAGTGACACGAAGACATGATTGAGATCAAAGTAAGATGTGCATGCTGCACAAAAGCACTTTAATCTAACAGTGATGAGACTACACACTTGTCTCTTTGAGGCATAATAATCCATTTCCTTCATTTGATTCCATCGTTCCTCTGCAAGCACACATATCCTAAATGATACCATAAGCAGGGGGGTGCTTGAGGGCGATGAGGGGGGCTGTCATCACCCCCCTGACTCTTGGGAAGAATAGGGTTATGTTGACAAGCTTAATCATGACACCGATTGTGCTGCGTAATGAAGATCGAGCCTTGATTGACGGAGTTCATTTTTCAAAGTTTCATTATACACCTTCGTCTTACCCTTATGTGTCATCAGAATGATAATGACTATCCATCTTTCATACGTGATCAAGATTCAAAACTTTCCTTTGTCTCCTGATTAACAAAAGATGTAAAAAAAAAATCAACTATCGGTAGTTCACACAAATCATTTTTAGTCACTGATGTGTACTCTTGCATTTCATTCTACCCATAACTTTTATACCATTTAGAAAAAAACATAGAACTATTAAGATTCTTTGTTTGTGGTAGGCTAAACCGCATTGCAATAAAGGAGGCGATCGTGCATGAAAGGGTGCGCTCCAACACCTACAGATGTCTGTATTCTTATTGTCACGATATATACTGATTTGTTTTAATGGTTTAGCTTTGACTGCTGGTTGCTATCCTTAAAAAAACTAACAAGCATGGTGGCTGAACTTTAAATGTCAGAGTGACAGATAATCATCCCCACTAGATTGTCTAACCCCAAGTTCATACCACCAGAATTCATCGCATAGCTATACAATGTTTCTTCTTGTCTGAATGTCAAACAGCAATAACGTGTGTTAAACTAAACTCACGAGTGAGCATCTTGTTGATCGAAAACTCGATAAAGAATCAAGGTCCTGTTGTAAGATGAATGTGATAACCTACAAAGATCGTATAAATGGGCGGGACTTATCATGAGCGCGCAACAATGACTGATCAGCTGCCATGTCAATTGACTTCTTCGTAACTAGTTCCTTTAGAAGATGGTGTCTAGTCTAAACGTCCCTTTCGCTATACAACGATTCTTTATACGTTTCTTTTTATGTTTCTTTATCATACATCAAATATCAATTGACTTGTCTGAACGTCACTTTCGCTATATAATGATCCTTTATACGTTTCTACTGAATAAAAGACACCATCATCGCACACTAGCTCTCAAGAAGTCAAGATCTCATACTTCTCTCTCAAAAAAAATCAGGAATACTTGAACCCCAGGTTGAATCAACATTCCAAAGATTGCGGTTTCTCCCTGCAAGATAGGAAATAGGTATCGTAAAAATGCTGGGAAGGTTGGCATCACACAGTCAACTGCAAGGGCCACGTTCAGGGTCATCACCGCGAGGCTCTGGCTTAGTTTAGTTTCCACTCAAATCTGGGCCGTGTTCATAAAACTGCTATGAAAAACAAGGGCTGGCTAGAAATTTTCTAGCTGATTTTCTTCCAGCCAATAGGTTATCTTGATTATTGAAAATATTATAGAAGGGTTTGAACATAAACAAGTTATTCAAATTTTTCTTCAATGTTTTCAGTAAAGGTTATCTCGATTATTGAAAATATTATACCCGGTAGAAGGGTTTGATCATATACAAGCTATTCAAATTTGTTCTCTCAATGTTTTCAGTAAAGGTTATCTCGAATATTGAAAATATTACAAAAGGATTTGATCATATACAAGCTTTTCAAATTTTTCTTCAATGTTTTCAGTAAAGGTTATTTTGATTATTGAAAATATTATAGAAGGGTTTAAACAAATACATGCCATTCAAATTTTTGTTCACGAGGCATTTTAATTTATATCACTCTTTTTTTTGGAGTCAGGAGTATTTGTTATACAACTGTCTACATATTATAGTTGCACGTCTGTTGACATTTTAAAATATCAATTTCCATAATGATAATTGCATCGTATGAATTAAAACCATGCACTTTAATGGCACTCAATTTTGTCTACACCTACATTTATAGATAGGGTGAAAGATTTATATCACAGTTAATTGAAGGGGGTGGTGATTTTCACAGTCTCTGAGACTGAGAGCTATTTGGCAGCACATAAAAAAAAAAAGAAGGCTTGCTAAGCGTGACTTTGGCCGTTTAACTTCAACATGGGGTGGATTTGTCACAGCCGTATCAATTTCGGCCACCGCAGTGCTTCAGGGCGCTAGGATACAAAAACACTAGGGTCTGTTTCCACTTCTCAAAAAGTGTGATGATATTAACGTTTATACTAAAGTTTTTACAGCATCAAGAGTTCATGCTTTTGTATTTTTGCGCAAGATTTGAATCATAGGTCTGTAGGACATGTTACGAGTTGAATAAATATTGCTCCAAGTATGAGGGGATTTGCTCTGCGACTGACGGGGTTAATCCAGCAAACTTGTGGCTGGCTATGTGAACACGCTCAGCTGTTGAAGCACTGGCATCATAGGAGACTGACAGTGAGGCATATTTAGCTAAAAGGCTCCCTAGGATATTTCCTTTACCCCCGGTATAGAGAGAACCTTCATATCATAATGTAATATCGCATCGTAGGATCAGAGGAGAAAAAAATATCTAGTCCTGGTTGGCTTTCACAGTGCATGTTTGGAGGTCTCAATACTTATTCAATAAAGTCAAGCCCTCCCAGAAAATAACTTTGCCCCAATCGTGTTTTCTTTGGCTTCGCCGATTTATCTAGATTTCTGCTCAGGATGTAAGTTAGTTTGATCAGAGCAAGGCACACGTTCACACATGAAGTAAATTTCCCGAGAGTTTTACTTTCACATGGCAATATCCGAGTTCCAATGTGCCTATCACTTCATCAATCAATCAATCAATCAAATATGAAAGTTAGTTTGGAATCATAGAAGTATCTATTTCTAAAAACATTATGCTCGAGCACTACATGTACATGTACATGTAGTTATGTCCCATTTGCAGCCAACATCAAATTCTGTAAAACTTTGCAGGAATTATGAACACGTCACATACATGTATGTACTATCTGTGAAATTCAAATGTTAGCAGTGTCCTAATATTCAAGTGATTGCAATCACTAAAGTCGATTCGACAACTAACGGTCGCTATTTTTCCACTAAAAGACATTTTCAAGCCCTTTCGTTTTGAGGGAATTTCTAAATTAGTGTAGTATTATTTTTCATATGCCATTGGAATTTAACCTTTTCATTATTTTGGTCTGCAAATGGGACATAGTACCTTTAACTGGAATACTAACATCAGAGTGCCAAGAACATCAAAATGCATTATTATTAACAGCACATCCCAATCGTAGATTGACTGGGTGATTTTAATCCTTCAAAAAAATGCAAAATAAAGTCATAAACAGTCAAAGAAGACATAAAACTGTGCATGAGATGTGGGTGTATACACGGATGTGATGGTAGGATAGATAGGTTTCACTTTATGGCTTCAGTGGAATCTATCAAAACATGTTTACAGATGGATGATGTGACTTCCAAAAAACAAAATCTTATATCTTTCTAGTTCCAAGCTTCTTCCCACAAATCTAGTTTTCTACTCCATTAAAAAAGCAAATATGAATAATAAAACCTAACAACACCTTTACTTCACATAAGTATTACCTTTACTTCATTATATGGAAGTTGATCTCAGTTCGATTTATGGAATGACTTTGTGAAGATGTTTTTTTTTAAAAGCTGTTTATGTGCTTTTCATGACCCTCCCTCTTCAGATATCTCATTTATATAAATACATATTTAAAGATTATACAATATTGTTTTGAAGTGCTGTTGACATAGAAAAAAATGAAATGATATCAAAACAATCAGCTTCAAAAGCCCGAGGTTAATACTGAATCTTGTTTTTAGATAAAAACTTGAAAACATCATATTTGGATAAAATGATCTTATCTGCTGTTGAGAAAATTGGTTACCCTGGTACTTGAATCGACAGAGAAACGTCATCTATGCCACCCACCAAAAACGAGCTGAATTCTGCTCCCAACCTCTTCATATAATTGTGTTATCACAATTTCCATATCAATAACCTTTCATACATAAATCAGGCCACAATGATGAGAGGGGAAATATTCATCTGTGTAAACTGTCCAGGATAGATGCCCCATTCACATCAGCGAAATACATTGCGTAGCTATACGTTAAGACTATTTTATAGTCTGAACGCTCTATACTAAAATGTTGTACAAACGCTGAAATGGAGGTTTAAGTTTCGTTTTGAATAAGAATAATAAGAATAAGCCCCCACTTCTTTATGTGAACGCTGTTTCATACAAAAACTTTATAACATGGGCAGGGCTTATCACAGATATGATTGGTTAGATTTCATGTCAGCTGACCTTTTCAAAACCCATTTCTTTATATGATATTTCTTTAAATGATACCTTCTTCATGTGTGCACACCCCTCCTGTTAATCTATGATTCTCTAAATAATCAATGTTACACTATACAGGTCGTGTATGAATTTGTTACAGTGTGAACTGGCTAATATGCATCTGAGGTAAAGAGATCCTCTCTCTCTCTCTCCCATTCGGGGGAGATGCGAGCATTCTCCTTTAACTATCTGCCATCTGTCAACTGGAGCGGGGTAGGATGACAAGAGACAGCACGGACTCCTCTGGATTGATGACCTGCATTATGCCTAATGAAACAAATGCAGAATGCTCTTCCCATCTCGTTGGCATTCTCTACGAGCACTCTATATCTCTCGATTTCGTTCTCCCCCTCTCCTCCTCCTCCTCCTATTTAATCTCTTTCATGTTGTCCCTCCTCTCTGTTTTCCTTCATCTCAATTTTTTTTCCTCCTCTTTTATCTTTTCACTCCTCTCTACTCTATAGATTGCCATTTCACATTTTTACCTCCTCTTCATCTCCCTCTCTCTCTCCCTTTAACCTTCTTTCAATCTCTCTTAGGTCTTTATCTTCCATGTCATCTAATCCTTCCTCCCATCCTTTTCTACTCTTCTCTGCCTCTTCTCTTCCAGACATCTATTTCTGTGGTTTGTTATTTTCCATCTTCTTCTCTCTCATTTGTCCTCTCCTTCTCCCCTGCACCCCTCAATCACACTCTCTCTCTCTCTCTAATTATATCATGTCTTCCCATCTTCCTTCCTTTTCTCCCCCCTATTCTGTTATTCCCTTAGCCCATGTCTCTCTGCCTCATACCCCCCCCCCCCATCTTCCTCCCCACCTCTCAATCTCTCTCCATCGCTCTCTCCTTCCAAATGCAAGCATCTATCAATATCCATCAAATCTATACAAAATGTCCCCACACGAATAAAAACTTGGGTGAAAGAAAAAGAGGAGCCCGTCTCAAGCCTTCACGTACACACCCCCTCACAAAATGCATTTATCATCTCCTCCAACGTATCCCTTCTGCATCTATTCATCCTATCTTCATCAAAATCACTGATGCCTGAATAATGCATATCCTGACAAATCCATCTATTTATGAGATGATATCATTTCAGCCGTAATAACAGCAGAGTGAATTCATTATCGAAACAAAGTGAGAGGATTTCAGGTTTCTATTCCTCTTCTAATGCATTTCTAAATCAGAAAAAGGGGCTGATATAAAATAGGGCAAGTACAGCATCTTTCAGTGTTTTTAGAAATAAGTGTTGATGAATTAATATGTTAAACTGCTATCCTTCAGATAAAAAGATAAAGATAATATTTTCTAAAAAGGTGTTTACTTCACATTTGTTATTGTAAAGAAATGATTGAGAAAGAAAACATAATATATTCCCCCCCCCCCCTAAAAATTCAACATTTCTTTCTGTTTTCTCAGCTCTGTTAGAGTATGGTTACTTTTCTTTCTCCACTCCCAAGGCATCTTTCCTTCTAACAACTTTGGCATTGCAACATTTTTTATCATATTACTACCTCCTTCTCTTCTTCTTATACTTCTGATATCTTTCATTCTAGCTTCTCTTCTTCTTCTCTCACTTTCTTTATCATCCATTCCATCTCCTCTTCTCTCACTCCCTTTATCTTTCCTTCTATCACTCTGACAACAGAGCAGGGGCTTTCTTTCCTCTCCTCCTCCTCCTCCTCTCACTCTCTTTATCTTTCATTCTATCTCTCGTTTTACAGGACCTCATCTCACTTTTTCGGCTCGATTTCACTCCACCACAGAAGGCATCAACAATGGGAACAATGATGGTCTTGTCTCCTACAGTAGCAAGAGGCCAAGTGCAATTAATATGCCATCTCTCACAGCATACTGGCATAGCATACGCCAGGGCTAGGGCACTGTTCACACTTGGTTATAGCCTAGTTTCAAAGAGATAGTTGATTTCTGTTTTCAGACCGCAAATGCCTTCAAAGTGCATGCTTATTGCTCTTATTCTTATCTATGACATTTCTAGTGCCCTTTTGGGACCTAAATGTACAAATGCTATGAAGGTAACGATCATACCAATTCAGCTCCACTTTAAAAAAAATATGGTGACCGTTAATTAATTAACTATATAATAACAAAACATGGGCTGGCTGGTTGTGCGTAATATAACCAACACGACAAAGCCAACAACAAAAAATCCAACATCGGCATTGGCTGAAATACTTTTTCAAATTATTGAATATTTGCGGTGGTACACAAATATTTTAAATCGTTATATTTATGGATATTTCAGCCATCTCTGAACTGATTTTGATCAAAAAATTTGTCATTTAAATTATATGTTCTTTCAAATTTGACACTCAGTTTTTCATTATCTCACAAAAAAATTATTTTGTGTAGTGCCCTCTGTAAATCACAATTGATTGACGAAAGTCATCAAGATAACTATCACAAAGAGTCAGACCACATTCAGAGACTCTAGCATTCCAAAATATTAATCATAATATTCCCACAATTGAATGGGGGTGTTAGAGTCTGTTTCTAAAAAGAATGTCCACATGCCCCATCGTGCAATATGCAAGAATTTCTGTGGCTTGTGGAGTTGGAAACTATTTTACGCAAGATATATTATCCCTTGCGCTGATGTGAAAACAGTAAGCTGCACCTTCGTAAATCCTTCACTCAGCCAACAAGGAGGATAAATTCATAGTGATATTTTGAAAACAGTATTGTTTGAAAGGGAGGGAGACAGACAGCGGGCGGGCGGGCGGCTAGAAAGGCGATCTTGTCGACCTGATTCTCAAAGGCACGGATAAGGGACAGGTGTAAAGAATAACAAGGGTGGGCGGGGTGTGCCTAATCTCATCTTCGATTCAGCTGCAGATACGTAATACTGCATTCACACAGTCCAACATGGAGGGTGGAAATGGCTTAAACATTCTTGATTAAAATTGATGGCAAAAGAAGCCACATGTGGTATGCCTTACCGGATGAATCAATGTGGCTTGTTCACGCGACCAAGAAAGAAACCTTTTCCTACACTATGAATATGATGGACAAAGAAAGCGGACAAAATATACAGTTCCTCAGGTAGACAAAGGAATAGTGCTAATTCCATGTATTTCAAAATGCAATTAGATTCACTGTTCAATGTGGTTTATTCTGCCTAAAAAGGTGTGTAAATGAAATGTATTTCCTGTATTTCCATGTTTTTCTTTATTTTTTTCAATTTATTATGACATTCATGGCTGTAAAACTTGAATGCAGCTGAAATATAAAATGTGTAAATTAAGCTGTAGATCTATTTTCATTTTGGAATTTTTTACCATTCAGAAAGAAAAAAAACATTAGCAGTTATCACTTCTCCACTTCACAAACCATTAATATGGGCTTGTTCACACCACATGTTCATGTCTATCCCAGATGACAACTGAAGATTCCATTCAAGTGCAAAATAAACATCTAATGTGAACAGAGCCACATTGTACACAGTGTGAGCACACACCATTCCAATGTGTGCACATCCAATATAGGGCAAGCAAGAGAGAGATGGATATCCTGGGCATTGATGTAAATGCACTCTGGGCAGCATTTATTACATTCTCATTGATCTTTCCAATCATATTCTCTTTCTCTCTAGCTTTTTTTCTCTCTCTCTCTCTCTCTCTCTCTCTCTCTCTCTCTCTCTCTTTCTCTCTCCCTTTCTCTCTCTCTCTCGCTCTCATCCTCTTCTGCTCTCTATCTCTCCTGCTCTCTCCAAGGGACTTGGCTTTTTGATTCCATCTTCCCAGAAGCAATTTTTGGAAGACATACCCTACATTCAGGCTTTCAGTATCAGCATTCATCAAATAGCGATATAGCGATACAAGTCTGGTATAGCTAAGATAGTCTGAACGTCATGCAAGGAAATTGTATAACGAAATGTCGTAGAAAGGTATAGCATTTAGACAAGCAGAATGAAAGAGGCAATAGGGGCAATAAAACAAAAATGAGTCTTGATCAAAGAATGGTGAAAATAATATAGAGACAAGGAATCAAAACACGTGCAGAGAGAGAGAGAGAGATAGGGAGAGAAAGAGAGAGAGAGAGAGAGAGAGAGAGAGAGCGAGCGAAAGAGAGAGAAAGAGAGAAATTGTAACTTGAAGACAAAAATGAAGTCCAAGTGTAGATGTAATAAAAATCATAAATGCAGCTCAAAAGTGCTTGTTAAAATCTATGACCTTAGATTTTTAGCAACAACAGCAACAACAACAAAAACTCGCGTTTAAAAACAAAGGAAACATATAAAGTATCAAGAGTCTAAACGATTATTACTCTCTGTTATTGAAAGCCAGAAGGACGGAAATACATTTCCTTATTCTACTACATACAGGATTCATGTGGTGCTGGTTTCCTATTACTCCTAAGAATTGAAACTTTCCTCTCTGTACTACATAACATCAACAGCACATACACAATTACAAATGAATACGTTTGTAGAAACCATTCAAGATAATTGATGCCTTTCGTGTGTGCGGTGAGAGATGAGAGTCTATACTCCAATGGCTATTGGAACTCCGGGTAAACAGATTCAGTTTCACAAATACAGAAAAAGAGTGTAAATAGATCATATAAAAAAGGTAAAGGGGAAGAAACAGACGCGGGCAAAGCAAACAGAGCATTAGAGCGTGGTGGGAAAGAAGGAGAGAGAGAGAGAGAGAGAGAGATAGAGGAGAGAGAGAGAGAGAGTAAACTGGAATTGAAAAGAAATCAAGCATTTGAGAAATACAGAGACAGACTAATTAATAATAAACAAGAGAAGAGGAAGGGGAAAGATAGAAAGAGGGAGAAGGAGAGAAAGAGGGAGAAAAAGAGGAGAAAAAGAGAAAGAGAAAGAGAGGGAGAGAAAAAGAGAGCAAGAGAGAGAGCAAGAGAGAAAGAGAGAAAGAGAGAAAGAAAGAGAGAAAGAGAGAAAGAAAGAGAGAAAGAGATAAAGAGGGGGAAGGAGAGAGCAATGTAAGATAGAGAGGAGAGAGGAGAGAGGAGTAGAGGAGATCAATAGGGAGAGAGAAGAAACAGAGAGACAGAGAGAGAGACAGACCGACAGAGAGAGCACATGAAAAGCATTCAATGATCCACGAAAATAGAGCAAGTGTTAACGCAGCCGGAGCAATTAAAGAGCCTCGGTGATCACCGGCATGAAGGATGATGGGGTAATGAGAAAGAGATGTGCAGAGAGCATGTAAATGGGGCATACTATACAGCCTTCCTAATTATCATATCTCTTCAGAATTCATGGCTATAGTATAGTGGCCTACCATATGGCAAGGCCGAGGGTGAACCATGGCCCATTTCACACTTAAATCACACTTTAAATCATTGCTTTGACTATCATTGATAGCAGTAGAGGTTATTCCCGTCCTACCTAGTTTCCTTTTCCATTTCAAATAGAAATACAAAATCATTGAAATTTCATTGATATTAAACAAGTTCTTTTTAACTGTGTCACTAATATAAAGCACAAACTCAAATAGAAAACAAAAAAGTATTTTTGTACTACCAAGAGTAGAGCAAAAAATCAGAGTGGCATTAAAGGAAGAGAAAGAATAAACACTTGATTCTTACTATTCTGAAAAGGCAACTGAGAATGAATTACAGCATCTTGACATATTTTAAAATTTGCTATTTTACTCTAATGGGAGTGTTATCACCCTTTTACACTTTCAGCATTCTTAAACCCCATATTGTCGAATATGAAAATGTACTTAACAAAAATACACAGCATCTGAAAACATGAAACATTGTTCAATGGCTGATGCAGACACCTTTAAAATGTCATAAGGCCTGCAAAGATGTATTTATGGAATTTGGATCAAACACGCAAAGGGAAATAATGATTAACAGGAAAAGTGTTTTGACAAGTGGCCAATGACGTCTTTATATGAAAACATACAAAAATGAGAGCACAAAAATACACAAATGCTATGACATCCAAGTAAGCAATAATATCGTTTCACACCAGCAATTCCTCTAAATTGGATCGAGTAAACTAAATATCAACCTATTAAGTAAATATGCATTGTGCAGTGATGTAAAGGAAGTTGTGGTATTTATGTGGTCTTTGTGTGAACAAATTGAAGGAAATTGTGGTCTTTGTCTCATTTCAAAGAAAAAATCAATAACAAATAAAAAAATAAATTAAAAGAAAATAAAACATCCCAGCCATATTTGTCTTCAAGTGTGAACAGGTCACACTATTTCACATATTTTTCTTCAATGAGCTTGCCTTTCATTCAGGAAACATCATTAAATGCTACCATTACATTTCAAAGCTATTCAAAAGCGAGCTTACCGGTATTCAAATTCAGTCAAAAGGTATTCCAAGCCTCCCCCCCCCCCTTCATTTACATTCGTGCAAAACGATCCTAAGTTTGTCTATTCAAGACAGTCAACTGCCCGTGCAATTGTTCAGCCGCATACAAACAAAGTGTTGCGGTGTGTCCCTGGCTCAACCCGGCTGCGGCAGCACACAATGAACGCGGAGAGAGGAGAGAGAGGAGAGAGGGGCGCTTTCCTGTGCAAATCACACATCAATCATCGCGGCCAAGTGGAGCGATGAAAACAGGATGGGAGATAAAGTACCCTCTCATCATACTCCAGAACTCAGACATGACAAAAGGAATACCTGATCACATGGCTCATAACTCGACTCCCGAGTGGGTGTCTTAGTTCGCAGGTATCGACACAATCAACTACCTGGGTAATGTATTCCACGCCATCGACAATGGAGAAGTTAGGTCCATCCTGTTTATGTCAGGCAGCATATATGAGGCCATTTAATCCAATACTATGCCGTGAGAGTGTAGGTGTTTTGAATAGATGCATGCATTTTACATTTTCTACTTTAGGACACATTTTATCACCCAGAAAAAACACAATAGTAGATGGTTGGTGAAATAGGTCAAAAATAAAACCAAACCGGTGGATCATAAAAGATTACATTTATTTTCTTTACATATTTTCCAAACTTATTTCGAGAAGGAGTCTGGAGCAGTAGCCTAAAGTCGAAGAGATAACTATTACATTGTAGCCGTGTGGAGCCCAAGGCATTGCCATTTACATGAGCCCATTACAGTTAAGTGCAAGTGTAATGGCTCGTAATTACGAGAGACACACGATGGCAGCATTTAATGAGCTGGTCATAAATAGTTGCTTCTCCACCTCTTGATTGGAGGTCAAAGGTCACTCTTTGATGAACTGGGTAATTACTCGAATGTAAATAGTTTAATAGCCCATTTGACAGATAAGTTCTAATGAAATGCCAGTGAAGTATCCCTATTAGGTTGTAAAATATAAAACTGAGGTCTTGGAGGCTTATTTATTTCAAATTAAACAAACCACAAAGTCCACAACACTAAACAATCAATTTGCTTTTGTATGTTTACATAAGGGATACCATCTATTTGTTTCATAAAGAAAGCTTAAAGGAGTAATATTTGAGATATTAAATGTGTAATATCTTGTGTAAACAAGTGAGTTAGTGCCAAAGATATTAATCAATAAATAAATATTTGACTAAGTGATGAACTGTTGTGTTATAGATAGAGGTTTAAAATTAAAGTTAAAGTCAAAAGAATGGTTGAACATGAAATTATAAAAACAGTCCATGAATCCTTTTGTTTGTTTGTACCGGTAGTGTTTAATAAATGAACAGTTCCTTGACAGGAAAATAATTCATGATCTTACAAATAGAAATCAAATAAATGTTCTGTAAGCCCTAAATGATAAATCAACAAGCACCGCTATTTATTCACTATTTATTCAGAGACCTACCTCAGCGCCGACCTTCAATGGCTAGGGTTAGACCCTCCATGATGGTTTGATGCATTTGTATCGCTAATGCCCACCAATCAATTCCATTTCTAACAAAGCAACATGTTCCGGTCCACTCCACTGGAAAATCAATTTACTTCTCGACTATTAAATTATAAATATTGCCCGAGCAAGCAAAGATATCTCGCCACAGTGTGTGGTTCACATTGCAAAGTTTACAAGCCCTTGGTCGCCGCCGCCGCTTCGCTGAGATATTTTTTTCTTTACGATGCTGCTGGCTGCCACGGATGGATGAAGCATGCTAGCATGTGTGCCAAGTGCGTATGTACGTGTGTGTGTGTGTGTGTGTGTGTGTGGAAGTGTGTTGTGTGTGCATGGCATCGAGAACAAAGAAGAGATGCTGCAGTCTACTCCAAAGGCTCGCGCAAGCCGTTGCTTTCACACACACACACTCACCCGTACACTTACATACCTTGATTGCAGTGCTTTCCGTCTAAATGAATCTTCCTCCCCTAACGGTGGTAATTAATTGTCGACAAGTCGCATTACGAGATCTGGCATGGGTTAACGTAGACAGACAACCTGATTGGTTGACTACATTTGCAGGCGCATTAGTCGAGATAACGACAAACCCTCTCGCACTAAGTAAATGCGAAATAAGAGTGTTTATCTTGTCAGGTGTGTGCATTAATTCATGACATATGCGCCAAAGCATAACTGGCACACAGAGATTGATTTCACGGGGAGCCTTGCAAATACAGCTTTTATTCTGGCCAAACGCAAATAGAGAGAGGCATTTGAAAGAAAAATATAGCATGGGGGCGGGATTGATATTTCGTGTGGGAAGCACAATTCTTCATAACCTCAAACATCAATCTTCTAATCAGTTAATGTGTTGGTCTATCCTTTTTTATATTTCTCTGATTAGTTTTGCCATTTCATGGACGTATTCATCAGGCTTTAGAAGTTGAGGAGGCTTATACAAGTACCAAGAAATCACTTGTTTTTCTTCTAGTCACCATGAACCTGAACTTTAAAAGTATGAATTTTAAATACAAATGAACATGACATTTTCTTTTTTTTAAATGCCAACATTTAAAAGAGTGTCATGAGCTAATAGTCTATATCTGTACTCTGACTACTCTCTTTAAAATAAGTTCAGATATCACCAAGTTGTGATTATTGGTTTATTTTGTTGTGTCATTCACTTTGGAACAGTTATTACACATCCTCATCAAGATCCAAGTTGAATAGGGATACATTTCATTCTTGTTCATCCACACAATCCAAATTGCAGCATCTTTGAATTAATTTTCTTCCGAGGAATACTTGTCCTAGAAAGTTGTCTAGAAACCTAGACTAAGATATAATTTGGAGGAAGAGAGAGATGACGAGAAGGGAGGTAGTGAAGCAGGGACGGGAGTGAAATTGGTTTTCTTACTCATAAGGAGTCAAGCCAGCAACTAGAAAATTCCTTGTCACGATTCAGTTCTCAAATTCAAACTTATTTATGTCAGTCTGATATTCCTTTGGAATTTCCAATAATTTTGATATAGTATGTGCATCAACATAAGACAAATATTTGTTCCCCATTAACATTCTAATGGGAAATTAGTTAAAGTTGCAATCAAAAGAGGATTGAAGGAATGCATTCCAATAAAAACAACAAATTTAATAGAAAATGCATAAGTAGCCAGCCAATATCATTTATCACCACTGGAAGAAATAACTATAATCACCCCCATTCGCTTGCATTCTTTGTGAATCTTTCCTGGTAATTCTGTTTCAGAGGACAATATTCTTCGAAGGGAGTAAACAATATGTCCCTGAAGCTGACTCAAATGTTTCAAGGAATGCTCAATCATCTAAACCACACATGAACTTGGTGGTAGTCTTGGTAAACAGACATGACTAACATAAACAAGTATCAAACAATTAAATGCAACCACACATTTCAATCAATTTTTTCATTCATGACTAGATCATTATCAGTAATTACTAATTAGCTCTTGGTGATTCATTATTATTCATTATTATTCATCTAATTAACCTTGTTTACTTCCCATTCATGTTTACTCTTCTGAAAAGTTAATTAACATTATGCAACGCCTTGTTAATTTATGATTTTCTTCTTTCCCTTTTCTTTTTCTTTTTGGGTAAAAGCAATTACTGAGTAAATTCAATCCTCTGCATCTGATTTCGACATGACAGGCTTTTACAGACAAGCTGGAAGAGTGTAACAAATGTTCAGTATTGCTTATGGGGAAGAAAAATAATCTTTTACTGAATTATTTTTCTTCCCCATAAGGGGCAATAGGGCAATGTTCTACCAGCCCGCTGGGAGGGTAGGGGTTAATCTATTACTCAACCTGGTTGGTAATGATCGAGTTAAAGGGACAGACTTGACCTTGGATTGAACCCTGTCCATTCAATAGCAAGGATGTGGGGGAAGAAAGTACATTTATACTTGCCTACACAAACATCTTAACAATCCAAAACAAATTTGTTATAGTGTTCGGCAATAATGGTAATAAACTGACTGAATTGCCTAAATTAAACAACAACAACATCTAGCCTTTCTAGGCAGCTTACTTGAACATGAATAAGGCTGTAAATCTTGTAGAGTCTGCATGCCGCAGCAGTTCAATATGATTTATTGCTCCTCGATTGTTTAGAAAGGAAACCTGGGAGATATGAATGACATCTAGCTTATCAACTAAACATCATTGAAATATTTAGAAAATAAATGCAGACTCCGTTTAATATTGAGGCCTACTCAGAATAAACTGAACTCTACATCTATCTATAAGTTTTTTTCTTCAGTTTCACTTATAGGCTTTTAAAACATTATTTTTCAAAATGATAGAGCATTTCCAAAAGGAGAAAGCATACACTAAGCAGCTTACAAGAGGTACACAGCAGGCATGTACTGTGCGAGACAGATTATACGCCGACATCATGAACGTTTTATCTTGCGTGTTCATCTCACAAATCCGAATCATGAATTTTGGCAAGCGTTATAGCTAGCGAGGGCTTTGGTCGCACGTCCCGCTTAGCCAGACTGACGAGGGAAACGAGATTCCATTTCACGGTCGGTGAAATTCAAGCAAACAAAAACACTTTTTCCAAGCCGGAGCACTAGTACCGAGTCAAGCAGCAGGTTTTTTTTTCCCTGTCCTAACAACATCTCCTCTTTGCAACCGCGATGTGAAAGGAAATCTTGGCTTCTTTCATTCCAAAGGCTACGGCTCCTTGACTAGAGGAAAATGGGTTTCCTTTAGCACAAACAAAGGGTGCTATTTTAGCTTCCAAATCAAAAGCGATATCTGGTGATAACAGATGATCTCTTGTTTGGCAGACTAGCTGCTATATACACCCTAGGCCTGTTTTCATCAGCTCGAGATTGCGAGATTGCCAAATAGCCCGCTATTTCTGATTTGGGACATGAGCCAGAAGTTACAAATCACGTCTTCATCAGCTCGAGACTCAACCTAGCTCGCAGCTCGAGACTCAAGAAATTAGCTCGAGACATTTTGCTCAGCATTCGCGCTTAGTGCGAGTCTTTGGGCTGGTGAGGACGCACCGGACTGTTAGCAGGATATTTTGCAAACTAGCCCAAGATATCTTTGGGATGATTATCTCGATCAAACATCCCGCTAATTGCATATTAGCTGAACACCTCGCGATCGGGATAGTTAAAATAGCGGTTTATTTGGCAATCTCGAGCTGATGGGGACAGGCCTCCCGTAACTCCTTTAACTCCTTGATGACCTTTCCTCGGTCTGGTGCGTGCTACAGAGCACATCAAACACCACTGACAAAAGAATTAATAAGTCAACACACATTAAAATGCCACAAACTGAATTCCGTGGGAACAACAATGCGTGAAGGCACGAAATGAGGTCACTGTAAATACTTAGTAACTGTAATATTAATTGGAACTAGCAGGACCCGCGGAAATCCGCGGGATTTTAGAGGTGGGCGGGGGGGGGGGGGTGTAAATAGATATATAGAGACTGTCTAAATTAAAACCACCAAGAACTTTATTTGCCATTCAGGCCATTAAAAAAATATACATGTTTAGCGTCCCCGCCCGCTTCCTTTTTGGGGGCCGCCTCCTATTTTTTTTTTTTTTGAAAGAAAAAAAAACAGCGTCCCCGCCTGCTTCCTTTTTGGGGGGCCGCCTCCTATTTTTTTTTTTTTTTTTTTTTTTTTTTATTTTTTTTATTTATTTTTTTTTTTTGAAAGAAAAAAAACATGAAAAGCACTGCTAAAATGTATTTCTGATTTTAAATAAGAAAAAAAAAAATTGTCGGCCGCCATCTTGAAAAATAGCCCGAATGTCAGGGAAAAATGTACGGAGCGGCCATTTTGAAAGAAAAAAAAAAAGGGCCTCCTCCTTCCCATTTTTCAAAAAAACAGGATGCTAAAAATGTTTTTTTTTTAATTTGCCCTTATATAAAAATTAAAAAAATGATCCAACTGTACCGGTAATTATTCTTTAAGCCACTGGAACTGCGTAGAGTTCCGTAGTGTGGCGTACAGACTATGCAGAAATTAGGCTGCGTATTAATGGGAAAATAGTCCCTGCGTAGGTTATGCGTAGGCTGGCGTACAGGTTTGCTTATGGTTGCTTACTGTGTGGAAAGCTTTTACTGCTTTGTCGATCTGGCGTAGGGTAGCGTACTGTTGCGTAGGCATGTAGCGTAGTGTTGCGTAAAAAGGCTGCTTTCTGCGTCAAGTTTCTACGCCGAAAGTACGCAAAAAAAATTAAACATGTTGAATTGTTTTCTTTCATCTTGCGTACCCCTTTTCGTTCCTCAGCATATAGTAACGTAGGCCAGCGTAGTTTGTACGCAACACTATGCAACTCTACGTATTGACCCCACGCCAATTAGTGACCCGCAAGTGTCACAAATAAAGTATTAAAAATATGCTCATCTGACCCTAATTAAACACCTAAACCCCCCGAGCTTTCGGGGGTTTATGGACTCTTGAAACCCGTGGACCCCACGCCTATATTATATATACACTCAACTCGCTGCGATCTGATCTCGATCTCCCACACCCCCCCCCCCCCAACTTTGAAGAACGTAACCCCCGAGCTTTTGGGGTTTTTATGGCCCCTTGAAACCCGTGGACCCCACGCCTATATTATATATACACTCAACTCAGGACCCGCGGAAATCCGAGGGATTCTAGAGGGGGGCGCAGGCAAAAAATTAAGTTTTTCATTTCGGGGGCTCCATTTCAAATTTTTGGGAAATTTTCGGGGACTACTTTTTCCAACTTCCAAAACGTAAACATTAGTAATACTTTTACTAATTCTAAGATCAGGTTTCGTAAATCTATTCACGAAACTATATTGAAATCGCGGCAATAATGATGCAAACCAACAGATAACAATTTCAAAGTGTCAAATCTATTCGACTCGAGCTCAGCTCAGCTGAATTCACACACACACACACACAGTGTAACTCCAGAAAGCTCGAACACCGGCGCCGCAGGCCTCGGACGCCTGCGGTGCGCGGAGCCGGTGTTGGAGCTTGCTGGAGTTAAATTGCAGCTCACACACACTGCACAGCAGGACTGCACTGACTGAAGGCAGCTTGCGACTGAATTGTCAGTCCAATGGTTTTCTTGTGAAAACTTTCCTTTAGAAAATGATAATCAAAATTTAGTAGCATGGCCGTAATAATCACAAAATAAGCTTTCATTTCATACCTCCATTCACGACACCTATATAAAAATCGCGGCAATAATGATGGAAATAGGTCCCTAAGTTTGGACGTGGACGGGAAGCTTCGTGTGTATCTCTGTGGCTCGTGCAGCTACTATACAATGGATATCCTATAGAAAGATGCTTTACTCGGGTAAGCCCGACCCTGTGCGTCGTGCATTTAATACGCAACTTAATGTGAGTGGACAGTCATCGGTCGTGTGTCTACGGATGTCATGTTGAATATCCATGAGGTATCTCTGTCGTCACGCATATCCTGCATTATGCATATCGCGTCTGTTTTCGCCCTGGACGTCGACACGGAGGAGGACCTCGGGCGGAGTATAGCCAATTCGCTAGAGTAGACTCTCCCGCGGACGATGGCACAGGGCACGGGTACCCCGAGGGGAGGGTTCAGGAGGAGATAGCCGCACCAACTTCGGTCGGCGATCTCATTAAAAAACAATAGAATACAAAGGCTCGCCGAGACGTCGCGCCCCCCGCGGAGCCTTAGCGTATTATTATTATAGATAAGAAGAAAAAAGGTCATTAGCAATGAAAGGGTGATGCATTGCCATTAGGCCAATGAACCAGTATAATTCCAGAGATTTATTGCTTCTTTTGTATACACAGAGGAGGCCTACACTACAGGCAGAAATATTTCATTCTATTTCAGACCGTCCTCGCCAATAGAGCAGCAAAACTGAAAACAGTGAAATTATGACATTTATCACATATTTTCATCCCACACCAAGGCATACCATGGAGCACAACAACTTGTCTGAGTGCCTAGCACTGGTAAACAAACAGACATCCTTTAAAGAGAAGGTTGAGTTCTGGGAAGAGGTGAAAAATAATTTGTGATCGTTATCATTGTATTATGCAAGTGTGGAAGAACATCAGATAAGACATGTTCCCTGAAAAGCATGGCCCTTTGAATGCCTTAATATTCTAAATATGGCATGTAACATCATAAAAATCGGGACAGATTTTTTCGCCACGTGTTCGTTTAGTCCCATATACATCTTTCTTTGTACAGTGCTTGTAACTTTACCAAGACTGGCCAAATTTCTTAGCATTTTGTTGATTCCAGAACCTTGCAATACACATAAATACTTATATGTTAGATGATCAACCTTTTCTGATCGATTCCACAACGTTTTCTTTCACAATGCAATCGCTTGACCAGAACTCAACCTTCTCTTTAAGTTGAACTAAAAGGTCTGTATCGAAAGACTACGGATGAATAACAAAGAAGTGATCATTATGGCATCATTATATCATTGTATGTAGTAATGGATTGACCTCTAGTTCTGTTTACACAAGTTCCATTGTCACTGTTGTTGATGTACACGATTCTTTCTGAATTCCCATTAAACGCCAGCATAGATATGGAATAATCTCAGCCTTGTAGCATTCATCTTTCTCACTTTATTATATCGGATCACAATTACCATTACATTTTCAATATAGAACCTACTGCAAATTTCTAATCCGATAACCTGTTTACCACATAGAATCTTTTTTATATATCGAATATTGGCCTTGTATCAAATGTAAAGTGGTTTGTGGGTCTACAGACAGAGTATAAAATCGTTTGGGGTGGACTATTCAAATTGATTTTCAAGCTGTGGTGTGAGATAGGCTGGCAATCTAAAATATGATGGCGAACTACTTCAAGTGCTGGCAGTGTGACCACCTCTAACCCCATATCTCTAATCCCCCCATGAAGGGTCATTCAGACACAAGTTGCCAAACACAACAACAAAATTAAATGAAATAAGCATTATGTATTTCACTTTTCTGAATAGTTTAGCAAACAGATCAGTGACTGTTATGCAGGGACAATTGTTGTCTGCAGATGTTTTTCTTTGTAAACCCCCAAATATTTCCTCCTGCCAATCATTTACACACACAACTAAACCCACTGAATTTATTGGAGGCAGTTTACCACATTTTGTCTGAATGGGACCTAAAAAGTGTGTTGTTTGTGAAGAAGGTTAAGGTCAAGTCATTTTGCATCTGAGTGGAGAACGGGAATAAATCAAAAACACTTGGTGAAGGGGGGGGGGAAGGGGGGTCGTGTATTTTGTTATAATGACAGGCCAGCCTAGCCTGTAGGAGTCGGTCCTGAGGGGGCTGCAGACTCAGTCACAACAAGCCCCCTGATAATTTCATGCACCATGACCCGAATATATCAAAAAGGAGTTTATCACTTCTTTTTTTACAAACTTCACACTTATTTTTTACGAGCATCGAACAGTGGGTAGTAGAAAAGATTGCCGCTGGCGATACTGCATAACAGTTTAAGTCAGCTTAAATATTTTCTGTTTAGAAAGAGTTATGTGTAAACATCTAAATTCTTTAAAAAACAACACAATTGTCTGAGTAAGGTCACGTACCGGTGCTCTATACTAAAAACACTTTGGAATATATGAGCAATTTCTTATCTCTTACACGCTAAATGTAAATCATGATTGAGAAATATTTAATGCCGAGGAAAATCATCTGTTCAGAAAAATTCTTAATGATATAGTTTAAATAGCAAACAAAAATGTGATGTGATAATTGTGGAGTGATATCTCTCTGATAGTCTGATTGTTGAGTTTATCTTTTAAATCAATTATAGCATGACTTCAGGTCTAAAAAATTACTGTTTCATTTGACAAAGAAAGGCATAGAGGAGAGTGGAAAGAAATACATTGGAGGGGGAGAGAGAGAGAGAGAGAGAGAGAGAAAGAAAGAAAGAAAGAAAGAAAGAAAGAAAGAAAGAAAGAAAGAAAGAAAGAGAGAGAGAGAGAGACAGATAGACATACAAGACAGACATATACACAAGGAAAGAGTGGGGGCAAATATGGGTCATTCATAAAATACCAATTAAAATTAAATTCACAAATTAAGCCTACAAATCTCATTAAGTCATTATATTTCAAACTGAGCATACAAAGTTAATGTGTCAAAACTAATGAGTAGCTTGTCTCAGATATCTGTCGGATTGTTTTCCATGTATAGTCTTGCACTCTTGCTATTGAGATATTGTAATACTAATCACCTCATCCTTAGCGAGAGTGATAGTGATATAGTTTTTGTCAATAACACGACATGCTTGGTTCCCAAATGACTCTGTTAGCAAACAATCAAGCAATCCAGGGAACCTAACCCAGAATAACAAAGATTGAAACTGAAAGGGTTCAGGCTCAAGTAGGTTAGTATCACCCCTTTTCACACGAGAACAAAATTATACAAACTTCATTTAAAGCAAAATCATAAAAGTATCAAAGTATATAACAAAAGAAGCATTCACACAGGATAACAACGTCCTAGAAAAGATAACATTTTTGTGGTATGCTACTATGCTTTAATAATAATAAATTTGATTTACAAAAGTCTCTAAGCGCTTTACATATATTATCTAATTATCACCCTGGTCATCAGATTCATTCACGCACAATGTGCACCATCTCCTAACATATTCCTAACATAAGGTCACCTTGAGGCCATAGGCAATTACTAACACAAATGCTTTTATGACTTGTCATATCCTACCATTTTAAAGTTCTAGGTTCACAACGTATGTTTTTTCGTTTAGCTGTCCGATAAATTCTTCTTGTCTGAATGGGGACGAAAAAAGATTTAGGTTACAAGAAAAGGAAGCATGAGTGGTCAGGATACTGCCCAGGAAATGTGTTTTCCACCCTCTCACTAATGACCAACACTTGAGCAGTCATTAGAAAATTGACGAGGCCAAGGCAAGATGGTACCGAGTGTCCTATTTCTTCATGTTGGTGGTGATAGTGGCTTGCTGTTTCCACACCTATTCGTCACAGAAGAGTGACTTGGTTAAAGAAAAATACTAGGTCACGTAATGACAAACAATGTTATTTCGCCAAACCATGAACATGGGATACGTACGTGTATGTAAAACCCTTAGTAGGAAGTTCAAGTTTTATAGGCTTACACGTAAATGATTCGACCAGACAATTGCTACAGACAGACGTCTCTGATGCAACAAAGCAAACATTTTACAAATTTGGATCTCTAAATATAATAGGAATGATAAAACTGAGCACATTCCTCATGTATCTTTCATAAAACATTTTTTCAAGAGAAAAAAATAATAATTAAAAAACCTCTGAAATAGCATTTCCAAACAATGGTCATATTCCTTGCACAAATAATCCAACAAAGTTGAACAAACAAATGCAAATATTCATCAAATTTGAAGTAATTCTGGTTAAAAATGGCCATCTCAATCATGCCAACCTTTAATTTAAAAGTACATGTAGATAAGCCTACATGTATGCTAATCAATCATGTGCACGCAATAAAAACTTCATTAGCATGTATGAATTATTGTCTGGTAAACACTTCACAACACATGTCACTATTAAAGGGGCGGTCCATATTCTCTAAACATTCTGACCCCCCTCAGTCACACTGCGGCCAAATGAAAAACACCTCCAAAATGAATGGTTCTTGACCGTAAGAGCTACTAGACTGTATCAATACTATTATTAAATGATAATAATGATGATTGTAGGTTCCTTTATAGTGCTCATGTCAGTCACACCTGACACTTTAGGCCTTCCACTATTCGGCCAAGTTTATTTTAAAAAACATGTTTAGTGTCCTGCCTTTTCCAAAGAAGAAAATAAAGGTCAGTGTAAAACCATGGACCTACTAATGATGAAACTAACCAGATTTCAAGGAAGTGGGCATTACAAGCTTTTTAAAATTTAATACTTCCTGTTATGATGATTGATAATACATTTGTCTCAGAATAACTTCATACAAAGTCCTGCAAACTAATTTCCCCACACAAATAATGTAGGAAGGAAGTATTTTTAAGTATCAAAATAATACAAAGTACAATCAATCATTTCCTTATTTAAAAAAACGTAAGATGATACAACAATTCTTTTCAATGAGCAAATAAAAAAAGTCCCCTTTTCTGAAAGATAAGCTTAAATAGTCATGATTATTGCTGGTATTAATTTTTAATGAATTTTTCATAGAATATGTAGTTATAATTGAAAGAAAATATTTCCACTGGAGGTAGTACTCTTGTTGGTTTCTTTGATACAGGACTCCCTAGATCCATATGATTTTCTAAATAAAATCATATCATATCATATTCTCTGGAGAAAAAAAATGTATTATGAAATAAAAAATAAAATAACTTTTTCATTGCTATCTTTTCTTCAGGACTTCTTCTCATGTAATGATGAGATGTGTTCTCAAACCCATTTTAGACTTTAGTCGTATACACACTACCTAGATGTAAATGGATGGATGCATTATTCAAACAAGCATTTAGCAATTGCTTCTCACATCCACATCCACATCCTCCCGCATAATCACAGGAGCCAGCGAGAGGACAAAGAACCGATCTGCACCAGCCCCAGCTAACCGCAATACGGCAGGGCAAACATAGAGAGAGAGAGAGAGAGAGAGAGAGAGAGAGAGAGAGAGAGAGAGAGAGGAGAGAGAGAGAAGCCATGCATGGACCCACACATATCAAAAGGGTAGAGAGAAACCACGGACCTACAGAAAACTACCACCGCTAGACGGGAGTGAACGCCCCACTGCTGAGGCAGACACGTGTTTGAGTTAGGGTCCTCCTCCTTGGTGCCATGGTGGCTTGTCAAAGCTAGTTTTGATACCCAAGCCTGTGTCAGTTGTGACACCAACTGCTGTGAAATTGTAAATTTTTGCCTCCATGAAAATTGAAATGTTCACAAGAAGTTTAGATTTGCAAAAATTGAAGAAAAGTAGAATCAGAAAGAAATGACACTGAACTGATGCAAATCAGTTACATATTTTGCATATGGTTGTTGTTTACAATTATTGATATTTCAGGTTGTGGATTTGTTTTAATATTACAGTACAAGGTCTAAAATTGTAATGATTAAAGACCGACAGTAACACAAATAAGGCCTCTAGACCTTTAATGGCTTTTACTGTTTACCTCGCAAAGTGACAAAGCAGTTTTATTGCGGTTTTAATTCAGTGTGAAACAGCATCTCTTTTGCAGTCTACGATAGGGCTCAGGCACTCTGAAGACAGAATTTATCAAGAATATTCCTCAAGGGGTCTGTTTCATAGACTAACAAATTTCCTTGTGTTCATACCCCGACTTCCAAGAGCTCTACACTTCCACGTTTCATCTCACTCTAGTCTTGTATTTTAAACACCCATTGGTGAACATCACAATACAAATAGTCATCAGCTATTGTTAGCTCTAACTCTAAGCAAACAAACCTCCTTCTACAGGCACAGTACATGAGCGAATAAAGACAACAATAGCCACATTCAGCCAAAAGCTGGGCTTCAATGAATTAATCATTAGGTCTCCGAATGTGTTCATTCCAAATAGGCTACAAATAAGCCACAAAAACCAACCTTTGTGTAAATAGGCTTACTTTTTCTGAAGCTTTAGTGAACCTTTGTCAGGCATGATTTGGTATTAAATGCTAGGAAAGACAAATAAATGATTCTGCAAACTACCAAAAAGGTTTGACTCAATGAAATGCATGACACAGACCAATGGCAGCCTGTACAAAACCTTGGAAGGCCACTTGTCTGATACATTAACCTCAATGGAGATACATTTCCATAAGCCAAAGCAAACATGAGCTTGAGATATTAGACTCATAATTTTTTCTAAAAAAATCAAAAATATAAAAAGAGTTTAAATTACTTGTTTCCATTAGCCCAAGTCTGGCAATCCCTTCTCAATCAAAGTACTATTCAGAGCATGATCTTTTGCCAGTGCCGCTTCACTGGCAAATAAGGCCTGTTAACTAGCCGAACTGCAGACTAAATTGCAAACAAGATCAACTTTGCAGTGAACAATAGTTGACTCTAATAATATCCCAGGCGCTTCGGTGAAATGGCCTACCCTTGCATCTTCACTTGCGAATAACTTGAGATGTGTTGTTGTTATACGATTGTGCTAAATATCCCGATTGTGCTAAATATCCCTGGATTAACATTAGCGGGCCATATTCAAAACTCAAGCTAATGGTAACACTCCTTCGGAGTCCCAATTATGTTTCCCATCAATACTGCCTATCCCGCTAGTTCCCCCCACCAAGAGGCTGGCTAGGATGAGATAAATAATCTCCCTACGACTGACAACCTAGAAAAGGTTTAGAAGAAGAACCAGGCGGTGTGTTATATAGCTTCCCAGAAATTGAAGATAGTGGCCTTCCAGAATCCAAGATTGCTTTGTCGAGGTGATTAGCGCGGTACCTTGAAATGTCCACCGTATATCAAAGGCCCTAATCCTCTATCTAAAAGACTACAAATGGAAAATTGATTGTTTGAAATTGATACTACCCAAGACACCAATTATTACTCCAGCTTCTCTTTAACTTCAAGAAGATTGAAGGGCTGCTTGAACTATCAAGTTTTTATTGGATTCAGCACTTAAATCTACCTACTAATCCCCTCCAAAGATAATAAAAAGAAAAGATAATCTATGGAATGTATATGCTATAGGCCGGTATACCTAGACATGTAAATGTGTATTTTTAATAATTAGAAATAAAGATTCATTTTTAAGGTATGAAATATGATGACTTTGCAAGTTTGATCTTGAAAAATACATCAAACTCTTCTACCTGCAAAACAGTGTTAGAGCTTTTTGATGTGAAGGTGTCACGATGTGAAGGTATTAACCGTATCATGATGTGGTTTCCAATTGTATTGAGTAACTGATTAGTTTCCCACACCTATTCTTTCCCACACCAATATCTGCATTACTGTTGAAACTAAAGATCATATAGAAACGAAATTGAGCCTATCACTGTTGAGCCTGTCACCGACAACGAACCAACGACACAATGCATCTATCACACAATACTACATTGATGAGGAACACAACACATATTCACATCAAACACTGTTTATATACACACTTAACAAAGCCAGAGATCGAGAGGAAACACACAATGTCTATTACCTGCCCTCTTTTAACAGCAAATGCAGTTGTCATAAAGATCAATACAGACATCTTCCTTTGTCTTCGTATCAGGTTAATCAATAACCGACTGAATCACAGACCCAACAGGGATTATTTACTCTCGTCCTATCCCCATAGCCTTATCAAAGACGATCATCACATATTTAATCAATAAGGGATCACATCGTCTGCCCGTCTTACAAAAATTGTAGAACGCACAGCTCCGTACACCCCCGTGATCGAGAGATCATCAACCCCACCCCCTCTTGTTAAGTGACAAACACATGAAGCTGCACGTGCAGATCTAATCTTTGTTCAAAACATTCACAGCCTGTACATGTATGTGAGATATATTCATAATAATAATTATGATTACATATAACAGGGTTCCATAATATTTTTTTCTGGAAGGGGGTCCACGGTAAGACCTTTTAGAGTTTGTATAGTTATACACGCAAGCCCTCTGTAAACAAACAAAAAATTAGGGGGGGGGGGGGTCCATACCAAAAATGTGGGCGCCCTTGGATTCTGGATGCCTGTGAGTGTCAAGCCCTGCCTATAAATTTCCTACACTCCTGTTTTGTACATTTTTTTTTCTTCTTTGTATTTGTTTAATATATTGCTGCCCCTCCCCCAAATCATATTCCAGTTTACAAGTTTGTACAAATTATAGGCCACGTAAACATGTTCTACTTTTCTTCGTGATCTACAAAGTACAAATTGTTTAGGCGTTGGAATTGGTTTTCGCAAACCTACTGGCAGGTGATCTTTAATTAAATTGCTAAATTGGCAGTGGTGAAATTGTATCACGGTCTCTGCCAAATCAAGGATTAGGAGAAATAAGCGAACCTGATGACATAATGATACAAAATAAGTTGCCATGGAAACTAGAACTAGCCCCAAGATATGTTAGTAATAAAAATGGTTGCTGCCAATCACAACAGCTCGCTGGAATAAATGCGAGTCACTCTTGCAGTAGAACATTGATTTTTCAATAATAGAATTAATTATCCTATACACCTCCAAAATGAAATGAAACAAAAGGAGATTTTACTAATACATGTATGATAACTAAGGATATAATTTTTTAGTATTTTTACACTCTAAAATTTGCAGTTGGGAATGATTTTGTTATCATAAAAATTAAATTTGTTTTATGATACAAAATTCCTTTTCCGATGGTGCAAAAAGATATATTTGTAAAGCCTTAAGGTGAGACCTAAAGTACATACCCTCTAGCAGTGTTAGAAAAAAGAAGAAAAAATAGTGCATTTTCTGCATTCTTCTACCATGAGCCATCTCACAATAGCTCTTCAATTTTGAACTTTGACTTGAGGATGGGCTGTTTAGGTTTCACCTTCTTACAGCCATCAATCACAGACACTTTGTTCTTCATCCATGATGCATCTTTTTTTTAAAGATCTAATGACATGCAGGGAGAAGTCAAAGAGTAATAAAAGCTTTGTAAAGAGTAATAAAAGTGTTGTAAACTCTTATTTCCCTTGTCTCCACTTTAGATTGTGGATAAAGACTCCTGCAAACTAGTGTCCATGGTTAATCGGATAAAAAGACAATTCTAGAAAGAAGAGGGAAGTAACTTAACTTTTCTTTGTCATAATTGAGACTAGAGACTATCCCCTCAATTAGATAGGATTTAAAACGTGACCACCTTCAGTTTAAGATATCTGGGAAATAAACAAAGGGACTTTGTTGTTGTTGTTGTTGGAAGGGGCTGGGGGAGTTAGACATTACCAGGAAGCGAAAGAGAACAATTGGGTTGGCATTACAGGAAGACCACAAATCCTTGCTGGAGTCTGTTGAGAGATCAGAGGAGTCAGTTATCTTACCTTTTCATGAGAAATAACCTAACCGCAAACCCAAGTGCACCAGGTCAAGAAGGAATCAAGAGGTAATTGAACAGGAATGTCCGACATGAACGGTACAGCGACTCAGCAAGTATAGGAAGTTTATTCCAATAGCCATGGAAACAAATGATCACAAAGCTAAAAGCGGTCATTGTGCAGAGTGAGTATGGGTTGACCTATGGTCATGGAGATCATGCCACTGTGGTCACTTTTTTATGAACACAACCACAATTTTGCAAATGAACATTACTTTCTGTTCACAACAGCTCTTTTTGAAATTGTAAACATAAAGCCTGTCCTCATCAGCTGAGTATTCTCCTCAAATAGTCCGCTATTTCTGATTCGGGAAATTTGCCTGAAGTTACAAATTGCGTCTTCATCAGCTCGTAACTCTAGCTTGAGAGTTCAGCGCATAGTGCGAGTCTTCAAGCTGATGAAGACAGGCCTATACTATAGTCACATAATTACACATTAATTTCTTTCTTTCTACATGTATACCCAAGGCCGGGTTTAGAATTTAGCAGAGCCCATCATGATCTGGAGACTATCAACAACAGAACAAAACAGACAGCAGCCAATAAAACGAAGATGATCAAAGCTAAGAATTCTCAGAGTGCGTTTGAATTCAAATACCGTCCAGAGATCTGTTCCTGTCAAACGGATCAACGGAAGCCCTTGGCGAAGAATGCATCAAGGTCATGTCTTCCACTTCTCAATGAAGGCTATAATTACAACAGCCATGTTATCGCTGCTGCTGCTGCCGCTGTTGTGGGTGATAGGGGATCGATGCTTGTTCCATCATCGTATAAATAGATCATTGGTGTGTTGCAGTATGTGGCGCTGACACGCCAAGTATGCCAGATTAAAAGGTCCACTCAATTGACGATGGATTTTTTTTTTTAACCCCATCTCTTCATTTCAACCATGCTCTTCATGCAGGTATTATATCACAAACAAGTAAAGGTGAAACACAACTTACAGAAAAACTGTAACATTATTTATAAAAATTATCACATGAAAAATGTAATTGAACTATCAACTGCCTGATACAGGCCTTGTCATCCCTTTAAAACCCACATTTTTTTCTTTCCCCATAAAACTGCTGTATGATTGAGGGATAGTAAGCTTTGTTAAAATAGATGTATATGTATTTCAGACTAGATTAGTTGATGAATATTTTATGTGATATTAACAAATAAAAACATTACGACAAGCTCCAATATTAACAAACCACTCAATTATACAGCGAATGACTGGAAGGTTACAACTCATGAATTTCTTTCCAGTGAATGCAGGATAGATCATGCAAGTACGTCATTATCTGCAAGGTTAGAAGCTACACAGTTGTCCTCTGGAATTGAACAAGGGAACAAGAACCTATGGAAGGCCACAGGCTGATTGATCCAGCCAATCCATTATAACCAAACCCAGGCCCGATCATTTCTTTTAAAGAAAAGATTTTTGATCAAATGTTTATAATCTCATATACCCATAGGCGTCAATCCTTATGTAATACCTATTGTTCAGGGGGGATGAATGAATAGATCATCCGCCCCTGAACAATAGGTATCAATTACAGATTTACGCCCATGCATATACACAAATATATAAAAATGTGAGTAGTGCTATTCACTGTGATATTCAGCAACATACTGTTAATTTGATACTATTCGGATGATATAAGAACTGTAGCATATCAAGTACTCCTGATTACTTTAAAATCAATCCTTCTCAAAAACTTCCAAGAATTTGTCCACTCCAAAATGCAGTTTGAATGACATGTACTCCAGCTTCTCTTTAACCTCAAGAACAAAGAAGGGCTGCTTGGACTATCATGTTTTCATTGGATTCAGCTCTTAAATCCAACTACTAATCCCTCCAAATGTCATCTACTTACTCACAATAGCCTATTGATGAACCATCAGCCTATCCACTAATAAAAGCAGCCCAGCTATTGTGACAAAAATCCATAAAATCCATCCAACCGATTGAGCAGCCCACCGCAACACACAGTCATTCCACGAAGCGCATCGAGGTCTGATAAGCGAGACTAGGCACAGCTGCAAGTGTGTAGTGTGCCAGGTATAACTCACACCCACTCGTTTAAATATTTGATCTGAACTTTACAGCAGTTTAGTGTCATGACTGGGGAGGGAGGGAGGGGAGAAAAAAATAATGTTTACATTTCTATCTTGAGTTGACATTGGTATGCTCTTGTCAGCAATCTACAGATTAGGGTTGGGGAAAAGATCTGATTAAATATTGGATGTTTTATCCAATTTTGTAATCTAATTTACATGTACATGTGTACCTGAAAGATATGAATATATCAAACGTGTGTATATTTTACATAATAGTGAAACAGTGGACATTTATTATACACAGTTCATTTTATAGACTAGAGATACAAATTGAATAAATCCAAATTCTATTGTATGTAAAAATCAAATTGTGTTTTTTGGGGGGTTATGAGAAACACTAAGAAGAGGAGACAGGGTATTGGCAGACATAACAGAATCATTAGCCAGACACAAACAAAAAACACACGGACAAAAAAAAGTTTCACTCATACAACAGCAGTACTAAGGATAACAAAAGAATGTTCATGGAAATAATGATCTGTTTTCCCTCAACCATCTTTGTGGTTGATTGGCTGATCCTGTCTGAGAGTAAAAACAAGTTTTCTAAATACCAGTATATTTCACAAATAAAAAACCATGTGCTCCAAAGTAGATCAAAACCACAATGGCTAAATAATTACACTATACATCATAATTCAGTTATTTTGGCATCTACTCAACGATAATTGGTGATCTGGTTATGATCACATGCTGCTTGCTTGGGAAGCATCCGAGAATTAAAAAAAAAACGCTGAACATTTGCCAGGCCTGCCTGCTTAACAATTTCCCTAAATAATTGCTCAACAAAGAGAAAAGGAAGGGTGGAGCGAGATGAGCAAGAAAGCGGGAGATAGGGAGTGAGAGAGAGAGTGAGAGGGAGAGAGGGAAGTAGGTGCTGAAAGGGGGCATAGGGTGAGGGAGGGAGGGAAAAGATATAGAGAGAGAGAGACAGAGAGAGAGAGAGAGACAGAGAGAGACAGAGAGAGACAGAGAGAAGGGGAGAAAGAGGTGGAGAGGGGCATAAATAGAGACAGAGCAACTAACAAGGGAAATATGAAAATAGAGAGTCAGGTGAAGAGAAAGAGTAAGAAAGAGAGGAGAGAAAGAGATCGATGGATAGAAAGAGAGAAAGAGAGAGAGGGGGGAGGGTAGAAATAGAGTAAGAGAAAATGACAAATTTAAAGAGAGACAGGGAAAGAGAGAGAGAGACAGAGGGAAAATATGGAGAAATAAAGGCATCCAGAGCTGAGGATGGGAAAAGATATAGAGGAGAATAATAGATAAAGCTAGGGAAAGAAGTGTAGAGAGAGAGAGAGAGAGAGAGTGAGAAAAATATGAAGAAAGGTATGAAAAGAAAAAGTAGGAAGAAAGAGAGAGATTATGTACGTCAAGGCAGACACTGATCCAGTAATGATGTGCCGGCGGCAATTTGTCACTAACCCGGTCAGAATGACTCACATCAAGACTAAATTCACAGGATGAAAGGCAACGACAAGAAACATTTTTAAGACAAAGAAGTGTGAGAAATAAAACTCCTCTGGGCAAAAACATAATCATTAGATCAGCAGGCAAGCCGAGAGATGAAACAAAACAAAACGATCAATAGCTCGTGTCCGACACATTAATCAATAGGCTTGAATGATTGGTATGTTAAATGCTTTTGCTATGCCTGGGCGGGTAAATAGAGGCGTATGAGGTGAGGTGAAAAAAAAGGGGGAGGCTCACCTTTGCAAAGATGAAGGAGTCAGGAGAAATGCAAGTCAATCACAGGTTTCCTTCCAGTGACGACCCAAACGGAGGTACTTGGAGGTACTTATATCCCAAATGAAAGGTCAATCGGCAATTCACCAGGTGGCAGTATAATGTCCAGTATATCTAATGTCCAGTTAGAGATCAAACAGCAACTCCTGAAAGATTAAATCCGTTTATGATGTATCAGAAACGAGTCCATCGGAGCTCAGCTCACGCTGCTGAAGACAGTTAAGTATCCATCACTGCGAGCAAGGAGAGAGCAAAAATGAGACATATAAAAAAAAAAATCGGTGCCAGGGTTGTCTGCATGCATGTGCAGTAAGCAAGCGAGTAAGCGCGATGAAAAAAAGGGCTACCACACCGAGCATGGAGGCCCCCCTGTCTGAATACGGTTTGTCTCGCTAGCTACGAGAGCCGAGAGCCGCTTACGGAGCTTGTTTGCAGGCCATGGCAGTTCACATGCACACTAAGGTCTCTGGTCGATGCGACACACGTTATTTCTTGCCTGCCGATTTCTGCCATCCACTCAAGCTTAGCGAGCCAGCAGCCAAGCAAGCACCATCCACCACAAGAAGAAGGGGACAGGAGAAGAAAAAAAAATCGAAACCCACCTCTCTGTGTTCGGCTGTTGTGTGCAGAGTGTGTGCTGCTGCGAGTGTGTGTGTGCATGCAAGCAGGGGTGCTTGTGGTACGAAAGAAGGCTGAGTGAGGTATGAGGGATTGAATTGCCCTCTCTCTCTCTCTCTCTCTCTCTCTCTCTCTCTCTTTCTCTCCCTCTCTCTTACCACATGCATGCACACACTAGCCTAGAATGCACGGTACACCCCCCATCTAATCTCCTGGCACAGAGAGACACACACACAGCAAGCAGTAAGCCTTTTGTGTAAGCACTGCAGCCTGGCATTGGGGTAAAATACCACTTATCAAATTGTGTCCTGTTTGTTAACGGCACATAGGGGATTTGTTTGATGAGAGTGGCTTGTTGGATGAGGTTAGGTGCACAAAGAAATAGAACTGGCACAAACACATGCATATTTTCTCAAACCCTCCAAGCAAACGAAAAAAGAGAGCCAATATCACACACTTTATTGCAGTACAAACAAAAAATGGTCTGATCCATACAAATAAAAACTAATATGATATTTAGCCCACATATAAAATGGTATTTAAATTTTAAAAAAAATATACATACTAGTACAAGGTTCATGCATTGTACCACCCATCCTATATTATTAGCCTATATCATATTTTTAGAATTATGAATTTACAATAATTTATAATAAAATGGGCCCATTATTTATGTCAATATGGATAAGATCACAAAAAAAGCAAATGTTATAAATGTTATAAATTAGAATACTTCTTTGCAATTGTACTAAGAATCACAAGCAGATTTTTAGCCAAATTGTGGTAGGAAAAAAGAAAAGAAATTAATTCCAGGAATGGGAAGAAAACAAGAAAGGAGGGAGGGGTAAATACCTCTCAGATGGGTATGACTACTGTGTTATTTATAAAACAACATCATTACTACTTCAAATTTTACATTTCCCTCTCACTCTCCATATTTTTGAATCACCCACATGTTACTTGTTAAATCACCTTGAAAAAAACCCTTCAAGTACAGATACTGCTTTGGGAAAAACAACTACTAAATTAATTAATTTCACATCGACCTTATTACTAAATTATTACAGCTTGTAAGTTATCATGAAGCACTAATATCCTATCTTGCTTTTTAGACCTTCATATTGCTACACGCTGTGCAGGTAAAACAGAGAAGATGGTTTTACTTTTTCATTCCATAGAATAATTATGTAAGCTTTGAATGGCTGATGCATCCCTTTAATCTTGATAAGAACCAGCCTATTATTTGGGCTTGACTGCACACCCCACCACACAGCTAGAGTGTCAGCTTCTTCTCTCCTCTTCTCTCCCGTTCTCTTTCTCCCTCCTCTACTCTAAAATAGTCTTGAAATACAAACCCATTTTCAAGCTGAAACCAATACTGGTAATATTAATGACTGTTGACAATTAATGCATTTTACTACCGATTCTTTAATATTTTTCATTTTATTTTAAATACAACTACTAGAACTAGAGAATTACTTCTCTTCCTCTCTCTTCCAATATCTTTCTTCATTTTGTTCTCTAAGACAGTCTCAAAACACAGACTTTGTTTCAGGTTGATAATGATAAATGCTGTTTTCAATGTATGGGTTTATAGTGACAGAAGTAATCTTTCAATAATCTGATGGTGTCAACAAATATTTTAAAAAATTACATCAAGAGTGTCACCTTCTTCTCTGCCACTGTCTCCTGTTCATTTAGTTTTAAAATATAGACTCATCATCAGGATGAACAATGATAATTAACATCAAAATCGTCCACAGTTACTGGTAATCCTTTAGCAAGTTGATATTTCAAATGAAATACTTGTTTCTCCAATTGAAAGCCAAAATTATTCCTCAAGCTTCAGTTTTTTAATTTAATTTTGTTCGTTGTCTCCCAGAAAAAAGAACAAGAAAAAAAATCATGGCAAAAAGGTTTGGTGACTGACTTGTGTTTGCTATCTACTTCACTGCCAACATTTCTTCCATTAGTCTGTATTCACATACCCTCTAAAATGCTCGACTGTCTATCTATCTGCATTTTCAGAGGACTGATTGGTAGTCTGTAATTTCAGACCATTTATCAATCTTTTTATTGAGAGCTTTATAAAAAAAAAAAATTAAAAAAATCACATAGAGGCTAATATTTTGTAATAATAATATTGGATTCTTATATAGCACACGTATTGTATTGTATTCATTCATCCAATTCCTCTTTGCAGGCTTCACAAGAAAGACACTGTATTATTTTCTGTGGGGCTCTTTACTAGAAAGATGATTTGATACAACTTTGTAGCAAATGTATTTCTGACAAGTGAAATACATCATCAGCCTGTACATGTACAGAATTTAATTGTCAGTAAAGATCAGTGCCTATTTTTTCTTTATAAAAGATCACACTTTATCATTTAGATCCACGATTTTGTCAACCTAGAAACCCTAGAATAATCTTAAAAACACTTTTGTTGTCTGTGTGAATTCCTATGAACACTTTCATTTGAATGCATAACATTTCAATGTGAATGGGAAAATTATGAAGCTGGTATGATAAAGCAAATAATAAACCAGTTGATTGTTTACTTTCAAACCTACATCTATTAATTGCTTTTCTTTGAATTTAACGCACATTACCACTACCACTACCAGCAACCCTGGACATTCCTGAGATGAGCAAGAAAGAGCACCGAGGGGTATAGTTACACAGACTAAACTTCGGCATGGTGAGCTGAGGCAGACTGACAAAGGGATCATGCAAACTAACATTTCCTCCTGTAGATAGCAAGCAGAGAGAGATAGAGAGAGAGAGAGACAGAGAGACAGAGAGACCTGATAAATTCAATGCATTGCCCAACCACAGGCACAGAGTTCCCGGTTTCCCTGCAATGCATGCAGTAAGCTCCTGCCGTGCCGTGTATACGTGCAGAGGAAAACGGTCACCGATTTTCTACCCCTACTTTTCGATCTCCCAGTAGCTGCTTGCACTCGATCATGCACATCACAATTTCTAGCTATTTTTAGGTTAGGCGCTATCCTTCATTCGTTTGTTGCATCCCAACAGTCAATCTTGTAATTGAGATAAATACTCTACTAATAATGTCAAGAGTTGTGTTCATCAATTAATTACCAAATTAATATGAATTACCTTGAAATACATAATTTGAACAGTTATTTAAAGCGCATTCAATTTGCTAACCCTAAATTAAATCTCTATTACAGATTCACACTTTCCTTCAGAAACACAAAGAAACAAAGAAACATGAATCTTGTAATTCAGTTGATTCTCTCAACAAAATCATAAGGAATATTACTGCAAATTTTACATGAATCATCTTTTCAAAACATAATTTAAACAATTATCAATGCATTCAAATTGGTAAATCCTAATGATATCACTATAATAAGGTAAGTCATTACAGTTCACAAGTTCCTTCAGGAAAGAAAAACAAACAAACATCTTGTAACATCTAATTGAAAAAAAAAAGGAAAAACAATGTGGTAGGCCTACAAATTAAAGTGCCATTTTGATATAAATTATTAGAAATGTGTGAAGGCTTTTAAATGGCTAAGCCAAAATTACTTCATTATTAGAACAGTTTTACATCTTTCTCCAGAACATAACAACAACAAAAAGACACACACAAAATACAGATCTTTCAATTGTGTATCCAATAGGAAAGAGACAAGATTCCTTGTTATTCACCATTGTATAATCAAATAACTTGAATTGAGGCAGAAAGACACGCTTATAAATTCAAAAACAGGTGGGAATCCTTCTAAAGGATCGCATTCTTTGAAGGATTTATTTACAAAGATTCAACAGAATGGAAGAGGGCAAAACCGCAAGAATCTGACAACTACATGCTCGTTTTTATCATGTACCAACTCGATTTCTATCTTGCTCATTCTCTCTTTCTTCCTTTCTTTCTCTCTCTCTCTCTCTGTTTCTCTTTTGTCTCCCAATCTGTTTCTTTCGCTCTCTCTCTCTCCCTCTCTCTCCCTCTCTCACTCTCTACCTCCCCCTCTCTCTCTCTCCCTTTCCCTTTCTATCTTTCTCTCTCTCCCTTTTCCTTTCTATCTTTCTCTCCCTCCCTCACTCTCTCTCTCCCTCTTTCTCTCCCTCTCTCGCGCTCCCTCTCTGTAATATCCACTCTTCACACTCCCATTGATCCCCCTCTCTTTCTCTTTCTTTCTATTCATACATTCCCCCACATGTTTGCTTTACTCATCTGAAACTATAATTGGTAAAGCAACTCAGGAAACGGTGAAAACACATATAAATCTATTCTCAAAACCTCCACCAGCTTATGACAAAAAGAAAATCTTTTCTTGCTCCAGGGAGTTCTTTTTAGTTACATTATTCATAGATAAGGTTGATTTACTCAGGGGTGATTTAAATAATAAGTTTTGTTTAATCTCCATCATTGCTGCTTTTGTGTACAAGGGATCTCCATTTAGTTACATTTATTATTGAAAAGCTGGTCGACTCAGGGATGATTTCATTAATTCTAGTATCCCTTTCTACTGCTAAATTGCTCTCCGCTCCGGTCTATTTTCCTTTGATGAGCTCCTCTTAAAGTATGACTTAGTAATTCTACCGTCAATGAAGGATTAGAAAAACACATGAATCGGTATAGCATAGAATTGTGGCTCATGGATAAACCTTACAAAAGAAATGTGCTGATACTGTCAACAAAAACCTTCAGATAAATAAGTGGGTCACAGTCTGTCTGTTATAGAAGTACGGCCTACATTTTATCTGCTCATTACTTGACTTTAGTTTACAATTGTGCCGATTGCTATGAATTGTATTTTTAAGATGTTGGTAGAATTAAATTGTCAAGTTTCCAGCACAAAGATAAGTGTTTTGTGTTTGAAAATAATTGACTACTGTATCTCTCTCTCTCTTTCTTCGCAAGGGGGGGGGGGGGGGGGAGGGTCCGGGTCCTCATAATATTTCTCTAAACAAAATAAATGGTTAGCACGAAATGACATCTGACTTGAAGATTTTCATTACCAATATATCAAATGAGCTTGAGCACTTGGCATAAAGCCTAAAAAATTGTACCAAAAATATCTTACCTACTGTAGATGAAAATCTTTCATAATATAATGGTGGGGGGGGGGGTCAAAGCTCAAAATAGCATCAGAAACACTAGTCGATACAGATATGTCTGCAAATTTAGACTTTCTGAGCGGGAGATAAAGTATCGTTTATTTTATTTCTCTAAAAATAAAAATAAATTGATTGAACTTTTGTCGTTCATTGATATCGATATGATGAAAATCACTCGGTCATACAAATACATGTAGGTCTGTTTGGGTAGACTATCAGAGCAGAAGAGAAGCGCTCTCTCATTTCCTCCCCACACTCACAAAGGATACTTCACACCAGTCCTTTCATAAATAGAGACCCTACTCATCCTTTGTTCTGCTTGGTCTGCAGAGCGAGATACTCCTCAAAGCCTGCCCAATTCAGACATGATGCAACAAACGGCGTAAAAAAAAACACAGCAAGATTTTGCATGTCAATAAATGGCAAGAAAACAATACCGGTAATTAACGATGACTGCATTCTACAATAATAACATATGACATGAGTACTTCAATGCACTTTACAAGATCCTATGTTGGAATTATCTCTAAATTGGACTTAACAATTATTTGAAAAGGCATAAAATGTTGATTCAAATCATTCATATTTTCTATCATCTATAGGCGTGTCTGCACTATCTCGAGATTGCCAAATATCCAGCTATTTGAACTATCCCGATCGCAAACTATCCAGCTAATTTGCGTCTTCATAAGAACGAAGTAGCAAATTAGCTGGATAGTTGGTCGGGATAATATCCCAAGATATCTCAGTCTAGTTTGCGGTTTTCCGTGCTTACTCGAGGTCAGTGGTTGTACTAGCGCGCTGAGCGGTATAGATCGCATGTGCGAACCGGAAATCGTTGCGCATGATGGGATCGGGATATTTGACTCCGGACTTCGGTCTAATGAAGACGGTCGCAAACTATCCCGCTAGTTCGGAAATAGTGGGATATTTTGCAAACTAGACCGAGATATCTTGGGATATTATCCCGACCAACTATCCAGCTAATTTGCTACTTCGTTCTAATGAAGACGCAAATAGCTGGATAGTTTGCGATCGGGATAGTTCAAATAGCTGGATATTTGGCAATCTCGAGATAGTGAAGACGGGCCTAAAGAGATTTCATGGTCTTTATGTGGAATTTATGAAAAGTTTAAAATACTTCAATTTTTGCTTTTGAATATATTTTATTTTAAGGCTACAAAGGGCTCTCCATAATGTTTAAGTCTAACTTCGACCTAGGATCTTTGTGAAACACCCCCTGGGTCCCTTAGATTGCGTAAAAGTGTGCACCATCTCTTCACTCCTTAGGGAGTATTCCTAACATTTTACATCATCCACGTACATCGCATGTAGGGCAATGGCAAAAAGCAGACGCATTGGCTTTCGGCAATCCCCACAGGTATCCATTTTCTCCCCGGTATAGAAAGGGTTAATGTAGATTAATGTCTTGCTAAAAGATGTTAGTGCCGCAGCTGGGGCTCAAACCCACAGACCCTGTGCATACTAACTGGCCCATTCTCATTAAAAGATACTGAAGTGTGATATAGATTATGTTTATTCCTAATCTCTTTTGTTGTAGGTTGTTAAATAGCTGCGTGATAATAGTGTCTTGGGTCTGAATGGGTCCCCTTGTTCATCTTGCTTCATTCATGGCCCAACAAGTCAACACTACTCACACTTTAATTGCAGGATAGCATTAATCAATGGAGCTACGCGCTAATCCTTTAGAGATTAAAAGAGGTGAACAATACTCACCCTTCATCCACTTATGAGGGGTCAGCTCAATACATGGTCTCTCTTGCTCTCATTAGCTCTCTCTCTCCCCTTCTCTCTCTCTCTCTCTCTTCCTTTCTCTCCTCCCACCTCCCTCCTCTCTCCCTATCTCTCCCTTTATCTATTAAAATTGTCTTTTCTTTTTATATCTCTCTCTCTCTCTCTCTCTCTCCCCCCCCCTTTCTGTCAGTATCTGTCTCTCTAATATTCCACTTTCTTGCTTTCTCACAAAAAGACACAATACATTTCCTCCTACCAATTACTTCTTTACAGGGGCCTTTATAACTTGATACATCACTGTCATCTATCGCATTTCCTTAACCCTGTGTATTATGTCTTCATATTCCTTTGAATTCTATCTTCTTCTCAACTCAGTATTTTCTCTCCCCCCCCCCCCCGACATCCCCATAATTAAACCAAGGCTTATACCAGCAAACCATCAAATCATATTAAAATACAATCAAACAAAAATCTGTTTTTGAAACGTAGAAAGAAAAATACTTCATGTGTCTCTCTCTGCCCAATCACATCACAGCAGTCACTCAAGGGGGGAAACCAGCCTACTTTCAGATGTGAACGGGGATCACATTAGCTGGGATAAGCGGGGATTTTCAGTGTGAACGGGAAGGGAAGTAATGGGATAATAGGATTTGCGACAGCAGCAGTGGAGTTCATCCGCTGACGAAGACAGACAATGGAGCCCCAGCTTGCCCTCATGATTCCATGAAAAATAGAAATCATGTTGGGTCTTCTCAGTAGCTTGTTTGGGGGGTAATAACTTGGCTGAAGACATTGAACTGTGGAGAGATAAGAGAGGGAAGTATAGGGAGGGGGAAGTCTACAGGACTACATACGGTAACCCCCCCCCCCCTCCAAACAATAAAATACCAACAAAATATATGGACATTTTCTTAATTTCCAATTGTAATTAATTATTCACATGTGGGTGTAGTTACTTGCAGAAAGAGAGTGAGTGATTTTAAAAGCTTGTTCATATAGTTGCGCTTCCTTTGTCATTCAAAGTTCACTGCTAAGAGCCAGAAGGGCGTTAGCTAATTATCCTTTAACATAACACCCTTCTGGCTCTCAGTAGACATTGAATTGTTATCTTGTACAGTCGAACCTGTCTATAGCGACCGCTACATAAAAAGTAGTTTTTGATATAGACAGGTTCCTTTAGTAAACGTTTCAATGAGAAACCAATTTCACGGGAAACAAAAAATGTGGTCTTTGTAGACAGGTGGTTCCTTTAAGCCTCCATTTTCTTTTTTTGCTTCGATCATATGATTAAACAAATTTTAAAATGTCATAAACATACCAGAGCAAGAACAAAGAACCCTTACCTTTACCAATCCTAATTTGTTCCTTGTTCCTTTTTTTTGAGGGGGGGGGGGGGGGTACGTGGGATGTCATTTGATAGGATATATACAATCAGCAAACAGACTTTACCCAAAGCACAAATGAATTACAAGAACCGGGAGATTTGGTTTAGAAAACAAATACTTCAGCTAAATATAACAGTTTCATGAAATACATACACACAGGCCACAATCACAGAGCCATTGTTTTGCCTACAGCCATCATTGCTAGCTGAGGGGGAGGGGGGGGGGGGGGGAGTCTCTAGAGAGATAATCCAATATTTTGAGATATGATTGGACATGTTTGGATAGATCTCTTGTCTTCAAACCGTTAAGGGGGTTGATGACCTCAGACATGATATCCTTTCTGCCTAAATCACATTTCCTCTTGCCTCCTTCTTAACCATCGCCGTGGCAACGGGCTTGCCAGAGATAATGCAGGCGTCTTCTTGTGTCATATTCAAAATACAGATTAGGCAAGTGAAGAGGAGACTTGAATTGAGAAAACTCTGAAAATCAAAACATCATTCTAATCCTGAGAGCATGATTTATAATAAAAGTATTTGTATAAATATGGCAAGTATGTGGTGCTACAGGGATTATTCTAATGAGATTAAATTACACTGATCAACAAGAGTTTTTTAAATCTTTAGAAGCTAAAATTGATAATCCAAAAATGTTTGTGTACCCTATAGTCAAATTCTCCTTGTTGATGAGAATGTGGGGGCTAATCTTTCAATGTATACACTGTCTGTTGAAAGCAATAAAGCCGTTTCTTGACAAGTTTAATGCTCTTACGGGCACTCGGCACATGCTACACTAAAAATACAATATTCTGATTTTATTTTAAACAAGTAAGGAGATCGTACAACATGACATTCATCCTATCTTAAAAGTGATATTGGGTTCTGGAAAAGTAAAAAAAATGGACATCTAAACAAAATTGCTATGAATATAAATCAGCCACATATAATGTAAAATGAATGAGTAATAAAAAAAACTGTGTCAAATGATATTCATGTCCAAAAACTTCACATTATATTGTATGGCTTTGAGTGTGATACAAAAATATATTGTCATAGCGAGAGCTATCACACAAAAACAAAGCCATACAATATTATTATTATTATTATCTATATCAGGATGACTAGCGAAATAAACAAAATTTGCTAATCAAGCAATATTGTATCAACAGTTGAAGTTCCCGGATGACAGAGCAATATGAAAACAATATTGATCTGTCATGCAAGTACTGCGCTACAGATATTAAATACACTGATTTATTGTACCACTTGGAAGCCTTATAAAGATGATAATCAATGAAATAGCAACTCTGACAATATCAATCCACAGCTATCCCGTGCACTCTCGCTGTCTCTACATTCAACAGTCACTAAATATAATTTGCATCAAGCCGAATTGAAAGCGATATTAATCACATTTTGGGTAATTACAGAAGTCGTTGAATGCTAGACATGAACTTGGCCAAAACTGCATGTAGCCCATTCAGACTAGGGAAAATGTATATGAACATCATATGAAGAATATACGCAGTTATCCTAATTGTTATTTTGTGCATGGACAAACCATCATTCAATGATAGGGGCATACACACCGAATACCAACATTGTATAAAGAAACTAGTTGTCAAGATGTCAGTGCCGGCTCTCTATAACCCACGCCCAGTTATACGATTTTTGTACGATATCACGTTCGGACTAGTAAGATGGGACCCTGATTCTATGTAGTGCTGTAACCATGGGTGTTGATCCTTACGTAATACCTATTCATCAAGGGGGGATGAATGAATAGATCATCCCCCCCTGATGAATAGGTATCAGTTACGGATCGACACCCATGGCTGTAACATCACAGATATCTCCAATTCCGTTTAACCGCTAGTCAAAACCGGACGGTTTTGGGTTAAACGATTAAAAAAATTATTTAAAAAAAAAAAAAAAAAAAAAAAAAATCTTTTTTTTTGTTCTTTTTTTTTTGACCGACTCTGTCGGCAGCAAGCCAGGTCCGCGTGAAAAAGCGGGAAGGACTTTCTGCGAGGTGCATTTGAAGGCGCTGATGTGCTTGTGAACTTGTCACAAATAATAGTAACAATGTCGTTTTTAGAAGAATGTGTAAGATCTGCGCCTTGAGCATTTGACTGTCAAGTGGATTTGGCGCCTTATAAATCTCATGTATTATTATGTATTAATATAAATTCAAAACAGTAGAGGACCTAGGATAGAACCTTGTGGTACGCCGTTTGTAAAAGTTGGATGAATTATTATTATAAACTAGATATTGAGATCTATTACAAAGATTACTTTCAAACCAAGATGACAGACAAATGGGAGTGTTGTTCTAGTTTCGGAGTGGTGAGTCAACACACAGATTACTGAGCTGGGAGACATTGCCAGGCATAGTGCCAGGTGGAGGGGCATAAATCGAAACTTTTAAAAAAAAAACGGAAAAACAAAACTGTCCAATTAAAAATGGAATCCGCCATGGGCAGTCAGATACCGGACGGTTAAACGTTTGACTACAGCACTAATTCTATGCCAAGTTTTCTCTTGAATAATTGCTCAAACAATGTTTCGCTATACGTTTCGTTATACCAAGTTGTGTTATACTATGTCCGGACTAGAGAAAAAATCAATTACTTATCGAATAGCTATTCTAAGACTTTCGTATAGCCGTACAAAGAATTTAGGTCGTCTGAACGATGGATAAATCATCATTAGGATTGGACTCATCATCAAGACTGGCTTGGTAATAGAACCATGCCTGGATGCAAGCCAGGAGCTTTGATTTCCCCCGAGACGGCTATTAAAAGCGTTGATATGACTGGCTTTACACCCAAAGAGCGACTTAGCACTTCTCGAAAAGTTCCTTGCATTGCTGCCTGCTGTCTTGAGGGGAATCCTCAAAGGGTGGGGTGCATGGAGGTAGTTTGCCGGCGTGAGCCCTTGTCAGTTGTTGAGCTTGACAGAGTCTGCACTATGAAACTACTATAGGATCTGTACTATAGCCACTCCTATTGGACACAGCCAGAAACTGACAGATCTAGGCTCTGCTCAAGGATTTAGAAATTGTGGTAAAGAGTCAAATTCGAGTCTGTGCTTGCACCTACTAGGGAAGAGGGGGAAGGGGAGGGGAGGGGAAGGGGGGGGGGGGGGAAGTGGCAAGAATCTTCAAATCTTTTGGTCAACATCAGATATTAAATCATTGATAAAGCGAAAAAACAGTTAAGATAACTGCATACCGGTAAGCAAGATCACCAATCAAGAAAAAGATAACTTCAAAATCATGGTTAAACAATAGGCCTACATATATTTGCAGAGAGTGAAAAATATCATCGAGGGAAATGCAGTGCAATTGTTAAAACCATTAAGAATGTATTCTGTTATACAATTTCCATTTACCAGCGCAACAAAATAATTGTGGTATTTTATGGTGTTTGGTAATAGCTGGCAATCCTTTTCCTGAAGCCTAAAGGGGGAAAATAACCCCAGATAAAGAAACACCATGCTGTGTTTAACGATTTACATTTATAAAAAAAAACAAACATTTATGATGCTCTTTGGTGGTCCATAATTTCTTGTCAATGCTTTTAAAAGCTTTTCATTACCCCTTGATAATCATTTATTAATTCCATTAAACCTGTCTAAATAGGTACTTTGTTCATTTCCCTAATCCAAATAAACCAACTGTGTTGACTGAAGAAAAAAAATCATTGGAAAAAAAAGCAGGCATGCATGACCAAAGGTTATCTCCAATTGTATATATTTGAGGTTGTTATTGAAATTGGACTCAGATTACAAAGACTAGGAATTAGGAAATTCAAAGTCTGGGCTGAAAGAAACGCAAATCATCATGCACGGGACCGAGGGATCACGAATGGGCGATAACAAGAGGGAGTGGTTGAACCTCAGGAGGTTGTTTGTCTGTCCGATGTCTGCATTTTCGGTCTCATGTATAATTTATGAAGCAAAAGAGTAGGTGGTTACCTGTTTGTAAATTGTTTTCTCAAAATATTTTTTGTTATAAATAGGGGCCCATATGTCTCTCGTCCTTTCTCTATCCCTGCACCCCCTTCCTCATGTCTATGTCCATCCTCCCTCCCCCTTTCTCCCCCACCCCCCCCCCCCCATATGTATCTCATCCTTTCTCTATCCCTGCACCCCCTTCCTCATGTCTCTGTCCATCCTCCCTCCCCCTTTCTCCCCCCTCCCCCTCTCTCCCCCTCTCTCTCTCTCTCTCTCTCTCTCTCTCTCTCTCTCTCTTCTCTATTTCTATCCCTGTCTCTCTATCTTTCTCCTCCTCCTTTATCTGCAATGTATACGCACATAACAAATAATAAATGATCTGCCAAGGGGTAATTTGACTCACTTCCTGGCAAGCAATAATTTAAAAACAATGGAAAATTTACAAATCTCAATATAGACACAAGTGATATTTAAATAGACCAAGGAGTTATTTGTAACAACTCCTTGAATAGACATACTAGATGTGTGTCTAAGTTCAAAGATAACATCAGGAAATCGAAGATGATGAAATAATAATTATGGGTAGATAATAGAGGCATATCTCAGGGTGGCTTTCAAGACTGCATGAGAAATAGGGAGGGGGAGGGGATTAAAGATGTAAGAAGAAAGGCAAACAGAAAGACAGAGAGAGAGAGAGAGAGAGAGAGAGTAAGAGATACATATAGAGGGAGAGAGAAAGAAAGAGAGGGAGGGGAAACAGAGTAAGATAGAGAGAGAGAGGGAGAGGGAGAGGGAGAGAGAGAGAGACAAGCATTGGAGGAAGATTTGGTTGGGTAGGAGGGAGAGGGGGTGGCTAACAACCTAAATAGAGTATCTGTATATGCCTGAGCGTTTTCCTTTTTAATCCTCGCCAGCAAACCAAGCTATTACCATCTGAACAAAGTGTTGAGCGCTCGGCCGCTGCATAATTCCAGGCGCGGAGGAGCACCCGTAAGTCCCCTCGGGCTAGCGTGCATCTGCCGTGTTAGCTCCGGAAAAAAAAGGAAAAAAAGGTAAGGGGCATTAGATTACCGGTGCAGATAGTGGCTGGGCACTGCGGGACATGCGATACGTAAAGAGTGTATCGCACCAAATTATGCAGATAAAGCTCACTCTGCTGCCACTAGCACGGGCTGGATGGAGGGGAATGAATAAGGGAGAGTAAGGGAGAATGATGTGTAGAATGAAGGAGAGAGACAGAGAGAGAGAGAGAGAGAGAGAGATGTGTAGAATGAGAATGAGAGAGAGAGAGGGGGAGAGATAGAGAGAGAGAAAAAGAGAAAAAATAGAGAAAGGGGGAGAGAGAGAGAGAAAGAGAGAGAGGGAGAGAAAGAGAGAGAGGGAGAGAGAAAGAGAGAGAGAGAGGGGGAGAGAGAGAGAGGGGGAGAGAGAGAGAGAGGGGGAGAGATAGAGAGAGAGAGAGAGAGAGAGAGAGAGAGAGGGAAAGAGGAAGAGATAGAGAGTGAGAAAGAGGGAGAGAGATAAAGAAGAAAGAGAGAGAGAGAAAAATAGAGAAAGAAAAATACAGAAAGAGGGAGGGAGAGAGAGTGAGAGAGAGAGAAAACGAGATAGAGAAAACGAGATAGAGAAAGAGAAAGAGAGAGAGAAAGAGATATAGATAGAGATAGAGAGAGAGAGAGAGAGAGAGAGGAAGAAACAGGAAGAAACAGGAAGAAGGAAAAAAAAGAAAAAGAGGGATAGTCACATTTAGTGGGTGCCTCCTTTTTGATCTATTTATTCCTGTTATTCGCAGTTTCGCAGGAAGCGTTGCACATTTCCACCGCGATGGGGTATTATGTCTCCTCGGCTCTGAAAGGTAGAATGAGTCGCATAAACATCGTTTCCCCTCAGTTACATTACTCAGACAAGCTACTTTGTTTCTAGTCTACTCGGCAGGCCCCCTTTATATGTATACCTTCTGGGTACAGTACAAACCAGTCTGTCGTCTACACTTTAAATTATTTAAACGTCACAGTAACGTCATTATGAAAACCCGCCTCGAGGACCCCTAGTTTCAAATCTACATTTTCAAGCAACTTTAAATACACTGGAAATAACCATTAACATGTGTAATACGTTAAAATTCAAGAAAATATATTGAATAATTCATGCAAAGTGAATAGAAAGTCGTCTCTACTGGGTAGAAAGTTCAATAGGGCAGTTTGAAAAACATTGTTTTGATCTGCACATTTTTTGAGAGACCACTAATATATTTCATGACTCTCTAGTCATTTTCTTGGCAAATGACTTCTTGAATTTATGAGATACTCATTTCTTGCACTGTATTTTCAAAATGTTAGACTAGTTTACATTTTGTTAATCTTTTGTGACATTCAAGTATTTCGAGAGCATAATGTTCTGTCAACTTTCATTACTTTCTATAATAGGAAGGATCAACATTGAGAAAGAGTACAATACCTTTAAAGGTAATACAAAGTTTTGGGAAATTTTGAAAATTGGGTGGAAAGTGAATCTTTACAATTTGATATATTTGGATGCCCCTGTGGATGTATTATAAGCACTAAAAAAATTAGCCCCAAAAACACTTCTGTTTTTGAGAAAAATTGAATATAAAAATTTACCTTAGCTCGCGGTAAATTTTGATAAATTTCAGATAGCGCCTATGGCCATACAATGGTAGCTGCGACCGTGCAAATCTCAGAATATGTAGTTGGGATATACAATTTCCAAACGAGAATAGCTAATAGGTCGATTTTAGTCAAGAAACATCGTTTCATAGCTAAATTAATATCTTGACCTTGAGAGGGAGCTATACAACATAAAGAGTTTATTATCTATAATTTCATAACTTTAGACTCGATTTCAACCGCGACAACGATCAATGGATATTGTAGGAACGCATATGCTTCCAATATGTTCATTTAAACCAAATTCCTGACCCCATACCAAAACTTTGTAATACCTTTAAGTTATAGGATAAGAACACGAAAGAAATTCTCAACTCACTAAAGTTAATCAGCATCACCCTTAATTCTCACTCATTATTTTACATGCTTATGTTATAAGTTATCAAAAATAACAATGTGTTTTCTCCTAAAGTGACCATGATTTAAATTCAATTATTCCACTGCTGTATTTTATCCTGCTTTTTGTATTCTATGATTCATTGCACATACCTACTCTTAACCCAAACTAGGTCATGGACCTGTTTCATAGAACATGTTATCAATAACAAGTTACAATAACTGTTATAAGCTACAGAAAGCGTGGCATTTGATTGGCTGAGAGCTAATTTGTCATAGAAATTGAGCATTTGTTATTGATAACAACTTGTATGAAACAGGGCACATGTTATGGTTATTGTAGGCTACGGTAATTGAGCTTCTGCAAATTTGTTTAAAGATATTCTTCTTTGAAATAAAGAAAGGATTACAGCATATTATAGCAATAAGTTTGTCAACAGGCATTATAATAATTTATTATAGCACTCTTACAGCAAACATCCTGGTTTATGAACCCTCATTTTGCTTATCTGATCAAAAATTATACAGTCTTGAAGTAGAAAAGAGTAGAGTCTATCTCATTTGTCCCGATTTTGTGACATTTTCCAGACTCTTACTTCCTAATACAAACTGCATTTGAATGGCTTTGTATTTTGTAATATTTTTTTTTTAATGCTTGTTTTTCTTACAATTCCTTGTGCAATGTTTTGAAATGAATTCCTTTGTTCATTTCTTTTTCTAACAGGAACATAAATAAAGATATATACCAGGCTAATCAATTAGGTTCTACTCACTACCTAAAAGAAATTAATTTTAATAGCAACAAGTAATCATAATATTTTTTAAAACATGAAAAGATATGTGGCAAGATGATTGATGCATGCTAGTATTACATGAGACTTCAGTTTTATGGCACTTATAACAATAAATAACTCGCTAACATTCCCTCCACATGTTGTGTCAATTACATATCTTCATTCATGAGTAATACAATTAGTCTTCCGCCCCAGGCTTCAGAACCATCAATAAGTTTGGCAAGAGAGGGTTTGTCTTTGTCAAGTGAAACGAACATGGATACAAACGTGAAGTGAAAATGACATTTATGTTCCGAGTCCCGCGATATTAAAGTCACACTCAATTACAGAAGAAAATTGTTCTCATATAAAATGACATATGGGATAAAATAACAACTTCAGGAGACTGATTTATATAGTTAACATTCAAACATGTTGTCTATTCGGAGCAGGAAGGGTGTTAACTCTATGTAAAGCACTGTGAGTAACGCCGTTATGGCTTTCATCTCGGCAGACAATATAATGTTTTATGTTAAACTTCCAAGCATCCTGTTAGAGCTGTATGCAATGAATGAAATACACTTCCCATGCATACTGCTTTTTTTTGTTCCCGCAAATCTTTTCCAGTTGTTTGACCCTGGGGTTACTAGTGGGGAAACGTGACAATGCTGCACGAAATTCAATGGTACATGCAGTATGCGGCTGCTGGTGGAGGAGGGGGAGGGGGCTGTTTTCTCTGAGGCAATGTTAAAACGGCATGTTGTTTCGTTATCAAATGGCATAATGGCATGGTGTTTTCAAATAATGTCATAAATCTAGATTAATGAAATCTGTTATCATACTGAATGTTATCCACAAAAGAGACATTTCTATATTTATTTGGAGGGGGTAGGTTGTTTTCTCTGAGGCAAATGAAAAATAGGTGTGTTGTTTTGTTATCAAATGGCATGGCGTTTTAAAATCATGTCATAAAACTAGAATAATGAAATCTCTTTATCATACTGAATGTTATTCGTAGAAGAAAAAGTTCTATAAACATATTCAACTCTGTACTTACATTTTCTGCGTCATTACAATAAAGATTACGAGGTCTTCAAAATTCACGCTTGAATAATTAATGGCTCAATGTATTTGCTTTACAACACATCAATCTAACTCCACAACATTCGCCTCAATATGGCACACATGTGAGAGAATCTGCAAAAGAAAATTGTGATGCGATATTCAAAAACATTCCCTTGTGAACGAAAACATTTTTGCATGTGCAGACGTCTTATTAAAAAAATAACCATAGCAATATTTTTCAATCACTTTTTTTATGGGTGAAAGAGAAAAGAAAAAAAAAGATCCTGCAACAAAATACAAGAAAGACAGTTAAAAAATTGAAAATATCCACATTTTTGCATGTCCTAAAATGTCTCTCAGTTACTATTCATGAGCAAAATGGTATCATAATGAATAAGAACACATTTCATAATGCATTCAAAAAGTAGAGAGACATGATTCCCACAATAGCAATGTTAACACCAAATGATTTTTTTTTTCACCAGATGTTTTTTCAAGAGCCATTGTACCATGACGTGTGATAATTCAATAAAAAATTATGTGATTGGCATCAAGGATTATGATTAACATCTATTATAACCATCACAATGGAATTGGAGAGCAATTTCCTACCGAAATATCACAATATACAACTCACACAGACATCAGAAACTTACAAAATTCCAGTAAGGATACATTTTTGGAGTAGAATCAAGAACGAGCATATTACCAGGAATGTCTGACAGCACAAAATTTATTCTGTCAACCAAATTTTGAAGTTGTAGTAAGAATACAGCTAAATAACAGAGGGCCAGAAACGGGATGTAGATGAAAGAGAACACTGATTTCAGGAGATCAACAGCCTTTTCACACACAGCTAAAATTCTATAAACATGATTAGTTTAAAGGGCTTCAAACTAATCACCTGTACATACGACACCATTCACACACAGAAATTTCGGTGCGATCGTTAATCGTTTCGTGATTAACTACTGCTCGTAAAATGCGCAGTAGTACCATTGCGCATTGAAGGTCATGTCATATCAATCAAAGCGCACGCTCCATCCAGTTTAAACACGTCTGAACCACGTTTAAACAAGAATAACCTTTCACACACAAAATGTCAAGCTCTCTAGATACGAACTTTGTATCTGCAGCCTGCTTTTAGGGGCGTATGAATCGCGACTACGTATCTATCCCAACATCGTATAAACGATGTTCACACAGGGAAAATTTTCTATAAACATGTTTAAAACTGTTGAGTTAAACACGTTTATACTAATCATCTCTGGATACGATGAATTTTAGCTGTGTGTGAAAAGGCTGTAAACCTCTCTCTATATTCAGGCTATTCAATTCAGATTTCCCAGTCAAGAGCACTTTTAATAGTCACAGAATATCCTAACAAGTTCAGGTAAACTGCACTCAAGTCGAGGGTATTGACATGTTTGTGTACTATGAATATCAAATTACAAACCAAGCATCAGTATCACAGCTAGAAAGGAGGGGGGGGGGGGGGGGAGGAGGGGGATAACTGTGGGAGAATATGGAAATCAATCAAATATAATCATACTCCTTTAGTTTCACTAGTAAGCTATACAGAGACACTGCATGCAATTGATCTGATGGTAAAGACAGAGAATCCATATATTACAAGGAGAGGGGGGAAAATGCTTACAACTTGAGGCTGGGGAAGAAAAGTGATGCATGGATAACATGGGGAAAGACAAGAGAGAGAGAGAGAGAGAGAGAGAGAGAGAGAGAGAGAGAGAGAGAGGGGGGGGGAAGCGAAAACTACCATACTGGATTCTGAGCACAAAGCTAGGCTTCCTGCATGCATGCCTCAGAAGTGGTTTCCTCCAAAGCATGAACAGGGAAATTAAATCCTAAAAACCACCTGGAGAATTTCTTTGACAGCCAAATTACAGGCTGGGCGGTCGCGTTCATATAAGGGGCTATTTTCGCAATGTCTATATAAGGGTTCTGGCGTAAAGAAGCAGCTTGGATTAGTTGAAAGCACTGTAAATTGTTGCAGAAATTCTTGGAACTTTCTTTTATGAACAAGACTGCATTGCGAAATTGAAACAGCTCACTCATTCTAAAGCATTCTACTACTGAGGCTATGTACAAGTTCAATATGCGTAGAGTTTACATAATGTCATAATATTGATGATAAAAATGACAATAATATAATGGGAATATTAATGAATTTATATATCATCAGTGCACGAGTAAAGACTTTTATTTTTTAATGGAAAAGGAGAATGCCAATAATAATTTTCAGCACTCTCTTTAAAATAATGAATATATCTGTCCAAATCAGAATTAAAACAATTACAAGAAAAATTAGAACCCTCACCTTTTCATCAAGCACAGAATTGTGTCTATCAGAACTTTGAGTAAAGCTTCAATTACGACTCATGAAAATTCATGAGCCTGCACTTATTGTTCAAAAGACAGGTTGGAAGATGCAATCGAACTTCAGCTTTTCAAAGAAAAACCGTTTCAAGGCGAACCATTCTGATGTGTGAACTCAACCAGATTCTGAAGTCGAAGTCAACAGGGCTTTTGCACATTCTTTGTCATCCTGGATTCACAGAACCATTTCCTCCCTCTAACCCCCCCCCCCCCCCCCCCCCCCCCCCCCCCCCCCCCCCCCCACCCAGTGGAACCTGTCCAATGAATAGGGGTGTTCACATGTGTCTTGAAGTTGGTAGCAGGATTCATATCTACTTTGGTGAGTATCATATTGCTGGGATGCATGGACAAACTGAATAAATCATGACCAATGTCCAGTTGATCATGTCCTTTTGATGTGTCTCTTACCATTTTCCTCTGTCTTTATGCTTTATCTACCTCTTTGTAATGTCAGATAGTATTCTCTCTCTCTCTCTCTCCCTCTCTCTCTCTCTCTCTCATCTCCCCACCCCCTCCTCATCCCCTTCCTTATCTCTTCATTATCCTCCCTCCCTCTCTTTTTCTCTTCTCTTTCTTATTCTTGTCTCCTTCTCTCTCTCTCTCTCTCTCTCTCTCTCTTTCTCTCCCCCTCTCTCTCTCTTTCTCTCCCCCTCTCTCTCTCTCCCCCCCTCTGAAAACCTACCAAACTGACATGACTAACTCCACATCTAATTAAGATTTCAGAATATTTATCTAACAGCTAATCAAATCCCTTCACACAGAAGTGACATTACAATCATCTTCCTGAAGAAGGAATGAACGATCTCAATTGTGTTACTTCTAATTCCCAGCAATCCTGCCAGTTCTGACTAATAAATAGACATTATACAGTAATGGTATAAGAGTGTTACTGAGGAGTAATGGACATGTGATTCTGAAAATGGATGATCTAAATCGTAGTGCTAGATCAAATGTAATCCTTTTAATGCAATTAAATGTAATTACAATGTAAATTGTTCGTCAACTGTGTAGATAAAAATCACTTTTTGAAAAATATTTCAATATTGATAAAACTTCATTTTGGGTGAATAAAATTCATAATGCAAGCATAAAGAAGAAAAGAAGGTTTAGAAGGCATTTTAAAAATTACTCTAAAAATATCTGGATGCCAAATTCATCTCTAGTTTAAAAGACTATTGTTAACAAATACATCAGTTCATGACACCATCAAGTCACCAACAAAATGCAGTTGTCATTTCAAATACTAAAAGTAATGTGATGTTTAATTTGTCAAAGTGTGAAAAGTGCCGAATCTAAGAGCCTGATCTCATGCCCATCCGACCTGAGATTGGCCTCGGGGTGATTCTATCTGAATATCCACTGGAGTCACATGGCTCATACATAATCATTCAGATGTTCCAGATTATTTTCACCAATGCTCCTTCTTTTTCATCCTCTCCTCTCTGCCTCTCTCTCTCCCTCTTTTTTTTTCTCTCTCTCCACTTTTCATTAAACAGGAGCTTGTCCACTTGCTCCTCTTGTTTCTTGGGAGATACTCTTCTGTGTATCCTTCTCTCTCTCTCTCTCTCTCTCTCTCTTTCTCTCCCTCTTTCTCTACCCCCTCTCTCTCTCTCTCCACTTCTCATCTAACAGGAGCTAGAAAGATGTCCACTTGCTCCTTTTGTTTCTCGGGAGATTCTCTTCTATGTATCTATCTTTCTCTCTCTCTCTCTCTCTCTCTCTATCTCTCTCTCTCTCTCGGTGTCCATCTTATTTCATGCACTTTCCTCATCTTTCTTTTTTCAATCTACATCTCTCCATGTTTATTCTCCATTTTTCTTCCTTCCTCGCCCTTTTCAACTTTCTACCCCATCTCTATATCTTTACCTCTTGCATATTTTTTTTTTTTTACTACTCACGCCTCCCATTTCTCGTTCCTCTTTTCTTACTCTCTCCCTAATTTTGTTTTTACTTCACATGTACATCTACATCTCTTACTACCTCTTTCATACTCTTCCCAACATTTTCTCTCCTTTTTTATTCTCTCTTTTTCTCTTTCTCTCTCTCTCTCTCTCTCTCTCTCTCTCTCTCTTTTGCCTTCTCTCTCTCTCTTTCGCTTTCTCTCTCTCTCTCTCTTTCTCTCTCTCTTCTCCCTCCCTCCCTCTCTCTCTCTCTCTCTCCCTCTCTCTTTTTGTCGTATTGCCCCCCCCCTATCCTCTTCCTCTCGCCCCTCTGTCTCTTCTTTTGCTCTTTGCCCACTCTTTCATGCTCTTTATTTTTATTTAAAAAAAAAACTCTTTTTCTCTCTTCCCCTCTCTTCCCCTCTCTCTCCCTTTCTCTTTCTCACTCGCTTTCCCACCCTCTCCCACACTGCACTCAACCTCCTTCTCTATGCTGCCCATGTTTTCGGTTGAGTAGAAACATTCATAATATTGTTATCAGGGTAGTGATATATATGCTGTCACATTTAAGTATTGATCCTATCTCTCATGCGAATACATTAATCATATTCTGCCCTATCTTCTGGGGGTACATTGTAACATTTTGTTTTTGTTGTAGATGTGATCAAAAAAATGCAGCCCAGTATGTTATGTTGAACTAAATAACAAAATGGATAAAATACTGTGTGACTTATTTCTCAAAAATATGACATTTGTACGTACATTTTAAAGCAATAAATGCCACTTTGATTTAATCAGTCCACTCGCTGACTCCCATTATGTTGATTCTTTGTCTTTTATATGACTCTTATCTCTTTCATCTCTCTCTCTCTCTCTTTTATGATCCATCTCTCACTTTCTCTGTCCACCTATCTGTCCTTTTAATCTCTATCTCTAATTTTTGCTCTCATTTTCTCTTTCTCTATCTTTCTTTCTCTCTCTCTCTCTCATTTTCACCCACTCTTCCACTGCATTTGTATGTCTCATACCTTTCCAATCTCTCTCTCTCTGTGTCTCTGTCTCTCCCTCTCGCTCTCATTTTCACCCACTCTCACGCTTTCACTGCATTTGTATGTCTCTCTCATACCTTAGTTTCCAATCTCTCTCGCTCTTTCTTGTAGTCTCTCTTTCACTCTCTTCCTCTCTCACTCCATCCATATAGGTCCATGCTCCCTCTACCTCACACCGTGTCCCTCTCCTCTGTATCTTCATCTCGTCCATCCCTGGTCCCTCGCCCGAAGCCCATCACCCATGACTATCTAACCACTCATTCTGTGCAAATCAGGGCTTATTTGATGCAGGCAATCCTGACTAATGCTGGCAGGTTAGAGCACTTGAAATATTGAACAGATTTCAGAGTGCCGCTGCCTCTCCAGCGCCTAGCGACAAGGGAATCTTGAGCCCCTCCTTCCTAAAAAGCTGACAAGGAGGATGGAAAGGAGATAGAGAGGTGATAAATGGAGAGAGAGGGATGGATAAAGAGAGAGAGAGAAAAAGAGTGTGTGAGAGAGAGAGAGAGAAAGTGAAAGAGAGAGAGAGAGAGAAAGCGAGATAGAGAGAGAGAGAAAAAGCAAAAGAGAGAAAGCGAAAGAGGGAGGGAGGGAGAAAGAGAGAGAGAGAGAGAGAGAGAGAGAGAGAGGGAGAGAGGGAGGGAGGGAGAAAGAGAGAGAGAGAGAGAGAGAGAGAGAGAGAGAGAGAGAGAGAGAGAGAGAGAAAAGTGCTTATAGATGATAAAAGGAGATAATATGGGAATTAAAATTAAAAAGGTAAAGTTTGAAAGAAACAAGAGAAAGGGCATGCAACTGATTAATTCTGTACTGATAAAACATAAGTGCAAATTTGAAACTGGTGGCTGTGTGATATATCAGCAAATATCACTGGGACAGATGCTGGTTCCCCCCCCCCCCCCCAACAAAAAGAAGATGATCCCTATCTCAACTTCCAACAATGCTAGGAAAAGAATGAATATTAGTGATGAATAGCAGGCATCTGCTTTTGGCATCTCATCTGCAGATTGCCTGGACAAACCGTCGAGCAGAGATCTGACTTTCTCGACAACTCGTGTCATTCACCTTCTACTAATCGTCATGCTCATTCTGCCATACATATAGAGATCTCTGCACGACACAGATCCCATTTGCATTAGCGGACTGTGTGCTCCGATTGAGGAATCTATAATCCCATTCACACAATTGAAAAAGGGACAATTGTATTGCGTTACCAATCTCATTTAGTCCCATTTACATTAGAAAAATGTGCGCTTGAATTGAGTAATCCATAGGCCAAGGTACACATGAACATAAAAACCAGATTTGAATTGCGAAACCAATCTTGTATTTCATTGCACCCTTCACACAGCAGAAAACAAATCCCACTAACTTGCTAGCACATCACAGATCTCATCACTGACGTTAAACTTGTCTGAATGACTCTTAAACTGTGACTCGATCAAGCCATATAACCCAGCCTTGCTTTGACTTTGATGCTGAGGATTAAACCAATAATTTTTGTCCCGGTACCACTTTTCAAACATTATTGCTTAAAGTGTATAAATTTCACTTTGCATGAATGGGGCTTATAGCTGGAGGTCTGGTCCAAGTTTACAAAATTACTATTGCTCAATGATGTTACTGACAGGTACATTCACATATTTGTGTTTAATCTCATTAATCGCTCTGTGAGAATGGGACCTTGTAGCAGAAGGTAAGGTCCCAGTTGACCAAATTACCATATATCAGTGTTGTTTCTGAGCGCATATCCAAACATTGACGTTTCAATTTTGCTAAATATTCTTTGTGTGCATGGAAATTATACAAAAGTAGCTAGAGGAGCATTCCAAGTATACCTAGTTACCATAGCTCAGTGCTGTTACTTGGTGTAAATCCACACATCAGTGTTTGAATCTTATTAATTGCTCAGTGTGAATGGGTCCAATAACTAGAGGTCTGTCCGAGTATACCGAATTACCACAGCTCAGTGTGCATCTAAACTTCAATGTTTGAATCAAATCAATTTCTCTGTGTAAATGGCCCTTATAGCTAGCGGTCTGGTCCGAGTATACCGAATTACCACAGCTCAGCCCTGTTACTCGGTGCGTATTCAATTACAGACATAAGGCACAGGTCAAGCATACATTTCTGGTATGCTGAGTGGCAAAGACCTCGAGGACTAGATTTACCTAGTGGGTAGTTTTTTTTCCCTCACACTGAGCCGTCCTGTTTTTTTTCTTCTGACTACTCCCTTTCACGCTATCTTCACACATTGCCTTCTAAGAATACACACAAGAAACTGACCTTGTGAAATATTGCACTCCAAAAATTTTAAAAAGCCCAGGAGAGATAACATATTCAAAATGGTAGATTCAACACTTTAAAGGGATCTTTTAACAATGTTAAATCTGAGATACACGGCTCTACGTGTTATCAGTGTCTGTGATATTGTGTAATATTGAAGCCCTAAAAAAATCTCGCTTCAGAATGATCAAGAAGTGCCTCAAAAATGTAAAAATCTTTGAGTGACCGGTTTTACCATACTCGTTTTCCCCAATAGACTGTAGTGTTATGAAAACCGTCCAGTGAACGGTTTTCAAAATTTATAATTTCAATCATAAATATCTTGATAATCAGACAGGCGATCGGCTTGTAAAAGTCATGGAGTTCCTGACTAACATAAAGGTTTATAATTATCATAGCAGCATGAGCTAAATCCCGGATTTTGTTTCAGAATCTATGACAAAGTTACCAGATCCCTTTAAACATGCTGGATGCAACCTCAACAGAGTTTGATTCAGCAATATAAAGAGCGAGGTACATTTTGAAAATGCTGTCATTACCGGTATAAGGCCCTTTTAAATGGTGATTTAACATTTTAGCTTTTGTACTTAGTGTAAAGGCAACAACATTGATGCTCAACTGAAGGATACCAAAAAGGCTGAGCAAGAACTCATCTATTTGAAGAAATTAGAATTTTATGTGACGTGATAACAATTTCCAAGTGAATACCTGACAGATAAATGAAGTAACTGAAGTAATTATATAAATGTCTGACAAATTAATAAATTTGTGAGGAGAGACTATGAAAATTGTCATGCCCCCCTGACAACAGCCTTTGTGAAGGCCGACTTCATGCGAAGCAGAAGTAATACAACAACGTGGAGAACAGTAAACAAACATATGACACAAACATGACTCCCTGCAAAAACATGTAATCATCATACAATGGTCTTTAGCTTCATTCGGAGTTGAGGCATCATATTCATGTCTCCGCTTTCCCCAACCACAATGTGGTCATTTCCGCACTTAACTTACTCAGAGTGTTGCAAATTCCAACGTCAGCGGCATGAAAAATCTTCATTTTTTTCTCCTGAATATTCATTTAGTCATCAGATATTTATATTGATTCATGACATAGCACTTCAAATGTTTTTTTCTTGAAAGTATATGAAGACATGTCAGACTTCGAGTATTTCTTTTGGCCTTCTTCCTGTAGGTGATTATCCCCCTAACTCAACCCTCAAGCTCTTTTCATAGTTTCCCCAAAATTTTCATTAAAAAACCTAGTTCAGGGACTATTCCAGTAAATCTCTGTCAGCTTTATCCTGCATCACTCTCAACTGATGTGACTGGGACAGGGCTCTGTTTCATAAAACCTGTTACCATTAAAGGTACTATGTCCCTTTTGCAGCCAACCTCAAATTTTGTAGAACTTTGCAGGAATTATGAATATGTCATGTATGTCCTATCTGTGAAATTTAAACGTTAGCAGTGTCATCATATTCAAATTATGCAAGGAAACCCGTTTACTTGCTAGACTTCACTGTCAGACACTATTGAGTGACTGACTGGCTTTTTTCTTCTTTGGTAATAACATACATGAAAAGAGTTGTAAAGGGTACATGAGCATTTGTCTACATCAATAACCCACTTCTTGTGATGGCCAAGATTAAACTGATTGAATCTTTGCGCAGCATAAAATATATGACCATTCGGTACAATTGTCTGAAAATCAAGACTATTACTTTTGGGCTCTATAGCCCTAAAGTCGATTTGACAACTAATAGTCGTTATTTTCCCCTTGAAGACATTTTCAAGCCCCACCTTTTTTAGGGAAGTTCTAAATTAGTATTATCTTTCAAATGCAGTTGGAATTTAACTTTTTCATTTTTTTGGCTTGCAAATGGGACATAGTACCTTTAACAAATGCTATATTTCGATGACAAATTTGCTCTCAGCCAATCAAATGCCACGATTTCAGTAGCTTATAACAGTTATCATAACTTGTTATTGATAACAAGTTTTATGAAACAGGGCCCAGGGGATGATAAAATAAATTGATCTGTTAGTTCTTACCTTGTAATGTGTTCGTCCAATAAGAAAAGCCATTAGGGATTCTGGCCAACCCTGAAATAAAAACATAAAGAAGAAATTATGTTAACAACTCATGCCAATTCTAGAAAGCATTTGAACTCTTTTTCAAAATATCTTGGTTAATATGATTCTGTTTTTGGTAAAAGAAAAACAAAAATTTCCTTGTACATCAAATAATATGTCACTGACCACCTTCCTTATAGATACAAATTGTCAGCTTCCCCTATGAAAACAAAAATAATATGCAGATGAAACTTTACAATACCTTTATAGATCGTGCCATTTTGCTAAGGACCCTTCCTTCGAATATGTTCACTATAGAACATTGATGGTACTATCCATTTAAATGTTTGTTGTTGGGTGTCACAGAATTTAAAGTATGCAATCTTTCCTACCCCCCACCCCTCCCTACTTCTCTCTCTACTCTGTCTCTGTCTCTCTGTCTCTGTAGGCCCGTCTTCACTATCTCGAGATTGCCAAATATCCAGCTATTTGAACTATCCAGATCGCAAACTATCCAGCTAATTGCGTCTTCATTAGACCGAAGTAGCAAATTAGCTGGATAGTTGGTCGGGATAATATCCCAAGATATCTCGGTCTAGTTTGCAAAATATCCCACTATTTCCGAACTAGCGGGATAGTTTGCGACCGTCTTCATTAGACCGAAGTACGGAGTCAAATATCCCGATCCCATCATGCACAACGATTTCCGGTTCGCACATGCGATCTATACCGCTCAGCGCGCTAGTACAACCACTGACCTCGAGTAAACACGGAAAACCGCAAACTAGACCGAGATATCTTGGGATATTATCCCGACCAACTATCCAGCTAATTTGCTACTTCGGTCTAATGAAGACGCAAATTAGCTGGATAGTTTGCGATCGGGATAGTTCAAATAGCTGGATATTTGGCAATCTCGAGATGCAGACACGCCTAATCTCTCTCTCTCTCTCTCTGTCTCTGTCTCTCTCTCTCTCTCTGTCTGTCTCTCTCTCTCCTCTGTCACTCTCTATTCTCTCTGTATGTTTCTGAACAAATCTTTTTCCAAAATTAATTGTTCACATTATACCATCACATCACATCACATCGCATCTAGAGTCTTTCTCAATCATATCAGGAGTTCACTCCAGAACACGGTCAATACCACAAAGTGGCACGATACGAGGGTCTGGAATGGGAGAGAAAGAAGAATGCGATAAAGATTCGGTGTGTGCTAGCTCACTCATCACAGGATATGTGTGGAGATGCCTGGAGGTTGATCTATGCTATTCAGAGGAAAAGCAAGGATTGACTCATAATTCTACTAGCTACCCTCTCTTCACTTCGACCGTACTTCAACAAGCTGCGGCGAACAAGCTGGAATTATAAAGAGCACTAATTTTGAAAATCTCTCCAGCTCTATTTTAATACAATGGTATCTTGTAATACCTCTTCTTCCATTGCACCCCCTCCCCCTCCCCTTCCCTCTCCCTCTGCCTCTCCCCCCCCCCCCTCTCTCTCTCTGTCTCTGTGTGTGTGTGTGTATGTGTGTGTGTCTCTCTCTCTCCTCCCTTCCTCTCTCTCCTCTCTCTCTCCTGCCTTTCTCTCTCCTCTCTTTTTTTCTTCTTTCTGTCTGTAGGTCGCCTCTTTCTGTGTCTCTGTTTATCTGATCTCTCTATCTCTCTCTCTCTCTCTCTTCTTCTTCTGTCTCTCACTCTCCTTTTCTAACACTGATTCTTCTTTGCACTATTCTCCAATATCTTTCTTGACTCATCATACATCGTGTCATACTTATCTCTGTCAACCTTTTTTTTTTAATTCTGCAAGACAGGAAAACACACCCAACTACAAAAGTTGGGTCATATCCAAAATGAGAACGATATTCTCCTGATAGTATTCTAATCATATTTTGACATACGACGCAACATGAATGAAAATCCTCTCCACAACTGCCAGTCATTGTTGAGTTAAATTGAAATCACTACAGCAAATAAACTGGAAGAACAAGATACACATGTATTATGATGTACAATCATATCGCTATTATCACTGCGTATAATATAACAAAGCCCAAGAAAATAAGTACCTCTGAAGAGCATTATATTTCATTTATGCTCATAATATTTTAATTTCGATAGTTACATTTTTATAACAAAGCCCATAAAAGTGTGTACTTTTGAAGATCATTATATTGATATACTGTAACTTTCTTTACGTCCATAACGGTTTCATTTTTTATATTCTGCTGCCTCATATGAAAGAAAATTATTCATGTTCGGTACTGTCCGGAGGCCAAGATAGAGCTCACATCACTTTCTTATAATTTATAGAAGACATTTCTTCAACCGAGCAAAGTTGAATGATGAATCATTACATCTTGGTACAGATATACAAAAACCCTGCCCACTCAACCCTTCTTAGCTTCTTTATATTCCTCATTATATTATATTATATTCCTCAATCACGAAAAATGAACCAGGAATAACAAAATTTGTTTTTTTTAAGTAATGCTTGCATTTCCATAATCTTATTTTACAAATTTGTTTTCATTGGCTGCCTGCCGTAGCAACAATCAGAGTTGATGAAAGACTTTATGCAGGGCTGATCGTGAAGTCTGCATTGAGGTGTCATATGACAGGGCAGAAAATAAACTTTCTCTTTGAAATTCAGATACCGTTCGCCAAACGACTTTTTGGTACCCTTTCTTCAAAATGTTTTCAATCACTCATGCGTGAAATACGCATCATATGCGTTGCATCAAATGAAAGAGGAGGATTGAAGCTTTACAAATATATGTGTCATTTATCAACTATAATTGTGATTAAATTATGAAAAAACATTGATAATTCTCGGTTTCGTTTTTTCTGGGACGCACTGTACAATGTACTCTTTGCCATCCAACTCAAATAGTGACAAATATTTAACGACTTGCTATGAACCTAAAATAAATGTCTAGATTCTCTCTAACATTGTATTTGATTTTGTTTTCTTTGTTATCCAGAGTTTCCATTCCTATGTGTACCTGTAGATACTGAGGCTCAATACAAACATGCAGAGCAATAGGTCAACCAATATCAAACACCTTTATCAATCCAAGGAGAAAGAGACATAGAATATCTGATTTGTAGGCCATGGATATTAGCATAAAGACTGATCTCTATTAAATGAGTCAGGCTCATTCACAATATAAAAAAAAAGCTTTATATAAGTGTATTTGAGATTTGTAGGCCATAGGTAAGAATGATAACTGAGCTCTACACCTATCAGTAGGCCCATTCACACAAAAGAAAAAAGTAAGTTTGAGTGTAGTTGAGATTTGTTGAAGTGAGAATAACAACTGGCCTTGAATCAATCAGCAGGCCCATTTACACCACACTAAAAGTAAATTTTTCTATATTTGAGATTTGTAGACCACAGGTAAGAATAGATAACTGAACTCAAAACCAATAAGTAGGGACGTTTACACCGCAGATAAAGTAAGTTTTGTATCTATGTAACTTGTAGACCATAGGTGAGAAATAGATACTAAGGCCAAATAATTAAAAAAAACTCGTTAGCTTCTGTTTTTGTTGAAAAATAGGAAGGAGGACGCCCCCCTTTTTTTTTCTTCAAAATGGCCGCTCAAAATGGCTGCTCGTTACATTTTCCCTGACAATCGGGCTATTTTTCAAGATGGCCGCCCACAATTTTTTTTTTTTTTTTAAATCAGAAATAGATCAATTTTAGCAGTGTTTTTTTTTTTTTTAAATATAAAAAAATTAGAGGCGGCCCCCAAACAGGAAGCGGGCCGGAACACTAAACATGTATATTTTTTTAATGGCCTGAGACTGAACCGATCACTGGGCTCATTCATAACACACAAATAGGACAGTTTCATATTTTTGAAAAATATATCCAAGAATTAATTTTGAGTATTAAAATTGCACGATTTTAATGCAATGTAAAAAAGATGTTGTAACGACCATGAAAATACTACCGTTTATTCCGCCCAATGTTCATAAATGCAACATTTGAAGACCTTTACAATTCCATACCCATCTCAGTTCTTTAAATAATATCAACTTGCAAAATTTGATTACTAATTTTACCGCACTCACTATCAAACAGAACGTCCTTCAACTTCTGCATGAGGTGCATACTACAAAATGATTACCATAGGCCTGCCTTCATCAGCTTGAGTTTGCCAAATAACCTGTTATTTTCAGACTAAGGATATTACCCGAAGCTCTTCACCAGACCGATACGCTCATCACAAACTAGCTCGGACAGGCGCAAATTAGCCTGCCATTTCCCAAATAGCGGGATATTTTGGAAACAAGACTATTTCTCTGGATATTTTCTCAACCAAATATCCCGCTAATTGCAACTGCTGGTTAATGAGGACGCAAATTAAGTGGTTAAATAGCGATCGGGAGAGTTAAAATAGCGGGTTATTTGGCAAACTCGAGCTGATGAAAACAGGCCTCATGAGCAAGGGAGTACGCGGCTAATCATATTGGCAATATATATAGGGAAATTGAGTTACCTGTATCACGGTTCATGGGAACGCACGTAACGCTGATTATAGACTTGTTGTGACACAATCAAAAAATTGTATAATCTCCTCATAGCCTGCATATTTTGCAAAAATAATCACTATTTTCAACCCATATCCAGTGAAATGCTAGCTTTAAATTTGATTTTCCATAAAATAATGCCCATACTAGAATCTTAACCAGGTATACTTTGACATCTCTATTTTGCATTATTATTATATCATGTGGTATCCTTCAGTTGAGTAGAGAATAGAGATAGGGCTGAGTTAAAGATATCCTAAGTGGTGAGGGGGTTGTCATGGTAACAGTATGATAGCATCATCATTGTATGGTCATCTACATCTAATATCAATTCTTCCAAAGCCCAAGATGGAGCTGAGCACTTTTTCACCGACCGACCGACCGACAGATTGTCTTCCCTGCCGTTGCAAGGGCTCTCATCCATGCTTCGATTAATCAATCTTTGTCCTAATGGCATGATTGTTTTCAGAAATCAACTCTGCCGTCTTTCTTCTCTCCCTCTCTTGTTTGTAGAACAAGATGGATTGATTGCTATATGGAGGTTCCTAAAGAGCTACGGCCCACCAGAGGGCTCTAGCTATCGCGCGGGGGAGATACTCTGACTCTTGACGAGGCCGGCAAGCCATGCATAATTCATAGATCAAATTAAGCTGGTTTGCGTCACAGAGGATTGGGCCCATGTCGAGGCTTCGACTCTCATCGCCAGCCAAGTCTCTGATTTAATCTATTACGATTCTAATTCACCAACATCTCAAAAATATGATGTCCTATCCATGTCACATTTCCATATTACCTCCTGCCTGGGAGACGAGCTCTCTCCCCACTACAACCAATCTCTAATCACAATGCCGGCTTCGGATAAATTCCTCCGACAATTTGTTTTCAAGACGGCTTATCATCTCAGCGCTTATCTCGCAGATTCATCACGCCAAGTCTGCTTGCTGCTGCCGATCGGCTTAATTTGATTTAAAGGGGTACCTCGTGCACGTCTAAGCGGGATAGCAATCAAGTTTAGCATTTGTAAAATGGAAAGTGGATAAACATATCCTCTACCCCCCCCCCCCCCCACTCTCTTTCCGAGGTTACAGTCAATATATTGTAGCCTTCATAAGTTTCGTCTCTAGGAAGACAAGATACAAAGTATCACGTCACAAATCACACATTTTTTTTTTTTAAATTAGAAAAAAATGTCAAAGCTATATAACCACAGCTTACTTTGCACAGGAACACAATTCATTACATTAAATAACTTTCACACTAGAAATGACCAATTTGAATCAATTTACTATTAAATACTCTTATGCTCATTGGCTGAATACAGGAGCCACTCCGTTTTCATAGTCCATGGGTTGAGATTTAATCTAAGCTTACGATGACAAAGCTGACTCTTCATGAATATTGAATTTCAAATTTCAAATTTCAAAATGAAACCCCTCCTTTAGAGGTATAGACCAGTATTGGAAACGAATGAAATGGAAGCTCTTATTACCAATCATGTGAAAGAATATATTTTGACTAATATGATACAAATTTTGTCGGGAAACCGCCTACTAATTGATATATTTGGTAAATTATCATATCGATCCGGCCTGGATAGATATCTCGAATGCACTTCAACATTGAACATTTGGGCATATATTTCTGCTTTTTAGCTAATTTAAGTTGGAAGTATTGCCATCTAAACCTCTGAAGGCAATATTTAAACAATAGTGAATGGAGATTTTGCACCCAAACCTCTTGAACCATAATTTTACCAGTTTACATCTTTAAACGGTCTACATCTTTAACGTGTCGTGTCAGTCAGTCCTATAAAGTCTACAACTCATTTTATTCTCAATAAAATACATCCCGAAGTGATTTCGCTATATTATCAGCAACTCATATAAAATCAAACAAACCACTGCCCCCAAAATGCAATACTAATACAAATATTATTTTGTTCTCAATAAAATGCATCATGAAGTGATTTCTCTATTGCAGTATATTGTCGTTATCAGCAACTCAAATAAAATCAAACAAACCACTGCCCCCAAAATGCAATACTAATACAAATATCATTTTGTTCTCAATAAAATACATCATGAAGTGATTTCTCTATATTGCTGTATATCGTTATCAGCAACTCAAATAAAGTCAAACAAACCACTGCCCCAAAAATGCAATACAAATACAAATATTCACAAATCTAGAATCAACAATAACTCAGTGTGTTAGCCATTTATCTTTGCTATCACCTCCTCACAGATAGCGATGAGGAGAAAAAGATAAATATATTTTCCGACCGACCTCTGCAGCACTCTGATGAGCAAACAACACTGTGCATCTGGCACTTTAGACACAAATAGACACAACCTGGTCATAAGGAGAACTTTAGTCTCACAAAACAAGCAGTTTTTTTTTAATCTCAGTGCGGATGAGCATTCTATTTAGTACAAATGCCCTATAATTTGTACGCCTACTCCATTATCTTATTGTAAATATATTTAGTTCCCTTTTCGTTTTGAACCCAACGTCATTTAGCCATTAGCAATAGATTCTATGAGTATAGGCAAATTAATCATTTATTGATTAATGAATAATAGTTACATATTAAGTTACAATTAATCATCACTGTTTAAATTTATAAAACTTTTTATGTGATTTGTTGATGAATTGATTTTACAGTGTTAAATTGAAAATCTATTTTAAAGTTTCATACATCGATGTTTCTTTGACAGAATATGGATTTTTTTTTTTGATTTTTTTTTTAACACAAAAGAAAAGCCTAGATATCATCTGTTCAGAGCCATAAGGGTGTCAACTAATATACTTTGCAAATAGTTAAAGCTTGATTGGCTATGAAAAGACAATCTTAATTTCTAAATATCGAAACAGATTTTAAAACCATTCCCAAAGAGGATAGAGAGATCAAGAATACCATATCCCCCCCCCCCAAAAAAAAAGGATGGAGCCCTTGATTATATACTAATCAAAAGATGAGAGTAAAGAAAAAACAAGAAGAAAGAGAAAGAAGAAGAAAGGGAAAGAAGAAGAAAGAAAAACAAAAAGAAAGAGAAAAAAGAAGAAAGAAAAAGAAGAAGAAAAAGAAAAGATAAGAAGAAAGAAGAAGAAGATAAGAAGGAGAAAGAAGATAAGAAGAAAGAGAAAAAAGATAAGAAGAAAGAGAAAGAAAATGAGAAGAAAGGAAAAGAAGATAAGTAGAATTGGGGAAGAATGAAGAGAACCAACATGAAGTGAAAAGACTGTCCACCTCTTCATGGCAAGAACAAAGTTCTTAGCAAACAGCATGATGTATAACTCCTCCATTTATCCCTCCTGTGCAATCATGGAAATACTTGGTCACTTGGTGGGATCGACAGAGGGTCAAAAAGGTGCGAGTCTGACAGGTCAGTCTAGCTTCGTGAACAAACAGTTGCAATGCGGTTGTCGAAAAATTGCCAATTGAATGCATTATTACTGATTTGTTTAACACTCTTGTACTGCCAGCCTGTAAGCTAATGTGGCGTGAAATCCACACATGCATACAGGAGAAGGTATTTTCTCTCCTCGATTTTCTTTCTTCCATTCGTCACCAAAGTTTCACGCTGATTGGCCGCCGAGCTAGCCGAGCAAGAAAAATAGTGACAAAATAACAAAGAAGATTGTAAAAATCCTTTAACTCTCTTAAAAGAAACGAGAGCAACAAAAAAGGGGAAAAACTAAACTCCCCTGCTAGTTAATTAAGCAAACAGAAATTCATGCATAGGCCTTTGCTTCATAAATCAATACATCATTTACATGGCACATTTTGTGTCTGAATTATCACAAACATTTTCTTTTTAAAGGTTAAGACGTGATGAACCCTTGTCATCATAGAATTGATGAGAAAGAAACCTCTGCACCTCTCCAAGCATGAGTGATATGAATACAATCATACTCAACAAGCAACGTATAGGCTCAAACCGAGATTCGGAACACGATTTCACTTCAGGCTTGAATAATAGAGCAAATTCGGATGACACGGTAAATATGTAACCTTACATTTAACTACATATCATGTGTTGAGCCGAGGACAAATGACTGAATGTCTGTAAAACGAAATCACATGAAAAAGTCTTTAGTTGGTTGAAAACAAGCAGAGAGGAATATAAAAGCTTTAATTTGTACATATGCAACTGAAGGAAATACCATTTCTTCGTCATGTACTGTAAGAGTCAATATTCACTTGAGTGTTATAATTATAAATATATATGGAGGAGAAGAGAGAGAGAGAGAGAGGAGGAGGAGGAGGAGGAGGGAGAGTGAGAGAGAGGGAGAGTGAGAGAGAGGGAGAGTGAGAGAGGGAGAGAGAGCGGAGAGAGAGGGGAGAGAGGGGAGAGAGAGAGAGAGAGAGGGGAGAGAGAGGGGAGAGAGAGAAAGAGAGAGAGAGGAGAGAGGGGGAGAGCGAGAGAAAGCGAGAGAGAGAGAGAGAGAGAGAGGGGGGGGGGGTACACAGACAAGAGATACTGGAGGGAGAGAGAGGAAGAAAGAAAGAATTTGTATAAAAACTTCCATTCAGATTGCATCGAGACATATAAATGAGAATAGAATATGCTCCAACTTCTAGGATTTGAATCTTGAAAAATATGGGAGTAACTATAGGGTCTTGAATCAAATGCTAATTCAATGTGCCTTTGGATATACGCATTTAATCTCAACACATCTCTAATAAGTAAAAGAAATTAGTAATTGAATGAATAAGGATGAAAATTATACTGCCTAGGACATTACTGCTTGCACAGTAAATGGATTTCTCGTGACCCCCCTCCCCCCCCCCCTCTCTCTCTCTTTCTCTCCTTCTCTCTCCCTCTCTCTGTATCTATTGACATTCGCACCGTTCCTTGAGTAAACCTCCCCTCCCTCTCCCTGGACAAACAAGTTCTCTCCGTCCTTCCCTCCTTACACGACCGACCGCACCGCAGCAGCCAGCGACACACTCGTCCCTCCGTGTTACCATTATGCAAAAAATAAATTTGCACTTAAGGACCAATGTGCTTTTATAGAGCTTCCCCGTTAGCCGGCGCTTACTGCTTCAATAGAAAGAAGTGATGGTCTATTCCTTTGTGTCTGCATGTCTGTAGTGAGTGTGGAGTGAGCAAGCAATTGTCATTAATGCGCTAGATTCTTTTTCCTCCCTTTTTTTCCTCCCCTTCTCTCCGGGCAAACATAGCATGCATAATGTAGCAATCGTTCTTAAATGACGAGACCTTTTGACGGATGAAGCCTGAGCCGATGACATCTGTGTTTACACTTCAAAGAGGAACCGTTCATAGCGCATCGTACGAAAGCATTTTCCTTCTTTTCCCCCCTTTTTTTTCACCTAATCCATGAAGACTATTAGGGGAGGAACATGAAATCAGTTTCATTATTAATAATACAAAAGTTAAAATAAATGAGGCAGAAAAATGAAGATTGCCTGTTCAAAATCAAAACATTTGCCATTCTGTATCAAATTGGCATATCATGGTTTGATAAACATATCAATCCACATCATTTCTTGTGTTTGCAGAAAAGAAAAAAAGTGTTTATTCTTTAAATTGCAGAATAGCCACATCTGAAAAGACCAGCTATTTTTCTTTTTTTTTAATAACATTCAATTCAGGATTTATCATTACTAAATCCTTTTTTCATAATTTCAATGAATTTTCAACAACAACAAATGGAGGCAACAATACATTTGAGTTTGAAGCACAAAATATGTTTAAAATGTATGCTAAAGGTTATTTCTGTGTGTAAAGAGAGGGGAGGGATCAGCATAAAAAGCAATTGACTTTTTTTATTTGTTTGATTTAATGTAATCATGTAATCAAACAGAGCCCTAGTATATATCTGTAAATCAGCTCTGAAATTATATCCCGAGTACACCTCTGGAAATCGAGTAACTAGTCTGAATCTTTTGTATTCAGTTAAAGGGGGACCCCACTCTGATATTAAGTTGGTTTTAATAAAAGCAGAAAATGAGAGAAACAAATAAGTGAATGTTTGAGCAAAATCAGATTAAAAATAGGAGAATTATGAATTTTTAAAATTGTCATTGATTTGGTGATCTCATATTTCATACAGTTATAACTGTCTTATCATTGGTCCAATTGATTTCAAAGTTTAGCCATTCTGTGTCTCTTCTTTTCTGCTTTCATACAAATGAACATAAAGGTTTTATTTCCCTTTAAAGCCCCTCTTAAGTGTTGGGAGCCCCAACAATTTGATGGCAAAATTTCACTTTAATTGTATCTTAACAGGGAATAATTTTCCTGGTATCGCATCGCAATTTGCTATGCATTTTTGCATGACTGCTATACAAAATATCTTTTGTGTAGCAGTTTTCTTCCATAGAAATGTACAGAATTTCATTTGAAATATTTATCCATCGGCTGAAATTGCTAATCAAAAAATTTGAGGAAAATTATTCCCTGCTTAATGTGAAAGAGGTTCTCACTTAAAGGTACTATGTCCCATTTGCAGGCCAAAAAAATGAAAAAGTTAAATTCCAACTGCATTTGAAAGATAATACTAATTTAGAACTTCCCTAAAAGAGGTGGGGCTTGAAAATGTCTTCAAGTGGGAAAATAACGACTTTTAGTTGTCAAATCGACTTTAGGGCTATAGAGCCCAAAAGTAATAGTCTTGATTTTCAGACAATTGTACCGAATGGTCATACGTTTTATGCTGCTCAAAGATTCAATCAGTTTAATCTTGGCCATCATAAGAAGTGGGTTATTGATGTAGACAAATGCTCATGTACCCTTTAAAACTCTTTTCATGTATGTTATTACCAAAGAAGAAAAAAGCCAGTCAGTCACTCAATAGTGTCTGACAGTGAAGTCTAGCAAGTAAACGGGTTTCCTTGCATAATTTGAATATGCGGACACTGCTAACGTTTAAATTTCACAGATAGGACATACATGACATATTCATAATTCCTGCAAAGTTCTACAGAATTTGAGGTTGGCTGCAAAAGGGACATAGTACCTTTAAGACACATTTCTGCAAGGATTTTCAAAACAAATGTGTTCAAAGTCAAATATTGATGAAAGAATACAAAATTTGGATTTTCTGTTTAGATTTAGATTTGTGAATACAGCAGAAAACCCAAAATATATATTTTAATCAATATTTGTCTTCAAACACATTTTTTTTTTTTTTTGGGGGGGGGGGGGATCTTTGCAGAAGAGTGCCATCCTCTTTCACATTATAATACAATTAAAGTGAAATTTTGCCATCAAATTTTTGGCGAATTTGGGGCTTCCAACACTTTTAATAGAGGGGCTTAAAGCAGTGCTATCTGATTCACTACGTGTATGTTGTCAGTTGTGATTGTAAATGAGTCCATTGTCTGGTTGAGCTACGAAGGTCAGGCAGGTCAGGTAGCTATCATCTCCTGCTACATACCCTCCCTGTGTTTGTTTAGCCACACTATCTTGTAGATTAATAAGTGCTTGATGGATTGGTAGCCAAGAGTCAACACTTGTATCAAGCTCAAAGATTTCTTTTATCTTTCTTAAGAATTGTTAATTAATGCAGAAGTATCCTTGTGTGATTACCTTGTGAAAGACACTGTAGGCCTGTCCTCATCAGCTTCAGTTTGCCTACGGGTAATATTAAACCCGCTATTTTCAGACTCGGGATATTATCCCAAAGCTCAAAATTGCGTTTTAACCAGACCGATTGCTCACAATATAGCTCTTACGGGCGTAAATTTTCACGCTATTTCCCAAATAGCTGAATATTTTGGAACAAGACCAAGACTTCTCAGGATATTTTCTCAACCAAATATCCTGCTAATGCAACTGCGGGCTGATGAGGATGCAAATTTACTGGCTAATTTGAGATCGGGATAGTTGAAATAGCGGGTTATTTGGCAAACTCGAGTTGTTATCGACAGGCCTCGAGTGGAAGCAATTTAAATGAGAAAATGTTGATTATTTTACGTAAGAATTGCTGTAGACTGTTTTGGAAGTGTTAATATGAAAATGAACGACTACACACATGGTAGAATATGTTGTGTCCAAACTTTTCAGCTACTTTTTGTTAGGCTATATTTTGAATATGAGGGCTTTTGAAGGGTACTTCTTCTCATGTGACATTTTTGCTATTATTTTCTGTTCTTCCAAGCTGACATAGAAAGAATGAGAAATCTCACAAAATACTTTTCATCTTTACCGGAAGTCAACTCTCTCTTTAACCGTGGCAAGAATTCAATGTACCTCTGTATGTGATTGGTGAAAGTTGGAAGTAACGTGGGAATAATAAAAGTAAATTAATTCTTTTCATAACATTTGATTGTATTCCCATTTGCTCGATGATATTTGCGAAGTCTGCACTTCCCTTTTATCTCTTTGTAAAAAAAAAACATTAAAATTTTGCTCTTTTCAATTTTATGGTGAATAGTGTGCATGCATGACTTGTCGGTACTCTGCATACAATCCCATGGAAAAGAGAGGATATCCTTGAGAGAAAAAAACAGAGTCGTACCGAAGATTGCATTTACACTGCAAAATCTGTAAAATTTTGGCAGACATTTAGAGAAAAAAAAGAACACTCCAGAGGTGGATTTTGGAATTTCAATTAAAAAAAAGTGCCCCCTTCCCCACCCCGATTTTTTGTCGTGTAAAGCAACTATCGACAAAACACCGGAACGTGCAGAACAAAAAAGCAGTTTTTGGTTTAGTGTAAATGCAGCTAGTGTAGGGGAACGTAATGGGAGGAAAATGAACATGAATAACAGGTCATCATTTGTGCTATCTAGTTAAACAAACATTCTCTCTATTTGTATTGGTTCTTATAATGTGGAACTGGAGGATCAAGATACATACATATAACTGTTTTCCTGAACAAAGGTTACAGACATTATCACACACAATTGCTTGTCATATACTTAAAGAGAAGGTTGAGTTCTGGGAAGCGGTGAAAAATAATTTGTGAGCGTTATCATTCTTATTATGCAAGTGTGGAAGAACATCAGATAAGACATGTTCCCTGAAAAGCATGGCTCTTCAAATGCCTTCATATTCTAAATATGTCATCTAACATCGTAAAGATCCAGGGTAGGATTGTTACGCCCCATGTTCGTGTAGTCCCATATACATCTTTCTGAGTACAATATTTGTAACTTTACCAAGACTTGGCCAAATTTCTTATCATTTTGTTGATTCCAGAAACTTGCAATACACACAAATTCTCATATGCTAGATGATCAAACTTTTCTACTCGATTCCACACCGTTTCTTTCACAATGCAATCGCATGACCAGAACTCAACTTCATCTTTAACAAGACTATTTCCCATTTGCAGCAAACATTAAATTCTGTAGAACTTGGCAGGAATTATGAATATGTCAGGTATGTCCTATCTGTGAATTTAAACGTTAGCAGTGTCATACTTTTCAAATTATGCAAGGAAACCTGTTTACTTTCTGGACTTCACTGTCAGACATATTGAGTGACTGACAGACTTCATTTTTTCTTCTTTGGTAATAACATGTACATAAAATGAGCTGTAAAGGGTACATGAGCATTTGTCTACATCAATAACCCATTTCTTGTATTGGCCAATATTAAACTGATTGAATCTTTGGGTAGCACAAAACGTATGACCGTTCGGTACGAGGGTCTGAAAATCAGACTATTACTAAAATGATTACAATCACTAAAGTCGATTCAACAACTAATGCTTGTTATTTTCCCACTAAAAGACATTTTCAAGCCCTTTCGTTTTGAGGGAAGTTCTACATTAGTATTAACTTTCAAATGCCGTTGTAATTTAACCTTTTTATTTGTTTGGCCTGAAAATAGGACAAAGTACCTTTAAGTTAAACAGAGCCACTCATTTATCAGGTAAAGTTTGGTTGCATAAAGAGTGTGTGCTCTGCAAATATATGCTGATGAAATATAAACAAAGGATGGTTGAAGGTGACTTAATGGAGATAAAAAAAGTTTGATTTGGGCCCATTTCATACATCATATATAATCTGGACTACAGAGGGTAAGAATGTGATTGAAGCCTTCAATGGGATTTATATCTTTCATAAAACCATGCTCCAATCATGACTTTCAGTGACTTTCATTCAATCAAATTGGAACTAAATTTTCAGGGATTTAAACAAATTAAAATTGCACTATATTAATATTTTCAAACTATATAACTGTCTAGATGTCTTCAAATTGTTATTTCTTTTTATTTTAGAATGAAAACACACCAAATACTACTTTTTTAATGAAGAAGGAGGAGAAACTAGGAATCTATGTTATCAATAGCTGCATCAACACACTGCAAGCAAAATCCTTTGATTTTTCTCACATTCTGAAGTGGGTCAGAAGTCAGAAGTTACTAGATACCTTGAGCACTCCACAGAGTGGATTTGGCGCTATATAAGTTACATTTATTATTATCGTTATTATTACCCATAACATTGACGAAAAACTCAAGTTGAAGACCCACCTCTGGATTGTGCTAGTGCATGAAATAGTTCAACTTACTGTTCTGTAAGAAGCAAAGAGGTAGCCTGTTGAAAATAATAGATCATTAAATTAAATTAATCATTGGCTTTCGAAAAAATATATTCTTTTGACAAAATTGAGCAATTAACAATGGTTAGGCATATTCAATTTCAAGTCAGTATAACAACGTTAAATGATGCCTTACTTAGTTTCAATCATAAAGACAAGGCATGAATAAAAAAGAATATTCAAAAATATGTAAAAAAAGAAGGAAAAAAGAAAGAAAACCCCCAACACACCAACATAGGTGAGCTTTAACCTTTATGAGAAATAAATTGTGTTGAGTTCACAGAAGTTTCACACTGCAAACAAGTCAACATTTACAATGCTACCCTGCTTAATATCTGTGAAATATCAACATAAAAATCCATGCATATTGCCAGATAGCCACACCAGCATCCAGAGCAAATATTTGTCTTCTACCTTCAGCAAACAAAGAACCCTGGAGTCAGTGCGTTCTTGATCTGAAGGTACCAGCAGGATTATGACGTGTTTGGTGTGAATAGGGGGATTCATGATGATGGGAGTAATGTATCTTGTCATAGACTTATAATTTACTGCCTCTCATCAACTATAGTGAGCTAGCTAGGAGTAGTTTGCTCTCACAAACTCTGCTCAGTCATAACATGAAACAGATGAGTGATCTACATCTAATGTTGCTCGAGTGACAATAGCTCCAGGTTTTAGTTCATCAGAAGTACAGGGTTAGAGCTATAGTGCGGTATGGTATGTAATCCCGTAGGATTTTTTTGCCAAAATTGAATTTTTTGCTGTTTTGGCTTCAAAAGGGTCCCAATTGGCCAAAAATGATGGGGTTCAAATTTTCAGACCCCTCCTTCACTTCCTGGGGGGTCCATTTTGGGCGCCAAAATTGCATATATAAAGCGCAATAGGGAAATTTGGTGTCTTCCACCCTAAATTCATATATTGTTTCGCCAATTTCACTGTGAAGTTTTTTGAGGTATATAAGGATTCATTTTTAATGATATTGTGTCATAAAACTTTTTAACTTTGACGTTATGGGGGCGCAATTTGCGAAAAATTGTGAAAAACTGGGAAATATTTCCTAAAAATGTGCCCTTCTTCTTTCTTTTGGGCTAGAATTTTGAAATAAGAAGTGGAAATGGCATTTTTGTGTATTATTATATAGTGGAATAATTGTGAAATTATATATGTGATATTTTTTTCAAATGCAGAATAATACGAAAATGTGCATTTTGTTTTGTTGATATGGTTCCCCCCCCCCCCCCCCCCCCGCCCCGAAGAAAAAAAATAACAGAACCAAGTTGAGCTATTTTGGTCCGAAATACTTGTACATGACACAATCTTGATCTAAATCAAAGAATTATTTGGAAACATTTTTCCAGTTATAAACAAAACATAAAATAGAATCGGGAAAGGGGTAACCACCTACTTCGTGGTTACCATGACAACAGGAAAGTTCATCAGACTTCCAGTAAAAGTCAATCGCTGTCACTATCTGGAGCATCCTCCCTTGTCCGGTTTTCACAGTCTCCACCACAGCATTTACAGAGAGGAGTGCAGGGCAAATCGTTGTTGGAGCAGCTACACCGTCCCTTGCATCCTGCTTTGCAGCCATATTTGATGAGTTCAAGTACTGCCCGTGGTGCAGGGAGCCCAAGACACTTGACTGGAAGACATCCTCGATTATCTGAATACCATCCATTCTCTTCGATAGGAGGAAGCACTGGGTAGTTAGTCTTGTATGATTTATCTCTCATCGTGATGTAATTAGCACGGAGGATGTGAGGTAGTAATGCGGCACGAGTTGGAGGTAACATCTCACCTTCCAGGTTCTTTGATCGGAACAGTTCCCATCTGAGTGATGGTAGGGTTGTTGGACCTGATGAACAGTAAAAAACGACATATGAAATGCTCTAGTGCCTTCACCTGTGTCGGAAGCTCTCCATTGCTAAGCTCAGTTGGAATGGAACCCTCGCCCAGTTCTTTGAAGCAGATAATGGCAGGATCATCATCATCAAGCTTTATGTAGGCATTGATCCATGTCTTCTTGGATATCCCAACAAACTTCCTCCCCAGTCAGCACCAGAAAAATTTTGAAGTCCAAGGAGGCCTTGACATTTTTGATGTCCAATGACTTGAACCCGCTCCAGCACATCTATTTCTCGTTTGTACCCTTGCCTGTAGAAAATTGTAGAGAAGTGGGCACTGCATTGTTTCCACAAGATACTAGATGAATTAAGAGAAGGAGGACATCAGTGTCAGGGGACCAGACAGTAATTTCTTGCAAGGCACCACTAGCAGTAGAGGCAAGGACTTGATTATGAATCAGGGTATCAGCCTCATCATGTGTGTGCGCCTCCTCCAAATTATGTCCCTCGATGAAGGTACATGTATCATACACAACTACTAGCTTGAAAGGGCTGTCCGTGTTCTGTGAAAAGTTATCAAGCAGCCCCTGACCTAACAGGCACGTCAGCTTTTTCTTGATTGACGATGAAGATAGAAGCTCCTTGATGGACATTGTGAGCTTCATTTCTGGGTGTATCTCGTATTCTACTGATGTAGTTGCCCTCTTTTGTCGAGTCTTGTTCTTTAATAACTCTTCCATATATCGATCAAACACAACTCGACCTTCATCATAGCTAGCCATCATCCCTTCGATGCGCCTGTTGAATGCATTCTGCAGGTCTGACATATTTTGCATGGCAGCTAGTGTCTTTTTCATGCCTTGAAGTACACCCATGACGTCAATTATCAGCACCTTGACAGGAAGATCATGCAAGAGGTTAGGTTTTTGGGCTGCTCCAGAAGGAACCTGCGTTATCTCATATTCTACGGTAACCGGAACCTCTTCCTGCATCATTTCAACCTGTGGGGAAGTTGAATATGATTATCCTCCACGACATCAGGCTGTTTAACAGCATCGGGAGGTTCTGCCTTTGCATCTTCAACTGCATGCATCAGACCTGCTTTGTCTGTTGGGATGTACAAAGAACCATCGACAGCACATAGTGAACGGGGAACCACTGACATTTCATATTCACCTATTGTTTCCGCAAGTTTAGGAACTAAGCTTGGGCGGCTGCCTTGGATGATAAGGAATCTTCCCAGCAATTCACGTTCCTCCCGCAACTTGATGACCTTGTCTTCAACAGGCACTTTCCTTTTCTCCATCCATTTCGAAAAGGATTTCAGCTTCAGTTTCTTCATTTTGTCCCACACCGAGAGGGTTGATGATGAAAGCAAACGATCAGATACAAAGCGCTTCTGGCCCTTTTCTGCAAAGTGGAGAATGTCACTTTTCGCCTCATTTGACACAAGTGTCGATGAAACCAGACTCTTCAATTGTGTCTTCTCCTTGAAAGGATTGACTCCGCCGTGCAGCTCGATTAGTTGGCGTAGTTTCATAGCATTCTTCTTTGACCTCACTGCAATGTCTCCTGAGAACTGATGATGCTCCTTCCTCACCGAAGCTCCAGTAGCTTTTGGGAAGTCATTGAGGTAATGATTTACCAGAGCAGCAAGGTGAGGTGTGGTAGTGACTAGTCGGTCCAGAGCGGCTTCATTTCTTGTGAGTCCAACCATCCCACCATTCCCCTTTAGTTTCTTGATTTCTTGCTCTAGAGCCTGATCAGTGAAGAGAAGATAAAAGGGTATCTCTGACTTTGCCACCACAAAGTCTCCAGACTTGAGGGCATTCCATGTTTCTGGATCATCCTATTCTAGGGCATTCATTTGAGCGAGTTGGACTGGCATCAGGCGAGCATAGTTCAGGAGATCACGAGCAAAAAGTACTTGGTGAGGTCTTCTAGTGATGACAAGTAGCCCTCCCAGTCCCCTGATCGACATGAACTAATGAGATGTAGAAGACTCTCCACCTGGTTAAGATACCGGGTCAAGAACTGGGCAAACTCGCCAAGGTCTTCAGCTTGTTCAAGCGGTTTGACATTGTTTGAGTACCAGGATTGGATTTCTTCATAGATCTCCACCATCTCCGGGTCATGTCCATGAAGTTTTTCTTTGAGAGAATTGCACTGGATGCGAATTGGACCCTTGGGAAGATCCGATAGTATGGCATAAAAACGCAACATCATGATTGCAAGGCTTGCAGTAATGTGGAATTCAAGGCCACGCTTATAAGCTTTACCACCAAAGATCCTGCAAAGAGATACTGAGGTGTACGCACCACATTCGATAGCACATGTGTCAAGACCGCTACCATCGATGGTTTTGCCAAGAGCATGTAAGGCAGCGAAAGCAATGTGGAGAGCTCCAGCTCTTAAGATCCAGTTGGCGTTTCCCACCGACTGCTGAATCTTCAACGCTTGGGAGTAAAGATCGAGATCTAGCGTTATCAATGTCTTTCTGTGAGGGCCAACAACAGTCGCAGATATTCCCTGGGATAACCGAAGAACAGTATAGAGGGTCCCATAATCAGTTGGCGATGTCTTGAATAATGGGGCAACCACCGCTGTGTTTGTAGGCGTGCTAGCGGGAGAGGATTGAGACAACAATAAGGACCTAGTTGCAGCCCATGTTGGAAGAACATCATTCTTTGCTAGTTTATCTGATTTCTTCACCTGCTTTTTGACGATCACGACAGAGTTTGTTTCCTCTCTGTCCTTTGAAGACCCAGCTTCCTCCTTCTTGCTAGAAGGCTCATTTTCCTCATCATTTGTAGACTCTGCATCACTTGGCATCTCTTCACTGCGCTGGGCTTATTCATCATGCAGCTGAGGTTCAGTTCGGATGATTTCTCCGTTGTCATCTGTTGTAAGGTAGTACACAAAAGCCCAGGTATGAGTGAATTCTTGAGAAATGAGATTTTGGTTCCTCTTCTTATAGGCCTGAAATCTCAGTGGGCTAGTTCTGATGTCTGGCTCTGGAAGCACATTCATCTCAAATGCTAGAAGGCCTTGCGAAGAAAGTTTCTCGGGTATGACACGTGGTTGATTCACTGGCTCTCCATCTACAGTCTGTTGGTTGATTACCACTGTCCCGTGAAAGGTTCCTTGCCCTGTGGGTGTGTCTTCCAAGAGATCAATGTTGTCAATGGCAAACCAGATGTTCACACCCTTCTTGACAAAATCAGGAAGACAAAACCCAAGAGAGGGATACTGCTCCTTTGTTAGTAACTGAAAATGCTTGAGCAGTCGTATTGTTAAAACAGCTGAATGTTCTCATTAAGATGCACATAATCAGAAGGCGGTAGATCTCATTGGATCAAAGAAAGAATAACGTTGAATGTCCTTCCGTAATAGGTCCATGATCTTATATATATATATATATATATATATATATATATATATATATATATCAATGCATACAATGTTTACCAATTTGTCAATTTAACCATCTAAGTTGATTGATTGATCAAGAGTAATAAAGTTCTCTCTTGTTTTTGCAATTTATTTTCTTCTTCTCTAACCGATAATGAAGACCCACATCACATAAAATTTTAAAATCGAGATTTGCCATTGGCTATATGTTTATGCTTACCTTGGAAAATCAGGCAATATACTGCAAAAGGGGGTCTTTATTCTGTCAAACTTGCGAAGACCAAGGAACAAAACAACTTTACCACAGAAGAGCTGGATACAATGATCACAGAGCAGCATAATATTATGTAGGAATGTGTGCGCGCTGTGTGCGCGCGAGCGCACTTGCCTGTGAATGTTCGGGTGTGTGTGTGTGAGTATGTGCGTGTAAGAGGAAGGGTGTGCGTGTGTGTGTGTGGGGGGGGGAGGTAGATGTGTATACATGAAGGTTGTCTGTATGTTTGTTTCTGTCTCTTTGTGTTTGGAAATGGGCTAGTAAATATATATGATAATGGTAATAAAAGTACTACACCTTAAAACAGCTGGCCGACCAATGGCAAAGGTACGCAAATTGGGCTGACGGGGGTGGGGTAGGGATGGGGATGGGTTGGTTGGAGGGTTTTTCCAACTGAAAGTCTTCAAATTACCTTTCTCGGTGTTGAGGGATAACCACAGTTCTAGAAAACAACTCAAGTTTTGTGAAACCAGTCATTAGATGAATGACACACCCAATTTTAGGGGGTCTCATGATAGGAAACTACCCCCCCCCCCCCCCAGAGAGGGGTTGAGGGTCGGGAAAATTTGAACCCCATCAATTTCTGATAGCTTGGACCCCAATCAATCCAAAAATGCCAAAAAATCAATTTTGGCACAAAAGTCCTACGGGAGCTGTTTCAGTGACATACCGTACCACACTACTATGGTTATGATTGGGATTTAGATTAGAATTAGGATTGAGGAAAGGTATGATAGTTCATGTAGGTCAAGGTTCAAAGAATAGGTCAAGGGTCAAAGTAAGAATAGGATAAATTTATTGTCACCTAATTACCAGAGGTTGTATTGTGTAACCAATAGAAGGGTTTGAAATGTAAGACTACACAAATGCAGTCCATAGGCCCTAATACAGAGCTACCAAGTATCACACATTAGGCGTGACATCACGCATTTCGAAAGTCTGAAAATGCTCTTACGCACGACGCCGCGCTAGATTTTGAAAAAACGCTATACCTTATACGTGTGTTATACCCTCGCACGCGCGCTCGCGCGCCAAATCATGAAAATGTCACGCATTGCCGATCTTTGAACTTGGCGTCTCGGCTAATACTGTAGCTATTTTTCATATGTCACACACAGCAATTGGCTGACAAAAGTCAGACTAGGCTCTAGACTTGATGGAACTGTGTTTCTGTGTCGCAGTGTCACAATGGAGTCTGCTGCCTGCAGACTAGCTAGAGCTAGCTAGCTTGGAGTACCGTTTCAACTCATTTACACAGCCCTAGAGTTCTGGCCCAGTATCTGTCAGCTTTGGTGTTGGGTTGCCTCAAAGCTCCTGCAGGGATTCGCTGGGGTATTTTAAACTTAAAGGGAAGTGACAGGCGGTATTATGTTCCTATCAGGGTACGGCCACGTAGTCATCAATCTATTTTAACTAATCTATGGAACACAGAGTTTCTTTTATCAATTTTAATGAGTAACACAGGGCTGGACACTTTGTAACAGGCGCACATGACTTTAGGACCCTCAAGAATAACAACTAAAGCCCCCCTCCTGCAAATGGCAAAATTCCACTAGGGAGCTCGTATACACACTGATGCTTAATATCTAAGTCTAGACCCATTTAAAATAGTTGATGTGAAACTCTGCATAGTACTTCATGTACATCTCAGTTACGCTAGAGGGAGAAAAACACTGAATACTATTAAAGATATAGAGCAGAGGGCTCATAGTGGTCATATCCACATGAGGTTCAGAGTTCAAAACCAAGTTAGCGTACCAGTGTCAAACAGCCCCAATCACCAAGTCCCTCAACCACATATGCCCTACTCATTTAGCATCCAATTTACAACAAATAACTATTACTCAATCACTATATATATATATCAATCTATGTAACTCATCATAAATCTAGTGTATATTATTCATGTTTTCAACAACCCCCCCCCCCCTCCTCCCCTCCCCCTTTTTCTGGAATGCCATTGTGCCTGCTTCAACAACGCCAGTCCTTACATTTATCAGTTTATCGTTTTATGCACAAGGTAATTAAGGTTATTGCCAAATTCATTTTTATGACTGACAGGCATATCATTCAAAACATATTTGTACTGCAAACATGGCAAACATGCTATTGCTAAAGTAAACACCCTATCAGTTTAGGGTCGTCATTGTTCGGCAGGTAGGTGACGTGGTGTAACATCTCCTAGTAACTATAGAAATTAATGAACTCCTTGGGAAAAGTACTCCGAACAATTTGATACAACACTGAATTTTGAACCTCGACATTCCTGCTTGAAGTAAACACATCAAATCGGTGGTGAATAATGGATAAGGAGAGCTAGTCTGTGAAACTAGACTGTTTCCGATGAAAGAAACAAAATAAGGGGGAATATGTGACAACTAACAATAATCTTCGTGATGTAGTACTAAGTACTCACACTAGGTGTATATACTTGTACAACAAAGGTCTTGTAACTGCAGATTAAAAATTGTACTTTCTAATTCACTCAAAGAAAACCGCAGACAAACTTTAAAATACATTTTAAACCTTAATACATATACCTTACTGTTTGAAGGGAAAAGGAAAATTCAAAATATTCTATCTCACACATTATGATATTGCTGTAAAAATAAATGAATTATAACAAACCTTGCAAACCTTTCATTGCTAGATTACATTCTTTTAAAGGTCGGATCCTATTAGTACAAGGAGTATCATAGGCCTATGTTGAAAGCGTTAGATGTATATGTACTAATTTGAAAATGCCCCTCTGAAGTGTTTGGAGTTCCAAAATCGCCAACAATTTGATGACAAAATTTCACTTAACTTGTATCATATAAATTTGAAAGAGGATGTCATTTAAGACACAATTCGACAAAATACTTCCCCCTAAAAAATGTGTTTGAAGACAAATAGCGATAAAAGATTACATAATTTTGGTTTTCTTTTGTACGCAGAAAACCTAAACATTTGTTTTGAAAATCCTTGCAGAAATATGTCTTAAATGACATCCTCTTTCACATTATGATACGATTTAAGTGAAATTTTGCCATCAAATTTTTGGGCATCCCAACACTTTGGAGGGGCTTCAACCTTTCGGTGAAGAGCAATGCCACCAGTGCAACTCACCTACAAACAAGAAGTCTGCAACCACAGACTAACACCGCCAGCCACCCAAACCGAAGCTCTGTGGTGAACCAATTCACTGCGGGACGCGAAACTGAAATGCAATTTGGCTCGGCACTGCGGGCAGCTGTAAGGCATTCAGGCGCCAGCACGAGGGAGCAAACGCAAGAAGGATTTTACAAAATCATCCCCGATTGTGGTCGGGGCATTAATGCAGAATTTCATCGCTTTGAATTAATCATACCCACAGTAGCTAGCTGAAGTCATCAACTCTTCCAAACCAGAAGTTTTCCCCCTTGTGAGGCATTAAGATTTCTGAATTCGGATTAGGAGAGGGAGAGGACTTTAGAGATGATAAGACTCAAGAAATAATGCCTCGCGTATGTTTCAAGGGAATAAGAGAGTAATGTCGATGTAAATAAATGTATAGGTTCTAAAAAATCAATCAGATTCTTCAATTCCCTCTGCATCTTAACGAAGATGGGTTGAGGGGGGGGGGAATAAGGGCGACACTAGCATGAAGTAAATTTGAAAAGAGTTCCATCACAACTTCTCATTAACGGTAATAAAAAAGAAATACATGTATTTACCTATTTACTAAGAAAGAAATTTTTCTACAAGGATCTATCACTTTCATGAAAACAAAATTCCCTGATTTTCCCCTGATGGAGTTTCAATTACACAATAAAAGCCAACATCATCCAGTGAATAAGCTGTTTACAATGACAAAAGTCAAATTATTCATATAAAGAGACTGACTTCTTTCTCTTGGGGGTGAATAAAATCCCTTAATTCTTTTCTGATTTTTTTCTTGAATTCCTTACTTTTCTCCGAATTGGAAAACAGAAAACCTAATTTTCAGGTTTTCTCAGATTTCTAGGATAACTGGTATGCCTGTACTGCAGAAAAAAATCAAGGTTTGGGTTTAAATTTGTTTTTTTACTAAAAAAAAGTATAAATAAAATATTATCCATCGATGATGATATATCTCTGGGGTCCCGTTACATGACCAGCTGAGTGTATGGGGCATCAATCTAAATATTCTTGGTAAAGAAGCAAATGCCTGGATATCACAAGTGACCACTGATGATATGATATCGGACACTGGATCTTGAGAAATGAGAGTGAGAAGCAGCGGCAGGATGCCTCAAGCCAGGAGACACCAAGGCTGCGTTCATAAAATCTTGTAAAGCCAGAATACGCAACACTGAAACACCGCTTGAAATTGCCACTTTGAACAAGAAAAAAACAGTGTGCACCTTTTGCTGTGTTTGAGATTGGGTATTTAAATCTATGACAGCCGGAATAAAACTGCATGAATACAACTGTATTTTAACTACATGTAAATGCATTTTAGACCGTGATTCTGGGTAAATAAATGTTTTGTGAATGCAACCTTATGGACAAACTAAACAACCTAAACATATTTCAAAACTGTGATTTGGGATTGGAGAGAGTCGTATGAACACAACTCAAGAGCAATTTTAATACTCTATAGTAAATACCATAGAAATCATGTTCAGGTTACGTAATGAACCGGGTATGTTGATGTAATGTTCACACGTTTCAACAGTTGACGTATAAACAAAGCCATTGGAATCGTCTTCTCGAAGGCAAATGCGAGCATGCTATCACTAAACACGTTTCAAAACCATGATTAGGGGTCGAAGAACCTTTTTATGAACAAAACGTCACCCAGCGATTGCGATAGAGGAGTTGTTAGATTGCTGGCTGGTTAACACACACGCTTAAATTTGCGACTGCTAAAACTTACATGAACACAGCCATATTTTAAACTAAACACGTTTCAAAACAATGACATGGGGACAAACAAACATTTTATGAACACAACGTCACTCAAAGTTTTATGATGGACTGCTGGAGAGGTGCATGAACGAAACAAACTTTTTGACACAAACATGATTCAACTCTGAGCAAAGGCACACACAAAAATTTCTACGCATGCAAATGTGTTTAAACTGATGAGCTTCAAAATCATGATTTTTGGGTTGAAGAAATTTTGGGGTCAAAGAAAATTGTATGAACGCGACCTCACTCGGCGCTTGCTTGTGATGGAGGAGTTGTCAGATTGCTGGCGGGTTGTTGTTAAAGGTGACAAGAAGCAGCTAGCATCATCCAGACCATACCAGTGAGAAGAGCTGATTGGAATGATAGGGATGCATTCCCCCATCACCTGATTAAGGTCCTCTTCCACTCTCTTAAAGAACTGATCGCTGGCTGGACAGTAGGAGGATGGATGTCTTGCAATTTTTTATTCTAAGAGTAAGAGGGTTAAAGGTACTATGTCCCTTTTGCAGCCAACCTAAAATGCTGTAGAACTTTGCAGGAATTATGAATATGTCATGTTTGTCCTATCTGTGAAATTTAAACGTTAGCAGTGTCCTCATATTAAAATTATGCAAGGAAAACCGTTAACTTGCTAGACTTCACTGTCAGACACTATTGAGTGACTGACTGGCTTTTTTTCTTCTTTGGTAATAACATACATGAAAAGATTTGTAAAGCTTACATGAGCATTTGTCTATATCAATAACCCACTTCTTGTGATGGCCAAGATTAAACTGATTGAATCTTTGCGCAGCATAAAACGTATGACCATTCAGTACAATTGTCTGAAAATCAAGACTATTACTTTTGGGCTCTATAGCCCTAAAGATGATTTGACAACTAATAGTCGTTATTTTCCCACTTGAAGACATTTTTAAGCCCCACCTTTTTTAGGGAAGTTCTAAATTAGTATTATCTTTCAAATGCAGTTGGAATTTAACTTTTTCATTTTTTGGGCCTGCAAATGGGACATAGTACCTTTAAAGGTTCAGTCATTTGGGGAACACGGCGATGAATACTATTTTTATTGAGAAGGCAAGATGTCATTTTCTTGAAACAAAAAGGAAAAGGGTCATATATGTAACAACCTTATGATATAAATGCTGATTTCTTTTTTTCTTCTAACCAATTTCAATGAATTCATAGAAATTTTGGTTAATTCTCATATTTGGAGAGTTAGCTAAAAGTAATTTATCTCAAGTAATGCTTATCAAATGGCTCACTTAGTTATTCACAGAGGAATTATAACTGTGATGCAATTGCCATTTTGATTTTATGTTTTGGTAAGTTACATGAACCACTAAATCAATTTTATTCTGTGACCAAAGGTTTGTATTTTTAATTGTAAAAAGTAACATTTGCTGGAAGAATTTTCTAGAACAGACTGCCTTTGAAAAGCTTGTGAAAGAATGTTTATATATCATCAGTCAGTCAGTACCTACCTTCACAAGTACCCCCCCCCCCTCCCCCTTCTCTCTCTCTCTCTCTCTCTCTCTCTCTCTCTCTCTCTTTCTCTCTCTCTCTCCCCTCTCTCTCTCTCTCTTTCTCCCCATCTTTCTCTCATCTTTCACTGCCTGTTTCTCATCCATTTACATCTCAGTAGCTCTATTAATTTCTATCCCTTTTATTTCTCTCTCAACTCATTCTTTCTCCCTCTCTGCTTTAATCTAGGTTAATGGCTTGTACATGTACTCATCAATAGCACTCACAGAAAAGAAAAGAAAAGAAAAAAAACACCCACTATTTTTATTTTTCATGCAATAATGAACACGTCCTGAACCGTTTCAATTGGTAAATTCTGCGAGTGATATATTGGAAACTGTTCTTTAATCCGCGGTCTGCCATCCTTGTCATCAATTACAAGCAGGACCCCTGTGTCAGGCAGGCAGGCAGTCTTTGAACAGCTGTTTTTACTCTCTTTCCCCCCTCAAGTTCAACAGTGCATTTCAACAATAGCCCATCCCTGTTACTCTACCATCATGGCCATTGATGACAGTGGTGAAGATCCCTTTGTCATTAGCAAATAATTTCCCCATCTCGATGATCTTCCTCACCAGGCTCAAATTTCACCATCTCCGGGCTAGGCAGGGAGGCGGGGCCGTTCACACGTGCGCACGCTCTCCAGGCCTTTGTCTATCCATCAGAGTCCCTCTCAGAGTGACCTCTTCGTAGAAACGATATTGACGCTGGCATGGATAGGACAGTCCTGCATCCATTATATTCAAATCAATATATTTCCATTTTCATTTTTTTTTGTTCTCTTTCTAATGACCTATTTTTTAATTTGACCATCTTTATCTCTCTCCTCTTCACTCATCTCCTCTTCTTCTCTTCCCCTCTTCTCTTTCCCTTTCTCATCTTCTCTTTCTTTCTCTTCCTCCCCCCCCCCCCCTCTTCTCTCTCTCTCTCTCTATCTCTCTCTCTCTCATTATATTCCTCCTCCCAAAATCTACATCACTCATTCCCTCTCTATTGGTATCTTATTTCTAACCCCCCCCCCCTCATCTCTCTCTCTCTCTCTCTCTGTCTCTCTCTCTCTTCATCTCTCTCATGCCCTTTCACTCCCCCTATTTGTATCTCTCTCTCTCCCCCTCCATTGTATCACATTTACATACATTATCCCTTTCATAATGACCCTCTCCTCATCTCCATCTCCTTCCTCATTAACTATCTTTCCACACACCAATCCTCCTTCACAAATAGTCTGCATGCACAAACCTTTTTAATCTTCCAAAACCATTACACAAGGTCTAAAGATTTCCTGAATCTAGACTAACATTGTCATAGGTCAAGCACATGTAGTGCTGTAGGTAGTCCTCCTGGCCCTCACACAACCTTTGCGAATCTGGCTCAGGCCTGACTACAATAATACGGTACATGCTAGGGTTCTTTTAATTATCAAATCAAAGTCTGTGATTGCAGACTATACTTTAATACCCAGCTGGGTGTATCATCTAACAACAGTCAATTAATAACCCCATGATGGTAAAACGATTTGTTACACCTCAGTGACACTCGCTGCCCGAAGCCTAACCCGATCCCATACAATAACCAGCATGCACGGAACAGATTTATTTTGCTCTTTATCGCCCTCTTTTCTGCCAATCAATCCATTTGGCATTTGAAGGAGGTAAAAAATATAGAATAAAAACTAAATTATTCATAACCCCTTGTAAATGTCATGTTTTTGTGTTTCTTGAACCTTAAGAATGAAAGATGGATTGGTTGAATTGGGGCCCTTATTGAATACTATTATATCAAATCTTTTATATGGTACATTCTCAAGAAACATTAAAATCTGGACAAATCAATTTTTCACATACTTAAAAAAAAAAAAATACATAACTTGGTAAGGGTATGAATAATTTAGTTGTAAACTGTATCCATATGCAGAGAGCCTCCTGTGCCTAACTTGTGGGAAAATTACAATTACCAGCATAGGCGTATAGCCACATTTTTGTCAACAAGCCTCTTTTCTTCCATTTATCAATCCATGAAATACAGAGCCTCCTATGATGTATTTGAAGAGATAACAATAGCAATACAAATTTAATAACCACACTAACCAGAATACATTTTTTAGCAACCTTTTTTGTCAGTCAATAATCAATCCATATGAAAACAAATGAAATAAAGAGCTGCCTTCATCTGTTCTTACAAAGGAAATTATGATATGTAAATAATATCAAATGCATTAAATCACTTCAAAATATCCTTGAAAGAAAATGAAATTAATTGAAGAAATTGGATTTGTACTAAACAATGTGAAAGGGAAATAGAGCTGTATGATGAAATTATTATATGTAAGACTACGTAATTATCATGAAATAAGAAAGTAATCGACTACAAGATCAAGCATACTTGCAAGGGCTTGAAGAGTTTTTTCCACTTAGTTCAATTATCCATCATCTTTGGAAGCTCCAGCACTTCAAAAATGACCTAGACAATTTCAAAATTCATTAATATTTCTTTCATGCACTCTCAACTTACTAACAAATTCATATGAAATGTAACATTGTAGCAGCTAATGTATTTTGAATTCGAACAATATTGCATTAGCAATCCGGATGAGCTTGTCTTCTTCTCAAGCTATTTTAAGATACAAAGTAGATTTTAAATCCCACAATAGCAAAGATGGCATTACTCATACAACTAGTGGCTGGATAAACGTGAAGTTAACTGAGCCATATATGTATTCAAAATCCAATTTGTCTTTTTTTGTTTGTTCCGATTGTCAATCATTCTTTTAGCATTAAATCTGCCTTCTTACATTAAACTGTGACAATGTTTTAACACCAATCATATAAAAACAAGAGATGCAAAAAAGCCTAGAAATGTTGCAAGTTTGTCATATATATCGCAATTATGGTAAATACAACTACAGCCACTTCAAATCATCTCACAAATGATGATATCTGGAATAAAAACCAAGATTTTTTATCGCTATCAGCATCGTATATCTTTTGAAATTCTAATTGATGTTTGTCATGGATCCCTGGGGGATAATGTCTGCCATGTGCAAACCATGAAAGGCAATGCAATAAAAATGGATCCAAACGAAATGAATCCAAAGAATAACATTTATAAAGCAAATTATTGAGTAAGATTAAATCAATTCGGAGAAAATTGATAAAGATCTTGAACTAAATGATGGAGTGCATCCGGGTATGCAAAACGGGTAATCGAATATCGCCATTTTTATCTGATAAGGTCCATTACTGATAAGTTATTGATAAATATCTACATACACTGTACATGTACAGAGGTATCATGGTCTAGTGGATACGAAACCAGCGTTTAGATCACATGATTCAAGGTTCAAATCCTGCTGCTGCACTGATGTCTTTTGGCAATGCATCAATCTGCATCTGCTACTCTCCACCCAGGTGAAGTTAAGGTGACCTGGTAGGAATTTATCCCTTGACTGCTTTTAGCATCTTATGGCAGCTGGGCTAAAGCCAGGGTAAGAATACTACTTTGTAGGAGCCTTTGGCTGGATATGTGTGTGCAACATAAAGCTATCATTACCATTATTATCATCATTACAAAATTATATCCTTGATACCACATTTATAAAAACAATGTGAATAATCTACCAGTACTCTAAAATCATATAAAATTCATTTAGTTCTCATTCTTGTGTAAAATCCAGAGAACAAGCAAAATATAAATCAACTTAGAGAGCCTTTTATCTACAAAAAAATATATATTTACCGCAAGTGCATTGTAGAAAAATCACTCATACACGTGTACCTACATGTATACAATAGAGGAATGAAATCATACAATATTCATTCACGTCACGTTGTTACCAACAATCTTTCGCAAAACCATGCACGCTCGAACAGAAACGTTCAACTCCCACATGAACAGTAGAGCCATTCACACACCCAGCAATTGGTTGGATTCAAGAAATCTATTTTTGAAACAATTTTTAAATCATGATCAGAAAGCTTTGTTTTTCATGAGTAAACAAAGACACTCTTAAAGGTAAAGACCAGTATTGGAAATGCCCCAATTTAAAATAAATGAAATGGAAGCTCTTATTACCAATCATGTGAAAGAATATGTTTTCAATAATACATGATGATAAAAAATTTGCCAGGAAACCGCCTACTTATTGATATATTTGGTAAATTAGTTTATCTATTGGTGTGTGAGAGATAAAAACGCACGTGTCGGTCACGTGTGCGTAGTCCCATATTCATCTTTCTGTGTACAGTGCTTGTAAATTTATGAAGACGGGGCCGAATTTCTTATCATTTTGATGATTCCAGAACCTTGCAGTACATCTATGCTAGATGATCAACCTTTTCTCATCGATTTCACAACGTTTCTTTCACAATGCAATCGCACGACCATAACTGGTCTTTATCTTAAAACTACCAGTAGTGATATTCTGATCATGATTCCATCACACTGTAAGTACATTTTCTGAAGAAATAAAAGACTAAAATTATTTGTTGTGCAGTGTTACAACCAAGGTCAGTGCAGCACTCTAGAGTTCATCATAATTACGTGTGAACAGGGCATAATAAAATATGTGGTAATATAAATTGTATGTGGTAACAATTAGCATACCATACCAAGTAGATCTCATAAAAGTTGGGTTCACATTGCAAAATAAAAATCATCTTTTCCTTTGGTGTGAAAGCCCCTAATGTCATTTTGTAAACTTTTTCAAAAGTGAAATAAAATTCTTTCCATAAAATTATACCACTTGTGAATGGGGCAGATTAAAAGCAAGAAGTATAAAGAAAATCTAATAAAAGTGAGGTTTACAAATATATGGCAGTTCAAATCGCACGTTTTCCTTTCGTGTGAATGGAGATTACATGGTCTCCTCTCTCTTCTTCAAATGAAGTTAAAATTAATTCTGTGAAAATTAATTCCTTGAAATTATGCCACAAGTAAATGGGGCACAATAAAGATGAGATAATATAAAATGTTTGTAGTAACAATGAAACTACAAAGATCATCTAATAAAATAGAGGTTCATGTAGCCGTTCAAATCTCACTTTTACCTCTTCTGTGAATGGGCTTTTTGACCATCTCGTATTCTTCTTTAAAAGTGACTTAAAATGAATTCCATATATGCTACATGATTAAAGCAAAATCATATAATTTGTTTGCGGTAACAATGAACCTACAAAGTGATTTAATTAAAGTGATGTTTACACTCCAAGTCTAAACTCACGTTTTCCTCTTGTGTGAACAAAACCAACTTCATCTTGTCTTCTCCAGCAGAAGTGAAGTAAAACTGGGACACAACAAAGATGATTTAATATCTATAACATGTTCGAGGTAACAATGAACCTACAAAGAAGACATATTTAAAAGTGATGTACTTGTTTGCAATGACATTTAAATCTTAATTTTCCTTTTTGTGTGAATGAGGCCTGATGTCATCTCGTATTCTCCAAGTCTAGTGGAGTGTGAGAACACCAGAATACATTCATCTTTACCTAGCGGCAGACGCAGCATCGGATAACAAAAGTGATGAAATGAGAGGAATACTCACGAGTATAATTGCTCCCACAGTTACCAAATCTTATTAGGCGAATCCAAAGATTGCATGAATTATTGATTTTTCTTTGCTGGCGCAACCGGGAGATGCTTTTGGTCAATTTGGTTTGCATCGGCAGAACCCTCTCCAAACGAATCGATAGGATCTCAGCGTTTAGCAAACGTAAACAGTTGAGAATATAACAATCACCAACATTCATAAAAGATGAGCGCTGTTTAACTTTTTTTTTCTGTTTTGAACGACTTCTCAAACATGTAACAGATCCCTCATCATGTACATTGTCTTGAGGAAATACTTACGCTTATAAAAGAAAGAATATGCTAGAGTCTTTAGACAATCACTAGAGATCATAAATTTTTTTAATCATGATTCATTCACACTCGACTGGATATTCTTTGTAGCAGTTATCAAAAATACAACTAGCGCGAACATGACCTCTTATATCACATCCCAAACGCTATTTCTCAAGAAATATTAGAGATCTGATGGGAATTGAGGGTGACATTTCAGAGGTGAATATTTGCTGATTTTTTTTTCTCTTTCTACCTTCGAGGAAGCTTGTTTTTGTCGAGATTGATCGCATATTGGAGGTATACTTATCAACAATTTAACAGAGTAGTGTACAGTAATCCTCAATATCCATTTTATCTACAAAAAAAAACACTCTGACATATTGATATTCTATGGTCTTGAGGGGATGAAAAGTATATTTACAGCTTCCTGTTGTATGTCTTCAAATGTTGTTGTGTTTGTTCAAATTGAGATAAATTTGTCCATGATATCATCCATGAATAATTTATAAATGTAATCCAAATCGTGTTTTAGATGAACACTCCTATAAATACCAGAGGTGGATGCATGAATTCATTAAATTATCAAACAAGTATTTTCAGTGTCCAGGGTCTAGATACATCATCTTTTGCACAAACTTTTTACAATTTATGGTAAAAATCTACTTATTTCCTTTCTTTCTATAAATGATTATACCCTATACTGAAGTTTATATTTCTGGATCATAAAACTGCTTGAGAATTTATGACTGTAAAAAATATGACAGAATTCAAAGATTTATGATGGATTCAAAGAGCTGCTATTGATTCAGGGGAGATACAAATAGTCATAACTCTTCAGGTTATAGCTGTCTGGGCCCTGTTTCACAAAAACTTTTAACATTATATGAATCTTGTTATTGGAACAAGTTCTGATGAAACAGGGTCCATGTTTACATCAATACATTGCAAAATCTTTAAAGAGGTTCATCTGATTGGTAGTAATTCCATCAATTGAATTTTCATTTTGAATTTTTCATTTTGATTGTGAAACTATGAAAATTCAATTTATCAAGATGACATTGCAAGTCTACTAACACAATGTAATGTTACCTCCTGGCACAATACATTTATGTATATCCCCAGGATGTGGATGTCTGCGAGCTGTGAATCATTACATAATAGTCATTTCCCGATCCAGGGACCTTGAATCATGTCATCTCATTCAAGCTCATGCCTATGACGAGTGAGTCCCCTTGATCTATATCTACTTAGCTAGGGAGAGGAGTCGATTGCAGACAACACCCTAAGGCCCATTTACACATCCCAAACACCATAATGAAAAATCATAATTTTTTTTAATGCCATTTACATTACTAGAGAAACTCATAAAAATTGTAGGTGTTTTGGTCATACCATTTGGTGAGTAGTGCGAATGCGTGACTTGTCGCTACTCTGCGTTTGATCGCACAGAAGCAAGGAGAGTCACGTGACCAATAACCCGTCATCGTACCAAAGTTTTGATTTACACTGCAAAAATCAGAGAAATTTTGGCAGGAGTTTAAAAGAACACACTCCAGAGGTGAGGTTTGTAATTATGCATAACACTTGGTCTGAATTATGAGACTATAGACTGCATCTCATATGCTCTGTACACAGCCACTGACTGACAGTAATTAGGCTGGGATTCAGGCTTCATGATTTCTTTTAAATTACCAAACACAGGGGTGATAGTGAGCTCTAAAAAAATATTTAAAAAAATTTCCCCCTCAAACAAGCCCCCCTCGAGTTTAAAAAAAAAAGAAAGAAGAAAGTTCGGGGGGTGGGGTGGCATCTAACAAGACCCCCCCCCCCTTTTGAGTAAGAGAATTGGGGGGAAATAGGAAAAAAATTGGGGAAAATAGGGAAAATCGGGATAAAATCGGGAAGAAAAAGAAAGAAAAAATTGGGAAGAAAAAAAAGAGAAAAAAATCGGGAAGAAAAAAAATGGGCAAGAAGGAAAAAAAAATCGGGAAAAATCGGGAAACCGATTTAAATCTGGTAATTATCAGGCCTGCAAACAGTGTCAGTGCCTGCACTCTCTGAGTAGAGGGAGAGCGGATGTAAAGAGATTACATGGAAAGAGTTCCAACCTCTAGCTTCATGATTTACTGCAAATGCTAATTGACGGCCTTAAAATTTCCATAGTAACTAAAACATGAAAATAACCAGCTTAATGTTGAATCATTACACATAATAGTTATTTCCCTATCCAGGGTCCTTGGGATGTTAGCTCAGTCAAGCTCACACCTATGACGAGTGTCCTTGATCTATATCTACTTAGCGAGGAGGGGGAAGGGGGGAGGGATCGAGGGTGAATAAAGAGATCGTCAGGAAAGAGAAGTCACACAGGTGTAATACTATCAGTATACCTATCAACAAGAACAGATTAAGAAAAAAAGGGAGTGAGCTATTTTTTTTGGAAGAGCACCAAGTTGGTAGATGAACGATATTTCAAATGTTATCTCTTTAAAAGTCAAGGCATCTGCTTAGACTTAAAAGGGCATTATCTCATGAAAATTACAATTATGTAATTTCACATCATTCTAATGTAAAAGTAGAAATATTCACGGTACATTAATTTTCGCGGATTTCGAGTTAAAATTGGCAAGTGCGAATTTCAGAACTCGCAAAAATATAAGCATGACTTCTTATGCGTGTTTTGATCGGGCTGAATTCCGTGCAACATGAATTTAAGAACCCACGAAATTAATCTAATTTGAAAAAATAATAGCATTTACAGTTTCCCAGAAAATATCTCCCAAACATTACAGTTGCCTTCAAGTCTCCAACAATTTTATCCATTGCATGACAAAACTTAATCAAACAAAACTTTCATGAAAATCTAGGTAGATTACTTTCTGATTGACGAAAACATGGACAGAATTCTACCGATCTGGTAATCCAGTCACATTCTCAAAACCCGTGAAGTTATACAGAGCATCCCCTCATTGCCCCATCTCTCGGATACTAGATTGCCGGGAGAATATCGTAAACAATTTATCAACTTGTGATGCAGGGCAGGAAAGAAGCCGAATCATTAGAATTCAAGCGATGATCAGAAAATTGATTAAATACTGCCTCGATTATCACATCATACAAACTGACAATGGTGTGTTCACATTTGGCTAAGTTTAAAGATTGTTCAGAAATGGGTTAGCTATAAACTTCTCCTGGGTATCCAATACCAAGAACAAGGAAGGGTTCACATTTGTCTAATCTTCTGCACACTATTAATTTATCACATCATACAAACAGACAAAAGTGCATCCACATTTGACAAAATACTCGCTGATTAAAGATAAACTCCAGTACTGGTAAAAAAAAAAAAATTATTCTCACAGAATCAAACGAAACTTACACTGAATGTTCAAGATTACAAATAAATGACATGTGCCAAACAATTTTAGAAGAAAATGTATACTGGCTGAGTAATGAGCATAGAAAGACAAGGAAACCAAGGTAGTACCATCCCGACACCATGTCTGTTGTCCCATATATAGCTTTCTATGTGAGTGTTTGTTACTTTACCAAGACTCGGTCAAATTTATTATGATTTTGATGACTCCAGAACCTTGCAGTGCACACCAATACTTACATGCTACATGATAAACTGTTTCTGATCCTTTCACACCTTTTCTTTCACAATGAAATCGCATTACCAGTACTAAAGTTTAGCTTTAACTTACAAATACTTCCACATTTTTGGCTGAAACTTCTCAGAGGTACTTACAGATTACCACAAAATACCAAGGCTTTTATATTTGGCTTAATCCTCTCATCTATTTCTCAAGATTACCATATCATGCAAAATGACAAAGGAACATTAACATTTGGCTAACTTTTCTTAAAGGTAATACAAAGTTTTGGTATGGGGTCATGAACTTGGTTCAAATGAACATATTGGAAGCATATGCGATCCTACAATATTCACTGATCGTTGTCGCGGTCGAAATCGACTCTAACGTTATGAAATTGTAAATAATAAACACTTAATGTTGTATAGCTCCCTCTCAAGGTCAAGATATTAATTAAGCTATAAAACAATGTTTCTTGAGTAAAATCGACCGATTTAGCTATTCCCGTTCGGAAAGTATATACCACAACTATATATTCTGAGATTTTCATGGTTGCAGCTACCATTGTACGGCCGTATGAGCTATTTGAAATTTATCAAAATTTACCGGGAGCACCGGTAAATCTTTATATCAAATTTTTCTCGAAAGCAGAAGTGTTTTAGAGGCCAAAGATTCTAGTGTTTTTAATACATCCACAGGGGCATCCAAATATATCAAAATTGTAAAGAATCACTATCCACCCATTTTTCAAAATGTCCCAAAACTTTGTAATACCTTTAACACACACCTACACCTACAGGGTGGCTGAAACATCTCTAGAATATCCAGCATTCCGTGGATTATCACAGATAAAACAGACAAAGGAGTCGGCCCATTGGGCTAAATCTTCTCACTTATAAATAGGGTTTAAGAATGTAGGCAATTTAATTGGTCAAAGGACATAAACACTATTAAAAAGTGATTATCCACAGCTTAAAGTGAAGATGCATGGCTACATGTAAGTTGTGCATAAATACGTATGCCTTGCAAATACAAATTTATGATGCGATGATATGCGAGGAGGCACAAACAATGGCTCAGTGGTAGAGCAGTGGTCTAGCAACCAAGTCAATCAGGCGCGTAGCCAGGGGGGGCGGTGGGGGCACCCCCCCCCCCTCACTCGGTAAGTGATTTGCACGCTTCGCATGCTCACTACCGCCCCCCCTCCCCTAAAATGAAATCCTGGCTACACACTTGAAGTCAATGCCCTTGTGCCCTTTGGTAAGGCATTAATCTTCATCACCAAGTCCTTCAGAGAGGACTTAAAGCCACTGGTTGCTTACAGTACTTACAAGCATACACATGCTTTCATAGCAGTCAGGTAAAAACAGTCCTCAAACATTTCATCATATGCACCTAGTTTCAGATGACAATGATGATATTGATAGTGATCTGCACATTGATGTGCACATTAAACTGTTTGACAGCGCACTTATGATGTCATTCAATCAATAAAGCAATTGGCCGCCTCCATGACTTTCTATTCATATTGCAGAGCCAATTTGTGAAACATATAATTCATGTTTTGAAGCTCATTCATTAGTGATATGCACCGCACTCAGTTATTAAGTCACAACTAGCCACACAAGTCTCATTTATTATCCGATTGTGCTTATCCTGCCTGCAGTGAATTTTCCCTAATGCACCCGCAGACATTAATTATTTGTATACCATATAATACCAAGAATAGATTATCACATCTTACCAAATAAGAAGGAGGTGTTCACATTTTGCAGGATTAGACCACAGGTTGGCTCAAAGTTTTCAAGGTTGTCTAGAGATTTCCACAAACACTAACAAACAAGGGAATTTGTCCATTAAGCTAGTTCTTCACATCTACATTAAAAGATTATCACCTCATCAAGTGAGTGACATGGGAGTGTTTACATTTAACTAAATCTTCTTATCCACAGATTATCACATTACACAACTGTCACAGGGGAGTATTCACATTTGCCTAAATCTCCACAATATCCACAGAACATCACATCCAGAAATATCTCCATTCTCATATTCTCTCTCTCCCTCTCTCTCTCTCCCTCTCTTTCACTCCCCCCCCCCCCCCCCCCTCTGATATAGGAGCATTAGATTTGTATAGGTTTTCTCATCTTCGTCAAAAAGATCATCTTCTCATACCACCAACAGTGCCAAGAGATTGTTAACATAAATGTACTCCACCATCTTTATATTTTAAAGAAAATACCAAACAGCTTCATTTGTTGCTTTGCATCATTTGACTTCTGTTCAATATATAAATATAGAATCATAAAATTATTGTGTCTGATATTTTTGTATATAGAAAAAGTCCTCATCCTCGATATGTTTGAAGAGTATGTTTGCAACATGGATGTTTTTTCAAAAAAGTGGGTTAATTTGAAAACAACTGTGAATGTAAAGAAAGCTCATTTTTTTATCAATTCAAAATGTTTCTTTATTTCAAGATTAATATGGGACCTCAATTTAATTCACAGCTTTGTGCAATGCCAATACAAAAACAACACACTCCTCTTCTCTCATCCTCTCACTCCATCAACCAACCAACCTCCATCCCCATCACTTCTTCTCCCGCTCACAATCACATGCCTCCGGCTTGAAATTCCCCCTGAATATGGATATGAAAATATTTGCCTGCTTTGCTCAAGATTTGCATTCATGCCCAGTTTCCAAAACACATAGCGGGGAATGCAGCCCTGCCTGGTGCGACTGGCTGGCTCTGGAGATTAGAGTGACAAGCATACATTGTTAAGTGGGCGAGATGGTGATGAAGGAAAGCGAGTAGTTTACGGTCACGGACCCTTTACTTGTCAGTTGTTTATGCATAAAATTAGTGTCTGACCTGCAAGACTATATGCCTGTCTTCATCAGCTCGTGTTTGCCAAATAGCCTGCTATTTCTGATTCGGGAAATAAGCCCGAAGTTACAAATCACGTCTTCATCAACTCGATACTCTGCTCGAAACTCAAAACTCAAAAACTCGAGCTTGAGAAATTAGCTCGAGATATTTTGCTCAGTGTTCGTGCAAAATGTGAATCTTCGGGCTGGTATAATAGACGGACTTGACAAATATCAGGCTATTTTGCAAACTAGCCCAATATATTTTTGGGTAGATTTCCCAAGCAAATAGCCCGCTATTTGCATCTTCACCTGTCAAATAGCGCGCTTTTTAACATATAAAATTGAGCATTTGCCATTGATAAAATTTTTTAAGAAACAGGGCAAAACAAAACAGGGTTTTGCAAAAGCTGCTCTCGTTCCCGACAAGGATATAGAATTGAGTTTAAGAATCAAAGAAGAGTCTGTATGTGCAGACTACGGAGTGATTTAAGGAAGACTAGATGGGGGAAGGAGGAGGATGATGTCATGGCGATGACATGGCAAAGGGAATGTTGCTCCTCCTTATGTTGCCAATCAAGATGATGAAGATGCCTATGATGCATGATCTCAGGGAGAGAGAGAGACACTTCTCGTCAATTGGTGACAGAATAATATGTTTGCCAGCACAAACCTGACTCAATCCAATCATAAATCAGAGTCTGAATTCTTTGCCCTGAAGACTACACCTACACATTTTTTGTTCATTTCATACACTGTCAAAAAATAAAAAAGTGTTGGCGAAGAAAGAAAACTCAATAAGATGTTTACTAATACATGTACATGTGTCCTCCCAACTTTGGGGCAATTCTATCCCCGGCTTGAGTAATATTTAGTCAGAATCATGAGCATCTTTTATTACAAATTGAACAAATATCGTGAAAGTCAATCATATTATTACCTAACCGAAAGCTGGTCAAACACATGCTAAACTACATGCTAACATTTTCTTCACCCGACACTTCTAATCAAGCTGACTTTGGCTTAGCCTTTAAACAAGGCCACTTGTCTGATAGACGCCAAGCGACTAAAACGAGACTAATCGCGAAAACCGGAGTAAACGAGAGAGCGAGAAGCCCTTCCAAGTAGCCTTTATCAATCTGGTTTGGATTTCTTATGTTAACCATTGTTTCCGACTGGAATTCGCTTCAGAAAATGGAGCGTCCAATCAGCGAACGTATCCTCGCACGACGTCAGCATATAGTATCCATCACACACAGAGACACACACACACACACATACACACTCACACAGTAAACTCTACGTAGTACGAACATGGACCTACTATGAACTATTACGTACGTGCTAAGACCACTAACCTCTACATGGAACGAATCACGAACGAAGCCAACTGTGAGATCGCCGTTATGATTGGTCAATAAATCCAAAGTAGACGTATTGGCATGCTAATATGTATCTATGAATAATTCATGCGGAGCAGTGAAACCTACTTTCCAAAAGGCCTCGTGACATTCGTCACTCGGTCGCGCGTTCACTCAGGGTATCTAGACTCATCTCAGCCGCTTAGCCAGAGTCACGAGGCCTTGTCAAAAGGCTAACTTTGGCTCGGATCAAATTCCACACACACAAAAAAGTTGCAATCCAAGCTGAAATAGAGACTGTGTCTGCAGACTAACAGAATGGGCATGACTTGCGGGAGGATGGATACTAAATGTCAATTAATCATGATTATTAATGAGGGTGTTTAAATTGTGTAGATAGGGAGCATGCAGGGGACAGCTCGTAGTAGTACCTACGTGTCTTATGACTGTACAGGCTCATTCAGATATATGAAGCAGTCAAATGCAGAATTTTTTTAAAATAACTTTATAATGTTTATTAATGCATGGCAACTGTGCGCAACAAAAGTCCCATGTGTTCACTTAGCTCTGTATTATTAGATACAGAAATGTAAAAGGTTATTACTTTTACGTCATCGTAAACAAAATGCCAGGGTTTACCAATTCATATCGGATTCTTATCCTTTCCCTTTTGCTTTTTCCAAAGGTTCTCATATGCTAATTATCTATCATTTTATATGAATTTCAAAAGTAAATTTCTCATAATTAAATAACTGCGACTATTAAAGAGTGTCAAAATCATACCAAATTAGAGTTTAAAATCCTGTAATCCTTCAGTAAAACAGAATAATAATATATCTTGCTTTTAATGCTTTGTGTATCCATGCAGTAATAAGCCTACATGTTCTGCTAGTTTGCAGGCACAATTCCTTGTCAGTCGTTAGAAACGGTGTCTGCAAAATGAGACCACACTAGGCTCACTATTTAAGCTGCTCCAACACAGCCAGAAAATGAAAAATCTAGTCTCTACTCTCCAGACTTTAGAAATTGTGGTAAAGTGTTGAATTGGAGCCCGTGCTTGCATACTATGTTCTCATGGTATTCCAAAACAAGGCTATTTGTTGGATTCTTGATGGTAGATATTGCCAACAGTAAATACTTGTACTCCTAATCCTTTTAAAACCTGGTGTATTTACAGTTTGCCACCTTCACTCTCAGAAACTTCTTTCCATTCTAAAAGGCAGAACCATGCAAATAACTACAGGTAATGTTTTTTTTCTGTTTGCTGCACTGATCATTTTATTTACCAGGCTGATGATCGATTTGACACAAAGTTGAGAATAGAAAATAGAAGAGAGAAGACGATTGGTATTGATCATGCTTCAAATCATGACAGACAGCACCCAGAGAGAGAGAGAGAGAGAGAGAGAGAGAGAGAGAGAGAGAAGATGAGAGTGACAGAGAGATGGATGGGGAGACACAGAGGGAGAGGGAGAGAGGAAAAGAAAGAGTGAATGGTATTCAATTCAATTCAATTCAATAATGGTTTTATTAAAAAACAATGCCTCGCAGCCAAAATGCTGAATTGTGCATGTTTACATGTATACATGAGCTTCATTACATAACATTATATTTCATTTGTTACAATCATTCATTGGTAGCATTGAGATGATTAGCTATGCTTCAAATCATGAATGTAAAGCCCCAGTCCCATATAAAGCCGGACCAGCACGGACGAGCACGGACCACCCCGGACCATCCCGGACCATGGTCTGGGGTGATCCGGGATGGTCCGTGATGTTTTGTTCAAAAAAGTGTGATGCTTTTAAGCTACAGTCCCATATACGTCCCGGACCGTCCCGGACCATCCCGGACCCCATCCGGGGTGATCCGGGATTCGGTCCGTGTTGACACCGTGTTGGCACCGGGGTGGTCCTGGATGGTCCTGGATGGTCCTGGATGGTCCTGGATGGTCATGGGCGGTCAATAACTCACTCCCGGACTGCCACGGATCAACACGGACCGCCCCGGCGCCACTACGGATGACCCCGGACCCAGCACGGTGGCTACACGGATCACCCCGGATCAAACTATTGTCCCGGACCGTCCCGGACCACCCCGGCAGTTTTTGACCGTCAAAAACATCCGGGGTCGACTCCCGGACCGCCCAGGACCATCCCGGACCATCCAGGACCATCCAGGACCATCCAGGACCACCCCGGTGCCAACACGGTGTCAACACGGACCGAATCCCGGATCACCCCGGATGGGGTCCGGGATGGTCCGGGACGGTCCGGGACGTATATGGGACTGTAGCTTAATCAACTATAATTGACATACTCCATAAAGAGGAAGACGGAGAGATGAAGAAAGGGAGGAGGGAGAAGAAGAAAGAGAGAATGGAAATAAACAGATGATTAAACATGCTTCAAGTCATGATGGACAGCATCTAAAGAGAGAGAGAGACAAAAAAAGAGAAGAGAGAAGAAAAAAAAGAGAGACAGAGAGAGAGAGGGGGGCTGGGTAGATAGATGATTAGTAATGCTTCAAAATCATGGATGTACTCAACACCCTTCAATATTAAGAGAGATAAAATGGAGAGAGAGAGAGACAGGGAGAGACAGAGAGAATGGAGATAATTAACAATACTTCAAATCATGAATATAACCAATTTTAACCGACATACTCCACAAAGATAATAAAAGAGAGATAAAGAAAGGGAGAGGGAGAGAAAAAAGAGAGAATGCAATTTTTTTTATTTTTTAAGTTAAAATAAAAATGCATTAAATCATGATGGAGGGCATCTACAAAGAGAGAGAGAGAAAGACAGAGAGAATGAGTGAACGATGGAGAGGGAGAAGGTGAGAGAGAGAGAGAGAGAGAAAGAGAGAGAATATTAGAAAAAGAGATGATTAGTAATGCTTCAAATCATGAATGTCCTCAACAGCCCCTGGAAGAATTATAACCCCTCAAAATGTGCACAATGGGGCAGAGAATTAATTACAATCCAGCGTGTGAAGCTGGAGTGAGAGCTGAGAGAGCTGGCTAGCTAGCTCGAAAGTCGAAAGGGGAGCCTTTATATTTCGGGAATGACTCGGCATCTGTCCCATATTACGGGAGAGGAGAAACGAGTGCATCAAACGCTAACCGGATTTGGCAGGGCTCAGGAAATTGGAAATGTCACCAGCCTAATCTCTACACTCAGCTCCGCAATCTTTGCATAGTGCTGGCTGGCTCCCTACTATAACCCCTATTCCATTCCACACTTCAAGCTCTCGATCCTCCTATCTTTTGTTTCCCTTTTATTTATTTTTCCATTTTCTCTCCTCTCAGCTCTTCTTGTATCAATTATTTATAATATTCTGTATCATCTCGATCTCTTTTCACCTCCCTCTCTCTCTCTCTCTCTATCTCCCTCCCCCTCTCTCTGTATACCTGTATCTGTATCTGTATAATATATCCTCTTTTTTTTCTCTCCTTCTCTCCCTTCCTTTTTTTTTAAATTCTCTTTCTATGCTTTTTCTCATGGACTCTCTTTCTCTCTATCCCTTTCTCTCCCTCAATTTCTCTCTTCTCTAATACATCTCTCACTTAAAGTTAAACCTATTTTCTTTTTTTAAAATCTTGCCATTTATGTTAACATTTATACCTTCCATTGTCATCTAAGTTCTATATTCTGAGATTCCCTTTTTCTTCCCTCATATGCTATCTAAACCTAAACCTACAAATTTACAGATTCAATTCTTTGATTATATATGGTTTCTCAGTCTAGTTGAATATTTCTCTGTCCTGCCACAGACTCCTCCAAAATTAATACACATCAGTAAATGCTCCATAAAAAAATATCATCATTAAATGCCAAGCGTTCGCCATCAGAGTAATGTGGTTACGTCGATATGAAAGATAAGCATGAACTACCATGGTACGCAACTACAAACCTCAATGGGGCAATTAATTCACATATTTCCTGTGTATAGAATATGTATGTGTCTGTTGCATGATATATTCAGTAAGGAACTAAACTGCATATCACCTCAGTACATTCAGTTATCACTTAGCCATGGCAATACAAACAATCCTGTACATCACAAATCTTTCAGAAGCTTCAATAATTACCTACCCTGTCAATAATTATCAAAGTGGACAAATTTTATACAAAAGAAGGAAAAATCGAAACTTCTGAACAATGGGAATACTTATTAATCAAGTGTATAAATTAATGCATTTCTATATTTTCAATATTGATATTTTCGGACAGTTGACAGTAATTATGATGATCCTCTTTGGACTCTGAATGTAAGAGGTCAATTTGGTCATTTCTTAAAATACCAAGTGCCCTCATACATAATTGACTGTAACAGCCACAGGGATACACTGCACTTTGATACGCATCCGTGTTATTGACGACAGCGAGGTTCAGGAAAAAGAAGAGTCTTCCGTCCTTGCGAGCTGTCATCATGGTACTGTCAAATTGGCAATTTGAAAATATAATGAGTAGATGCATCAGTTCATATCCCAGTGCCAATTTGTCCCTGCTTATCATTTGGACCTTTAATAATGTCACAGTATGTGATATCGATGATTATCTGCAAATTTTTATCCTTGGATTTAGAAAGTGGAAATAAGTGCAATCTCTTTAAGAGTAATTAGGTATTTTATTTGCTACGTTGTTCTTTTATAAGTGTAATGGGAAATATGTTACATATATCATGTATGCCCCACCTTCTCCTCTGTCTATCTGTTCTCTCTCTCTCTCTCTCTCTCCCTCCGTCTGTCTAACTCTGTCTGTCTCTCTCTCTCTCTCTCTCTCTCTCTCTCTGTGTCTGTCTGTCTATCTCCCCCTCCCTATCTCTCTTTCTCTCTTCCTCTCTCTCTTCCTCAATCTCTCTCTCTCTCTCTCTCTCTCTCTCTCTCTCTCTCTCTCTCTCTCTCTCTCTCTCTCTAATGTGTTTAATACTCTCTTCTTCTACACATTTCCTAATTTCTCTATTGCTCCCACCCTCTTTTTATTCTTTAACACCCTTCATCTGTATAGTTTTCTTGCTCTATCCTCATTAATCGAAAAATCTGCTGCCATATTTCTGTCACTTTTCCCATTTCAAGTCACTCTCTATGATCTCTTTGTCATCCAAATCACCATATGGTATACATGAATCTTAAACAACAAGATAACTCCATGTATCATCATTAAAGGGAATTATCATTCCTTTGAGCATATTAAGATTAATATACCCATGCTCTTCTTGTTTAGTACAGTATTCTTTCCTCGCTATGTTTGTACCTGTACTTAAAGCAGATTAAAGGTAAAGACAAGTATTGGAAACGCCCAAATTTCAAAAAATGAAATGGAAGCTCTCATTACCAATCATGTGAAAGAATATGTTTTGACTAATACATGATAATAACAAATTTGCCGGGAAACCGCCTACTAATTCATATATTTGGTAAATTTGTTTCTCTCATGGTCTGTGAGAGATATAGGGTAGTCCCATATACATCTTTCTGTGTATAGTGCTTGTAACTTTACGAAGAATGGGCCAAATTTCTTATCATTTTGATGATTCCAGAACCTTGCAGAAGCTAGATGCTAGATGATCAACCTTTTCTGATCGATTCCATCACGTTTCTTTCACAATGCAATCGCATGACCATAACTGGTCTTTACCTTTAAAGCAGATTAAATATCCCACAGAAGAGTACGTACCATCACAGCTCTAATAGCTCCTAAATACAAACTCTTAAAACTGCACAATATTGGAAAAAATCAGACATCTTCTTTTCCTGCTATAATTACTTCTTTAGAATTGACATGAAAGCAATGATGTGCAAAATGTTTTGTTTTTTTCTTCCTATAAAGGGAAGGGAATTTTCTAAAGTCTCTAGAATGTTTGGACAAAACAGCTGCTCATTCTAAATTTGGATTGAAGAAATGGCACCTCTCATAAAGCAATCGATAGACACAAATTGAGCGTAAAGTCAGCTTTTTTCGTAAGCAATGCAGGTTCTTTATTTGTCACTCTTCTTCTCACAGTCTATACTAGTTCACTGCTCAAACAGTTAACACTTGTAAGACATGAACAGACAAAGACATCATATATTCAAAACATATAGATCAATCATCGTAACTATTCACTGCCACAAGCACTGTGAATGATAGAGGGTGTGAAATGAAATATCAAACGTTTGGATCAAGGCGAGTATTTCATTCCCATTCACACTTGTAGAATATGATCGTATAGAGAGCTATCTGAGAGCACTGTAAACACTGTTTAGCTACATGATTTAGCTACACGATTTATAGTATAACTAAAAACTGTATGATGTAAGTCCACATAATGATAGGTAAATGCAAAACACATATCGAAATGGAGGCTTGATCAATATTTCACACACAAACTCTATAGGATCGGGGTTCATTACCTATGTAATGTTTGGAGCTAAAAGGACACTTCACTATGAACATGACTGACAATGAGAGCGGACAAAATATACAGTTCCTCAGGTAGACAAAGGAACATCCCTTCACTGCTATTATGTAAAAATGTGTAGAACAGGTGTCACATGCATATTCACCTTTTTACATAATAGCTGTGAAGGGATGTTCCTTTGTCTACCTGAGGAACTGTATATTTTGTCCGCTCTCATTGTCAGTCATGTTCATAGTGCTTACTAATATACGTCAATACAGCCTACAGGGTTAACACCCTACTGGCTCTGAACAGACGACGTGAACATTATATTGAAACAAAAAACAAAGAACGGTAAAAAAAAAATGCAAGGAGAAAGGGCGTTGGGGTGAGCATGTCCTGCACACATTCACTGAGCTCATTATACCATTATACCAAAAGAAAAGAAGAAGAAAAAAAACGGGCACAATTTTCTGCATAATATTTGGAGTTAAACATCCTTCTGGTTCTCAAACTCATGATAAAGCAAAAGCTGACCACCTCATTCCCTCTCCAAAAAAAAAATCTTTTCTTCATTCAATATCTCTTAAACTATATCATGATGAATGTATGCTCCTTTCGCTATGCTTTAATTCTTCATATAACATTTCCTTAGACAAATTTCATATATTTTTTCTCTAGTGTGAATGCCCTCTAACTGTTGCAACTGTGAGCCTCTGCCACGAAAGGTCACGTTCAGCATGAATAGCATTGAACTCCTAGTGAACCGAGAAAAAGGGACAACACCGTTTGAGAAAAATGTTTGCTTGTGGGGGAGGGATCACTAATAACAGTTCAGGGTAAATTATGTCATTTATTTGGCAGAGACTAGATTCCTTTGCCTGCCATATAAACAGCTTTCTGTTCCGAGCCATTAAACAGAGATGTCAAAAGATTTTATGAGAAACATCCTGTCATTTCTATGCTTTTCCTTTCAAGCTGTTTTTGATCAACTTTCATTATCTAAGTTGTTTTTTTCTCGCTATCAACACACAGGCAGATGATATATTTAAAGGGATAAATCAAAATAAAGTTAGCATAGCATTTTTATATTTTCTGAACAGTCATTAATATTTGAATCATGTGACAGACTATTAACAATATTTGCATATTATTTAGGAGCATGCACATGTCTTTCTTTCTTTTGTTGTTTTTATTTGTGGGTAACATTTTGCCATTTATATTATTTTGAACTAAACTATGAGAAAAAAATAAATAAATAAATTTGCAGCGATAGAAAGAAAAAAAGCTTGGCACTCAACAAAACATTGGAAATGGTAATAATAACAAAGCAAATTTATGGAAATGGGGAAGCCTGGTATGCTTTTATCATTTTTTTTTACACAGACTAAAAATATGAACAAATTATGATCTATATTGTTATGTGCAATTAAAGAAAAGGTTAACAAGTTCAAATTCAGGAAATGAGAGCTATAGCAAAACTGAGACTGGTCTAAATATCCTGTTGCATGAAAAGATTGATAGGAAAAGGACACTTATAGTTAAATGTACTTATCAATTATACTTATACTTTGTTTTGTTTTCATTTTATTTTTCATGGGTGTTATTAATTTTGCAATTTATAGTGCAACCCCACTAAAAGCTAATGAGCTTCAACAGTTTAAACACACAACAAAATTGTGCTATAACCTGCTTAGGGTATAATTAGATTAGGAAATCTGAGTCGGCCCTGAGAAGAAAGCAGGCCCTCCGCAGATGAATGACGACTACCCTTGATTTAAGTGTCATATTCGTCAAAATATTCTACCATCAAGGATAGCTAGTAAAAAAATTGATGTGTAGAATACAGAGTCAGCATGACCTAATGCCATATCAAGGAAACACACAAACACACATACAAATATTATGGTAATTCAAACATTACACATGGTGAAAATTGTTTGTGGCCAAAAATAATGTTGGTTGTTGGACAAGTGATAACAGATTCATTGATATCACCTTAACTAGAAGACAAATTTCATAGAAATTAAATTACTACCATCCATAAAATCTTACATTCCCAAAACTTTTGGGAATAATTTCCAACATATAATTTGTTTAAATTAAAGAGTTTTGTTGTTCTTGTGCTTATTGTTTGATTTTTGGTTTCAATTTTTTTTTTTTTTTTTTTTTGCTTTCTTTTTGTTGGTGTTGCAGTGTATGCTTCATGTTTTTTCATGTGTGTTTGCTAACAACCAATGACCAACAATCTTGGAAACAGCCTGATGTTCAGGATAAAGTTTCAAGGATTAAATTTGTATATATCTGAGGGTAAACAGCTAACCAAAACGAAACAGCTCTAACATGTATTGGTCTTGAACCTACAACCTTCCATTTCAAATCCCTTACTCCACAGCCACTGAACCAGATCCTCTCCTAAAAAAAAACCCAAGGTTTTTAGCAAACATGATAGTTCCTGAGTTTTAAAATAAACAGTACTCGTTTTAAGATAGTCGACTCTTCTGATGAACAAAATAAAAACTCTAAAACTCTAGACTGTGCCTGTAACGAGAGTATCCTGGCAACCTCATGATCAAATCTCACATATTCGGTTACAAGATTGCTATTTTAAGTTCATGTACTCCACTACTAGTACTAGGCAGAAAAAGGAATGTCATATTTACCCTAGCAATACGGTGAGTTGACATTATAATTTCTTGATCTTGTTGACAGATGAGGGATTCAAAGGTTCAGGCCCAGAAGGTAAAAGTGAATATTGCAATGTGGTTAGCGAAAGGGGAAAGTACTGGAGTGAGTTTGCAGTGTATACTGTACTCCCCTACATGTACATATTTATCAATGAATTTTTTTTTAAATTTAATCTTGGAGAGATTGGTTTGAATATGAAAATATAACTTTGAAGAGAGTTTCAAGAGCACTGCTGCGATATCTTGGAAAAATATATATTTGACAATTGACAGGTAATGTGGGATATGAAGAATTCCCACTTCCTGTATATTTGGGAGAGATAAATCAAGTATGTTCGGACAGCCATCCTCCCCTCCCCCAATATCATGAATAATTACATTTCAAATGTGGTGTGAACAACCCCTGCAAAACATTATATATTACAAGGAGACACCTGAGACATGCAGAGTGGATGGTCCCTTTAAAACATATTCTCATGTATTTCAGGGAATGTGTCAATGTTAAATTTTACAGTGCATACAGCCCCTCCCTATCTAGGTATCCTCAAGAGATTAATTTACAAGTGCAGTGTGAACATCATCTGCAGAACTTGTCTCCGAAAGAGAGATACAACTGAAAATTTCAGTATCGGCAGTCCCTTCGGATTGAAGATATTCACACATGAGTTCATGAAATGAAAATGTGAAGTGAATGACCTCCCTGTCAAATAATGTCTTCTGAAGAGACAACCACTTTATTAAGAATGCAATGTAAAAGAGTCTCTCATGTTGTAGGTATTCCATTGCTCACAACTTGAATTGGGTGTGTTCGCACTGCACCAATCCAGTATCGGCAGTCCCTCAGAATGAAGATATTCACACATGAGTTCATGAAATGAAAATGTGAAGTGAATGACCTCCCTGCCATTGCCAAAAATGTTTTCTGAAGAGACACCCACTAAAAATGCAATGAAAAAGAGCCTCTCATGTTGAAGGTAGTCGCCGCCGACTTAAAATGGGTGTGTTCGCACTGCGCAATTCGAGTGCAGACGATCCCTAGAGTGAGGTTGCATCGTGGAGGAAATGGGAGTGTTCAGGAGGCATGACCAAGCTCAAATGGAGTGCGACAAGGGGAGGTCCTTTACCCTTACCTATACTACCAACAGTCATTGCCCTCCATCCTGGGCGCATGCAGTCAATGACAGGGAGAGTCCAACATTTTGGTCATTTAATGTCCCATTTATTAATTACCATGGGTACAGTAAACAAACATTGATATCATAGGTGTCATTTTTCTTATTATTTGGTCGCCTCCAAGTACTGGTGTGGCTCTGAACTTGATAGAATCATTGGGTAGGGGTGTGGATGATGTTGGTAAGTGAGAAGACAAAGTACTTTGTACAATAAGGGCTAGTTCTACAGCACATGCTCTGGCGAGAATTGCTTTGCAGTCAATATCCTAAACTAACTAAATTCCTACCTCAACCCTGGCCCAATACTACATCTAAGCTCTAACCCTAAATCAACGCCCATATTGTGTAGAGCCCTACTAGAGGGGAATATCCTGATGAAACTAATGAACAGAAGGTCACTGAACTCCAAGGCTAGCTAACGTTCATTGGTCTAATGTCCATATAGTGATGAACAGCCTTCACAGCAGTATCAATCACTGCAAAGTGAGAAGATACTAGATATAGCAACATACTTGTACTGTAGTGTAAGCACAAAAGGTCAATGAACTATAAGGCTGATGAAAATGAACTAAATTCATCAGTTTCCTCATACAACCATGTCTGTACAATTTAGTGATGTACAGACTTTCCATCAATTTTATTGGCTTTAAAGCAAGAACAAATATTGATAGATACTATTGCTATGAAAAAAAGTTCAGTGAACTCCAAGGCTAATGAATATTACCTGAATTTTACCCGTCTGCTTTAAAAGAGCCAGAAGGATGTTCTTTGAGTGGATGTGAGTTACCGGTAATGCCCTTCTGGCTCTCAGCTAATGATATTGGGTCAATTTGGCGAGTAGGGCGCAGTGGAGAGCAGCGGTCGTGTAATCCGAGAGGTCCTGGATTAGAAATCAATTATACTCTTTTCACACTGGTTTTGCTTGATCCCGTACTTTGCTTAGCCCCGTACTAATCCTTAACCCCGGACTATTTTGGGGGGCTTTTCACACACGTTGTTTTTAGTCCCGTACTAGCGCCTATTCCGGAATAAGAAAATTCACGCTGTTCTCACCACAATTTGTTAGCCCCGGATATCGTGAATGTTATGATAGGACAGTGGGCTCCTTCCTTCGCATCTGGCCAGCTGCGATACGCTCCATTGCGCAGTACCAGACTATTTTTCGTTTCTGTTCTCATTCATTTGCTTAGCACCACAATTGCGGGGTTAGCCCTGCTATTTTGCAGAGTTAGTTAACCACGTACTATAGGTGGGGCTAGCCCACTTTGGTAAATACGAGTCTGAACAGAAAGTGGAATAGGCTTAACCCCAGACTATAGGTGGGGCTAAGACCCCCCCTTAACCCCACCTATAGTACGGGGTTAAGCAAAATTTTGCTAGTGTGAAAACAGTATTAGATGCGCTAGTGCCCTTTTGGAAGGCATCAATCCTCATTATCAAGTCCTTCAGAAGGCCTGTTTCCATTAGCTCGAGTTTGCCAAATAGCTTGAGTTTGCCAAATAACCAGCTATTTTAACTATCCCAATCAGAATTTAACCAGTTAATTTGCGCCTTCATCAGCCTGCAGTTGCAATTAGCGGGCTATTTGATTGAGAAAATATCCTAAGAAATATTGGTCTTGTTTCCAAAATAGCCCACTATTTGAAGAATAGCGGGCTAATTTGTTTGTGATGAGCTTATCGGTCTGGTGAAGACGCAATTTAGGGTTTTGGGAAAATATACCAAGTCTGAAAATAGCAGGTTATTTTGCAATTTCGGTCTAATGAGGAAAGGCCTTATGAGACAAAATATGAAACTTAATCTTTAATCAATTAGGTCATAATATATCTGAAAATCAAGATGTTTCTACATGTGAAAATAGAAGTATTATGAAGTCGAAAACCATAAACATTTCATCATGAAAATAATACAATTCTTCATGAGAAAATTCATAAAAGGACATAAAGGTGAAGGGTCAAGAGAAGAAAAGATATAATAACAATCATTGAGATGTAAGATTCAAGAACATAACAATCATCTCCGGAGAAAGATTGAAAAAGAAACATGTAAACATCGTCCCTGCCAAAATTCTCATCACTCTTTAGAAAATCTTTAAAAAATCTGTTTTGAATAACAACAAACATTTAAAAACAAAGCTAAAGAGGAGTCAATGAACGGAAAACAGAGATGGAATTGGGCCATACAATCAAAAGCAACGTATATCCTGCCAATAACATCTGTGGAAGTTGAGTTGTGGTCGACTATTAATTGGCCGTGTTTCCTCTTCTCTTCGCCCTTGATAAAACAAGGAAATTGGGCGTTCACATTCCGGAATTTACAACAGGAATACAAACAGGAACAACTAAAATAAACACTTAATATTTGTTTGGGTCCTTTATATGTTTAAAGACAGAAAATTGAAGTACAACAAAAACAATAAAGCTAACCTTTAAAAAAAACTTACATGGAAATATTGAGAAATTTAGCTCTGATTATTTATTTTTTTTAATTTAAAAAATCAAAAAGAAGTCAAGTACCCCTAACAACTGAAGTGCTCATATTTATATTTGTAATTTGTTGTTGTTGTAAGTCTAAAATGAAAGATAAACTGGTTGAATTAAGGCCTTAGTTGAATATTTTCAGATGTAAGCTTTATCGTGTCACATTCTCAAGAAACAAATAATTTTTTCACATATCAATTTTGTTTTACAAAACTTGGTAAGGGTATTAAATATTAATAACTTAGTTCTTAATTGTAAACAATACATTACCAAACAACTGTTATGAGAAAAACTCACAATTCCCAGAAGAGCTCCTAAAAACATTTTTCTGATTGCTACTGAGAATATTGCTACCTCTTCAAAATCAAGCCGAGCATTAATACCTGTAAGATGCAGTGCTATGCTATCCAGTTATTTACTTTAGGGCAAAGCACTATAGATAATGATGAAACAGCATCCTCCTGTTTGGGACATTAAGATATTCTCTTCCCAAACACAGGAGATGAGCCAGGCTGGAGATTCCCTCTTTAGATGTCTAAAGTAAAATCCCTCTTGAGGTCTGTTTTCATCAGCTCGAGTTTGCCAAACAACCCACCATTTTCCGACTCGGGATATTATCCTGAAGCTCGAAATTGCGTCTTCACAAGACTGATACGCTCCTCACAAACTAGCTTGGACAAGCGCAAATTAGACCGCCATTTCCCAAAATTTGGAAACAAGACCAAGATTTCTCTGGATATTTTCTTGACCAAATATCCTGCTAATTGCAACTGTGGGCTGGTTAATTTGCTATTGGGATAGTAAAAATAGTGAGTTATTTGGCAAACTCGAGCTGATGATGACAGGCCCTTGGGTACTCCATTCATTATTCAGTGCGTAAAGGCACCCTTAATACACTTTAACCTCTCCTTAATCAAAAATAATCTTGAATTCTGAAACGATTGAAAATAAATTTGAACAGAATCAGATACAACTATCACTACCGGTAATCATTTCTATAAATTATCTTTAAAATGGATATGGATGAAGAATGTGTATGCAGTTGCTGAGAAATTAACATACTAAGCAAGAAATGCTATAAAATGACAGGACTCTGTGTAGGCAACATACTTTGTCTCTCTTCTATGTTGTGCCAAGTGTGCATGTCTGCATTAGTGATTTTCAATAACAGATTTAATTTTTTGTTTAGTGCTATTATGGCTGGTATACCACATATGTACTGCAATATACCACAATTTATGTACTGTAATGATCACATTTCACAATTAATATCCTTTTCAAATTATCTTGAAATAAATCTTCACCGCAAGTATAAATCTGGCTTTAATAAGCCATATTCTCATTTACTCTCATTATGACTTGCCTATCATCACAAAAATGGTTTTCTAAATGATAAGAAACATAAAAATCCTGCATTAACAAGATTTATTTCTGATTTCTTGCTGGAAAAAAAATCTATAACCTCAGAATATTTCTTCACACGTATCTCAGCTGTAGATTCGTTAGTACATGCATTTTGCAATCATCATTAAATCGGATGTGTTAGCACCTAATACAGGAACTCTTCTTCCCCTCCACAAACTACCGGTAGACCTAATTATAAAACCCCTTTTCCCACATCCTTATTGATCCTCAAAAAATTGCACTGGAAAATGGCAGAAACAGATACTGTTCACTGACAAACTTGCGATATACTCCCATGTACAAGGAATGTTGTACGTGAAGCTAGCTGCAGATTTCAGTTTTCACTTCATATTGATCGCAATCTAAAAGAGTCTACATTCCTGTTAGTATTAGAAATCCCTTTCAGTCGATAACAACTAAACTCTAGCATTTACTGCTCTTCTTCCAAACACTAAAAATATCAAATCCAAAAGACAAGCGCTTTGCAAAATACAATTACTCACAAGGGAAAGCGACCCGATTAAAGGTTTTATCAAATTTTCGCTAGAAATGAAGCTGACACCTCCATTTTTTCAAATTAAGATTTTATTAACAACATTCAAACAAGAAAATAAATCCTTTCTTTTTGTCTAGCTATATGGTTTTCATATAGCTATACAATCAAACCTTTCCACCAAAGGGCATTTCACGAAAAAATCTTCAGACAACAAATAAATGTGTAGCCATTTTGTTTGTTTCTACAGCTATACAGTGAGATCTGCACATCTGGAACATTTTCAACGAATGACATTACATTAAATGACATTCAGACGAGAGAAAAAAAACTGATAAAATTGTATCTTGCTAGTTGGTTTTCGTACAGCTATACGGTGATATTTTCTAGTCTGAATGAGGGGAGGGGGGGTTGAGAGCAATGCAAATTGGACACCACATCTTGTCTTACATCTGATCCAATAGAAACCTCGATGCGGCCGTCACTGGGGTCTGATATCATCAATGACTTCCAATAAATCTTCCTGAGCAAAACTGCTTTAATCAAGTCAATATTGCTGCTCAATTACGTTGGTTTCGGAGATGAATTAGCCTACAAGTATCCCTTCATGAATGCAAGTATGCAGGCCTGCTTTTATATACCTCGGGACCTTCTTTTGTCTTCCTTTCTCTCTAAACCTACCTCCCTTCTCTCCCCCACCCTCTCTCACTCTCTCTCTCTCTCTCTCTCTCTCTCTCTCTCTCTCTCTCTTTCTATTACACTTTCTCTTTTTCTCTATCACTTTCCTTAGTCTCTTTATCCCTCTCTCTCTCTCTCTCTCTATCTCTGTGTTCGTCTATCTGTCAGTCTTTCTATCTATCTATCTATCTATCCATCTATCTATCCATCTATCTATCCATCTATCTATCCATCTATCTATCCATCTATCTCTCTTTCTCTCTCTCTCTCTCTCTCTCTCTCTCTCCTTGTCTTGTGAAAATGATTAAAATGTTGGTCCAAGTTTGATTCTTTCTTGCTCTTGAGAATATTAGCTCATACTGTCCTTTTGTTTCCTTTCTGAATGCCCAACCCCTTCCTGCCAAAGATTGTTTATATTCTCTTTCCTTATTCATCTCTCATGAATTTTGGAAATAGAATTATAGAAAATGGATCCCTCTATTTCCTTTAGCCTGATTAACACCTCCTCCTCATACTTTACATAATATTTGGACTGACATTTATTGTAGGTTGTCAGCTTTCTGCAAACATTTTGAAATTAATCGAAAACCGATCATTTGTAAAGCAGCTGGCGACCTTTTCTCAACTAAATATTGCTTGGAAATTAATAGTCCTCAAACAATGAATACCTGTCTATGATCAGTCACCAATCAGTCCAAGAACTGTCGGCAACTGTTCGAAAAACCAAGAAAAACCAAGAAAAACCTTTTCACAGCCACTTTGGGCGGCAAAAGGTTGTTTGATGAAAAGCATAAACATATAGCCAACCAAATGCTCTAGAGACCAATATCCGACCACTGACAACCTTTTAATGACTATCAAAAACCTTTTTCTGACCTCTGATAACTAACTCCCGGACTAGTTCGGGAGTCAGTGAAGAATCATAACTATTGTGTGACTTAGGCTTCATTCATCACCGATATTCCACTCGCCTAAAGTTTGCCAAACTTCTAGTACCTGCCACTTCAACGACACAATAACCTATACCCTATATTTATAACTGGCATGCTGTCTCGTTTTCTCTATCTCCAAGACTTACAGCTCAAGAACACACAAGTGATGATGATGATGATGATGATGATGATGATGATGATGATAATGATGACAATGATGGCTTCTTGTATATAGCGCCAGTGTCCGCCTCTCATCAGAACTTATAACATAATGCAAACAATCCTTTTCATCTTTCTTTCCACACTCAGGACCTTAATTTCTCTTTCCTTATTAAATCCATCCTGATACCCACTTGTCCCAATTTTGGCGAATTTCTACTACCATTCATGTCAACTTCATAAGACACAATGCCCGAATCCTTTACTTTATATCTTGGGCATGCTGTCTCCTTTTCTCTTTCCACAAAACATTCAACTCCAGACTTGACAAGTCTGAGTGCTTGTAACATTAGGCACAAGAGGCCTCTCCTCATCAGCTCGAGATTGCCAAATATCCTGCTAGTTAAACTTTCCCTGAAGGCAAATTAACTGGATAATATGCATTATCATCAGCCCGAAAACGCAATAAGTGGGATAATTGGTCGAGATCTAGTCATCCCAAGATATCTTGGGCTAGTTGGGCTAATATCCCACTATTTGTCCGGTGCGTCACCACCAGCCCGAAGACTCGCACTATGCACGAAAGCTGAGTAAAATATCTCGAGTTTCAAAGTCGTGTCTCGAGCTGATGAAGACGCGATTTGTAACTTTGGGCTTATTTCCCAAATCAGAAATAGCGGGCTATTTGGCAATCTCGAGCTGATGAGGACATACCTTTTGCAACCCAGTCGAGGGCCCAGGCTCTGGTGTAGCAAGAGATAGATAATATTTGCACAGCTGAGAAGGGCACAGGGCCATCAAACAAACTTGGATTGAAGATGGATGATGACCTGCCAGCCAGCCTCCATCCCTGTGTTATCATTCACATAGATCTATCCATCTCAATACCAGAGTCTATATCTATGAGTATGTTCACACAGGACAGTTGTAGTTTTAAACTTTGAGTTTGTGAAACCTTGAAGTTATACACAATGTAGTTTTAAAGGCATCGTTTAACAATTTTAAATCTGAGATGCACAGCCCTACTTGTTATCAGTGTCTGTGATATGGTGTTATATTGAACCTCTAAAAAATTGCGCTTCAAAGCAAACAGGAAGTATCTCAAAAAAGTAAAAATCTTTGAGTGACCGGTTTTACCATACTTGTTTTCCCCAATAGACTGTAGTGTTATGAAAACCTTTAGAAAAATGCAAAATTTGGTTTTGATTTACAATCATAAATATCTTGATAATCGAGACAGGCGATCGGCTTGTAAAAGTCACGGGGTTCCTGACTGACCTAAAGGTTTATAATTATCATTGCAGCATGAGCTAAATCCAGGATTTTGTTTCAGAATCTGAGACAAAGTTACCGGATCCCTTTAAACTTTAAGTTTGCGAAACCTTGAAGTTATACACAATGATCCACTGAGGGGATGAGGGTTCACACAGGACTAAAAAGATGATTATTCAAAGTTTTTAACTACAAGCCGGAAAAGCATTAATTTTAACTACAAGCTGGCATAACCTCAAAGTTAAATGCATCAGCATGACAAATAACTTTGAGTGGGGACCCTCGCTAGTCATAATTATTGAGCTAAGCATTAGATTGCATGTGGTGTATAACATCAAGTAAACTTAAAGTTTGGTAACTACAAGTATCTCTGCACAGCACCTAACTACAAGATGACTTCAAACTTTAAAACGTCAACGTAAACTTTAAGTCAATGGTCTGCCGTGTGAACCTAACTTACATCAACCGCCAAGGAGGAAGCAAACTGGATCACAACAGCATGTCCATATTCATTTTGAACAAATATTACTTTAGAAATGTGAATGATTAAAGGGTATTGAAAAAATCAAAATGCAACTCACACCAGATCAGACTCGGGTAATTAATCTTTGATCAAAGACTAGCTTGATTTCAAAGAAAATGTTGAGATCCGGCGCAGATGTAAATATACTTTGTTAGCTTTCTTATTTTTTGTACAATGTATATCAGTTAGGATGAAAATCAAAGAAGTGTCCTAAGAAAATTATTTCTTTTCACAAACCTTTATAATCATTCGACAAAATTGATGAAAATAACGAAAAAGTTTGGATTGAACTTTCACACCACGGTTGTGTGTAGTCCCACATACCCATTACGGTGTGCGGTGCATATGATTCTGATCATTTCACAGTACCGGGTATACATCAATTCTAATATGTATGACATATAAATCAATATTTCCCCCTTGCTTCCGGACAGTTTCTTTCACCATGTAACTGCAGTCAAACTCAACTTCATCTTTACAACATTTAACACTTACCTTTAAATGAGAGTCAATAAGTCACCAGAACCGTCCCCTAGTGCAGTCTTAGACAATCCCGGTGACAATCCTATTCTCATGACGGTTATTACACTATGAAATCACTGCTTACGCTGAAATTTAAAATGAGAGAAGGAGAGAAAGGAAATAACTGAATATAAAAATTAAATAACTCAATGACTGCCCTTACATAGGCACTTATTCTGCAAACATCAGCCAGTAAGATCTTTTGAAAAAATCAATGAAAATAACTTTTTTAATAATAAATACTAAAACTGTATACATTGCAAGAATGTTGCGACGCTTCGAAATTGGCCATGGTGATATAAATAAGGTAGTTTTTTAATTGTTGTTACTTTGGACTTTGGAGACATCCTTACTCTCATCATATACCAAAAAGATTCTGAAAATTGTAACTTGTAGTATTTTCTGTAAAAATATAAAGGAACAATTTCACTTTGACTAAAGATAAATAGTCTAAATTCTTTACATAATGAGACAAATAATATTCATTTTTACTCAAACTTTCATTCATCAGTGAGGACTGAGCCAAACATACTTATTGTCACCATGTCTGTATTTACAGACTATCCTAATGCCATCCTTTCATATATCTTGTAGCTCTGTATGAACAAAGTATCTGGGTTAATCAGGAATCAATATCGGATCTATCAAGGTTATTAAGTCCTAGGCCCAATTCACACTCACAAAATAATAATGCCCTTGGAGCAATCCCCAATATATATACTCAAGCTAAATTTTCCTTCATTTCTGGCACCATTTTTGGTTAATTTTACACTCATGAGACAAATCAATTAAATTGTCTCTGAAATAGATCTGTAAGCTTTTATGCAAAATACACATTCTGGCTTCTAATGACTGGTTCAGACAGCTTCCAGCTTCACACCAATGCTGTTTCTCGTAAGTAAATGGTTCTTGGAGCTGTACCATGCCTCTGGACTACTACAGTCCTGCAGCGATATGCGTAACTGGAGTGCCTCAAGGTGCAGTTGTGTCACCTTAATTATATAGAATGATCCTGCTTAGAGTCATTTTTTGTTTTACATTGTAAGTGTGAAAAGGGTCTTACTATAACCCTTCCCCCCCCCCCCCATCTCTCTTGGAAATCAATATCTTTGTTTACACACGCTTTCCCAGAAGAGATGGAGGTGGATTATTTCACAGAAGATCTCTATACTTGCTGTCTGATTGTATATCAAGATGATGCCCAAGTACCCCACAGACCAGGAGTTATTAATCAATTTGTCAGGCAGGCCAAAATAAATGAAGTATAATGTCCCTTCTAGGTAAAAAAAAAAAAAAAAAAGCATTTCCATTCCCCCTCTTCTCTGATTGAGATAATCATGGATAAGATTAATATTTTTTTCCTCTTTTTATATAAACTTAATATATACATTTTCTGTTGTACTAATTCTATTAAATTAGAGATATAATATGTGAGCAAGAGAGCTGACAAAAGGTTTGAAACATTCTCACAAGCAAACAGTCAGTGGCAGTCCATTTTTATCTAGGGTAGTTATAACTCGCTATTGTTTTGCTACATCAAATCATTTGGCTATATGAATCTGGTCCATCGGCCACCATTTACATGGATTTACATGGAGAAACCATCTGATTCGTGTATGAAATGGATTAAGAATCCATGTTATACCTATGAATATACCATGTGGAGATAACAGAACAATTACACATTAATTTGTCTCTTCCCCAAGCATTCATGGTCTAAATTGTAAGACTATCATAGGCTTTTGACAATGTTCCTATTTTAACAATGGAAGCTTATAGAGCTAACTAGTCAACAGTGATTAGTCTAATCCCTTTTCAAAGGTGGACATCATAATCCTCTCACAATAATTACTTCTTTCAATTGTGATTTATTTCTTCCAAAGATTCAAAGTGTGAAGCACCAGGGAAGTGTTCACACCTAGGGCTTATCCAGTACAATGAATGATGTCCAGGGAAGTGTTCACACCTTAGTGTAAAGGCATCTATGACCAAGTTGAAAGCTAACTGTGCAATGGCATATAAACTATAAAGCATTTATAGTCAAAACCACAAGCACATAGGCCTAGTCCCACCTAACAAATAAAGTCCCTGGTAATTGAGTGCTACTTCAGTGCAAACTAAGTGGTTGAAAAGTAAAATTCATCTTAAACTTAAAGAGATAGAATGGAAAGATTCAATCATAATCTATCAATGTGGGAAATTGTATATTTATAGTCTATATTATCTGAATCATGTTTCATATGCACTTGATGGAAATCTGTCACAAATGTTTTTATTTTAAAGGATTACATTAGGAAACACTTGGATTTTTTTTTTATTTATAGCACAACAGTGGTAAGTTACACCCTTAACCAAAATGCATTGTTATATTTAAAGTAAGGTGTGACCAAGCCTTTAATGGTACTTCTTGTAAAATGTTCTAATTCAGCCATTCTCTCCTGTATTGCCTAGGGCTTATCCAGTACAGTGAAATGATGTCCAATAGATAATGATGATCATTAAGTTTTTCTGTCAATTTCGTGGTTGTGATGAAGGAGAAGATAAGAGAGATCAACCTATTCTACAACTTTATCCCAACAGGACAAATAAGATTAGCGATGCAAAGGTAGTTCTGTTTCATGTAACGATTATTTTTTTTGGCAAATACACTGGATCTTGCCAAAATGATTAATTTATGATTGTATGATAATCATTTGATATTTCTTCGATGGTCTAGAACTGTTAAATGTTTTGTATCGTTCCTTGGAAAGTAGCTAAATCAAATCAAGTCCAATCTCATTAAGTCTTGTTTGTGAGAAATGCTTACAAACACATTTTTCTTCAAATGATCTCCACCCCCCCCCCCCCAAAAAAAAAAAAAAAATAATAAATAAATAAATAAATAAATAAATAAATAAATAAATAACAAATTATTGATTATGAATTTCTACTTAGGAGAATATAAAGTACAAAACAGCTAAACAAAATCCATGGCAGACAGAACTTCAGAGAATACATACACCACACCAAGACAATTGGTTTCTGAGGGCTCAGGCAAATGTTGCAAGTGAAAGGGTCTTCACGCTTAGACTATACCTCTCACACTCCAGAAAATGGAGTATTCTGCTCATGGACTGCCATCATAAATGTAAGACATCATCAAGTAGTTGTATCTGGGTCTCATAACCTGATGAAAGGATCAGGTGATCGAGTGATTATGGTACCACCTCACTTAAAGGTAAAGTTGAGTTCTGGTCATGCGATTGAAACGTTGTGAAAGAAACGGTGTGGAGTTGATCAAAAAAGGTTGATCATATAGTATTGGTGTGTACTGCAAGGTTCTGGAATAATCAAAATGATACCGGTAAAATTTTTGGCCCAGTCTCGGAAAAGTTAGAAGCGCTGTACACAGAAAGATGTGCATAGGACTGCACTAACATGTGGCATTAAAATCTGTCCCGATTTTTATGATGTTACATGTCATATTTAGAATATTAAAGCATTTGAAGAGCCATGCTTTTCAGGAAACATTTTTTATCTGATGTTCTTCCACACTTGCATAATCTAATGATAACGCTCACAAATTGTTTTTTACCTCTTCCAAGAACTCAACCTTCTCTTTAAAGGTACTTCCGAGCCGAAGGGTTCTGTAAAACAAGTATCTTGTAGAGGTCTCTCATGGTCTAGTAGATATGTCGCCGGACAGTGGATCGCATGGTTTGCGGTTCGAGTCCCATCGTGACACCAGTGTCCTTTGGCAAGACATTAATCTACATCTGCCACTCTCCAACCAGGTGAAATTATTTGGGTACCCGATAAAAATTCTAAATGACAACCATATTGGCAGGGCAAGAAGCTTTCACATTCACTTATAGTAAAAGTGCCATTGAGTGTTTTAAAACTAATACGTTGGTGCCTGTTGTGATTCTATTATTTCATAGCAAGAAAGTATTACAAATCTGAGCCACTTACAAATCATATGAAAGTCTCATGCACACAATACTTTCTTGAAATGTTTACAGTAATATGGAGTTTCAGTCTTGGAAATTAATTTTTGAGAGATTCTGTCTAGAATTCATTCTGAAGGACTTGACCATGTACTTAATGAGTTTTTAGAATCAATACAAAATAAATTAACAGACTTGTAGATTCAAGAACTTCTTTTAAACCAACTGCATGTACATCTAAAAGTAGCTCAAGATAAGGTGCCACACATTTATTCAACTGGCATTCGGAATGCCGCCAGAATGCCCTAGTTAAACTTTCTGGAATGGTTCCGGAATGCACCCATCTAGAAGCATTCTCAAAGTAGTGATGCGATCTGCGCCTATTGTCTAGAGAACAATGGGGCATTCCAGAATGTGCCCAAAATGGGGGTCATTCTGGAATGGTCTCGGAATGGGGGAATTAAAATAAGTCGCTGGAGACTGCTGGCGATTATTCAGATATGCTGGATTCAAATGCCGTCATAAGGTCCGACAGCGCAGAGCATTTTTAAAAGGAGTAAGAGCCATTTTGATTTCTCTTTTTAAACAAGGTATAACATTCGTTCTCTCAGCTTCTGATCTTCCAAAGTTGATAGCAGCGGAAACACATTGACGCCTTCTTGAAAGAAAAAAAACAAATCTTGGGATTACGTTTTACATTTTTTATGAAAAAAAAGTTGCGGTCGCTTTATTTCTTAACCGAAAGAAGGAATTTGATGCTATGAGCGGGTTACAATACTAGTATTTTACCGCTCGAAAAAGAGAAGCGAAAAACATATACAAATCGCTGATAAACCTTATAGAAGACAAGTTTCATTCATTGGCCCTTAACCCGTTGCCTACTGGAACCCAGTGGCTTCTGTATCAAGTCTATGGGAATGAGAGAATTCAGTAGATCGGTTTACAGTCGTTCCATAAACCTTCCTTCACTCGTTACTCAGCTTTTAAAACATACCCTTCACATTGAGCAGATGAATAAAACTTGACTCTGAATCAATTCAGATGGACTACCTTTATCAAAAAAAGGCTACTTCTCAAAACCCACTTAACCCAGAAAGAGAAGAAAAAAATCATGTCGTTCTAAGGTTTGCATGAAAAAATGGCCTCAATATGTGATGACTTCCGGGGAATAGCCATCGTTGGCGAGTGTGAGTAGAATAATCCAGTCTACTGCTCTTCATACGAGCGGACCTTTCTGAACCACTTATAATTCACGAGATGATCCAATTCCCTAATACATCAAAGGAGAGTACTGAATGTGAGATTTTATTAAAGCTAATGCCACTTGTTATCATAATGGATATGAAACAGTTCTCTTGACACACTCTTTTATTTGTATATTTGAGGCAACAAAATTACTCTTTATCCGTCAAGTGTTCCACATCTACCCTAGATTACTGTTTTTAACATGCTGCTAGTACTTCTCCTTACTCCCCCTCTCTCTCTGTCTCTCTGTCTGCATGTCTCTCTCTTTCATCCTCTCTCATCTTTCCTAAACTGGTCTCTCCTTACTCTCTCTCTCTCATCTTCTCTCTCTCTCTCTCTCTCTCTGTCTCTCTCCCTCTCTTTCTCTATCTCTCTCTTGCAATAACTCATTTTAATCTTTAACTATCTTTGTCCACCACTTTCGTCTCTCCCTCTCTGACAATGTGTGCTACATGTATGTACTTTCTATTTGCCATTTTCTCTCTCATAATTTCCATATTTTCGTCTCTTTTTCACCCTCTCTCATCTTTCCTAAACGGGTTTCTCTTACCCTTTCTCTATCTCTACCTCTATCTCTATCTCTATCTCTCTTTCTCTCTCTCTCTCTCTCTCTACCTCTCTCTCTCTCTCTCTCTCTCTCTTTTTTTTTTCTCTCTCTCTCTCTCTTGCAATACATCATTTTTATCTCTAAAATTCTTTTCCCAACACGTTCATCTCTCTCCTACTATGTCTGTCATGTACTTTCTATGTGCCATTTTCTCTCTCATAATTTCCATATTTTTATATCTTTTTCACCCTCTCTCATCTTTCCTAAATGGGTTCTATTTTTTTCTTTTCTTTTCTCTCTCTCTCTCTCTCTCTCTCTCTCTCTCTCTCTCTCTTCTTTATCCTCTCTGTCCACTCCTTGTTATTGAACTCTCCCCAAACTCTCCCAGATTTACTTCACTTCCCCTCTCCCTCTCTTCTTAGAAACCCTGCTCCTCTATCCATGTCTTCGGATCGATATTTTCCACACATCCTTATTTTATCCATGTAAATTGAAACTTGGTTTCATCCTTGAGTCTCCATAATGATTATTCTGCATGGAGCCTCCCAATGGCTTTGCTCTACATTCTCCAGACTCACTTTACTATGCTCTGATTCTCACCCCCCCCCCTTAACCCTCAGACCTATAAAGGACACGGAACGAGGTCAGAATCATCAACCATCAAAAATTGGAACATGAAATGTTGTCTGCTATGCTTACATCAATATTTTATCAACCGAGGTGTGCTCAAAATTCAACTCTGTGGTAAAAAGGAGATGTGGCCTGAATCCTCATCAGTATACACCTCATTGCTGGGTTAGGGAAAAACTGGGACACGGTGATATTGCTACTAAAGAGAAAACAATTAGTTGGAACATCACTCCTAAATCAGGTCAAGTAATTTCTAGGACTCTCCTACAATACAGCGTTTCCTAACTCAGGATTCCTGCAAAAAACAATTAATGTCACGAATGAACGGATAAGGGGAGGTATAAAGCACAATGGTATATAAGCTCTACTTAATTTATTTTAGGAGGACATATTATGTACGGGTAGAAAAATTCAAGGGGGTCGCGGAGAGAGTGGAGAATTTCAGTTGGGAGAAATCCGATTCGGCAAAGAGGAAACTGTGTCAACAGGCACTACTGTAGAGTGGATGGCTTCGTGCAATAGTAGACGTTGATTATTGAGTGAAAAGGGGCTCCGGCCATCCAGCCAGGGGGGGAGCGACTGTGATTAACTCACGCCGTGGCTCTCAAAGTACACTCCATTACAATTGTACAGGTAATCTAATACTCCTTAGCTGAGCAGAGAAAGATGCATCGGTTTACGATCATGTGGAGGGAAATGCGAAAAACTGGAGGGAAATGTGAAAAAATGGGGGAAAGCGAATGTCGTGATGTGCATGTTAAGGAGGTTTTATATTTCAAATCTGTATGGGGAAAAAATTGAATGTGAACGAGTTGGTCATTCAAGTTGTCATGACTAAAATAGGAAAATTGTGTCAATGGAACCTTGTTGCCGCATCTACAACTAGTCTGATTCAAATTAAACTTGGAATTATATTATGTGTGGAAATAAGCCATTTATTTAACAAGCGCAAATTACGTGATATAAAATACAAATGAAATGTACAAACATATAGCCACTGGAAAAAAGTTTACATAATCATTACCACAAAATATTCGCTGTATGAATCATTTAATTCATGCAAATTAACTGTCATTATGATTACTATCAGTTATCTATTTTATTGTTACAAATATTATGCACAATCTCTGTATATTGATAACTGCTATGTTTGCTACTAGATGCTGTATGTATATATGTGTTATTGTTCCAAATGCATTTCAAAAAATGAATATCAGCGCTCTGATAAACCATTATCATCTTGATCATGACATACACATGTCTCATTACTTACTGCTGATCAGATACGCTCGGAACACTTGTGCATGCATGCCTTTCTGCAGAGTAATCAAAATCAGCCTTTCAGCAAGACAATAATCTTGACTCTAATTAGCTGCTAAGAGACATATGTAGAGGTGAGGGGGTTTATTTGAAATTATGAGTGGTGATCTATCACCAATTTTGACAGTTGAGCTTGTACTCTAGGCAAGCATAATTTCTCACCTTGATCATTTTGCTATAAAAGTTATTTAAATCCTAAAAATATACATGTCTACTCAGTGACAGAGTGTAGGTCAAGCTGTGGGGGACAGGGGATGGGGGGATCTGGACTTGGCACTTACATAATGATGTACATGTAGATGAAAGATGAGAGAGCATGCATAGCCATCTAGAGAGGTAAAGAGATGGAAAAGGTAACATCTCATTTTCTTTTCACATTGTCTTTTCTTATCTCCCTCTCTATTTCTTTCACACTGTCTTGTATTTCTCCCTTTTCTTTCTCCCTCTCTATCTCTCATTGCTTTCACTTATCTTCTCTCTCTCTCTACTTTTCTTTTTTTTCTTGATAATTGATTGGGGCACATGCCCCTCCCCTTTCATAAGAGGTGTCATGGTCTAGTGGATGCATTGTCAGACTGTGGATCACAAGGTTTGCGGTTCAAGTCCTGCCACAACACTAATGTCCTTTATCAAGGCATCAATATACATTTGCCACTCTCCTACCAGGCATTAAATTGGTACTGGTAGGAAAGTATTCCTTGAATGCTGTGAGCACCAAAAAACATTAGCTGGGGTAGAGCCGGGGTAATATTGGAGCACCCTGAGCATCTTGGGAGGTAGATACAAGTGCTATAAAAATATCCAATATTAGTGTTAGTATTATTAGTAGTAGTAATTGACAACTCTAATGACAGTGATATCAGTCTTGGTGCCCGCTCCTCCCCATGAATTGTTGCTCATCGATCTCTAAAAAGCCTTGACATGACATTTTAGCTTTTCGGCTACGCAGAGTAATGCCTTGGAACAGACAGCCGTGTTAACCTTGATAGGTATGAGCTGTGGTGTGAGTATCAGCTGTATCACACTCTGTTCAGACGAACAAAACTATATGTTCTGTATAATTATCTAACAAGCTATTTGGTTTAAGCCTCGGTCACAAATGCCATTACGAACTGCTACGAACGTACAAACCTTTGTGACCATAACATTAGACATATCATTACAAAATAAACACTAAATATATATGCTCTCTCATAATACAGGCATTTCAAAGTGAACGTAATGGTTGGGTTCTTGTCTTATAATTATCAAAAATTTAGATTACTGGGGGGGGGGGGGGGGAATACTCCTTCGTCTTTTGAAATCACTGAGCATTACTTTTATAAGTTAATATGTTCTCATCTGAACACCGTACACCAAACCACTGAATAACAAACTTGTGTACTGTGAAGCAGAGGTTTGGCATGATTTCTTAGCAAATTTTGTCAAGAGTACATACCATGTAAACATCCAAATGGCATGAGAATTTTACACAATAGTACAATTCCTTCCCTAATGAATTGGTAATATATCTACCCTGTGTGTGTGAGTGTGTAGATTACATATTTTATATCATCTGTTCGCCCCTTTCCCTTGTTAAAGGTCACCATATATTCATTTTTACGTTTCTTTACACATTCCCTCTGGTGTGAAAGGGCCCATCAATCTTACGCAGGGATCACAACTGTGCATGGATTCATTCCTCATTCCTATTTACCTCTCTTGACTGATAAACCCTCCACCCTATCACCTGGTTGAGTTGCAAATTTTGCAAGGAGGCACGAATAAAGCCACAAAGGCTTCGACAGTGGCAGAAAGCTGGTCTTGTCAGCAGACATAAAAACCCTTGTTAGTCGTAACTGCATTACAGTGTGTCTGGAATGTGAGACTACGCAGATCGCATGGTCTAGTGCACCCTATAGGCTCTGTACTTATGCTGCTCCTAAAACAGCTAGGGACTGACAGAGCCAGTCTCTGTTCAAGACTTTATGAAATTGTATTTAAATTATATTTTGTGTGTTCATTTGTCTATTCTTATGAGTATGTACATGTATGTATTGATTAGTCCGATTGTATGTTTTTATCTTGGCTTGGACACCTTTGAAAAACAGCTTATAGATGACAAGGGCAATCAATCCCATGAGTGTAGAATAAATAAATATATACATTAAATTTTTTAAAAATTAATCAGAGTCCGTGACTGCAGACTACAGCTGGTCTCCCATATCACCACCGCAGCATTCTCGGCTCAAAGGAAAATCTAATCTCAATACACAACTACACTTAAAGAAAGCTAAAAAATTGGAGAGGCAGACTGGCGAAAGTTTGAATAAAAATTGACAAAATGTATGAAAGTTATGAATTTTTTGAAAGTTGTAATCACTATGCATTGGCACTTTAAATTGGCAAAATTGGTAATTATACTGTTACGTTGTGCCGGACAAATTTCCTAATTGTTTCAATACACGATGACTCAAGAGGGTCTTTTATCTTTACATGATTTATTTTAAAATTCTGTCCATAGAATATTTTGAGTAGTGCCCCGAGGGAAAAGGCAGTTATGATATTTGTAGACAAGGATTGGGAGAGCTGTCTGTGACTACGTCACGATCCACTGACCAAATGGCCAATTTGGGATTGACAGACATGTAGTGATCTCGTATTTCAAACATTCATAACTCTCTTATTATTGGTCCGAATTTGTTTTAACCTCAGCCATTCTGTTTCTCTTATTTTTTTCTGCTTTCATACAAATGAACTTAATACAAAGGTTGAATTGCCCTTTAAGATTGTCCGTGACAATTTGCTTGCTCCAAATACAGCTCAAGAAATGTATATTTGATTATGTGAAGGGGGTAGTAGGAGCAAAGATGAGGAGAGAGAGAGAGAGCATGAGAAAGAGAAGGATTGGGAATAGGGAATGGAGAAGTAGACGAGAGATGAGAGTAGAGAGTGAGAAGTCAACAGACAAATTCAAAGAGAAGGGAAGCGGGAGAAAAATAGGAAGACAAAAATATATAAGCGCAAACTGAAGTTACTATATTTGAGTCGATATCGTCTAGATTTATAGTTGTGATCAATATTTAAGAAAATTAATTACTATATAGGTCAGCATAATTCTACTCCCATCTCTCACATCTATTCATCTGTCTGTCTTTTTTTGTTTTTGTCTGTGTTTCAGTCCTGTTGCTCGTTGTATTTTCCTATTTCTTTTGTTTATAGCCATTATTTAGAAGTCAGTAGATTTTATTTTATTATACTTATTTATGTTTATATTTTATCAGTTGTTTAGTTAGTTTAGTTTGTCAGCACTTAAATGTATACATTATTCTTATCTGACAAGTTTTGTTTTTTTATTCATAAGCTACTCATGAGGGACCTTAAATCCACAAGCCTTGCTTTCAACCAAGGTCACCTCATCTTTCTTTTGTAACGCCATATTCTGTAAACTTGTTATATTCATGTCATATTTGTAAAGTGTGTTATGAAAGAAAGATAAATAAAACTTGAAACTTGAAACTTGAAACTATATATATACCATACTGAAGTATAAAGGTAGAAACAAAAAGAGGGGTTATAAAATACAGGAAGCAAAGAAAAAAACATTTTAATATGTAGAAGAGTTGCAGTTCAAAAAGAAATTACAAAGCATACATATGTATACATTCTGTTTTTTCATATAAAACCCACCCCTCCCCCCACAAAAAAAAATAGATCTGTATTTTCATAAATAATGTATATATAGAAAATAAGAAAAATTGGTGGTCTGTAATATGTCAAACATTTGGACATGTTTTTGAGGTTCATTAAAAGATTGTAATCAGGCAAAATTTGATTACAAGGTATTATGTCAACAAAATCCACATTTCATGTTTGTGGTTATGACAATTTTTCCTCGGGCACTGTGAGTGAGTGCCATGTCAACTCCATTTCATCAAAATGTCTTTGTCTACGCTCCTCACGGCCCGCTCTCTCTCTCTCTCTCGTCGAGCAGTGACTAATATCCACGAAAAATCGCAGCCTGCCTGCCTTCCTGCCTGCCTGCCTGCCTGCTCCGAAACGCTACAAGCAGGGCAATTGGCCTAATGCAATTTGTCTGCGCTCATGAGATACCCAGGTCTTCCACTTAAGAGTGCTCTGATCAATATTAGTAGTACAATAATCAACCAATTGCAAGTCAAGCTTCGGCCGGGAACGTGTCACCGCATACCGGTGGCACAAGAGGGGCTTCTTTGCATCGCGACCCCCGCTACATGTGCATCAGTACTGTATCGAGAAAGGCACGGTGTTTCCGAGGGGTGAAGAAAGGGTTTCCTGATTCAGTATTTATTTTTCCAGCGAATTCTACCCCTTTCTTTTCATCCCCCCTGTAGGAGGCTCTTTGTACGAAGCCATCAATAGCTTGTCATCTTACGTGTAAATAACCGTCAGCTGGCATTATGAGAAACTGGTTTAGACTTGGCTTGCATGTATATACGTGTGATGTCTAATATAATTAACATATTTGAGAGAGAGAGAGAGGAAAAAAATTGTCTCTTCCCACTCATATCAGCTTAGCTAAATATGTTCCATCACACTCACAGATCAGTGATACAGATCTTTTTTACGACCATAAGAAATATTGATGTTTCTATAAATTCCTAATGCATTATTTACAAGTCTAATCATTTAAGAGCTATGCTTTACGATTGCCTTTCCTTTATCTGAAGAAACATGTATGTCTCTGTAAATGCTTATAATCTAGATTTCCATTAAACGTTAAATCTCTGCCTTCTTTAGCATTGTATAGTCTTCCAAAAAGGGATTTTCCCCCAATATCTATGCTGATTCCTCTTTCTCTATCATGCATAAAAGACATACAGACCAAATATTTTATGAAAAGTGACATACGTGTATGAAATATCAAACCTTTCTGAGGTTTTACTCCTTTCGTTTTTAAACGAGCAAAAGACTGGATGATCAATTTCATCTTCTTCCCTCTAGTCATGCATACATGAGCTATAGTCTATAAACAAAGACCCTTATGAGATACTAGTTGTACTTCTCTATTTCAAAATTATTGCTTGAAATGTTTTGAGTGAAAATGAATAGTAGCTCAACGTACCTAGCCCATCAATTTGCATGGAATGTCAAGAAGACAAAACTAAAGTGTTATATAGGACACCTGTCTAAAATGGCCACCTTTTCTATTTCCACAAAGTCCCAAGAAAATGTGTTTTGTGTAAAACAACAGCCATGTACAGTACATACAGCTCCTGTATTTTTTAATCGCTCTTTAGAAACAGGTTCATATAAAGAATGCATATCGCTGACACCATCTTTACTGTAGCTATAAGGCTGATGTAGTCTTGGCTCAGATTGAAATATCATCTCCCTCATAGCATCTAAAACAACTGACAAGGTCTGATGCTAAAGACTACACACTACTTCTTTGTACCCCTCCTCTCCACTCTCTATCTATCCCTCTCTCCCTCTCTCTATCCCTCCCTCCCCTTCTCTCCTCTCCCCTCATCTCCCTCTCCCCCTCTCTCCTCACCTCTCCTCACCTCTCCTCTCCTCACCCCTCCCCTCCCCTCCCCTCCCCTCCCCTCCCCTCCCCTCCCCTCCCCTCCCCTCCCCTCCCCTCTCCTCTCTTCTCCCCTCCCTCCCTCTCACTCACTAAGCCTCTCCTCTCTCCCCCTCTCTACCCCTCCCCTACCCCTCCCCTCTCTACCCCTCCCCTCTCTATCCCTCCCCCCTCTCTATCCCTCCCTGGTATAAAATGCATCTCATGGAGAGAGAGCCTCAATTAAAGAATCACTCTCCACGCGTCACACCACAATCAAGACATATCCCATGGGTTGATTTATGCACATATCTAACTCTGCTCCCCAAAAGGCCTGTCTTCATCAGCTCGCGTTTACCAAATATCCTGCTATTTAAACTATCCCGACCGCAAAATATTCAGTTAATTTGCGTCTTCATCAGCCCAAAGTTGCAATTAGGGAGATATTTGGTTGAGATAATCATACCAAGAAATCTTGGGCTAGTTTGCAAAATATCCCGCTACTTGTCGGGTGCGTTTTTACCAGCCCGAAGACTCGCACTATGCACAAACGCTGAGCAAAATGTCTTGAGCTAATTTCTCGAGCTCGAGATTCAAGTTTCGAGGTCAAGTCTCGAGCTGATGAAGATGCAATTTGTAACATCGGGATTATTGCCCTAAACTGAAATAACAGGCTATTTGGCAATGTCGAGCTGATGAAAACAGGCCTGAACAGAAGGGGGAGGGATGTTGGAGAGGTATGTAATGACAGTGACATGGGAGAATTAAATGAATACTTTAACGGGGATGCAAGTCCTCGAGGTTCGGAGCAAGAGACAGGCCTAGCAATCCTGATGAGGAATAATATGATAAGAGTTATTGGCACAGCAGCTTGACTCTATGAATATCAGATAATAGCAACTGACCAAGTATGCAAGCTTCCTCTATTCCTCAAATAAAAATATATCCTCTCCTTTCTTTGAAAGATGAAATTACACTCTTTGTTGTAAGAACCTTTAAAGACTACCGGTAACTTATTTCACACAAATAATTTGGAGCACATGCAATAAATAAGGTTTTTTTCATGGACTACATCCGTTAAGCTGTTCACTATATTATTTTTTACAGAAACTTACTAATACCAATAAACTTCAAAATTATACACCAAAAAGGATTTTGTTTTGATATACATGCATCATAGCTAAAAGAAATTAGATGAGTTAAACCAGAACAATAAATTTGTTCAACAAATGTGTAGAAAATACAGTTCTATATTGTTGATACAACTTAACATACACACACACCAAACCCCCTCATAAATGTATAGAATACAGCTACATGTACATGCGTAAATGAAGGTACGTGTTGATATACATGTATGACTTGTGCACTTTGTAATAATTCATAAAGCTGACCTAATAAACAGTAGTTGTACGGTACGTATGACATTCACATTTCAGAAGGATTTGACATTTAGTGAGGAAATAGCTACATATACATGTGTAGATGAAGGTACGTGTTGATATACAGGTTGTACGACTTGTGCACTTTGTAATAATTCATAAAGCTGACCTATAAATACAATAGTTACACAACATTTACATTTACATTTCAGAAGGATTGGGCATTTAATGGCAAAATAGCACAGGAGTGCAGTTAATTGGGACTGAATGGGCAAGAAAATGTTTGAATTAGTCATGCATGCAACATCTTGCCATCTACTTTAGATGTGGACTTATCCATTACAGCTTAGTGTAAACATCACTGCAAACTCTGATTATGGTCTCTCTAGTGTAAACAATGCCAAAATTTCAACCACTGGGTAGTCTTGCTATTTCGGACCCTTTGATTTTATACTCAATAGTATCAAGACATACTTGTAGGTCAAATATATTGCCTGAATCTTTGAATCAAGCATTTTTTTTAAGTGGATGCCCCTAGGTTTTATTGTCACATGCAATGAGAGTTGTGCTGCAACATATTAATACAACACGAAGCATGTTGATGACATACATGTATGACTCTAGTAGTTGATTTTTAACATTCTTGGTGTTTGGGGCTGAGACTATCTTTGTAATACATACTAGGGCTGGCTCTCACGCCTCCTGCCCGATTGTTTAGAATTGTCCTCTCACATGACTGACTGCTGGACCGCCTGCCTCCTGACACTAAAGGCTTCAAGAGCCCCATTCACACCCAGCATATCTTCCTCAACAGTGACCTTTGGAAAGACACTATCGTTAAAAGATTGCTCAAAGTGAGATGAAATGACCCTTCAATTCCGTGAAATAATACCTTTTGTTAAAGATGGTTTTTAAGATTATCTTTCGTAAAACTCACCTTTGGAATGACAATCTCTTTCAAAGATAGCTAAAGGCATTGATTGTTCAACTACATCATGTCTTCAAAACCCAAATTTACATGGAGTGTATTTTTTAGAAAAATGAAATTAGGAAATAACTTTCTTTGAAAGATCTATAAATAACTTGAAGGTTGTATGTAAAGCTTCAATGGACCAATTTACAACCAAACTACCAGAAAAAATTACCTTTGGAAAGATATATTCTTTAGAAGAAATGTAATATTCCATTCCTAAAAAATACATGGATAGATTTATTTTTTAGAAGAAATTTAATATTCCATTCCTGAAAATACATGGTAGCTTCAATACTCAATAGCCCCATTTACACTTGAAGTGTCTTCCAAATAGGTGACATTTGGCTTTGGACAGATTTTTTTCTCCTAAATATAGTTTAAAGTGGATATCCTAGTAACATTAAATGGCCTTCGAAAGATGATATCCCAATAGACCAATTTAAATCCATACTTATAGGCCTATCCATTTTAATCTCAACCGCTAGACAACCGACCTTTGGGATGATGATTCTCTTGAAAAGTAGCTGAAAGGCTTCATGACTTTAATAGCCCCAATTTGTAGACAAACATGTCGTGTTGATCAATAAAGATGAACGCTTGTAACCCCAGGCTCAAAATCGCACTTACATGTAAGTTGGAAATTACGATAGTGAAGCAAATAGTGAAGAAAAGTGTGATGTCACTGAATTGCTTGCTCTACATACATGTATAACATCAGAAGGGCGTTTCACAAAACTTGTCATCAGTGACAAATGACAGTTTTTGGTATAAGCTACTGAAATCTTCGCTTCTGATTGGTTTTCAGCAGATATGTCACTGATTTTTGTCATTTGTCATTGAAAAAAAGCTTTGAGAACCGCCCCCCAGATCGTCTGTTTATCTGTTTAGAGCCAGAAGGGTTCTGCGTATCACGGGAAAGCTTGGAATCTCCAGTTTCGGACACAGAATAAAACAAAAACACAAACAATCAAACAAACAAAAAAATTCCAGTGCCTTATTGGTGGTTTACAGTCACCGAGATCATATTTGGGATGTTTTTTTTTAATGTGTCCTGTACGACATGATTTTTGTCATTCCATCCAAAAGTGAAAAATGTCTTGACATGACCACAGAATAACATTCGTAATACCATAACCAAGAACCATTATCCAGTGATCATATCAAGAGATGTATCATTTTTTAATGAAATGAATAAACAAGATCATATTTGGGATTACTCCATGCAATGTGTCCCCTACATGATGACTGTGTCCATTTATTTCATCCAATAGTGAAAAATATCTTGACGCAACCACAGAACAATGTTACTGATCCCGGTACTAAGAACCATTATTCAGTGATCATATCAAGAGATGTATCATTTTTTAATGAAATGAATGGACAAAAGTCATATCATACTAGTCACTGCCCATGGACTCACCCATTGTGGAAGTTCAATGGAAAATTGACTACCACTAAATGCAGGATTCTTCCGTGTAAACAGGCCCAACTGCCGAAGTCTTCAATTACACTCTGCAATTTATGGCGGGGGAGAGCGGGGTAGAGAAGCAGCGGCCAATCACTTAATGAGGATAAATGAGCCAACAGCCAGCCGCTGTCTTCAAGCGAGTCCCCCATTTCCCAAGACTGCTGGGCTTTTCTTATAAACGGGAGCCTTGGATCTCCAAGATGGAGATGGAGTTAGCAGACTTCTATGGTTGTGTTCATAATTTCCTTTTTTAAGCTTAATATCACAGTTTTGAACCATGTTTATTTATGCATTTATCTGCCGGTCATAATTTTTTTTATAATGTTTTGGGTTGAAGATTTTAATGTTAAACACAGGAAAGGCTGCATTTTAAAAACATGATTTTGCTATGAATCAGCTTCCAGAATTGCTTCAATGCTATCAAACTCTTGAACATGTTGTAACAAAAATCTGAAGGCATAAACCATGCATCAACTATAACCTATGCTGTAGGATCATTTTAACTAGCTTGGTAGTAGATTAACACCTACATTAAATGAATGAAAGATATACAAGAGATGTAACAAAGCACTAGCGCGTATTCTCTGTGCTATAAGATACAGAAATGTGTAACCCATAACATTTTACATTATTAAAAATCGTCCTGGTGCTATATGAATACCAAACCTGAGTCAGCTCAATTAAACCCCCCCCCCCCCCAAATAAAACGGAACAGAATTAAATAATACATGTATTAACACCGGATCGTGAAAGTGTTACAGATCAATGATATGATCGACGTAACATACTTCTGAGTCTGGATTAAAAAACTGTTATGAATGCACTAGAGTGGCTTGCTTTCCATCCTGAGATTTATGTCGGTTTCCTTTAGATCACTTCAAATGCCATTTCATAATGGTCTTAGCTAATATATAAACATCACGTGTTATCAATTTTGAATGGGAAGGTGGTGGGTATTACAGCTGCATTGTTACTTGAAGAGAATATTTAATCTTAAGTGTAATGTGTAAAAAATTAGCTAGAAGACTACTTAATTTTCTCCACACCTGGTTCGCGGAGGCAATGGATTCATTGTTATTTTATCTCTTTCTTTTATCCTTCCTTTCTTTCTTTTTTTTCTCTATTTCTTTCTTTCTTTCTTTCATCCTTTCTTTCTTTCTTTTTTTCTCTATTTCTTTCTTTCTTTCTTTTATACTTTGTTTGTTTCTTTCTTTCTTCTTTTCTTTATTCCTTCCTTCATTTCTTTCTTCCTTGATGATAGTCTTATAGATTGGCTTACTTAAGATATATTTTCTCTCAGAGAACACAGTATTGTTCCCTCATTTAATAATACAGTTATTTTTTAGTGTGTGCTTGTGCTATGTTCTTTAAAACTACAATCACTGGGAGCAGTAACAATAGGGTATTGCAGAAAAACAAAACAGAAATACATGAAGGCCTATACTGATTTTATTTTTGAAGGATTCCTTATACATTGTAACCATTTTAGTGTAGAAAACAAGGAAAAGAGGTCCTTTTTACCCACGGTAAGACGGCACGACTATGCATTGGAAGGCATGCATGGTGTTCAAATATTGGAGAAGTTTCTAATCATCGATGTGTTATATTTTCCTGCAGCTGCGGCTCTCATAGCATCCCGCAGGAATGCAAAGAAATGAGTCGTCGACCAAGCGAGGAAAATGAGCGAATCGGTCGTTACACAAAATGTGATGAAGGTAGAGAGAAGGGAAAAAAAGAGAAAATGTATATACATGTGCACACTTTATGGAGGCAAGGGGTGATGGATTAAACAGGTTTTGAAAGATGGAAGTAAAAGTCTGATGTAGGAGTCATTTATCATAGAATTAAATGTTTATCTTCTATTCTACTTGTAATTTTGTTGGTAGAAAAGCGAACAATTTAATTGACACACCCTTTCCTGGATAAACCATAGCGTGGTGAGGAACCAAAGAGAGAGAGAGAGAGAGAGAGGGGGAGGGAGGGAGAGAGAGAGGGAGAGAGAGAGAGAGAGAGAGAGAAAGAGAGAGAGAGAGAGAGAAAGAGAGAGAGAAAAAGAGAGGCAGAGAGAAAAAGAGAGGCAGGGAGAGGGAGAGAGAGAGGGGGTGTAAATATCAACAAGATCTAAATACAAATGTAACACATCTGTGGTATTTAACTTGATACTTCCATAATGACATTTCTAAGAAGTCTAACCATAGACAGCCTTGTGTATGAGCTGTGAAACGAATCCCCCAAGTCCTCTACATTCTAATGTGAAGATCCATCAACCCGACAAACAAACAACCTTCATGTTTCCCTTATCCCTGATCAAGAAACAAAATCAGAAGAAGCACCGAGAGAGAGAGAGAGAGAGAGAGAGAGAGAGAGAGAGAGAGAGGGAGGGAGAGAGAGAGGGAGAAAAAAAGAGGAGAAAGATAGAGAAAGAGGGAGAGAGAAAGAGGGAGAGAAAGAGAGAGAGAAAGAGGGAGAGAGAAGAGAGAGAGAGGGAGAGAAAGAGAGAGAGAAAAAGAGAGAGAGAAAAAGAGAGAGAGAGAAACAGAGAGAAACAGAGAGATAGAGAGAAAGACACAGAGAGAGAGAGAGAGAGAGAGAGAGAAAGAAAGAGCGACAGAGAGAGACAGAGAAAGAGAGAAGGAAGGAGAGAGAGTGTCGCCACGGGCTCATACTCGTGTGGCATTTTAGAGCGTCTTTATCAGTAATTAAGCCGGGTAATGCGCCACTCACATGCCCTCCAATGGGTCTCCTCTCTGCTAAGCCACTCTACATTCAAGGCACGTGCACGGCACTGCTCTCAATTAATAATCTCTCCCATCTACGACCATTGATTCTTTGCTCAAATTTGTTTCCCTCCTCGCCAGCCAGCGCTTGCACGCGGCTTCCTTTTCCTTCGATCTCTCCCTGAATCGTCTCTCTTCCACCATTTTTCTAATTCTATAGCCTCACTCGTGCTTGACATCACTGTTTTTTCAAGGAATACGCTTCCCCATTTATTATTCACTTGATCATGATGTTATTTTTTGTGGATGTTGTTTTATTGATATCAATCTTTTCAAGCCATTCTCATTTCCTTTCCTTCCCTTTTACACAGGTTTCTGTGCTAGTAATTGATATATTCATTGTTTTTCCTTGTTCTTTCCTCTCAAAGCCGTATCTCTATCAATCTCTCTCTCTTCTCCCTGCTTCCCCTTCTTTCTCTCTTTTCATCCTTGCTCCTTTTTTTTTAAATATTTCTCTCCCTTGCTCCCTCTCTTTTCTTTCATTCTCTTGCTCTTTTTCCCTTTCCCTCTCTCTTTCGTTTTCTCCTCTCACTCACTCCATCTCTCCAATCTTCTTACTCATTTTCTATTTCCAAGTCTCTTTTCCACCTAATTTATGCTTTTTTTTTCTCTAAGTTGGCTTCCCAAAATCATTTTTTTTTGCAATCTCACTATATCTTTCTTCTGAAAATATATTGTCTGTTTAATATTTTCACATAGGGTACTGACAGGAGTGAGGAAACAAAATGTTGAGCATTGCTTTTACTTTTATTAATTGTCACCCTCATTGAATTTATGTCATACCCATCTGTATTATTACACCAAGCATTAGCAATCACCTCTGCTAACCGCAACTCCTCCATCCAGTCACCACCTGCAGATTTTAGCCCCCTTTCACACATAGAAAAATATCAATACGAACAATAACTCTATAGAAGTGAACGGCCTGCAGCAATAGGAGTTATCTGATGCATGGCTGTACACTACTGTTAAAAAACATTTCATATGAGATTTGCTGAGATAGTATTATTGTTTATTGAATTGAATTGAATTTCTTTATTGTCATGCACAAATAAAAGGAAGGCATACACATTGCAAATGCGGATGTCATCGGACCCACTTACACATCCAAAATACCATTTTGAAAAACCATCTCTTTTTTTGGGGGGGGGGGGATTAGCATTTACACTACTCGAGGCACCCATAAAAAAAATTGTTGAAGATTGCTCATAACAATTTTTTGTGAGGGTCGTCGGTGCGCTGCATGCGTTAGCACGGAAGCAAGGAGAGTCACGTGTCAACAAATTTGTATCTCACAGAAGTTTACATTTACACTGCAAAAATCAGTGAAACTGTGGCAGGCATTTATAAAAAAAATACACTCCAGATGTGGATTTGTCCATTTCAATTTGTTGTTGTGTTTGCCGGTAGTTGTTATGTAACCAACAGTGGAATGTGAGATACTGAAAAATTTTGGTTGTAGTGTAAATGCAGCTATAGGGCTGTTTCGTAATGAAAGAGCTCAGCTGAGCGAAGTGTGAGAAGTGTATTTGGCTCAAGGTCAATGATAAAACAGGCATTTATTGATGATAAAAGCTTGACACAGATACTTCAATCATATCTGCCATGTGTGAATGGCCATGGACTCACATGAATAATTCATATGTACAAAACACAAATACAGGCGTACGTACACCTAAACAGATTCTTCTTGTGTGAATAACCCCTTAGCTTATGCAGTATTATACTCCTAAAACAAATTTGTAGTGTGAATGACCCCTTATCTGATACAGCATACACCTAAACAAATTCCTCTTCTGTGGAAGACCCTACGCTTGTGCATTCTCCTTTGCATGACCGAGATCAATTAGAAAAACTTGTTCCAAGGAAGCTGTATGGTTACATGAATAATTTTATCGGGTTCTGAATACGGACAGTGGCAGTGGTTTGATTTTCTAGCGTTTCGTAGGAGAGGTCTCGTTACATTTACTCACCTATCTTGCGTGTGACTCACTGCTCAGGTCAAGTGGCTATCCCTCGATGATTTCACAAGATCCTGGGTCCTAAAATACAGAGACAGAAAAGAAATTGTACAGGATTTGATGCTTTCATCCAAGAAGAAAAAGTTGTGATTTGGAATAGCTTGTAATTTTTGTTATCCTGGGTCCTAAAATATAGAGACAGAAAAGAAATACAGGATTTGTTCACTTTCATCCAAGAAGAAAAAGTAGGTCCATGCTCTATTGAGTTTAGTTTGTTTTCATTAATTTATTCATCCATCCAACCATTCATCCATCCTTTCATTCAATTCATCCATTTATCCATTCAAACATTCATTCATTCATTCATGCATCCAACCATTCCTCCATCCCTTCATTCACTCATTAATTCATCTGTTCATTCAATCACTCATTCATTCATTCTTTCATTCATACATTCTTTCATGCATTCATTCATTATTTCTTCTTTAGCAAGGTATCTCCTGCCAAGGCTTTCCAAAGGTGTTGTACTTGAGTCTCTGTGTAATACAGGTACAAATAAAATACAAAAACATTTTCACATAGATCTAGATATTATATAGAGGCACATGTTGTACTGAGGTTGCCTTGTATTAACAAACAAAACAAAAAACAAAAAATCATGGATTTACAACAAAAAATAAAACATTGAACACATTTGTACTATCATCAAAGTGATGTATTTACATATTTTCCTTTTAATTGTCTAATTTATGCATTCATCTCACAGCTATACCAATACTGTAATGAACTATATCAACAACTTGTTTAGCCCATTTCTCAAATATCCCAAAAAAGGGCTCTGTTTGTGCATTCAATTATTTATTGACATCACAATGCAATGGGGATCACATGACTTGGAACAGACAAGGAAACAGTTGCTTTCCCATCGATCTGATCGAAGCCAAGAGTGCAGTATTTGCATTTTGGAGCCGTCCCTTACACCAATGATACGCGAGGGTAATTCAAAACTGTCAAATCCGCTAAGGATCTTCATTAGACGGATGATGAAATTGCCCTGTGTTTCTACAAGTAATAACCACAGCCGACAGAAACAGCACCTGGGGTGTGTGTGACCACTCCCTCTTGTGTCTCCTACCCCCTGACTTATACACCACCCCACCCCCTCTACCCCTTTAGCCCCCGCCCCCCCCCCTCCCCTTATCACAAGACCCAACTTCTGATAAACCCTTCCGCACAAGAGTTAGGAGGAAAATTTTCACCAAATTTCATGAAGAAGCAGTGCACAAAGAAACGTCTAAATAACCATGTGCATTTGGCTCATTCGCACAAGGTACATGTACATAAATTATCAAATTTGTAACGGAAGACTCCTTTTGGATGAGAAGTACACAGTTGTGTATGATCCTCACATTACAGGCAGTATCCCGCTAAAGGTATGTCACGTTTATGCAAAGGGTTCACTTTGACCCTTCTGGGGGGGGGGGGTTCGTTTTAAAATCATGTTCTTACGAAATATTGCCCAATTTCCCATCTCACCTGTTCAATAAATTGAATCACTTATTCAATACATGTACATATATGATTTTTTTTTCTTGTCTGAACGGGATCGTGCCTACAACCGCAAGTGAAAACATGTCCCCAGCCCTGGAGGGTCTATTTCCTTGCCAAATTTGCTACAGCGCATCCCCTGGACCGCTGGCTGCAAAAGAATTTGATATTTGGGAAATGAGCCACAAATTGGGCAACTGAAATTATGATTGATGAGTCACTCCGGTTATAACCACAGACCCAAGCCTCACTAGGTAGGGTTGGTCATTAAAGGTAAGGTAGTCATTTTGGAAGATGCCACGATAATCATCCATAATTTCACTTCTAAATCCATCATTTCACTTATGACATTGTAATGGGTCTGGGCTATGATGTGCAATCAAGCTTGTTTTTAATATCATACACCTGTCAGTAATGAACACTTCTTTTGTTTCTTTGATTAGCATTTTGCACTAAGAAATGTATTTCATCAAACTTCAAAGAGTTCTAATGCAAGGTCTCTGAAAGTGATAGCTTGCAAAATTAATAAATTATCTACCCCAATTCTATTCAATGGAACATTACTCTCTTTCATGAGAGCCCTTTTGAGATCAGCTTCTACATGTATCAAATGAAATGTAACCTTCTCCATTATTCTTCCTCTCCTTTTTTTTTGGGGGGGGGGGGGGAGAGGTCTGAGCTACCAGAGCCTTTTGCTTTCATGAATTATCCAGAGCTCTTTCCAAGCCTAAATTGCTCTCCACTCTGTTTTTATCTTTTTCGCTCACCCCATTCATGTTATCTTTCCCTCAAGGTGAAAATATAGCCAGGACCTTTTCAGATGAGACAGCAATTTGCTCATTATCCTGCATTATATATTTAGGAGAGGAGCCCTTGAAGGAGCGCTCTGACCAAATCACATTACTCAAGGCAAGGAATACAGTTGATGATGGCTCGCAGCCTCGGCCTCCGTGATTCACTCTCACATGAATTAATCATTATGTGAGCCGAGCCGAACATGGACACATCTCATCGGGGAGGTGAATGCCAAGACACGGTTCCGCCATCGAGAGCTTGCCTGACATTTCAGACTCAATAAAGATACTCAAGTTCACCAAGACATTCAAGGATGGAGTCCTTGATGGGAGAACTGAATCTTGAGAGCAAGCTCTAATGAAGTAACGAATCGTCAATTCAGAGAAATCGATCTGTGGGAGAGACTTGAAAGACATAAAAATGGCAATATGTCATCATCTTTTCCCCATCTGTCTTGGGGATGAGGGGATGCAAACTTCAGGTACATCAAATAAACACATTCAAGATAATACCACATAATTTGTTCCCTAAACTATAAATTGTTTTTGGCACATACATTGTTTTGTGTACAATTAAACAAGTGATAGATGAGAAAGATAGGTGCAAACTTTTCATCACACATGCATATCTTTGTATTACTTATTGTTGAAGTACAGTACCTGGTATACAGTTTGTAAGACAATGGTTTCTCACTGTATACCAGATAAATCTCTACAATTGGAGAAAGCATCTAGCCAAAGATTTTAGAGCATGATTTGAATTGGTCAATGGTGTATGACAATCCTCACTGTCTATATTCCAATAACCCAAGTTCTACACAATACCGATTCTACAACTGGTGTGGACAGATCCAAGTATCTAATATTTTCAATAACGGAGACTATGAAATAATGCAGACTGGACTAGCCAAGCACTGAGCTCAATCAGATTCCACAGGCCAAAAAGGAAGCATCTATCTACATGCATATATCTTTTGCATTACTTTTTGTTGAAGTACAGTTTACAGTTTGTATGACAATGGTTTCTCATTATCTCTACAATTGGAGAAAGCATCTAGCCAAAGATTTTGGAACATGATTTGAATTGGTAAATGGTGGATGACAATCCAATGTCTTTATTCCAATAAACTAACTTCTACAACTGGTGTGAATAGATCCAAGTATCTAATATTTCAATAACGGAGACAATGAAATAATGCAGACTGGACTAGCCAAGCACTGAGCTCTATCAGATTCCACAGGCCAAAAAGGAAGCATCTATTGATTTAGGCATCCATGCTCGGGGCTGAAAAGCTAGACAGACAATTATTCAATTGAGCAGCCTGTGATTAAAGCTCTGAAGCTTTCGGCAGCATAATGTTTACACTTACGAGTAATCCAAATAAACCAGAATAAGCTTCATGAAGTTCATGTACCTAAAATTAACTTAGAGATGTATATTTAATTTCCCACATGACAATTGGAGATTGATTTAATTATTAAAAATATTACAGATTTGCTCTTACTTTCAACTATACCAAGTTGTTTGCTTCATGATTGAGAAGAAAGTATCATCCATTGTTCAGGCATTTAGTAGATTTATTAGAGCCAGAAAAATGTAGGCAATTGCCTGACAAATTCTCTCTTTTTACAAAATGCATTTTTTTAGGACATCTGAATGAATTTACAAAGTGCACATGTTAGTAATTCTGTCTCATGATCAAATAAAGATGGAACTTTATAGCACACTGTGAAAAACAGTAAATCACGATTAAAAATGTATACTTCCTTCCAATTATTCCAAGGCAATACCAGTAAATCAATGCAAAAAAAGGGATATCTGAAAAGAAGTGAGGATAGTTTTAAATGCATACTGTGCCGCTGCCACTGATCTCCCTATAATTACTGTTTCTTTTCCTGCTTCATTCTGAATTGAAAGTAACTGTTTGAGAGACTTGTATTTATAAGAGCCCTTTTCTTCTCACCTCAAGAACCAAGGGGAGAAACCAAGTTGTAGAGCTATTGTCCTTCTTGTTGTTTACCCTGCTCAAGGAATAGTATATAGGCCTGTTTTCATCAGCTCGAGATTGCCAAATAACCTACTATCCCGATCGCAAATTATCCAGCTAATTTGAGTCTTCATCAGCCCGCAGTTGCAATTAGCGGGATATTTGGTCGAGATAATCATCCCAAGATATCTTGGGGCTATAAATTTGCAAACTATCCCGCTATTTGTCCGGTGCGTCTTCACGAGCCCGAAGACTGGCACTATGCGCCAACGCTGAACAAAATATCTCAAGCCAATTTCTCAAGTTCGAGTTTCGAGTTTCGAGGTCGATTTGAAACTTCGGGTATATTTCTCAAATCAGAAATAGTGGGCTATTTGGCAATCTCGAGCTGATGAGGGCATACCTATTCACCTCGGCTCAATAAATGGGCCATGTGCTGCCTTTTGTAATCCCAAGCAACAATAGTCCTTTAAAAATGATTCTTGATCCCCCACTCAAGTGGGATAATTGGTGTCCTTGCACAGAATAGGTGAAGCACATTGAACAGACTCTAAATAGGACACTGGAGAGTCTTTACAGCAGTCAGTGACCACTTAGAAGAAGAAAAAGGCTAGTCACATATTGGTGATTTGCAAGGGGTTTAGATAATATGAAGAAAATGCATGGTACCAGACATGATTAGCATTTTATGCTTTTTTCTGGTCCTTATTATTCATTTGAGATATTTGTTAAACATACATTTATTATTGTTATCATTGTGATATTACTGTATTTGAAAGTTTGGATTATAAAACCTCAACTCAACTCAACTCAAATCAACTTAACTCATATTTATGCTTATACTGAGCCTTCCGCACTAATTTTCTTTGATCCCAAACATGTTCTACAAACTGATTTTAAGACACTCTCAAATTGTTGATATGTGACAGCCCTTCCAGGAGTTTAGCTATTCAGTTTTGGTTTGTGCATTCATACTTAAAAGAGAAATCAATTGAGTTCTCTGTGTTTTACAAAGTCACATACGTAGAGAAATTAATAGTAATTCTACAGCATTTTCTTAAGCATCTTACTTAGAGAAATCAATTCAGTCAGTTATCTGTGTTTTACAACCCTTCCTCCTTTGCTCCATGTGAGAGACACAAGTAGAAACAGATACAGAAAGAGAGAGAGAGAGAGAGAGAGAGAGAGAGTGTGTGTGTGTGTGTGCAGGGAGACAAACAAAGACACAGAAAAATCTGAATAATAATTATAAAGCATACTTATATTCAATTTTTCTTCAGCATCTTACTCAAAGAAATCAAATCAGTCCTCTGTGTTTTACAACCCCTCCTCCTTTGCTCCCTGTAAGAGACACAAGTAGAAACAGAGAGATAGAGAGAAAGAGAGAGAGAGAGGGGCAGGTAGGGGGCAGGGAGAAGGCAGGGAGACAGACAGAGACACTGAAAAAAGACTAATATTTAATTCTAAAGCATACATTAATTTTTTCTTCAGCATCTTTTCTCTTCAAATGCAGAAAGCCATTGTCCTTCCTGTTCATGAAGATTTCATGTGCGATGCCAAAATATGAGAGTGCCATGAGCACTGAACAGGAATTCACAAACATTATCATGATATATACATGTATGTGTTCTTTTAAAAGTAAATAATGGACCCTTGATAACTTTATACCCTGTGCAGTGTAGAATTTTCTTCATTCTTAATAAACTAGGCATCTTAAAATTTCAGCCATCAGAAAAATACCTTGTAAGATACACTTCTTTAATACTCTATCAGACTATCACCCATGCATGAATGAACGGATCATTTACTTTGCATACAATAACTGACAATTAATCTAGTCAAAAGACCTCTTTACTGCTAAGCTGTTTCAAAAGCCCAAAAAAGAATCTGGCTCTGAAAGAAATGAGACAAACATGCTCCATTTCTGTAATTGATGTAATGAGAGAAGGAGAAAAATAGCCACTGTCCGCCAGTAGGGGGCGTACTTGCACTTGTCCAGTATGCACGATAGATTACAATTCTCTGTAATCCTTGGTATGATAAACGTAAAGGATTTTAGAAAATAGTAATTGACAACATTTTAGGTGACCAAAGGATGAAAAGAAAGAGGAAATGTAAGGGAATAATTAATCCAACCTGACCAAATGTTTTGAGGAGTCTGGAGTCAAGATGGGTAGAATTTTTTTCTAGATCTAGCTGAATATACAGTGCAATCAGACAATTCATCTCCTCAAGTAATTCATCTTTATATTGCAGGTTTGGCAATAGACAGAAAATCTGTCTGCTTGGGAGACATTTTTATGTTTTGTCAACATCATTTGACTTTCTGACGATCTCCTCCGAAATAAACAAAGTCCATTTCAATCGTTAATGTTCAAAAGATGAATTGGCGAGGCCAAAAGAAGTCTCAGCAGAACATATCCCCAACAAACAGTCTGATTTTCGGTCTAGGTTAGCAAGTAAAATGTGCAATGACTGATTATTAATTCTTCCCCAAATAGCGTTGACTCTCTATGCTTTGATGTCATTATCAACTCATCTCAGGGAGAAAAAAAATACACGGGGGCTCGGGGCGAATTAGCCCCCGAAAGTCATAAAAGAGCCCCCAAATTTTGCATAGAGTTCAATGCAAAACAAATTAAAGAGTGTTATTTTAAAGGTAAAGACCAGTATTGGAAACGCCCCAATTTCAAAAAATGAAATGGAAGCTCTCATTACCAATCATGTGAAAGAATATGTTTTGACTAATACATGATAAAAAAATTTGCCGGGAAACTGCCTACTAATTCATATATTTGGTAAATTTGTTTCTCTCATGGTCTGTGAGAGATATAGGGTAGTCCCATATACATCTTTCTGTGTATAGTGCTTGTAACTTTATGAAGAATGGGCCAAATTTCTTATCATTTTGATGATTCCAGAACCTTGCAGATGCTAGATGCTAGATGATCAACCTTTTCTGATCGATTCCACAACGTTTCTTTCACAATGCAATCGCATGACCATAACTGGTCTTTACCTTTAATGCAAGCAAGCTTCAAAAGTAGCCCCCTAAATTTGTTAAGTAATTTTTTTCCCTGTAAATCACCGTCACCACTTTCACCATTTTCAATCCGCGAGAGCCCAACACAAACCCGCCGGAATACACGGGGAAGCAACCTCCACACACTCCGCCGACAGTGAAATGTCAAGCCTGGCTGCCTCGATCTCGATTTGCCATGGCCGCAGACACGATGAAAGCAATATTATACCAACAATTTGCAGATATACATTCTTAATTAAAGCTAAAACAATTAGCATTTCTGTAAGTGTAACTAACCTGCACGTCTGTCATGAAAGGTCGATATAATATCTGGCATGCAAGGACAAGGTCATCATCAGACAGGTAGGATGTCAACATCGCTCAGCTGTAAAGCGGCATCCATGTGTGATCCAAATTGATAGGCGCATGCGCACATAACAATAACAACAACAGAGCGATGGTCGATGGTCCCCAAAACCCGCTGGCGCTGGCGCGGATCCAGGGGAGGAGGGATGGGGGGGGGGGGGGCGGAGGGAGGAGCACGGACGAAAGAGAAAGAGTGGAAATTCACATCCCTGGTCATACTAATAACGTGCAAGTCTTGCGTTCTCTCTCCCTCTCTCTCCCTATCTCCGTTTCTACCTCTCACTCCCTTCCTCTCTGTCTCTCTATCTCCCTCTCCCTCTCCCCCTCTCTCTCCCTCTGAATATATTTCTCTCTCATCTTCCTTTTTTATTCTATAATTCACATCCTTAAATTTTTCTTTCACAGACTATCATGACTCTTAAATAGCTAGACAAAATACTCATATTTAAATTCATCTCTTATAAATATTTCCTTTTCTTATTTATATAAATAGATTCAATCATAATAATACAATATAGTATAAATGCAGCACATACAGCTTCATTGAACTAGTAGGTCCATGATTTAAATTACCCAGGGCCTCTGCCAGTGAAAATACTTCTTCATCATGTAACTAGACAAAAAACTCATATTTAAATTCATCTCATATAAATACTTCCTTTCCTTATTTATAATATCAATAGATTCAATCATAATAATACAATATGGTATTAAGGCAGCACATACAGCTACATTTAAATTATCCAGGTCCTCTGCCAGAGAAAATATTTGCTCATCGACTGGCAAGAGGCTGGGTCACAAATACAATAACATACAGTAACAAATACCTACAAAAGTAACAACAAAATACAAATGAAGAGCTTAATTCCAGAAGGAGCCTAATTCCAGAAGGAGCTAAATCCACTTTTGATGAAAATTGAGTTATTGATCTTTCAACAAAATTATTTACCAAAAATTTCGGGAGCAATTATGAAAAAATGCACCTTCTAATATCACTTTTCTATACATGCCTGTACAAAATCTGGTAAACAATTTCTTTTTTCTGGATGTAGCTTCTTTTTGAATTTTAAACTCTTCAAATACAGGAGCAGAAAACAAACAGACAAAGACAAAATCAAAATACAAATTAGAATATTAACAAAAACATCAACATTTAAATAATATAATATGTTAATACCTATTGTATGATCATAAACATGGAATGTAATTAATGTCATTTATTTAAATTTGGTTTCTCAACATCAGATTTCACTGTTTTTTTAGCAGCAACAATAAGCTCCATCTAAATGATCTAATTGCCTGATTACTTGTTTATTGCATTATTATTTAGTCATCCGATCATGTGGAAACTTTACACATACCTGGGTACATAAAGTAACAGTGGCTTGTCTTGGTGCATGTTCGAAACAGGTAATACTGGTAGTCTATTTTAGGGAAAATTTGACCCTACATGTAATGATACTGATCTCATTCTCCTCCGTAAACTGCAATGGTTTTGCCAGTGTCATAACCTTTGACTGCAAAAATTCTATTCTTGTTGCCTGCAATGTTTTTGTCAGTTTTATAATAGTAATAATAATAATAATAACAGTAACATTTCTACCTTCAACCTTTCAACCTTAATTTAATAAAGTCAAAGGCAGAAGCCCGTAATGAGAACATGCCTCGCATAAAAACTATATAGGGAATTCAAATTATGGAATGTAATCAGGAAATCTTCATCTGTAAACACACTCGCAGCTCAACAATTTAAGAAGTATATTATCTACCTTGACTGGAAACATATTATTACCCAAATGTACCCATACTGACTTTTTTTGTATATCTCATGTATTTGATTGTATATTTGTTTATCTCTTGTATATTTCATGTATTTAATTGTTTATTTCTTTGCTTGTTTGTTGACAGTGTATGTGGATGATTGTGTGAATGAAGCAAGGGATGAAAGGGCCGAAACAAGAGCTTCTGCAAGTGAAGCTAGAAGGCTAGAGTCAGAGTTAGTTGCACTGCAGATTAAATTAGCGGAGCTTAGGAGTGATGCAGGAAATACTTCCCAATCAGTTCCTAAAGTCAGGATACCTCCTATCCCACCTTCTCAGGATGGGAAGGATGATATTGATAGCTATCTATGTCGTTTTGAAAGACATGCCGTTAGTGTAGATTGGAACACTGATGTTTGGGCTTTAGTAGTGTCCGCTTTGTTAACAGGGAAAGCACTTCAGATTATTTCACGACTTACAGTAGATGAGGCTAAGAATTATAATGCAGTAATGACCGCCTTATTGAAGGGTTATGATTTAATGGAGGAGGGATGTAGGTTGAAGTTTCGGCATGCAAAAATCCAATCAGGAGAAACGTATATTCAATTTGCATCTAGGATTGAAAAATACTTTGATAGATGGCTAGAACTTAGTCCCTATGATAGTAGTATAGATGGGATGAAGAGTCTCACACTACAGGAGCAAGTGTTGGATACAGGCAACAGAGAGTTGTTAATGTTCATCAAGGAACGACAACCTTCGAGTTTGCAGAATCTTTTAATCCTTGCAGATCAGTATAGAGATGCTCACTCAGACCCACGGACACATAGAATAAGAGACAGACCGTCTACAGAAACCCAGCAGTCTGAAGGGAGCGGTTCAAAGAGTCATGGACGGGAGAGTCAGTCTCTTGGTGGCAAGACCATGCCGAGGTCGAGCCAAAGGGAAGAGAGGACCTGCCACGTATGCAAGAAAGTTGGACATCTTTCTTGGAACTGTCCCCAGAGGAAGAGACCAGAGAAAGGAGCAAGCATGAGTGTTGGCGGACCTAGCAGCGAACCAGCTGTTACGGGAACAGGCAACGTCGAGTCAGGATCGACTAGTTTGAATGGCCGCTCGTTTGCAGAGAACCACGAAGGTATATGTATCATCGATTTCAAATCTCCAGTTATAGAGCGGAATCTCACTGAAGATGGAATGGGGGTGTAGTGACTTGAACTTTTCTAAGGTCACAATTCACAAATGTTTATCAACATTGTAAATACTCAGCATTTTAAGCATTCCTTTCGTTAGTATTTTCAATAACAATAACAATCTACAGCTGCACATTCTAAACATTCTCTGAGTTAATTTCATCCATGGAACCACCCAGCAACAAGAGTGTTATTTTAGTTACTCCAATCGGACCACACCTTATTGTTTTAATAAGCCAATCATCACACTTTTAGCACACTTGGGAAAGTCTCCACACACAGATTTTACTCACTTCTCCTGTCTTCAGTTTCGACAATCGGACGCGTTTTATAAGAAGAGTTCAGATTATACAACAAGCGTTATTTCATGGGTTTTCACATTAATAGTGAGTTTCATCATCATCGTTTTTTTTTTGAGGACTCAATCGCAAATTAGATTTACGTCCTCTAGTTAATTTTGGGAAAGTGTGAACTGTAAGGTTGTGTGCCTTCTTCATATTCGCGTTTCGCTAGCTAGCTAGTCGTGCTCCACGTGTGTATGCAGCTGAGTCATCACTTCGCTATATCGCACTATTCTTCCTCTTCATGATTCGCTTTCCAGTTTCGTTCTACACTCGAGATATCAGCTCAGAAGATTATTAATAACGGTAAGAATATTCATTTAGTTTTATCCACAACATTTATTCCTACATTGGTGACCCCGAATTTTTTTGTTGTTCTTCTACGAGCAATATTTCTTTTGTGTGCATGACGACGACATCTCCGCCAACGGAAATGCCCGACTCCGACTCCGCCGCGGCCCTGGAGGCACCGGGCAGTACCAGCCCAGCTGTTACGGCTTTTGGACTCAAACTTCCGCCGTTCTGGCCGGGCTACCCAGCACTGTGGTTCGCTCAAGTTGAGGCGCAGTTTTTGACGCGGGCTATTACACGACAAGAGACGAAATTTGCTCACGTCATTAGCTCTTTACAGCCCGATGTGGCACAGGAGGTCAGGGACTTTATCATTGCCCCGTCTGCAATGGATCGTTATGACAAACTGAAATCAGAACTCATCAAACGAACCGGTGTTTCGGAGCAGAAACAGATTCACCAACTCCTCACTGCTGTGGAATTAGGAGATCGCAAGCCTACTCAACTTCTTCGTCGTATGCGACAACTACTGGGAGAGTCTACATTGGAGGAAGGTATTTTGAAGCAACTGTTTTTGCAGCGACTCCCGAATAATGTCAGAATTATTCTTGCTTCATCATCCGACTCAGTCTCCATCGAACAATTAGCGGAGTTAGCGGATAGAATCTTGGAGATTTCTTCCCCACTTTCTGTTTCTGCTGTAGAATGCACGCCTGCTAGTACTACTGTGACTCGTGGGAGTGCTGTTTCCTCGTCACCTCCACGAGTTTCTGCGGAGGTTCAACAGCTTTCCAGGCAGGACACACAGCTCACAGCACAGGTGCAAGCTCTGACTTCTTCCCTCCAGGAGGATCGTCGTAGTCGAAGTCAGCATCGAGGTGCATCTCATCCACTTCGACGTCCTTCTAGCTCTAAGAGTCCACGGAGACAACAGCGTCATCAAGGAGGTGAGTGCTGGTATCATTGGACTTATGGTGACAGAGCTCGCAAGTGTGTGAGCCCGTGCTCGTCCAGCCGCCGACGTTCGACATCGCATTCGACACCGCCTTCACCCTCGCAGTCATACCCACAGGGAAACGAACTAGCCAAGGAATAGCGGCGACAAGTTCCCTTGGCAACAAACCTCATAGTCGTCTTTGCTACATTCTCGATAAGAACTCTGGCAAGCGTTTCATGGTTGACACAGGAGCCGAGGTGAGTATTTTTCCCCAGTCACTGTTGGAGAAATCTCAATTTTCATCGGTCAAAGCGTCGAAGATCCAACTTCAAGCAGTTAATCATTCGCCGATCAACACTTCCGGTGAGCGATCTTTTACTTTGGATCTTGGATTGCGACGAGTGTTTCGCTGGATTTTTATTGTCACAGATTTGAAGACACCTATCTTAGGAGCGGATTTTCTTACTAACTTTGGTTTACTCGTAGACGTGAAACATCGCAGGTTGATCGACACTAAAACCAATCTTAGTGTGTGTGGATTCGGCGCCTACTCTGGGACTATCAGTCCCATGTATGTGAGAGGGGTTCCTGATGACCGCTTTCACGTTCTCCTCCGCAGCTACCAGGACATTACTCGCCCGTCATACCCACAGGGAAACGAACTAGCCAAGGAATAGCGGGGTAAAGTTGGCAGGAGGAGAGATCTTTCCACTACTTTCTGCAGCGGCATGTGGAATACAAGAGGACGATTTGAAAGTTTGCAAGGGCCTTGTGAATGGTGCATTGGTAGATATGCTACGTGACACAGGCTGTTCCACGGTCGTGGTGCGAAGGGATTTGGTGCGAGAAGATCAACTTTGCAAGGAAAGGAAAATTTGTGTTCTTATTGATAGAACTGTGAGATATTTTCAAGTTGCCTTTTTACAGATAGATACACCATACTACACAGGCGAAGTGGAGGCCCTGTGTTATGAATCCATTGTACGACTTGGTATTCGGACAAGTGTCTGGCGTTAGGAAATCGGACGACCCTGACCCTGACTGGACACCACGGTATCATCGTGCGAATGCAGTGGAAACCAGGGAACAGAAGAGGCAAGCAGCACGGACCAGGCCTCCCCTTCATGTGCCCAAGCCATTCGATGATGCAGTGGTTGTTGAAGATTTGATCAAAGTCCAGGCCGAGGATGAATCTTTGTCCACAGCAAGGAAGTTTGCAGATACGGGAGAAAAGAAGATCAGTCGGCAAGGGAACTGTTTTTTAGAAGTGTGTGGACCCATTTGAAAAGGGTAATCCACCCCACATGTGGAAATTAATTAATTTAAAAAATGTAAAAAATGTAAATGTGTAGATTGTTGTTCTTCATAATATTGCATCTATATATGTCATCAAGTTATCGGGGGCAGCGCCACAGTAAGAACACTCTCACATCGAAGCTGAGAACACTTCCCACTTCAACTTCAAGACAAAGCGGAGAACCAACGTAACCCACGTTGATGCAGGGAACACTTTACCCTTTGGTCCCTCAAGCCAGACTCAATTTAATTCAACGGTACTAAGAAGTTGGAATAAGGATTTATTCTTATTTTTGGATGAACAATTATTTCTTTGAAATAAAAAGCATTAGGTCTTGTGGCAAGATGCTGAAGACGGTCATTCGGCAAGACTGCCGCACTGTGCTGTCAGGGCTTTTTAAAGAGGATATGAAAGTTGTTAGCAAGATCATAGATAGCCTAAGAGATCATTTCTTAATGAAAAGGAATGTGCTGTATGGGAGATTCATGTTTCACGCAATTCATGGAAAGGTTGCGTCAACTGTCAAGCACTTGCAAGTTTGGAGACCAGCGACTGGAAGATGAGATGGTCAGAGACGAGTTAGTCATGGGCTGTTGAGATCAGGGAGCTAGAGCCAGATTATCCAGAGAAGAGGGCGCTGCACTGTGGCGACCACCAGGTGATTTCTCTGTTCTCTTTGTTTATGATTTTTAATCTTTCATTTTCCATCTTTTGTGTTTTTGGTTTGGATAATTTCTGTTGTGATCGTGGACCAAATATGGGGCCATATTTTGCAAGATATATGTGCCTTGGACTTTATATGTATTTATTATTCATTTATTCATACTTTTTATGCATTGGATATTTCTATATGAATGTATTTATTTTATTTATTTTGTATAAGTTGTATAATTTTATGTAATATGATTCACCTGGAAGAAAAGTTTCTTCTTTTGTTTTGTAAGACAATAAATGATATATTCTATTATAAGATGAATGCTTGATAAAAAAGCATTTGATATGTTGAAGATTAGTGAAGCCACCACGCAGCAACTTAAGGTCATCACAGGCAGTGACCAGCCATCACACGAAATGAACTTTGCTAAGACCAAGCACACGAAGGGACAATTCCAACAGAAATACAATCCAGATATGAAAGCAAAGTACACTACCACAAAGGGTAATTCATGCAAGTATTGTGGACTCGATCATCAGAAAGGCAGAACTAATTGCCCTGCATATGGCAAAGAGTGCTCAAGGTGCAAAAGGATGCACCATTTCTCTAAAGTATGTAGAGCAAAGATTGTGCATTCTGGTGAGCAAGATCGGTGTGACATAGCATAGATGACTGACGATGAAGATTCCAACTTCAGCCTGGAAGAGGAATATGTAGGTCTTCTCAAGGAAGGAAATCTATGCCAAGTTGACATCGGAGATAAGAATAGCAAGAAACCAGTTCGGGGAGGGCGCTCCATAGTAGGCATAGCAGCATGTTGCTCATGTTTTGAGCTCCGCTTTCGTGGCCAAATTCTACGATGTTAAATTCCGCAGTTTGATATAAACACTTAATCAACAGTTTAATTGAAGGTTATAGATGATTCTGGACTAAAAATCATGGCTGAAAAGCACCTCCTTACTCCTGAGAAATCAGCGAAGTCTCAACAGAAGAAGCCTAAAACGGTGAGCAGTGAAAGTCCAACTTAATTTAAGAAGTATATTATCTACCTTGACTGGAAACATATTATTACCCTAATGTACCCATACTGACTTTTTTGTATATAATTTTTATCTCATGTATTTAATTGTTTATTTATTTGTAATGTGATTTTAAGAGTTCAATTTGTTGAAACTAATTTCAGGTGGCAGGACCTCAACAAGGAGATATTTTCATGTTTTTTTTACAATTTGATATTTTGTTTTTTTAATATAGAGAGAAAGACATATATTTGAACATGACTTTCAGATGGGAATAGAGGAAAGAAGAAAGGGAGATATTACGAGGTCTGAAGCCTAGACTAGTATCATACACGGTACTCTAAGCTATAAACATGGCATATTGAAATGGAATCGTTTATTTACAAACAAGTTCTCCTATTCCTCTGAGATTATGTAACAGAATCTTCCCTTTGTTCATGGAACAGCCCAGGGTCCAGTGGGGTGTCTGTTTAGGGCTAATTTACATAAACTCGCCTTGTAGAGCATCTCAAGGGATGCATGCCACATCCTAACAGTGGAGACCGAAATACACAGGAAAGGAGTTAGCAACCAAATTTGGAATTGTGTGAAAGTTTGGAGGAGCTTTCATTGTGATCATCTATTAGAACCGGGATTTTTAACAGTTGTAAACACTATCACTACTATCGACATCACTACCACTACACATTACTTCTCTACATTTGTTCTGGATATGTTGAGACTTGAATAAAGGCACGAGCTAGTTTATACTGCAGAGACTGCGTCTTGTGTGAATGATTCAGTTAAGTGCATTTACTACGTTAATCATTACCCTGTAGAAAGTTTCTCAGAAACATAGGTACATCAGTTTACAACTTTTTATCATCGTGAAAGACAATAATGGATGCACATTGAAAGACAAGCCATTGGAGAAAGCGTGTGAATCTCCTTCTGACAGTCAATCAGAGGGACAGATATGTGAAGCTTCGATGGAGATAAGCCGCCAGAAGGAAGAGCGTGATGAAGTCGCGACTGTGAAACGGTCTTGCCAGGGTTATGTTGGAAGTTATGTCAAGTTACGACAACCTTAACGCAGCCAGACGGAAGTATGGACAGCTAAAAGGTACATTTTTGCTGTATCAACATAAATTCAGCGAATACTACAAAAGGTTATCTAAGGACGATAGGGCTGCATCAAAGGAACAATTTGAGTCGCATGAGAGCAACAAGGCCGAGTTCAACAGGCGAATGATGGAGTGGGATGCTGAGGCTATGAAGATGAGGCAGTCCTTGACGACTGAACCAGACGAGGCGGAGGCAGATAAGGTTTCTGTGAGGTCATCGGCGTTGAGGGGGAGTAGGTCTTCGAAGCACAGCAGCACGAGCTCATCACCCTCTGCAAGACTGAGGGACGCCAAGGTCAGAGCTGAGCAAGCGAGACTCAAGAAGGAACAGTTAGTAAGAGCTCAAGAGCTCAATCAAGAGCAGTTAAAGTTAAATGAACAATTAGCTACAATGCAGATAGACAATGAGATAGTAAATGCTGAAGCAGAAGCTAGATTGCTAGGAGAAGAAATCTTTGATGAGGGTAACAGTGCAAGGGATCCTCAGGTAGTGCTAGATGTGCTAGATGTACGTGTAAGTGAACATATCAATCCTGTACACAAATCTGGATTGAATCCTAATGCACCAGCGTGGAAAGAAAGTAAGTTAAATGCCAATAATGATGTTTCATGTAAAGGTAATGTTCAAGATTTGAATATGACTCAAATGTTTCATGCCATTAACCTTTGCTGTTAATTTACCCAAACCTGATCTCTCTACATGTGGTGGTGACCCCATAGAGTACAGGAGCTTCATCCACAGCTTCGAGGTCAACATCGCAGACAAGGTAACCGATGACAGGGCGAGGTTGACCTACTTGGTACAGTACTGCTCCGGCACGGCTCGAGGTAGTATTGAGAACTGGGTAATAATGGCTCCTCATGAACGATATGCAGAAGCTAGATGGATACTGAGGGAGCAGTTTGGACAACCCTACCTCGTCGACACCGCACAAATGAGCAAAGAGGAGGAGCAAAGAAGAGCGGAGGAAGCAACACAAGTACCTGAATGAAACCAAGAAACCTGCCAAGGGCTGTGGCCTGTGCGGGTCAACAGACCACTTCCTGGATGGATGTCCTCAATTCAAGGCGCAAAGATTTTTTGAAGGGGATCGGCTTCTATTTCGGGTGTCTTTGTCAAGGACACTTCAGTAAGGATTGTACGAAGAGGCACACATGCGAACTGTGCAGCAAGCCACATCCATCTCCCCTCCATGAGTGGCGGCCTGAGGCAAGTCAAGAAAACAAAACGGATCAAGCCCAACCACAAATGTTTCTAATATGTATTGAAAGTGTTGTAACCTTAGAGAGTATTTGATATGGCTAATAGTATGCTATCATTTGATAGATGATAATTGATAATGGATCATAGGTAACCATGGTAACAGTAATATTTATTTACTCAGTCAATTGTGATAATAATAAGCTTGATTAATCATTTGTGAATTGGGGATGTCATGGAAGTTCACTTCAATTAGTCATTTGTAATGATATTGATTTGTTTGAATCATACAACTCACCCGATACTCTGTAGAAAGAAGATTTAAGGTGATAAAATGATGCATTTGATAAAGTCAGCTTATTTGTTGTTCGAAAGCCATTACTATAAATAAGCAAGATACTTATTAATGTTTGCCATGTCTGTTTATAGTTCCTACGGCTGAGGTCAAGGGCCAAGGTTGAGGTCAAGGCCAAGACTCAAGTTTGAAGTTATGGCTGAATAGACTAAAGGTTCAAGTTAAAGGCTGAAATCAATTCAAAGGCAAAGCAGAACTTTCGAGACTTTCAAGACTTTTGACCACAAATAAAGTCCAAGACAAAAACCCTAATCAGAACATGTGTACCATTATTATTGCGTCTATATAATCAAGTTATCTGACGCGGCGCCACATTAATACTGTCTCTGTGCACTGTACTATTAATGCCTCAGTTTTAGCCCAGCTGGGCTGATAAGGTGCACTGGCATTCATGGAACTTCTTCCTACCGAGTACCCATTAACAAAAATCAGTGACAAATCTGCTGATAACTAATCAGAAGCAGGGATTTCAGTAGCTTATAACAAAAACTGTCATTTATCACTAATGACAAGTTTTGTGAAATGGGGCCCAGGTGTATTCTTTTCTGGTTTCCTGGAATGTTTTAGACTTTTAGTCAGTTTCACAAACTGACATTATTTTAAATTACTCCTCTGTAGATTGCAATGTTCTTGTCAGCTCCATGAACTTTGACCCCAAACATTGCACTTTCATATATACATACATGTTAATTTCTATAAACTTTGACCCACTAAATGTCAGTTTTTTTCACTTTTGCAGATTGCATTATTCTTGTCTGTATCACCAAATAATAACCAAACATTTTCATCTTGCTCGTGCCAATGTTTACTTCAATTTTGTAAACTTTGACCCTAATCATACCAATCTCATTCCCCTCTGTAGACTGCAATGTTTATATCAGTTCTATGAACTTTGACCCCAAACATTACATTTTCATTTCTCTCCAGAGACTTTCATATACATACATGTTAAGTTTTATAAACTTTGACACAATAAATGTTACCTTTGACCCTAATCATCATACCAATCTCATTCTCTTCTGTAGACTGCAATGTTTTCATCAGTTCTATGAACTTTGACCCCAAACATTACATCTTCATTTCTCTCCAGAAACTCCCATATACATACATGTAAAGTTATATAACCTTTGACCCAATAAATGTCCGCTTTGACCCTAATCATACCAATCTCATTCTCTTCTGTAGACTGCATTGTTATTATCAGTTCTATGAACTTTGACACCAAACATTACATTGTCATTTCTCTCCAGAGACTTTCATATACATACATGATAATTTCTATAAACTTTGACCCAATAAATGTCACCTTTGACCCCGCTAATCATACCAATTTCATTCTCCTCTGTAGACTGCAATGTTCTTATCAGTTTCATGAACTTTGACCTCAAACAGAAGTGACGGATCTGGAAGACACTTCGCCATTCTGTCCCAGATGAAGATAGCAATGTTTTCCACAGTGCTGACATTTGACCTGAAGTAATTGACATCCTTGTCGAGATTCTTGTGATCCAGTAAGTCCAGGAAGCCGTTCTGAGAACAAAGAAAAAAATACATAAATTTGTATGATTTGATAAAAGAAAGAGAAGATTGTCAAGTCTTATTGCAAAACAGATCTCTAGAATGTAGATTTGTTTGCAGACTAATATTTATTACTGTATAAGCCGTTATTCTTGAGAGGTTTTATTTTCGCACATTTCGCGAATTGCATATTATCGGCAATCTATTGAACACGCACAAATAATTCCCACCTCATCATTCTGGAGCGCAAAAATATCAGCATAAAATCACATGCTTGCGCCCTCTCGATTTCGCATTTGCACTGCTTGCAACACTCAATCAAACGATTCACGAAAATGCCTTTTGGCCTGTCATTCGCGAAAATATCTGCACACAAAAAATATCAGCTTATACAGTAGTCTACTTTTCAACCTCGCAAAGCCATTTTATATACATGTATGCTATATACTCCCCCATCTGCTGCACCCCTCCCCCTTCCCCCTCTTCGCTGGTATTCTAATTTCTTCTATTTTCTATTTCAATTAAGACCATGAAATATTTAACAGAAAGGCCAATTAGCAATAGCCCATTACCTTCATATAAGTCTTGAGATCTGAAATGTTCATGACCATGCCAGTCACTGGGTAAACCTGAAAAAGAAATAGAAACATGTTTATTTCAAATAGTTGAAAAAGTTTTTCTAGTTTTCCAATTCAGCAGCACGATTGATTTTCATTTCAATTTAGTAAGTTAAAAATAATACATGCCTTCATTATTTTCAAATCTGTGGAACATTCAAGCCTCCGTTAAAACTAGTGTTGATCTGGGTAAAAATGAAAATATGTGCTTCACTGCATCTTTAATGCAATCTTCACTTCAATGGTATTCCCAGTTTTCAATAAAATTTAACTCGGTATACATGTATCTGTTTACTTCCTCGATTAGACAATAGTTGAAAGCCATTTTATCTTTTTTTTCTCAATTCAATTCAAATGAACATTTATTTTCTTTCATTCAATTTGACAACATATTTGACATCTGTTCAAACAATACAATTTATATGTAGGAACATAAATATAATTAAAGAACTTGTATTACAAGGAAGAAGGCGCGAAACCCGATAAGCAGAGCTTGTAGTGGGTACGCCCGAATACACAAATACAATTATACATTATAAATGGAAGAAAGGAAGAAAGGGATAGGCAAAGAGGAGAGGACGATAGAGAGCTTGGAGAAAGAGAAAAGAGGAGAGGAAAAGAACAGGACTGCAACATAGTAGTAATGGAGTGTATGGCATGCATAAACAACATAATGGCAAGATATAGGTGAAGGGTATAGTGTTGACATATTTGACTGCATAAATATATATATATATATATATATATATATACATATATATTTACTTCCTTACAAGTACCAGTAACATGCATTTTATCTTAATATAATTAGTCAGTGTATCACATGGTAAAGTTGGCATGCAACAAAAAAATAACTGCAATAAGTTACAGTATGTAATGCAAATCAACTTCCTACCATTACTAGGCTTTTGAAAGGAAAAAAAAAACTTTTGTGAATGTATGAACAGTGAATTTGTATACCCTCATCAACATGTCAAACTGACTATTATCTTATTTTTTCTTTCTGTGTGGACTCAACGGATTGAATTATACATTTTTTAATAATATACATGTCATGTACCTTTCCACGCAATGTCAGCTCAACTGTAAATATAAAAGAAGAAGAAGAAAAATCATTATTTCAGCTATGTCATGTCATATTTCATGATACATTTAGTGAAAGAGTAATAAAAAATTCATAGTACAAGTTTGCAAATGACTTATTTTCTTAAATCAACAACTTAAAACTATTTATTTTTTGGAAAATACTTACCCGAACTGAACAAAATACAAAGTCAACCACATACAGAGCTTTTACAAAATCTGATTCAATCAAATTTGAAAAAGCTTTAGCTTTAGTGATTGCAATGAATACAGTAATAACCATAAACAGATTCAAATCAGAGGTGGATGCCTATCTTTCAACACAGCTCGACAAGTTTAGTTATAGGCCCAGCAGGTGATAATCCTGTTGAGTCTTCCCACAGATCCAGCGATGGACCTATGGTATTAAGGAACAAACTCTTTGCAGAGGTGTACTGATGAACTATAGGAGGGCATTACAAGACATTGTCATACTAAGGAGCCCGAAAAGACAGGTGAATAAATTTACAGGTGAATACAGGTGAATAATATTTCTGCGATGGGATCTGGTCAGGTTGATAGTGCAATCAAATATTAAAAAAAGACTAAACCTTACCTTTGTAATTGTGTCCATGGCCATTAGGGTTGTTACATTTGTCGTACAATTTGATGTTTTCATCATCAGTTAGCTCTGGACTGTTGGAAAGAGAGATTTAATACATTCGTATATGTAGTTAGTAACACATGTTTACATGCAAATTGGAGGTCTGTATTATTTGTGCAACCACTAACTTAGATTTTTGCTTTTTCATCCTGTTTGAATAAAGTTAAGCCTCATAATATAATTTGTTAATTCAAGATAAAATCTCACAGATCGTGGCAAAGACAATAAATTTTTAGCCGATGGTATCAAAATAATTAATTTGTCGCTAATCATGGTTTTGTGAAAACGGTTTATCCACTTCCAGACAAAGATATGACTGTCACGGAGTTGGATTCATGAAACGACCCCCAGGGGTATGGGTGTCAATTGAGGCTAGGGGATATAATTATTCACTCCTGAATGATAAACGCCTATATTCTATTAACAACATATATCATATCAATATCATCACCTAGTCCGGCTTAAAGAGAAGGTTGAGTTATGGGGAGAGGTGACAAATAATTTGGAGCATTATCAATATGCAAGTGTCAAACCTGTGAGAAAGTAAATATTATGTCTTCGTTTTTAGGAAAAAATACTCCAAAAAAGTTATCTACCGTAATGAGGATCTGAGACATTACGGTAGATAACTTCACACAGGCGCGCACCTGCCCGCAACCCACCATCGGTATGCACTTGTATTGTGCAGCGGTTTGCTGTGAAACCTGTGAAAAAGTGTATACTAATATCAACGTTTATAAAAAAAAAATACTCCAAAAGTAACAAGAATATTGACACGAAACAGGTAATAAACATAACAACTTTTAACTCATGATCTTTATTTGGACATTTAATGAATATTTATTTCATTTTGGGTACGTTTTAGTAGGGTATCTCCATGCCAGAGTTACGGGTCAAATTTCGGATAGGTTTCTGAACAAGCGCCGAATGGGCCGGGCCAAATTTCTTATTATTTGATGATTCCAGAACCTTGCAATATACACCACCATGTCACGTTGACCATGCACCAATTATGCTATGAATAGGTCCATGATCAACTTTTTCTGATTGATTTCACACAGTTTCTTTCAAAATGCATGAATCACATGTCAGTCCCCTTGTCTAAACTCCTAATTTGTTATTGGCACATGCACCCTATCCTTGTGACACACACACACACACACACTATACAGTTCTGCAAGAATTTTCAAGATTGAAGGAAGCAGACTACACCAAAGAAGAAGAAGAAGAAGTCTAACTAAGTCTCAGACCTAAATTTCTGTCTCTTTTGTTCGTTAGCCCACGAACGAAAGAGACAGAAATTTCGGTCTAACTTAGTCTAAGCTACATCTACCACTACCAGTACAGTAGGCCAGTCTACGTATATCGGGTAGCCACCGGCACCGGCACCGCCACTTCGCGCTGCGCCAGTACCACAGCCTTGGTTCGGGCCGTATAGCATATGGTATAGGACGAGCGTACGTAGCCGTAGTCGGTCCGTCACGGTACGGTGTGTCTGTTGTCATGTTAGGTCATTAAAAAATGTCGTATTATAGGTAATTACCTGTGTAATCTATGACAAGCTGAAAATTGTTCGATTCTTGTTAGGTACACAATTCGTTGCCTTGCATCTGATGTCATTATGGAACGGTTAATTCGGAAAAAAAACGATGCAGCTGCAGCAGACAAATCACAGAAAGATGACAGTAATTTTGTACATTTGTTGTTGTTGTTGTGTTTTGAGTTATTGGCGATTAGTCAGTGATTTTACTATTGTCGCCAAATTACTTTACGGCACGTGTTATATCTCTCAATTTTGGATTTTTTAAAATATATATTTATTTCGTTTTATATTTATCTATCTTTTAAGATAGTATCGTAAAATAATATCGTAAGCAAAACATTCATGGGCTTTGTTAGTGTTTCTTAACAGTACGTGCACATTATTTGTTATATCACATACACACCATACATAAATATGTATATAAGATAGCACCTACACAAGCTTCTATATTCAGTAATCTTATCATACCTTTTATCATTGTTGTTACTTTTTCTTATTTTATTTTCTTAATACATTATGTTATTATATTTTTAATGTACTGAGTGTAATTTAACATATTTATAATATCGTATTATGTTTTACTGTTCTTATTTTATTTTCTTATTACATTATGATTGTTATTATATTTTTAATGTACTGAGTGTAATTTAGCATATTATAATATTGTATAATGTTTTACTATTCTTATTTTATTTTCTTATTACATTATGTTATTATATTTTTAATGTACTGAGTGCATGTAATTTAACATATTTATAATATTGTATTATGTTTTACTGTTCTTATTTTATTTTCTTATTACATTATGTTATTATATTTTTAATGTACTGAGTGTAATTTAGCATATTTATAATATTGTATTATATTTTACTGTTCATCAAGGGAGGTATTACTTCCTGATCAATGTGCCAATGATCAATGTGATGAAGTTAATACAAATGAGAATAGAATATACCTAATTGGTAATATCAATATATATTGGTATTACCCAAAGAGATTCGATCATACACAGTATGTCCTCCTAATTGGTAATATCGATATTGCCAATATCGATTATGAAGTATCAAGTGATATTCAGTATTTTTGGTTACTTCATTCAAGGTGTCTAATGATTGTTTCGGTTGAATTAAGGTCTTTTATACTAAGGGCGTGTCTTAGGGTTAGACGATTAAAGAATGCCCGGGATTGATTAGTATTGGTTGGTATTTTGACCCATAGAAATCTTGAGTTCTTTTATATTAAGAGCATGTCTTATGTTTAAACGGAAAAAAAAAGACTGTCCTGGATTGAATAGTACAGTTTGGTCTTTTGATTCATAGGAATCTTGAGTAGTTTGAAGAAATATTGCCATTTAAATATATTCATTTAAAAGAAGAAGAAAAGAGAGTTCATTGTGATGGTCGAAGTACTAGTAGGCATAGTGACATACATTCATAGGTGTGGTTACTTCATACCAAGGCCTAATGATTCTTTAGACGATTAAAGAATGCCAAGGTCTATATGATTCTTTAGACGATTAAAGAATGCCCGGGATGGAATAGGATAGTTTAGTCTAAGATGTTTAGGTTTAATGAAGTGCATGCATGCATTGACATTCATTTATAGAATTGGTTACTCCATACTAGATGTTTTAATGATTGTTTTGGTTTCTTCATATAGAGAAAAAGGAAAGAGTTCATTGTGCTGGTCAAACACATAGATGCTCATTGACATTCATTTACAGAAGTGGTTACTGCATACAAAGATGTTTAGGTTTAATGAAGCGCATGCATGTAGCCGGTATTGGAATGATTGTATAAAGAAGGTATTACAAAGGATAGAAGCTGGGGGGGGGGGGGTGAGGCGGTGGTTGTGAGCGGAGGAGAAATAGGTGCAACTTTATTTGTAGACATGTCTTTTCTACATAGGTTTTATTGTGTGTGTTATATGTTATGTAAATGTTTAATGTATTCTTCTTTTTTTTTCAACGGGGACAGTTTGTGGCAGCCTTTGATCTGGTTAGTTTTATATGGCTTGAATGTGGGCAACAACCTTTCCATCTCTCATCCACCTATATTATCTACTCAACACGCACATGATGAGTAACACTAAAATTTCCGTCTGCAATTTGATATCCTTAAATGTAAAAGGTATTCGGGAGAAAAATAAAAGAAGAAGCATTTTCAAATGGTGCAAAGAAAAAGGTGGGAATATTATTTTTTTACAGGAAACCTTTAGCACACAAGATATAGTTAATACTTGGAATTCGATGTGGGAAGGTGAATGTATATACAGCCACGGTACTAATCATGGTAAAGGGGTTATGATACTATTTGATAGTGGAGTAAATATTAAGATACGACACACAGTTATCGATGAAAATGGCAGATACATTTTTGCAGTTGGTTTTCTGCAGAATAAGGAGGTAATACTCGGAAATGTTTACTTCCCTGTTGGGAGCAAAGAGTTGGAACAATTGGAGTTTCTGGGCAAAGTTAGAAATATTTTGGAAAAAGATGAATTCAAAAATAAACCTCTCATTATTGGAGGGGATTTTAATATGGTTAGAGATGTACATTTAGATTACAGTGGACATAATGTTAATAAAAAACAGTCTAAGCTTAGCTATGAATTTGAAAAGTTTTTAATTGACTATAATGCCACAGACATATGGCGTGTCAAAAATAATTTAAAGAAACAATTTACATATCACCAACAGAATCCTAAAATGCATAGTAGATTGGACTACTGGGTTATTTCGGAGAGCATAGAAGATGGTATTTAGCTGCAAAATATTACCTTCAATTTCACCGGACCACTCAGCAGTAGAACTGATTATTAAACTACATTCTTCTACTAATCCTGTAATAAAAGCAGGATATTGGAAATTTAATAACAGTTTATGTAACGATGCAGATTATGTGAAAAGTATGAAAGAAGAAATAACACGGTTGAAACTCAATTTATCCAAAGAGATAATAGATAATAGAATATTATGGGATTATGTTAAAATGGAGATACGAAGCTTTGCAAGAAAATACTGTAAGAAAAAAGCCAAAGAAAGAAAGGATAAGATTGTTGGTTTGGAAAAAGAAATTTCAAAGTTAGAGGAAGAATTACAAATACCAGCGAAGGTGAATGACAATTCTTTGATTAACGATTTGGAAAAGAAAAGAAGGGAATTGAAAAGTCTTTACGGTATAAGTGAAGGGGTAAAAATCAGATCTCGAGCCCAATGGTTTGAAAGTGGAGAAAGAGAAACGGCATATTTTAAGCAACTAATAGATTTCAAAGGGAAAAAAAGTGCTATTAAAGAATTACAAGTAGATGGAAATATAACTGATGATGAAAAAGATATCATACAAGAAATTAGGAGATTTTATTCTAAACTGTATGCTAAATCAGAAGAAGGACTATGCGAAAATATTAATTTTTTCCCCAAAACCTTACCCAAATTAACAGAAAATCAAAGGAAGCTATGTGAAGGAAAAATTAACCAGGGAGAGTGTATTGAAATCTTAAAAGAAATGCAGTTAAATAAATCCCCAGGAAATGACGGATTAAATGTAGAATTTTATATTACATTCTGGCATGTAGTTGGTGACTTAGTTCTTAAGGCATTTAACGATACCATGAAATTCAAGGAATTGTCGCCTTCTCAAAAACAAGCAATCATAACGCTTATACATAAGGATGGTAAAGACCCCAAATTCATTAGTAATTATAGACCTATCTCCTTACTCAACGTAGACTATAAGATTATTACCAAAATACTTTCTAAAAGAATAAAAAAAGTTTTGAATGAAATTGTGTCGGTCGACCAAGTAGGTTATTTAAAAGATAGAAACATCGGTGATGCAATCAGATTAATCAATGATATGATTTTTCATACTTCTTGTTTTAACAAACCAGGGTACCTATTGGCAATAGATTATGAAAAAGCTTTCGACTCGATTTCACATAGTTTTCTTCAGAAAGTGCTCATTTCTTTCGGGTTTGGGCCAATGTTTTGTGAATGGGTTACAATTTTACTTACCAATGCTCAAAGTTGTGTTTTTAATGGGGGTAAATCAACCGGATATTTTAAAGTTCAAAGGGGTGTAAGACAAGGAGATCCGTTATCTCCATATTTATTTGTTTTATGCATAGAATGCTTAACTCACTGCATTAGAAATGATAAGTTGGTAAAAGGTATTTGTTTTGGAGAAACAGAAATAAAGATGATCTTATATGCAGATGACATGTCAATTTTTGTACGAGACATAAACTCGATTAATAGAATAGAGGTAATCATGGAAAATTTTAGGAAAATATCAGGACTAAAGATTAATGGAAATAAAACATTCATTTTACCCTTAGGATCTTCTGTTGGCTCTGCGACTGTGTATCCTTTTGGAAAGGAGGCACACATTTTAAAAATACTCGGTATATATTTTACATTAGATCCCAATGTGGCGGAAGAGATGAATTACAAAGAAATATTAAGCAAAATAAAGAAATTGTTAAATTGGTGGAAACAAAGAGATCTTACTTTGATAGGGAAAATTCATTTACTGAAAACATACGCATATTCAAAACTAATCTATGTAAGCTCTTTGACTCCAGTGCCTGAATGGGTTATACAAGAAATTGATGAGATCTGTTTTAATTTTCTATGGCGAGGTAAAGACAAAATTAAAAAAAGTACGATGTATTTTGATTACAAGCAAGGAGGATTAAAAATGCTCAACTTTCAATTTTTTGTGAAAGTACAAAAGGTGATGTGGATTAAAAGACTTGTAACAGGAAACCAGAGAGTTAAATGGAAAAAGTATTTCAAATTTTTAATGAGACCTTTCGGAGGAAATTTTATTTTTTACTGTAACTATTTACCTAACAAGATCGATATACAATTACCAAAATACTATCGGGATTTAATAAATATTTGGTTAGATATGAATGATTTTATTAAAAAAGATACAACTCACAAAGGGAATGAAATTTTTTTAAATAATAGGTTTATACACAATAGTGGAAAAACATACTTCAATGAAAATCTTTTCTTAAAAAATACTTACAGATTGTACCATATTATAGATGGAAAAGGAACATTAAAGTCGGACACTTATTTCAGATGTATGGGACTAGAGGAAGAGGAAATATCAATGCTTAAAGAAATCTATGGTAATATACCTAAGGAATGGAAAATCGATTTAACAAAGAGGCAAATTTCATTTCATGACCTAAAAATAGAATTTATGTTCACAAAGAAAACATTCCAATTTGAATCGGTTTGTTCGAAGAATCTGTACAGGGCATGCATACAAAAAATGCAAGACGTCCCTGTCAGTTTTCAGAATTTACATTCATCATACAATCTGTCGGTTAAAGAAATTGAAAAGGTTTTTGTCCGACCAAGAATTAGTACTTTAGATAATAAACTAAGAGAATTTCAATTCAAATTGCTTTATAAAATTGTTTATGTCAATCGTTATTTATACAGGTTTCAATTCATATTAAGTGATAAATGCTCATTTTGTGGAAAAGAAGAGGAAACATAATATAGGCACATATTTTTTGAATGCGAAATGGTGAGAAAATTATGGGATCAATGTAGTGATAGTTTGGATATTCCAATCCTTAAAGATATGAGCTGGAAGGAAGTTCACATTGGATTAGACGAAATAACCGAAGATAGGCAAATGATTAATCACGTGGTTTTATTAATTAAATATTTGATATTTATTAGTAGGGAAAAAAAGAAGCCTCCAAGTATTGAAGAAATAAGAGAGAAAATATTCAAAAGTAAACAGGAAGAAAGAAAGAGTGCTACTGAACGAAATACGTTGATGTTCCACTATAAAAAATGGGAACATTTCAAGGTAAACATGGACAATGTGCAAGAAAATGCAAGGGATGAGGAAAGGGGGGGCCTGCCCGGTTCATAGCTGTGTGTGATTGACCGGTCTCGACTGCCTTAGACTGCCAACGTCTTCTTGTTTTGTTGTTGTTTGTTTTGTTTTCTGTTTTTGTTTTCTGTTTGTCGGTTGTTGGTTTTGTTTTTAACGGGGGTAGGCGGTATAACAAACTTTGTTCATTCGATATAACTGAGTTGATTGTAGTCTGTACTTTGTTCCAATATGTTATAAATTATAATATGAAATAGAGATACTAGTACTACAGAACAAAATATAGAGGGGGGGGGGTATAACAATATTAATTCATTCAATATAATTGAGATTACTGTATTTTGTACTCTGTAATTGGTTCCAATATGTTATATATTACAATTTGTATGAATTAATATTATTTATTGAGTGAATACAATAAAGAATATTACAAAACAAAAAAAACTATGGGAGGGGGGGGGGCAGAATAACTTATATCTTCATTCGATATTACTAAGATTGATTATACTCTGTGCGGGTTTTTTTCCCCCCATTATGTTATATAGTTAAATGATGTATGATTCGATGTTATGTATTGAATGATATAATGTAACACAGATGTACATGTATGAATTGATTGATGTATTGAATGAACACAATAAAGAACATTACAAAACAAAACAAAAGACACCTGAAAAAAAAAAAAAAAAAAAAAAAAAATCAGTTTATCACTGGTTCTTCTACATGCATACTTTGTTGTTGTTGTTGTTGTTCGTTTGGTATTATAATGGCTATTAGTCAAATTTGACTATTGTTGCCAATTTCATCGCATCTCTTTCTTTTAATGTCTTGGTAAAATTATTATTTCTTTCTTTCTTTTTCCAATCTCATTTTAATATAATATTAGTCATAGTCTACAAAAAAATAAAAACAAAAAATTATTTCAAATTAAACCTCGATCCGCACACAGTTCCAACTCACGCTGGCCCTGTCCTTTCTATGATGCCTTCTTACCAGCCCAGCGAGTTATGTTACGCCGTACGCTTCTCGGTTGATAAACTCAACCTAGGTCACTCTGGCATAGACAAGGGGGCGTCGTGTACCTGTATGTTTAGAGGGTTTATTTATTTATTAGGAGAAAGACAACTGCATAAGCAAAACACTTGTGGGCTTTATTAGTTTATATGAGTTAGTTCATGAAATTATTTATATAGCGCATGACTTTTAACTACTATAATCATTGGGGGGTGACATGCTTTCGAGTAATGATATAGCAAGTTTTAATTGCTTTTTTTCTTTTCCCCAGCAGATTTCATGTATCCTTCTCTCTCTCTCTCCTCTCCACTTCCCTAAAGTTGTGTGTATGTATTAAGATATGTTTTTCGATTGGTCAAATAAATAATGTTAAATTGTTTCAATCATTATTTTTTTTTTTAAATTAAAAGAGGCCTAAATAAGATATATAGGTCTATACGATCAAAACTTCAAATAAGACACTAATACAGGTGTAGGCATAAGGTTATACACAAAAAACCTATTTTCTCTTCTATTCAGCTCAAATTGATTGCGGTTTCTGTTTTTCATCTCTTTTTGATTTTACTTTTTACATAATCGCTTCGTTCTAAAAACGAAGCGAGAAATTGCCATTTGTACATGAGAGTCACTGTTTCGTAAACATATCATAATGTCCTCTTCCTTGGAAATATTAACTTCTGACATTAACATGGCCCTTTCTATTATATACTTTGGACATTCTATCAAAAAATGTCTGACCGTTTCTAATGTTGGGCAGCTGTCACAGAAACCTGTGGAGTGGATGCCCAAACGCAAGAGGTCTTGGTTGAGTCCAGACACTCCCAGGCGTAGTCGCCTAAGAATAGTTTCAGTTTTTCTTCCCAATTTACAAGAATATTGTGAGATAACATTTGGCTGAAGGATTTTTAATGCCGATTGGGTATCATTCCACCTTTCTTGCCAAAGTAACTTTGAACTGTACAAAATTAAACTTGTCTTTTCAAATAAAGTCAATTTATTATGCATTTCAATTTCCTGAGTTAGAGCTTTTTTTGCGTAGAAGTCTGCCTTTTCATTTCCCACTATCCCACAGTGGCCTGGAATCCATTCCAAAGCGATTTCGATCCCTCTATATTTCAATCGGGTCGTTATTATAAATATTTCTGTGACAAAGGATTCGTCACTAAAATGTTTCAAGGCTGTGAGGGCACTTAAGCAGTCGCTAAAAATGACTGCACCTGTATAGATGTTTGTTTCTTCGATCCATTGAAGGGCAAGAACAATTGCAGCCAACTCGGCTCTATACGATGAGGTAAAATTCGCTAATCTTTTACATTGGTGTACAGAAAAGTGTGGGATATAGAAAGCAGCCGAGCATTGGCCCTTCTCCGGAAACTTAGATCCATCTGTATATATATGCAACTGGTTCGACCATTTTGTATTAATCAATTTTAAGCTTTGTTGCTGTAGTTCATTCGGATGGTCGGCTTTTGAAATCCGAGAGCTCAACTCGGTCGAAACCAGTGGGGGTTCAAAAAGCCATGGCGGAAATGGGGATGGTACGGCAGTTTCTGTCATGAAGTTTTTTATTTTACTCTGGGTTCTATACCCGAAAGGTTTACTAAGAAAGTCTTTTCCCTTTAGATAATCAAATTGCCAACATGGCCCTATGTTTTGTGATAATGGGTGGTTTGGGGATCTTTCGATACTTTGTCTATATTTACTTGACACAATTTGTCTCCTTAGATCCAAGGGAAATTCCCCCATTTCCACTTGTAAGGATTGTAGGGAAGTGAGAGGTAGTCCTCCCGCACAAATCCGTAGCGCCTGGTATTGCACCGAATCAAGTGCCTTTTTTGTGGTGGTAGTAGCGCTATCGTAGGCCTCACATCCATAGTCGAGTAAAGATCTTATGAATGCCCTGTAAACCTTTACGAGGGATTTAGAAGAGCTCCCCCATTTAGTTCCCGTTAAACATCTTAGGATATTCAATTTTCTTTTACATCTCTTTACAACATTTTCCACGTGTGGCTTCCAGGTCAATTTCTTATCAAAAGTTACCCCCAGAAAATGATGAGTATTCTGAAAGGGCACTTTTTTCCCGTCTAATTCTACTTGCGGTGGTGAGAGATTCATTGTACTTTTTGTAAAAAATATAGGGACTGTCTTATCAGCCGAAAGCCGAAATCCCCATCTGCGAAACCAAGTCTGGAGTCTATTCAGGTATTCCTGAAGTTTGCTTGATATTTGAAGGATATCCCTACCTGATGCCCATATGACAAAATCATCAGCATATACAGCTAAGGGCACTGAAGGATCTGTAGGGATATCACTAATCATTAAATTAAAAAGCAGTGGACTCAAAATACTTCCTTGTGGGAGTCCATTATGCATATCATATGTTTTTGATTCAGTATTATTAATTCTTACCTGAAAGGTACGTCCTGTCAAATAATTTTGTAGATATTGTAACAAATTTCCTTCTATTCCTTTTTGGGCGAGTTTGAATAGTAGTCCGTTTATCCATAATTTATCATAAGCTTTCTCAATATCTAGGAACACAGCTATTATGTGTTCATTACAATTGATACTTTTCTGAATATCGTTTTCTAGGAGAACTATGTTGTCTATGGCACTCCGCCCTTTTCTAAACCCGCTAATAAAATTAGGTAGTAACTCATGTTTTTCTACATACCATTGTAACCTTTCTTTGATCAAACGCTCGATTATTTTGGCGAAGCATGATGTGAGTGAAATGGGTCTATATGAAGACGCTTTCCGGGGATCTTTTCCAGGTTTCAAAATTGGTATCAAAATAGAGTGCTTCAGTGGGAGGGGTATTTCCCCTGTTCCCCAAATCCTGTTTATTATATCTAACATAACCTTTTTAGTTTCTTTAGGAAAGTTTTCATACACCTCATAAGGAATGTTATCTTGACCAGGGGCAGTCCGCTTTTTTGACTGTACTGCCTTTTCTAATTCAATGAGTAAAAAGGGTTCATTGATAACACTCTCCTGAATATTCATGCTATTCTTTACTAAAGCTAAATACTGTTCATTTACCCTATCTTCTCTCATTCCTAAAGATTGAAAGTAGCGTCCAAAAACATCCACCTTTTCATCCTCCCGAGTTATTTCTTTGTCATTTTCTGTCAATGATGACATATTTTTTGACCTCGCACCTGGAACACCATTTAGTCGTTTTATGCAGGTCCAGATTTTTGACTCAGGCATGTAACGGTCCAGTTTCGTGCAAAACGCTTGCCAATATTTTTGTTCTGCTTGGCGGAGAACTCGTTGTGCCATTTTTTTCTTGTTACTATAATCATCTATATTCTCCAGCGTTATCATTCTACCTTTAGAGAGCTTGTTACTCGCTTTATTTCTTTCTTTAATTTTAGCAGAACATTCTTTTGTCCACCATGGGACCGGGTTTTGTTTCTTTTTACTCTTTTGGGGAACAGCTTCCTTTATAACTTCTTTTAGGTACTCCATAAATTGGGTGTACATTTCCTTTACATTTGTGTTTTTTAATGTAATCTGTCCATTTAATACTTCTTCACATTTCTTTGCAAAGTTAGACCAGCTTATATTCTTAAAAGAAAAAGGCTTTTCTACCACATTTCCATTAGGCATACCTGCATTTGCTCTATGCGGATCTGTACTTTTTTCGAGAGACACTTGGAGAGAGATTGGGAAGTGGTCACTACCAAAAGTACTCCGCATGACTCCCCATGTAGACTTACACGCCAAAGAAGGAGATGTGATACTTAGATCCAGACATGATGTTTTCCCCGTTCGTGGGTCTAATCTGGTCCCCTCTCCATTGTTCAAAATAATCAAACTGTTCTTATTCAAAAAATGTTCTATTACTTCACCGTTTTTGTCTGTTTTCTCGCTGCCCCATAAAACATTGTGAGCATTAAAATCTCCCATTATAAGGACGTTTTCATTGTTAGATACATTTTCCATTAACTTATTCATAATATTTTCATTCAGTTTATTACAAGGGTTATAATAATTAATGATTGACAATTTTTTCCCCCCTATGTAAACATTCATTTGTTGTAATTCTAAGTTTGCATCTGTGAAAGGACCCTCATACTTAATCCTATCATGAACATATATAGCACAGCCTCCTCTAATATTATTTTGTCTGTTTCTAGGAAAGCATGTATATTCTGGAATATTCAAAATAATGTTATTATGAAACCAGGTCTCCTGTATGCAAATAATATCATATTTAAAATCCTTGTGTAAGTTTAAATAATTTAATAATTCATTGCCGTGCCCTAAGAGTCCCTGGGCGTTCCAGTGTATAATGGAAAGTGACATGAGTAAATTAATCACTATCATTTGTTCTATCATATGTACTATTTTGTTGCAGCGCCCTTTTGGCTGCGACGCAAACAAGAGTATTCAATTCTTTTTCAGTTCTACCTTCTGTGAATTTAAAAATTAGTTGGCAAATAAAATCTATAATTTGTTCATCACTAGCCGAGGCTATGAAGTTGGTCATAGGTGGAGTGCCTTGTGGTGTTTCATTTGACGTTCCTTGATTATTAATGGTCTCTTTACTCTGTGGTACCTGAGGAATAACCTGGTTTTGAAATTGTGGGGTGGTGTTTGCTCTGGTCAGGAATGACGGAACAGAACGGAAGGAGAGGAAAGAAAGTAAAATTGGTAAATCAATAATGATAAATCAAAATCGACTTTAGCAACTGTCCACCAAAAAAATTTGGTAAATATATGGTGTAGCAAAATGACAAAGTAAAATGTAAAAAGTCTGGGTGGGCGGTGGAGAAGGATCAGCTGGCTTTTTATTTCTAATACTTGCATAAGTCTAATTACATTTTTTTTAAATCCCAATCAAAATTTCAGTCGAATTTCAATTACATTGGAGCATGTGCTTAATAATCATCATATAGCATAATATTTTCATCTTTTAATTAGTTATTAAAATACATAATTTTTCACAAATCTCCTATGGGGCTCGTGATCAATAATAGCTTTATAGCTCCCAGGTGCCCCTCAGGTGCCCCTAAATCAGGGGCGTCGATAAAGGAGGGGTACGACACCCCCCCCCCCCCCCAACTGTCAGGATATTGTCGGTAAAATTACGCTGCCGTCGTAGAAAAATGAGAAATGGGGAGGGGGAAATGAGACTGGAAAGGAAAGGGAAAAGGGAAAGGAAAGAGAAGAGAAGAGAAGAAAGAAAGAGAAAAATAAAAAGAGGAAGGAGAGGAAAGAAAGTAAAAGAAAGAAAAGGAAAAAAGGAAAAAAGGAAACAAAAGAAACGGGCCGGGTGCCTTAGAGAGAGTTGGGCGGAGTCGTCTCGTCGAGGGAGCAAGAAATATACACATAGATATATTCAGGCGCGTACGCAGGATTTTTTCAAGGGGGGGGGGGGGGGGGGTTAACATTTATAAATCGGGCCGAAAATTTCGCAACGACTCAGCCAGCCGCTGAACAAGCGGGGGGGGGGGGGGGTAAGGGTAAGAGGTCATTTAAAAAAAAAAAATTTTGGTCCCCCAAAAAATCGCAACGACTCAGCCGACCGCTGAATAAGCGAGGGGGGGGGGGGGGTAAGAGGACACTTTTTTTTTCTTTTTTTTGGTATCGTATCATATTTCTAGAAAGTCCATTTTCTGGCCTTTCGTTTGACACCTCAATCAGGAAAAACGAGCAAGGAATAACAAAGTTCTGCTTGTAATTCCATAATTTTATTAAACGAATTCGTTTTCACTGGCCACCTGCCGTAGCTAAAAACAGAATTGACAAAAGACCTATCTCCGTTTCGTTGACATTCAGCCATGCATAAAGTATTTTGTCTATATGGCTGTGTACTATCAGCCATGCATGAAGTCTTTTCATTGTTTTGCTCATAGTGGGTTTTCTACACAACACAAATACTTTCAGCCAAATATTTGTTCTGAAATGCATAAAAACAATGGTGAACCCCTGACACATAAAATGTTGGCATTTTCGGCCCAAATTATCGAAAATCGGTCGGTGCCATCGTTTTTCGCATCAAATTTTACTTCGGAATCCATATTAAGAAAAAGATGTAAGCCTACACAATTTCCCTGTTGGAGCCGCTGTATACCTGTCCTTTAGACCTAGGCCTATTCAATGTTTCAAAGGGGGATAACAGAAAGGATGGCGATATTAAAGCTTTTCGAGATAGAAAGATGGAGAGAATAGGAGAAAAGTGAGAGTGATGATGATATGGACATAAGTATGAGACAGAGGGTGATAGATGCTCGCACAACGTAAATGACAATGTGAATTAGTACTGAGAGTCGATTTTTTTTTTTTTTTTTAGTTAGATGGATGGCGGAAGGAGTATTTTGGAGACATATCCCCCGCCCCCCCCCCCCTGAAACCAAAGTGACAGATCAGATCAGATCAGTACGCAACTCCAAAATTGTTTTCCCCATTTTCCAGTTGACGCGAGGTCCCTTTTCTCCCTTTGTGCTTGTCAGAAATTTCGAGATATTGTGCCTCCTCTTTCACAATATATTGCATACGCCCATGTGAGAAAGAGACTAGACAACGAGAGACGGAGTGGATATGAGAGTGATTAGCCTTGATCATGATGATGTTCGATCCCCGCAGGGTGCTCTCTCGACATTTATGTTTTCAACGGTACCATGTAAAAAATATTATTTTATATAATTTCATCAGCTGTAAAACGTCATTAAGGCATGGACAAAAATATATATACCAAACCAGTGGCGGATCCAGGGGGGGGGGGGTTGGGGGGGTTGCAACCCCCCCCCCCCCCCTTGGGCGGCCCCCCCCCCAAAAAAAAAGGAAAAAAAAAGAAAAAAAGAAAGAAAAAAAGAAAGAAAAAAGAACGCACGCTGGAGAGAAACCCTTTCAAGTGCAAATATTGTGAGAAGATATTCAACTCATCAGGTAACTTAACCAAACACATGATAACTCTGGATATAACTGTGTATTTAACTGTTACTTGATTTAAAAAGACGTTATCATGCACTGCTTTTTATGGTCTCCATTGTGTTAATAGATGCCAGGAAAACATCACTTACGGGGTTCAAATAAACACCCCAAAAAAAATCGGCTCGCCGCTTCGCGGCTCGTGGACGATGCTCCGCATCGTCATTATTTTGGTCAACCCCCCCTTAGCAAAAAGCTAGATCCGCCCCTGCAAACGAATCCCAGAGAGAATAAATTTTAAAAAGAAATAGTTTCACTTTAGAAAATATTTTGAGAGTGTTCGAAATGTGCCAACGCAAACATGATCATGTATTTTATGTTTGGTATTTTCTTATATTTTGTCATAAATGTTTGTTTTTATCTGCCACAAAGTTTTCGGTCGTGATGAACTGATGATTATTATTTGTGTTAAGCCATCGTGTTTGGCAATTATTTCTTAAATTATATATAGGCCTAATGTATGGATAAACTGTATAATAAGATGTAATTTGTTTTGAAAATGTAGAGCCCTGTGGAAGGGGGGGGGGGATTTCAAGAAAATTTAATGTAAGAAGTACAAATGTCAGAGGTACAAAATGCCAAAAGGAAGGGAGAACTCTAAATCATCAGTTTTAATTGGATTGGATGAAGCACTCATCAATAACATCACTAGTATTGATTAAACTTAGATTTTAGATGGCAACCGATGATAACAAATATGAATTTCATTATTCTATTTGACGGAAACTCCTTTGCATACTTAACAAACATTAACCATAATATTGATTTTAAAATGTGTCAACCTTGCTCACTAACCTCGAAAATATTGGAACACTTGATTTGTTCAGATTAGTAATTTACAATGAAATTAAAGGTAATAAAAATTATGGGAAATTTTTAAAATTGGGTGGATAGTGATTCATTACAATTTTGATATATTTGGATGCCCCTGTGGATGTATTATAAGCACTAGAAAATTTACCCCCTAAAAGACTTCTGCTTTCGAGAAAACTTGAAGCGCCTACGGCCGTGCAATGGTAGCTGCGAACATGAAAATCTCAGAATATGTAGTTATGATATATAAATTCCAAACGGGAATAGCTAAACGGTCGATTTAAGTCAAGAAACATTGTTTTATAGCTTAATTAATATGTTGACATTAAGAGGAAGCTATACAACATAAAGAGTTTATTATTTACAACTTCATATCTTTAGACTCGATTTCAACCGCGACAACGATCACTGAATATTGTAGGATCGCATATGCTTCCAATTCATTTGAACCAAATTCGTGACCCCATACCAAACTATGTATTACCTTTAAGATGAAAATATATATTCTAATTTCTTCTAAGAACAGGAATCGTGAAAGAAAATGGAAACATAATTGTATATCGGAATGGACGGGTACAGTTCTTCCTTTCATCTATAGCACTTTCACCTCTGAGATGTATACTTCTGAAATATTTACCTTTAACATTTTTACACTCGTTTTGAGGAGTGTTTTAAAATCCACAGAAACTTGGTATTGTTCATCTGCTGAATATTCACGTCTATTTCGCAGATATAATCAAAGGACCGCAATAAGAATGAACCTATACGGCCAACCCAAACAGGCATTTTTCTGTGTCATGATGAGGCCACTCTCTGGCTACTAGGTGACACAGAATATTGCCTTATGTCCCGGCGAAGCAGTGAGCGAAGATTTTTGAGGGGGTGGGGGGGGGGGGTACTCTAACTCGAGGGTCTCATTAGAGCCTTCTTCTAGTCGATACATATGCAGGCAGGGGCGACGGGAGTGGGGGGATAGGGGGCGGTCGCCCCTTAAACGAAAAAGTGGGGGGGGGGGGGAAACGCATTTTCACCCCCAACAAAAAAGGCCCCCTGAAAAAACAGCAGTAAAGGAGTAAAAATGGTTTGTATTTTATAACCCCCCCCCCAAAAAAAAAAAAAAAAAAAAAAAATTATTAAACCTGAATTGAATCACAACAAAAATTATATTCCATCAAAGAAAAGGAAAATAAACAGGATTAAATTTCCTGAACATTCCGCATGCCCCCATATTTTATCAATGGAGGATTTGATAATAGCAATACGCGCATATCGTGGAAATATTGTGAGTGGATGGGAAAGCGTGTTTTTTTAATTTTATTATGGTGGTAAGACATGAGCCCCTGAACACTTGCGTACAGATTGGGGGCAGGGCTTAGGGGGCAGTTGCCCCCTTCAAATAAATACCTGGTTTATTTCTAAATCGATACCTCCACTCCAGTGATTTACAAATGTTGCTAAATGACATGATTTTCGGGGATATTTTTCTCATTTTTGTGTGTAAATTATCCTTTTTTATGCGTTAGTGGAAAATTATAAATTCCCAAATTTACAGGCAGGCAAAAAATATGTTTATTTAGAAGACTTCATGTCAGGTCCTGCAGAACTGCGGGGCTCGGGGGCTCGAGCCCCCCTCACTTTTTTGAAAAAAGTTCGTTAAAGGTACTATTTCCCTTTTGCAGGCCCAAAAAATGAAAAGGTTAAATTCCAATGGCATTTGAAAGATAATACTAATTTAGAACTCCCCTTAAAAAAAAAAAGGGGGGGGGGGGCTTGAAAATGTCTTTAAGTTGGAAAATAACGACTTTTAGTTGTCAAATCGACTTAGGAGCTATAGAGCCAATAAGTAATAGTCTTGATTTTCAGACCATTGTACCGCATGGTCGTACGTTTTATGCTGCACAAAAATTCAATTAGTTTAATTTTTGCTATTACAAGAAGTGGGTTATTGATGTAGACAAATCTTTTACAGCTCATTTTATTTATGTTATTACCGAAGAAGAAAAAAAGCCAGTCAGTCACTCAATACTGACAATAGTGTCTGACATCAGTGACAGTGAAGTTTAGCAAGTAAACGGGTTTCTTTGCATAATTTGAATATAAGGACACTGCTATAACGTTTACATTTCACAGATAAGGCATATATGACATATTCATAATTCCTGCAAAGTTCTACAGAATTTGAGGTTGGCTGCAAAAAGGACATAATATCTTCAATGAGAAGAAAAAAAGAAAGAATAGTGGTCCACCTGCACACCCCATATACGACAATACTACAAAGAGGGATGTAGGCCTACCCAATGGAAGAAGACCTGCCAGTGTAACATTACGGGGGCACATTCCCCCCCCCCCCCCCGTGCCCCCCGTGGCAACGTGCCTGCCCCTGGATGATCCTTTGACCATAATTACCTAAAACACATTAGCTTATTTTGCTAATCGAATTGAATCATTTTTTCCTTTCATTTATTACTGAAGGCCGCCCACATACATTAATTCATCGCTCTCTGCATCCCCTCTCTGTCGTTTTGCATGCAGTGTAGTTCAGGTGCGGATCCAGCCTGCGGGAAGGGAAGGGACCAAATAGGGGACCCAATTCGGGAGAAAATGTTTAGCGGCGAATCAACACCCGCCCCTCCCCTTGCGCCAGGGTAGGGGGCCTAGTCTTCTTTTTTTTTTCTTTTTTCAAAAAGGTCAAATTTACCTGATTTTTGGCCATCAGGGGAGAACCCCCCCCCCCCCTCGGGCCCCGAGATTCGCCACTGGTGTAGTTTGTGTCTCGGTTTTTCGTCTGTATTTTACCGCAATTCTGCTACACCCCTCCCCACAAAAAAAAAAAATAAAATAAACACGTACATAAACCTTTTCCTTTACCCACGCTTTTTTGGTTATCTGATTGTTTTTTGTTTTTCTCTGACTTTCAGTATCTTGTTTCAAATTGTAATGCACAGTTTTCATATTTCCGCTTTGCGCTAAATATTTACATACAAAGGCATCTTTGAACTCAACATTCCCACAAACGAATTTTCAAGGTCATGACCGTTTTACCAGACGACCGGGCTATTTTATCATCCTTCCCAAAATACATGTACCCGCGCTTCGGCACCTGTGCATCTCACGTTCCTCCGAATGGGGGTACAGCGAGGGGTATTGGGTACATGCAGGTGGGGCCAATCAAATCTTTGGTAACCACGAACGCTTTTAAAATCAGCGAAGTTGTCAGACGGCAGATTGGTGGAGCAATGTGCGACAAGTTTTTAGCAGACTTCTTCGTCGAAACGTCTTGTGACTAAGGACCGGACAGTGACATGCCATATGTCTGGTGAAATCTGACAAGTGTATGATACAATTCCATTCATCGAAAAGAGACAAACTTTATTATTGGTAAGTGTTTTTCAACCGCCAATTGTGATGTGGTGGTAGGCTGTAAGGGGCTGTAAGGTGGCCTTCATTGTTATGTTGTCCCCCGCCCACTCCCCGTGCGAGGATTACCTGGTTGCGGTGAAGTCGGGCTGTCGTGTGCGCGCAAACATGTAGGGCTAGTATTAGGCCGTAGGCATATACAGAGGCTATTTTAATAAACCGTTAATCTACTTAACGTTTGTGTTTGTCAGTCAAGATGAAACCGTTCAATACCTTATGAAGGAGGTAAGCCTACAGTAAATCTACCCTTACACATTTGAAAGTGAATAACCTTTCAAAATTGGAAATAAAGTTTATTTTCATATGATCGGTACATGTTCATGATGTTGTCAAATTTGAGTATCAATTTCAGTAATTGAGCCTCTATAATGTTCTAACTTTAATCTTAATTGGTCTTCACATGGTTTATATGATTTTCCTCATCAAAAATTGGACTTTAGTTGAAGTCGAATCCAGATTATTACCCATTTACACAAACACAAATCAAACTATTTTGAAACTCTATTGTGTATAATATAGGAATTAGTCTGGCCTACAGATATCATCTGTTTTACTGTTTATAACTTATACATCTGTTTTACTGGTTTAGATGTTTCATCATGTGAAGTTATATTTGTAAATAATTGGAAATACTGAAATAAAATGAAATAACAAGATAAATAATGGAACATACCTTTTCCTTTTAGTACCGTAACTGCTTTCTCATGCTGAAACTGGTGTATTACAGTAGGTCGTTTATAATCATAATTTTATTACAATTAATTTTCTTCTATCATTTCATTTTGTTTCACAGGTTAACCAAATCAAACAAATAAAGACTGCAACACCCCCTGAACCAAAGCAAAGCACAATATGAAGAAAGATTGTTGTCACAGCACAGGTATGTATCATAATGTCCAACACATCTGAATTAAAAGAAACATATTTACCTGGGGTAAATGAATAAAATTGATTGGTTTTAAGGTATATGCTTTGGCGACAATTGCTCCGGGATTTATTTCATCTAGGGTATAATTATGTTGGTTAGGTTTGCAACTAGGTTTTAGGTTAGGTTTAGGATAAGGATTAGAGTTGGGTTCTAGGTTAGGTTTTGACAATCGGAAGGTTGTCGACCTAAAAACTAGCTATCGACTTGATGACATCATCTTATGTGGAGTACATGTACTCATATTCACAATTACCTTGCATTAAATAAGCATGGCTAATCCCCTCAGCTATATAGGTGAGCCGATCAGGTCCACATGTTATGTTAATTTGACCCCTGTTGACCAGTCATTTGGAAGAGTGCAGAGAATGAAATTTTTTAATGTGCTTTTTTGCAATACTGAAAGGGTAATTATTTTGAATTCCTTTATATTTGTATTCTACATTCATTCAGCTTTCCATTGATATAAAGTTGTGTTTCATGCAGTGTTCTAGTGTTTTACATTAAGAAAGAAGGTCCATACCGTAAATATCTGTGTATAAGGCGCACCTGTGTATAAGGCACACCCCTATTTTGTTGTTGTTTTGTTGCCGAAAACCCATGCGGGGAAGGACCTTCATTTAACATCGAGGTGCAGTTGAAGGCCCTGATTTGTGCTTGTGAACTTCTCACAAATAATAGTAACAATGTCTTTTTTAGAAGAATGTGTTAGATCATTAATGTAAATTAAAAACAATAGAGTACCTAGGATAGAACCTTGTGGTACACCATTTGTTAAAGAAATAAAATTTGAGGAATTATTATTATAAACTACATATTGAGATCTATTAGACATATTACTTTCAAACCAAGATGACAGACAAATTTGAGTGTTGTTGTAGTTTCCGAGTGGTGAGTCAACACACTGATTACTGAGCTGGGAGACATTGCCAGGCATAGCGCAATAAATTGAAAATTGAAGAAAAAAAAAAAAACCTGTGTATAAGACACACCCCCGACTTTCAATTTTTTTCGGCAGCAAAAAAGTGCGCCTTATACACAGAAATTTACGGTAAACAGCTTTTACATATAAGGTTTGTCTTTATCAGTCCGAGTTGACCAAATAGCCCACTATTTTGTGATGCAGGAAATTAGCCCGAAGTTACAAATCGACTCTTCATCAGCTTTAAACTTGAGCTCAAGAAATTTGCTCAGTGTTCACGCATAGTGTGAGTCTTCGGGCTGGTGAAGACGGACCTCAAATAGCCGCTTTGTTGCAAACTAGCCCAAGATATCTTGGGAAGATTTCCCGAGAAAATAGCCTCCTATTTGCGTCTTCACCTGCCAAATAGCCGCTATTTTGTGACCTGGCTAATTTCCCGGATCAGAAATAGTGGCTATTTGGTTAACTCGGGCTGATGTAAACAGGCCTATATCCTTCTGGCTCTCACCTATATATTTACCCACTGGAACAAGGTTCACGTAACAAGGTCACACACCTATCTCAACCCTGGGGATAAAAGAAGATATAAACCATGATGAAATACAAGAAGAAGTTAAAAGGATAATTAATTGATCAGACCAGTGGAGCCTTCAAGTGTTTCACATTAATATTTCAGTGATTTCCATGCCTCTCTGAGCACCAGTAGGCATGTAGACACACATGTTTACTGGGCCGTTACCATGGGAACAGTACCACATCGTTTAAGAAGTAAAATACAAAAGCGACTTGTACTGCAAGTGCCAAATGAAAACTAGACTGGCATCTTGAGGCAAGGAATATTGAGCTTAAAATGGATTTATTGACCTTTTAGTTAATATGAGGACCCACATTTTGCTGCAGCACATCAGCAGAGTACTTTCTACATACTGGTATTACACGACGGGTAGATTGAAAATGACATTTTAGAAAGAATCAGGTGGAAAATTAATATTTATTTTTCGGGGGCTACTTTTCAAGCTTGCCTGCATGAAATTAACACTCTAAAACTTGTTTTGCATTGAACTCTATGCAAATTTACAGGGGCTCTTTTTTGATTTTCGGGGGCTAATTCGCCCAGAGCCTCTGTGTATTTTTTTCACTGGAAAGAATAGGTACTATTTCACATGGGATGAATTGATACTATTAGAGTGGAAGACCTACCATTCAACTATGTGATAAAGATTCCAGGAAATTCATTGATTCATTGAAACAGCAATTATGATTATGTACTGTTTTATTAGTCAAATCAAAGCCCTGACTCCTTGAAGTCTAGCTGAAGTCTGATCTTTGTCTGCGAGGTGTTAAATGGGTTACGTAATATATCGCAAATGGGCAATCCATGGTGTAACAGATATATTTGTTCAGCAAACACTTCTATAGAAAACATTTGTTTGTTAATCAAGGCTCCCTATTATACAGTAGGCCATTATACTGCCACTATATAACACATACTGTGGACTTTGAGTATGTATGGATGTAGTCATTGTTTTGAATAATGGCAGTGCTTATTGCTTCTCTTCGTCTAATAATAAAGTCTTAAAGCGTTTGGGAGAATATTATCACATAAGGTATGGAATTATTTCTTTGTTTTTGCAATACAACTGTTCTATGCAATTGGACTTATCTTTATAATTGCCAATGTACTAGCTACAATCACATTGTAGCATCAAGATTTTCTATTTTTATGTTTGATTTTGGCCTTTGAAATTGGGAGACAGTTGCAAAGACACAACTCTAAGTCTAATGTCCTCATAAAAGTATTATTGCTAAATGCACTGAGCCTTGTCTTATACAGTGTTGCAATAAACCGGTTTACTTACATACAGTATATCAAGTTTTATGCATACTTCGTAAAGAAAGCTTGTTCTTGAAAACCTGAAAGCTTTCCCAATGCTTGCCTGACATAGCAACATGTAATGTATGCAGACTGGATTCCAAGTATTGTAGTTCATTTATTGATAATAAGCTACGGTCACAAAGGTTCGTACAAACGATTATTTTGTACGAATGTCCCTGTTTTTCCATTGTCTTCCCGAATTTCCATTGCCTGAAAATCGTTTGTACGGTGTTCGTAGCAGTTCGTAATGGCATTTGTGACCAAGGCTTCAGGTTAATGGAATAACTTGTCACTAGATCCCCAGAAAAGACACATCCATAAATTTTAATATGTTGGTAAACCAGTTGATTGATCTAGATTAATAACGAGATCTCAATCAATTCTTACAAACTTGATTGCCTTTCACTACAGAGTTGTGATCGATATCAAGTTGTGATCTACAGATTTGAATCAATCACAACTGTTTAATACGAACAATTAGCTATATGGTCGTGGGAACTAATCTTTTTTTTCTTGGGGATCAGAAGCTGGACATTAATAATCCATGTACTACCAGTGCTGTGATGACTATATAGTTAGATAAAATGATTCTCATCTGATATTGATAACATATATATTATACAAGTGTATACGGTCATTGTTACTGCAGCATTTTAGACTCTTTGCCACTTTATTGAATTTAGGCCTACATGACACATGTATATTTTTATTGATTGCTTATTTTTCAAAGCAATTTCCTTAATCACAAGCAGCATATGAATCAAGATATTAAATAAGAACATTGCTTGTGTATTTTTTTTGTTGAAAAACATGGGCAGGTGTCAATTTACATTCTAATAAATCGCAATCACCTGCCAATTGAAAGTAGATCATATAGCAATAGCATATTGACGTAGGGGCTCAAGATTGTTCAGTATTTTTTCAAAGGTCTTGAAATTGTTCTTCATTCAATTTTGGTAGTCATGACATCATGAGCAACATTATTCATGGAAATTTTGTTGAAGGCTCCACCTGTCTGGGAATTTTTTATTCAAGTCTGCATATTATAGTGTGAGCTATTTTGCCATTTCCAGCAAAAGATATTACCTTGGGGGAACATAAGAGCAGTATGTATGTCGTGGTGGTGTTTTCAGGAAACTCTAGACACCCCATATTTGATGCGTCAGGCACGATGTGATATTGGTAAAAAAATGTACAGTTGCATTTTCTATATACCGGTATTGCAGTGTGAGTTTTCTGAGGCTTCATATACAAACTCTTTGTCGGCTTTGGTCAACTAATGGAACAAACAATGGATTGCCAACTTCAACCTTTGTCACAATGTATGTACAATATATACACATACTTCAAGACAATGTGCCAGTCTAGGATTTCATTTTACATGTATAGGAGATTATGGATTATTACCGAGACAGGTATATGCTGAACGAATGGTTTGAAACTTTTAAATTTGTATTCAGTTTTTGAAATTGAATACCGGTAAGGAGAACATAAACAGTTATCCATATCTTATATGAACTCACATTGCAGAGTGGAAGAAGTAGAGTTCATGCCCCAACTCGATGACATGGATGACATGGACGACCTGACCTCTATGTCAAAGGTTACTGACCTGGATCAGGATCGGGGCCTGCTGCTGTCGTGGGGTTGCGGCGAGTTCGGTCAGCATGGCCATGGTGGATCTGGAGAGAACGTGAGTTCGGAGGGAGCCCTCGTGGATCACGGGGATTCTCTTGTCAGATCGCATCGCGTCAAACATATCTCATGCGGGTCAAGCCATACAGCTGTTGTCACAGGTAGGGTGTCAGGGAGCTCTTTTCTTTAGGCCTGTCCTCATCAGCTCGAGATTACCAAATAGCCCGCTATTTCAGATTTGGGAAATAATTAATCCTGAAGTTACAAATCGCGTCTTCATCAGCTCGAGACTTGACCTCAGAACTTGAAACTCAAGCTCGAGAAATTAGCTCGAGATATTTTGCTCAGCTTTCACTTAATGCGAGTCTTCGGGCTGGTGAAGACGCACTGGAAAAATAGCAGGATATTTTGCAAACTAGCCCAAGATATCTTGTGATGATTATCTTGACCAAATATCCCGCTAATTGCAACTCCGGGCTGATGAAGACGCAAATCAATTGGATAATTTGTGATCGGGATAGTTCAATTAGCAGGATATTTAGCAATCTCAAGCAAATGAAGACAGGCTTTTTGTGTTTCAGAATACTTGTGTACAAGTACATGTATGTCTCCTTCAGCTCAGGGAACGATTATTTCTATACTTACCTTTATATGATTTGATATTGACATTTTACAATCAAGGTTTCCTATAACAGGACTCAAGATATTTGCCATTACTAAAATGCATTTACCTTCTCATAGATCACAAATTTCTCCTAAAGTCTTGTGGAATAATATGAAAAAATATCATGTCATGCCAGGTGAAGCATCTCATTTTTAAGGTGCTTGCGCCTATTTAGTTTAGACCTTCGCTTTTGTATTGTGTGACTATTTCGTTTCTGATTCTTCAAATTATTATTTAGACAGCTACTGGCCAAGTATGATACACTCAACTTCTGCTTAGGTTTAAATTCTGCTAATACATTAAAGTTCAAGGAAATGCCCTGCATCAATTCAAACCGGTTGCTTATTTTTCATCTTCACTGTCACCACGCCGTATATCACATCTTGTTCATGTTCTTCTCTTGTAGGCCAGGATGAGGTCCTGACTTGGGGAAATGGCAACAGTGGACAGTAAGTATATAAGACCAATGACAAGATAGCAATTTAATTCTTCACAGTATGAAGGATATAGAGTATCAGAACATGAATATACAGGAATAAAGGGAAGTCCACCCTGATATTCTATTGGTTTTAATAGAAGCAGAAAAATGAGAGATACAGGTCAGTGAAGATTAAAGCAAAATTCGATAAAAAATAAGAAATTTATGAATTTCGAAGGTGTGATCAATCAAACACAAAATGGCAACTCTGTGATGTAAATTTTGAGGATCCCTCCCACTTGTCCTCTACTAAAAATTTCAAAAACTTTTCTCCTAAGAAAATTTGCAATCATACATAAGTATAATAACTTTCTTGTAAATGGTTTTTGCTCAAACTTTCACTCACCTGTTACTCTCATTATTATGCTTCTATCAAAACCAACTTACTGGTAATATCAGGATGGCCTTCCCCTTAAACATATGATTCTATTGTAAGAGCTAATATCTAGGTAAATCAACAATCATTTTTATGCATTAAAAATAAATCACCCTTTTAAGGTGGATTTTAATCAGTTTATTTAAGAATTACCTTGCATTACGTCATATATTTTCTGCATCTTTCCGTAAGTTTTTTTGTTGAGTAAAATTAACTTACAAAATGAAACAATTGATACTTTTTGCACTGTTGATATTTGAACAATGAACTTTTATAAATCTTGGATTAATGATTTTGTGATATTCTTTGATATATATGTACTTATGATTGTCAATTATATGTTGTTCCTGTGAAATCACTGTGGAGCAAGATTGTAAATGTAAATATGAACAATTATCCTCTATGGACATAATAAAGAAATGAAATGAAATGAAATGTGTGATTTTAATTTTGGTGAATTTATTTGTCAGGCTTGGATGTGGAGACAAAGCAACCCACACTAGCCCTCAGAGGTTGCGGCTTGGCCCTCATGACTCTCAGGTGGCGGGGGTGGCCTGCGGTAGCCGGCACACCGTGGTCTGGTTGGAGAATGGCCGCGCCTACAGCTGCGGGAACAACTTCTACGTCCAGCTGGGGTACGACTTCCGCGTCAAGAACTATAAAGAGAACCAGGTAGGTGTATGGATAGTGTGTGTGTTGCTCTTTGTTAAGGCTTTTAGAATGTAGGCATGGTTTCTGTTTTGGTGTAATAGGGCATCACTTTGCTTAAAAGGCTCTCAAAGTTTAATCATGAAGAGTGCCGGGCAAGACCTGCGCCGTATACCATTTTTCTTTTCTTTTCTTTTTTTGGTAGGGGGGATAGGTGGTCCCAAGCACCTTGGAGTAGCCGTTCCACTCCCACATTGTCTAACAAGCACACACACACACACACACAAATTTATTTTAAAAAAGAAGAAGAAACAAAAAAAAGAAGGAAAAAAAAAAAAAAAAAAAAAAAGTTTTTGTGGGGGGTGCTTTTTTCATCCGTCCTCCCTTAACCCATAGGATGTATTGCTTCGACCTGCTAAGATAATTGCACCAGTCAGTTATTAGATGGTAGGGGCAACAAAAATCAAGCTAAAAAATGAATAGTTTTAATAAATTTTTTAATCAGAAAAATTATTTTTGATTCAAATGTACAAATATGATTAGTATTTGATGTTTGAATTTTAAGAGATTTATTTTCTGATATTACAGAAGGAGGTTCCATAAAGCATATACTATAGTTTTGTATGACATTATCTGTGTAACCAATTTATGAAATGAAATAGTTTTCTGAATAATTACATCTCTTGAAACCAAAAGACATTAAAAACTCCAATCTGATCAAGTAGAACTGCAACTTGCATCAAATAGCGATAAAACAAAGGAGAAAACAAATACACAAAAATATAAAGTTAGACCTTTGAAACTATAAATCACTGTAATTAGCCTTAATGCTATTTTGTTCACCTTATACACGTATGACCCCATATTAAGTTTATTTTGCACCAATTACCGCCTTATTTTTCATACCAAAAATTTACCTTTGAGCCCATAAATTAAAGCAGGATTGGTCTTTAACTCCCTCCTGACATATGATATGATACAGTTATCAGAATATGATATCAATAGGCCCATTATACTCCTTATCAGACAAGTGTTATTGAACAAGATAAGATCCGTAAGGCAACACTTCAAAACGTGTGATTTATTCTATTAGCAAGTGAATGATTCAGTGCAGTGAAAACTCAAATTTGGAGGATGAAGCGGGATTTATTGAGAGCTCAAAATTCTCAAAATTATTGTTAAGTCAACACTTCAAATAAAATCGTGCAATTTATTACATTAGCTATTGAATGATTCAGTTTAGTACAAAGTTTACCATTCAGATATGAAATACATCTTGTTTTTTGAGAGGATGAAGAGGGATTCATTGAGAGCTCAAAAATTTCACATAATTTTCTCTATTTCATCCCAACATGTTAACTGAGCACTTTCATTCTCTCCATGCATTTCTTCGTTATTATTTTGAAATGTAGAACTATACTTTAACACAAGCATTGAGAAATATATCGAGTTCTTTTGATGTGCCCTGTATTTTTGTTTATTTTCAGTTTATGCAGATATTTAGTGTGCTGTTATCTATTCAGTCCCTTCTAATTATTGTTTACAAATCTCTGATGCTTCTTCACTATACTTGTAAAAACTATTTTCATTTTCTTATATTCATTTTTATTTATTTATTATTATTATTATTATTATTTTCATTATTATGATTATTATAATAACAAAAATAATTGTAATAATTTTTTTTTTTTTTTGGGGGGGGGGGGGGGGGGGAGGTTGGAAATAAAAATACCTTAATATGTTACCTGCTTAATGAGTGAAATTCGTCGGCATTTGTAAAGGATCTAGCAATCTGAATGCATAATTTGTGGATTCCATGACATTTGCTCCGGCAACAATTGCTCCGCTGTAAATTTCATACACTAATCGAATGGCTAACTTCAACCCTGGATTCAACACTATACCCTACCCTAAACCTAACCCTAAACCTAACATAAAACCCTATTGAAACCCTAACCCTAACCCTAACCCTACATCTTAGACGAAATAAAGCCCGGAGCAATTGTCGCAGGAGCAAATGTCGTGTCACCTAATTTGTGAACTCATCTACTTAATCTACATGTATCCTCATCTCTATCTCCTACCACTTATGTATTGTGTTTGTTCTTGACTCAAGTGTTTGCTAAAGATGCACTTACCTCGACAAGCCTGATCACTGATAAAGCTGCTGATTAGCAGTTAATTAAACAAATTAAATCTGATTGAACACAACATGCACTTGGAAAGAGGCTGTATACAGAAACTAGCTTTTTGTCATTAACATTTGTTTTCCAGAAAGAACTAAAATCGAAATAAAACAGCTTTATAAATGTATGTAATGATTTTACCCTGGGTAAACAATTCAATTGTTGTTGTTATTTTTAGTATTGCCGGTATTATAGATGTAGTTATTCATCCTCACCTAGGTTTATATTATTGGTTCTAATAATGTAGCAGAATATTTTTCTTTACCATACCCCTTCACATTCATTTTCATTAGGGGCGGGGTAGGTCTTTTAAGAGACTCATTTTTTATGCCCAAGGTATCGGGAAAACATTGTATAAGATCGGTGATATGAAATGAAAGAGACATGGAAAGGAATGTTTCATTTGCCTTTTGGTTCAGATTAAAGGTATTTATCTTTAGTTAAAGATAATACGAAGTTTGGGGAAATTTTGAAAATTGGGTGGATAGCGATTCTTGACAATTTTGATATATTTGGATGCCCCTGTGGATGAATTATAAGCACTAGAAAATTTAGCCCCTAAAACACTTCTGCTTTTGAGAAAAATTGAATATAAAAATTTACCAGTGCTCCCGGTAAATTTTGATAAATTTCAAATAGCGCCTACGGCCGTGAAATGGTAGCTGCGACCATGAAAATCTCAATATATGTAGTTGTGATATATAATTCTTTTGCCTCCAGGTTTAATATCTAACGTTTATAGTCTTTACTCACCGAACAGATCATGAAACAGCATCTAAAAGATGAACTCTCTGGAAAGGAAGGTCCTGTAGAGGTACCACCCCACCCCACCCATACCCCCATTATCATATACCAAAATGCCACACCCTATATAGCCACACCCAACCTCCACCCATTGACCACAAAGAGAGCACTTTTAATGAGCAGGACCCTGTTTCATTAAAGCTTCCTATCAATCACAAGTTCCAAAAGCTGTTATAAGCTACTGAAATCGTAGCATTTGATTGGCTGAGAGCAACTTTGTCATAGAAATTTAGCATTTGTTAATGATAACAAGTTGTGTGAAACAGGGCCCTGCATACCATCCCAAAACCATGGCAGCACATTAAATGGCAGGGAATGCTAACCTAATGGGTTGTAATATTAATACCTCAGTCATACCAATGGAGACTGATGCAAAATACTGAATACATTTTGTTTTTTTACCCCATTTTGCTTGTCAAAATATCTGCATGGCATGCTAAAAGAGACACCTGCGCTGCATGAATCACCTTATGATTTTTGTTTTTATTTTGCAAACAATTTTAGCAAAGTACATATATATTACATTGTAGCTAGTTAATGCATTTTGCATTTTCATCATTTTTGTCTCCATTCATTTATTTAAACATGGTAACTCTCTCAGCCCTAACAGCTGTTTTTCGGAAAGTCTGTGTGAACTGAATAAAAGTATACAAATTATATTACTAACAAAAATAGCAGAAAAGAAACATATGCAAAATACACAAATCAAATCAAAAGAAAAGAAAACATTATTGGCATGAGTGACTGCCTATAAAGATTAAGAAGACGAAAAGAAAATCAAACATAAATTGTTATAATGTACAGAAAATACGAAATTAACAATAGTGAATCCAAAGTAAAGAATTAAGAGAGAATTTTATTGTAAACTGAGAGTCTGTTGACTCTCCTCCCAAAGGTCAGCCCCCCCCCCTCCCCCGTATCGTCCATTACCTAGCTGGTGACATGATGTATTTTTTAAACACTTTCTTAAATTTTCTATTTTTAATATACATATATACGTTATAAAGATACAAGAATTGTTTACACTGGACGTAAACCCATAGGAGAAATATTCAAGAATATTAAAGAGCATTATCAAATGGATTTTTCCTTTGCACTTCCATATCATAAAATAATTTGGGAAATGAGTGACTTATAAGTTTGCTGTAGTAGTACAGTGTAATGTGTAGGATATATGTGGAAATACTAAATTAACATTTTCTTGTCCATTTTCTTTTGTAAATCATTGCATTTTCATATTTCATTGATCTTCACTTTCTATCTCCCATCTCATACAGGTGTGTGGTATTTGTGGTGGGGTATTTTACACGGTGTGGTATGTGTATAATTTGACATACACATAGAAGTTTGGTCCGAGGTATTGGTAGGGTTATCATTATAAAGTGTGCATCTGCACGTATTGTATTAACTGGATAAAGATGTAAAATAACAGTGGCGTGGCTTCTGGTTAGGGCATGTGCCCTCCAAATGAAAGACAACAGATGATTAAAACTAAGGAAAAGAGAGAAGATAAAGAAAGGGAGAGGGGCAAAGATGACTTAAAAAGAAGATGATACAACCTTTTCCCATATCCCCCGGACACTCCAAATTATGTCTCATGATAATGTTATCCTTTGAAGAAAACAAGAATTTATATGAGAAGAGCCTAATTTGCATTCCTCTATACCCTTTTGTTCCTTTTCTGAAGAGAAAAGGTGAAAAACAGAAGGAAGAATAAAATTGATTTAAAAAAAAAAGAAGATCTCTGCAAAAATTTGCCAATTGGAAATAATTTACTTCTCATCTTCTTAGAATACCAGTAGTCCAGTATGTATTTTCAACATCATCCCAAGTTCAGTCACATGGTTAAAGAAGATATGATTCTTAATCCTCTTGAAAATGGTTTGAAAACTATTTTCTTTCTTTTTGGACAGTTCTTACTTCTCCTTTTTTCAGGCCCCTTTTATATTTTGAAAGACTTTATCTATGATACTTTGTAAATATACGTAGCATTATATTGACATTTTTTCATATTTATTGTTTTTACCATGACTGCAACAAAATAATTTGTTATCCCTTAAAGGTAAAGGCCAGTTATGGTCATGCAATTGCATTGTGAAAGAAACGTTGTGGAATCGATCAGAAAAGGTTGATCATCTAGCATCTAGCATCTGCAAGGTTCTGGAATCGTCAAAATGATAAGAAATTTGGCCCATTCTTCGTAAAGTTACAAGCACTGTACACAGAAAGATGTATATGGGACTACCCTATATCTCTCACAGACCATGAGAGAAACAAATTTACCAAATATATGAATTATTAGGCGGTTTCCCGGCAAATTTTTTATCATCATGTATTAGTCAAAACATATTCTTTCACATGATTGGTAATGAGAGCTTCCATTTCATTTTTTGAAATTGGGGCGTTTCCAATACTGGTCTTTACCTTTAATGGAATGTCATTCCCTTGTCGTAAACTGACACCCTACATGTCGGTTTTTGCATATCATTATGTGCCTGCCAGAAGGGCCTTGAAATGGTATATAAATTAGTGTATTTAAAAAAAAATTGGAGTTCTCATGCTAATGCCCTTCTAACAGCATGTCAATGCATTGCTTCTTTACAGAAACCATTCGTACTGAATAAAGTTTTATGCACTTTTATATAAATCATAAAGCCCGCCCTTGCACCCCACCCCCATGTATATACATCAAATGGCATGAACTACACCTACTATTATCATCAAGATATATTTTTTGTGTATCAATTTTTTACATGTACAAGTTCATTCCTGTGGGTCATTAGTAACTGATTTATTATTGGAGTATTATATAGGACGATAAATCATATGTTAACAAACTTATTACCTTTTTATCTGTTAATTACATGAAATATTGTTTTGTTATTGAAATGAAAGAAAAGCATGAAAGTATGATGATGAATATTAATATTGCATGAACTGTCATTTTGAGAGATAGAGTAAAAGATGTCTAACCATGCTCCTTTAATTAAAAGTTATAGAGACTGAGTTTGTGTGACCAGTTGATAGAGAATCTGTCTATCTGCTGTTGATCGATAAATCAAATTTAATATCAAGATTAATAGACTATTTTTACAATGTAACAACATTTACACTAAAAGTGCCTTGATACGGATTGTATTTCAATAATCAAAGTGTATTGCATACATTAATTGTTGCTGGTAGGACAAACATTATGCAAATCAATGGCCATATGTTTCAAACATTCATTGATTTGTGTACATACAAAATGAACAATGATTTGCATTCATGAACTTGAGCTGGTGTTTATAAAGGTGGATTTTACAAACGACCTTTTCAGATATGTTTCAAACTCTATGCCATTATAACAATAGTTATTAGTGATAACCCCGAAAGCTTGGATAATGTATGCATCCCAAATACTTTGTGACTGCTGACATACAATAACCCCAAACAGATCGATGAAACAATATGACGAAATTTAAATACAGTTGCGAACTGGTCTATCTTGTATAAATGACCCTAATCATTTTGATGTCTATATTGTAACTGTATATGAAAGGACTTGTTCCAATATACATTTAATCATTTCAAACTGTTTTTCCCCTAACTTTTGACAGGTTTTACCCCATTTTCTGCGACCAATCATGCACAGAAAGGTGGTCCAGGTTTCCTGCGGGAAGAAGTTCACCCTGTTTTTGTTTGAGTCGGGACAGGTGGCTGGATGTGGGTAGGTAGATGAAGGGATTCATAAAGATAGAAGATAATCATGGAAACGGAAAGCCTTGCTAAAACCCTGCAAAATTGAATATTCTGTGTTTAATTTTGGAAAATTTAGGAAATGTCAAAATGGCAAGGAACCTTAGCTTTGAAGGTATCAATTTTTGTTTGTGATAGAGAGGATAAAGTGAAAAGTGCACATTTTAAAGGGATCGTTTAACAGTGGTAAATCTGAGATACACGGCCCTACGTGTTATCAGTGTCTGTGATATGGTGTAATATTGAAGCCCTAAAAAAAATGCGCTTCAAAATGATCAAGAAGTGCCTCAAAAAAGTAAAAATCTTTGAGTGACCGGGTTTACCATACTCGTTTTCCCCAATAGACTGTAGTGTTATGAAAACCGTCAGGCGAACGGTTTTCAAAATTTGTAATTCCAATCATAAATATCTTGATAATCAGACAGGCGATTGGCTTGTAAAAGTCATGGGGTTCCTGACTGACCTAAAGGTTTATAATTATCATTGCATCATGAGCTAAATCCAGAATTTTATTTCAAAATCTGAGACAAAGTTACCGGATCCCTTTAAGGTGAATTCAAGATTATGAATTATTCTTCCAACTCCCTCCCCATTTGGATGGCAAGTTACTGAGTCTCTCACTTGCTCATAAAATGATTATTGAAAAGACATTTTTAGTGCTACAGTAAAACCTGTATATAAAGACCACTCAAGGGACACATATAAAGTGGTCTGTATAGGCAGGTGGTCTTTACATACAGGTTTAATTGAGAAACCATATTTAAAAGGAAACAAAAAATGTGGTCCTCATATACCAGTGGTCTTTCTATACAGGTGGTTGCTAAAGCAGGTTTGACTGTATATAGTAAAGCAGGTTGCATATATATTCTAAAAACTGATTTTGTGGTACCGGTATTAGTCTTCACTACATATTCATCATCAATCATTTATATGTAGACCAATGTAGACCAATGTATGGTACTTAGGTTTAAACTGAGGCATGAAAGACGGCTTCTAACAAGCTCACGTTATGCTACATGCCACAACACTGAGCGATCTGAACTATCAAACAAACACAATATACACTTAAAAATATAGTTTTTAAATGTCATTATTTTTCATTCTTATAGGGCAAACAACTTTGGGCAGCTGGGTAACGGAACAAGGGCAGAGATGGTATCCCCCAAGCCGTTGGATAATCCAGAAAACGTCATCAGAATCGCTGCTGGATCGTGCCATTCACTTGCCGTCACTGGTAGGCAAATCGCTTCGGTTGAACGTGCTTGATAACTTTGTATTCAAGATATTTTGAGTTTTTATTTAGTTTTGAAAATGGTATTTATTTGTGTTGACAAATTGGACAAATTGGAGATTGAGGGCAGAGATAGTGTCCCCAAAGCCATTAGAGGAGCCACTTATCATCATTGCTGCTGTAGCTAGCCATTTGCTTGCCCTCACTGGTGGGTAAATTAATGTAGTCCGATTGAATCGGATTATGTTTGATTATTTTTTGCATGTATATTTATTTTTTCAAACATTACTTACTTGCTCATTGATATTTCTTCATGCTACAGTCAAACCTGCTTTAGTGACCACCTGTATAGAAAGACCACCTGTCTGCATTTTTTGTCTCCCTTGAGCAGAGTTTCCAATTAAAACGTGTGTTAAAGGAACCTGTACATACCCCAGTCGTAAAAAAATAGGAAAAAAATAGGGGAAAAATAAGGAAAAAATAGTCCCGAAAATATATTTTTTTTCTATTTTTTCCCTATTTTTTTTAAAGGAAAAAATAGGGAAAAAATAGTTTTGGAAATAGGAAAAAAATAGGTTTGAAACAATTTTTTCTATTTTTTTCCTATTTTTTTCCTATTTTTCAGACCTAAAAATAGGGAAAAAATAGGGAAAAAATAGTGTAGAAAATGGTGAAGAAAATAGTAAAAAAATAGTGATAACTAGGTGCTAGTGGACAGTGAAAAATAGTGAGGAAATAGGAAAAAAAATAGTGAGGAAATAGGAAAAAAATAGTAAGAAAATAGGGAAAAAATAGTAAGAAAATAGGGGAAAATAGTAAGGAAATAGGAAAAAAGTAGTAAGAAAATAGGAAAAAAATAGTAAGAAAATAGGAAAAAAATAGTAAGAAAATAGGGGAAATAGTAAGAAAATAGGAAAAAAATAGTAAGGAAATAGGAAAAAAATAGTAAGAAAATAGGAAAAAAATAATAAGAAAATAGGGAAAAATAGTAAGAAAATAGGAAAAAAATAGTAAGGAAATAGGAAAAAAATAGACAATAAGTGAGGAAATCAGAAAAAAATAGTCAGGAAATAGGGGGGGGGGGGGGGGTCACTCATCCTTTACTTTCATGGATTTCTCAAGCACTACCATCTCACACATCCAGTCAACGACTCTGTACATTCAATTAAATCATACAGTGCAAACTTGATATAAAGAGATCAGTTATACCTGAAATGACAAGGTAATTTAACAGCTTTTGGGGGTTAAGATTTCTTGGTTGCACATGACCTCATTGTCAAAAGTTTCCACTGTAGAATAGTCACCCTACTCCTACAGCTCTTTTCTCTGCATCGATGCACCTACTCAGTTTGCCAAATTCACTTCATCCTTTCAGTCCAATCCATTCAGTAGAACATTTAAAATAGTCAATGGGTATATGGAAAATGTTATACAGTCCACTCCTATTATAACGAACATGGATACACCAAGATTTTATTATCAGGCAATTCTCATCAGTCCCAATTTTAAACAAACCAATGTGTTCAGTAACTTGAGTATAACATGATTTCATTTTAACAAGGAAATTGGCTTGGTCCCGAGCACCTCGTTATAATGGCAGTGGACTGTAACAAACAAAAAGAATAAAAGGGAACGTGTCAAATAAAATACATGTACTTTATTTTCGAGAGGTAAACACAATGACATGAGTTTAGTATAGTATGTGTGTTCATGTAAGCAAATAAATAAAAGAACTTAACTGATATTTACAATCTTTGGTTAAGTACTGTAGTGTACATGTTGTAGTAATAGAGTTGTTCATGGTTTGCTACGATTATACTCTAAAAAAAAAAAAACAAGACAAATGCGACTGCGTCTCCTATATGCCTCCGCCTTAAAAAAATATCATCCACCTAGAATGTAGCTTTCTATTTTTGTTCAAATAAAGTATTCAGGTGAGTTTCAGGACTATTACTGAGCCGATGTGGATATGCCAGGCAATCACAAGCTCTCTCCCTCACTAGTAACCAAATAAAGCAGTATTCTTGACATGAGAGTGTTGTTTTCTGTCTCTTTTATTACAATTTAATTGCAAAGTGCTCTTAATAATGTAATAACATTTTCAAACCTCAAGAAAATCATGACAAGTAAAAAAAAAATTCTCGTTATTTACAAAGATAACAAAATAAAATAAATCATAAAACAGATTTTTCAACAATGCATGCATGCTCTATTGTACAGTTGACATGTTACATAATTTTCTCAATCTCAATTGAACTGTCAAAATCTTAATACAATCATCATAATCTAGAAACACTTACTACAAAATCAATGACATGTCATGTCATTGAGATATATATAAACAAGAAAATGACAGACTTACATGCTACTATTTTCAAATAGTTTTACAAAGTATACCATCATTACCATGTATCATAAGTAATGGTCTTACGGTCCTTTATCTTCACAATATGCAGGCACTCATTGTGTACACATACATGTTGTACTTGCCTATGAATCTCAATGATTAGACATAAGAATTACATAATAAAATGGAAACAAATACTAATGTAAAGGATACAGATGTTGGTCATGCTGTTCACAGGCATCGAATGGTGATTGTACGTTACATGTACATTGTAGCTTGATTAGTTTCAATTGATCTGTAAAGATATAAATGAAATGTGAGTTAGGGGTTAGAATAATCATGCATTGGTACATTTATGAACATGCAATTAATACTTATTACAAGTATTTATGTATTTCATAATGAAAAATTCAAAGGCACAGAACATGTGTGTACAAAAGTTATTTTATTCTTAGATATATTGGGTGAACATACATAAAATAAAACATAAAACACAGAAAAGAAAATAGTAAAGGAACAATTTGTTGAAGAAAAAAATAAAAAGGAAAGAGAAAAATAATGTAGATCTAGGTAGAACTTGTGCCACCTGCAAATTATTGTTCTAGCATAATGATGAGGTAAACTACTCTAATATTTTGATGTCAGATCTTAACTAACAAACATGAAATAAATAAACCATAAAAAATTATCAACAATAGATTTAGATTTCTACTTAGTAAGGACATACCTCGCAGACACACTCTCGGACTTGGAAGGCTTGCTCTTCTTCTTAAGTTCTTGCGTGGTGCTTTAGCAGGTTGTGTTTTCTGATTCCTAGAAAAATAATTTGAGATACAATTTAGCCTAAAACCACATCAAAACATTATATCATGCAAGGCAAAATAATTGACAGACGTAGTAATGGTACAAAATCTGAATTTTTTTACGTGGATTTATTGTAATCACGTTTGTTTACATTCACTCATTCACTAACAGACACTACACTGCACTTGGAGATTCACTACACTTCACTAAGAAGTTGTGTAGTCTACAACCTCAACACTAGTACATGGGAATATTGATACGTAAAATAACATTCTATAGGCCTATTATGTCTATGAAGTAGCATTATATTCAACAACAGACACAATAAAAATATATATATCATAATATAATTAAGTTTCAGAAATAAACGTACCTTTTCAGCTGTTTTCTGGGGCCAGTTCCGCTCGTCGATGGTCCGTAATTCGACAACAAACTCGTTTCTCTACGAGTGGGACTAGTAATATTTTGAACATTTGTCGGGCTCATTTTCTTGGGAAGAATCACTAAAATGGGATAAGGAGGCATCGGAGTATGAGGAGTCACTATCTCTTGATGAAATTTCATCACCAGAATAATTGCTGGAAGACATTTTGGTGTGATTTGGAGACGTTTGATGAACGAAAATCAGCAAAAGTCCGATGCGCACAGCAGTGCCAGTGGGGAAAAAAAATAACGGGTAATTTTCAAATTACGTACTTGCGTACTGTCCTCTACGTTGAAACTTTGCGCACACATAGAACGGGAATATCTCGATCGAATGCTTTTTTTTCTATTAATAAAGGAGATTTTTTTTGGTTGAAATTTCTATGTGTACATTTTCTTTTTACACATGGTTTATGTATGGTTATCTTTGAGTGCACTAGTCACTACTATAGTTTGTAAATAAAATCAAGAATATTAATAAAGGAACAATATTGAAATTTCGTACATTTTCTTTTTACACATTGTTTATTTATGGTCATCTTTGAGCTCACTATTCAATATGTGACCCCACAGCTAAAAACAACCAATAAGTCGCAAAATGAACAACAGAGATAATGGCAGGAGAAGCGGGCTTTTTGAATAGGATGCCAGTCATAAACAATGAAAATATGCAAGTTTAGAAAATAGACAAAAAATAGTTTACAAATTTGTATCATGTCATAAAAAATTTAAGTGCAAAAAATAGGAAGAAAATAGTACTCGCAAATAGGTAAAAAGAAGTCTGAAAAAGATAAAGGTGAAAAAATAGGGAAAAAATTGTCTGAAAAAGATTAAGGTGAAAAAATAGGGAAAAAATAGTCTGAAAAAGATTAAGATGAAAAAATAGGGAAAAAATAGTCCTATTTTTTTTGAGAAAATAGGCAAAAAATAGTCTGAAAAAGATGAAGGTGAAAAAATAGGGAAAAAATAGTTTGGTACTCGAGAATAGGAAAAAATAGAACTATTTTTTTTCTATTTTCTTTTAAAAAAATAGGAATAAAATAGTCCACAAAAGTTGAAGGTAAAAAAAATGGGGGGAAAATAGTTTGTGCTTGAAAATAGGAAAAAAATAGGACTATTTTTTTCCTGTTTTCTTATAGGAAATAGGAAAAAAATAGTCTGAAAAAAAATATAGGTGAAAAAAATAGGGAAAAAATAGTTTGTACTTGAAAATAGGAAAAAAATAGGACTATTTTTTCCCTGTTTTTTTATAGGAAATAGGAAAAAAATAGTCTGAAAAAAAATATAGGTGAAAAAAATAGGGAAAAAATAGTTTGTGCTTGAAAATAGGAAAAAAATAGCCCTATTTTTTTCCTATTTTCTTGAAGGAAATAGGGAAAAAATAGTCTGCATTTCCAGAAAATAGGGAAAAAATAGGGAAAAAATAGGGGAAAAATATATTTTCGCAACACACAAAACTACTAGGGTAAAGACCACCTGCTCATAAAGACCACTTTTCTTGTCTCCCTTGAGCGGTCTTTATATACAGGTTTCACTGTACCAAGTTATTTTAAACAGGGAGGATGTAGAAAATGTTAATAACAATATTTTTCTTACAGTTTCTAGCTACACTACAACATTCGTTTTATTCAAGTTTTCAGTTCATTACCATCCATTGACCTTATGATATGGGTGTTTGAAAGAATAAAGATTTGACATCCATCCAAATAAAACTAAAGGGTCAGCTTTCTGACCGATTGAAACCTGTATTGGTTGGGAAGAGATGAAGCAAAACAGTTCCATGTGAACATCATTGAATCAAGCTGTAAATTATGGTATAATGAATAGCGCCATCTCTTGTCACCCTGGAAGGGGAGGACTTGTCTCTTCAATATTGATATTGTTAGAAAGTGCTGATCTATAAAATATTTAAGGATAAAAAGTATGTGTATATGAATGATACACATAAATTTAGTGAAGAATGAGAAAATAAAATAATGTATTTTAAAATGTCTCTATTTATGATATTATCACTACAGTAATATGTGTATGAAACTCTTCTGATCAGACAAAAAGAAAGGAAAATTAAATCAAAACCCAAACAAACAAATTGCTAAAAGTATGAAAAGATTTTAAAAGGAGCTAGAAGAAATTCATGATTCCTTTTAAACATTGGAATTATTAGTGAAATATTGGGAAATATCCCAGGCAATTTGGGCACTTTCTATGATTGATGGCATAATGAAGGAAATCTTTTTACTACTGCTCCTGTAAATCCACCCTGAATTGAATAGTGCCCTCTTGTGACCATATACATGTAGTCAGGAACCTTTTTTTCTTCAGAAGCCCATGACCTTTGAAATAACAGAGGAGGCAGTTGCCCATAACATTGCCCTCTGATCTTGAATCGGGCAAGAAACCAAATCCATCTCTTGTAAGGGCCGTTGACTCGACCAGCCTGTAGCACCAATAGCGCCCTCTCGAGTGCAACTGAGTTCATGCATGATCCGAGCATTGTATTTGAGACGATGCATGAAATTCTATACCTCCTAACTTGAAGTTGTTTTTAATGAACAAAGTTTGTCAGTACGCCCCCTTTTCCTTTTGTGTTCTTGGAGCAGGGGTAACTTTTAGTTTGGAAGCTCTGGTATTGTTGACACATATGTTCCTCTGATATTGAGATGGTGATTTGTGACTTTGTCTATCGATTTTACAATGCTTTTTGGTACTAATTCTCTTTGTTCCAAAACTAACTATACTTTGATATTTTAGAATTTAAATCTCTTCAGCTGTTATTTGAATTCAGTTGTGTTGAAGATTGAAGTTATTTCTGGATATGATATTAAAGTAAACATTGAAATGGATAGTCCAATATGGTCAGATCAGACTCTTTGCACTAATTTTTGGTATGGATCAAAAATATTTTTCTTTTTGTTTTATTTTCAGTTGCCATCCTGCTGGATATCATTCAAAGTCAGGAAGATTTTTTTTTCTAAAGTATTTTAAATATTTGAAGCACCTGGTTAATTTGTATGTAACTGATCGTTTTCATGCTTTTCTTTTCTTTTCAAGCAACTGGTGAATTGTATGCTTGGGGTATGGGGAGAGCTTGTGGAAGTCGCCGTGATGATCTTCTTACGCCGCAGCGCAAGACAACCCGACGTAGCAACGTTGTGGGCGTGGCGGGTGGGAGTGGCCATTCCCTTGCATTAACAGGTGAGCTATGTATTTATCTTGTTAAAAAGATCCCTTGAAAACAAAGCTTTGAGTTTTTATCGCAAGGAGGAAGGTATTTTGATATCATTTGTTGAGAGCAAGAAGGGTATTAACTCTGTTTTAAATTTTCTGAGTAAATGCCCTTTTGACACTCAACAGACAAAAGGTTTCTTTTTCAGTATCAGAAAAAAAGTTAAACCATGCAATATCATGTAGTATGAAAGCATGTAGGGAAGAGGGAAGGTTAAAATGATATGGTGAAATCAAAAGTGTGATCATTAAATGTCTAATTCTTTATGTCTGATAAGTAGCGGCCAGTGTTTTCAAGGTTGTGAGTGTTTAATCCAATATTCTGGGTCCATTTATTGGGACATTGTGCCTACTAGCACTTCTGTAGATGTTGCATTGTCCACTTTAGGAAAATGATCAGGTGTTTTGGTGTTGAGATCTAGTGGATATAAGTTATGGACTTGAGAACCCAAGGTAAAAGGTTCAAATCTCTGTCGTGGTACCATCCTCCTTTGGGGAGACATTGATGCACTTTTGCCGCACTCCACCCGGTGATGTAAATGGATGCGGGCAGTAAGAAATGTGTGTCTTATGTCTTCATGGAAAAACGGCTGGGAAAATTCAAAAATGGTTGGGAGAATTTACTGTCAGAGGGTGTTGCACAGTGACACCTCCAAAGAAAACAATAAATATCTTTGTGGTTTGAGAATTTGTGCAGGATTTTTTGCATGTTAGAGGGTAATTAGTACAGTAGAAGGAATATAATAAGCAACATTTCATACAAAAATTACGCAGTTTTTTCATCAACCTTCAACAATGGTACCGAGTCACTTTAAGTGTTACTCTGGGTTTATGCATTTCAAACAGGGCTTGATTATCGATTCTCGCAAAGCCAGTCTCTAATTTTATCATGTTCAAGACATGAGTATCTATCACAATGGCCATCTTCATTCCTTGTGCTGAATTAACATTTGCCAACGATACATGGACATCCGTTTTTGCGAAGTCTGAGAAATCGCTCCCCAGCTCTCTTCTTCACTCTCATCTTCAATCAACTTGTCCAAACATACGCGCTTAAGTTTCAACCTGGCCGACCTGGTCACCACGGCAACCAAACCACAGAGTATACCGTCCTGATGAAAAGAGAAAAAAAATAAAGAAAACAAGGCAAGAGATAGAGAAAAGGAAAGGGAAGAAAAAGGGAAAGCGAGCCAAAACTAACGGGAATGAGATATTTTGCGATGTTTTTTATGGGGGCTATCATTATACGGCGACTAATACCGCACCTGTGCAGGTTGTACACATGACTCTAGGAGCCGCGCATCGGGCTGTCGTTGCGTTTGAATGACACGGCCCGCGAAGGCTCAAGACCGCGGATGGTGGAAGTGATAGGAATGCGATCATTTTCTCAAAGCATTAATCATACTAAATGTAAATTTTGTTAGAAATTGTGGGGTGTTGATGACGATAAGTCTCTCTCATAATGCACCGTTTGGTTTCTTTTTTAGCTTGAGTCAGGATGCCATAGATCTTCAGGGAATAGAGTTTTACCAGTATTATAAAGAGAGAGAGAGAGAGAGAGTTGAAAAATATCTGTTACCTCATCTTTGTTTTCCCAACTCATATTGGCTTGAACTTTTGCTTGTTTGGCTGATTATATTCTTTCACAAACTTTGGTCTTCTCTTACCCAATCATTTCTTCATTCCTACCTTCGGTGTAATCTATGTTTTACTTCATATCATCTTTTCTGTCTTTTTCTTGTCCGTATTCCTGTTTTTTCTATATCTAGTCTAAAGTGTGGTACAAAAATAATATCTAAAAAGTTCAATAGTTGCCTGTCCCTTTCAACAAATTACTTTCTTTGATTATTAGATAATATGATTGTTGAGTTGGGTTGAAATACATGTCATGGCAAGTAATGCAGGTTCAACTTTTCTGTGCTGATGTAGATTACTTATACTGTGATTTCAAAGGATAACAAATTAGTGGGTATTGTAAAGTGTATAAATATTTGTTTGCAGAAATAGGTTTATGATTTTAGACTGTAAGATTGTGAGAGAGATTGAGAGAGAGAGAGGGAGGGAGGGGGAGGGAGGGAGGGAGGGAGGGAGGGAGGGGGAAGAGAGAGAGAGAGAGAGAAAGAGAGAGAGAAAGAGAGAGAGAGAGATGAGCAAAAAGGAAGGGGGATCGAGAGAAAGGGAAGAAAAGGAGAGAAAAAGAGAGAAAGAGAGGAGGAGAGAGATGAAGAGAGAGAGCAAGAGTAAGAGATAAAGATTAGCGAAAGTGAGAGAGAGCAAAAGTGAGAAAGATTAGAGAAAGAAAGAGAGAGGAAAAGAGAAAAGGCGTAGGAAGAAGGGACAAACAAAGATAAAATAACATTAATTAATTTACAGTGAATGGGCTTGCTCTGAAAGACTGCATTCTCAAACGATATGTAAATGCCCTCTTGTAAGGGAGATCCTGCGGTGAATAATGTAATGCATCCTCGTCCAAATTTGAACATAGCCAAGTCAACCCAAGTACAACTTTCTGAGATTTTTCTAAAATTCCTCTAAAATTTAAGATGAGGAAAAGACTTCAATGACGAAAGTACACAAGATCTGGGAAATATCCAATTCTGACAGCCAGATTAGTTAAAATGATCTTTATACATTTGTAGATCATGCAAATTGTCCACTTCCATTCTTGAATATCATCGGCTTAGTGGAATAGGGGCATTAACTCAACGGACATCTATGAAAAATAACTCCAGTTAATGTCCTTCTGTCTCTCAACAGACAATGCATGTATGATGATGTCTACGGCTTGAAGACCTTGATTATTAGTCGGCAAAGACAAAAAACATTTGTTATTCATTTATTCAGCGCTTTTCTTGTTGTAAAAAAGTCACATAGTTCTCTCCTTGAGAGTATGATGAATTTAAATGAAGGAAGGAAAAAGGTGGAAATAGAAAGAGAATGATGGGAATCGCAAATAAGATTGATAGGTTCATATTAAAAGCTGAACCGGGATTTGGATCAACTTGCAGAACCAGACCTTAAATAGGAATATGATTTGGAATACGATTTACTTTTTTTGTTAAAAAATAGTGCAGGGTCATATTGTTGCGTGTTGAGAGCCAGGAGGGCATTAACTCAACACATTTTACCGAATTAACAACTTTATTCAGGTAATATCCTCTGTTTGGAGCCAGAAGAGTGTTAATTCATATACTTTAACGCAGAGTTAATTCCCTTTTGGCATTGGACAGACGATTTGAGCCAGAAGGGCATTAGCTTATAGCATTTTAGTGTTCAAATGAACAACTTTCTGATTTCCATAGGTAATATTGTCTGTTTGGAGGCAGAAGGGCAATAACTCATGGCAGGTTGTTGAGTAAACGACCTTCTGGCTATGGGCAGGTACTAATGAATTGTATGCTTGGAGCCAGAAGGGCGTTAACTCGTACACTTTGACACAGAGTTAATGCCCTTCAGGCTTTGAGTGGACAACATAATCTGTTTGGAGCCGGGAGGGATTTATCTGTAACTCATGTACTTTTAACACAGAGCTAATTCCCTTCTGGCCTTCAAAAGGCAATATACTGACCATTCGCGATCGGTGCTGTATTTTTTTACCATTTTAATCAATCATTAGATGAGGGTTTGTAGGGAATGCTTCAGAATAACGACATGGATACTCTGGAGGAATTCTCCCTTTTTGAAATTGACAGTAGGGGGAGAGATAGAGAGAGAGAAAGAGAGAGAGAGAGAGAGAGAGAGAGAGAGGGAGAGAGAGAGAGAGAGCAGGCGGCGGAATAAATATGCAAGAGTAAGGGGGCATTAAAATGGGTGCATGTAGAATTGATTGATATCACCACAGCTATAGTTCCTTTCCACCTTGCGTACATTCATCATCATTCATTGCCCGACCCATGTTGGAGGCAACCTAAGAAACCGAATCCACCCGCACTCCCAATGTTATTGACATAGCTCGGCTACGATCGAGACGGGTTCACTGACCAGCGTAGTGTTCACCTTGCCTCCATCCCCCCTTTTCTTTCCTCCTGACTTGTTATACCCCTCTTCCTTCCATTTTATACCTTTCTCTCTCCCTCTCTCTCTCTCTCTGTTTCTCTTTTTAGCTCTCTTTTGCTCTCTCTCTCTCTCTCTCTCTTCTACTGTGACACTAACAACTTTTACACTCATTAATAATCCTTCATCATCTCCATTTATTCTGACTGTCTCTCTCAATACATTAACATACTTCCTCCAATTTCTAGAGCTGTTTTGTCTACCCTTCTCTCTCTCTCTCTCTCTCCTGCTCTCTCTTCTTTTCTCTCTTGCTTTCTCTTGCCATCTCTTTCTATAACACTTGTCCGTGCTCTCTTTTAATTTCTATTCCACTCGTGATGTTTCTTTCTCTGCTTTCTTCCTCTACTTTCTTTCTCTGCTCTCTTTCTCTGCTCTCTTTCTCTACTTTTTTATACTCTTTCTTCCTCTCTTTATCTCTCCCACTTTCTCTGCATTTCTATATATTTCTCTCACCCTCTACCCCCATCCAGCTCTGCAACAGCTCATTTTTAAAAGAGGGAGGCAATCCAACCCCCTCACCCCCAATTCCCTCTCTCCCTACACCCCACCATAGTAGGAGCGAGTTCGGCATCTGCCTCTCTCCAGTAATAAATGTCAAACCGTCCAGAAATCAGAGAGGAGAAGAATGTGTTCGCCTACAATAGGCCAGCCACATTCTTAGCCCCGGTGATCGATTATCCGTCATCGTCCACGAGGAGAACCCCCTTTCCCCGCTTGACGCGGCACGACGGGCCGGCTCTCGGCTTCTTTATCGGCTTAGACACGCACAAAAAACGAGAAGAAATATGCCTGGAGACTGTAACCCTCCTCGACAGAGACGTGAATTCCTGATCATAGTGTATCCAATGTACATGCATTTATGCATAGCTTTTAAATTGGGCCTGCTTGATTTCTTTTCCCCCTATGTAGGGCTCAGTTCTGATCCTGCACCCTTGTTCAGCCCTCCTTTATATACAATATGTCAGATTTGCTATGACTTCATTAAAATTCAACATATAGGAGAATTCTATTTCCATAGATTTACAAACAAATTAGTGATAATAACAGTATGATGGGCTGGGAGGTTGGTATTAGTTTGGTAATTTGATATTTACCATAAATAAATGTAGTTGTCTATGTACATTTCACAATGAGATGATGATTACAATATACTACACAGGAGCACAAAGACTTTTGAAAAATCAAACTCTGTAGCCTTGCAAGAATTGTGCAAACATGGCAATGCCATGTAATGTTTCATATTCAAAATAGAGATTTTATAGTTCTTTTATCACATCCAAAAGGAAAATTTACCTGTAACAGTTTCAATGTCTAGAGTTCAGACATCTCCCTCAGACGCGAGTCGCAAATACATGAGGCAGTAATTGCCAAAATGACAACCCCTTGCAATCAGAAAATTGGCGGCTTACTTCAGTCTGCCAATTCACGTCTGACGAAGATGTGTCTGAACTCTAGACATCGAAACTGTTACAGGTATGTCATATGAGATCATCGGTCATATTTACGGGGTTTAAATGATGGAGGGAATTTAATCTTGCATGGGAAAGCTTGGTACTTTACATTACAACCAGTCAAGTGCCATTTTTGTGTATATACAGTGTATATAAAAAGTTCAGTAACATCCAAAGTCAGGTTTGAATGGTCATTGAAAGGGGGAGGGGGGGGGGTGAATACCTTTTGAGAACAAATTGGAAGAGATGTAAACACATGTGACTTTTTACAGGAAACTAAGTACTTAATTTCACCTCTCAAATTCTATCAGGAAGATTAGGTTATTTTAGAAAAATGTATCAGCTGTGTTAAATATTAACCATGAAAATGTCTTTAATATGTTGATTTCAAAAAATTCTACTTGGGCTAAAGATGATTAAATGAATTATAAGTGAGAATCCATCTCCTGAGAGCCAGAAGGGTGTTAAAACATATATCCTTTAATAAAGAGCTAATTACATCCTTCTAATCATCCTTCACCGGTGGTTGTTTTCCAAAAAAAAACACAAACAGGATGATGTTGAACATTTTATCTTTGAATGTTACTTTAGGCTTCCTGGATGCAAGCCAACATTTCTTGACAAAAATTTTATCTATTGACAACCAGAAGACTGTCAAGTCATCTAATTTTACACAGAGATATTGTCTTTCAAGCTTTGGAAAAATCACAGTTCCAGGAAAATTAACATATTCCCATGATTTAAAAAATGTAACTCTATCAGTGGACTTCCAACTATGTTATTTTGCCCTTCGAATCCATTGTTGCTGTCTGGAAATGTAGTTCTCTTTAAGCTTTGTTTACTTTGTATTTTTAGTCTACGCGCCGTGTTTAGAGTACATGGTCTAATGTGAGAATGTTTTCAGAACACTCATGTTGTTCAAAATTCAAAGAAAAAAAAGATTTCATTGTTTTGGGTACATAGAGTATGAATTAGGAGCACGATTAGGAATGTCTAGCTTTTGTAAAAATTCAATTTTTGCATGCTTTAGTGTTAATTGTCTTACACTGTGGAGAAGCAAGAAGGAATGGATGTTGGTCATTTTTAAGCAACTAACCATATGTAGGTCTTAAGAATATACTTCAAATACCGGTTTGTAAAAGGAGATGAAATACAAATACTTGGCAGCAGTGAAATGAAACAGATGACGTATTTTTCTATGTATTAATGCACAAATTAAAAAAATAAATCTTAGTTGTCATATCTTCTAATTTTATGATGAGAGAAGATCTCTATTATTTTGGTTGTTAGAAATTATTGATCGCGCTCACCTTTACAATCACCTTTGTTCTCTTTCTTGCATTTTTTTGGTAAGGTTTGTGTTCATGTTATTTTAATAATAATAATAATAATGAATAATAGTGGCTTGCTTATATAGCACCTTGTGATCCACAGTCCGGTGACGTATCCACTCGACCACGACACCTCTATGGCTAGATTGTTGTGCCTTTTCATTTGACGTAAACAACTTGTGAATATATATCCAGGGAAGAAGAGGGTTATATTACAGTAACTTTTCTATATAAACAGACATTTCGATGGGAAAACAGATCATGTACCAAACACAAAAAACATGCAAAGAATTCCTCCATTATATACCTCCCCCATCTAGCTCTCATCCCTTCCTTATTCATCATCTCCCCCTCCATCTGTCCATCCATCAAACCGAAAAACTCTGACATGTCGCGGGGAAGGGGGCGCGTGAAGTGACCCTGGCGTGTTGGGGGCTCTCGGAGCGCGTTCCGGGGCCTGCCCGAGCTCCTCTTTTTCCATCTCCATTGTTTGTAAATGATATTGCCATCAAAGAAACTTGGGGTCGGTATCAATTCCAGATCTGAATTAGTCATTACAGTGGTTGCAGGGAAAGAGGAAGGAGAGACGCTCTCGGTTTTATGATTGTTTTAAAGGGAAAGTCCACCCCCAAAATAAGTTTGTTTCGATAGAGGCAGAATAATAAGAAAATCAGGTGAGTGAAAGTTTGAGCAAATTCTGAATGAAAATAAGAAAGTTATGAATTATTGAAGTTGTGATCAATCAAATACAAATTGGCAACTCTATGACGTATCATGCGAGCTCAACTTCCATTTGCTCAGTACTAAAAAAATCTAAAATTTTCATTTTCCCTCAAGAAAAATTGCAACCATACATGCACCCTAAATATAATAATTGCAAATATGTTTCTATACTCCCCCTGCAAGGAACAAATATATATTCCGTCATCAATAACGAAGAAAACATGATTTTATGGAATATTATGCACAAAGCAAATGAAGGAGAGCTCGTATAATAAGTCACAGAGTTGCCAATTTGTATTTGATTGATCACAACTTCAATAATTCATAACTTTCTTATTTTCATTCAGAATTTGCTCAAACTTTCACTCACCTGATTTTCTTATTATTCTGCCTCTATCGAAACAAACTTATTTTGGGGGTGGACTTTCCCTTTAAAGGTAAAGACCAGTATTGGAAACGCCCCAATTTCAAAAAATGAAATGGAAGCTCTTATTACCAATCATGTGAAAGAATATGTTTTGAATATTACATGATGAAAATTTTTTTGAAGGGAAACCGCTTACTAATTGATATATTTGGTAAATTAGTGTATCTCTCGCCTGTTGAGAGATATAAAAATGCATGTGTCGCGCACGTGTGTGTAGTCCCATATACATCTTTCTGTGTACAGTGCTTCTAACTTTATGAAGACTTGGCCAGAACCTTGCAGTACATTGCAGAACCTTGCAGTACATCTATGCTAGATGATCAACCTTTTCTGATCGATTTCACAACGTTTCTTTCACAATGCAATCGCATGACCATAACTGGTCTTTAGCTTTAAGGCGGATCGTAATCCTCGTGATCAATATGATGGTTTGTAGATGGTTGGGGTTAGCATGCGATGACCAAAAGGTGAGTCCGACGCCCCTTTCTTGGTCTCAGTTGAGCTCGTAGTCATGATTTCTTTATAAGGGTTGTTGAGATTGATGCCAATTGGCTAAAAGCTGTTAATATTTCAAACCAAACCAAGAAACCTTGTGCCTTATAATGAATGGTGTCTGGATAAAATAGTGGAATTCTGGTGGGAAGGTTGTGAAAAATTGTGATTTTTTTTTTTTCTCTTTTTTTTCCCCTATGTGAAAACAAAAGCTAGGTCTTGACTTTTGAATTTGCATTCACACATCATTTTCATAGAATATTAATTTCCATTGGTGGTAGGCCCTGCATTCTACATTTGAAATTGAGAAAGAAATATTAATGTTTTATGAACTGAAAAGTACTTAGTCTAGTGTTTTGCCCTTTGTGATCTTCTTGTGATCTCTTTTATTTTGGCATCCTGTTATATGATTTGATTTAAAAGAAATTACTAAGTAACACAATTCCAAGGGTTTTCTTTGATGATGTAGTAGAGAAAATGATGATATTTTACCCTTTTCATTTCACAAGAAATAATATGTTTGGATAATAATAAGAGATAAATAAGGCATATAGCCTTATATGTGATGTTTCTGTATCATATAATTTATCCTATAGATTAATTCAAAAGTTTTTGAAGAAGTATCTACTAGCTTGTCTGTCCTGTTTTTTTCTTCTTCTGTCATCTGGGCATCTTTGATTTCATTTTGTTTCAATTTGCACTTCGTGTTTGAGGTGGTTAAAAAACATTACAAGTGCAGAGCAGAAACAGATGAAATGAAACGAATCGCTGATTATTCTCCGGGGCAGTAGATCTGTGTTACACTCCCATCCTACTGTTACACGCTATCATCTTAAAAGGTACATCAATGTGCTGCCAGTCTAAGGGCCAGCAAAATGGTAATCATCCAGCTTGTGACTAAAGCTTTTGAATGTTCGAGGAGTAAGTTTCAGCGCAGCCACCGAGTCTTCGACTCCCGACTGCGAGCCAATGTCGCCGCGCGGCATCGGATTGCGCATGGGGTAAGACGACGCAACGCTGGTGCAACAACACCGGTAAACGAGCGTCAATTTAGTCACGGGATGCCCCTCTCACCGACAATATTTTTCCTCCATTCATTCAGCGGAGCACCCGCTGCCGTGTCTCGCTGGCCCTCGGGCGAAAGGGGATGCGGCGTGCGCAACACGATAGTCCGGCCTCCGCGGCTCTCCCTTCTCGCACCTTGTGCCGCAGCCGGTGGAGCGAACAATGCATCACCCCAAGAAATTCCAAGGAGTGCGGTGCTCCGGGGCGTATCGATCAGCCAGCCTATGACTGTCTAAAGTGACCTTGGGCGACCTTGTGCTGTCATCGCGCCAGATTTTCTTACCCTCTTCCTTTCTTCCCTCCTCATCTCTGGAAACTGTAGCTCATTCTCACCCTGTCAGTAATATCGACGGGTGAAGATTTGAGGCATAGATCCGACGATCGAGCTGGGATTCACCCCCCCCCCCTCCCCCTCTTGCCCAGTCCCCTCCACCCTTGGGTTGATGATGCATGCAATAGATGATTGACTAGATCATCAAGGGCTTCTTGTGAACGGTTGGAGCGAATCATCAAGTCTTTGGGCTCATTTACAGCAGTTCAGGTAGCGTTTCCTGAATGATTTTACACCTGACGGGACCTGTGCTGCCTGTTCAACCTTCCCAATTACAGTCACTAGATATCAGGTGTTTCTCTTTTTTAACACCAACTCTTCTCCTTTCACCAAGTCTTCTCCTTGTGAAGTGACATGAATGCATATGAATTTCTTTTCCTTTAATCCCAAGACCTCTCTTTAAAAATACTTAACACCTCAAATACTTTTTGTTTCTGTTTATAAGTAGCTTTTTGTATTTTGTAGCTGCGGGGTTACTTCAACCTTTCCAATATTACCCTGGGTTGCATGGCAAGCTACATGTATGTTGTATATTCAAAGAAATTTTACAAATACTCATCACTTGGCAAACAGAATAATTAAAAAAAAAGGAAGTGAGTGGCATATGAGGAGGAGGGGAGAGGGGGGAAGAGGGGGGGGGGGGGGGGGGTTGTACAAGTACCTGCACATAGCAACAGCTCCAATGCATATATTGTGTTTTAAGGCTCAGACGTGTGTATAGCACTTCATTTTTTTATGTCAGATATTGTCTTTTAGAAGGTCTTCTGCCATCCATATGAGGTTTAAATCTCTCTCGTTCCATAGTGTCTCTTAACTTACACGAGTGACCATGAGTGACCAGCTGACCACAACATTAATATTCCCTGTTTCTCCATAAACTATGTAACTTCATATCCTCTCGTCTGCCTCCAAAATCCTTGAGGGAGCTTGACCATTATCGATAGCGGTCCCTTTGCTTCGTTTTCCCCGTCAGGACAGAATCAATAATTCAGCATTTCTTACTGTCAGACTTAATTGATTTGGTAATATTGCGTATTCTTCTTACTTTGGACATGTGTTGGGTGATGTGTCCTGCTTCAATATGGTCGAGTTATGACATTGTCCGCTGAGAGCAAGGGCGGTGTAACTCAATGCAGGAGGATTTGAGATACTGCCCTTCTCGCTGTAAACCCATTACCTCTAGCTTTTCATTTCAATTTAATTCATATTTATTTCATTTCCAACAGAAAGATAAACAAAGGTATTACGTTTTGTTCATACATAATTTATTTTTCTTGGTGATTATACAAATACACTTTGCACATAATGAAATTATTACAAGGAATTCTTAATTTCTGAGGAAATGGTCGGGGGGGGGGGGATCCACACAAAAGCAGTGCTTGTAATTTGTGGATCCCCATAAATATTTTCTTTCTTCAAATTGTGCCTACAAAGACTTGGAAAACACAAGACAATATTACAAAACAACAAACAACCACGAAACGACAAGAAGAAGTAAAAACAGATAAAAGAAGATGTCAGCTTTGAGAAGATGACACTTTAATGTTATTAAAGGCAGAAGGTGTTAATTCCATCTAAATTATATGATGTATGCCCTTCAGGCTCTTAGCATAAGGTATTTTAATATTATTTATTTAGAGCCACAATGGTGATAAACGATTATTACTCATTTATTTAAAATCCTAATATATTTACTATATATTATATAGCAGTTTACAAATCAATTTCATTTTTGCGAAACCTTCACCCCAGAGAAGAAACCAACTTATTCATGCGCTTTGCTTTCTGACAACTGCAGGTTGTAAATAGCAGGTGAATGAAATACTTCATCACCACCCACACACTTGGGAAGGAAGAATCCATAAATTTGAATACATTTTCTTCATAACGACTTTGCATAGTACTTACGTCATGTTACCAAGAAAAGAGTGATGCTCATGTCGCACTAAGAAACTGTTCATAATTTTTTTTTATACAATGTACCTCTCTCATACACTTTGCTGGGAATCTTGTAGATTGATTGGCAAGAAAACATTAAATCTCTCAGAATAACTTAAGTTTTTTCTTGGGGTGGAGTTTCTTTTAATGACACATATTTTATGTGACTACATCCAATTTTCAGATCAAATAATTACTCAGAATACGGATGCATAAATCTATATTTCATCAAAATGTGAGCAAGATAAGTTTCTTTTGGATGTTGTGCAAAGCATTTAAATTGTAACTAGTTTAGCGTCATCGTAATAAAATTTAAGAAATTCCTTTCTTTTTTTACTACCCATCTGTTGCAATATTATTCTTTTAGGGAAATCTGAATTCGTTTCTATAATAATACTGTTTTTAATTTAAAAAGAAAATTGATACAAGTCTGTTGAATATTAAGATTTCTATGAAATTCTTCTTTGGGAAATTTATTGGTGTAGAATCCCATAAAAATGTCCCATAAAAATAAATTTAGTTCACATTAATGAGATGCATCTCAAAAATTGCTTTCCTATTATTTTTTTCTTCAAATTGTTCAGATATATATGCAAGAGAGGGAAGGTTTATTTATGCTGCTCAATATGTGTAAAAACCACAGGAAAAGCAGCGCGGGAATCTCGCCAGTTCAAGTTGTCATCTTGGAAAATTATGAGATGAATTTTCCATTGTTGAACAATACCTCAAAAACCCCAGAATGAAATTTGAAATGCATTATTCCAGAGCATATGAAAGTACAGAGAACTGAATTATCAAGCACGGAGTGCAAGGTTTTCTTCTCTGATCGTAATGGCAGTTAGTGCTTCCATTCCCTCAGTGTACATTCACTGTAGGTCCTTGAGTATCTTTCTTAAATTCTCAATTATTTCTCAGGATTCTACTACCCCACCGCAACATTCCTTGATTATTTATAATAATAATGATAATTATAATATTTGAGATTAGTAAGGCGTTGAATCCCCTCAAAGTCAAATGCTCAAGGTGCACTTTTGAAGAAAAAAAGAGAAAAGAGATCACATAAAAACATCTGCATTATAAACAAAGGAACAGAAAGATGGAATATACAAAAATGACTGAAAATTCATTATTCTTTGTGGGGAATTAAGAATTTATTTCTATAATAATACTGTCTTTAAATAAAAAGAAAATTGATAAACAAAGGAACAGAAAGATGGAATATACAAAAATGACTGAAAATTCCTTGATTATCTATAATATTGCATTAATCTGTTTTGCCCATTATTCACCAATTTTATGCAGCATTTTACCTACACATAATTTATTCAGTTGTTTCTGATAGGAACCTGGGTAACAAGGTCTTTTTTTTTACAAGAATATGGAGGTTTTATTCAGCCTCTGATAGCCCACTTTAATGCTTTTGACTTGTCATATACCCTCTTGTCCATTCCTTTCATTATTATTCATATTATGTATGTTTTTTGTTGTATTGTTTTTGAAATTATGAATGAATAATAATGATAATGGCACTTGATTTTTAATATCTCCATGTAAGTATGAATTAAAAACTTGTCCCATCGGTCTACAAGAAATAATATTTTACACATTACCTTTCATAATATTTTGATTCGAACCACTAGCTTATTGTAAACCAATTTTATTTATTATCAAAAAGTATCAGGATTTCTATTTCGGGATTAGTCGTAACAAATAAAAACATATACCTTCTTTGTCTTTCAGATTTTATTATGAGAGCAGTTCATATTTCTTTTTATCTGCAAAACAGAATAAAATTGTTCCTCTTATTTTGATTATTGGCTGCCGTTCTGTCATTTCCTACCCTATATAATACTTAACTCTTTTGGGTATAGTAGTCTAATAGTCGTTTTTGGTCGATGAACGGATTTCATTTTTATTTTGTGTCTTTTTGAAAAAATTAAACATTTTTATGTTTCAATTTCTGAATTTTGAAGGGAAAAAATGAATGCTTTTATACCCCAGTCACATCAACGCACTGACTCCACACAAACCGACCAATTTTTGGTCATTTGTCATGTAATTATTTGTTGAGTCTGTTGCGGGTCTGATGTCTGTTTCCTTGATGTGACAGAGGTATTGTAGCTTAATACTGTGCAGTTTGTTTTATCCATAACAAGAGAGAGTTTTGCATCACTATAATTTTACTTGTAATATATATACCACCCTCGACAAGCACAAGATATAATGATATACTAGTGATAGACCTCATCGGATCAGAATGAGAAGAAAAGAAATTGTTTTTGACATTCTTTTTGTACTATATAATTTCTTAATGTCATGCATACTTGTCTTGCCTATATTTCTTTTATTTCAATTTGGTCCAAATGTGATTAGATAATTGAGGATGAAAATTCTGATCCGATTAAAAAGAAGTATTAGTGGATTTGAAGAATATATAATGATAATCTTGTAATGTAATATGTGTTTTTACTAGTTTTGTATTTAAAAAGAGGGATGATTAATGTATGACTTTCTGTCATGGGAGAATGGCTTGCAGAGGTTTTGATTAATCAAGAGTAGATCATCATCGCGTGTCTATTTGTTAAGTCAGCGATATGTTCATCTTTATTCTCCTTCTCATTTACATGCTAAACTTATCTCTCCAGACAGACGATTCGTCAGGATCCTTGCTCTTCATCATTATCACGCTCTAGCTGCCTTTCCTTGAAAAGCATGCTTTAAACAAGAGAACTCCTCGTTGCCCTTTTCATCTCTGCCAGGCGCATATATATTGTCTCGACGGCCGCGTATGAAACATACTCGCATTTATTTATGCATCATAGCGTATCCCTTTCGGAAAATTAATCAGCAGTCCGAAATTTGTCTGGATGCTTTTCAAGCAGCGTCTGCTCACGTTTAATGACGTGAAATCATGCTTCTTAATAGAGACAGAGGTAAACAAAGCTACTAGGGAACTCATACGCTTCCACCAGGGGAGCTGCCCAACCTCATGGCCCATCTAGGGCTGACGATGGGCTACGATTTCACCTGATAATTTGCAATGGAGTCAACTATTTTCCTCCAGCCATCCCGGCTTGCCTGCATGGGTCCTCTGGATAGCGCGTAATGCAGTGTGTCGTATTTGAGGTAAATTGTGTGATTTTCGCCGAGATCGGGTGTCCCGTACCTGATCCGCTCTCCTGCTCGACGAGAAATGCCTCGCCTGGCGGTGTACCTTTCTCTCTCTCTCTCTGCTCAGAAACCCACTCCATTCAGCGCAGCTAGCGTCCAGGGTCATTGCCCTGCTAAAAGGTACCCAGCCACTTGGATGTTCAGAAAAAAAAGGTGTAAAACTAGAAGGAAGAAAGAAAGAAAAAGGATCTTGAACTTGGGAGCTACTAACTTAACTTGACTGTAAACATGACTGTGTTGTCTGCAGAGAGCTAAAAAGGTTTTAATTCTCTATAAACAAAGTATTTACAAAATTTGACACTGTCAATGACATACCTAGGTGCGTTTTTACTCTCAGCCTATGAAGTAAAGTTAAGAACATAAAAATTCATTGCCAAGTTATCAAAATATTGCATGCCATGCAACAGCAGTAAGGGTGACAATTCATTTCCACAACATGGAGTTGATATCTTTTGGCTCTCATCATCTGAATAAGTCACTTTTTCAGACATTGAAAAAGGCATCCAGTAGGAATTTTAATGGTCAGCAGTAATGAAGTTATTGTTTATTTTGAACACTTTTATATATATATATATATATATATATATATAAGTCCACTTGTTGGCATAAGATAATGCAATAAATGATAATGAAGTGAAGACTCATGCTTTAAAATCTAAATCCAACAGTATTTATTAGTTTACGAATATTTGACATAAAATATGTCTTATATATGTATATGTATATATATTTATATATAGTAACAAATACAAGACAAGAAGCCTGGAATGAACTTCACAACCACTTTCGATTTTTATTATCATTAGGTGAAGTGAGAATAAATCGAAAGCGCTTGTGAAGTTCAATCCATGCCTCTTGTGTATTCCATCTAGCGTTGGAAATTGATATATTTTCACTCTGCATCTCTTTGGACATTGTCCCTTTTAGCATTTTCAATATATTTATATATTGAGGGAATGAGAAAATATAGGCCTACTACTCATTAAGATATTGATGGTAATATCTGTTTGTGTGACACCACCTTTTGCAATGTATTCAGTTTGTGAAGGTAAAGTTGAAAATCTGTTGCTTAAGTTGGAGGTGGAAATTGTAGAATTATACACAGATGTTTCCTTCAATGCTTGAATAAAAAAAAAAAAGTTTGGAAAGTTCTATGCAAATTGAATATTTTTTAGTTAATTATACGAGAAATATGTATTTTTCCCCCTTTGGTTTCAAACACACTTAGAAATAATAACACTTATACTTACTCATTTATTAATATTCAGCTGATTGTATTGTATTTTACTGTCTGTAACAATCCTTTTTTAAAGCCCTAGATTGAACACAGTAGAGGAAATTGAAAACATATATTTACAAATTTAAAATTAAAAGTAAGACTTGAAGGTATTGGAGTTTATTAATCAGAAATACGTAGGCAACTACAAATTTAGTTAGAATAAGAAGTTAATCACTAAGGTTTTAGAAGAAGGAAATGAAGGGAGTTGCAATAAAAACGAGGATGAGAGATTCTATGCAAAACAAGAAATTTTAGAATTTGACTTTTTTACAAAATTTTGTCCAAGGTTACAATTATGACTGAGAAGGAAAAGAGGAAATAAGAAGAGATCGGCCCAGGGGATAACCAGTATGAACTGTAAGTTTGTTTATAGTTATTGTATAGAGGGGAGAGGAAGTTCACAGACAAATTGCAAGGAACTGAGGTAGAAAATGAATGAAAATATTCCAGAAGGCTGATAAAAATTGATGTTTTAGGATGAGGAACATTGGCAAGAAAGAGAAAAATGGAGGAGATAACTAGAGCTGGCGGCAGTAAGGAGAGTTTCACCTGCTTCTTGTGGCCACATGACCAAGCAATGAGGCATTGACATCAGAGCTATGTGACAATGCCCAGCCATAACCCCGTCCGCGGCTGGCTGCCTCGCGAGTGTCGATTCCGCGGCCGAGGTTCAGCATCCCCTCGTAAAACGGCCCAATGTCAATACATCCGGTTAGTGAGCTTTAAAGTGACTGACTGTTGTGAAATTAAAATTGATTTTGCTCAATGTTATGCCAACGAATGTTTTCTTTGACATTGTGTCGTGGCGCAGGAGAGAGCGAGCCCCCGGGGCACGGCGGGTGCGAGTGCCATGCACGGGGGTTATCGATGCCCCCGGGCGTCTTGCCGCGAAGGTCACTGCCCTCCGCATCATTCATGAGCTGGAAATACAGTCGGGCATCCCCCTCTCCATCGCGGGTGAATGCATCTCGTATTTAATCCGTTTATTGAATTAACCCCTGGATTAGGCAAATGAAACGCCTGGGGCAAGGAACATAGCCTCTCTACAGTCAGCTACTGCTGTAGAACCCTCCGATCTCTCTCTCTCTTTCCCCTCTCTTTTTCCCCCTCTCTTTTTCCCCCGTTGCCATTCAGCCTTTGACAATCGGGGCCCGTCCGAAGTCTCGTGCCGCTGCTCTAGGCTTCCCTCAACCGGCTTCCAACTTCTCTCATTTCATCTTTATTCCTAGCTCAGTTAACACGGCTTGGAGGGGCTGCATGGACTCGGTTGCATGTCTTTGCCATAATTGCTTCTCACACAACTGTAGGTACTCTGTTTACAATTGTGCTGATGTCTGTGATTGGTTACTCCATAACATACCCCACTCTCGAACCTGTCATCATCTTGCTCACCCGGCACCAGAAAGTTACACAAAAGTTGTCCAAGTTTTCCAAGAATTTCCACTGTTTGCGGTGATACCACATGATTTCTGCATTTACTTTTAATTATTGGAAGAGAAAAATTAAGAACAAATTAACTGATTTGGAGAACTAATGGATCCTATGGAACAACTTTTATCTAAAGGGGGCAGGGAATATATAGCAGTGGTTGATTTAAGCGATTATTATTTTTTCTTATTGAATAATTTTTTCATATGCTGATCTTGTGAGGAAAGAGAAGATTTAAATCTCTTAAGAATTTCTTTTCAAAAAATATGCCTTTATATGTAAGAAATAATTTATTGTATTTTTGACCTTGCTTGTTTTATATGAAATTGATAAATAATTCAACTAAACTATGCAATGTAAAAGGGGGGAGGTTAAATTTTTGCATTTTAAGGTTAACAGTTTTCAAGAATCTCATTGCAGAAATAGTGAATTCACAATGCCTGAGGCTATTTTAAAATTTGAACAAATTGAGCATTATGTACTATTTGAAAGAGATCTTTTGTCCTACATCATTTTATCTACACTGTTGCTCATAACGGTGGAATATTTTTTTTTATCCCAATTTATGGAATTATTTTAAAAATAATTTAAAAATACTAGATCTAGATAATAGTATACAGTCTCAGATTTTATTGAATAATAATTTGCCAATATGTGTTTTGCGTGACTGCTAAAGCATGTATATTATGCTACTATGTTTATTAACTAGGGGACCTATGCCCTTAAGTCATAAATGACAGTAATGAGGATTAATGCCTCACAAAAGGGCACTAATATAGCACATCGACACGGTGTTGATCCTGGGGCCTCACAGTTACGAGGCCATTGCTTTGTCACCGAACCATGACTGTACGCAGCGGGGGCTATGGTAGGGGGCAGTTTCCATAAATTTAAAAAAAAAACAGAAAATGCAATAAATTTATTAATAATTTATTGCATTCTACCCCGGTCCCCAACATAAAAAAATCTTTTGTGTGCCCATGCCTTGAGCCATAATGCATGGCCGTCCAGAGGATTTGTTTATGTTGGGGACCGGGGTAGAATGCAATAAATTATTGAAAATTTATTGCATTTTCTGTTTTTTTTTAAATTTATGGGAACTGCCCCCTACCATAGCCCCCGCTGCGTACAGCCATGGTTCAGTGACAAAGCAATGGCCTCGTAACTGTGAGGCCCCAGGATCAACACCGTGTCGATGTGCTATATCAGAGCCCTTTTGTGAGGCATTAATCCTCATTACTGTCCTTTATGACTTAAGGGCATAGGTCCCCTAGTTGATAAACATAGTAGCATAATATACATGCTTTAGCAGTCACGCAAAACACATATTGGCAAATTATTGTTCAATAAAATCTGAGACTGTATACTATTATCTAGATCTAGTATTTTTAAATTATTTTTAAAATAATTCCATAAATTGGGATAAAAAAAAATATTCCACCGTTATGAGCAACAGTGTAAAATTGTATTTTGAGTACTAAAATCAGGTAGTTGATAAGTAGTTTTAGAGTATAGTAATACCTGAGATGTGATTGCCCTGTACAAGTGCACCATTATTTTTTAGCCTTTGTATGCTGGTTTTGAAGTGTATGATGTGCCAATATTTGCTTTGGTGAAAAATGCAATATTCCTTTTCGTGACTGTTGAAGAAGTTTTTTTTTATGGTATAGAATCATGTTAAAACATTTTATTTGGAGCAATATAAAAATATTTGTAAATTAATACTTTGAGTTGCCAATATGTATTTGAGTTACCAAAATAAGTTTGACTTGACTTTTGTCCTTTATTGGATGTTCCTTTTAAAAATGATTACCGGTAGTTTTTCTCAAAGCCAACTAAGCTTCTCTCAAACCTACGATCTCCTTGCTCAAACCATTTGATTTAAAGCCCATATTTGCATTTGGTAGATTCTGCAATTCTGAATAATTTTTATCATACTTTTCCCCCCAAAATGATTGATTTGAATTGTTGTTCTGACAGCCCTATAGACTATACGTCTATAGTATTGTCTTCAGTTAGAAAGAGAAGGAACTCAAATGGTCATGCCAGGATCTGGCACACGTTCCAGCCAGTGAAAAGCCCTCTATTGGGCGTAATGGGTGAAGGTTCCACACCCCCTCATCATGTTGGGCTCACGCATGCATACCTATGTTACCCCAAGCTACATAACCATGCATGCTAAATGGTCATATCTGGCAAAACTACATGTATGTAAACTGACAAAAGTGACTAAAAAGTATTTTATGGACTTTGCACAGTGAAAGTTATAAACAGCAAAATTCTGCCCAACTTTAATCTTGTATCAAATATACTTTTATTTCAATATATTTTTCTCCTTAGTTGATACATGTTGATTCTTTGTATTTATGATCATGAAATACTGTTTGTGTCAACTTAACAACAGCAGCAGCAACATCAACAACAACAAAATCTTCTTATTTGTGATTCACTTTTATAAGCATGGTGGCACATTAAACAACATATCTCAGAAAATATAGCTGTGCTTTTCATTTTGATGGCAAGCTACAAATTATATTTGAGAATTGATTGTAGTTTTGTTTGAATCTTAGACACAATTGCATGACAATTGAAAAGTGACGTCATTCAAATATTGATTTATATTCCGGTTGATGAAAAGGTACAGGCCTTGCAGAGAACTTGTTTAATCAAGGTTTCATAATATACTTTAATTCTCCCATGGGGAAAGTCCCCGCAAGATATTAACCTAAAATAAAGAAAAATCACCCATTTTTAGATGAATTATCAAAATCAATAATAATAACATCTTTGATTTACCTGTTCTGCATGCCTTGCAAACAGATGAAGTACAGATGTGAGACCCAGTTACTTATGAAGTCTTTGTGCACAGACTCTATTTCAATCTCACAGAGTGGAATATCTTTTTCTTACCCACCTGTAATATCATAATTTGTTTGTTTGTTTGATTTTATTTCTGCATTTTTCAACACAAATAAACTTGGTACAATATTAACAAAAGTTAAAATACATGTTTAATCATATCATAATATAAATCAATTGAATGATGTAAGTTATTAAGTGTCTGCAGTATATATTTCCAAATCTACACTGATTAATTTCATTAAAAGAATTCAAATGTGTTGTCTCCCCAAGAGTTTTCTTTAGGTGTTGAACATATATATTGCTGTTCAGATTATGGTAAATTCAATTTAAAAACTTCTTTTATTCAAATTGTAGTTTTGGTGAGTCGCACATTTTAGTAATTAAACACCTTGAAAACACTTTAATTTAAGAATGTAGTAATTATCAATATGTTTATTCTTTAATAAATCACACTTTCCACAAGTCTATGGGGTAGGTCTACATCAATAATGCATTTTGACATTTTTATTGATGAAAATCATTACTCTATTTGTGTTTATCAAATGTCTTCTTACCCAAGTCATTGACATGTACACTTGGGTTCAATTGTAAAAGCGTAGGCTAAGCCATCTTACAATACAGATTGCATGCCCCATCTCGACTGGCTCATGGCTCAGGAGAGTATGTCTGCCTTATGCCCCAAAGTTTCGAAACTGGTATCAGAAACCAGATTCCAAATTTGATGGGGACCCAACTCTCTCTACCACTCTCCATATCTCATCCTCTCTTCCTGTCTCTCTCATCTCTCCTCTTCTCTCCCCAGCCCCACCCCTTTCCCCACTCTTCATATCCCCTATCTGTTCTGTTGGAGTTTTACTCCTCCTTTGCACAATTTCAAGTAGCTTTTCTCCTTCTTCGATCAATTTCAAGTTTATTTTCAATGCCCCTTTGAGGTGCCTATCCTATGTACCTTAGATGTAAAGGTCCAGAAATAACGGTTATCGCTTGGTGGTCTTTTCCACAACTTGTTTGATCTAGCCTGGTATAACTTCCTACCCATGTATACAGATCAAGTTCATATCACACTCCAAGGACAGGGGCAACACACAGGGTCAGACATTGGGTCACTTTTCACCAAGCTAAAGGTATCATTTAAAGGTATAGACCAATTTTGGAAACACCCCCCTCTCAAAAAATGAAATGGAAGCTCTTATTACCAATCATGTGAAAGAATATGTTTTGACTGATACGTGATGATACAAATTTTGCCGGGAAACCACCTACTAATTGATATATTTGGTAAATTGTTATATCGATCTTGTCTGGATAGATATCACGTAGTATACATCTTTCTGTGTACAGTGCTTGTAAATTTACCAAGACTGGGCCAAATTTCTTATCAGTTTGATGATTCCAGAACCTTGCAGTACACACCAATACTTTTATGCTAGATGATCAACCTTTTTTGATCGATTCCACAACGTTTCTTTCACAATGCAATCACATGACCAGAACTGGTCTTTATCTTTAAGATGGGGAGGGGTGCTGATGATAAAATCCTTTAAAAGTATTTGAAAATGCACTCAGAAAATACAGATATACCGTGTAGGCCTAATATATAGGCAAAGCTCTGTGTTGAAATAATATTTGCATAAAGACAGAAATCTTCTCCCATTTAACAACATACTTTACTTTATAAATAGTTCAGTTGATTTATGCATGCTTTATTTTAACCATTTTAGTCTTATTCAAAATATAGAAGGCAAGTCCACACCCCAAGCAGGTTTAATTCTTTAAAAGAAGAAAAATTAAGTCAGATCAAACAAGCTATCGCCTAAGATAAGACAAAATTTCCACCTGTAAACAGAACCATATTAGAAGGGCCAATGAATAATATAATCTAGCATATATTGTTTTTTAATGTTGGTGAAGCAGATTTGTTCCCCATTTAACTCATCTGAATTAGTTTAATTAGTAATAGGTAAGCATTTCCATTATATTTCAATTTACTATTTTTCAACAATAGATTATAAATTTGAACTATTTCCTTTTCTTCCAGATTTAAACAAAAATAGTACCATACAATAACAAAAACTGAGATGAAAAAATACTCAAAATTACTCATAAAAAGTCCACATGATGCCTCACCCCGCCCGAATGTATTGAGTTACCAAGTGAATGAATTTAGTTACAAAGTGAAAGTTGTTTGCTATATTTTTAGTTAGTGGTCCTTTAATCTGTAGAATGCTGGATTCACAGTGACAGAGGCTGACCTTATGACCTGCAGAGTGACCTTAATCTTGACCCCATTAGGTGTCCAATGCCATTGGTTCGCTGGTAGGAAGATCAGACAGGCAGTGGATGATCTCATGCATGGGGTGGACTGGGGTGGAGTAGGGAGGGAAAAGAGGGGTGGATGATGGGAGAAGAGGAATGACACAATCATAAGTAATACAAATTAAAAAGTTTGGAAATAGAAAAGGGAGAAGACAAAAAGGGGAGTAAGAGAGAGAAAGAGAGAGGGGTGATGGGGAAGGGAGGGAGGGAGAGAGTGAGAGAGAGAGAGAGAGAGGGGGTGGTGGGGGAGGGAGGGAGGGGGAGAGAGAGGGGGAGGGAGAGAGATGGTGAAGGCGAAGGTCATCAGACAAGTAGGGGATGATCTCATGCACACCAAAGATTGGCGGAGGGTGCGGTAGAGTGGGAGGGGGGGGGGGGGGAAGGGGGTGGGATGGAGGTAAGGAGAGGATTGAGTCGGCTATTGGTAGTGTGAATTATTAGGATTTGAATATAGAAATGAAGGAGGAGAGAAACAAAAAGAAGGAGAAAAGGAAGGAGAGAGAGAGAGAGGGATAAGAAGAAGAGCTGGAGGAGAGAGGGAGGAGTATAATGAATCATGGTATAAAGGATAGACTGAGAAAATGCAACAGTAGGGTGAATGAAAAAAAAAAGTATTATCAGATTGAACTGTGAAAGTGGTGAACAACAGAATTTAGTTTTTGGGAGAACGAGAGAAAAAAGTAAGAGAAAAGCCTTTTCTGATGACCTTAAATCAATTCAATTAAGAGCTACCCTTTCACACTGTTTGAGGTTACAGATGTGAACTTTCTTCAAAATTCAATCCTCAAACCAGTTGAGAATGGTTTGTTTAAAGAATGTGTGGTATTTACTAAAGATGTGTAATATCTATGTTAAGGACCAAAATTGCGCGTAGAGACATGCAATTATGCCTATGTGTTATGCTCTATACAAAAACGTTTAAATAGTTAATTAATTACTGTGTTGAATAGTTTCAGGAGTTTGTTTTGTTAAATTGTTTGAGACTTTTAGAGAAATTTTCTGGTTTTGACTAATATATTATATTCTGTTTTAGGATGATTAAAAGTGTAGTATAAGGGTGGGGAACAGAGTTGATATAATTCCAGATTCATACATTGCTTAATTACAGGAATTATGAAGACTAAAGAATGTAAAATAGGGAAATATGAAAACATGGAGGTAGAAAGATTTGAAGAACATAAAATTTTAAGATGTCAATACAAAGAGCAGGAAGGAGAGAAACCCTGAGCTATTTTGAAAGAAAGAGCAAGAATAATGTTTGTTACGAACATCATGCAGTTATATCAACAGATGTCAAAAGTAGCAAAAATATTGCTCATTCCAAAATATGATTGAAGAAGAGGGCGGGGCAGGGAGACAGATTCAGTCCAATTACATAAGCATGATGCCTGTTGAGAGCCAAAATGCTGCCGATTCTGTGCGAAAAGACATGAGTTAATGCCCTTTTGGCTATGAACAGATGACAGGGGTGGATCCAGGGGGTTTTCCCTTCCGAAGAAAAAAATATCAGGAAAATAGCTAAGAAATATTTACATAAATGTTCAGTTTACGCATTCAGAAATGCTTCATAATGTACCGTAGAGCATGCAAGACTGATAATTACCTGATTTCAATCGGTTTTCCAATTTTTAAAAAAATATTTCCAGATTTGTTTTCTTCTTTTTTTCCCCCCTGTTTTTTATTTTTTTATTTCCAGATTTTTGGGTATGTTTGTTTCTTCCCCTATTCTACCCCCTATTTTTCAGATTTTTCACTATTTTTTCCCAATTTTCTTGCCGGTACTCTAAAGGGGGGGGGGGGGAAGAATGTTGTTAGATGCCCTTTTTCCCCCTACCAGTAAATCCTTCTTTTTTTTTTTTTTACTCAAGGGGGGCATGGTTGAGGAAATACAATTTTTTTTTTTTAGTGCTCACTATCACCCCTGAGCATGTTAAGGTTAAAAATTGTCCAGGCCATTGCGGGCCCTCGCTTTGCACTCACATTTTACGCACCCCCCCCCCCCCTTTGGAAAATCCTGGATCTGCCCCTGGATGAAATATTGAAGAAAAACAGATCTGTTGATATTTGACAAGTGGTCAGGAAAAGAAAACATGGGGCAGAATTCTGTCTTAACAAATTTTCATGCCAAATTTCTAAAACTGTACAAATATCCATCTTTGGTAAGTGTATTTCTGCCTTTTGGCATCTCAAGGAATTGTTGACTTTTCTTTTTACATCAAGTTGTTTTCGATCCTTGCCATCCCTCAGTGGTTGACCACAAACTCAGTTTTAAAGGGGTGAATTGAGAGAAAGGAAGAGAGAAGGAAAGAAACAGAGACAAACAGTTGACAAAGATGCATGTACATCTCAAGCAGAAAATGAAAACTGAATTAATTGGAATTAAATGTAAATATGAATGAAACAAATGAAAGACAGAAAGAGAAGATAAAGGGTGAGGGAAAAGGGTAAAGAAAGGGTGACTTTTGTGAATAGAGAATACGGGGTGCATCCTGTAGAACGACAAAATGTTTTTCAAGGGGTGAGGCATCAATTAATAAAAATTATATTATGGAAAAGTATATAATGAATGAAATAGAATAGGAGTTATGTTGAATAGGGTTGGTAATATTAGAATAGACCTCTTCCCAAAACTCTTAACTTCATTATACCCTCTCTAAATGGAATTCCAGAGACAGATTGTCGCATTTGACTTTCAGCTTGCCCCCAATCTTGACTCTATAATCATCCCAAGGCTATGGGTGCGAAAACTATTTTTGAAAAATTGGAAGAGAGAGAGAGAGAGAGAGAGAGAGAGAGAGAGAGAGATAGAGAGAGGGGGAGAGAAAGAGAGGGAAAGGGTGGGAAAGAGATGAACATACAGACAGAAAGATAGAGCAAAATTATTTTAATTATCATGAACTAGACAAATATTTGTTTAATGAAAGTTGTTTCTATTGAGCTTTGTCCCTCATGAGTATGTGTTGTTGATATTTACCAGAATTTCTATGGATATTGTACATCTGATTGTTGTATCTATGTAATATGTATTTTCTTGAAGTGGTCAAACCAAGATTAGTTTATTTCATTAACCAATTTTTATATCTCTCTTTGTTTATCCTTCTCTTTTTTTCTGTCTGTCTGTCTGTTTGTGTGTCTGTCTGTTTGTGTGTGTGTCTGTCTGTCTTTCTCTCTCTCTCTCATATTATTTTCTCTCACTTTCCAATTTCCTCCTTATTCCTTGATCTCTGCAGGTAAGCAAGCACAAAATGAAAATTATTACCAATTGCCCTTGAATAAAAGGTAAGTAATTAAAGGACGGTATTTTAATATACATCTCTTATTTTTTTAATAGTTTTTAATGTTAGTTTGCTGCTAATCTTATTTAATTGTTGGAAAATTGTGCATTAGTTTTATTTGCGCATCAAGTGTTGTCACAGGGTAATGTATTTACCCCATGCTCTATGGACAGCATTGTCTCTTTACCTAGTATTTAAAAAAAATTATTTTGCGGAGAAACCTGTTTACAATATAAATAATAATAAAACAGTGCTTATAAAGAGCTTTCCACCGAAGTCGCTAACTTGATGACAAGTTGAGATCCTCATAAGTGTGGATATCAAAATAGTAAGAGAAAGTTTACAGAGGAGAGAGAGATAGAGAGATTTGGAAATAGATAGGGATAAAAGGGGAGTAATTAAGGAAGAGAACGAATAGAGAGAGAGCGAGAGAGAAAGAGAGAGAGAGAGGGGGAGGGAGGGAGGGAGAGAGAGAGAGAGAGATAGAGAAAGAGAGAGAGAGAGAGAGAGGGAGGGAGGGGGGAGAGAAAGAATTAGTGCTCATTAAAATAACAGTGAAGGAATTGTAGGTGGGATGAGATGGAATATCTTTAACAAAAATGTTTTAAGACTTTATTGGTGTAATGTCTTAAAGAATGTTGGAGGGACTTTTTGGTGTGATGGCCCAAGAGTAATGCCAGAGACAAGTGGTGATAGGTCTAGGATCCCCAGAAATGCGTGTCGGGTCAAAAGTCGGGACCTCATCCCAAAACAGGAGCTATTACATCAAACGAGCTCACTCCCCTCAGTTTCTGCCGTCATCGGTGTGTGTTGTAAGTGTGCCAGAAAAGAAGATACATTGAGAGAGAAGAGAGAGAGAGAGAGAGAGAGGAAAGGGGGGGGGGGGGGCACAGACTATGAGAAGTGGAAGAAGGGAATTAATGGCAGGTGAACAGAAAAGAGAACTAGATCATTCTCTGTAATTCGAATCTAAATTATTTTCGTTTATGATTTTATATTTTCATGCTTTCTACTCTTTTTTGGCAAGCTGACAGAGAAATTGATACATTTTAGACACCTTTATGTATGTACAATTTGGAAATATTAGAAGACATATACTAAAAGGATTGTTTCAATGGTGTAGAATCATGACTGTACTGGGTTATTTTTTTCATTTTAACTGGCAAGTATCAACTGAACATCAGGGTGCAGGTTGCCCTTAAAAATGAAGAATGGGGAGGCAGCAACATTTAGTGAAAGACTGCCATCTATCAGGCAAGGATGGGCAGTAAGCTTTTTGAGTCCTTTGAAACTATCTCTGATAGAGATGTGAGTTTAGTCATCTTATGAATGTTGTAATTCAAATAATTCAATCTTTCATTGTGCTGCTAAATGGACAGCGAGTCCTTGTTTTCAGAAAAGCATAATGGAAGAATTTGTTTTGATCAGAATTATGAGAGACGAGAGAAAGAAAACTGAAAACTCAGTGACACAAAGATATAGATTTAATGCAATAAATAAATATATAAATAAATATAATTGAAGAGAACATAAATTACAACAATTTCTGATGGAGAAGAATTAAAAAGACTTTTTTTGATCAAGAAGTAGAGGAGAGAGACAGAGACAGGGGAGGGGGATATATCAGAGTAGTGTAGGATAGATAAAAACAAAAAACAAGACAAATGAAGAGATCAGGAGAGACAACTAATTATAGTGATGGAAAATAGTCATAATAGAATTAAAGTGTTATGAGAGAGAGAGAGAGAGAGAGAAAGAGAGAGAAAGGTGAATGCATGGAGCTGGAGGGGGCATATAGGGAGAGATGGGGATTAGGTATTGACAGAGATGGAGAGAGAAAAATTATGACAGAGAGAGAGAGAGAGAGAGAGGGGGAGAGAGAGAAATAAAGCAGGAGGGGTGGGGTATAGAAGAGTAGCTGAATAAATATTCCTAGGGGTTACCTACGGTCAAGTTTACTGGGGAGATGGGGAAGACGTGTAGTTCCATAAAGGGATGGATGTAAAGATTGGGAGATAATAAGTGTGTTGAAAGCAAGAAGGGTGTTAACTATGTGTTAAAATATATGAGTTAATACCCTTCTGGCTCCAAACAGATGATGATAGAATTATACCCCAAGTTAAGGGGGAGAGAGAGAGAGAAAGAGAGAGAGAGAGAGGGGGAAAGTGTGGGGGGGGGGGGGATAAATGCATAAAGCTTAATATAGGTGGTAAAGAAAGAGATGGAGATATAGGAATATGGGCATTGACGGAGTTAGAAAGAAACTGATATCAGAGAGAGAGAGAGAGAGAGAGAGAAAATAAAAGGAGAGAGAGGAGGGGAGGGGGAATAAATGCATAAAGCTTAATATAGGTAGTAAAAGATGAGATGGAGATATAGGGATAGGGGCATTGGCAGAGATGGAAAGAAACTAATATCAGAGAGAGAGAGAAAGGAAAGAGAGAGAGAAAAGGAAAGAGAGAGAGAGAGAGAGAGAGAGAGAGAATACAACGGAGGGAGGGGTATAGAGGAGTAGCTGAATAAATATTTCTGGGGTTACCGATGGTCAAGTTTGCTGTAATCAACCATTTGACAAATTGATCTTGGGAAGCCTGGGGGTCGTGACATCATGCCTGAACTCATGAATTCCATTACGGCTTATTGCCTCAACTTAGGAGCAGCGTAACTGGAGGGAAAATACTGAATTTTCTGACATGAGGACCTTTTACATTGCACACAAAAAAAATTTGAACTACCACTTACAGTACTTAAATGACCCATAAAACGTTATGTGTTTGCTTATTCTGTGTTTTTTTGTGAGTTAAAAATTGTGCGCGTGCTTCTCTTTTCACTTCTCTGCATATTGTGTTAACACGGAAGCGAAGAGAGTCACATGACCAAAAAACCGGAGTGGTTTAACAGTCTTTTGAGCATGAGCGTTTACACTGTAAAACCGGTGGAGTTTTAGAGACATTTCAAAAACAGTCTCCAAAGGTTGACATTTTGATTTGGGTTTAATGTTGTGTTTATGGTAAGTTGCCTAGCAACTTCTGACAAAACTCTGAAATGTGAGAAAAACTGACGGTTTTGCTTGCAGTGTGAATGCAGCTACGGTCATGAGAGGTAGGCTATTCTAAGTTAAATGATTGTCTACACAGCTGGGGTGCTATTCTGGTAGTAGTAATGGCTGTTGGTCCTTTAAATATTCTGGTAATAGTAGTGGTTGTTGGTCCTTTAAATATTCTGGTAGTAGTAATGGTCGTTGGTCCTTAAATAAGTGATAAAATTGCTTATGTTGAAAGAAACTTTTCTCTATAGTGATTGAGTAGTGGGGAGGGGGGGGGGGGCGTATCTGTCCAAGAGGAAATTAATTACTCCTTGTTGCCTCAATTAGGAGTAGCGTAACCAGAGGGAAAATACCAAATTTTCTGACTTGGTCAGGAGAGATGTAGGCTATGCTCCTCTGAAAAAAGTTTGTTGTCGGTCATAAAAATACAACGAGACATAGAGACAAATTTGCCCACAATTGCTTTTAATATTTACATATTGTTACAGAAATATACAAAGTTAGACAATATACACCTGTGGTGTGCTGTGCTGATGGTCATAAAAATCATAGAAAGAGACAAAAATTGCCACAGTTACGTTCAATATTACAGATGTCTACAAAATTAGATGATTATGTACATCTGCGGTATATGCTATGCTGATGGTTTTGGTGCTGCCACAAACATAAAAGAGAGAGAGTTAATGTCCACAATTACCTTCAATATTTAACTATTATTGTTTACAGATATGTACAACATTACGCGATTGTACACACCTGTGGGTTACTGTGCTGATTGTTGTGGAAGGCCATAAATATACAAAGAGAGGGACAAAATTGCGACAGTTACCTTCAATATTTACATAATGTTGTTTACAGATATATATGTACAACAATTACATGATTTTACACACCTTTGGGTTGCTATGCCAATTGTTGTGGTAGGCCATGAACATACAAAGAAAGAGAGAGAGAGAGAGACTAAATTGCCACAATTGTCTTCAATATTTACATATTTTTACAGAAATATGCAAAGTTGGATGATTGTATACTTCTGTGGTATGCTATGCTGATGGTTTTGGTAGGCCACAAACATATAGCAAGGGAGACCAAAATTGCCACAAACACTTTCAATATTTACATATTATTGTTTACAAATATGTACAAAGTTACACATTGTATACACCTTTGGTATGCTTTACTGATGGTTGTGGTAGACCATAAGCATACAAAGTGAAGAAAAAATTGCCACAATTATCTTCAATATTTACATATTTTTACAGAAATATACAAAGGAAGAGATTGTATACATCTTTGGTATGATTTGCTGTTCGTTGTGGTAGGCCATACACATATAAGGAGAGAGCTAAATTGTCACAATTACCTTTAATACTTACATACCAAGAAGCAGATCTGTGTAAAAGTGTACCTTTTATCTTTTTAACTTTATTTTTTATTTTTATGGTAAACTAACAGCTTCGCCATTTATTGGAAGACAGAGTTGGAAGGCAGAGTATATACTATAACTGTATACAAATAGTTAAAATGAGACATGAAAGAGTTGTCGTCCGTTTCATCACTATGATATAAATGTAGGAAATTACTTTGAAAACAGAATGAATAATACCCATATCATGTCCTCACCTAATCAGGAAATAAAATGGAATAAGTTTTATGCCAGTTTTGACATTCTTAGGTTAACTTAATTATTTCAATTATGGAAAATCCTCATTCAGAGCTACTGTTTTAAAGTTTAATGCAGATTCCAGTTATTTTTATTTGGAATGAAATGGGGCGTTTTTGTTCTTCTTTTAAAGGTGAATTTTGAAAAGTTAGCTCACTGTTTTAAGAAATAGGTCTACAGGGTCATACATATGTTGTACAAGTAAAATCAGAGTGATTGTTTTTTAAAGGATATTTAATGTTTATTTTTGATTAACTTTTGGTGTGATAAGTTCGTACATATGTTTATCGGAACCAAAAAGCATTTAATTTGAATGAAAAATAAAAAAATCAACAGGATGAACACATTTTCACAAAATCTTTTTTTTTTTGTGAATAAAATTAATAAACATAGACTGCCTTTCTTGGAAAGTTGCAAAATAATTTTGATCTGTGATAATGGGTGATAGAAACTGAAGAGCTGAAAAAGACCCTTATTTTTTTTTAGCTCCATGGATATTTTCTCTATTTCTTCTATAACAAAGAAAACTCTGTGATTCCTCTTAAAAACAAACAAATACCCTCTTTATTTCCTCTTATTTCTTATTAAAAAGGCACTGTCCATTTTCATTTGACTTGGTTTATCATTTCGCATTGATGGATTCACTGGACAAATTCCCTAAATCAGGGATAGTGTGAAAACTACCAACCCTATGTATTATTCTTGTTTTGTCTTCTCCTTTCCCCCATCCTCCCGAGAGTATCCCTGGACGTCGGAGGTGAGAGAACGGTAGCTTTTGGCGGTTTGGCTTGACCGCAAGCTTGAGTAATGATACAATGACCTCAGGAGATTTCGCTGGACGTTGGCGCCTGTGGCCGTAGAGAAGCCACCCATCCCGTGCCGTGTTTCACTTTTTTACCGTTTCTTTTTCACTTCTTTCTCCCAGGGACATGTTTTATTCTCTCTCTGAATTATCTCTGATTGTTTCCTTTATGAAGCTAGCTGTCTACTTCTCTCTCTCCCTTATGTAAAATAAGATTTTTGTATTATATGTAGCATTTGTATTATTATGAAGCGCAATTTTTTAGGGCTTCAATATAAGACCGTATCACAGACACTGACAACAAGTAGGGCCATGCATCTCAGATTTGTAAAACTGGAAACGTTATTAAACAATGCCTTTAATATGAGGTGTCCAGATAAGGCTCAACTGAGCTCTGCTTTTTTTTAAAGCGATCCGGTAATTTTGTCTCAGATTCTTAAACAAAATTCTGGATTTAGCTCATGCTGCAATGGTGATTATAACCTTTAGGTCAGTCAGGAACCCCATGACTCAAAGATTTTACTTTTTTGAGGTGCTTTTTGATCATTTTGAAACACAATTTTTTTAGGGCTTCAATATTACACCATATCACAGGCAATGATAACACGTAGGGCCGTGTATCTCAGATTTAACATTGTTAAACGATCCCTTTAAAGAACTTTGTGTAAGGTATCCTTCAATATCAATTTTCTTTTGAATAACTTATTAGGTGAGTGAGCATGTTGGGAATTAACTTTTTCTTGTTTGGAATGTCTTCCAGTAATACCACCTGGAGTTATTTGTTGATTTCCCCAAGAAAAAGTACTGTAGAATAAAAGAAAAAAGATGGAGTTGAGAATTATAATACTTCTTGAGGACTTCGAATGAGCTCAGAAATTCAAAAGTGCACCCTAATATGAAAACAAACAAAAATTCTTTAAAAATGACTGTGAGAAATAAATCTTACAATTCCTGTTTTATTAAATATATAATGAAAGTTTATTTGGACGTAAAAAGGAAACGAAACAAAAATAATATGTTTTACCTGACATTGATTTAAATGTGTAAGAGCGTAGCATTGGTTATTTCACAAAATCTATAAGGATATGACTTGAAAAGGCATTTAAGAATCATTACAATATATTTTTTTTATTAAGGACTTTTGTCTTTGGAAGAAGCAAAAGTGGAATTCACAAAAAGCTACAATGAGTGTCTGGTGGACTGCCTATCTTTCAAAGTTTTATTTAAAACAAATATATATATACTTAGTAAATCTAAAAATTGTCATTTTTACTTTTAGCTTCATATTCATACTGATAGAAACAGGAATATAGATTGCACTTTGTTTTTATACATCTTCAAAAATACAGGGGGGTATCACTAACATCACAACATTGCCAATTTTATGATTTTACACATGATGAATGAGGAGTGGTCACATGTTATAATAATAATAATAATAATAATAATTGGATTTATATAGCATTTTATCTAGATGTTATACAAGGATACAGCAGGCTTTAAATCTGAAATACAAGAATTTAATTCCATATTTACAAGTAGCTAAATCAATTGGATTTTGATTAAATGAACTCACTCAGATAAATACCTGAAGTTCATGGTGGTGATTAATCATCTGTTCATATTATTTGTTTTAAATTTATTCTGTCATATTTGTCTGATGTATAACTTTTATTTTTTCAAACAAATTTGACTTAATTTCTTTCTTTCCCCAAAACTTCCTGCTGACACTGTAGCCTTATTTTTTGCCCTGAATCTGAATCAAAATGAATTAATTTTTTGGGGTCTTTCTATCATATTTGTTATTGTAGATATTGCTGTGCCCTCTAACACTTAGAATTGATTCAGTTATAGGTCATTGCTTTTTGATTTGCCCTTTTATTCCCTCCATATTCACTTCATCTTCCGAGCTCAAGTGTCCTCCTCCTGTGTTCCTTAAGTGGTCCAGAAGTGTTGTCATTTCTAATAAACTTTCAAATAAATTGCAGACTGGCTCGACTGAAATATAAATAGGTTGGAGTCCCCACACAAGATGGCCTGCACTCGAAAAAGTCCCATATGGTTTGGACTGCTCAAGAACAAGGCTCGAGTTTGTGTGTTTTATTTGATTGCAGGTGCGTGAAGAAATTTCCGGAAAAGAAATGATGAAGTGTCCCTTCAGAGAGGATGTGTCGGGCGTTGGTGGATGGGTTCTGGAGAGGAAAAAAACCATTGACCCGTCCTTTGTTGTTTGATATTGAAGGATACCTTACACAACCTGGATGCACAAACTAGCCTTGTTACAGGTGTAAGAGTATTATCCTGGAAACGGAGTCCCTGGGGAGTTGGGGGTATCGAGATGAGAAGTGGAAGGGCCGGAACAAGGGATGAAGGGAGGGGAGGATGGAGGGAAAGGAGGGGGATGGGGGGAAAGGAGGGGGATGGGGGTTGGGAGCTTCCAGCAGCTTCTTATTCTCTTGACCGTATCACTTGGATGTAACATCAGGAAGAAAGAAGGGAGATGGTGTTGGAACTCTCTGTATTGAAGATAAAGAGGAGAAGGAGAGAGAGAGAGAGAGAGAGAGAGAGAGAGAGAGAGAATCTCTAAATTAGAAGCAGTAGAGAGAAAGGGAGGGGAAGAGGTGGGGGGGGGGGGGGTGCGATGGGGTTAGGAGCATCCAGTGACTATTACTCTGTTAAACATCTTTTAAAAACAATTTTAAAAAGAGGGGGAGAAGGAGAGGGAGGGGGGGGGGGCCAGAGAGAGATTTTCCGGATAAGAAGTTAAGAGGGGAAGAAAGCGAGAAGAAGGGAAGGGAGGTAGAGGGTAGGGTTAGAAGCTTCAGAGACTTTTCATCCATTTGACCACATCACTCAATGTAACATTAGGAAGAGAGAAAGAAAGATGATGTTGCAACTCTTTTGGATAAACGAAGAGGGAGACAGAGAGACAGAGAGAGAGAGAGACAGAGAGAGAGAGAGAGAGAAAAGGGAAAGAGAAAAAGAAAGAGAGAGAGAGATGAGAAGTGCTAGGGAAAGAAGTGTAAGGAAAGTACGAGGAGGGGGGGGGGGGGAGCTTCTTGAGCCTTCTTATCCTGCTGAGCACACCACTTGATGTAACATCAGGAAGAAAGAAAAAAGATGATCTTGCAACTCTTTTGGATGAAGAGAAAGAGAGAGAGAGACAGAGAGAGAGAGAGAGAGAGGGAGAGACAGACTGGGAGAGGGAGGGAGGGGGTGAGCATCTGGGCTGAGAGAGAGGATGGCAGAACGAAAGAAAAGGTGAAGGGAGCTAGAGAGACAAAAAAGGGGGAAGAAAAAGAGAGAAGAAGTATTATACGCTAGCGTGCATGTCTAGCGGCTCAGCTAGGATCTTGTTTCAAGTACAGAGTCCCACTGGCACTTCCTCCTTGCCAAAGCAGTATGCAAATGCACGAGGTGGATGACCAGCTGGTCGTTGCCCCCCAACACTCCGCCATTACCAATTCTAAGCAGCGGTTGATCGATCGAAGAACCTCCTATGAACCTCTGCGCTCAGGCTCCAATTTTTTTGGCTTTTTGAAATTTATAGATCCCAAAATTTCTTTTTCTCCCCTCGTAACTTTTGATTTTCTATTTTATTTGTGATTCTTGATAGTTCTTGATCATTCCTACAAATTGATACTATCCTTTGTTGCTCTTGATATACCCCACTCCTTCACCATCTCCCACACTCTTTTTCATTAATTTTCCCTTCTTATCCCACGCCTATGTGCCTAGACTTTTTCATTGCTTGTCCATTGCCCCAGTCCTACTTCACAGTGTATATGTATCTCTTTTCTCGTTCTCTCTTTCCTCTCCCTCTATCACTCTTCCTCTATCTCTCCTCCTTTTCTCCCCATTGCCTTCATTGCTTCCTTTAACTTATGTGCACGCTCTCCAACCTCTTTCCTCCCTCTTTCCTCCCTCTCTCACTTTTTCTTTATTTTCTCCCACCTCTGCATCTCTCTGTCTCTTTCTCCTTCTCTCTTCCTTTCTTGTTATCTCTCCTCCCGCTCCTCTCTCTCTCTCTCTCTCTCTCTCTCCCTTCCTCTCTCCCTCTCTCTCTCCCTCCCTCCCCCTCTCCCCTAGTCCTGTAAGAATAGAAGATAGGAGTATGTTTGTCTGCGGTCTACTGATACAGTGTTGTGGAGAGAGCTTGGTTGCCGTGCCCTACAGACACATCCCTCATCTTCGAAGATGCAATATGCAAATAGATAGGGTCTATGACCAGGGAACCAGCCGCCTCGGTGGGGGGAAATGTAGACGACGTAGCAGTTTGTGATTCAGATCTCCGGGCGCTGACTCTACCGTTCGGGGGGGATCGGCCACGAATACGGCAGGCGGATAATGGCTTGGTAGATAGCTCCTGGTCTGATTGCTAGCTAGCCCCCCTGTGCCTTTGACTGGGAGCCCCACATGATAATGGCCTAGCTTTATGAATGAAATGAGCGCGAGGAAAGAATGGCAGATTGGGGGGCTGAATGGTCGCAGTCTAGAGCGGAGAGAGAAATTATATATAAAAAAAAACGATTGTTGCGACATTTGGCTGTAGGGTACCTGGCAATAATAATAGTCAGGGCTCTCCACCGTGAATGCCCTGTCAGTTATGCATCTCTCAACTGATTTGTTGCAATTTTATGAGAGCAAAGTGGGTTCAGGACTGGGAAGAAAGGGGGTAGGACGAAGGTTAGAAAAATGGAGATGGATCATACAGTCCCCCGCATTAAGATATATGCACTTGGAGGCATAATATTGTGTGGGTTAATTTGATCAGATCCATAATAGATGCACGCAAGCGTGAACGCAGACAAGGAGGCCTGATATAATATTTTGAGTTTGGCAAATGAAGTGTGAAAAATGTTGCCCTTGGTCGCTCTCATAAACAGGTGAGATGATTGCAGGGGCGCCGTCTTGACCAATCAGACGGCTGCCTCGTCGAGCGACAATCGCCGCCGGGCTCATGCTTCACGTCATTATGTGCATTGTCGCGGCCACGTGACCGGCGCTGCGTCCTCCGCCACCGACTGCCATGGGTGATGCACGGGACTAGCCGAGTTCAGTCACCTCCTGTGCAATGTTCTTGCCCTTTACTCGCTCAATGTCATCTTTCTTCTCTTGTTGAGGGGATGCATCGCGGCGAGGACATTAACATTCATTTAGCTTGCGTCAGTGCGGTTTTCCCGCCCGCTTCTGACTGATGGAAACGCTTATTTGTATTTTTTGCTTGAGCTTTTCTGCTGATGGATGCCGGGCATATTCTCTGTTATTGTATTAAAGTGAAAAACATGCATTAATGTCATCTCGCCGCGCCTCGCCACATCATGTTAGAATCAAGGCTTTTAAGGAAGAAAAAACAACTCACAACAATTCAAGCTGTATTGATTCATGAAAAAGTATTTTTATTAAATGCAAAGTTCTTCTGTGGTCGAATCACTAATTTCAATTTCAGCCAGGCACAAATAGAAAATAGAGAAAATAGTTATCAAAGGTGATCGTTTCTAATAAATATGCAATACAGTCCCAATATACCCATCGTATCTAAAATATTATTGTTGCGTTTCTCAACGTTCCGGTCATTTCCTCGCGTAAACAACATGGTGAATGTTCGCAGAGAGATGCACGGAGAGATGGCATGCGTCATCGTTGGCATGGCAACCGAAGCCCAAGGCCAGGGATAGGTTTATGTCATATGACATACAATGGTTCACTTGGGAAATGCAGAGACACAAAGAAGGTTACCAAGTTCAAGGCAGTCATCTTATACCCGGCTTTATTTGGAAGATGAATATTTATGGCCCTTTCTATTATTTGTTTCTTTTACTGTTATTTGGAGGTGAAGATTTAGACTACAGAGTACCTGTACTGTATTTACCTGAAAGGCCTATTTTTGGTTGTGAAAAAGGAAGTAGGAGTTTAAAAAGGCACAAATTGTTACCTTTGCCTGCTATATTACTAGAGATTAAAAAGATACTTTGATGATGTTGTATATAACAGTAGAGCACCAGGAGTGTCAATTATGATAGATATGAGCGCAATACAAGAGCACACTGTTTTTATTATTATAATTATATTATAATTATTATTATCATCATCAACATCATTTTCATCATCATCATCATCATCATCATCATCATCATCAGCATTATCATTATCATCATCATAATTATCATCATCATCATCATCATCATCATCATCGCCATCATCATAATTATACTTTTATGCCTGGTAGAAAGGTGCAAACACAAATTTTCCTCAAATGTCTGTACAATTTAGTTTTGATACTGATTTAATTACCACCGTGGCGTGGCGTAAAGGGTCGAAATACGCTGTGTAGATATCAAGAAAGGTCAACACTTCGGAATGCATTTACCACAAAATTTAAACAACCATCGATTCCTACCCTTCTGCTTCACAGACGAAGACGACATTAAACATGTTATTATCAAAAACTATGAAATCAAATCAAATCGATTATGGGCGATGTAACAAGCTTTCTGCTTCCCTTCCTGTAAAACATCATTGAATATTCTGAAATAAGTTTAATGTTCTGTTCTGACGTGTCATGATGGTAAACCAACTCAAGAAGCTGTTGTGGCAAAAACTTTGTATTTCTAAATGGCAAGTGAGGGCTAAACGACTTTCCTGCACATACAACAAACACCGCAAAGCGTATTCTATTTATATAAATACAGTTTCTTTTAAAGGTAAAGACCAGTATTGGAAACGCCCCAATTTCAAAAAATGAAATGGAAGCTCTCATAACCAATCATGTGAAAGAATATGTTTTGACTAATACATGATGATAAAAAATTTGCCGGGAAACCGCCTACTAATTCATGTATTTGGTAAATTTGTTTCTCTCATGGTCTGTGAGAGATATAGGGTAGTCCCATATACATCTTTCTGTGTATAGTGCTTGTAACTTTACGAAGAATGGGCCAAATTTCTTATCATTTTGATGATTCCAGAACCTTGCAGATGCTAGATGCTAGATGATCAACCTTTTCTGATCGATTCCACAACGTTTCTTTCACAATGCAATCGCATGACCATAACTGGTCTTTACCTTTAAGGTGCACTGTATATTTTATTTCTCCGCTTAGTGTTTAGGCAATGCAACATACCTGTAAGGAGGTTTAAATTTTTGTCAGTAGTTTGTCATTCATGCAGTAAACACCCCCCCCCCCCCCCAGTTAAATTTGGGACAAGTTTTATTTGGAAACAGAAGAATGGTTTCCCCTTTGCGAGTTGTTTTATTCATTTTTCATGTCTGTTTACTCAATGCTCATTATTTTGTGTATATTGTTACCATAGAAACCATTTACCATGACCTTTGTGTGACCATGGGGAAGAAAATTCTCTCTTGTACTACAAATAGATACTCATATAATAATAGAACAATACATGATAAATCATTGTTGCCCAGGCCCCAGCATTCCATGTTTTGTAACCTTTGACCTTTAAGAATTTGGAAAAGGGTATGTGAGATGGCACTCCTAACGAGGTAATGCGTTATGTGATTCATAAAACATTCATGTTTGGCACATGGGGAGGGGGGGGGGGGTGGAGGGATTAATCGTTCCTCCTATATATCCCTACCCAGTGGAGTAGTGTGGGTACAGCAATGAAGTCAGCACTTTTTTGGGGGGGGGGGGAGGGGGGCATTGATTTATAGTAGATATAATGTGGGAGACCAAGCGATGTAGTGGGGATGGACAGAAGTTGTATCTTCTTTCCATTTTTCTTTTATTCCTTTCCTTCTCTTCTTCCTTTTTCACTGTATTTGTTTTTCTTCATTTTTCATTTTTTAAATTATTTTTTAATTCATTCTTATTTATTTATTTATTATTTATTGTTTTATATGTATATAATTTTTTAGGGGGGTGGGGGCATTTGGAGTTCAAATCAGTCACTCCTATATGTCCCTATGCTATGGTGAGGGGTAGAAGGCTTTTGTCAGGGGGAGTAATGATCTCATGTGGTTATCTGAGGGCAGTCAAATATATATAATTTGTCCATGTCACTTCCCCCTCCCATTCTTTCTCTTTCTCTCTCCCTTTCCCTTTTCAAACATTCATTTCAGGGGTGGGGGGTTATGTGCCCTCTTACCTAAGCAACACCAGTATGCCCACACTTCCATGTTATCTGAGCTCAGCTGATCCTAAAGAGAATTCTTGTTTTTACCTTGATACGATGACCATGATTTATCTCTCATGTAGCTTGATGTCTTTTAGCACGAGTCAAGTGTTTAGAATGATCTTGAGAAATCCCAAAGAAGATACTACATTCTGTGTTTGTTTTAACCCCCAGCGACATTTATATGTAGAGAAGTAACAGTACTAAAACTCAGTGCCATAAATTTTCTTCCATTTTTGTAGGTGGAGAGCAACACAGTCAAAATTTTGTTTTGATATTCTCCATATTGGACTATTTTTTCTTCCTACCCTGAATATTAGAGAAGAATGATGTTTTGGCCTTTCATATTTTAGTTTTTTAGGTTGAAGCTAGAGAATATGAAATTTCTTGAACTTCTGTCTGGCTTCTTATTCTCATTGGAAAGGAACACTATAAAATATAAAACAAAATATAAATTGATAATATAACGACTCTAGTGAAAATTAAATAAATTTTTCATTGTTCAAAAGCATTTAGAAGTTAACAGGTTCCATAAATTTGCCAATTTGATGTCCTATATTGTTGTTAAAGATTATTAAGGAAACTCTAGAAAATCATTTGTTAAACCTAAACATATTCAATACTGTGATTTCAATCTTGTAATTTGTTTTAAATATCAAAATAATATCAAAAGGATACCCAGTTGATTGTTGTCTTTCACTGAATAAAATAAAATAATCAATACTATTTATTTGTTTGTGTTTTTTAATCATTGGCAACCAATAATATTCCCATCCATTGTAGAAGGTTGTTTCAGTGGTGAAAGTCACCAAACACTTGCTTCTATGCCTGATATGAAATTGAGACTACTGCCCTCTCTCAAGAGAGGAGCTGCAGGCTATACACCAACGGAGTTAAAACATTGGTTGGTCTAGTCTTGGTTCATCTACTAGACTCTCAATTGCAAGGTTGCTGGTTCAGATCATTACCCTATGTGAAAGTCTTCAGGCAATGCATTTTATCTGCAATTGTCTCTTTTAACCCAGGTTTAGTAAATGGGTATTACTGACAGGTGGATTATATCTACGGAGATGTTGAGTGACAGGTGCTTGAGACCATTCAGGCAGGGCTTGACAGGAAGGGGCCTGAAGCATATTACCGCCCCCCCCCCCCTCCAAAAAAAAAAAAAAAAAAAAAAAAAAAATATATATATATATATATATCGTCTCTGTTCTGGACATTTCGAATTTTCAACAGGAGCCCTGAAAACACAGAATTGAAAATATCCATCTAACCCATTTTCAGAATATTTAGTGTCCCATGAATTACTACTACTACAACTGCTGCTGTTATAATAATAATAATAATAATATCTTTATATAGAGCATTTCTATATATATGTTCAAATGTGCTTAACAATTATGTTATCAGCAGAAGAGGTCACTTTTGAGATATTATGAAGGTATAAAGAGATTGCTGGTTGTGAAGGAATCTGGGTTGCTTTGTAGACACCATATTCTGACATACTTTAACAGGCAATAATGATTTTAGAAAAAACAATGCAGAAATTATTGAGGCAGTATCATCAGACAATAATGAACTAGCAATAGTGATTCTTTACTCTCCCCAAATAAAAATTCAGAGAATATTATATCTTCTTTTTCTTGTTATTGGTGGAAGTGGTTGTGTATTGCTCAGACCTTGACACATTTCTGAAAAAGCATTTCATTTTCTGTCAACTACCAGCTGATTCAGGTCACGATATTTGACACTTTCCGGTCACTCTGATACAATTTCTGACAATGGCGCTATTTTTAGTGCCTCTTTATGGTGTCAGTTTTTGTAACGATGGCTGACTTTTTTTCAATTCCGTGCTATTTTACTCTTGTCATAAGGCCCATTGTGTCTGATTTTTTCCCCCTACAAACACACAACTATTATGGTACTAATCCAATTATCATAATACAACTCTGGCTATTCTTCGGCGCTGACCTCTCTTTTCCGGTTTGTTTGGGGTCTATAATACAAAAAAGGGTCTGACGTTTATACACAGTTGGGGGAAAATAAGCAGTCATTTTCTCTCTTTTCTTCCTTTTCTATGGAAAGTGTGTGCCTTTGTCTAATGTTTTGTAAGATTATTTGATAATGCATTGGCTTGCAATAATATTATGATTGAATCCATATAAGGCTGTTGAATATCTGTTTATTTTGCACACTGTATTGAGAGTCAATAGTTATGTGTTTTACATCAGTTTCTTTTATTGTTATCACAATTAAAATTTGTGAATACATTTAAAAACAAAAAAAATAAAGTAGGTAGGGGCTTGTATTTCATTATGCCATGTTGTTGTGTAGGGTAGTATGGATGGTAGGGAATGGATAATAAAGGGCTGGTCAGGGGGGCCTTGACCTGGAGCTGTGCCCCTAAATCTTCCACTATCCCTTGTACTGTAACTATTTAGTACTGTTTTATATAGATAATTCTGTACGAAATGTTAATTTGACTTTACATTTAATAAGAAAAAGAACAAAACTTGCATTGGGCCTATCCACTATCTTTAATTGCTTACATGGTATTGTTCTAGCTCGTGTTTTTCACCTTCAAACTGACGAAACGGGGGAAATTCCCCAAGAATGAAGATGGATGTTTTGCAATAGAACAACCAGAGGGTTCGATCTTGTAGGATTGATAGGCGAGCTGGACGGCCTGAGCGGTAACGTGAACTTCATGTCTCTAATGTGGGGCTGTTAATGGAAAGGGGCATTATAGCTTGCAGATGCGAATTTGTCACCAGCGCAGAATGTCAGGATGCCCTCCTAAATTCAGGTCGTGACTGATTGCCGCAAATTGATAACAAGCCTGTTTACTTTCCGGGTACCCTGGATTGGGGGAAAAGTGCAACTCATCTCTTTGCTCCCCCTCCCCCACCTCTCTTGTTCTTTTCCCAGCTATTTTATTCTTCCTCTTTGTCTCTCTCTCTCTCCTTTTTTTGCCACCTTTCCCCCATTCTCTCGCTTCACCTTGCATTTTCTCCATATTTCTCTCTTTCTAGCTTGCTCACAATTTGCATCTACACAACATAATCAGGAACCCTCTAACCCCTTTCTGTAAATTGAGACCTCTGGCCCTCTTTCTGTTTATTTTGTTCTCTTCATGTATGTATAATCTGTGCAGGCATTCTCTTTATGTTATGCTGTCTATTTTTCCCAATCTCTCTTTTCACCCATCCTCTCGATCTTATACACTCACACTTCTAGATAGATACACCTATCTGTATCTCCATGTCTTTCTTTCCCCAATCTTTCCTCCTCCTCTTCTCGCTATAACCGATGACGATGCATGCCGCTGTTGTGGCAGCCTGCCCGCTCCGCCGAGATGAACTGTCCAAACGCTTTACCCAGCTGTACATCGATGTAGTCTCGGCGAGCATAGGAAAGCACGAGAGTGGGATAATGAGCGATTAACTTCTCGGCGAGCTGGCAGGGCCGGCCAATATTTGTCCGTTTTTCGGGGTATTACGTGGCTCCTCTGTGACAGATAGGTTACATCCACCTGTAGGCAGACTTGACAGAAGGTGAATTTAATCATCGTTCTGCGGCCTCGAGACGGTGCCGCCGCGATCATTCCAATGTTCCACTTTGCCTTTCAACTTCACCTGGACTGCTGGCCGGCACGGTGATAGCGTCCCGACATGGAAAAAAACGCTCCGAGATTGACACAAGATGCAATCAAATCCTCAGCATTTCTACCCTTTCTTCCCTTCTCACCTCCTCACCCTCTCAAAAGAAAACAACGGAGTACGAAAGGTGAACAAATGTTATATGTACAAATGCGCTGAATGTTCACCCCCCTTTCAATCTTGAACCTGACGTTTGTTGAAGATTATATCCAAATATGATGACACCCCATCCAGTAAGACACTTGATCCAACATCTTTTCTTTCTTTTCTTTTCTTTTAAATTTTACTTCTCCCTACTATTTTAAGGGGGATAGGCAGAGCAAAATGCCAGAGGTGGGATGTGCAGAATTCTGTTCATATTGATGTATCATATCTAGGGCTGGTTATCTTCTCTTGATCTGCTATCACCTAGCTGCAATGCATTTCTATATTTCAATGCTAAAATGGAATTCCATCTTGGCTTCAAAATTTAAATAGATAGATTGACATTGCAATGGAATGCCTGTTCTTCTTGGTTTTTGTATGTCATCAAATAATATGCCCATTACCGAAATTCATAAATATTCTTTCTAGTACTTACATTCTTTCTAATATCTCAAGCAAATGTCTCAAATTTTACATACTTTTTACAAACAAAATAAACAAAATACAATGATCAACATTACATATTAAACAAACAAAACATTACAAATAAACCTACAAATTACAATACATATGAAATATACATCCATTATACTCCTTGCCCTCTCTGTATTGAGTAAGTTTTTTTTTTTTTTTTTTTTTTGGGGGGGGGGGGGGGGGTGTTTTTAATTTTCTTTTAGAGAGAGGGAGGAGAGGGCAAAGAAACATCTTTGATGGGGATGTTATATTTTAAAAACTGATTGTCCTAAACAGTCATATTGTTAAGAAATATCAGATGTGTATTTCTTTTTCACTTACCAACCAGAATCTCAAGATGCACCTTAGGATTTTCATGTATTTTGGATTGCTGTAAAACCAGAACCTTTAGCATGCATGAAATTTTCATGAAATTTGGAAGTGGTTTAGAATGCCCAAAGTTGTATTTTCTGAAATAAATGAATCCGTACTGACACAACACTGATTTAAAGTTGATGCTTGAAAATTAGTGGCTTTGAAAATAGCTGTCATTTACAATTCAGGACAGTTTGTGGTTGTATGTATGGCAGACAGTTTTAAAACCCACAATTCGTTGTACTATGATGGAAGTATTCAAGGAAACTGTTTTGAATGTAGCATCATCTTTTTAGAATCTGAACAAGGGAGATGGGAGTTTACCGGCTTGATTTAGCTCTAGGAGCGCCCCCCCCATCTTCCCAGACTTTTCCCTCCCTACCAATGACTTGGTAGAGCTTTGGATTCATCCATTCATGATGATGCATCAGTCAGTCATCTCTCATCAGGGAGCGCTCATCCCCCCATCCTCCGGGTGGTGCATGGGAGGGAGAAGGCATCTCGTAATCCAGGCACTTTGGGGGGTTGATGGTGTATACCTAACCCTAATCCCCCATTCCCACCCCCTCATCCTTCTAGCTTGCTCTCCTAGTCAGACGGAGTTCATGAAGACTGTCCAGGAGCTATATAGCCATGTTACCTGTCTCTAAACCCTGGTTAGGCAATGACTTCCCTTCACTTTACTTATCCCAAATCTTCCCAACTCTTCATCTCCCGTCTTCAAGATGTCTCTTTATCCCTCTTCTCTTGGTATCTTTCTTTCTTTCTCTCCTCTCCATCTCTGTCTCTATATATACCCCCTTCTCTCTCTCTCTCTCTCTCTCTCTCTCTCTCTCTTGATATTGATGTCTATTACCATATTCTGCATGGTACCCAGTTTCTCTTTTCTTTTTCCTAATTCTGTGTATCTCTTTCTCTTTCTGTCTCACCCTCTACATCAATTTTTCCAGTCTTTCTCTCTTATTTTTTTCTCTCTTAGATTCTTGATCTACCATTCTCTCTCTCTCTCTCTCTCTCTCTCTCTCTCTCTCTCTCTCTCTTTTATATCTTTATCTCTCCCTCTTTCTCTCTCCCTCTTTCACACTCTCTCCTTTCTCTCTCTCTATCCTCCCTCTCTCTCTCTATCCCCTCTCTCTATCTCCTCTCTATCTTTCTCTATCTTGCTCTGTTTCTCATTGTCTCTCATCTGCTCTTTCTTTGCTCTCACGTTTTGCCTCTTTATCCCTGTTCAGTCATCTCCCAGTAGACTGGAGCTCTCGTTGCCCCCCAAACAATTTTTTTTTTTAAATATCAAGCATTCTTTTATTATTATTTTATTTGGGGAAGGGGGAGGGGTGAGGGGTGGGGGTTGATGGTGTATACCTGTTTCCATCCTCATCCTTCTCATCAGACTGTTTGTCCAGGAGCTATTCTTCATGGGCACTATCTGTCTATCAACCATTGCCATAGGATGCCATCACTTGCTTCTCCCCCATTTGATCTCTTTTCCCTCATGGTGAATGGTTTCATTCTTCTATTGGAATCTCTCTTCTCTCTCATCCTCTCTCCTAGATTAGGGAGCACAGGGGACAGAAAGAGCCATTGAATATGAAGAAAGGATGCAGCTTCTTCTCCCTCTGTCTCTGTCTCCCTCTACTTTCCAAACTCCTTATTCAGTCCCGTTAATTAAGCTGCTTTTAATCCCTATTTGAATCTCATTTTGACTCATGTGAGGTTTGTATAGACCTACACTCTTACTTGTTCTGATTATATGTGTCACCCCCTCTCTTTCTCTCCTTCAATGCTATTTTTACGAGCTAGTTGAATTATTCAGACGATTTGAAACTTAATTACAGAACTTAACTATGTTATAGCCACACTTGTGCTTCTCCTTAATGTAAGGGGGTGGTAGATTGTGACGGGTAGCCGGAATGAGTGGGGGTAGACCTCGAACAATACAGATGACAATGGCAGCCTGAGGAGTAGAGTTGGTGCTCTTTATTCTGTAAAGGACACACCGCTATAAGCGGGGTGGGAACGGGGTCGAGTAATGATAAACAGTTATCAATTACAAGAATAAACAACGACACATCTTTCAGCATTATGACCACAAAAGGTAAACAGTGTTCACTACACTAAAACATTTGAATCGTTAATAACAATAACTTTAGCTTATTTAAGACAATGCAAATGCCCAAAGTGTATAAGCTGGATCAAATACAAATTCCTAACATAATTAATCAAACTTAAAAGATCATCATTCTTCGTTAATCAGGTTTCTCTACACCAAAACCTAACACATAGTCATTAGCGCCCAAGTTCCCGACTACAATAGTCACACTCCAAGGCCCAACTGACCGTACACACAAATGCATTCTACACGTACCCGTACAGGCATAGCCTACGCATCCATTTCCTCTACGTGTAATCTACTTGTACATTGAGAAGTCACACCCTCTGAGCATTACGTAACAACAATATCGCCTTAAATTACACCTTTCTGTTAACAAATATCATGTTCTTTGAACATATTTTTAAGCCTTATAATAATACTAATTCGTTTAAACCAGGATATGAACAAAACATAGTAACAATATTATCAAATATAACAATTTAAACACACATAAAAACTAAGCCTTGCTTACCTATAAGCGGGGTGGGAACGGGGTGAAGGTCACGGTTCTAAAGCCCGCCACCAACGACCTCCTTACATCCTTCCCCACTTTAAATAGTCATCGTCCCTTGATGACTCATAGTGCAAAAAAAAAACATTTTTCACCATCAATTACATGTATTATTAACAATATCTATAAAATCAATTAATAGGAAGAATCTCCATAGAACATACATTTCTATACTACCTCAAACAATCTGGGAGGTACTTTATAAAATAGATATCGTCCTAATTGGCATGGTTGCTTGTTTCGTTTCATTTCTTTATCACCAACTTTTTTTTTTTTTTTTTTTTTTTTTTTTTTTTGTCATAACAAAACATAGAAATATAAATCGGCTAAGAATGGGAGAGACTCCGTATGATAGTCTTCTAATCAAAGCAAGGAAATGATACATCATAATAGCATTCGACTTATTCTAGGTAACAACAATAACAAAGAAAGACAAGTAATACATACATATTATATGCCTCCCTTGTCACAACATTTAACTTGAAATTGTTTAGCAGCTTGCATTAGATGAATATCAAATCTGTATACGACACTTGCATGACACATTACCGGTAGTCGAAAAATAGCTCATTCTGTCAAAATCACTACAGTCTGGCAAAGGTATACGATACGTAAATGATACATCAGTCATAGCTCCTACTGTCAAATTCACTAGTCTTGCAAAAGTTACCGGTACTTCTAAAATAATAAAGGATAAATCAGGAATATATTCAGATTAAGCCTACCTCTTCCCCCTCCTTTTTTTTTTGGGGGGGGGGGGGGGAGGTCAAATAAAGATGGAAACAACATCTTTATAATATGTAAAAACAAATTATCATGTTACCTTTCGAAAAATACATACATATATAGGTATACTTTTGGTTGTTTATATAAGTCACAATTAAAGGTCTTGTCCATACTCAGGACTTTCACTCGTGTCTTAAGTATACAAAATGAGTGTGTTGAGACGAAACCGAACACAAACATAATCACCAAAACATATTATAATACCATACTACAATACAATATAATACAATATATTATGAATAATCTAGGCATTAGGTATCTCCTTTTCCTCATTAACTGAAAATAAAAGATATCATCAAAAACTTGTTCAAGAAGTAAATAAACTTCTCAGTTGAGTAATATGGGCTTAGCAGTCAAAGCTAAGAAGTGTCGTTCCTTATCAATTTCAGACGGCAAACCAACAGTTATTGATTTTTCCTTAGCTAGGGAACAAATTGCATCTGTACAAAATAATCCTATTAAATTTCTAGGATCTCACATTACTTTCAAGATGAAAACTTCAAAAACATATGATTTCATCCGTGATAAGGTTGATAGTACCCTCACGAATATAAATAGTGTAAACATAAAAAACGAGTATAAGCTAAAAATCCTTAATGATTATGCTCTCTCCTCTATGAGATATATGTTAACTGTACATGACCTTCATGCAACTCACCTTGAACAACTAGATACACTTCTAGACAAATACATTAAAAAGTGGATGGGCATCCCTCGGTGTGGTGCCAATATTGCTGTAGTTCATGCCCCAAGGGGGCTTAATATTCCCACTATCTCTGAACTCTACCAACCATGTCATTGCCTTGCCTACAGTAGATCTAAAGTTAAAGGCGACGAAATGGTAGTTCATGCCCTAGATCAACAGATGGCCAGAGAATAAAACTGGACCAAAAAGTCATCTACAATCCAGGTTGCACACCAAATTCATTAATGTTAAAAAAAAGGAAATACTAGTATTTGAGTTGACAATTCCATTTGAAACCAACATTCAACAGGCCCACCAAAGAAAGCTTGACAGGTACGCCGGACTAATACATGATATCTCAGAAGCCGGCTGGACTCCCAAATTACTGTGTGTAGAGATAGGTTCCCGAGGTTTGATAACTCCTGACAACAACAAAAAACTTATAGATATGTTGAAAACATGTAAATGCAAAGTAAGGTATCCACAACTGAGAAATAAAATCTTGAAAACCGTACTGTTTAGGTCGTATGTTAATTTTTACAGCCGGTCGGAACGCACCTGGCAATCACAACATTAAATACCTTGTACGACTTGCAATAGCGAGACCTCTTTCTCTCCCTCTCTCTCTTTCTCTCTCCCTTTCTCTCTCTCTTTCTCTCTCCCTTTCTCTCTCTCTTTCTCTCTCTCTCACTCTTCCCCTCTTCAACCCTCTCTCTCTCTCTATAGAGATAGGTTCCTGTGGTTGATTACTCATTAAGAAAAGATTGATAGATATGACCACGGTATGTAAATGTATTATGAGGCATTGCTAACTAAGAAAATAATTATTATTTTTGTTTTTGTTATTTTGTTAGGAATTATTAATGTTTTCATTGAAAACACTGACATTATGATGTTCTCTTTTCCGTTTTGTTATTGTATATTGTAATGCATGAGATGCATCTAATGTAAAACAAATCTCTGTCCTGGGTTTTATGTCACATCTTTATTACTATGTTATCTTGAATAAAAATGAATAAACAACATTCCTTTTCCTCGTCATTTAGGTTGAAAAATTCAATACGATCGATGCCTGGTCAAATTAATCTCCTCTAAGTGTAGTTTGTATACCTCTGGGGTGGTACACCACGCGTAGCTCTTCTAGGGTACCTCCTTTGCTCCAGCCGTTGTTCCTTTGGAGACAAAGGATTGGCGGTCGGTGCCACCACTGGTACATTTTCCAATTCACTCCCATTGTTACTGGGACAAGGACTAGCGACATGAGAGACGCCGACTTCAGACTCACAAGAGCCTTCATCTTCATTACCCGGGGGTCCAGAGGAGGAATCCCCAGAGCTACTAGTGCCTCCCGAAAGGCTCCTGGAAGATTCAGTTTGAACTGGACGTTGGCGGTAGCGTAGGACATAACCAACAGGTGTTCGGCTTTCTGATTCAGTTTCATCTTCTGTTAACTGTTTGTCTACATCTCCCCCTGGTAGCCAGGGGCAGTGTTTCAACTGTGTCCTGTGTAAGACCTTCTCCTTGCCCAAATGGCTCCTTACTACGTAGACTGGGCGATCTGGAAAGGGCCGCTTTACCACCATAAAAGGTTCTTCCTCCCAGTAATCGGCTATCTTTGATCGGCCCCTGAATCCATGTCGTCGGACAAGAACATACTGGCCTACTCCAAGAGGCTTCTCAAAAACCTTCCGGGCCTGGAGTGCTTTACGTGCCTCCACCGCAGCCTTAGCGTTCTTCGTTGCAATGTCTCTAGCCATTCGCAACTGTGACTGGTGCTCTGAAATATATGACTTGACTCCCTTCTTGCCTCTCTGAGCTCCTTCCCCACTTTGAACGAAGCTTTGTGGAAATCTCGCATTCCTGCCGAACATGAGAAAGAATGGCTCGACACCTGTACTAGAATGAATGGTGTTATTGTAAGCAAACACCAGGGAAGGGAGGTAGTAAGTCCACTTACACTTCTTTTTGGGTGGCAGGGAGGCTAGCATGTTATGCAGGGTCCTATTCATGCGTTCACACTGCCCATTTCCAGCAGGGTGATAAGGAGTGGTGTGGCTACGTCGAATACCATACATCTGACAAAGTTCTGCAATGAGCTTGGCCTCAAAACACTGGCCTTGATCGGAATGGATTCTCAGCGGACACCCATAAGGAGTAATTACATGTTTTACCAAAGCCTTGGCCACTGTTGAGGCACGTTGGTCACGAGTTGTGACAGCCCAGGCATACTTAGTGAAAACATCAGTAAAGATGAGCAAGTTCTCGTATCCATTATCCGACGCTTCTAGAACGGTGAAATCCATGGCAACTATTTCCATTGGAGCAGTGGCCTCGATCAATGAGAACGGAGGACGAGGCTGGTGGATAGGTGGTTTACTTGTGGCGCAGCGCCGACACTTCTGACACCAGTTCTTGACTGACACCTCCATACCATGCCAGAAATACCTGTCTACCAGCAGTTTATACACACGTCTGGCTCCAAAGTGTCCTGCCTCGTCATGAAACCTGATAAGGACCTCCTCTTGCAGATCTGTGGGGATGACTACCTGCAAGTGTTTTTGTCCATCTATCGTGGATTGGACTTCCCGAACAAGAACTCCATCCTTCATGCTAAGCCTCTTCCAGCTCCGGAGGATGAGTAATGCTAAGGTTGAACAGCGACCTCTTTCTTCACGTGTTGGTCTTGTGCCTCTATCTACTAACTCCCTAACTTGTCTCACGTCACTGTCGCTTTCTTGGTACCTCTTCAACATCTCATTGGTATATCCAGGTAGGCAACTTGTTCCACCCAGGCGACACACACCAATCTGACTGCTTAGGGCAATGGGGATCTCAGCTCCGGGAGAATGCAGGTCAAAGGTGGCCTGTATGGTGCTGCTAGTCACGACATCAGGGCCAAGACCAGCAGTAGGGTTGTCTCGGCGAGATAACACATCCGGTGCTTGGTTGTGTTTCCCTGGTCGGTATTGTATCTCATAGTCAAAGGAGCTCAGCCTCTGCACCCATCTCAGTTCAGTGTTTCCCAAGTTAGCCTTATCCAGAAACAGAAGTGGTTGGTGGTCAGTCACAATGCTACATGGCTGGCTGAGGAGATAGTCTCTGAAGGCCTCTGTTACAGCCCACTTTATCGCAAGAAGCTCGAGTTTAAAGGCACTGTACCGTCCACTACGCTCTGCAGGCCGTAGAGTCCTGGAGGCGTAGGCTATCACATGATGGTTACCGGTCTCATCAGATTGAGTGAGTATGGCCCCAAGTCCTGTTGCACTAGCATCTGTCTCTACCTGAAAGGTTTTTGTGAAGTCTGCATATGCTAGAATAGGTGCATTTGTGAGACACTCCATCAGCTTTCGGAAAGCTGTTCTAGCTTCTTCATCCAATACTACCTTCTTAGACCCAGGAACTGCTCTCTTCCTGCCTTTCCCCTTTCTATCTGGGTCAGCCTTGAGTAGATTGAACAGAGGGCCGGCCATGGTGGCATATCCTTCCATGAATCTCCTAAAAAACCCAGTGAACCCTAAGAACGCTCTAACCTCTTTGACAGTCTCTGGTTCCCGCCATTCCTTTACTGTGGAAACCTTCTCTGGGTCAACTGCTACTCCGGCTGATGACACTCTATGCCCAAGATACTGGACTTCTTTCTGCAGGATGTGGCATTTCGAAGGCTTCAGTTTCAACCCGTAGCTCTTCAATCTAGAGAATACTTCATCAAGCTTCTGTAGGTGAGTATCAAAGTCAGGGGAGAAGACAATTATGTCATCTATGTATAGTAGTACACTTGTATAGCACATGTCTCCAAGACATCTTTGCATGAGTCTCTGAAAGGTCGCAGGGGCATTCGTCAACCCAAATGGGAGTCGTGTGTACTCAAAGAGTCCGAAGGGCACGGAAAATGCAGTCTTTTCAATATCACCCGAGTGCATAGCTACCTGATAATAGCCACTGGTCAAGTCCAGCACCGTGAAGAACTGGGCTCCCCCTACAGCTTGGAGTGATTCCTCTATCCTGGGGAGTGGGAAGGAATCTCGACGTGTAAGGCAATTCAAGTGACGATAATCCACACACAACCTGATGCTTGAGTCTTTCTTTCTGACTATCACTACGGGCGAGGCCCATGGACTCTGACTCTCCCGAACAACTCCCTTATGTATCAGGTCATGGATATGATCTCGTACCGCCTGGTACTGAGTCGGAGGAAGGGGCCTATGTCTCTCTTTGAATGGGACGGCATCCCCGGTCTCGATCCGATGAATTACCTTGTCAGTATAACCAAAATCCTGGTCATGTGCTGAAAACACCTCACGATGTCTCTCTAAGAGGTCCTCCAGCGCCTGGGACTGTCTTTTACCGAGTGAAGACCAATCAACATCAACATGTACTGGTGCAGCTCCAGTTCCTCCGGGTGGATCTGTCCCCGGCTCTGTTCCTCCTACTACAGTGGCATTATACAAAGTACCTATCTGGAGCTTCTTGGGAATCACTATATCCTCCTCATTATCATTGGACACCATGACCGGAAATATCCCATCCTCGTCGCCAATTGTAAGGGGGTGGTAGATTGTGACGGGTAGCCGGAATGAGTGGGGGTAGACCTCGAACAATACAGATGACAATGGCAGCCTGAGGAGTAGAGTTGGTGCTCTTTATTCTGTAAAGGACACACCGCTATAAGCGGGGTGGGAACGGGGTCGAGTAATGATAAACAGTTATCAATTACAAGAATAAACAACGACACATCTTTCAGCATTATGACCACAAAAGGTAAACAGTGTTCACTACACTAAAACATTTGAATCGTTAATAACAATAACTTTAGCTTATTTAAGACAATGCAAATGCCCAAAGTGTATAAGCTGGATCAAATACAAATTCCTAACATAATTAATCAAACTTAAAAGATCATCATTCTTCGTTAATCAGGTTTCTCTACACCAAAACCTAACACATAGTCATTAGCGCCCAAGTTCCCGACTACAATAGTCACACTCCAAGGCCCAACTGACCGTACACACAAATGCATTCTACACGTACCCGTACAGGCATAGCCTACGCATCCATTTCCTCTACGTGTAATCTACTTGTACATTGAGAAGTCACACCCTCTGAGCATTACGTAACAACAATATCGCCTTAAATTATACCTTTCTGTTAACAAATATCATGTTCTTTGAACATATTTTTAAGCCTTATAATAATACTAATTCGTTTAAACCAGGATATGAACAAAACATAGTAACAATATTATCAAATATAACAATTTAAACACACATAAAAACTAAGCCTTGCTTACCTATAAGCGGGGTGGGAACGGGGTGAAGGTCACGGTTCTAAAGCCCGCCACCAACGACCTCCTTACATTAAGTTAAAATTGAAAAGTGGAACATAGTGCGAGCATTGGAGATAAATTACCATCCAAAGTGTGAACTTCATCTTAACCTTTTTGAATTATTCAAATGATCAGAAAATTAATTGCAGATCGTAACTATGCTATAGCCACACTGGTGCTTCTCCTTAAAATTGAAATGTGGAACATAGTGCGAGCATTCGAGATAAATTACCGTCCAAAGTGTGAACTTCGTCTTCACCTTTTCCTTTGCCTCGAGAAACCGGGCTAAGGGTCAGGGTACTTCAACCTGCCACCAGTGACATCCATCAAACGTCATAAGGAGATAAACCTCGACCAAAGCCCCTATAGCTACGATGGCGATGGCGAGGTGCGTTATCATTGGCACAAGTTTGCGAAAGATATCGTAGAAATTTCTTTTTTGCTTTCTGTTCACATTATCAAAGACAACCCAGAGATTTTTAACATTTGAAACAAATCGTTATCTCACATTTTGAGAATAAATTATGTGCTGATTATCTAGTATTTGAAAAATATTAACCCAAATTGATATTGGAAACAAAGAGTTATCTCACATTTTTAGAATAAGTGATGTGCTGATAATGTATAAAGGAAACAAATCCAAACCAAAGCCCTTATAGTAATGACATGGCCTGTTTTCATTTTCAGAAGTTTGCAAATATTTTGTGAAATTTCTTTTTGCTTTCTGTTCGTTCAAAAACAACTCAGAGATTTATAACATTTAAAGCAAGCCATAATCTCTCACATTTTGAGAATAAGTGATGAGTTGATTATTTAATAATTGAAAGATATTAACCCCAACCAAAGCCGTTATAGCAATGATGAAGTGCATTTTCATTAGCGGAAGTTTTCAAAGATTTCTTGAGATTTTTTTTCATCCTTCTTTATTTAAAATCTTGTAATAAGATAAACCACGTGAAAGCCACTAAATAGCGATGACACCGAGGTCTGACTTCATTGTCCTCATACAGTTTCATGTCTCTCTAATAAAAAGTTCAGAATCATTGTGCTATCACGAAATAGAAAACCTGTCTCTGCATTTGAAAAAAGTTTTAAATGTTACAGAAAGCTGATTTTTACCGCTCTAGAACACCCATAATGCCTATGTATAATTATGCTGTCCCATACAGGTATATCATTTTTTTGGGGGAAAAAGTTCAGAATCATAAATACAAAAAAGCCATCAAAAATAGAACACCAGTCAACGAATATGACAAAGTACTTGGTTATATCTTCGCGGGCATTGAGTCTGAGAGGACCAACTTCACGGCCCGAATACCAGGCAGGAGAAAACCAAGCGCGAGAGGACCAAGCATAAGATGGAGTGATATAGGAGAAGATAGACTAAACAGAGTGATTGATGGGACGAACGAAATGATGGATGGATGGTGTCATTATCTGACTGATTCTCTTTCACTGAAAACATGTCCTCTTGTCTTGTGATGAGGCTTGGGGTATGCCTGTAATGATGATTATCATGAGCAATTTTCTCCTATTATCATTTTTCTTGTTGTGGAGTATGTCAAGGTTTTGTCGAGCTATCATCTATGAGAAGTATTTGCATGGGTAATGCATACCTACAAACAAGAGCACCAAAGAATATTTTTTGACAGTAAAAGTTTCAGCACAATATCACTATTTCTTGCTCGACAAATTCTAGCTCCAGCTAAGTGCAGACATATTCAAGTTATGAAATAGGATTGCATTATTTCTCAGTTTCCAAAAAAAAAATTAAAAAAATTGTAGGATGACGTACAAAGCAAACTCCCTGTCTCTCTCTTTCACTGATTGGGTTCTTTTAAACATCATCTGAAATCTTCATCTTTGTGGTTGTTATACCCTTAATGAATGTAAAGCATTCAAATCTATTTTTCGAGTCGTTTTGCCGCTATTATTTCTTTAAACTTTCAACCATTTTTGGCAAATTATCTGTTCATTTCTTGACAATGAACAAACAGGCCATGTTTTAATGATTTATTCATGCCATGGAATTTTTACGATCGAAAATAATTGTAATAATTCATTTCATTTTTATTGTAATCATAAGAGATGGAAATGTAAGTTCTGTTTTTCTTGAAAAGTAGGGGAATTGCACTTTTTCAAATGTAATATATTTATTCCTACACTCCGAATAGAACAATCATACTTTTCAAGCAAAAATGGGAAATATTTTATGATACCATCTTAATATTTGCGGTTGTCTGCCCACTTTAACTGCCATGATGTTGTCTCGTTGAAGATCCCGGCCACCCAACGCTAATCACCAACATCAAAATTCATCCCGCACATCCAAATAATTTTCGATTCAATCAGCTTGTAAATCAAGGAGGAGAACCTGGAAAGCAATCCCCAGAAGCCTGCGCTTCAACATCTTGCCATCCCACAATGCATCAATTCTCCTCGGCTCTGGCTCCCTCGCTTGACTGATTTGGAGGTCATCGGCAGATGGCCTAATCGTTCAAGATCGGGGAGAAATTAACCCAAACCAGCTGGCTTAGTTTGCGATGATAAATGATGCAAGAGATTGGAGATGCTTTTTAAGGCTTCAAGAAACAGTATTGATGAATCTGTGGGTCCGTGAGCTTCCCTTTTCCCCATTTTCTTATCGTTGAAAGATGATTCATTGATAACAAAACTTTCAAGTCAAAATCAGGATTTATCTTGTGAAAAGGAAATATAATAACTGAATATATCAATTAATGAATGAATTTTCTGACTGTTTATGAATAAATATGAAGTAATGAAGGTGTAAACATAATTATGTAATTTGGTAGTGGAAAACAACAAAAAAGCTAAAATACCTACTGAAAATGAAGTTACCTAGAGCTATATTTATTAAAAGCAACAATTCTGTAATTAATAATTCTAATAAATGTGTGACTCTTTAACTAAATTACTTATGCTCACAAAAAGAATAATTGTTAGAATATCTGAATAGAAGTAAAGATTTCTATATTATGGCTTTGATACCATGTGACTAGGGTTAATTTATGGAAAAATTTGCTACTTTAAAACATGAGATATGGTCCACGTAAATGGCTGATTCACAGAGGATCTTAATTGTAATAAATAATGCCAACTGTTCAAGTGAAATAGTTCAACTTTCCCACAATTAAACTTCACATCTTTATTTCAGTATCACAGAGAGATTATTTTGCACTTACCGTGAACACTTTCATAATGAATGTACAATTCTCAATGTAGCATTTTTATGATGCCCCTCTCCCTCCCCCAAGATTTGATTCTCCTTCAAGTTCCTCTGAGTTTAGTTAATTTGAAACTAAAAAGCTGTAGTAAGTTGTATGTTCTTTAAATTAGAGTACTAAACTAATGGGAGGTGACATTAACTCACTGTCAAGGTTTTCCTGTGTTTTTACCAACCATTATCCTCGCACAGTTGATGTGTTATGAATGTTTTTTTTTTAAGTGTCTAATATCAAGAATATTAACAATATTACATCCAATTATTTTTTTAACTTGATCCTTGTAATAACTCGAAAAGGCTTTAACAAATTCAGGATTTTCGTCCATTTTGAAAGAGACAACAATGACATTTTTTATTTATTAGGAAACCTCATGCATGGAAAATCAGATTTATATTACAGAGAATTATTAACGATCCTCAACAAATATGCAACTATCAAATAAAAGGACAAGGAATATGGAGGGGATGATATCATAAATGATGTTTATGTGATAACCAGATGTAGAATCATGAAGGAATGCTTATTTCGTAATGTTCAGATGATTTAATGATACATGTAGTTCCACAAATATGTGTTTCTCAATTCTGAAAGGAGAGGATCTTGCAAGATAAGGCAGGTATGTTGCAAAACAGAGTACACCATTTCATTTTTAGTTTGCAACCATACAGGTGTGAGGCAATCTTTCTTTTGCAATGGAGGGGAGGGGGAGGGTTGTCACAAAATGAACAACAGATAATTTCCTCACACCTTTTTTTTTCTTTCTTGAAGTGGTCTCTATTCTTTCCCAAACTGCCCCCCCCCCCCCCCCCCCCACCCCTCCAAAAAAAAAAATCAAAAAAAAAATGTGATTCAGTCGTTTTGTCGGGTGAAACATTCTCGGATCTTAGCCAAAATTGCAATATTATGAATTAACCTACTCTTCCATTTTTCCCGCTGGTAGACTTCTTACAAGTCTACCAGAGATTCCACCCTCCCCCTTACAATTCTTTTTTTCATAGGGGTGGAGTAGGAGATTTGGGGCATGGTTGTACCTTATTACCAACTCACTTTGGAAACCCATCTACTTTTGGCTTCCAGATCAAGTTTGAACCAAAAGACTATACACCAACTTGCCCCTCCCTAAATCCCAATCATATATCATAAGTCTGTCAAATCATCGATCACTTTCCTTTCTGGGGGGGGGGGGGGGGGGGAGAGGGGGCATCTGGCAAAGAACCACCACTCCCTGCCATAAATAACCTGTAATTGACAGATTTATGGCAATCAGTCATGGGGCACCAAAGTCTGGTCATTAATCAGAAACTGTGAGGTGATTTCTTACCCCCATTTAGAGATATGCTTTCTCAAAAATTATCCATATTTGTCTCATGTTCATGGCCCCTCCACTTCTCTCTCCTTTTCTCTTTCATTTTATCTACTTCTCTGTCTCATATTCTGGTGGTTTCTTACCCCAATTTAAAGATATGGTTTCTCAAAAGGTCAATTATCATTCTTCATCTTGGGCTCTCTTCATGGTTTCTCCACTTCTTTCTCCTCCTTTCTCTCTCTCTCTCTCTCTCCTTTTCTCTATCTTATACTCCCTTCTTACCCCATTAGCTTCTTAAAAATGATCCCTTTCCCATCTTCACCTTCATCTCCTCTTCTTGCTCTCTCTCTCTCTCCTCTCTCCTCATCTTCCTCTCTCCTCTTCTTCCTCTCTCCTCTTCTTCCTCTTCTCTCTCCCCTTCTCTCTCTTCTTCCTCTCTCCTCTTCTTCCTCTCTCCTCTTCTTCCTCTTCTTGCTCTCTCTCTCTCTCTCTCCTATCTCGTCTTCTTCCTCTCTCCTCTTCTTCCTTCTCCTCTTCTTCCTCTTCTCTCTCCCCTTCTCTCTCCTCTTCTTCCTCTCTCCTCTTCTTCCTCTCTCCTCTTCTTCCTCTCTCCTCTTCTTCCTCTCTCCTCTTCTTCCTTCTCTTCTTCCTCTTCTCTCTCCTCTTCTCTCCCCTCTTCTTCCTCTCTCCTCTTCTTCCTTCTCCTCTTCTTCCTCTTCTCTCTTCTCTTTTCTCTCCTCTTCTTCCTCTCTCCTCTTCTTCCTCGCTCCATCTCCTTTTCCCCCATCCATCTAATCTTATTCCGGTGCTTCTAACTCCCATTTGGAGATATGCTTTCTTGAAATGACTCCTTTATCTTCCTCATCTTTGTCTTCTCACTGTCCCTCGTCTTCTCTGTCACCTTCTCTTTCTCTTCTTCTCCATCTTCTTTTCCCCCTCTACGTCTCATTTTATTCACCTGCTTCCATTCCTTCCCATTGCTTCCCATTGCTATGTACTTTAAACTTGAACTTTACAGTATTCTCTAAACCTGCACTCTGGTGTTTTCTTGTATCTTGATTCTTGACTTGGAGCTGTGGAGTCATTTATAAATCATACAAATCTGTACATTTATAAATCATAGAAAGATCACTTTATTCTTTGCCCTCATGATTTTCGAGAAATGTCAGCGCCATGTTTAGAGCGTAGTCCAACATGTTATCAAAAAGTGTTACATTTTATTGAAATTAGTTTCTTATTTCCTCTCTCTTGTCAGACCATTTCTCACTATTTTGAATTTCACTCATTCTTATTAGAGAAAGGATAAGAATAGAAACAGGGTTTATTTCAATTCAAGTCATGAGTAGTGTTTGAATGTGCAATAGACCGATACACGAAATGAAATAAAATAACATGAAATGAGGTAGTTATAGGGAGACAATGATAGGTTAATGATATCCAAAGTCCTTTGGTAGCACATAGGGATATGAAAGTGGAATGTGCTCTATCGGTATGGAATTTTATTATCACAATTATTGTTTTAATTTAAAAAAAATTACTATTGATATTGTCATAGGAAGATGGTAGGTTTACTGTAGGTGCATTATTTGTTGTATCATTGAATCAATGTTACATCTTCTTCCAAAGCCAACAACAAATGGAGATAGAACCTGGTATGGTTTGAATCATCGTATACCAAGGGCACACATGTGCTTTTTGTTTCCGAGCACTGTTGCATCAAATGTTAGTTGGATGAAGTAGAGTTAAGCAGGAATTTTGTCTTGTGTCTGTTTTGTCTTTGTCCTGGCCATCAGTGGAAATACAAAACAGCCCAATGATTTGTCAAGAATGTACCAAGTACAGATGGGCAACAGATTTTTTATTAAGCATGTTATGATGAGTAAAGTATTGTTAACCTCTGCTTTATACTCATAGCTGCGCAGCAAAATTGACACATCTACATGCACAATGTTATTAGATAGCCATTCATGAGGTCCGTGCTGTGTATATTTGCCTGATCAAGTAATTGAATTGATGAAGAGAGCAAGAATAAATGAATATACTTCACTCTTCAAGTATAGCTAAAACATTTCCCCATTTTATTATTTATTTGTAAAGTTAGGCATATGGTTAGGTAAGCACACTTGAGAAGTCATAGAGTTGGGCATTTACCCGGTTGCCACCGATCTGGGTCTTCGGTCATTGCAAGTCCATCGGGATGTAAATATGGGAGGTTTTCTTGTACACCAAATGTCATGAGTGAAGTTTATGCTCAAGCCGTCTGATGGATGGCAGCCACAATTCATCTACAAATTAAGATTCTGTTTCAGATAAGGGATCCTATTTCACAATAGAAGTTGAGTGGACTACTTGAAAGGTTCAACAGAAATTAACTTACGTCCGTCTAAGAAGCGTTTATCCAGTAGAAAAGGGTCTTGTTTCACGATAATGCACCCTCATGGCTAAGGTTCAACTCAAATTAAGAAGTAGGCAAGCTAAGAACTGTATATCTAGCAGGTATTTAGAAGGAACGGAAGAAAGAAGAGAAGTGAAGGTTTGGAAGGACATAGAAAGTAAAATGGCAAATGCTAATGCCAGGGGCTCATTTAAAGGCATTGTTTAACAATGTTTCCAGTTTTACAAATCTGAGATGCATGGGCCTACGTGTTATCAGTGTCTGTGATATGGTATATCAAAGCCCTAAATAAAAATTGCCCTTCAAAATGATCATGGAGTGCTTTAAAAAAGTAAAAATATCTTTGAGTGACCGGTTTTACCATACTCATTTTTCTCAATAGATTGTAGTTTTTTACGTTTTTCAAATTTCAAATTACAATCATAAATATCTTGATAAGCAAACATGTGATTGGCTAGTAAAAGTTGTGGGATTCATTTCTGACCTAAAGGTTTATAATTATGATTGCAGCATGAGCTAAATCCAGGATTTTGTTAAGAATCAGAGGCAAAGCTATCTAATACCTTTAAGAGATTTTGTTTGTCAAATGCAAAATGTGTTTGGAATATGGATTTGGCAAAAGTGTCAAATAAAATAATGTAATTTTTCATATTATGTGAATGATTGAAAGGAAGAACGTTAACATATATATATATATGAGGGATTGAAAAACCAGGTTGACATAAGATTTTTTGGGGGTTACAGTTTGTTTTAAGAGCCCTAGCTAGCAGACTTTCACAAAAGTTGAAGTGTGGAAATGTAACTGTACTGGTGTGCAAGAAGTAAAGTTTCTGTTTGGTACATTGTCAAATAGATTCTAGCACTTTTTAGTTCCCCCTTTTCCTCCTATGATATTGAAATTTCACTTTTAAGGTTAGCTGCACAATGTGATGTCAAGGTGTCACCCATAAATAAACCCATATTTTCACATTCCTGTTTTTCACAGATGTACATTTTATGAGTATCTGTTTATACCCCTCTCGACTACATCCTCAGCAAAAATGGGAATAAGATAGAAATAAAAATCATTAAAAAATCAAAGCATCTGTGTGAACTTCACCTGTGCAGTCTAGGCAACAAAAGGGAAAAACAAAACCCTGCGTGACCCCCGATATTGTCTGAGATATGGATTTTGATCGTAAAAAATAAATATGAAAAACCCAGACAGCTATAAACTTCAGTGAGATGGAACCTATTCACCACTTCTATGTTACCTTTCGAGAGCAGAAGGGTGCTAACATGTTTACGTTTTTTTCACAGCCTTCTGGCTCTCAGCCTACGATTTCTGGATAGGTAGTGTTTATGATGTTCATAATTTTTTTTTTTCATTTTATTCTATCAATTGATTAAACTAGGCAAAGAGTTGAGACCTATCTAAAATGAGAGGAAATAAGAAACACCAGAGTTTCTTGCCTGTGGAAAGCTAGACAGAAATTATAAATAGATATAGCCCCGTCACAGAATGTTTGTATTTGATCGACGGGGGCTGGAATGGAGAGTTAAGCCTGGAATAAGGATTACTAATGCATTTCCTACTGTCATATAGAGATTTGATAGAAAGAGAAAGAAACATCTGATTTTGTGTAGAATATCTCGGACTGTAAACCCACACTTTTTGTGGCTTGATACATACGAGGGCAGTGTAACACCCCAGTGATGCGGTTTTGTACGGCCAAATGCTGGGCAAAAGTGACACCACTGTGGTGGTACCTTCGCCCACCGCGTAGGGTAGGATATGGTCACCGTGCTGTGGCTGCATCACCTATAGACCGTATTGTAATCTTGATTTATACCGAAAAAAATCATTAATATTCCGTGAAATTTGATATGTTCCATTGAAACAGATTGTTATTCCTGAGTAAGTATCTGTAACATAGGGCCTACATTAAAAAAAGTACAGTAGTGCTACACATAACATAAGTTCGCAGGTGTAAACCCTTTTCAGTCTTTGTGTATAACAGTGTCTGCACACTGAGACTATAATGGGCTCTGTACTCACACAGCCAGAATCTGACAGAGCTAGGCTCTACCCAAGGCTTTAAAGAATTGTGGTGTAAAGTGCCGAATTAGAGTATGTGCTTGCAGACTAACAAACCACCTATGGGGGTCCATCCAAAATAATCTTTAGAAGCTAAAGTATATTTATAAACTGCTCTGTCTCACTCTATTTTCTTTAAACAAAAACTCATATGTAAATTTATTAATGTACTTTCAATTGCGCCATCTTTCGGTGAAGGCATTCAAACAGTGATTTGGCGGTTCTTTTACCCAAACATCATCATGTTAGTAATGCATTATGGGACATGGCTGTCGACACATCGGGACATTGTGAGCAGCAGATGGCAGTTTACATAAATCTGAAGTAGTGTCAGTACCCTACCTTTAAAACACTCTGATGTAGGAAAATATACAATGAAAAAAGGATTAAGGATTTAAAGACAAGTGTCTAGCAAACATTTATTTGCAATACTTCATATTTAATCCTTGTTTGCACTGTCAGGATTAAAAGGATGCCTGTGAAGCAGGATGAGTGCATGGTCGACCAGGGATCGTCATGGCGATGTGTCTTCTAATTTTGACCCCAATTAGAGGTGAAAGGAGACATTATCATTGACCTAGTTCTGTCCCTATTTGGCCAGATGGAACAAGCAATTGCATTAAAGGTCATCTGAAGATCTGGTAAAGCTGACAAAATCGATCTGCTTCTTTTCGCATCCCCTCATTTCCAATCTCTTATTTAAAGGTACTATTAACGTTTTCTCTCTTTTTGGGGGAAGGGGGCGGGGGGAGGGAGGGTCCTTAGCAAATTATCTTTTCGTTTGAATCTTTATTGTTATCTATTATGACAAAGATTAAATCAAACATTGCGTACAAAGAATCCTTAAAACTTATATTTTAGGGAAAATTCTAGGTGTTTGTAAGGCATCCAGAGAGAATCCCTTATTCTTTAGGCAATTCTTTTTCCCCTACATATTGTCTGATTGGAACCAGAAGAGCGTTTATTCATATCATTTCGCTTTGGCAACACAACTATTTAAAAAAGTTGATGTCCTTCTGGCTCAAAAAAGATAAATAAATATAAATATTTTGCAAAAACGAATTTATACCGTTGAACCTGGGATATAAATGCTATGAGAAATAAACATAGTAGATTGCTCCTTATTTTTCTTCATTAAATAATGCAAAGCTCCAGTTTGAGGTTGATACTGCTCCTTGGGCTATGCGATGATGGTTGCTGATCTCGGTTTGGGGAAGGGTCTCGATATGATGAAGTTAGGGCTTGTATTGGTGCCCATCAACTTTTATTTACAAGTTGAATTGTATTCACCACTTCTAGAAATGAAACTTCTTGTTTTACATATTTGAATGATATGTAGTAACATTGTTCAACATTCATGATTTTCATTTGTGGAGGTGTTGTGGTCTAGTGGATAAATCACTCGACTATTGATCACAAGGTGCAGGATTCAAATCCCAGCCCAGCACTAACCTCCTTTGGCAAGACACCACCTACATTAGCCACTCTACACCCAGGTGTAACTGGGTACCTGATATGATTTAGCACTAGTTACTTTGGCGGCCCAACTGTAACCAAGGTGGTAATGTATAAACCCCATGAGCATTAAGAGCGCTATAGAAGTGGCAATTATTTTTTAGTACTCAATAATCAATGTACGTTTCTTTATATGTTCTTATTTCCATATTTTCTTTGTTGTTCTAATGGAGATTAATTCATAATCTAAAATATACTTACCTTGTGTTGTTGTTTGTATCATTATTATGTAATTTTCCTCCTTTGTGGGGAGGTGTTTTTTGTTGTTTCCATTGGAAGTGGTTGTTCCTTGTTTTCACCAGCATTAAAATGTATATTTAGAGTTTGTAATGTTCAAGTGATCTGTAAACACTTGTCTATCACGACCTTTTTGAGAGGAGGGAAGGGGAAGGTCAAAACCAGCAGGCATCGTAACTGTTGTTCAGGAGATGTATGCTGGGATATTTATTTACATGTGAGTGTTTTGAACGAGCAATTACTCCCTTGAGTAGCTGGACATGGGTGGTCCAACCAGTCTGAGACTCTGAGTATTTGATATTGGAAGATGATGATGGTGAGAGAGAGAGACACACATACACAGACAGAGACAGACAGAGAGAGAGAGACGGACAGAGAGAGAGAGAGAGACAGACAGACAGACAGACCAAGCAAGAGATGGAAAGACATACAGACAGACAGACACACACACAGAGAGAGACAGAGAGAGAGAAATAGAGAGTGAGAGAAAGAGAGTGTGAGAGAGAAATGGATGTACTTGCAATTAAGTGTCGCATGTTAATGATTGCACTCTTATTTTGCCAATGTATCCCATTTTTTATTTCCCAAATGTGTACCACTGCTAGGACTTTACTAGTCAAAAATTTATAATCACATTTATTTAAATAAAAGCAGTGTTTCAACTTCATGATCTTCTTTATTCATGAACCCATTTTAATTTGAAGAAGGGCTAGTACAATATTAGAATCTGGATGGTAAAAACCACTCCAGGCCTTGCAACCGGTTTAATGCACAAGGCGGCCCTTACCACCCCTCCCACAAAAGACAGAATTATATTTACTGCAGTATTCCATATTGATAGAGGCGACATAAACAATTTTAATGAACACCATACATTTTTTTGTTGTGTTTAGGAAGAAATTCTCTTAATTTGATTTATTCGAAACCATATTCTGAAAGAAGTATTGCCCTTGTGACTTTAACCTTTCAGTGTGCTCGCCTTGTGCCAAAGGCATTGCCAAAAACACACAACCACAATAACCATTTAAAGATCAATAACCTTTTCTTTTCCTCTCCGACTGTGGAGAAAAATAAATATCTTACACATTTTTAGATTGATATTTGTCCAAGCAAGCACATTGCCTTTGAATTGTTTTAATATGAATGGGATGCCATTGCTTGATCCACCTCAGTGATTTACACTGACCACTAGAACAAGGTGCTGGAATTGCACTGTGCTAATTGGTCCTTTGTGGATATGCATAAAGAGTGACAGGATATGTGATTGGTGGAATACTTGTCCTGTCTCATGCATATTCATGAACCCCTCATCAATTGGTCACTCTCATCTCTCTCTCTTTCTCTCCCTTTCTCTCTCTGTCTCTGTCTCTCTCTGTCTCTGTCTCTCTCTGTCTCTGTCTCTCTCCTCTTCCTCCTCTCCCTCCTCTCACCCCCCTCTCTCTCTCTCTCTCTCTCTCTCTCTCTTCCCTCTCCCTCCATTTTTCTTTCTTTCTGTCTTTTCCCCCTCTCCTCTCTCCCCTATCTCTCTCTCTCTCTACCTTTCTCTCTCTACCTCTCTCTCTCTCTCTCTCTCTCTCTCTCTCTCTCTCTCTCTCGCTATCGGTTATAATGCCATGGACTTGCATGTAAGGTGTTAATGGATGACAGGTTCTGTCATAGATACGACTCACAATTCATTACTAACTCATCCAAGCTACGGCGGTCATCAACTTGTCTCTGTAGCATATCTCTCTGTTTTTCTCTTTGTGGTCTGTAAAACTTTCTAAGTTTTCCTGAAAAACAAATACTTTCACAGCAAAGTGATGGAAAAGAGAGGAATGAAGCTGTAAACTTATATATTTTTAAAAGAAATTTTGTTATTGGACAAGAAAATTGTACTTCTATTCCTCAATAAATACACATCATTTCATTTCGAAATGCATGAAGAAAGCAGATAGGGTGGTGTTTTGTAGCGATTCTTTTGTTTTGTTTTGTTTTCAATACTTCCTGGGTTACAGGTTTTAGATGGGGTATCTTCTCAATTTTCAAAGAGTGTTTCCAAATTGTTGAAAGCTTTGGACATGTATGTGTGTTTACCTGAAGTAGGCGTGATTTAGATTTTCAGTAAGGAAGCCTTTTTACAGTAGTCAGCAGTGAAAGATTAGACAGTAGTATTTGGGGATTGTCTAAATTGATGCATTTTGGTGGAGGTTTCTCATGTTTGAAGTGACTGTGATGTTCATCAGTTTGTTTGTTATAGAGGGACTGCCTTAGAACGCCACCTTAACTAATTGTATCAGAGTAGAACTATTAATAATATTTGTTGTCCATAGATTTGTTAATTTTTGTTCATGAATGTAGCGGTGCTTCATATTCTTTAATGAATAAATGAAATAGGTAAGGGTATACATTTCTGCCATCGCTTTTCTATCAACCATCTTAAACGCAGCACTGGTCATTCCTGTTCTTTTCTATGCACAATACAGAATAAGCCAGACCTATCCTTATCAATATTTTTCATAATTATAGGATAGTGTCTTAAACTCTTAAGAAAAGAGGAGGTTCCGGTGAGGTGCCTAAGATTGTCATAATTGGCTCCCTTTGATGTTAGTAAGCTCCATTCATAAGCATGGATAGCATTCAGAGCATAAGAATCTTCAATACTTCAAGCAGGGTTGAATCATTTCTTTCTTTGTTAGAGCATACATTTATACATAATTATAATCAATTAGAATTGATAGATTCATCTTTTAAGGAAGTGGCTGTGAATATGTTTTGATTCAGTTGTTGGGACATTAAAGCTAAATTAATATGCCTTGTCAATTGTCATTCCTATAACACTGCATTTAATAGCTAGAGTATACAGTATAGAATTGTTTCAAGAAATAAATTGGAAACCAAAACACTTTTCTATCCTGCCTTTACTTAACCACAGCCCTTTGATGACCTTTATATAAACTGCTGTCTTCTACTCTGCCATCTAGTCACGACCCCCGTTGAGCGGTTACGTCTTCGCCGATCTTGAAAGCGATGAGAAAACGGGATGCAAGGTCGCAGTCATGCGGTTAACTTCTTTGAGTTGCTACCAGGGCGCAGTTACAGTGGCATTCGTGTCCAGGGCCACTTTTCCAAACCATTAGGTTGCGCAGGTCGCGCACAAACCCTCAGACGATGCCGCAATAAGCGCAGCCGAGCGTACCACTGCACATGTTATTAAACTTCTATCATGGGCTTTGGCGGTTGCGGCGGCCGGCCGAGGTGAGCACAAGAACAGGGACCTCGGCCCTCTTAATCAACGGACATGAAAAAGAGATTAACCACGTGGAAAAGACACTCTGACATATGCACGTTACATATCTCATTATCCAGTTAGCCCTGCCGTTGTCTGTGATTAAGTGCAACAACAAGAGCACACAAAAGCCCCTGACGATCTTTTTAATTAGCCCCTAATGGCCGGGCATGCGGAATACGAGAGACCCGCGCATACCGACGAGTCGCCAACTCTTGGTCAAGGTCGATCAGCGT